>NC_134092.1:3400000-4787640 GCF_000715075.1 Nicotiana tabacum | reverse complement strand
AGGTTTCAAATAAGTTTGTATGATGTTTTAGGACTTGTTGGTATATTTGATTGAGGCTCCAAGGGCCTCGGGTGAGTTTCGGATGGTTAACGGATCAAAAGTTGGACTTAAACAGCTACTGCAATTTGTTTCCTTTCTGCTGGAAATTCTAGGCCAAGTTCGAGCCCAAGATCGAGGCCCATGATCGAGGTCACGATCAAGGCCGGGGATCGGGGCCATGATCGAAGCCACGATCGAGGCCAAGGATCGAGACCATGATTGAACCACGATCGAGGCCGAGGATCGAGGTTATGATCGAGGGCTGCATGGGCAGAATTATAAAAGAGGGCATTCGTCCCATTCGCTATTTTTAATAAATTGGAGCTTGAGCAGTTGCGATTTTTGATAGAGTTTCAAGGAAAAGATATTGGGGTAAGTGATTCTAACTCGGATTTGGTCAGTATACACGAATATATCATTGTTTTCACCATTTATTTAGTGTTTTGAGATTGAAATTTGGAAAAAATTTAGAAATCTCATAGAAACGAATTTTTGAGATTTAGGTATCGATTCGGAGTCAGATTTGAGTAAAATTGGTATGGTTGGACTCGTAATTGAATGGGTTGTAGGATTTCGTAACTTTCGCCAGAATCCGAGATGTGATCCCCACAGACGAAATTTTAATTAATTTCAGGATTTTTAATGAAAATGTAGTATTTTCTTATTGAATTGATTCTTATAAATTTTAGTGATTGTATCGAATTATTTTTGGTTAGATTCGAGTCAATCAAAGTTGGATAATCGAGGAAAGGGCCTTCTAGTGGATTAAACTGGAGCAAATTGAGGTAAGTATCTTGTCTAATCTTGTAAGGGAAAAATTACTCCATAGGGATTAAATTAAATAATTGTTGCTAATTGCGGGGGCTACGTACGCACGAGGTGACGAGAGTCCGTGCGTAGCTACTATAAATGCTAAAGTCCGGGTAGTTTAGGACTCAAAGCATGAATTACTTGTGTAAATTGTATTCTTTGTTTAATTAATATTAATTGATATATATGAATATATTGTGAATTGTTAGATAAAGATATTAAAGGATGGAAATCTCATATGCTTGATTTTTGTTTTAATTAATTAATTGTTAAAAGAAATTATTCTTCCTCCCGAATTTATCTTATAATAAATATACTCTCCTTCGAGAGGTACATAAGAAAAATGTCCTCCTTTCTTGTGGAGCGGGCCGAACACCTCGGCAGGATAGAAGCATCTATGGATCGCGCCGCACGTCCCTCGGCAGTATACATGACACTCTGGATCGGGTCGTACGTCCTCGGCAGAAATCGTGCTTAATGATAATAATTATACGATACCTTAATAGCTTATTTCAGCTTGCGAAGTCAATTGATAAATTTGAGAATCCTTGGAATCTAATGAATTATTATGCCTACTTGTTAAGGAATTAATTGTTATTCCTGTAAATGAGATTTAATTGATAAATTAGAAATTATTTGAATTGAATGAATTTAATTAATATATTGAGAATTGTTGCATTTGAAGGAATTTGATTATTTTCGCTGATTAGATAAGTTATTATAAATTTTGTAAATCATGCTGATTTAAATATCCTATTGAGCCATAGTAAGTGTCAAAGTCGGCCATCTCGTTTCCACCACTTCGATATTAGGATTGATACTTACTGGGTACACGTTGTTTACGTACTCATACTACACTTGCTGCACTTTTTGTGCAGGACCTGAGGCAAGTACTAGTGAGGGACCTATCATTTTACACCCACGGTATCCAGGGACATAGTGGTGAGCTGCCTTTCATTCTGTATTTCATTCTCTCCTTGTATTTTTCATTCTGTCTATTTTTATTTCAAACAATATTTGAGGATTGTATAATCTACTAGATGCTCATACACTTGTGACACCAGGTCTTGGCATACACATTGGTATAATTTCGGGTTTTATTATTTTTCTTGGTTTTAAATTTTGTCAGTATATACTTAATTAATTAAGTTGGCTTGCCTAGCTGTAGTGTTGGGTGTCATCATGACCTATATGTGAAATTGGGTCGTGACACTCAACCCACTAGGTAAGCCAACTTTCAACTATCCAATTTCAATAACAATTATTAAAGCAATTTAAGTAAATAAAGGTCTTAATCTTATACATTTCCCCAAGAACTGGTAATACAAATCATGAGCTTCTATGAATATAATTTACAAAATTGATATGAAATAATACATCATCTGTTTGAAATGTACATGACAGATTGTTATAAATCTAAGGCTACCATGAACAAGAGGCAGCTACAACCTTGATGTAGGTACATCTTCAAATATGGCAACCATCGAGCACAGCAACAACAATAGCCAACATCTGCACGCAATGTGTAGAAGTGTAGTATCAGTACAACCGACCTCATGTACTAAGTAAGTAACAAGCCTAGCCTTAGGTTGAAAGCAGTGACGAGCTTTTACCAAGGTCGGGTCCAAATCAATAGTCTACAACAGTCCATAACAACGTAAAAAAAATAATACAAGTAGTAATTCAGAGATAAAATGCTCGACTAAATCTTGATTTCTAAAAAAATGTTCTTCCTTTCAAATACATCAGTGGAAACCCCAGATCGATCACCGAAGTTGCCAAAAAATATGAATAAGTTTGAGAACAATAATTTTTCCAAAAATCCTTTATTAAAATAAGTAAGATGTTACGTTTCCTTTCCAGATAACCAGTGTAAAATAAATGCATCACTATGCCTAGCTGTCAACATGTGTGAGAAATCATGAATAATGTGATAATGTACAACATGGGAAAAATACATCTATATCCCTATATGTCACGTGTGCATGTCAATGCAATGCATCTCAGAGATGAAATCATGTACTCACACTCTCAGAGTACTCAATCTCACTGTTTCTCACTTTCCACTCATCATACTCAACCACTCGGTACTGAATATGGCCCGTACGGCCCAGGGAAATCCATCCCGGAACATATACAACACTGACTATAAGTCACCCAGTATTGAGAAAAAGGGCAATCAAACCCTGTGGAGAAATCCATCTCCAGGTATAAAGTACTTCGGACAAAACCATGTCCAGGGAAATCCATCCCTCAATAATATCATCCGCGCTCACTGGGGGTGTGTACAGACTCCAGAGGGGCTTCTTCAGCCCAAGCGCTATCATAAATCAGTATCAATATCAGAATCAATCAGGCCCTCGGCCTCACTCAATCATTAATCTCTCCAGTCTCTCTCTCATGGGCTCATAATGTATTGAAAACAACCCGTAAATGATGATATAATATATCAATAAATAACAACAGAGACTGAGATATGATATGCATATGAATGCGTATGACTAAGTACGTAATACAATGAAAACAGTTAACTTAATAGCAGAAATGACCACGGTGGGTCCCAACAGGATAGACATGTAGTCTAAACATAGTTTATAGAATGAATCACATTATGATAACTCTAGTACGTAGAGATTTCATGATTTCAGACCAGTTCAAATAACTACACAGTTCACACGGTGCACGCCCATACGCCCGTCACATAGCATGTGCGTCACCTAAACACCAAATACATAACACGTATAATTAGGGTTCATACCCTCAGCTCCAAGATTAGATGAGTTACTTACCTCGAACAAGCCGAATCCAAATGTCGAGCAAGCCAAACAGTGCTCCAAAAATTCAATTTTATGCCTATCAACTTTCGAACGGCTCGAATCTAGTCACAATAAATTTGTTTCAGTCCACACAATTTATAGGAATTAATTCCATATCAAAATATTAATATTTTCCAAAAAATCTGAAATTATGCCCCAAAAATATCCGTGGGCACCACATCTCGGAATCCGACGAAACTCACAAAATCTGACAACCCATCCAATTACAAGTTCAACCATACTAATTTCACTCAATTTCGACTCCAAATCGATGTTCAAAACTCAAAAATTCGTATTATAAACTTTAGGCCAACACCCCCAATTTTCTCTTTAAATTCATCAACCAATCGCTAAAAATGAAGATAGATTCATGGAATATTATTACAAGGGAGTCAAGAATACTTACCCCAAGTTGTGTGGAAACATTCTTCTCCAAAATCACACAAACCGAGCTCCAAAATCGAAAAATGGGTAAACATCACGAAACCCCAAATTTAAGCTTTTGCCCCAACGATTTCCGCATATGCGGACAAGGGGTCGCATCTGCAACCCTCGCTTCTGCCGAGAAAAATGCGCGCCTAGAGAAACAGCCGGGCTTCAAAAATCTCGCATCTGCGGCGCCCTTCTCGCATCTGCGGGCTCGCAGATGCGCATTCCCCTTCGCAGATGCGGCCTCGCAGATGCGAGCCATTTCTTCGCACCTGCGAGCACTGCCTAGTTCCACTCTTGGCCGCTTCTGCGACTGGTTGCGCGCATATGCGGCTTCGCACCTGCGATCAAAAGCTTGGCAGGTGAGATCATACCAGTAGGCAGCAGTTCCAACATTTCCTTAGTCCGAATTTGATCCGTTAACCATTGAAACTCGCATGAACCCATCGGGACCCCGTCCGAATATACCAACAAGTTCCATAACCTAACACGGACCTACTCGAGGCCTCAAATCATATCAACCAACATCAAAACGACAAATCGCACTTCAAATCAAAATCTATAAACTTTGAACTTTCAAATTTTATATCTTGTGCCGAAACACATCAAATCAATCCGTAATGACTTCAAATTTTACACACAAGTCACATTTCACATTACGACCTATTCCAATTTCCAGAATCGGATTACGACACCGATATCAAAAAGTCAACCCCCGGTCAAACTTCCAAAAATTCAACTTTCATCATTTCAAGCCTAATTCTACTACGGACCTCAAAATAATTTTTCGGACACGATTCTAAGTCCAAAATCACCATACTGAGCTATTGGAATCATCAAAACTCCATTCTGGGATTGTTTACACATAAGTCGATATCCGGTCACTATTTTAACTTAAGCTTTAAATCTTGGAACTAAGTGTTCCAATTCATTTCAAAACCTTACCGGACCAGAACCAATCACCCCGGCAATTTACACAACAACTGTAAAGTAAAATTTGAGCAGTAAATGGGGAAATGTGGTTGTAATACTCAAAATGACCGGCCGGGTCATTACATTCTCCCCTACTTAAACATACGTTCGTCCTCGAACGTGCCAAGAGTTGTTTTCAAGACATCAAATTACTATTCCATATTACCACGCACGTACCCAGGGGTGATCCCACCTCACCCTATTCCATATAGGCCTGACAACATAATTCAACTGAAAGTCCTTAATTTAACCTTAGCCCAAAAACCTTAGAATATAATTTCCCAACCTTCAGAATTTCTTACAAGACCCGAATCTCATAGTTACATATTGTATAAATCTAAACAAGCTGCATCTAGCTATAACTATAACCACAGATATAATCACCTAACATATTACACAACTTGTAAGCCCGTAGCACCATTCCTGATCACAGTGACTACTCCGAAACCAACCAAATACTAGTATTAAACCGATATCGAACCAAACCTCATCCCAAAACATTTGTACAATGTTGATAATAAAAAAACACGCAGAATCTCGTAACCCCTTATCAGATCCAAAAGTCATGGAGCTCTCTAGCCCCAACCAGAACCATAGTCACTTCTAAGCCGACTTTCAATATTATCCTCCCAAATATACCGTTTCAAACCTGATAGTACCTATTCTAGGTCCAATGACCATATATTATTAAACACAACTATCCCATAAACATGCCACACCAATATAACTTAGATCCACAAACTGTGCCATCAGTGCGCCAATACACAATAATTCAAATGTACTCAGTCATGGAAAATGACTCAAATGAGAGAACTGGCCCGCAAGATTAAAAAGTACCGCCACAACGAAATTCTGAAAATACATCATACACCGTAGAACCATCACACGATTCTAACACAAGGTTCATACCTTAACATAACTTCGGTGCAACGCGTGACCCCATCCAAACGCTGGTTCATATTATATACCTCGAGCCACCCTACTCAAAATCAATAACCACGGAGAGGCAAATGACACAATGCCACACAAAACCTGAAAGAATATAGCTAATATGCAATCAATAATGCAATACCCAAATACTCATCTCGCTTAAATTCCACCATAAGACCCCCAATAGAACCACACCATGGGTGCATAACCAATGAATCACAACTCCTCGTATCATAAAAGAGTAACTCACAGATCATTTCAGAACATGAAAAATCTCAACATCAACCGAATGGCACATCCCTCAACAATAGCAGTATGGAGAAAACCAATCTGACTTGATGTAGAATACACATCCTAATTGTGCCTACCAATGGACCCCCAAATCAGCTCTGGTTACCCACAAATAGATAAATAACCCTTCAAAAATCCACAATAACCGAAATCATAATACATACTATCATATGGCTGGCTTCGGCCACTACTTCACAATCCACAGCCATGAAACAATATGCTCCTGAAAACTCCCAGTCTTCAAATCCTTAGAACACACGAATCACCATTTCTGATCCAATCTCCACCGCCCGAATGACTATCACATCCTTAATGCACGATCATCCCACTTGGAATATTTCCATAATTCTTCCGTGTCGCATAGCAATAATTTGAATATCAGCAGTCTATCAACCAGGTGTGTACAGCAATACCAATGACATCGAAACACAAGAAAGTGCTTTTTGAAATGCGCACCCTTCTCAGGGATTACCGAGCAGATATAACATTCGTCTAAATATCTGAAGTTGACCATGTTGTCCAAAATTCGGGATCTTCCCTTCAAGACTGAATTTCCACCTCGTATATGTAGATTTTAATCCCGCACAACACACGACATCTATCATGCCATCATGTGACAAGCACAAGAATCTCATTATCAACTTTGAGTCACTCGAGCCCCTCGGGACCCCGTCCGAAATACCAACAAGTCCTAATACATTATACAAACTTATCCAAAGGCTCGAAACGCCACAAATAACATAAGAATCATGAATCGATGCTAAAAATCTTTCTTTCAACTTTCAAACTTCCAAACTTCGACGAACGCGACCGAATCATATCAAAATATTTTGGAATGACGTCAAACTTTACGCACAAGTCACAAATCACGATACGAACCTATTCCCAGAATTGGAACCCCAAACGGACATCGATATCACCAAAGTCCACCTCAAACCAAACTTAGAAAATTTTAAAACATTCAAAATGCCAACTTTCCACAATAAGCGTCGAAATGCTCCCAGGAATGCATCACTATGACTAGCTGTCAACATGTGTGAGAAATCATGAATAATGTGATAACGTACAACATGGGAAAAATACATTTATATCCCTGTATGTCACGTGTGCATGTCAATGCAATGCATCTCAGAGATGAACTCATGTACTCACACTCTCAGAGTACTCAATCTCACTGTTTCTCACTTTCCACTCATCATACTCAACCACTCAGTACTGAATATGGCCCGTACGGCCCAGGAAAATCCATCCCGAAACATATACAACACTGACTATAAGTCACCCAGTACTGAGAAAAAGGGCAATCAAACCCTGTGGAGAAATCCATCTCCAGGTATAAAGTACTTCGGACAAATCCATGTCCAGGGAAATCCATCCCTCAATAATATCATCCGCGCTCACTGGGGGTGTGTACAGACTCCGGAGGGGCTTCTTCAGCCCAAGCGCTATCATAAATCAGTATCAACATCAGAATCAATCAGGCCCTCGGCCTCACTCAGTCATCAATATCTCCAGTCTCTCTCTCATGGGCTCACAATGTCATGAAAACAACACGTAAATGATGATATAATGTATCAATAAATAACAACAGACACTGAGATATGATATGCATATGAATGCGTATGACTGAGTACGTAATGCAATGAAAATAGACAACTTAATAGCATAAATGACCTCGGTGGGTCCCAACAGGATAGACATGTAGTCTAAACATAGTTTATAGCATGAATCACATTTTGATAACTCTAGTACGTAGAGATTTCATGATTTCAGACAAGTTCAAATAACTACATAGTTCACACGGTGCACGCCCATATGTCCGTCACCTAGCATGTGCGTCACCTCAACACCAAATACATAACACGTATAATCAGGGTTCATACCCTCAGCTCCAAGATTAGAAGAGTTACTTACCTCGAACAGGCCGAATCCAAATGTCGAGCAAGCCAAACAATACTCCAGAAATTCCATTCTGTGCCTATCAACTTTCGAACGGCTCGAATCTAGTCACAATAAATTTGATTCAGTCCACACAATTTATAGGAATTAATTCCATATCAAAATACTAATATCTTCAACAAAATTCGAAATTACACCCCAAAAATCATCCCGTGGAGACCACGTCTCGAAATCCGATGAAACTCATAAAATCCGACAACCCATTCAATTACAAGTTCAACCATACTAATTTCATTCAATTCTGACTCCAAATCGATGTTCAAAACTCAAATATTCGTATTATGAACTTTAGGCCAACACCCCCAATTTTCTCTTTAAATTCATCAACCAATTGCTAAAAATGAAGATAGATTCATGGAATATTATCACAAGGGAGTCAAGAACACTTACCCCAAGTTGTGTGGAATAAGTCTTCTTCAAAATCGCCCAAACCGAGCTCCAAAATCGGAAAAATGGGTAAACATCACGAAACCCCGAATTTAAGCTTTTGCCCCAGCGATTTTTGCATCTGCGGCGCCTTTCTCGCATCTACGGGCTCGCAGATGCGCATCCCCCTTCGCACATGCGGCCTCGCAGATGCGAGCAATTTCTTTGCACCTGCGAGCATTGCCCAGTTCCACTCTTGGCCGCTTCTGCGACTTGTTGCGCGCATATGCGGCTTCGCACCTGCGATCAAAAGCTTGGCAGGTGAGATCACACCAGTAGGCAGCAGTTCCAACATTTCCTTAGTCCGAAATTGATCTGTTAACCATCCGAAACTCGCATGAACCCATTGGGACCCCGTCCAAATATACCAACAAGTTTCATAACCTAACACGGACCTACTCAAGGCCTCAAATCATATCAACATCAAAATGACGAATCGCGCCTCAAATCAAAATCGATGAACTTTGAACTTTCAAATTCTATATCCTGTGCCGAAATATATCAAATCAATCCGGAATGACTTCAAATTTTACACACAAGTCACATTTCACATTACGGACCTATTCCAATTTCCAGAATCGGATTCCGACCCCGATATGAAAAAGTCACCCCCGGTCAAACTTTCAAAAATTTAACTTTTGTCATTTCAAGCCTAATTCCACTATGGACCTTCAAATAATTTTCCGGACACGCTCCTAAGTCTAAAATCACCATACGGATCTATTGGAATCATCAAAACTACATTCCGGGGTCGTTTATACATAAGTCGACATACCACCCGGATCTGGAGTCACAATTCACGAGCATTCTAGAATTTGCTATAAGTAATAGTCAGAAAGAAATATAACTGTCTGAATGAAAGAAACAGTAGAACAGAAAAGATAGACGGGGACTTCAAGGTCTGTGAACACCGACAGATCTACCTTGAGTCTCCGGACTGCGGACCAATAGCAAAATCTCGATCAACCCGAGTCGGTATCAAAATTTGTAAAAAAAGTGCAGAGTGCAGTATCAGTACAACCGACCCCATGTACTGGTAAGTGTCGAGCGTAACCTCAACGAAGTAGTGACGAGGCTAAGGTAAGGCACCTACAAATCAACCTGTATAATTTAACAGTGTATATGCAAATAACCGAAATGAAGAACTAAACAGGAAATATCGGGAGGGGAATTTAACTTAAGTTTTAAACTTTAGAACTAAGTGTTCCAATTCATTCCAAAACCTCACCGGACCCGAACCAATCACCCCGAATATTCACACAATAACTGTAAAGTATAATTTGAGCAGTAAATGGGAAAACAGGATTGTAATACTCAAAACGACCGGCCGAGTCATTACAACAGTGATAGAGATGGTGGCAGCGATTATACTTCGATAATCGAAACCCTAGACCCAACCAACAGTAATATTTCATCAACCCCTAACCCACCTAATCGAATCCTAGAGATAGAGACAGAAACTTACCGGCGATGATATAGGGAGATGGAGATGCTTGGTGCCGATTTCAAGCGTATATTGTTTTAGCAAATTTTGTGGAAAAGTTGAGCGGCTTTACAAGGTTTAAGCGGAAGAGGATTTAGAGGGAAAATAAAACTGGAGGGAATACCAAAAAGAAAATAATATTTTTACCGTCTATTATCTTATATGGCCAATAAAAATATACTCCCTCCGTTCCAATTTATGTGAACCTGTTTGACTAGGCACGGAGTTTAAGAAAAAATGAAGACTTTTGGAATTTGTGGTCCTAAACAATTCAAAAAGGGGCCCAGATTATTTATGTGGTTATAAAAGCTTCTCATTAAGGGTAGAATTGTAAGTTTAAGTAAAATTATTTCCAAATTTAGAAAGGGGTCATTCTTTTTTGAGCTAACCAAAAAAGAAATAGGTTCACATAAACTGGAACGGAGGGAGTACTAATTACCGGTAAATATTTATTGGCCGGTAATATTTTGCGTTCCCTGAATAAATTAGCGGCAATTACTTTATTGCTGATAAATAATTGTCGCTAAAGCCTCTTTTTGTTGTATTCTATGTGGAGTTAAACTTCACGTTCTAGGGTTATGGTTCTTTTATGACTGTTGTTATTTGAATATTGATTTTGATTTCTTAGTTTATCGCATTGGTTCATTTATTCAATCTTGTGCTTAATTATTTGATTGCTTGATCACCAATTGAAAACTATCTACGAATCTAGAATTGAACTCGAAAGTGGGAATTCTAGATTGCACATAGGATTGAGTAGAGCAAGTTCTTGAACCTGGGCATCGGGGAACGGATTCGCGGTTAGGATAGACATATACCTAATTGCCTTGCTTGGTTGATGTACAGGAATTATAAATGCGTTCTTGCTAGTTCTAACTCCATAGACATATAGGTGTTAGGTTAGCTTGAATAGGCGAGTAAGAACTCGACAGATTCTTATGAGCAATATTAACCCTGTCAACCAATGAACTAGATGAATTAGTCAGTCAATTCAATTGAAGAATACAATAGGAATGTTAGATAACCCATAACCCTAGATCATGTTTTCATTACATTGATAACATAAAAATCTAATCTTCCTATGTTCAAAGTTCATTATTTATTTTTATTTATTTTAATTAGTTTAGAATCAAATACTTCTAATTTTAATTCTTGTTTAGATAGTTATGATAGTTTAATTTAGTTAATAGTTAACCAGAAGTCCTCGTGGGTTCAACATCTGATTTTTAATCACTTTATTACTTGACGACCGTGTATACTTGCGTGGTCGCAATAAATTTTCATAAAACACTTTAGATCCTAGTAACTATTGTTTGTCTAATTACCATTCGTAGCTACTGCTAAATTGTTACTAACTTGCATCATTTGTATTCATATGCACAACGAATACAACTTGTATCAACTGTATTAGTTCGCGCAACAAACACAACTTGTATCAACTGTATACGTTTGCGCAACTGTATTCATTCGCGCAACGAATACAACAAGTAGCAACTATAACCAAGGCAAATACAAGGGTGTATACAAATAATACAACTTGTATATACCGGTGTGTATCGAGTGTATTCGTTGCGCATACAACCAAGGCGAAATAAAGAAATACATAAAAATAAAATGCTTTTATTGAAAGTTGAACTCAAGACTTCCACTAACTAAGTGAGCACTTTAACCAAGTGAGCTATGAGAGCTTGTTGCTCTTTTGTTTCAGTTCAAAATGATTAATCTATTATATCATGGATTTGCTATAAGATTCAAATATAGTTACGAATAATAAAAATTTGCTAAAAGTATAACCACGAATAATAAATACAATATATATGTTTGATGTGTCGCATAATTTTTCCTTTTTCTTTTAGGTCATAGCTTGGAATCCATAACTCCTAATTTGCTGGAATAATAGATGTAATTGTTTTTTCCTTTTCCTCTCACAATTTTTGGCTTCACTAATTAAAAGCCCCAATAAATAAAGAAAACATTTTGATCAGGATTCTTATCCCTTGGAATCCAGAGGTCTTTTAGGCTTTTGTGGTGATAAAGGACATCCTTTTTCATCTATTCATATGATTCATAGAATTGCATATGTGGTTATAAAGATGTAAAATAGGCATCCTTTTCCACGTTTAACTTAAAAACATTAGTAGAAAAAGCAAGTATATCTTCTGCTATTCCAAGCTACCTTTTGGGCTAAGCAAACCCAACAGGTTAGCCTAACCATCATTTTCTCTGAATCATGTTGGGCTGATTTAATGTATAGATTTTGACTTTATAAAAAAGTGCAAATATACCCTTTTAGAAAATTATTCCTTTCGAAGAATGTTAGATTCATATCTATATTTGCTCATATAATTTTCAGTTTGCTTATAAAATATTAGACTGTGGCCTAACGTTTTTCCACAAGATTTTCAGTTTGTTCAAAAAGAATATTTAGATCGCAGTGTAAAAAGTTCATCAATTGCAAAAGAAATAAAAAGAGAATTATTTACTAAACAAACTGATACAAAAAGAGACACCCGACGAAAATAAGAGTGTAAATTGCTCATTCATCATCTTTCAGACCCCAAACGTGCAATAGGTTAAAAGAGGCCTAGATCTAGATGTCATATTTTTAAACATAGTTTAAAATCATAATTACTTTTGTCTAAGATATAATTAAATAATAAAAAGTACGCTCTCTCACAAACTTATGCTTTAAGAGAAGATGATCACACACTCTTCTCAGAGCTCATGCCCAGCACCTTCCGTTTTATTGTAGAAGATCTTAGACTATTTACATTTGTTACAAATCATCAAATTTTAATTTTGGCAGATACAAATTATAAAAGTAATAATATATATCACCTAATCATGGTTAATCAAATAAATATCCGAATGAGAGACACATATTTTTCATTCATTAGCATAGTGTAAATATCACTTGACACCACGGTGAGGTTTTTATCGAATGAGTGACATTTCAGTTAGGAGATCTTCACACACACACACACACACACACACACACACACACACACACACACACACACACACACACACACACACACACATATATATATATATATATATATATATATATATATATATATATATATATATATATATATATATATATATATACCATAATCCATGCATGGCTAAAGGTTCTGTTTATTTTCTTATAACTTGTAGTTGTCAAACAAAGCTATACAAACAGCTTATCCAACTGATCAGAATATTGTTTTTCCATTAGAGAAAAGCTTCAAAAAGTTTAGATTCTTGTGATTGTAAAGAAAGACATAGCATATAAAAATAGCAACAGCTACCTAGCTCCCCCTATACTCGTGTAAGAAAAAAATTGTAACGACCTGAACCGTTGTTTTCTGTATTTTCGTCTTGTATTCCCCGTTAAATGCTTATTCATGTTTCAATATGTGTGTTTTGGATTCATTTACAAGGTCTATAGACTTTAGTGTGGTTTATAATAATAGGGTACAAGTCTACAATGGTTGTGGTTTGAGGCCTTCACAAATTGTCAACCAACCTAGGGTTGACATTGGAGGAGATGATCTTCGCACTTTTTACACTATGGTAAATTTCTTTTCTTTCTTCTTCATGTTTGTCCCACCTGTCTTTTCAGAGTCTTGAAAAGTTATCTCCGTGTAATCTACATGGATCATGAGTTTGAGCCGTAAAATTAGCCAATGCTCCTTATGCCAGGGTAGACACCTCCTTGGGGTACGACCAGAGACGAAACCAGGATTTAAAGTTTATGGTTCAAAATTCTAAACCGTTTAAATTAATGGATTCTAAATTAATAATTTATACATATTCGATTGATCTCTTGTGACAATTATAGGGTTTGAACAAAAAGTATTGGGGGCGGCCGAACCCGTAGCTCGTGCTCTAGCTCTGCACCTTGGTACGACCCTTCTCCGAAACCAGGGGCGGAGCCAGAGTACCGACTGCGAGTTCGGCCGAACTCAGTAACTTTGATTCAAATCGTGTATTCATCTTAAAAAGTTTATTGAATATGTACGAATTATTAATTTAAAACCCAATAATTTAGAAGGATTGGACTCCTAAACTCATAAGCTTGAAATCTTGGCTATGCCTCTGCCCGAACCCTGCGTAAATGGGGGATATTTCGAATTGTACTTTTAATTTATATCTTCTTCCTTTTCACTAGCTACTCCATAAGCAAATATATAACTCCATTTGCCTTAATTTATGTGTCTTACTTTGCTTTTTAGTACGTCCCAAAAAGAATATCATACTTTCTTATTTAGAAATAATTTAACTTTAACTTTATATTTTACTTTTTATGAAATAATTTACAATCACACAAATATCTCTGTTTTGTTTTAGATCACAAATTTCAAATGTCTTTCTTTCTTTCTTGAATTGTGTATCAAGTCAAACATCACTTATATAAATTGAGACGAATGGAGTATTATTTTGAAAAATAGTATAACAGGTATATATCTAGGTTCCCCATTTTAAGTCGAAGAATTTTTGCACTCTTAGTTCATGTTACATATATATATATATATATATATATATATATATATATATATATATATATATATATATATGTAACCAATCCTACTGCATAAAAGGTGAGATTAATAACTTGAAAAATAAAGCAATAACACCTGGTACAAATTAAAATACACTAATAATAGTAATTTTATTTACATAATTGATCAATATATAAAAGTTAAATTATTTTCTTAATTTGGCATTGGTTTCAAGATATTTGAAATACTCTATGCGTTTTTGGAAGGTTATGGTGGATCCAGATGCTCCAACCCCAAGCAACCCAAACCTGAGGGAGTATCTGCACTGGTAAGCCTAGCTTATAGCTATGATCCATCTTTTATTTATTTTTTCTCTTCTTTTTCATGCACGTATGTCAAAAGAAAAAAAACATTCTTAGCTTTGGCATGAAATCACACTTTAAATTAGAAATTCCGTTAAAAGTGTTCAAGATTTAATATATACTCCCTCCGTTTCAATTTAGGTAAACATATTTCCTTTTTAGTGTGTACCAAAAAGAATGACTCATTTCCATATTTGAAAACAATTTACCTTTATGCAAAGATTTTTAGCCACACAAAATATATGTATCTCATTTTACACAATAAGTTCAAAAGTATTTCCTTTTTTTTTTTTTTCTTAAACTCCGTATTCAATCAAATATGTTCACATAAATTAAAACGGAAGGAGCGTGTGTGTGTGTGTATATATATATATAGTTAATTTATTTACATAGTATTAATTTTTATATACACATTATAATTTTCCGATGATTGATGCTAAACTGATCATCCTTCGGTATATGTAGATGCGCACTGCTTATTTGACCTTCTAGCGGGATTTAGGGGTGTTTTGGTTCGATTTAATTTGATTTTGCTTAAAAAGAATAAACCAATTAAGTTAATTTTTTAATATTTAAACCAAATCAAATGAAAATTTAAAACAATTTAACGGTTTCGATTTGTTGATTGTAGAACACACACATATATCCCAGAAAAATAAAAATTAAAAAATAAGTGTCTCTTTCTCCTTTTTATGCTAACTCCTTTAATTAATTTTGCTAGGCTGGTCACAGATATCCCAGCAACCACAGGAGCAAACTTTGGTAAGTCTTTCTTACATTAAAGTCACCTTAATGTATAAGTTTTAGCGTCACAACATGTAAAATTCAATGTTTTTATTGTTATACAGTAGGTAAAATTCAGTTTCTTCAATATAATAGTGTTATTGACTTTACCGTTATAGTAGGTACAACTTATTAGTGATTTATTTGTTATACTCAATTACTTTAATGCAACATAAAATAATTTTATGACTATATAATTCCTATCCATACGTGAAATTAACCGATTTTTTTTTCTTGGACAAGAAAAAGATTATATTAATGTTTGTATCTAACCAAGAAATGGTGAGAGGCAGCAAAAACGATTAATCTTGCATATATGTACATACAAAAAAGGATCTTTAAACAAATAACCCGCGAATTTGCTGCATGCTTTTCTTAACCAGCATACATCTGTCAGCTATTTTTAATTTATGATGTATAATGCAGGCAATGAAATTATACGATACGAGAGTCCACGACCTTCACTGGGAATTCATCGCTATATTTTCGTGTTGTTTCAGCAATTGGATCGAGAGGTTGTGAATGCTCCTGATATAATTGATTCTCGTCAGAATTTTAACACAAGAGACTTTGCGAGATTTCATAATCTCAATTCGCCTGTTGCTGCTGTTTACTTCAATTGCAATAGAGAAGGTGGTACCGGTGGCCGTCACCTATAAATAAGTTTAACTTATATATACTGTCAGTGTACGAATTTTTTACACTATCGAGTCACATTTATGGTTCAAAATTATAAATCTCATATTTTAATAAAATTCTTTGGGTGATCTCATAGTGTAAAAATACCTTATACTGACGATATATATAAGTTAAACTCAGAAAAATATTATGTCTTAGTAATATGTTTCCTCAAAATTTTACTGAATTATTAACTTATACATGGATGTCAACGTGAGGAGTTTACATGTTACAAAGTTACATGTAAAAGAATTGATGCTCATATTTATTTTTAATTAAAGGGGTATCTTATTATAGAACTATACTTCAATTATTCAGTTTTATGTCCTCAATTTTATGTTTTTGGGATGTTTTTATTAAACTTTGGAGGAACTTTTGAGAGGCTAACGCTATGGGAGTTGGAGGCTTGAATAGAGTTATTTATTTTTCTCTATTTGTTGATTTCTACCCTTTTATTTGATTAAATAAGTTGTTATTTTCGTGCCATGAGAAACTTGATATGAATGTTATGATTCCTATCTTTTGTTAATGATTTGATTTTAGTTTTACGAGTTAGGTATATATGTAATCTTGCGCCTAAGTGTTTAAATTGTTTGATCACCAATTAAATTTTATATGTGAATTCTAAATCGAGCTAGAAAAATAGGTTAATATGAATAGGCGAATAAAAAAAAAAACCACGTAAACTCAAACAATTACGCTCTTCGAGAGCAAAGTGACAACCAGAAAAACCAAATTAAAATAAAAAAGAGAGCCCTCGACATGTAGATTGTGTTAGTCCAATTTGACCATTTAGCACAGGAATCTCAACTAACCACAAATAATTAAAAACACCAAATTTGCCGACTCCATCCTCGTGTACGATCACTTATCTCTTTATTTGTTAGCTTTATTTATATTTTCCCATATATAATTACATATATGGTATTCGAAATTAACTAACTGGACTTTTTAGATTCATGTCATTCAATTAAAGGGGAATCGCTCTTTATTAAGGGTATTTTCAAGACCCAATAATCTCGAAAATCAAGCGATTACTTCCACATAGACTTCAATGTTTAGATGGTCCTCTTAGACTAGCCATCGACCTGAGCATGGAAGGTTTAGGCTCGCTCTGCTACCCAAAGCCTTCTCTGTAGGCTTTGCCACAAGATTGAATTGAACCGTTGATTTCTGTCTCATACTATGGATGATGATATTCTATATAGATGCACTACCTCATCAATATATATTTGGGCTAGCTTGCCCATAAAGTAAGTCATACTGATCGACAGGAAGTGAGCTGACTTGGTCAGCCGATCAATAGTCCCCCAAATGGCATCATGTTGCACTGCTGTCAGGGGCGGATGCACAAGGGTGGAAACGGTCACCGCTTCGCCGAGAAAAATATTAAATGTTTATGATTTGTGTGCCAAATTTGAAGTCATTCCGGATTCATTTAACATGTTTCGACACTAGGTTTGTATATTAAAAAGTTTGAAACTCATAAGTCCGATTCGAGGTGTGAATTATAATTTCAATATTGTTTGACGTTATTTGCAATCCCGAGTAAGTCCGTATTATGTTTCGGGACTTGTTGGAATATTCGGACGGGGTCCCGAGGGGCTCGTATGAATTTCGGGGTAGTTTCGGACCATTTCTAGTCCATTTTTAGCTGCTGGTTTTTTGCTACAGCAGTGTTCTATGCGATAACGGGTAATTGTCTGCGATCGCAATGAGTAAAGTGCAAGAAATTGACCAGTGCTTCATGATCGCGGATGACCTTTCGCGATGACGTAGAGGAAACTTTTGCTGCATTGACCCGACTTTCGAAACTTATATCTCGCAATCTATAAGGAATTTGGAGATGATCCAAAAATAAAAGTTGTAGCCCTTTGTCTCTAGTTTTCACAAAAGTAAAACATTTGGCATTTGGACTTGTGTACAAAAAGTTATGGTTAGTACACTACAGGCTGTGCGGGAAGATATTTGAAAATCACGAAGAAGAAATTTGTGTTGCACAGGGCTGACTTTGACAGCTTATATCTCGAAATGTATAAAGAATTAGGAGATGACCAAAACACAAAAGTTGTAGATAGTAGTGTCTAGTTTTCAGAAAGATAAATCATTTGTTATTTGAAGTTTTGTACAAAAGGTTATGACCTTTATACTAGAAGTTGTCCGTAAGTGTTGGAGAAGGCTGTTGGAAATATTTGTTCTTCGCGATCGCGGGAGAATGGCCGCGATCGCATAGAGTAAAACAATGCTTTAAAATTTTTGTGCTTCACGATCGCGGGAGTTTGGCCGCGATCGCATAGGGTAAATGACTAGGCAACAGAACTTAAGTTTTGGAAATGGGATTTCGTCCCATTTTTCATTTCCCATGATTTTGAGCTCGGTTAAGACGATATTTGGGCGATTTCCACGAAAAAATATTGGGGTAAGTATTCCTTATCCTATATTGATTATATTTCATGATTCCATACTTATTTACATTATGAATCCGTAAATTTATGGAGGACAAATCAGATTTTTATAAAATCTTCCAAAAATGTAAAATGAAGATTTGAAGGTCAATCTGATGTCGTAATTCGATAATTTTTTTATGGTTGAACTTATATCAGAACGGGTGTTCAGATTATGTGAGTTTTTCTTGGATTCGAGACGTGGGTCTCACTATCGATTTTTAAAATAAATTTTGGATTTTAATCCGAAAAATTTATAAATTCATATGGAATAAATTCATACGATTCGTGTTGAGTATATTGAATTGTTTGTGACTAGATTTGAAATTTTCAGACACTAATTCACGAGGCAAGGGTGTATTGGAATTTTGAGTTGGTGGAAAATCTAGGTAAGTATCGTGGTTAATCTTGACTTGAGGGAATAGAACCCTCAAATTATTTGTTACTTGAATTTCATGTGTAACGATATATAGGCAAGGTGAAGAGTGCTTATACTTTGTCAAATTAATTATTTGTATAATTATTTAAAAATCATAAATTATTTTAAGACACAAATTAATTATTATAATAATTGTTTCTCTCATATTCCTTGTCAAATATTAATTCTTGAATTCATGCAATAATTCTTACATGCTTATTTGATTTACGTGTCTTAATTGCTACTTGACATTTAACATATTAAATATGAAATTGCTTATGTTCTTCATGATTTTCATAATTAATTGCTACTTATCATTACTTGTTTCCTAAATAATTTATAAATATTGTGTGCCTTTTTGCCTAATAATGTCTTACTGAATGTGGTATTTATGGGAGTATTTTTTTTTTATATTTAAGAGTTGTTAAATTATATTGTTGGAGCGGGTTGCACGGCGCAATAGAAATGAAAAGGAATATATTGGGGGATCGGGTTGCACGCCGCAACAGATTATATTTTAAATTTATATTGTTGGAGCGGGTTGCACGCCGCAACGGAAATTTATTGAAGAATTATATTGTTGGAGCGGGTTGCACGCCACAACAAAAATTGATTGAAATAATAATTGGTTATGACTGCGGAGTTGGCTTCAACTGTTGAAATAAGTTACCTGTTTTATTTCTATTATTGTAGTTATTACTATTATTGCGTACATGTTAATGTAAGTGACCTACCTTAGCCTCGTTACTACTTCGTCGAGGTAAGGCTCGACACTTACAGAGTACATGGGGTTGGTTGTACTCATACTATACTCTGCACTTCTTGTGCAAATTTTGGAGTTGGTCCCAGCGGCGTACCATAGACTTGCTCAGATTTGAGCTACCCAAAGGAGACTTGAGGTATAACTACACAACATTCGTAGTTTTGAAGTCCCCTTATACTTTATTTTAGCTATGTGCTTTCTTTCAGACAATTTTATTTTATTCAGACCCTTGTTTGTATTATTCTAGAAGCTTGTGCACTTGTGACTCCAGTCCTGGGATGGTATTTAGACATCACTATTATTATGGATTATTCACTTTATTTCAGAATTTATTTCCGCACTTGTTTCTTTGTTATTAAGAGATCTAAAATTGTAAAAAAAAAATTGTTTAAATTATTCTAACGTTGGCTTGCCTAGTAAGTGAAATATTAGGCGCCATCACAGTACCGAAGGTGGAAATTTCGGGTCGTGACAAGTTGGTATCAAAGCACTAGGATACATAGGTCTCACGAGTCACGAGCAAGCTTAGAGAGTCTGAAGGATCGATACGGAGACGTCTGTACTTATCTTCCAAAGTCTATGAACCATTCTATTCTTATTTTCTCGCAGATGGGGAGAACACGTAATACATCTACCGACTGACAGGGACTAGAGCCTCCGGTGGCAACTATGACCAGGGGTAGAGGTAGAGGCCGAGGTCGTGCTAGAGGCAGAGCTCAGTCTAGAGCTCGAGCATCAGCACATGTTGTAGAACCTCGGGTGGATCTTTAGGAAGCGTTTCTAGTTCAAACTGTACCGGTTGGACCTGTTCAGGTTTCGGAAGGATTCATAGCTACTCCAGTGCTTCGGGACACTCTAGTCTGTTTGGTGAGTCTTATGGAGGGCGTGGCCCAGAATGGTACATTTCCAATGACACCAGTCGTTTCACAGGCTGGGGAAGGAGCACAAACTCCCACTACTCTTGCTCCGGAGTAGATGGCTCCCCAGTATCAGGCTCCAACAACCCTGCCAGTTGGGGTAGTTTAGCCAATTATTACGGCACAGGTCGGTGATAGGCCTGCCATGTCTTCTGAGGTCTTATTGAGATTGGACAAGTTTACTAAGCTATTTCCAGTTCACTTCAGTGGTACACCTTCTGAGAACCCACAGGATTATCTTGACTGCAGCCATGAGGTATTGCAGAACATGGGTATAGTTGAGACCAATGGGGTCGATTTTGCTGTATTTCAGATGTCGGGATCCGCCAAGAGGTAGTGGAGAGATTATGCGTTGACCAGACTAGTTGGATCGCCTGCATTGACCTGGGAGCAGTTCTCATGGCTATTTCTAGAGACGTTCCTCCCTATCACATTAAGAGAGGATTACAGCAGGCAATTTGAACGTCTCCAGTAGGGCAATATGACCGTTACTCAGTACGAGACCCGTTTTGTGGATCTAGCCTGTCATGCTCTCCTTTTACTTCCTACTGAGGTAGAGAGAGTAGGGAGGTTTATTGATGGACTCACTCACCCTATCAAGCATCAGATGGCCAAGGAGACTGGAAGTGAGATTTCCTTCAGGAGGCTGCTAATGCTTCTAGGAAGATCGAGATGGTTCTTGCACAGGAGAGAGGGCAGGGGTCTGATAAGAGGCCTCGTCAGTTTGCTGGGTTTGGTGGTGCCTCGTCTGGAGGCAGCGGTAATTTTGGTAAAGGTCATCCTCCCAGGACGTTTCATTCAACACTCCAGGCATCTCACAGTGCTTCAGGGAGTCATGGTCCTATTATTCCTTAATCTAAGCAGCGAGAATTTAGTGCACATTCAACTCCCATCAGTGCACCACCACTCCAGAGTCACTACAACGGTTATCCGGCCCGTTCAGCTCAGCTTCAGCAGCCACGATAGCAGGATGGGTGTTATGAGTGTGGGAACATTGGTCACATCAGGATGTATTATCCTAGATTGTCGAGTAACATATAACAGCAAGATTCACGTGCCATCATATCGGCACCAGTTGCTTCACCACTTGCTCAGCCAGTTAGAGGTAGGGGTCAGACAGCTAGAGGTGGAGGTCAGGCCGTTAGAGGTGGAGGTCAGGCTGTTAGAGGTGAAGGCCAACCAGTTAGAGGCCGTCCTAGAGACGCAGTTCAGAATGGTGTGGCCCAACCCCGATTTTATACTTTTCCAGCTAGGACTGAGGTCGAGTCATCCGATGCCGTGATCACAGGTATTGTTCCAGTTTGCCATTGTGATGCTTCAGTTCTATTTGATCCAGGATCTACTTATTCCTATGTGTCCTCCTATTTGTCTTCATATTTGGTTGTGCCTCGTGATTCTCTGAGTGCTTTTGTGTGTGTATCTACCCCGGTGAGAGACTCGTTGTATTAGATCATGTCTATCGTTCTTGTGTGGTTACTATTTGTAGTCTTGAGACTAGGGTGGATCTTTTACTTCTTGACATGGTAGATTTTGATGTTATCTTGTATATGGGTTGGCAGTCGCCTTATCATGCTATATTTGATTATCAAGTCAAAATGGTGACCTTAGCCATGTCGGGGTTACCTCGACTAGAGTGGAAAGGGACTTTTGGCCATTCTATCAGCAAGGTTATCTCTTATGTGAAAGCTTGGCGTATGGTCGAGAAGGGGTGTCTAGCTTATTTGGATTATATTCGCGATCCCAACGCGAAAGTTCCTTCTATAGATTCAGTTCCAGTTGTCCGTGAATTTCCACATGTATTCCATGCAGATCTGCCGGGGATGCCACCCGACAGAGATATTGACTTGTGTATTGATTTAGCTCCGGGCACTCAGCCCATTTCTATCACACCATACCGTATGGCCCCACCAGAGTTAAAAGAATTGAAGGAGCAATTACAAGAATTGCTTGATAAGGGCTTCATTAGACCTAGTGTCTCGCCCTGGGGTGCGCCCGTGTTGTTCGTCAAGAAGAAAGATGGGTCGATGAGAATGTGTATAGATTATCGGCAGTTAAACAAGGTCACTATCAAGAACAAGTATCCGTTGCCATGAATTGATGACTTATTCGATCAGTTTCAGGGTGCCACAGTGTTTTCAAAGATCGTCTTGAGGTCTGGTTACCATCAGTTGAAGATTAGGGCATCTGATGTCCCTAAGATAGCTTTTCAGACTTGGTATGGGCATTACGAATTCCTAGTGATGTCATTTGGGCTGACAAATGCCCAACAACATTTATGGGTTTGATGAATCAGGTGTTCAAGCCTTATTTGGATTCCTTTGTGGTTGTGTTCATTGATGATATCTTGATTTACTCCAGCAGTCGAGAGGAGCATGAGCATCATCTTCGGATTGTGCTTTAGACTTTGAAGAATAATCAGTTATATGCTAAATTTTCAAAATGTAAATTTTGGTTAGGCTCGGTTGCCTTTTTGGGGTATGTTGTATCGGCTGAAGTCATAAAAGTGGATCCAAAGAAGATTGAGGTAGTTCAGAATTGGCCTAGACCTACTTCAGCTATAGAGATCCGGAGTTTCCGGGTTTGGCAGGATATTACCGCCGGTTTGTGGAGGGATTTTTGTCTATAACATCTCCATTGACCAAATTGACCCAGAAGGGTTTAGATGGCTAGACAAGTGTGAGTTGAGCTTTCAGAAGCTCAAGACCGCTTTGACTACGACGCTAGTGTTTGTATTACCCACAGGTTCAGGATCTTATACGATGTATTGTGATGCATCTCGCGTTGGGCTTGGTGCAATATTAATGCAAGATGGCAGGGTGATTGCATATGCGTCGTGACAATTAAAAGTTCACGAGAAGAATTATCCTGTTCATGACTTAGAATTGGCAGCCATTGTTCATGCGTTAAAGATTTGGAGGCATTACCTTTACGGTATATTGTGTGAGGTATTTACTGATCATCGTAGCCTTCAATATCTGTTCAAACAAAAAGATCTCAATTGGAGGCAGAGAAGATGGTTAGAGCTGTTGAAAGATTATGATATCACCATTTTGTATCACCCCGTAAAGGCTAATGTGGTGGCCGATGCTTTGAGTAGAAAGGGTGTGAGTATGGACAACCTTGCTTATATTCCGGTTGGTGAGAGACTATTAGCTACAAATGTTCAGACTTTGGCTAATCAGTTTGTGAGGTTAGATGTTTCAGAACCCAGTTGGGTTCTAGCTTGTACAGTCGCTCGATCTTCTTTATATGAGCATATCAGAGAGTGACAATATGATGATCCTCATTTGCTTGTCCTTAAGGACACGGTGCACCACGGTGATGCCAAACAGGTTGCTGTGAGGGAAGATGGAGTTCTACGGATGCAGGGTCGTATTTGTGTGCCTAATGTGGATGGGCTTCATGAATTAATTCTTGAAGAGGCACACCGTTCCAGGTATTCTATTCATCCAAGTGCCGCAAAAATGTATCAAGATTTGTAGCAACATTATTGGTGGAGGAGAATGTAAAAGGATATAGTGGCATTATCGGTGTCTAAATTGTCAACAAGTCAAGTGCGAGCATCAGAGACCTGATGGTTTGCTTAAGAAGTTAGAAATTCCTGAGTGGAAGTGGGAGCGAATAACTATGGATTTTATTGTTAGGCTCCCACGGACTCAGAGAAAATTCGATGCAGTTTGGGTCATTGTGGATAGGTTGATCAAGTCAGCACATTTCATTCCAGTGTTAGTTACCTATTCTTCAGAGTGATTAGCTGAAATTTACATCTGTGAGATTGTCCGCCTTCACGGTGTGCCCGTGTCTATTATTTCAGATCGAGGTATGCAGTTCACTTCGCACTTCTAAAGGGTTGTACAATGTGAGTTAGGCACGCGGGTTGAGTTGTTTACAACATTTCATCCTCAGAGAGACGGACAGTGAGAGCACAATATTCAAATATTGGAAGATATGCTTCGCACTTATGTTATAGACTTTGGAAATAGCTATTTATTCGGCGATCAGGTTGCACGCCGCAACATGATTAAATGAAAATGAATATATTGTGGGATCGGGTTGCACACCGCAACAGAAACTGATTAAAATAATAATTGGTTATGACTGCCGAGTTGGCTTCAACTGTTGAATTGAGTTACCTGTTTTATTTCTATTATTGTTGTTATTATTATTATTGCGTACATGTTAATGTAAGTGACATGCCTTAGCCTCGTCACTACTTCGTCGAGGTTAGGCTCGGCACTTACAGAGTACATGGGGTCAGTTGTACTCATACTATACTCTGCACTTCTTGTGTAGATTTTGGAGTTGGTCCCAGCAGTGCACCATAGGCTTGTTCGGATTTCAGCTACCCAGACGAGACTTGAGGTATAACTGCACAGCGTCCGCAGTTCTGAAGTCCCCTTCTACTTTATTTTAGTTGTGAGCTTTCTTTCAGACAACTTTATTTTATTCATACCCTTGTTTGTATTATTCTAGAAGCTCGTGCACTTGTGACTCCAGTTCTGGGATGGTATTTAGACATCGCTATTATTATTATTATGTATTATTCACTTTATTTCAGACTTTATTTCCGCACTTGTTTTTTTGTTATTAAGAAATCTAAAATTGTAAAAAAATGATTTAAATTATTCTAATGTTGGCTTGCCTAGCAAGTGAAATATTATGTGCTATCAAGGTACCAAATATGGGAATGTCGGGTCGTGACATTCTAGGAGGGGCTCGAACGCAACATACACATGCAATCTCCCTTGTTATTCTTTCCCATCCTACATTTACCTTCTCAAATATTCTCGTATGTCTCTCAATCGATATATAATGTATTACTTCTGTATATATCATGTTGTAGAATTAGACTTCTCGTGATTTCCCTTTAGCTTTCCTAATCAGTTCCTTTACATGCTACTCCCAGTCCCCTGCTGTTATGTTTTGGCTGTGCATCCACTGCATTAGTTTGTTCATCACTGCCTTCATGTATTCACATTTCAGATATAGATGATCTTTAGATTCCTCTGCTCGCTGGCAAAAACTGCATTTGTTTTCTGTCTCCATACCCCATCTAATCAGCCTATCAATTATTAGTAGTCTATTTCTGCATTTGTAGCCAAAGTGTAAAGCGAGATTTTGGTCTTCCTGTATTTCCAAACATCATGCATTTACGTGGAATCTTGGATTGTTCTCCCATCAACTGTAGGTAGATTTGCTTAATGACACTTTTTCCTGTGGATAAATACAGTGCTTCCAACTCCATGATAATCTTTGCTTCCATGATTTTCCTCGCCATCCAACTTGCTTGTTTTGGCACTGTTACATGCTCTATCTTCTGTCCTTTTATATAGTATGTATATACCCACCTTATCTAAAGTTTATCTTTATTGTTTGCAAGATCCCAATACACCTTTATCATAGCTGCCTTGTTCCATAGTCTTAGATTTATCAGATTCCATCCTCCACTACTTTTTGGGGTGCAAAGTTTCTCCCAAGAGACCAATGCTTTTCTTATTATTACATTGTTGCCCGACCATATATAACTTCTACAGAAACCTTCTACTGTTTTTATCACCTCTGCTGGAAGTACAAAAAGTTGTGCCCAATAGGATTGGACCCCAAATAGTAAACTTTGTATCAGTTGAGCTCTTCCTGCATAGGATAATTTTTTAGCTGTCCATGATGTAATTGTTTTTACTATTTTCTCAATGAGGGGTTGCCATTGTACAAGTGTCATCATTTTTGTTGACAGAGGGAACCCCAAATATTTAAATGGTAATGCTCCCTTTGTGAAACCTAGTTGGTGTACTATCTATTATTGTTCGACCTGTGATACACCTCCAAAATAAATGAAGCTCTTCCCTAAATTGGCATGCAAATCTGATGCCTTTGAGAACTGATTGAAACCTTGTTGCACTTTAATTATTGAAGAGATATCACCTCTTGAGAACATCAACAGGTCATCAGCAAAACATAGATGAGTTATATCCAGCTTTGCACACCTAGGGTGGTAATGAAATGCTTTCTTCACAGTCATGGCCTTTAAGTTTCGACTTAGATATTCCATTGTAATTGTGAACATGAAGGGCGATATAGGGTCTCCTTGCTTGTGTCCTTTTACAACATTGAAAAGATCAGTTGGTTCACCATTCACCATTATAGTGTAGTTCACAGTTCTTACACTTTCCATCACCCATGCTATGAACTTACCAGGGAATCCTAGTTGATTCATAATTTTCCCCAAATAGCTCCATTCAACGGAGTCATAGGCCTTCTGTAGGTCTATTTTGATCATACACCTTGGTGACACATGTTTTCTTGTATATGCTTTAATCAATTCATGAGTCATGATGATCTTATCTCCAATTTTTCTCCCTAGGATAAATCCAGCATGAGAGTTACAAATGATACTGTCAATTACCTTCTGTAGTCTTGATGCTAGTATCTTGGAGATTAATTTGTACAGCACAGTGCAATATGCTATTGGTCTGTATTCCTTGATTATTGCTGGATTTTCAGTCTTTGGGATCAGTATAATGGCTATGCAATTAATGGCTCTGTACATTCTCCCATTTGAGAAAAAATCCCTTACTGCTTCAGTCACCTCTTCTCCAATGATGTGCCATGTATTTTTGAAGAAGAGAGCATTATATCCATCGACTCCTGGAGCTTTATCATCCCCAATAGATTGCAACCCTGTTACTACTTCCTTCTCTGTCACCTCTGCACATAGTATCAGCCTTTGTTGTTGATTCAACATTGGTCCTTTTTTCATTATAGTCCTGCTAACTGCTCGGAGGCTTGTTGATGTTGTCCCCATTAAACTCTTATAGAACTGGATGACCTCTTCTTTGATCTCTTCTGGCTCCTTAATCTTTCTTCCATCTAGAGTTGTTAGCTCTTTTATCTGTTTTCTATGGGTTCTTTCCTTCATTACCGCTGAGAAGTACTTTGTGTTTACATCTCCCAATTGTATCCATTTAGATCTAGATTTTTGTTTCAGAATACTTTCTTCCACCATTGACCATTTTTCCAGCTTCTGCAGTGTAATCTTTTCTTATTCCAACATATCATCATTATACGACTATTGTAGCTTACTTTGTATTGCATTAAGTTCATTCCTTGCATCCTCTATCTTCTAAGTCATAAATCTAAATTCTCTGTTGTTCAACTGTCTCAGTCTTGGTCTAAGTGCTTTCAATGTTTTCAAGATGCTTCTCATGATCCAGGGATCACTTATTTGTTTCCAAGTTTCTGCTACCATTTGTTCACACTCTTGATGCTCTGCCTAGACATTGAAGAATCTAAATGGACATTTATAGCTATCTGATCAGATTCCATAGGAAGAAGCTTTGGAGCATGATCATATATTCCTAGCATATCATACTTCATTGTTACATTGCCCCACTTTATCATCCATTCATAATTACCAAATGCTCTGTCTATTCGACTGAAAATTCTATCCTCCATGGTAGTTGACTTAGTTTGGTTGATTGAATACATTCAGCAAAATTTTGTATAATTGACTGATGAATTGGATTTCCATGCAGTCTATCCAGCGGATAAAGCAATATATTAAAATCACCTATCACTAGCCAAGGTGTTGTAATGCCGTGATCTAGTATTTTCAAAGATTCTCATAACTCCTTTCTCTGCTCATTAGTGTTGAGTCCATAGATTACAGTAAGCTCACACTCCATTTCTGCATTACTTTCTCTTATTTCACAGTGTATCATTTGTGCTCCCTCTGATTTCTTGCTCACTTGATATCTATTATTGTCCCACAGCAACCATATTCGACCGTTGCTAGTTGTTGTATAGTTATGCATACATCCCCATCCTTGGGCTATATTTTTACTTATAGCCCCAGCCTTTTTCTCCTTGACTTGGTTTCTATTAATGCAGCTATTTCTATTTTTTTTTTTTAGTTTTCAATATATTCCTTACTTCCTTCTACTTATATCTCTTATTCAACCCTCATATGTTCCAAAAATGCCAAGTCATAGTGTTTATTTTGTTCTACCTCCTATATCTGGAGGTTCTGACTAAGACAATTTCCTACCTCTATTCAATACTTCAAACCCATTCTTCACTGGCACTGATCCTAGTACTGGGAAGTTGATGTAGTTTAGTTCTGGACTTGCTCTTCCATCACTCTTGTTCATAGTTGCTGTTACATGGGTATTGTCCTTCTGTTGTGCTTGTATATTGCTCTTCATCACCCTTGAATTATGCCATGCTTCTGTGATACTTGGCCTTTTATTTGTTTCCTCCTGTTGTTCGTCACCTTGGCTAGGCTTTGTCAGGTGATCCTCTGCCTCTTGTTGCTTTGCTTTGCCTTTGTTTTTGGTAACCCATTGTTGCACTAGTTTCTTTGGTTCCTTCTTGTCTTTTGTTTGATCCTTATGTTGCTGCATCTTCTTTCTTCCTGTTAGCATTTATGCCCTATGACTTGGCATTTTTTACAGAACATTGGCTTCCAATCATAAATGATTGGTTGTCTAAATACTTTCCCATTAGGATCTTCCATATTTATCTCATCCAACAATAGTTTAGTCACATCTACTTCAATTTGCATCTTTGCATAAGACACTCTAATTTGCTTAGTAGTACACTCATATGCATACATATGTATTCCAATTGAGCTAGTTATCCTGCTAAGTGAATTATTCCCCCAGTAATTCAGTGGAAGTTTAGGAAACTTAATCCACAGAGGAATCTCTGTTAGAAACTCCTTCTCAAAATCAAAATTCACTTTTCGTTGTTTAAGGATAATAGGTCTATTATTAATAGTATATGGGAATGAATATAAAATCTCCTGCATATCATCTTTTGTTTTGAACTTGATTATGTAATAGCCCTCCTCATGCATATACAGATCTGGTTCTGCAATTGCATTCCAATTAGTTTAGAGCCATACCATTTTCAGCACCCCTATTTTTAGCAAATAGATTAACCCACATCTGAGTTCCTTCTTTTTCTGTGTGCTTGTTCTCCTCCCCTTATGTTGGTGCTGTTCCATTGTTCTGCTTCACTAGTAGATTTGCAACTTCCTTTGCTTTCTCTACTTTCGGATATGTTTGTTCCTCTGGTGTTGCTAGGCTCAGTTAAAGCCTTTTCACCGCTCCAATTGATAATTCTCCTTGATTCCCCTCTTTAGGTCCTTTTTGTTCAGCTGCATGGGGGGTTGTTGGTAGTTGCTCATCTGTGTTCCTGGGTTCTGTGCTGCTTGTCCCTACTGAGCAACCGAAGGTGATGATCGATACTTTCTTTGGGCGACCTCGCCCTCTTCCTCGTCATCTTCCGCATCCTCTCGCCCCTGCCATGGACACACTGGCGTAGGTTAACTACCTTACGCCGAGAGCATTGAAAGAGAGAGAGAGAGAAAACAGTCATTAAATATTTGTGTTTGTAGAATCATTAGTGGTATTGACTCATACTAACCATTATTGTTTTCTCTTTCTCACACATTTATATTCTTAAATATTTTTTTAGTTGTTGTTTAATAATTGGGTATTTTTTAATATTACACAAAAAATTGATAAAAAATATTATTTGAGTTAAATAATAGTTCAAATATAATTTAAAAATATATTATCGCGGGGGTATTTTTTTTTTCTCAATTTTAACTCTTTATGCAATTCATTTAATATCACTTTTATTTTGTTTTTGGTATCAGACATTATGGAATGGTAATGTATTGCCAATACGGAGGATTTATGAAATTTATTTTATTAAACCTTCCTACATATTTTTAATAAGAATTTAATAGACAAAATTTTATTAATTTTAATATCTTAAAAATTAAAAACATAGAAGGTATTGTAGTCCAAAACATAGGTTATTGCAATGATGTCTTTTCCCTATGAGTTCTTCCGTTTAATATTTTAGGGTTATTGTGGTCTATTCATATTGTATTTGTGCTTTTATAATAATATATGCTCTCCTTTTTCTAAATGAATTTGAACTAATACATTCTCAAATTAAATTAGTAACATGAATCTTTAAGAAATATATCCTAAAAATAATAGGATTACATGACTAAAAATATGTCTCTACCCCAAAAATAATTATATTAAAAGAAAACATAATGTGTTCCTAAATGTATTAGGTATATATGGTAACATGTAGTATTATGTGTATATGTCCAAAAGTAATTATACTAATATAATTCCTAAAGGTAATCATGTAGGATTCCTAACGTGTAGTATTATGTCCTAAAACTAATAGAATTATAAGGCTAATATCTAGAATTTCGGTTATATCCTTTTATTATGAGTTATTATACTTAATATTATAAGGTTATTTTTGTAAACCTATATTATATTCATACTTTTAAAATAATATAGATAGATAGATAAATAAATAAAAAGAGGGCCCTAAGCCCATACCTTATGTTGCTAAGTTTAATTAGGATTTTGGGATTGGAATATATTTTTTTAGCCCGGTTCTTTGAGAAAGAATAGTATCAATGGACAATATTGGGGAAACGGTGTGACGTCGGCGTGAATACATAGAAGCTAGACTACTATTTGATTCCAATTACCAAACACTGTGTGGGAATCTTTGCGGGAGATAGAGCTAGTGACTGACGAGTTCGTTCGAGTGGATTCTATTGCTGAGGTGAGCCACCGCATATTCATGGAGGCTTTCGTTTCAGCTTTATCTAGCTTGTGTTAGTTATTTCTTTCTCTTTGGGGTTTGCATACCCGTCAATTAAACTCATGTTACTATGTAAGATGCTCCATGGTCTTAGTGTGAGATTTGAGCTAGAGTATTATTATTTGAGTGATTGTTGGTATTTCTATCAATTGACTAAGGAATTGGTTGACAATTATTTCGTCTTTAATTACTAAAAATGCTTTTAGACCAGTACTTATTTTTCTCTGAGTGTTTGTGTAAATAGTTAAACGTATGAGAAATGGGTTCGTCTGGCAAGTAGTGTTAGTTGGGTGCCAGTCACATCTAGGGAATAGTCTGGGACGTGACACTATAATAGTAGCTACCGAGTTCGAAAGAACTCAATATTTTCTGTGTTTGTATTTGCAAATCCATTAAATGTGTATAAATATTTAATTGTGAATCCAGTAACTAAAACGAGTTATATATTTGATAATAAGTTTAGAATCCATTAAAAAAGTTTCTTGATTCCGCATCCGATTTCTTCCAATTTGCATAGGTTTTGGTATGCAAAGTTACTCGGTACATATATCACTAAAAGATAGCAATTGCTTAATAAAATAATTAAAATACGCGTAAATTGATAAGGACAATACTATTTCTTTTTTTTATTAAATAAAAGGGAGATGGAAAAAGTCTCGTGCTAAATTGGATTGACAGATCTCTGCTATTAATTTATTGCCATAAAAAACTCAAGAGGGTATCCAGCAAATAGTTTATTCTTAGGTTTCCAAACGGATAAAATAAACTAAATATTCTTTCTTTCCTCTTCTGTGCATCTCAATAATTGATTGTGACATGCACTCATAAAAAACAACACCATCTCCTTTGTATAGAATATTCTTAGCTCTCTAAGAGAAAACTTGAACCTCCTTCATTGAACAAGATTGGTTGCTTAGATGGTTCGTACCTTGCACCTACAACTCAGGTGTTCGAATCATCAAATGAGCAACAATTCCAACAAAAGGGAACAAAAGAAAATCAAAGGGAAAGGAAGTAAAAAAAAAAAAGAAATATTAAATCAAGAATATACAACTATGTGAAATTGAAGTGACAATTTCTTATTTTTTTAAAAAAAAAACTACATTAGTAGTTAAAAAGATAATATCTATTGGGCGGCACATAACGAATCTCGAAAATTAACCTGTGGATTGCTACATGGAACTTAGTTCGAATGGGAGATTATTGGGTGTGCGAACAAAGTCTCACATTGATAGCTAAAAGGATTGAAAGCTTACATATAAAGTATAGTGATATGTTAATTGTGTGAGACCTTTTTAGAAAAAAACAATGCGAGCTTGACCCAAAGAAGGCAATATCGCTATGTTATTGGGTTGACTTAGCCCGACACTATCAAATGTTAAATCAGCCTTGATATAAGAGAAGCTTATTTAGTGTAGCAATAAAGGTGACTCAATTTTTCTTTGAGGAATTTTCATAAAACACTATAATTTAGAGCATAGTAACTATTTTTTGCCTAATTACAATTCGTAGCTATTGTTCAATTATTACCAATTTGTATCATTTGTATTCAAATGGGCAGCGAATACAACTTGTGTGGCCCCAATAAATAAAGAAAACATTTTGATCAGGATTCTTATCCTTTGGAATCGATAGGTCTTTTAGGCTTTTATGGTGATAAAGGACATCCTTTTTCATCTATTCATATGATTCATAGAATAGCATATGTGGTTATAAAGATGAAAAATAGGCATCCTTTTTCATGTTTGGGCACCGTGAAGTAGCAAGGCTGAACCAGTGAACCAGCAAATATACGATGAAAGCTTGAAAATGTCATTTACACAACAAAAAAACGAAGAATTTCGCTTGAACAACGTTAGAAGCCAAATTGGCCAGGGAGAATCATTTACGTACTCAAGTAAACAACATAGTTAATGTTTTCCATTTTGAATTTAAAGATGAATATTCATAGTGCGTGTGACCATTAGTGGCGGAGCCAGAAATTTAGCGAAAAGTGTGCAAATTGTTTTCTCGATTGTGTTAAGGGTATGGAAAATTAAATATACACTCATCATACCTAACATTAAACCTATGTACACCAAATAATTTTCCTGCGAAGGGTGTGCACTAGACCACCCTTCACCTAAGATGGCTCCGCCATGTGACCACGAATCAACAAAGTGAGAAGAAAATCATAGCAAAATACCGTTTAAAATCTAGCAAAATAAAAATTACTAGATGATTCTACCATGTGAGGAGCAATATGTAATAATCCGGAATACTTTTAAATACTTATTAATTGTGAAATTAGAGAATTAATCTTATTTATACCTATTGTGTCAAATACTAAACTAGTGAAAGAAAATTTAATTTTTATATATAAAATAGTGTAACAAATAATTGCTTAATGGGCTTAGTTATAATTACACATACTAATTAGCAAGGTAGTAATTTTGAATAAATAAAAAGAGGGCCCTAAGCCCATACCTTATGCTGCTAAGTTTAGGATTTTGGGATTGAAATATATTTTTGGGAAACTACCAGCTATGTCCATTTATAAGTAGCTCATTACAAAAATTGATTAATTTATAAAATATTACTAATATTAGCCAATTAGCTATTTGTAGCAAAAAAAGGACAAATGTTTGCTTTCTTTTGAGTTGGGTGTTATTAGAATAGAATGGTACGTCTTAAGGAGCTTGAATCTCAGTTTTGGGATGATTTGGTGAAGTTTTGAGGTGGTTTGAATTAAAATTTCGAAGTAAAAACTAAACATAAAAAATGCTATATGTATCACATATGTATCATATTTGTATCAATTGAGTATCACATGTATACCTGCGTGTGAGATACATGCGTGATACATGTTTGATACATGTGTCGTAGAATACATTTTTGAACTCGATTTAATTACGAATTTTGATAGAAAACCAGTCCAAATCACCTCCAATCTTTTTTAAATTTCGTATATTGACTTATCTATATGTTTTCAATGAATTTCAACTATACCCATTGAAAAAGTTCCTTTTCTGCTTAGATTTTTGGAATATTGTATTTTATTTTTGTATTCATCACCTTATTTGCTATCTCATCCATGAAATTTCCTTTCCGTCTTGTATCTAATGTTGCTAATCACACTTAAAAATATGAAAGAAATTTTTGCATGTGATTTTCTGAGAGAAAGAACCTTATTTATTTTCTTTTCTAATTTTTAAATGTGCTTGGCTAGTTTTGGTAAGTCTATGACTAATGGCTAGAGGTTGATGAGTTGAGACTTATTTGGAACATTTTTCTAAGTTTCCTTTTTTATAGCCCGGTTCTTGGAGAAAGAATAGTATTAATGGACAATATTGGGGAAACGTTCTGACGTCGGCGTGAATAGCTAGACTACTATATGATTCCAATTACTAACCGAGCATTTTTAGATTACAACCTATTGTAACCTAGGAATTAAAATCTTAATACCTCACTCACTTGTAATAACTATATTACAAGTCTCTTTGTAATAACTCTATTACAAAGCTCACCACTAGACTAACTCTAACCAAGACACAAACACAAGGTTTATAATTTTACAAATGGTTTTCTACACAATGCTTCTAGCTAAGCTAAGTAGGAATTACAAGTAAATCACTCTAACAAAGATGCAACACAACTAAGGATATGTAATTACACAATGCTGAAAACTAGTCCTTTGTTATGTTGTTCTTTGTTCTTAAAGCTTGGAAGTCACTTGCAAGATGGAAACACACTTGAGAGGAAACTTGATTAATTCTCGGATGTGCAAGTGTATGTTTAATTGATTGATTTATGTTAATAGTATCCAAGTGATGTCACTTGGATGATCCAAGCAAATATCCGATACAAGGTATTCCCCATAAGGTGATTATTGCACTGTTCACATTGTTGTGTGTGAGCAGAAGAACAGTTGCAACGACTTTATAGCTGTGAGCAGTTGATTGGTACAGTATGCAGGGGAACTAATACCCATCTATTCCCCGTGTCATCTCCATGATTCTAGCTATTGGAACTTGTGCCCGATTTGAAAGTTGTTGTGTTTTGGCACCTTGAGGATGTGGAACAGGTTCCCGATCTGGTTCTTATCATTAAGGTTGTTAGATCATCAAAACATTACAAGACACATAACTTATCAATTTCCCCCTTTTTGATGATGACAAACTTATAATTGAAGTTCCCTCTGAGAACCAGAAAGCCATACAATATTTCATGTATTTCCTCCTGAACATGTTCCCCCTCTTAGTTAATTTTCCCCCTTTTGGTATCATAAAAATAATATCCACAAATAATAAGAAAAAAGAAGTCCAACGTAGTTAATTCACGACACATGTATGCACGCAAACATGACTAAAAGCAGAGCATAAGAGTATAATATGCATAGTAAAAGGACGGAATACTAAGTTATTTTAGGGAAAAGAGAACATAAATAGTAATACCATTGTTACACAACCATGTACAAATCAAAACAACTTAAAAAGTACCAGCCACCAAAAACAACAAAACAAGGGGACCAAGATAGAGGACAAACAACAATTAACTAGACATTGGGAAGGGAACTGTTTCAAGGAGCACTAGAAGGGGGAAGAATGGATGAAGAGTCAAGATTTCTGAGGTGAATATCCATTCGGTCATTTGCAGACACTTGCTTGTTAAGAAGCCGCTCCTTCAGGTCCTCGACCTGTTTCCTGAAATCTGCATTTTACTTGGCCAGACAGGCAACCTCTGTGCCTTGTGCTTTGTTGGAACCAGGTGCCTCCAGGACCTGACTATGCTGCTCTTCAAGAATAACATTCTGTGCCTTCAAATTCCTTATCTCTTCATTGGCAGCATTCTGAGCATCAATCAATTGAGAAATAGTGGAATTGCTGCCAACCCCTCCTTTATTATCAATGCACTCATACTCATCTAACGTGGTTATGGAGAAGGTTTGCTTGCGAGTTCCCACTGTTGCTTTTCCCAAAGGGACTTTGAAGAAGTTAAACACCTTGGTGAGTAAGAACCCGTTGGGCAACCCATGATTACCATTCTTAAAATCGGCCACTTTCTTCATGTGCTCTATCATGAGTCCAGGCAGATTGATAGTAGTGTAGGAATCCGATTCTTCCATTAGGAACATGCCTGCTCTTGACATAATGGAACATATTTCTGCACGTGGAAGCAAAATCTTGTTCACCATCTTGAACAACCGTTGATACACTGGAAGGTGGGCCTTCTTGTGCACTCGTTCCCCTTGTTGTAGTGCATCGTCCTTCAGAATGATACTTTTGAAATTGGGAGAACAAGTCCCCTTAATGGATGATATTCCTTCAGTAGGCACTCCCAAAATGATCCCCAACATAGCCTCATCAATCACAAAGTCTACGTCGTTCACCTTCAAACAAAAGTTATCCTTTTCCACTATGAACATGTCTGCGTAGAAGCTATGCACTTCTTCCTCACACACCTTAGGGCTCTCATTGGTGAACAGGTGTGTCCACTGTTGAAATTCATAAATATCAACCAGTTGGCACATCCCTGTCATGTCGAGAATATCATGAGAAAATGTTCTGCCACACAACAACCTCTGTTTCCTCAGGTTTTCTCATCCTTGATCCTTGGCCACAACCACCTTGGCCTTCTTGGAGGAACCAGGTTCCTCATTTTCACCAGCCTTCTTTTACACAAATTTCTCACACTTTTCTCTTTCGTTGCGGAGTTCTTAGACAATTTCTCACAAAACTTCTCAAACATCTTCTCACCAGACTTATCTACCTCAACATTTTCCACTTCCACAGCTTTCACAGATGGCTCTCTCCTGGGTTTTGGAATTACATGTCTTTTAGATGACCTACGAATTAAGGAAGCAGGTTACTCATTCACCTCTTCATTGTCAACATCGACAGCAAGTGCTGGAAGCACTTCTTCCTCATTCACCAGCTTTCCCCCTTTCACTAGCCTCCTCCCTTTCTTCTCTTCTTTATTTTTCTTCAAAATAGATTCAAGGGCTTCCTTATTTTGCACTCTAGTAGTAGGTCTTTTAAGAGTGGGCTCTTTGGGAGAAGTCCTTCTACTCCTAGCCGCAATAAAGCTTGCAACAAATATATTGTAATAATCTTCCTCACTATCCTTATTCTCTTCCTCAGAAAGAGATCTCATCTCAGGAAAGACAATGGTCAATGGCTTATCATAGAAATGAGGAGAGGGTGCGGGATTAGTACTGACCTGGGGTTCTTTTGAAGAACATGGGGTTTCATCCCAAGTAGGAGCAGAGGGCTCCTCTTGGGCTGAGGGATCAGGTCCCTCATATGGTTCCCCAGTAGTACTACCAGGTGGCAGATTTTCAAGGGGCACCAATTCCCTACTCTCTTCCTGATGACCTTTACCTTTCCCCTGAGACCCAATGGTCTCATTAACAGCCTCATAACCACCAACCAAACCTCCCTCTACAACGATTAACAACATGTTCTTAATGGCTTTTTATTCATTTACCCCCTAAAGTAGAATCAGAGGGTACAATAGGAACTTTACCTGTGGGGTTGACAATATTCAAATCGAAGCTTGAAATAGGCGCTGCTGAGGCTTCACTACAATGAATCACATCCTGTTGGGTTTCATCACTCTCCCCAGACTTATGACTAGAAACTTCTTGACCTTCATCTCCATGTACTATTTCAGCTTCTGCCATTATGTTCGGCGAGTCAGAAGGAGAGGTTGCGGTAACGAATCATTTGGGGTTCTGAGTCTTGTGACTACAGTGAGAACCAGAACTCGATTAGGTTGGAGAGAAAGTAGCAGGTGGTTGTTTGTCTAGTATGGGGTTTGGACTAGGTGACAGAGGGGACTCCGATTCTTGTTCCTGTGCTTCATAAGACGAGGACACAATAGTGACTACGCTAGAGACATTTGAAACTTCTGGATTTTGAGACATAGTGGAGATCTGTAGTGAGGACACGAGAAGAAAAGTATTTCTTTTGAGAGAGAAAGGAAATTTTTGACTTTGATGTGGATAGTGAGGAAAGAGATAACCTTTGGATTTATTTTAAGGGAAGTGAGGGACCAGTTATAGACGGGTATGAATTAGTGGGTAGACGGGTCATTTAGTAACGGGTGTGATGTTTGAGTTCTAGAAGATGAGAGATAGAGAGAGAGAGAGAGAGAAACTGAAACTTTTAATAACTTGGCACTTTTATAGCCATTTAAAAATGTGGATGAGAATACAAAGGAACTACTAACCCGCGTCAAGGGAACCAGGTTTCCTAACTTAGTTTTGTAAATGTGAGCCTCATCCTTATACCAATATGCAATATCATTAGCTATTTGTTTTCTATGTAGTTTTCATGCGTGTATAGTTTTAATGGCATAGAGATGAGTTAGAACTTGCTAGAAATCACTTTTTAGCTGTTTTTACCTGTTCATCTTTCATAGCCAATCATTAAGGGACATGGTGCTTAGTTCAATTTTATCAAACCCAACGCCAATCGATTCTTTTCAAAGTGCTCTCTGCTTAGTGCTTTGGTGAAGATATATGCTACTTGGTCTTCTGTTTTGCAGAACTTTTTGCAAATGAGACCCTTTTCAACATTGTCTCTAAGAAAATGATGTAGCACATCAATGTGCTTTGTTCTCTTACACTGGACCGAGTTCTTTGCCATGTTGAGAAAACTTGTATTATCACACAATAATGGCACACAATCAGAAAATACACCAAATTCCTCCAACTACTGCTTGATCTACAACAGTTGAACGCAGCAAGAGGCAGTTGCCACTTACTCAGTTTCTGTAGTTGAAAGAGCCACAAAGTTTTGTTTCCTGGTACCCCATGAAATCAGACATTATCCCAAAAAATGTTCCATGCCAGATGTGCTCCTTCTGTCCACCAGATAACCAGCATAATCAGCATCAACATACCTAATTAAGTCGAAATTGTCTCTTGAAGGATAGTAGAGAACCAGGTTCTGCATTCGTTTGAGATACCTTAGAATTCTCTTGGCAGCCTTCAGATGAGATTCCTTTGGACTAGATTGAATTCTAGCACATAATCCCACAATGAATATAATATCGGGTCTACTAGCTGTGAGATACAAGAGTGAACCAATGATACCTATGTATATGGTTTTGTTCACAGGAGAACCAAGTTCATCCACGTCCAGAGAAGTGGCAGCAACAATAGGAGTATCAATGATCTTTGAACTTTCCATCTCAATTTTCTTTAGGAACTGTTTAATGTACTTTTGCTGAATTATCGTTGTGCCCTTGGAAGTTTGCTTAACTTGCAGCCCCAAGAAAAAATTTAATTCCCTCATCATGCTCATTTCAAACTCGCTTCCCATGAGCTTTGCAAACTCTTCAAAAAGGGAATCATTTGTTGCACCAAAAATGATATTGTCAACATAAACTTGCACATTGAGCAGGTTCCTTCCCCGTTTCTTCAGAAATAGGGTGTTGTCAGTTTTTCCTCTTGTAAAGTCATTTTCGAGGAGAAATTTGGACAACCTTTCATACCATGCACGAGGGGCCTGCTTCAATCTATATAATGCATTGTCAAGTTTGAATACATGCTCAAGATGCTCATGACATTCAAAACCAGGCGATTGTTTGACGAAGACTTCTTCCTTTAGATATCCATTTAGAAATGCACTTTTGATATTTATTTGGAACAATTTGAATTTCATATGAGATGCAAAGGCAATGAGGATTCTGATGGCTTTCATTTGAGCAACTGGAGAAAAAGTTTCATCATAGTCAATCTCTTTTTCTTGATTATAGCCTTGAACTACTAACCTTGCCGTTTTCCTTGTTGTGTTCCCAAACTCATCAAGCTTGTTCTTAACACCCTCATAGTTCATATAACAGTTCTGTCTGAGGGTTGAGGAACCAAGTGTCATACGTTGTTCCTCTCAAATTGATGGAGTTTATCTTGCATAGCGGTAATCCAGTCAGTATCTTTCAATGTTTTCTTGCTATTTTTAGGCTTAATTTGAGAGAATAAGTCTGAGAAAGCAAGAGAGTTTCTTGACTTTAATCTGGTTTGAATTCCTGAGTCAAGAGGAGTGATTATATTTTAAAGAGGATGTGAACTTTTGTGTTTCTAGTTAGACACCTGAATTTCATTGCGAGAGGATCCGGGTTCCTCTGAATGAGATCCATTATTGACATGAGTGCCACTTCTCAACTCAGCATTAGGAGTTTCTTGCATGACATCAATAACTCTAGTCTATGCTTCAGTTGTTGTGATTGAGGGACCAGGCTCCTCTGTATCAGTTGGAGAGTCGGCTGCACCATCTTCATTTGATTCCTTGACGTGACTCATCATGTCAGCCTTTCCATTTTCCATATCAATGACTTCACCAGGAACCTTTGACTGCTCTCCATCTTGATCAACCTTATCATGTGAATCTTTCCCATATAGGTGATGTGATTCATCAAAGATCACATATATGCTTTCCTCAACATATTGAGTTCTTTTGTTATAGAATTTGTAGGCTTTGCTTTGTGATGAATAGCCAAGAAGGATTCCTTCATCATATTTCGCATTAAAGTTTCCTAGTGATTCCATCCCATTATTGATAATGAAACATTTGAAGCCAAACGTCCTCAAATGTTTTAGCTTGGGAATTTCTCCCGTTCAGCAGTTCATACGGGGTTTTGTTCAAGAGAGACCTGATCATGCACCTACTCACCAAGTAGCACGCAGTGTTTAACTGCCTCTGCCCAGAAACATTTTGCAACACCACTGTCAATCAGCATTGTCCTTGCTTTGTCTTCAAGAGTCCTATTTTTTCTCTCCACAACACTATTTTGTTGGGGTGTTCTTGGAGCTGAAAAATTATGACTTATACCATTTGTAGCACATAATTCATCGAATTTTGCGTTGTCGAACTCTGTGTTATGATCGGATCTTATACTCATGACATTATGGCTTATCTTCACTTAAATATTTTTCACAAAAGCAACAAACACTGAAAAAGTTTCATCCTTGGTTCTGAGGAAAAAGTCCAGGTGAATCTGGAGTAGTCATCCATTATGACGAAAATGTACTTCATTCCTCCTCTACTTGGCACCCTTATAGGTCCACACAGATCTATATGGAGGAGATCAAGTGTCCTTGAGGTGCTTACTTACTTTTTGAGCTTGAAGGAGGACCTGACTTATTTTCTTTTTACACATGCATCACACACCTTGTAATATTTGAAACTTGACTTAGACATCCCACGAACCAGGTCATTCTTGACCAATTTGTTCAGCAACGTAAATCTTGCATGAACCAATCTTCTGTGCCACAATTCATCATTGTCATCAGAAGCACTCAAGTATGTAGGATCCTCATTGTGCAAGGACTCAAAATCATTAACATAAATACTTTTGTATCTTTTGGCCAACAGAATCACCAGTCATGAGATTTGTGACTGTGTAGGTTTATGACAAAAATTCTACTTTGTTTCCTTTGTCTTAGATTTGAGAGACATTCAATAGGCTATATTTCAATTCATTCACATAGTACACATTCTCAATTGAGTGGGTGAGTGTCTTCCCAATTCTTCCTACTCCCAAAATGTATCCTTTTTTGCCATTGCCAAAGGACACACTCCCTCCTTGCAGGGCTTTGAGTGAAAGGAAATCATCGATGCTTCTAGTCATATGCTTAGAGCAACCACTATCTATATACCATTTCTGGCTGCTTCCTTTAGTTGCTCACACATAATCATCATCATCATCATCTTCATCATAGTCAGATTTTGCTATAAGGGCAAAGGTAGAGTCATATTCAGCTGCTTCACTTTGAACTGCCATCATGGAGGTATCACCTTGTTAATTATCTTCTCCAGATTTGCTGGAAGAATGTCCCCATGCAGCAAGAGCTTGTTTCACCACATTGTCAGATACTTCTTTTCTCTTGAATCTTTTGTCAGGATCAGGGTTCCTCTTGACTACTTTGTTTGTATTGTGCTTGTCTTTGAGGAGAGGATAGTCTTTGATGAAGTGTCAAGGCTTATAGTATTTATGACACAAGTCATAGCCTCTTGGATTGCTGGAGCTGCCCCTTTTTGGAATGCCTCCATTCCTACCAACGATTTTTTGAAATCACTTCGTCAAGTAGGCCATGTAAGCTTCCTCACCACTTGAATCATTATTGTGTGCCTTGAGGACCATATTTTTCTCCTTTTTGGGATCTCTTCTTTCATGGCCCTTCTTTCTCTTCTTCATTTCATAGGTCTTCAGATTTCCAATGAATTCATCAATGGTTAACTTTTGCAGATCTTTTGCCTCTGTGATAACATTTACTTTTCTTTCCCAAGAACTAGGTAATATACTGAGTTTTTTCCTCACAAGTTTGTTCCTTGGAATGATGGAGCTAGTTGATGATAGAGGTGAATCGAGTGTGCATGTCCTGAATGGATTCATCATCCTTCATCCTGAAGAGTTCATACTCAGTGGTGAGCATGTCGATCTTCGACTCTTGACTTGAGTTTTTCCTTTGTGTGTTTTTTGGAGAGCTTCCCAAATCTCCTTGGCTGATTGACAGGTAGAGATCCTGTTGTATTCATCTAGTCCAATACCACAAACGAAGATTTGTTTTGTTCGGAAGTTCTTCTCTATAGCTTTAAGGTCAGCATCGTTGAACTTCTTCCTTATCTTGGGTACTGTCACTGTCAGTTTGACAATAGTCTTCATAAAGACGAAGGGTCCATTGCAGATAACATCCCAGAGATCTGAATCTTCATCCATGATAAAATCATGCATCCTTGTCTTCCACCATCCATAGTACTGTCCATTGAATCTTGGTGGTCTGTACGTTGTTTGACATTCTTCAAAGTTTGATGGAGCAGTTATTTGTATCCTTTCTAGGTGTTAGCCTGATAAAGTGAATCTGTTCTGATTCTAATTGATAGAAACTTAGGATCCACCAAACAAAATAGAGACTCTTATGCTCTATCAGTTCCCATAGAATACACACAATAAGAGATAAAATGACACAACAAAGTTTTACGTGTAAAACTCTCAGCTTACGGAATTAAAAACTACGACCTACACTCGTAAGATTTCAACTTCACTAACCGAGAAACTTTTAGATTAGAACCTACTGTAAACTAGGAATTATACTCTTAATCCCTCACTCACTTGTAATAACTCTATTACAAGCCTCTTTGTAATAACTCTATTACAAAGATCACAACTCGACTAACTCTAGCCAAGACACAAACACAAGGTTTATGGTTTTACATATGGTGTCTTACATAATTCTTCTAGCTAAGCTAAGTAGGAATTACAAGTAAATCACTCTAACAAAGGTGCAATACAACTAAGAACATGTAATAACACAATGCTGGAAACTGGTCCTTCGTTATGCTGTTCTTTGTTCTTGAAGCCTGGAAGTCACTTGCAAGATAGCAACACATTTGAGAGGAAACTTGATTAATTCTCAGATATGCAAGTGTATGTTTTCTTCATTGCTTCATGTTAGGGAAACTAAGTTGTGACTCATGTTAGAAAACATGCTTATTTTGTTGGGACCCACCGAGGTCATTGCTGTTGTTGAATTATTTGATTATATTGTAACTACATACTCAGTCATACGCATTCATTTGTATATTATATCTTAGTCTTTTTCACCATTCATTGATATATGACATCATCATTTTTGGGATGATGTTTCATGACATTGTGAGCCCGAGAGACTGGAGAGATTGATGGCCGAGTGAGGCCGAGGGCCTGATGGTGAGAATATATATGGGATTGGACTGGCAGCATGTTTTATTGATTTATGCCATGATTGGCTTGCTATAGCGCTTGGGCTGAAGGAGCCCCTCTGGAGTCTGTACACCTCCAGTGAGCGCAGGTACCTACTGAGTGTAAGTGCCGAGCAATTGGGAGGATTGAGTGACTGTGAGGACTGAGTGACTGGGATGACTGCGTGAAATGATACTCTAAGAGTATGCATATGGTTTTATCACCGAGTTGCATCGCATTGACATGCACACTTGACATACATGCATAAAGATGAATTTTTCCTCATGCCATTTTAAAAAAATAAAACATTTACATGTTGAAAGTTTTTGGAAATAAATCATAGTTTTTAGACTTACTCATATTTTTGGTAATTTTCGGCAAAGGATTTGAGTTTTGCTGTTATACTTGAAAAGAAAATATTTATTTTCTAGAATTGTATAGGAGATGGGCATTCTATTATTGAGTTATTACTTGTGCTGCTTTAAATTGTATTGTTATGAGATGTTATTGGTTATTGGAGTGGACTCTGACCTTGGTACAAGCTCGTCACTACTTTCAACCTAAGGTTAGGTTTGTTACTTATTGAGTACATGGGGTCGGTTGTACTCATACTACACTTCTACGTTAACTGTCGATTTGAGTTATGATAACGCACTTTGCACATGCCTACTCTATGGCGTGTTATTTATACCAGTCCAGAAGCATGTAAAATTTATTTCATTTATCATATACATGAGTACTTATTTGATTGCTCATATATGATAGGCTTGGACTGGAGGCCTATGACCATGCCAGGAAGACTATGTTATTGGGACGTGACTTGTCCGTGCAGATCCATATACTGATAATATTGGTACGTGAGTTATCCGTGTGGGTCCAGATATTGATACGATGGCACGTCAGTTGTCCGTGTGGGTTGATCTTCATGTGAGATCTAGGAGAGCTGGTTACCGTTATTAGATTCGTGTGTCTTGGTTTTACCATGTATGATGAGCTCATAGCAATGCGGTTGTAGAAGTGCTTATTGAACTTGCGAAACGGTTCTCTTCTTTGAAATATTTTTCCATTTTTTGGTACACGGATTGCGCAGTTTGTGGCTTGATTTAGATTGGTGTGGCATGTTTGTGGGATAGTTGTGTTTAATAATATATGTTCATTGGACCTAGAATGGGTATTATTAGGTTTAATTACAGTATATTTGGGAGGATGACATTGAAAGTCGGCTTAAAAAGTGATCATAGTTCTGGTTGGCGCGAGAGAGCTCCATGACTTGTTGATCTGATAAGGGGTCATGCGATTCCACGTGTTTCTTTTATTACTAGCAGTGTACAAAAGTTTTTGGATGAGGTTATGTGGAATGTGGTGTTTAATATAGTACCTGGTTGGATTTGGAGTAGTTACCGAGATCGGAAATAGTGGTGCGAGTATGCGAGTTGTGTGATATATCATCTGATTACATATTGAGTTATGACTATGACTTGATATAGTTTGTTCGGACTTATACAGTGTGTAGATGTGAGATTCGGGTCTTGAAAAGAAATTCTGAATGTTGGAAATTAAATTTCAAGGTTTACGGGCAAAGGTTAAATTAATGATCTTCATTTATGTTGTGTTGTCAAACCTATATGGAATAGGGTGACGAGGGATCACCTCTGGGTATGTGCGTGGTAAGGTGGAATAGTGAATTGATGGCTTGGAAACAACTCTTGGCACGTTCGAGGATGAACGTATTTTTAAGTGGGGGAGAATGTAATGACCCGACCGGTCGTTTTGAGTATTTACGCTCCTTTCAACTATTTGAAATCTTGAATAGCTTCATACAATGTATTATGACTTGTGTGAATTGTCGGTTTTGGTTTTTCAGGTGTTTCAGAATTAGTTCGGAAAAAAATGAATTTCATGTTTGAAGCTTTGAGTTGGAAGTGTTGACCAAATTTAACTTTTAGTATTCAACCTCGGATCGGCGTTTTCATGATTCCAATAGCTCCATATGGTGATTTTGGATTTAGGAGCGTGTCCGGAAAATTATTTGGAAGTCCGTAGTTAAATTAGGTTTGAAATGGCTAAAATAAAAATTTAAGTTTGAAAGTTTGACCGGGGAGTTGACTTTTTGATATCGGGGTCAGATTTCGATTCCGGAAGTTGGAGTAGGTCTGTAATATCAAATGTGATTTATGTGCAAAATTTAAAGTCGATTCGGATCTATATCGTAGCAAGGTATCAAGTGAGGGTGAGCATAGAAGCAAGAAATGGAAAAGCAAACCACTGGGAGCGTGCTAGAGTTCGTGCAACACGCGGATTGTGGCACGCCAGCCATCTCAGCAACTTTGAGAACTAGTGCAGTATAGAGGTTTGGCGCTGAACCTGGCATGCTACCACTTGAAGTTTTTCTTTTAAGTACTCATTTCGGGGTTCATTTCCTCCATTCATCTTAGACGAATTTTGAGGTTTCTCTCCACTCTATCAAGACTACCAACTCCTCTCTTCTTCAAGGTAAGCGATCCCCATTATCTTGGTGTGAAATTCTATCATTTCTTCATGAACTCAAAGGAGGGTTTTGCAAGATTTCTTCCAAAAAAGTAATCCTACACCCTTAGACTTACATGCATGGATGTATTGTGGAAATATGAGTATGAATCAAGTATTAGAACTCATGGTATGGTTATTGGAAGCCATAAATTTCCAATTTAAATGCATAACTATTGTAGAGATTGAAAAGTGATTATTTGATTGAATTTTGTTGGTTGGTTGTTAATGGTTAGTCGTACATGTGATGTTGGGAATATAAATTGTTAAATAATGATGGTGGGATAAATTATTGGAAAATGGTGGTGATTGGATGAACTAATTCTATGGTTGAGAGATGTATAAATTTATGCCTACTAGGTGTTTGATAAATTGTCTAAATGGCCTAAACTATGGAATTGTTACAAATGTTGGTCCCATGGGATGTTGATATTGTAGGTTGAAGTTTCTTAGTGTAGTTGATTGTTGTAGTGTCATTAAGGGGGCGCATTTCGGGTGTGTTGGCTAAATTTTCTCTCTTAGAATCGAATTTCATAATGTCCCCGTAAGTTTCAAGTATGGTTGGCTTCAGAGTTTTTAATTAAAGATCCACTCTTTATCATTTGGAATTGATTACGATAGCTTGTGTTGATTATATCGAACTAATTGTGGTTAGATTCTAGCAATTCATAGTTGGATAATCGAGGAAAAAATTCTACTATTGGATTGAAATAGCGTGATTGAGGTAAGTCATACTTCTAAACTTGGTTCTAAGAGTATAAATCCTTGAATTTCGTGTTGTAAAATTGTTTGGAGATGACGCACAAGCTAGGTGACGGGCGTGTGGGCGTGCTTTATGGAAATTATGACTTAAATTGATTATGTGGAGTTTCATACTTGAATAAATTCCATTATCTGCATAACCTCCACGTGTTAGAGAAATTAAGTTGAGACTCATATTAAAGATCGTGTTTAGGCTACGCACCGATATATTTTGGGATCCACGTGGGTCATATTGATGTTGAATCATTTGTTTAATGTTAAAATTTTGTATTCAGTCACATTTATCACTTGTATATCATATCTCAGTCTCTGTTGTCATTCATTGATACTTCATATCATCATGTCGAGTTGATTTTTCATGTCATTGAAAGCCCTAGAGACTGGAGATTTTTTTTAGCAAATATTCTACTAGGTTATTCACCTAGTAGTTGTTATATATAATAAACCCCAAATTGGGTGAAAGTTACAAGATGTTCAAGTGAACTACAATCAAATGATACTACTAATAAATCCAATGGCTTTCACTACTAAATACAATGTAGTAATAGCATAATAAAAATTAATAGTGAAAAGCTATAAATTTGAAATGTCCAATTGTTTTCGACGACCTTGAATTCACACATCAGTTGCTAACAATTTGTTGTAGCACCTACAAAGCTCTCACCAGGCACCATTTGTTGTATTCCCACAGAGTATGTATGTTTACATCCAGCAGTTTTAAGTGAATCGGCTTGGACATTGGGAACTTGGGGATGAAGTTTTCAGCAGCATTTTTGATACATATCATCTCCAGAAGGTCGATGAAGAAATGGAATTTCAGTTTCTATGTTCCTGTTGTTTGGTGTCTCGAGCAGCAGTCCCTTGTTCACTGCCATATATGTTAAAAAGCCTTTGTTGATTCTAGTGTAATGTTGAAGATTTGTCGATGATAGTTGTTAAGAAACCCCCAGGCTGAGCATGGTAACATGCTAATACTACTGGGAAGTTGAACACCAACTAACATCTAGCAAATATCATCAGGCATTATATTCCATTCAACATTTGCTTCCACCTTTGATGTTGTACCTACAACTGATGAATGCTGAAAGAGACAGTACTGCTTGCTTGCAATATGAGGAAAATATAGTGTTTATGTGCAATGAGTTGTCCTGTATGCCCACAGAGCTTCTTCCATATGGTCATGCCAATCTCGTTTGGATTTTGAGAAAACTTTCTTTAACAAGTTACATAGAGTCTTGTTGAATGCCTCAGCTAGACCATTGGTGGCAGCATTGTACATAGAAGTTTTACGTTGCTTGAAGACAAAGAGATCACAAATATTTTTCATCAAACTATTGTCGAATGGCTTGCCATTATCCGTTATTATGTAACGAGGAGTGCCAAAGCGATAGATTATGTTTACTCAGATGAAACTTGTAACACTTTCCTTCTTTACTTTCTTAAGAGCAAAAACTTCAGCGCATTTTGAGAAGTAGTCAGTTGCACCCAAGATGTATAAGTGTCCACCAGAGGATTTTGGCAATGGTCCAACAACATCTAGTCCCCAAGCGTCAAATGGCCATGATGCAACAGTCGGATGTAGCACTTCAGGAGGTTGATGAATACAATTTGCGTGGAACTGGCAAGCCTTGAATCTTGGAGTGTAGCCCAAGTAATGTTTTACCATCGTTGGCCAATAATATCCCATCCTTTTTATATGGAAGTGGAGATTTGGTCCAAACTGATGTGATCCACAAACCACAGAATGCGCTTCTTGCAAATCTTGGAGTGCTTCAACTTCTTCTAAACATCGCAAGAGTACTCCCTCAAATGATCTTCTATATAGAGTATCTTTGTAGTAAAGAAAGCGAGATGCACGATGACGGGTTTCAGTCCTTCTCCTCGGATTTTCTGGGAGTATCTCGTAATTCAAGTGATCGATAATGGGATGTCGCCATTCTTCCTTCTCATCCTCAAAAATGGCCACACGATGCTCGAGTTCATTTTCTTCACCTTCACCCTCATTTGGCGGCGGTACTACCCAACAGATAGTAACTTACGCTTGATCATATAGGGTTAACGATGAAGCTAGGGCAACTAAAGCATCAACTTTCTTGTTTTATTTCCTTGGCACATGTTGAATAGTCACGTCACCGAACCACCGTATTAATATTTTAGCATAATTATGATATGGGCGTAGTAAAGGTTTCTTGACCTCGTAATTACCTAAAAGCTGGTTGATCACCAATTGAGAGTCACCAAAGACTTGTAATTGCAACCGCTTCATTTCGACAGCTATTTCAAGCCCAAGTATTAATGCTTGATACTCAGCAACGTTGTTAGAGCAGAGTTGCATCAACGTATAAGAGTAGGGTAGAACTTCACCTTGAGAAGTGACAAATACTAAGCCTGCACCAGCTCCTCCGTGATATGTAGCACCATCAAAGTACATCTTTCAAGTGGCCGCTCTTTTCTGTTGATTTTACCACCAAGTCGTCAATATAGCATTTGACATTCTATTGGAGAAGATCATTAAAATATTTTGCATAGCCCTTTGGTAAGTAGAACATGTGTTCTTCAAACCAAAAGGCATTACCTTGTAGCAATGAATACGCTTGGGGGTACAGAATATAGTAAGATCTTCATCTTTTAGCACCATGCGAATTTGGTTATAGCCCGATGAACCGTCCATAAATGACATAGCCTCATACTTAGTAGTAGCATCGATCATCAGCTCTAAAATAGGAAGCGGGAATTAATCCATGGGACACACATTATTGAGATCTCTAAAGTCAACGCACACCCGAATCTGGCCATTCTTCTTCCTTACAGGGACAATACTTGAGACCCAAGTTGGGTATTTAACTTCGCAAATAAATCCAACTTCAATGAGTTTGTTAACTTCACTTTCGATCAAGAGAATCAAGTTCAGCCTAAAGCGCCTTTGGGCTTACTTAACAGGATGAGCGCCATTCTTGACCGCAAGGTGATGAACTGCTACTTTAGGGTCCAAGCCAGGCATCTATTTGTAACTCCAAGAAAAGACATCCTTGAACTTCTTGAGTAACTATAAGTGCTTTTTTCATCTATTGCTAGTAAAGCACTTAGGTATATGGTCCTTGGTTCTTCATCTGTTCCAAGGTTAACTTCTTTTAACGCATCGATCGTTTCTTTCACCCCTTTTTCCAGTTCATGGGGGAGCATATTTTGCATCTTCGTCTTCTTGAGGGTCCCCATCATTGAAGTATATAAGATAACACAATAAAACATCCTCCAATTTCTCATCATCCTCCATTAGAGATGATACACCATGCTCGCCTTGTGTAATGACATGATACGAAGAACCCACTGGTTCTTCATCTTCATCACATTCTTTAGTGTAGAACACAGTGTATGTCTTCATCTTTAGTACCTCATGACACGAAACCATGACTTTTGTTTGTTGCCTCATTCTAGAAGGAACCAGACTTTGGAAATCCTTAGAGATCTTCTAAATTTTGGGCGAAGCGGGTGTTCTTGTATTTAGATAATTTCTCTGAAACTTATTCCCTTTCTTTAATGGACCCAATCTCTCAAACACGGAAGTCCTCATAGTTGATTTTCCAAGTTGATCAAAGGCAGAAGGCTTGTTAGAAGCGACATATTCATCTTCTACGATGATATAATTTTTGTTTGCCCTTCTTATGGAGATGCACACTGGTGATAGTTGCTTGTATCCCAAACCTTCATGTGGTTGCCTTGTCGCAGCTTCTGATCAGAGCTTCCCTAACTTTAACGGCTCATTGGGATTGTATCCATCTTTTGAAAAGATCATGTAAGCTTTAGGATAAAAAGCTTCATCTATTTGCTTTATAGGGAGTGCCACATTCCACAAACAATTTTGGGCCACAAACACTGCAAGTGGCTTTGAGGATAACTTTACTGCCTCAATTCGTTTTACCAGAAGCGTTAACTGCTTTAGCATGTTAGTTTGGAGATTAGATGATTCACCTTCATCTTTATTCCTTTTAGTGACATACTGGAGCGCAGGAGTTACTTTCTTGCCATAAGACGCAATATCCCCTCTATAAGATTTATTCGAGTTAGGTTGAACCTCTTCAGTAACAGCTTTGACTCTACCAATAGTCACCTCAACTCTTTTAGTTGTGGCCTCGTCATTCTTGCTTTTCATGATACTATCAGCTTTTAGCTCCTTCACAATGCGGTTCTTCAAGTATAACTTTGCATCGGCGAAGTGTGACTCAACCTCAGTGAATGGATCATCATCAGCAACTATCTTCTTCTGGACTTCACCCTCGTAGTATCTTAAACATTGATGGTAGGTGGATGGAACTACTTTATTCTTATGTATCCAAGGCCTTCCAAGCAAGACGTTGTATGAAGTCTTTGCATCGATCACATGCATCCATGCACTTGATTGCATATCTTCAATGATGATTCCCAACCTGATAGCACTCATGGCTCTTTGCCCCCTTGGTTGAATCCTTGAATCATCACACGACTTTTCGAGAGTTCATTCAAGGGAATACCAAGTTCCTTCACAGTACAGATTGGCAAGATGTCCACTAAGGATCCTCCATCAACCAAAATTTGATTTACCCTTTCATCGTGTATATAGCCAACCAGGTACAACGGGTGGTTATGAGAAGTGTCACCTAGTAGAAGATCTTCATTTGTGAACGTAACTTTTTCCTCACAAGCATTAAATTCTTGAGGAATATACTCGATGAGCTTTTCCGAAGATGGTGCTGATGGTTGGTCATCACTCTTTTCTTCCCCTTTGTCAGTATGGCAACAAGAGGCACCGACACCTTCATGGGAAATCTTCGTGCGTAACCAACTTGGTAAGATCTCCTCCAAGGTCACTGGATGTCATCACTTTTGAGGATGGTGCACCTTCACTTTTGCTTTCTTTAAATGCTTAACAGGATTCCATCTCCTTGGAATTTTCACCATCATTTTACTTGTTGGTTACTTTATTGATTCATTTCGTTGGCTCCTTTTGTGGTGCCTACGGCGAGTCACCAACGGCCAAACTTCATCATCATCATGGTCGTCTACTTCGACTTTGTTATTCTTCAGTAATTCTTCATCTTTGATTTCTTTTAAACTTCATAGCTCATCTAGACTGAATGAGCTAATGGTGATAGAGACTTGGTTCGCACTCTCCTTCTCATCTTCAAGAACAATCTTCTTGTCATGGGACAAGTCCATAACTTTGTCCTTGAAGACAAAGAACATATCGAGAGGGTGTCTCACGAGTCGATGGTTTTTGTAGTAATTTAGGTCATTCGTTTTACCAGCTTCATTTGGCCGCTTCATCTATGGAAACTCAATGAGATTTAACTATAGGAGTTCTTCAAAAATTGCCGGCACATCAGAATCCAGAAATGGCTACTCCTTCTCTTGCATTTCTTTTAGAGTCAACTTTTCTCTTGGTTTATCTTGAAAAGAAGTGGATTTCGAACTCTGCTTCTTGCTCACCTTCATTGTGAACTTCACAGGTGATGTGTTGACATTTATAGCTTCTTTGTTTTCAAACTTGGGTGCAAACTTGCTTCATTTCCTGAATTTTTGCTTTTCGTTCCCTTTGCGAGGCTCATAGATAGGCAGCCTTGCATTTCCAGCGGAGGCCACGCTTAACTCCATGTCATGGGCAAGAGTCGCAAGTTATTCAAATGTGTTAGGCTTGATATCTTGCATGATGTAGCAGAGTCCCCAATGCATGCCTTGGATGAACATCGCTATGCCCGAAGCTTCATTAAGCCTGTCTTAGTAGTTGAGACTTGCATTCCTCCAACGATTGATAAAGTCGATAACTGGTTCACCCTTTCGTTGACGAGTATCAACAGATCCAGCCTCGAGGTATGTGTACCAATCAAAAGCATTTCCTTTTAATGAGCGTACAAACTGCTTGAAGAGCTCCATAAGTCCCAGCATTGTTGCATGTCTCAACGAAGTGCTCCACATGATGCTTTGGATTGCCTTTGCCATCAAACTGTCTAGACTTTTGGAGGTTGATAGCCAACATACATATTCAACATATCGATCGTTGAAGTGTACGACTTTGCGTAGGTAAAAGAGGACTTGGAGTTAGCATCGGGGATGTTTTCCACATCAGCAAAGAACCTGGAGTTAGCAGCCTTGGTGGATGTTGATCTGGAGTTAATTTTCTTTGAAGCCATTTCGACGTTCTTGAACTTTGGAGATTGAAAAGTTGAGATGAGAGGTAGATATTGTCCCACTGGGTGTGCCAGAATTTGTAGACAATAAATTGTGTCTAGAAAATAAAATTAAAACCGAAAATATTGCAACAATCATAGTATTTGATTTCAAATAATATGAGTGTACAATTTCTATGAATCCTCTGATTCTTCTTTCCAATAGTAAATAAATCCAAAGGCCTTTGAGCTTGATTATGAATATGTAATTGTTTCCATGATGATCTTGAATTCAACTAGCACAAACTTTGATTTGAACTCGTACTCCTTGAATCTTGATTTATTTTTCATTCTTGAGCTTGAACTTGATTTGTTCTTCGTTCTTGAGCTTGAACTTCATTGCTTGAACTTGAACTTGTCGAGGAATTTGCAGCGTTTGATCCACGAGCTCTTTCTTTCTTCTTGTTATAACTTATGGTATCTTTTATGAGTTATGAAGCCCCCTATTTATAGTTGTGGGAGGGAAGAGTTATGATAAGAATAAACTCTTTCCGATCAATCAAATTGAAGTGTAACAAGGCCGCATTTGATTGGCCAGAACATGTCACTTGCACATGTGGCGTAGTTTCATTGGCTATTTAATTTGACTTGGCATCCCTTGTCATTCTAACGCATGGCATGATCCTATTGGCCCTTCCGTTTGACTTAGCGTGCCATATCATTTAACGCGTGGCACAAAACTTGGCATCTAGGAAGATGATATCTTGGGCCTAATGAACTGAGCTCATCATTTGTAGCCCAATTAAACGTCTAGTCCAATTATATTGGACTTATATAATTAATTTAATTATATTAGCTCATAATATTTATTTGGACCAAAATATATTTAATTGAGATCAAATCTAAATTTCTTATGGATTTAAATTCAATAACATTTTAATTGCCTACAAAACTTTGGAGGAACTTTTGAGAGGCTAACACTATGGGAATTGGAGGCTTGAATAAAGCTATTTATTTTTCTCTATTTCTTGATTTCAACCCTTTTATTTGATTAAATAAGTTGTTGTTATTTTCGTGCCATTAGAAACTTGATATGAATGTTATGATTCCTATCTTTTGTTAATGATTTGATTTTAGTTTTAAGAGTTAGCTATATATGTAATCTTGCGCCTAACTATTTAAATTGTTTGATCATCAATTAAATAGTATATATGAATTTTAAATCGAACTAGAAAAATAGGTTAATCTGAATAGGCGAATAAAAAAAATAAAGCCACATAAACTCAAACAATTACGCTCTTCGAGAGCAAAGTGACAACCAGAAAAACCAAATTAAAATAAAAAAGAGTGCCCTCGACATGTAGATTGTGTTAGTCCAATTCATAAAAATTGCATAGAGCACCCTATTTGGTCACCCCTTTTTAACTTGTACCCATTTTATTTTTTCGTTTGCATCCGTACCCATTTTTTTTTGGTTAAAAGTGTTTTAAAAAGACGATTTTGCTCTTCTTGACAAAACTATAGACTGCAAGACAAAACTTCAGCATGTTTTGGTATGAAGTTTTAACAAATAAATTAAATAATTTCAGCATGCATTAGCAAAAGCTCATTAGAAAATTACACGCTGCAAGACAAAAACTTAAGCATGTTTAGTCTGAAATTTTAGCAAATGAACTAAAAAACTTCACCTTGTTTAGACTGAAATTTCGGATAAAACTCGTGACAAAACTGTAGACCGCATGACAAAATTTCAGCATGTTTTGGTATGAAGTTTTAGCTAGTGAACTAAAGAACTTCAGCATACATTAGGAAAAACTTAGAAAATTACATACTGCATGATAAAAACTTAAGCATATTTAGTCTGAAGTTTTAGCAAATGAACTAAAAACTTCAGCTTGTTTAGACTGAAATTTCGGATAAAACTCATGACAAAACTGTATTTTGCACGACAACACATCAACATGATTTGGTATGAAATTTAAGCAAATGAACTAAATAACTTCGCTATGCATTAGCAAAAACTCATTAGAATATTACATACTGCAGGACAAAAACTTAAGCCTATTTGGTGTGAAGTTTTAGCAAATGAACTAAAAAACTTTAGCATGTTTAGACTGAAGTTTCAGATAAAAATCATGACAAAAGTGTAGACTGCAGGATAAATAACTTCAACATTTTTGGTATGAAGTTTTAGCAAATAAACTAAATAATTTCAGCATGCATTAGCAAAAACTCATTCGAAAATTACATACCGCAGGACATAAACTTAAGCATGTTTAGTCTGAAATTTTAGCAAATGAACAAAAAAACTTTAGCATGTTTAGACTGAAGTTTCAGATAAAACTCATGATAAAACTGTAGATTGCAGGAGAAATAACTTCAACTTGCATTAATATGAAGTTTTAGCTTCAATGTGAAAATTTTCACGAATGAGGTTGCAGATCACGCGATTAATGCGTGATGCAGCTTTTATATCTTTTGTGAGGGGTATAATTGTCATATTATTGTAGATTTTTTGTCAGCTGGCTACCAAATCAATAGTTTTAAAAAAATAGAGTATATATTAAAAGGTGGCACAGAAATAGGGTACAACTGTAAATCCCCCTTCCAGTTTGACCATTTAGCACAAGAATCTCAACTAATCACAAATAATTAAAAACACCAAATTTGCCGACTCAATCCTCGTGTGCGGTCGCTTATCTCTTCATTTGTTAGTTTTATTTATATTTTCCCATATATAATTATATATATGGTATTCGAAATGATTTATTTGGACTTATTTAGATTCATGTCCTTCAATTAAAGGGGAAGTGCTCTTTATTAAGGGTTTCTTCATGACCCAATAACCTCGAAAATCACTTGATTACCTCCACATATACTTCAATGTCTAGATAGTCCTCTTAGACTAGCTAGCCATCGATATGAGTATGGAAGGTTTAGGCTCGCTCTGCTACCCAAAGCCTTCTCTGTAGGCTCTGCCACAAGGTTGAATTGAACCGTGAATTTCTGCCGATACTATGGATGATGGTATTCCGTATAGATGCACTACTTCATCAATATATATTTGGGTTAGCTTGCCCATCGAAGTAAGTCATTACTATTTTCCTAGACGTGAAACCAAAACCTTAAGTTTAGGGTTAAAAGATCATATATATATATATATATATATATATATATATATATATATATATATATATATATCCAAAACACCGCTTTGATTCGTTGTCCTCTATTTCTTCGAGTCTTTTTTCTTAACTGGTTGGTTTTCATAATAAATGTTTTTTCACAAATGTCTGACTTCATTTATTGTCGTGTAACTATTAGGGTGTAAATGATTCGGTTCGACCGGTTATTTTATAAAATTTATACCATACCAATTTTTCGGTTATTCTATTATGTATAACCAAAATTAGACTTTTCGAAACCGTCCCAATCATGTCGGTTTCTCTTCGGTATTGGTACGGTTCGATTAATTTTCGGTATTTTTTTAAATGTCATGTAAAATTCACCAGTAGAAGTAGAATTCAATAACATATGTTCTTTTATAGGACTTAACAAAACTCTCTAGACATTTTTACTATTTAAAGGGTGATGAATTTAAAAAAATGAAAGATGACTAGAGTATAGATCCATCAACTATTCTACAACAACGTAAAAGAAACCAAGCAAAGGCAAAAATAATATAAATCACACGAGTGAAAAGATATTTGTCATGACCCAATTTCCCCTCCGAATGACGTCGTGACGGCACCTAGTATCTATGACTAGGTAAGCCTAATATTTTGCGGAATAAATAAAATAAAAACATAAATTTAACAACTAACTGTAGCAATAACACTATAACTGAGTACCATGCCACTTGGCATGTACAGTAACCAACTCCTCAATATACTACACAGCATTTCCAAAACCCGGAACATCGTGAATCACAAACTATAGGAGGAAAATCTAGTGTTTCTAAGCCTCTTACACAGGACACTGATCTTAGGTGACGCTGGATACAATACCAGCTTATTCTTAACATCTAAATTCCTTTTCCAGCTCATCCGAACTCGTGAGATCCATGTCAATACCGAACTGCAACCTCAATCCCTAATCTTTCAAAATTCATGCCGCACACCGCACCTATCTTACCAATATGCGAGGACCCAAGAATTGTATCATAGCTCCTAAACCACTAATAGGATACACACTTCACTTTGTAGAAACCTTTCACTTTACTCGTTTCAGGAGAATCGTTGCAACACATGACTGAATTCTCATAACCGTAGAACACACAAATCCTCAAGTAGTTATCTAAACCACCATAACCCTTTCGGGATCCGCCTACACATAACATGCCATAATAGTCGAATGCATCCAAATACAATCAATCACGGCGGCCGTCAAGCCTAGCACATCTCGCCACAAATCACAAGCATAATCTAATCACGCTAGAGGAATTGATCACTGCCACCATCATGCCAATTCAACCATGGCTAACCGATCCGACTTCTTCTAACTTATCCTTAACCTGTCTTAGAAATAATAATAACTCCAGTCAACATATAACGAAATCAATATGCTTTCATCCTGAGTGGCCTTGAATCACGAGACCACGTTATCTCAAATCTACGAACCATCTCATACCCTCCTTGTGCGCATATTCGCATCTTCAACTGGTACACCCAATCTAAAAATTCCTCTATGAGTCCGAAGTTATTTTCTCTCATTCCTCCAATACTACACCGTAGATCGAAGATAACATAGAACACTCCAAGCCCCTTTTCATAATCTGCAAAAACTCGATACTCAACCATACTACTGGCTCGAAATCCGTAGGCACCGCACTTTGAATTTTTGAACCCACTAAAACCATTGATGCGAGTCATCCACTCTAACTTGGTCCTGAATATAATCAACTCCAAGTCTTTGCTAGCACATGAACACTCTCTCAATAAGCACCCAACTGAATTGCTTTCCTTGTACATCACATTTACACAAAACATAAACTTTGAGTCTTTCTAAAGCCTGAATATGAATCGATAAGGCCAATTATAGCACACATTCCTCAAATTCTTTGCCAAAATCACCACTGATGACCCTCTTCCTTAGTCATAATATCCCACCAATATGCCGATAACCAGAAATCTCACAATTTGCCGACCATGCAATCCAACCGTAGGCGGTGGAACTCTCCCACTTAGCTTGAAGTTACCATTGCATAACTCTAGAACCCGCCAAGTTTCTTTCTTCATCGTTGACATGATCTTGCGCAATCAACCCACCATATTCCTCGAAACCTTTTTGATAAACTCTTCATAGACACTCTGAATCACTAGCCATATGCACATATTCGACCTCTTCCTGAATAGTCAATAGAAATTCTTTTGTAAAACCCTATCAATACCACGCAACCGCTAACCCGCTCACAGGAGATATCCCCCTTGTGGAAATTCCATATCGACATCCTCCAACAACGCTGCGCCGAGTACTATTACCACAAAACCAATAAACTATCTTGATCCCGTGCTCATTCACCAGTTGTACAAGTCTGTTCACTCCGCCTGGACATCAACTAAAGATGCGATAATACATTCCAATGCAGAGTCATGTTGTATCCTTCTTCATATCAAGCAACTCATCTTTGTTGCATCAAATCTCCCACTGCCTAATAGCTAATATTCTAAATTGAGTCCGTAGACCCAGTCACTGTCCATCCTGGATCCCAAATCACTCTAAACTTTCCTCAAGACGTGTAGCTATCCTATCCCAGAACCCACATGCTACTCTGCCACTCGCCCACTTTGGTCAAACTCACTCCTTTAAGTAACTACCTGACTCATGTTACTCACAGTTGGCTTTATATAAGTTTATCCACCGCAAGGCACCTCCACACATGTCATTCCTCATCCTTCGCTGCCCAGTTGTTGCCTAAAATCAAAATCTACCTCTGTCGCACTTTAACCCATCGATCGCTACCGACTTTATCCTTTCCGAAATTCATCTTCGTTGAGACATCAATACTAGAAGTACCAATTCGATTCTGAAACCGCTACACTCTGTTATCTCTGACAACCTCATCTCAAGCACCCTGCCCCCAAAGGTAAATTGAAGAAGGCCATAACATCGGCGAACCTTAATGCGTTCAACAAGGATAATGACACCACATCACAGTTTGAGAACTCTACTACACTCGAAAATACCAAGCCTCGTTACTCCATCAACCCAAATCCGGACATTCATAGGCCAATTGCTTTTCCTTTGCTGGAAATAAGATACTGAATCTCGGAACCATGCACTTAGTAAACCTCCTTCCAAGTCATTCACTGCCCCGACACAAAGGCAAGCATCCTACCATCATATCAATACCGTGCGATTACAACTCATGAGGATCATAGCAGCATGTGCATAGCCTCAAAGCATCTCAGAAGTATAGTTACTAAGCTGAAATGACAGAATATCCTTCCGCAGGCGACAACAATAGCCCAAACAACTACGTAGGGAGAAACATTCTGCACCACATCTGTAGTTCCATTAAAATTCCTCAATTCTCGATCGATAGTAGGCGCTTCACCTCGCATAAGATTGAATGGGAAGGAAATGAAGGCATAAGCCTCAAAGGAATTAAATCGCACGATGAGGAATCAAGAAGGGAAGTGCTCCTAATAGTCCTGTAGCCTCTCGAAGATAAGTACAAACGTCTTCGTACCGATCCGCAAGACTCTACTAGACTTGCTCATGACTCGTGAGACCTAAGTGAACCTAGTGTTGTGATACCATGTTGTTACGACCCAAAATCCATAAAGGTCGTGATGGCGCTGGACTCCACTGTTAGGCAAGCCAACACTAAATAGTTAATTAAATCCTCATTTTAATATTTATTTTGAAATCGTAAATTTACTTCTATTTATCTAGTAAAAGATGAATTTATAAAATAAATAACAATATTTTCCAATTACAATAGTGAACATCCCATAATCATCCCAGAACCCAGTGTCACAAGTGCATGAGCCTTTTTTAGAAATTTAAAATAAAATACAATAACTGTCCGGAATACAACTTGGACAGGAAACAAAATATAATACTCTGAAGGAGACTCTGCTGGTTGTGGTGCATCGTATAGAATGCAGCTCACCTAAGTCCCCACCATAATCACTCCTCTGCGCCCACAAGGTCGCTAAACATATATGTACATGTACAAAAATGTACAGCAAGTGTAGCATGAGTGCGTAAATCAACACGTACCCAGTAAGTATCCCGCCTAACCCCGAAGAAGTAGTGACGAGGGGTCGACTTCGACACTTACTAATGGTCCAATCATATCAGGTACAGTAAAGAAGTGAATGAATATGAGACAGAGTAAATATATGAAACAAACAAGTATAAAATACGTAGTACAATTTTTCTCTTTACAATTTACTCAAGCTCTCAACTAGCAAGTTTCCTCCGTAACCGGAGCATATGTATAGATATAGTGGATTTCATCAAAGAGGTTGTCATAATCCAAATCAGGGAAAAACCCTCAGATACACTGGCTTCTTGCCAAACGTTACGCACGATTCCATGAGGATAATATATATATATATATATATATATATATATATATATATTACGCACGATTCCATGAGGATAATATATATAGGAAATGTCGAGGCGTACGGCCCAATCCAACATAAAAGTAAATTGTGCACTGCCGAGGGTCGAACGGTGCGAACCATAGATGCATCTATTAACCTGCCGAGGCGAACGGCCCGCTCCCATGAGAGTGTGGTACATAAATCATACCGAGGCGAACGGCCCGATCCCATAAGAGTGGTAGAAGGAAATACCCCGCTCGAAATCATACGTGCGACGCGGTCAAATATAAATTTAAGAAATCTCCGCACTCGCGAATCATACTTGCGACGCGGCCAAATATAAATTTAACATTAAAATCATATCTCTTTCTTGATTCTTTTCAAAATAAGGGAAATTCAACTTGTAGCTTTTTAAGGAAATTACCCCGCTCGCGAAACATGCATGCGACGCGGTTACATGTAGATTTCTTAATCTATTATAGCATTACTCAATCCTTTTCGAAATTACGAAGTTCAAACGAAATCTTTTAAACCTTACGTTCTTCAATTTCAACTCCTTTCAAAACATTTAATAAGCAAACTCAATGTCGCGCCCTCTCAAGGAAGGCAATAAGCATAAATCAATAACAATATCAACAAGGCATGATGTGAGCCTAAAACTACCTGGATATAGGCATAGCTAGTAGCTACGCACAAACTCTTGTCACCTCGTGCGTACGTAGCTCCCACAAATAGAAGCACACAATAATTTAGTTCACCTATGGGGTTAATTCCCTCTTACAAGGTTAGAAAGGAGACTTACCTTGCTCCAAAATTTCATAACCGGCTCCAAGGCCGCTCCATCAATTCAAACTGATACTCGTCGCTCCAAAACTAGTCAAATATGACGCAACCAAATCAAAATATACTCTAATACTCATAATTAATTATTTTATAACAATTCTCAACTCCATTCGAAAAGTCGATAAAATCACCCTCGAGCCCACGTGCCCGGATTCCGAAACATTTTGAAGATAATCGTTACCCATAACCTTATAAACTCAAATATATGATTTATTCCCAATTCCAGGCCCAAATTCGTGGTCAAAAATCCAAAATACCAAATTCTAGTTTTTACTTCAAAATTCTAAATTTCTACAAATTTTCACGTCTAAATCCTTATATAAACCATGTATGTAACTTGCAATAGGTGGGAATCACTTACCTTGACATAGATGATGAAGACGGAGCTCCAAAATCGCTCCTAGGTCGGCTCCCGTGGAGGAAAATGAAATGAAAATGGTCAAACTCCCGTTTAAAACAATCTGCCAAGATGCTGCCCTTCTTCTTTACGAACGCGGAACCTTGCTCACGTTCGAGAAGCACACGAGTCACTACCCTAGTATTTCTCTTATACAAACGCGAGGTTCCTCCCGCGAACGCGAAGCACACCGGGCCAGACCTTCACGAACGCGATCCTTTTTGCGTGAACGCGAAGCACAACCTCCCATACCTCACAGTAACCCTTCGCGAACGCGAAGGGTAAATCCCAGAAGCCCTTAACTTCTTCTACGCGAATGCGGGAATTCCTTCGCGCATGCGTAGAAGGAAACCAGACACCAGCAAATCTGATGCTTCAGCCATTGCCCAAGAATTCCAATCCGTTAACTATCCGAAATCTACCCGAGGCCCTTGGGACTTCAACCAATTATACCAGCATGACCCAAAATACATCACGAACTTAGTCGAGCCTTGAAATCATATCAAAAAATGCTAAAACCATGAATCGCACTCCAATACAAGCTTAAAGAACTTTTGAACTTCAAACTTTCACATTCAATGCCAAAATCTATCGAATCACGTCCGATTAACATCAAATTTTGCATACAAGTCACATTTTACATTACGGACCTACTCCAACTTTTGGAATCAGAATCCGATCTCGATATAAAAAATCCACTTCCGGTCAAACTTGTCAAAAACCTTCAAATTTCTAGCTTTAGCCAAATGACTCCAAAATGACCTACGGACCTCCGAATCCACTTTCGAAAGTGCTCCCAATACCAGAATCACCATACGGAGCTATTCCTAGACTTGGAATCCCAAACGGACATTGATAACATTGAAATGCACTTCAACCCAAATTTATGAAAAATCTTCCAAAATGCCAACTTCCACAATAGGCGTCGAAATGCTCCCAGGTCATCCAAAACCTGATCCGGACATACGCCCAAGCCCGAATTCATCATACGAACCTGTTGGAACCTTTAAATCCCGAGTCTAAGATCATTTACTCAAAAATCCAACCTTAGTCAATTCTTCCAACTTAAAGCTTCCAAAATGAGAATTTTCTTTTCAAATCAACTCTGAACTTCCGAAATTTTAATTCTGACCACACGTACCAGTCATAATACGTGAAGTGAAGATGCTCATGGCCTCAAACTGCTGAACGACGCGTTAGAGCTCAAAACAATCAGTCGGGTCGTTACATTCTCTCCCACTTAAACATGCGTTCGTCCTCGAACGTGCTAAGAACTGCTCTAGGGTTGTCCGAAATTACTTTTTAATACCTCGTGCACTTACCCGTGCTGCCACAACTTAGTTGAGCACATTAGCTCGATTAAATCTGAAGATATTCTCTTTTTACTTTGATAAATAAGCCTTAGAGTCCACTTCTAACATCCAGAATTCTCTGCCAGGCCTGTTCTCATCATACGAACACCGTATCAATCACTACACGATGCACCGATACATGATTGAATACCTTTGCTGAATTCACACTATGCACTGCATAACTCACATGACCATAATAACATCATCTGATAATAATAGCCGAAATTCCACGAATTTGATGCTCACAATGCACCTCATAACATATATAAGTCTTGTTCCAACTCTTGCAATATCGCCACGACGGAAGAGATGTGTAGAAATTCATAACCAACTGCAGAGTCATCAAATCATTAAATCTTTTAAGATTTGGATCGATACCGGGGTCACGGTCCCGATATTCTCAAGGGAGGGCGTCGTGCTCCCGGAACCTGTCTCGATGAGTCCCTTGCCTCGATTCCGAATCCTTGTCATCACGTCCCTTACTTGATTTATTTTATCAAAAATCGGGTCGTGTCATGGGTCCAGTTTCATCGGTACACAATAATGAATGCTAAAACCCTATTTAGTGACCTTTCAACCGCACGAATCCAAATTAAGTTCTGCCAATGGGTTTCAGACATCAGTTGCTAATAAATATTACTTCCTCAGTTCCAATTTATGTGACAGTGAATTTTGAGAGTCAATCAAGTTTTTCTTTGACCACAATTATTTTATATGCCTTTTAGATATTTTAAATTATTAATTATTATAACTTATTGTACTTTTTACCTTAGTTTCCAAGTATATAAATATATTTCAAAAAACTTAAAAAATCTATATCCGACCAAAATAAAAAAATTGGACTCTCGAAATCCAAGCTCATAGAATTGACCTCATAGATTTCCATATAATACGAAAATAAGAAACCTAACACTAGCAGCTAGTAGAGCAACTAGTTGAAATCTTATTTCACTTTAAAAATATTTCTTGGTAAGCTTATGGCTAGACGACAGAGTCCAGTTGACATAATTAATAAAAAAAATAAGTACAACTAGGTCCATGTCCTGTCCTATCGTTTTTGCATATATAAACTTCTTGTTGTTATAAGAAAAATTAAATTATGGTGGATGTCTACTCTTCCTCCATGATCTTCTCAAATGCTTAATGACATATTCAATGACATATTTCTATGCTTAATGACATATTCAATGACATATTTTTCTTCACTTTTCATGCCTATATAAAGGCCTTGTAATAAATAAGAAAATACACACAATTGAAGAGAAAATCTCTTCCTTCTCTCTATCTCCATTTCTTGTTCATGTTTTACTAAATTGCTTTTATTTCATAACATGTCTTGTTCATGTTTTACTAAGTTGCTTTTATTTTATAACACGTTATCAGCACGATGCCCTAATCAATTGAGTTACTTATATCTACAAAATTGTCCTACATCATAAAAGGCATGTTCCTGCCGTGCCTAATATTCATCTTGAAGAGATAAACTTTTCTTTCTCATTTAGCAATTTCAAAGAATGGTATCAAACATAACTGAAGTAACAATAAAGTTGAGGAGACCAGTACACTGTGATAAGGCATATAATGTTAATGCTAAGATACGTTTTCTAATCCTTTTTAATTAATTTATTTTCTTATTCGTTTTTCTCATAGGTACTTTATTTGTTATGAAAGTTTCCAATGCTAAGTATTTTCTTCTTACAAATCCATTCATATTCTTAAGTGTTTTACTTTATAAAGAAAAATACTTAAATGTAAACTAATTACTACTCCATGTTTTACTTATTTTATTTTGTTGCATTATCAATATCCATTTCAATGAACGGGTTTCTAATATTTGTTGTAAGTTTGATTTGATCTCATTCATCTTGTATCCTGGTTATATAGATCTTATTATAAGAATCATAAGTATATAATGATGCAGCCAAGAGTTACGTACTAAACCAAAGGCCAAATGAAGTACAAGAAATTGGGGAGCTACTACAGCTTTTGCAAAGTCATTTGAGGAACTTTGGTTCCTAAGTTAAAAAAAAAGCAAGAACCTTATGTAAAGTTTCCCTTAACTGAACGTTTTCCTATAAAATATATGCTTGACCATCATGCGCCATTCTGACTTTTAAAAAGGTAATGTGAGGTAAGTTTCTCTCGGGTAATCTTAATAGCACAACTAGCATACGTTATTGATAAATAAATATACGATCCAAATGAAAAAATATTTTGAATTAGCATTGGCCGATCAAAACTTTTAATTCTCGTATATTGAAAAATTGAGTGAGTTTGTATCTCTGCAATCCAATTTTATATTATTTGTACATGATATTCTTAGTACACTCCATTAAATAAAAAAAAGAGTTTAGTTTCTTGTGACTTAAAATACATAACTGCTCCTATTTTATAACTGATGTGGGAGGCAACAAGTTGGTAGAGTCATTCCAGTATTGACTTTTTCATTAATGTTAAAAATATTGTCAATAATATTTTCAATTAAAGGTTATGCTATATCTCTTTGTTTTTCTAGAAAGCATAATACTTAGTTTCCATAAAAGTGCATGGTAACTAGTAGTACTATATTATTCTATTTGATATATTATTTTTCTTTAATGTTCTAGTCATATCACTTTGATCTTGAAGTAAGCTTATTGCAGCAAAGACCACATGTGAATTTTTAATATTATTTTGTATTTTCATATATCTGTTTGACACTAATTACTTAGCTGATTTGAGTAAACGAAAATCTATTGTTGAGAATTATATCCAAATGATATTATGAAGAGTTTAACTCAAGAGGTAAGCATTTCCTGTACACAATAATAATAATAATAATAATAATAATAATAATAATAATAATAATAATAATAATAATAATAATAATAATAATAATAATAATAATAATAATAATAATAATAATAGTTCTTCAAAATGTGAAGGCAATGTTTACCATCAAATTGGTATGCAAAATAATAAAGTACGCCGCCGATTATGATACATTCATTGAAGAGAATGTGACTTGTGATAAGTATTGAGAATGCAGACCCATTCCTAAAGGTGAATGTTGTAATATGTTATAAAAGTAATGAATAAAGACATGCAATGCATGATTGCATGAATACCACACAACTCACCTCTGAGGGAGGTTTGAGTGAAATAAAGAGAATAAATATTATTGTGTGGTTACATGAATATGTCATTGGTCGCGTACATGTGATACGACAAAAAAATATTTTGTTGTGCCTTATAGAAAGTTATTAAAGGCAAAATTAAAGCAAAAAAAAATACTTTTCTTATGATGATTTTGACAATGATTATTTATTATGATATAATTTTCTCCATGAAGGAGACATTTACTATATGAATGGTATGACAAAAGATCTTGTAGTACAAAAATTATTAAGAGCTCCGAAAAAATTAATTCGTTACTACCCGGATGAATAAAAATATTCACGACATTGATATTGTAAAGTCTCAAAAAAAACTTTTTGAGTTTCAAATGTATTAGTCAAAGTGGTTGGCATATTGAGACTATAAATAAAAGGAATATTGAATATTTTCATATTTCTATAATCATGACGGATAAATATGAAAGATTACCCGATTTTCTTTTTATTTTTACTACACAAATATAAGCATGATGATGGAATCATATGTCATAAGTAAACTAGAGGTTTACTAAAACAAATATTAGTTGGCATGACTGGTTGACCATCTCGGTTCAATTATAATGCGAAAAATTAATTGAGAATTACATTGACATATATTGAAGAAATATAAGATTCTTCAAGAATTCTCTTGTGCTGCTTATTCTCATGATATATCAGTTAAAGTTGGGATTGAATCCTTTGATTTCTGGAACTAATAAAAGATGATAAATATATGGGCCCAGTCACCTGCCATGTCGACCGTTTACTATTATATGATTTTAATAGATGCATCTATTCTTTGGTCACATGTGCATTTGTTATCAACTTGCAATTTGGCTTTTGTAAGATTGATTGCTCAAATTATTAGAGCACAGTTCCAAAATATAAATTATGATTATTTATCTTGATAATACTGGTTTAAATCAAGTTGATTTAGCAGAAATTGTATGCCTCCAATTATAGCTAAACCATTAGTTATGAGAACAAAATTGCCAAAATAAAATTTGGTATGTGATGTATTATTTAATATGCAACAGCACTTGTACGCATCTAGCCAAATTAAGATAAGTTCTCCCTATCACAATCAGTTCAGGGTCAGGAACCAAATAATTTCCATCTAAAAATATGAATGTGCTATATGATTTAATTGTTCCACCACAATGTACAAAGATGGATCCCCAAATAAGGCTAGGGATATATGTCGGTGATCCCAACAATAGAGGGAGAAAATGGGCAGCTGAAAAAGTAATGCATGTAATGAATTATTATGAGTACATCTAGATCCTCGTATGAGAAAATGTGAACTTGAAGTTCAAGGGATAATTCATTTGCAAAATATTGCCAGACGTATTTGCTGACCCAAAGTTAAATATCATATTCAGCTGCTAATGCTCCAAATAAAATAAAGTTCATAATGAATAGAGTCTATGGCATGCATGAAGCATAATAGACTAATCGGTTCCAAAGATAAAACTCCTTGAAAAAGGAGAGGAGCAAATGTTCAAGATGGTCATAATAAGGAGGCAAGTGCTCTAGAAGAGCACCACGACATAACACTTCATAAGACCTCATGGGAAAGGCTCAGGTACCTGAAAATAATAAGATAAAGAGATCTCAATAAGTTATGTCTTTATTGGGTAATAGTAGAACCGATATAAAATGATCGTCGACGATATTGTTAATATAATGTAGCGCTCAATATTATTAATATTGACGAGGATCTTGAGCTCAAATCTATCATGAAATTTGGACAGATAAATGATTGGCCAAATAAAAAATACGCAATGAAAATTGATTTCACCTGAAAATTATGAAGTTGGACGGATAGTCCCAACACCTGAAAGTATAAAGCCAGTGGAGGTATAAATATGTTCTTGTGTGAAAAAAGGTCAAGCCGATAGACATAAAGATGACTTGTGTCACAAGAAGGTTTGTAAATATCCTGGCGTTGATTATATAGAGACATGTTCTCATGTGGTGGATGTCTCAATTTCAGATTTTAATCTGGCAATACAAGAAAAACGTGATATGCGTATAATGGAAATCATTGAAGGATTTAAATTGTTCTGAAGCATATTAAGGTTTCCAAGAAATTTATTAAATAAAGCTTCAAAAATCCTTATACGGATTGAAACAATCAGGGCGCATGTGGTATAATCGCCTGAGTGAGTACCTGTTGAAAGAAGGGTACAAGAATGATTCAATTTGTCCTTGTGTCTTTATAAAAAGATATGGATCTAAATTTATTATAATCACCGTGTATGTTGATTATTTAAATATCATTGGAACTCCTAGGGAGCTTTCTAAAGCAGTAGAGCTTCCTAAAGCAGTAGACTATTTAAAGAAAGAATTTGAAATGAAAGATCTTGGAAAGATAAAATTTTGTCTTGGTCTACAAATTGAGTATATGAAAGATGAAATTTTTGTTCATCAATCAGCATACACTAAAAAGATTTTAAAGCGATTCCATATGGATAAAGCACATCCATTCCGACCTCATGAAAATAATGAAGAGCTTCTTGGTCCCGAAGTACCATATCTTAGTGCAATTGGTGCACTAATGTATCTTTCTTATATTACAAGGTCTGACATAACTTTTTCAGTTAATGCCTTAACAAGATATAGCTCTGCTCTTACAAGGAGATATTGGAATGGAATCGAACACATATTACGGTATCTAAAAGGGACTACCGATATGGGATTATTTTATGGCAATGATTGCAGTCCCGATCTTGTTGGTTATGCCGATGCTGGATATTTATATGACCCACACAAGGCTCGATCTCAAACAGACTATGTGTTTACATATGGAGGCACTGCCATATCTTGGCGATCGACTAATCAATCAATCGTGGCTACTTCATCTAATCATGTTGAGATAATTGCTATTCATGAAGCAAGTCGAGAATGTATATGGCTGAGGTCGATAATATACCTTATTCGAGACAAATATGGTTTGAAGTATGACAAACTACCCACAGACAATGCAGCATGCATAGCCCAATTGAAGGGAGGATTCATAAAGGGGATAGGACAAAGCAAATTTCACCAAAATTATTTTTCACACATAATCTTCAAAAGAATAGTGATATCAATGTGCAACAGATCCGTTCAAGTGATAATATAGTTGATATGTTCACCAAATCTCTACCGACGTCAACCTTCAAGAAACTAGTGTATAAGATTGGGATGCGAAGGCTCAAGGATGTGAATTGATGCTCTCATCAGGGGGAGTTAATACGCGTTGTACTCTTTTTTCCTTATAAGGTTTTGTCCCACTGGGTTTTCCTTGCAAGGTTTTTAACGATGCAACCAAAAGGCGTATTTCTAAACATGTGTACTCTTTTCCTAATAAGGTTTTAACGAGGCACATTATCTATGGACATCTAAGGGGGAGTGTTATAAGAAAAATTAAATTATGGTGGATGTCTACTCTTCCTCCATGATCTTCTCAAATGCTTAATGACATATTCAATGACATATTTTTCTTCACTTTTCATGCCTATATAAAGGCCTTGTAATAAATAAGAAAATACACACAATTGAAGAAGAAAATCTCTTCCTTCTCTCTATCTCCATTTCTTGTTCATGTTTTACTAAATTGCTTTTATTTCATAACATGTCTTGTTCATGTTTTACTAAGTTGGTTTTATTTTATAATACTTCTATATTATTATATAGCATATTAAGTCGAAAGTTTTGCAAATTACAAAAAAAACAATGAGTGACCAATAAGAACCATTACTAAAGCCAAAAAAAAAAAAAAAAAAGCAATAACACTTGATGTAACAGTAGAAAGTTGCACACGAGAATTTGGATGGGCACGATTCTTACAATCCATTTTCATATCTCTATCATGGTTTTCGATGCTCAACAAACATTCATTAGTGTCTTCACCAACACGTTGGCCGTTTATGAATAATCGTTAAAAGGTGCGAGTTCAATTCTCACTGGCCTTCCAGCGTCTTCGTTTTTCATAGGTTGTCTTATCGGAGGTTTCCTTCTTTCTACCTTAGCTGACACAAAACTTGGTCGAAAAAACATGTTGGTTTTATCATGTTTTATTATGTCAATTACCGGAGCTATAACATTATCATCATCAATAACAACAACCCAGTATAATTTCACTAGTGGGGTCTGGGGAGAGTAGTGTGTACGCAGACCTTACCCCTATCCTGGGGTAGAGAGGTTGTTTCGGATAGACCATCGGCTTCCTCCCTCCAAGAACTCCCCACCTTACTCTTGGGGTGACTCGAACTCACAACATCTTGGTTGGAAGCGGAGCTATAACATCAATTTCTACAAATATTTGGATGTATTCACTTTTAAGGTTTTTAACTGGTTTTTTAGCAATGTTAAAGTTGTCTTTGTGCAACTCTATAGATCACGAGTTCGAGTAGTGGAAGCAGTCACTAATGCTTGCATTATGGTAGGCTATCTGCATCACACCCCTTGGGTGCAAACAATTTCCTGAATCTTGCATGAACACGGGATGTCTTGTGAACCAAGCTGTCTTTAAAATTAAAAAAAATCTAAAACTAGTTGCTAAAGCGTAGAAGTACCTCTATGTGTACACGGAGTAAACAAGTCCAAATGTCTGATTTATTCAGCATTTTTTTATTTGCATGTTATTTTATTAATAAAGCATGTCTGATTTATGTAAAATCTTTGAAACTTCTAACGCAGAACTTAGAGTCCACAATCAATCTCTACTCAGCTATCAAGATGTTGGTAGAAAAGAATTGGGCTTTCAAGAGACTAATATAAGTTATGCTTGTTGGTTTTGGTGTTGGATTGATTTACTATGGGATGCCACTAGGAGTTGGAAATTTACCTTTTAAACTATACTTTAGTGTCACATTGAATGCATTATCAGAATTGCCAGCTTCTATGGTAACATTCTTTCTTATTGGCAAACTAACAAGAAAAATATCACTTTTGGCATTTGCTGTATTAAGTGGAATTTGTAGCATAGGTTGTGCAATAGTTAAAGATGGTTCTTTTAAAGAATTACAAATGTGGTTTGAATTGGTTTCTTTTTTTAGTGCATGTACATCTTTTAAGGTACTATTGATTTACCCTGTGGAATTATTTCCAACTTGTGTGAGGAATTCAGCAGTGTCAATGGTGAGACAAGCATTGGTTCTTGGGGGTGCATTTAGTCCAATTTCGGTTGCTTTTGGGAGAAATAATAGATGGTTTTCTTATGGAGTTTTTGGAATAAGTATTGGAATTTGTGGTTTGTTTGTGCTGTGTTTATCATAAACTAAATGCAGAACATTGAGTGATACTATGGATGAAGAGGAGCAGAAGGAAAGAATATTTGTTTGCTAATGATTATTGTAGCTGTATTTTTTCATCCTTAACTAGAGGTCTCGGGTTCGAGCTCTGAATATGAAGCTACTTTTGTTATGAAGGTCCTAGTGCGAATCCAAATTTAGTCCGGCTCCATTGCGGGGGACGGCAGGTGAAAAACCACAAAAAGATTATTGTAGTAGACATTTGTCAATAAAAGATTATACCATCTAAGAAAAAGATTATACCATCTAAGAATATGACACTGTTGGTTTTTCTATTTATAGAGTTTTGCTGGTTTTGGAACGTGGAGTGCAGTTGTAATGAAAAGATATCAAGCAAGACACTTTTATTTCTATATTTTAATCCATTCGTAGCATTTTATGTCAAGATGTTTTATTGGACACAAAATAAAATTAAAAAGGACTACATACAAAGTATCAATATTATCCTTTTATTTTCTCGCTTCCTATTTGTATCAAGTGACTAGTGAATTTGCCGCGCTATTTGTTGAACGAAAGAAAGAAAGGCCAATAGTCAAAACATCACTATTCGTGTGTAAATATCTCAAATTTTGATTTTATTATTTTGTATTTGTCACGATCCAAAATCCAACTAGTCGTAATAGTACCTAACTCAACCTGCTAGGTAAGCCAATTATCAACTATCCAATTCCAATGAAATTAATAAGGCAATTAATTAAAAAAATATATAAAACTACTACATTTCCCCAAGAACTGATTGTACAAATCATGAACTTCTACGAAAAGAGTTTACAAAGCTGGTATGAAGTAAATATATATCTATTTGAAAAGTACATAAATAGAGTTATTATGAATCTAAGGCTACCATGAACAAAAGGCACCTATAACCGGAACGTCATATGGCTGAAAAATAAAAAAATAAAAATTTATAGGTTGTTTGATGGCATGATATGGCTGTGAGCCATGATGTTGAGTTTGATAGTTTGATACGGCTGTGAGCCATGATGTTGAGTTGGATAGTTTGATACGATTGTGAGCCATGATGTTGGGCATTGTGTATGCCTTCGTACATCATACGGATATTGTGTATGCTTCTTGATATATTTGGGACATTGTGTATGCTTCAGTGAGCATTAAGTATGCTCCGTTACATATTTGAGGCATTATGGTGTCATTGTGGACTCGTAGATGTATTGGTTAATTTCTTTCAGTACAATTATGACAAGCCCTTAGTGTCTACTCTTGTTGGTTAATTCTTATTAGCTATGTTGATACATATATATATTGAGTTATTATGGCGTTTATTATATTATTCTTGTTGTGGTGTGTTTGTATTTTCTAACACTTGTTCAAGAGGTATTTAAAGTAGCGGGTCAAGGATCTTAGTGGATTATATTTACATATAACTCACTCCTTACCTGCATCTTTATGCAGATATGTTGCGGGAGATAGAGCTAGTGACTCACGAGTTCGTTCGAGTGGATTCTAATACTGAGGTGAGCCACCACATTATTCATGGAGGCTTTCATTTCACCTTTATCTAGCTTGTGTTAGTTATTTCCTTCTCTTTGGGGTTTGCATATCCGTCAGTTAAACTCATATTACTCTGTTAGATTCTCCATGATCTTAGTGTGGGACTTGAGCAATAGTTTTATTATTTAAGTGATTGTTGATTGTTATAATTCTGTATTGCTGTAATAAACAATTAAACTTTCTGAAAAAATAAAACAGAAAGTTAGTAATACTTGTTTAATAAAATAAATTCTAGAAAAACAGTATAGGAATAAATCGAGCCCACTGAATACACAGTGCGTCCTTAAGGAAATTATTCCCCTCAAGTACCCGAGGTGCTAGAATATATCCTCCCAGGATAGAACGATTTAACTCACCGGAGTGTTGGTACAAAAACGTCGATGAACAGCGAGCCACTCGAAGGCTGTAAAACACACTTGAATTTTTGTGCAGAAGAAGAAGGTCAGAAAATTTCGTAAGGAAAGATTCTGGGATTCAAACTCTATTTATAGAGTTGCTCGCATTATTTCTGAAAAGGTTTGCAACCTTTCAGAAACGGCTGTTGGAACAGGGTGGCTTGAAATATTGCGGAAAAATATATTTAAAATAATCCGGGAAAGAAAACGGGCCTGACCGAACCGGGTCGCGGGTCATGGGTTATTCCGGATTGAATTTTTCGTTAATTAATTAATTAAATAATTGAAAGGAGTTTTGTCCAAAAAGATTAATCAATCAATCGATCTTTGACCAAATCCGAATCCGAATCCGAAGCTGAAGCAGAAGCCGAGCCGAGCGAGCGACGACGACGACGGCACGAGGCTTGCCTTCTTCTTAACTCTTTAAGAGCTAGAAGAAAAGCAATTATATATATACCCATCAAAAGCCTTTTCTTCCTCCGATATGGGACAATGTCCCTTTGCCAAGGGAAACTCAAATATTTTATTTTTCCTCCATTTCTCATTCACCCTCTTTAAGCTACACAAGCTTAAAATCCCAATAATCCCCCACATGAATGGGGAATGGCTATAAAATAAAGGAATGCACGGACGCGTGTGTGTTTTACATGCAAGAATTAATTGCATCTGGATAAGTAGGTTTCCCTTTGAACTTTCCGTAGTGAACTTATATCGAATATACTCGGTCAATCGGTAGATTTGATATCTTTGAACCGTCGATCTTGGTTGTATACCTAGACAACATAAGTCACACAATCAATCCTTAACCATCTATGGTTCTCACGGTTGTGTTCGTTTCAGCCATGAACACCGCCTGGTTTCATGAGTGCTTAGAGAATGGGCCTTTACTTTCATTCCCCTTGAAGCGGCTTACACTTCACACTCACATAGGTAATTTCTAAACGTGTAATCATGTAGACACACTATCTGGTCATATCCTGCCAGACTTAGCAAATCATAAAAAACCTTTAAGATTTGTTGACTCATCAAAAAGCCTTAATGCTTTACCTCGATTTCTGAACATTGTCTTCATCACGAGAATGGGTTGAGTTATTTGATAATGTTGAACCGTCATTCATAACTTTGTTTGATCTCTTTGAACCTAGCTCGTGGGATCTCCAGTCTGCTAGGTAGAGTTACCGTCATGATAACTTGTCCTAGACCTTAACCCCATTCCCTTTGATGATCTTTCAACTGCCTCTCTAGATAGGCCTTTTGTAAGTGGATCTGACACGTTATCTCTTGACTTTATGTAGTCAATTGTAATAACACCACTAGAGAGTAGTTGTCTAACGGTATTGTGTCTCCGTCGTATATGATGAGATTTTCCGTTATACATAACGCTCCCTGCCCTACCTATTGCCGCTTGACTATCACAATGTATACAAATAGGTGCCAAAGGATTGGGCCAAAATGGAATATCTTCCAAGAAATTCCGGAGCCATTCAGCTTCTTCACCGGCCTTATCTAAAGCTATGAATTCAGATTCCATTGTAGAACGGGCGATGCACGTTTGTTTGGATGATTTCCAAGACACTGCTCCACCACCAATTGTGAAAACATATCCACTCGTGGATTTAACTTCAGATGATCCAGTGATCCAATTTGCATCACTATATCCCTCGATCACAGAGGGATATTTGTTATAATGCAAAGCGTAATTTTGGGTATGTTTGAGATACCCCAAAACTCGTTTCATTGACATCCAATGTATGTGAATGAGATTACTTGTAAACCGACTCAGTTTACTAATAGCACATGCTATATCTGGTCATGTACAATTCATGATATACATCAAACTTCCCAATACTCTTGCAGAATCCAGTTGTGAGTCACTTTCACCTTCATTTCTTTTGAAGTGCATAACTCACGTCAATTGGAGTCTTGGAAATTTTGAAATCCAAATACTTGAACTTGTCAAGTACCTTTTCAATATAGTGAGACTGTGATAATGCTAGACCTTGTGGAGTCTTGTGAATTCTGATTCCTAAGATCACATCAGCAACTCCTAAGTCTTTCATATCGAATTTGCTAGCCAACATGTGCTTAGTAGCATTTATATCTGCCATGTTTTTGCTCATTATCAACATGTCATCAACATATAAACAAACAATGACTTCATGACCTGGAGTGTTTTTAATGTAAACACATTTGTCGCACTCATTGATTTTAAACCTACTTGCCAACATTGTTTGGTCAAATTTGGCATGCCATTGTTTGGGTGCTTGTTTAAGTCCATAAAGCGACTTAACAAGTTTGCACACTTTCTTTTCTTTACCAGTTACCACAAAACCCTCAGGTTGTTCCATGTAAATCTCTTCCTCTAATTCTCCATTTAAGAAAGCAGTTTTAACATCCATTTGATGGATTTCAAGACCATACACGGCCGCTAGTGCCACTAACACCCTAATAGATGTTATCCTCGTTACTGGCGAGTAAGTGTCAAAGTATTCAAGGCCTTCTTTTTGTCTATAACCTTTGACAACAAGTCTTGCCTTATATTTGTCAATAGTGCCATCAGCTTTCACTTTCTGTTTAAAGATCCATTTCGAACCTAAAAGGCTTATTTCCCAGAGGAAGATCTACCAATTCCCATGTATGGTTATCCAAAATTGATTGAATCTCACTATTGACTGCCTCTTTCCAAAACGCTGAATCAGAAGATGACATAGCTGCTTTAAAAGTTTGAGGCTCATTTTCAAGCAAGAATGTCATAAAATCTGGTCCAAAGGAAGTAGATGTTCTTTGGCGTTTGCTACGCCTTGGATCTTCTATACTTGGAGTATTTTCCTTTGGTTCTTCCCGAGGTCGTTTAGGTCTTTCACTTAACGACTCACATTCAGTTTTATACGGATAGATGCTTTCAAAGAATTCAGCATTATCTGATTCCATTACCGTATTAACGAGAATTTCGGGATTATCGGATTTATCAACCAAAAACCGACATGCTTTACTATTTGTAGCATATCCAATGAAAACACAATCAACAGTTTTTGGTCCGATTTTAACCCTTTTAGGTAAAGGAACTTGTACCTTTGCTAGACACCCCCACACTTTGAAATATTTCAAGTTGGGTTTTCTTCATTTTCATTTTTCATATGGAATAGATTGCGTTTTGCTGTGGGGTACTCTGTTGAGTATTCGATTAGCTGTAAGGATAGCTTCGCCCCACAAACTCTGCGGTAATCCGGAACTTATTAATAAAGAATTCATCATTTCCTTTAATGTCCGATTTTTTCTTTCCGCAATTCCATTGGATTGAGGTGTGTAAGGTGCAGTAGTTTGATGGATAATTCCATATTCCGAACATATTTCTACAAATGAAAATTCATATTCTCCACCCCTATCACTTCTAATCATTTTGATCTTTTTATTCAATTGATTTTTAACTTTATTCTTGTATTGCTTAAATGCTTTAATTGCTTCATCCTTACTATTAAGCAAATAAATATAACAATATCGAGTGCAGTCGTCAATAAAAGTAATAAAATACTTTTTCCCACCTCGAGATGGTGTCGACTTCATATCGCAAATGTCAGTATGAATTAAGTCTAAAGGATTTGAATTCCTTTTAATAGACTTATAAGGATGTTTTACAAACTTAGACTCAACACATATTTGACATTTTGATTTATTACACTCGAATTTAGGCAACACTTCTAAATTAATTAACTTCCGCAAGGTTTTGTAATTGACATGTCCTAAACGAATATGTCATAAATCATTTGACTCCAATAAATAAGAAGAAGCTGCAATTTTATCCATACTGTCAACAACCATTACATTTAGTTTGAAGAGGCCCTCTATGAGGTAGCCCTTTCCAACATACATTTCATTCTTGCTTACAACAACTTTATCAGAAACAAATACACATTTGAATCCATTCTTAACAAGCAAAGTAGTAGAAACTAAATTCTTCCTAATAGTAGGAACATGAAGAACGTTGTTGAGCGTTAACACCTTGCCGGAGTCATCTTCAGGAATATCTTCCCATAACCTTCAATCTTGGCTGTTGCAGTATTTCCCATGGAAAGCTCTTCTTCGGGACCAGCAGTAGAGTAAGTCGCAAATGCTTCCTTGACAGCACAAACATGTCGAGTGGCTCCAAAGTCAATCCACCACTCCTTCAGATTTTCAACTAGGTTGCATTCCGAAAGCATTGCACACTGATCATCAATGTCATCATTCTTCTCCACTATGTTGGCCTGTCCCTTCTTCTTATACTTTTTCGGGAGACGACAATCAGGGGCTTTGTGACCGATTTTTTCACAATTATAGCAACTGCCCTTGAATTTCTTTTTGTTCTGCTCCTTAGTCTGTCCAGAAGACCTCTTTCTCTTCTTACTTTTTGGAGCAGTCTCCTCAACGATATTAGCTCCCATGATCATTGAATTTCCACGAGACTTCTTCTCGGCTGTTTTGTTGTCTTCCTCAATCTTGAGACGAATCACAAGATCTTCCAACTTCATTTCTTTGTGCTTGTTCTTAAGATAGTTCTTGAAATCTCTCCACGAAGAAGGCAATTTTTCAATCATTGCAGCTACTTGAAATGCTTCATTCACGACCATACCTTCAGCAATAAGGTCATGAAAAATAAGTTGAAACTCCTGAACTTGGGTTCCAACAGTTTTACTGTCTATCATTTTATAGTCTAGAAACTTGGCAACCACGAACTTCTTCAAGCATGCATCTCCAGTCTTGTACTTCTTCTCAAGTGCGTCCCATAATTCTTTCGAAGTATTCATTACACTGTACACATTGTACAAGTCATCCTCTAAAGCGCTTAAGATATAGCCTTTGCAAAGAAAATCTGCCTGCTTCCACGCCTCAACAATCATGAATTTTTCATTGTCCGGCATGTCCGTAGCAGGCACTGGAGGTTCTTCACTTGTGAATTTCTACATACCAAGTGTGGTAAGCCAGAAGAACACCCTTTGCTGCCATCCTTTGAAGTTGGCTCCGAAAAATTTCCCCGGTTTCTCTGCCGGTGGAACAGCAGTCCGGCTTGACGAGGCTATCGTCGTTGCCGCAATAGTCGCAGAAGAATTTCCGTTATCAATTGCCATTTCTCACTGTAAACAACAGAAGAGTTCAATTAATGGCAAAATCAGAACAATAAACAATACTGTTATTAACAAAAATAATATGTATAATAAATAAAACCGAAGTTTTTTATATACTGTTTCACAGAAAAACGATGAATTTTTTATGTTCTTCAAATCGTTTTATGAATTTCAATACTCTGATGAAGTTTTTTATATCTTCAAATCAGAATAGTAAAATTCAGAAGGAGTAGAAAACCACACAGGTTTTAATCTCCACAAACAAAATACAGAATATAATAAAACTAATTTCCTAAAGAATGTTATAATTCTGTATTGCTGTAATAAACAATTAAACTTTCTGGAAAAATAAAATAGAAAGTTAGTAATACTTATTTAACAAAATAAATTCTGGAAAAACAGTATAGGAATAAATCGAGCCCACTGAATATACAGTGTTTCCTTAAGAAAATTATTTCCCTCAAGTACCCGAGGTGCTGGAATATATCCTCCAGGATAGAACGATTTAACTCACCTGAGTGTTGGTATAAAAACGTCAGTGAACAGCGAGCCACTCGAAGGCTGTAAAACACACTGGAATTTTTGTGCAGAAGAAGAAGAAGAAGGTCAGAAAATTTCGTAAGGAAAGATTCTGGGATTCAAACTCTATTTATAGAGTTGTTGGCATTGTTTCTGAAAAGCTTTGCAACCTTTCAGAAACAGCTATGGCTGTTGGAACAGGGTGGTTTGAAATATTGCGAGAAAATGTATTTAAAATAATCTGGAAAAGAAAATGGGCCTGACTGAACCGGGTCGCGGGTCATGGGTTATTCCGGATTGAATTTTTCGTTAATTATTTAATAATTTAATTAAATAATTGAAAGAAATTTTGTCCAAAAAGATTAATCAATCAATCTTTGACCAAATCCGAAGCCGAAGCCGAGCGAGCGACGACGACGACGGCGCGAGGCTTGCCTTCTTCTTAACTCTTTAAGAGATAGAAGAAGAGCAATTATATATATACCCATCAAAAGCCTTTTCTTCCTCCGATATGGGACAATGTCCCTTTGCCAAGGAAAACTCAAATATTTTATTTTCCCTCCATTTCTCATTCACCCTCTTTAAGCTACATAAGCTTAAAATCCAAACATTGATATTTCTATCAATTGACTAAGGAATTGGTTGACAACTATTTCAGTCTTTAATTACTAAAAATGCTTTTAGACCAGCACTTATCAATCTTTGACCGAAGCCGAAGCCGTGCCGAGCGAGCGACGACGACGACAGCGCGAGGCTTGCCTTCTTCTTAACTCCTTAAGAGCTAGAAGAAGAGTAATTATATATATACCCATCAAAAGCCTTTTCTTCCTCCGATATGGGACAATGTCCCTTTGCCAAGGAAAACTCAAATATTTTATTTTTCCTCCATTTCTCATTCACCCTCTTAAGTTACACAAGCTTAAAATCCCAACATTGATATTTCTATCAATTGACTAAGGAATTGGTTGACAACCATTTCAGTCTTTAATTACTAAAAATGCTTTTAGACAAGCATTTATTTTTCTCTCAGTGTTTGTGTAAATAGTTAAACCTATGAGAAATAGGTTTGCATGGCAGGTGGTGTTAGTTGGGTGCCAATCACGTCTAGGAGTTAGTGTGGGACGTGACACTATAATAGTAGCTACTGAATTCGAAAGAACGCAATATCTTATATGTTTGTATTCGCAAATGCATTAAATGTGTATAAATATTTAATTGTGAATTCACTAAATAAAATGAGTTATATGTTCGAAAATAAGTTCACAATCCATAAATATTTTTCCGGATTCCGCATATTTCTTCCTATTTGCTTAGATTTTGGTATGTAAAGTTACTTAGTACATATATCACCAAAAGATAGCAGTTGATTAATAAAATAATTACAATACGCGTAAACTGATCCGGGCAATACTACTATTTTTTTTATTAAATAAAAGGAAGATGGAAAAAGTTTCGTGCTAAGCTGGATTGACAGATCTCTGCTATTAATTTATTGCCACAAAAAACTCAAGAGGGTATCCAGCAAATAGTTTATTCTTAGGTTTCCAAACGGATAAAATAAACTAAATATTCTTTCTTTCCTCTTCTGTGCATGTCACCATTCCTCTTCTGTGCATGTCACCAATTGATTGTGACATGCACTCATAAAAAACAGCACCATCTCCTTTGTATAGAATATTTGTAGCTCTCTAAGAGAATAATTGAACCTCGTTCATCGGACAAGAGGGGTTGCTCGCTGAACGGGGTTGTTCCGGGGACGGGTTCAACCAAGTTGAACCCATAACTTTCAACATTGAACCTATAACTTTCAACGAAAAAATAAAAATTTGTTGCAAAAATAGTAAATATGAACTCATAACTTTAAAAATATAACAGGTTCAATGCTAAAAACCATAAAAGTTGAACCCATAGGGTTTAAATCTTGAATTCGCCTCTGATGGTCATCACCTTCCACCTACAACTCAGGATCGCGGGTTCGAATCACCAAATGAGCAACAACTCCAACAAAAGGGATAAAAAGGGAACCAAAGGGAAGGGAAGTAAAAAAAATATTAAATCAAGAATATACGACTATGTGAAATTGAAGTGACCATTTTTTTATTAAAAAAAATCACATTAGTAGTTGAAAAGATTATATCTATTGGGTGGCACATAATGAATCTCAAAAATTAACCTGTGGATTGCTACATGGAACTTAGTTCGAAGTGCAGATTGTTGGGTGTGCAAACAAAGTCTCACATTGATAGTTACAAAGATTGAAAACTTACCTATAAAGTATAGAGATTTGTTAATGCTGTGAGACATTTTAGAAAAACAATGCAAGCTTGACCGAAAGGAGACAATATCGCTATGTTATTGGGTTGACTTAGCCCAACAATATCAAATATTAAATCGGCCTTGATATAAGAGAAGCTTATTTAGCACTAAAGGTGACTCAATTTTTCTTTGAGAAATTTTCATAAAACACTATAATTTAAAGCCTAGTAAGTATTATTTGACTAATTACCATTTGTAGCTATTGTTCAATTGTTAACAATATGTATCATTTGTATTTAGGCGAATACAACTTGTGTGGTTATAAAAACATTTTCATCAGGATTCTAATCCCTTGGCATCCAGAGGTATTTTAGGCTTTTGTGGTGATAAAGGACATCCTTTTTCATCTATTCATATGATTCACAGAATAGCATACGTGGTTATAAAGATGAAAAATAGGCATCCTTTTTCACGTTTAACTTAAAAAAAATCGTAGAAAAACCAAGTATATCTTCTGCTATTCCAAGCTACTTTTGGGCTAAGCAAACTCAACAGGTTAGCTTAACCATCATTTTCTATGAATCTGGTAATTTGGGCTGATTTAATGTATAAATTTTGACTTTATAAATAAGTGCAAATATACCCTTTTGGAAAACTATTCCTTTCGAAGAATGTTAGATTCTTATCTATGCTTGCTCATATAATTTTCAATTTGCTTATAAAATATTAGACTGTGGCCTAACGTTTTTCCACAAGATTTTCAGTTTGTTCAAAAAGAATATTTAGATCGCAGTGTAAAAAGTTCACCAATTGCAAAAGAAATAAAAAGAAAATTATTTACTAAACCAACTGATACAAAAAGAGACACCCCACGAAAATAAGAGTGTAAATTGCTCATTCATCATCTTTCAGACCCCAAACATGCAATAGGTTAAAAGAGGCCTAGATCTAGATGTCGTATTTTTAAACAGAGTTTAAAATCATAATTACTTTTGTCTAAGATATAATTAAGTAATAAAAAATATGCTATCTCACAAACTTAAGCTTTAAGAAGAGATGATCACAATCTCTTCTCAGAGCTCATGCCTAGCGCCTTCCGTTTTATTGTAGAAGATCTTAGACTATTTAAATTGGTTACAAATCATCAAATTTTAATTTTGACAGTTACAAATTATAAAAGTAATAATATATATCACTTAATCATGATTAATCAAATAAATATCCGAATGAGAGACACATATTTTTCATTCATTATCAATTTAGCATAGTGTAAATATCACTAAGACACCAGGGTGAGTTTTTATCGAATGAGCGACATTTCAGTTAGGAGAACTTTACACAAATAGTTGTCCTGGGTCACTGTTTACTTTTCTGAGCCGGAATACACATATTATACACAAATTGATTATAATATATATATAAATCTTGTAGGTTGGATGAGCGGTTATTTAAATTAATTATTACCATAATCCATGCATGGCTAAAGGTTCTGTTTGTTTTCTTACAACTTGTAGTTGTCAAACTGTAACGACCCGGCCGGTCGTTTTGTGTATTACAGCCTTGTTCTCCCATTTACTGCTCTATTTATGCTTTATAGCTGTATTATGACCTATCGGATTAATTAGTTCGGGTCCGGAGAGATTTCGGAATGAATTAAGACACTTAGTCTCATAATGGAAAGCTTAAGTTGGAAAAATCGATTGGATGTCGATTTATGTGTAAACGACCTCGGATTTGAATTCTAATGATTCCAATAGCTCCATATGGTGATTTTGCACTTAGGAGTGTGTCCAAAAAATTATTTGGAGGTCCGTAGTGGAATTAGGTTTGAAATGGCGAAAGTTGAATTTTTGAGAAGTTTGACCGGGGGTTTACTTTTTGATATCGGGGTCGGAATCCGATTCTGGAAATTGAAATAGGGTCATAATATGAAATGTGACTTGTGTACAAAATTTGAGGTCAATCGGACGTGATTTGATAGGTTTCGGCATCAGTTGTGAAAGTTTAAAGTTTCGAAGTTCATTGATTTTGAATTGAGGTGAGATTCGTCGTTTCGATATTGTTAGGTGTGATTTGAGGCCTCGAATAGGTCTATATTATGTTATGGGACTTGTTGGTATGTTCGGATGGGGTCCCGAGGGGATCAGGTGAATTTCAGATTGATTTCAGATTTTTTTCATGTTGTTATTGCTGGTTGTTGCTGGTTCTGGTGTGACCGCACCTGCGGTTGAATTTGCGCAGGTGCGATGGTCGTTGAAGCGACAGAGAAGTCGTAGGAGCGAAGGCCGTAGAAGCGGAAGCCAGGGCGCATATGCGCATGCGCAGAAGCGGCCAATGCGGGCAGAAGCATGATAGCAAATGCGGTTTGGGCGCCGCAGAAGTGACCACACTCGCATGTGCGGGATTCATCCGCAGAAGCGAGGGGCGCAGATGCGGAAGTTGCTGGACAGAATCCTTTAAGTTCGAGGGTTCGTGATTTTTCACCCATTTTCGGATTTTGGAGCTCGGTTTGGGTAATTTTGGAGAGGAATATTTCATCATAACTTGGGGTAAGTGTTCTTGACTCCCTTGTGATTATATTCCATGAATTAATCTTCATTTTCGGCTTAAGATTATTGATTTTTCGAGAGAAATTGGAGGAATTTTCTACAATCTCATAAAATAAATTTTCGAGATTTGAAAATCGATTCAGAGTCAGATTTGAGTGAAATTAGTATGGTTGAACTTATAATTGGATGGGCTGTCGGATTTTGTGAGTTTCGTCGGGTTCTGAAATATGGGCCTCGTGGGCGATTTTTGGAGTGTAATTTCAGATTTTATTGGGAAAAATTAGTATTTTGATATGGAATTAATTTCTATAATTTGTGTTGACTGAATCAAATTAATTGTGACTAGATTCGAGCCGTTCAGAAGTTGATACGCGCAGAATGGGATTTCTGGAGAATTGTTTATCTTTCTTGACATTGAATTCGTCTTGTTCGAGGTAAGTAACTCTTCTAATCTTGGAGCTGAGGGTATGAACCCTGAATATATGTATTATGTGAATTGTTGGAAGGTGACACACATGCTAGGTGACGGGCGTGTGGGCGTGCACCATAGAAATTGTGACGTAATTGGTTCCGTGGAATTTTGTAGTCATAATCTTGGCGTTTTCTTTGTAGTTTTATGTGTTAAAGAAATTGAACTGAGAATCATATTAAAAATCATGCTGAGGCTATGTGCCAGTATTGTTGAGACCCACAAAGGTCATATTGCTGTTGAATTATTTGTTTAAATTGAAATTTCATACTCAGTCATATTAATTTCATTGCATATCATATCTCAGTCTCTATTGTTCTTTATTGATGCATCATATCATTGTTTTGGGCTAGTATCATGACATTGTGAGCCGCAACGGTTATACTGATTTATGACTAGAGAGAGACTAGAGAGATTGATGATTGAGTGAAGGCGAGTGCCTGATTATGAGTGACATTATGGGATCGGGCTGCACGCTGCAGCAGTTATACTAATTTATGATAGCGCTTGGGCTGAAGGAACCCCTCCGGAGTCTGCACACATCTCCAGTGAGTGCGACTGATATTATTAAGGGATGGATCTTCCCTGGATATGGATCTTGTCCGAAGCATTATATACCTGGAGATGGATCTTCTCAATGGGCTAGATTGGCCTATTGTTATGGATTGTTGTTGATTATTGGTTTTGGATCCGACCTTGGTACAAGCTCGTCATTACTTTCAATCTAAGGTTAGGTTTGTTACTTATTGAGTACATGGAGTCGGTTGTACTCATACTACACTTCTGCACCTTGTGTTCAGATGTTGCTGTGTTCGTTGGGAGCTGGATCTGAAGATGTACCTGTGTTCCGGTTGTAGCTGCCCCTTTCTCATGGTAGCCTTAGATTCATAAAACCCGGTTTATGTAATTTTCAAACAGATGATGTATTTACTTCATACCAGCTTTGTAAACTTTATTCTTAGAAATTCATGATTTGCACTACCAGTTCTTGTGGAATGTATAAGATTAAGATATTTCTTTACTTAAATTGATTTATTAATTTTTATTGGAATTGGTTAGTGGTTAATTGGCTTACCTAGCGGGTTGGGTTAGGTGCTACCACGACTAATTTTGGGTCATGACAAGGTGGTATCAGAGCTCTAGATTTATAGGTTCTGCAAGTCATGAGCAAGTGTCTAGTAGAGTCTTGCGGATCGGTATGATGACGTCTATACCTATCTTCAAGAGGCTACATGGCATTTAGGATATATATTTTCCATCTTTCTTTTCTTATCGTGCGGAATTGATTCAGCTTGAGACATAACTCTTTGAATTCCTTCCACGCATTCGTATGTGCACATAAGTACTCGGTATCAGTTATGCATCGACGGCTTGTGATTCCATGGAAGAAGTGCGAGATGTGATTTTTGTGTGCTGGTGATGGGCTAGTCCGGAGGACTTGAGGCCATGGTTAAACCATAGCTTAAGCTCGGTAACTTCAGTTGTAACTTGTACATTTGGACTCATATGTCCGGTAATGTCCCTATGAGTGGAATTTGTGGCTCGATGAGCAGTGGACATGGCTTTGTGATGAGTATGATGTGACTGTGGGATGTGGTAAGGCGATTTAAATGCGATGAGAAATGTTTACTTGAAATGTAAAGGAGGGGCCCTTGGGTGCTTGATTTTTGTTTTGATGTGACGTACAGTCTCGAGTATGAATGTTTTAAAGGATCTTTCACATTGTTAAATTTTGGGACAAATTAAATTCTCATGTCTGGTTAATGAGTTTGGACTCAAATAGACTAAGTGATTGCGTAGAAATTGTGGCTACGAAAGGGTATAGCAAGATGCCAATTTGAGACTAAGTAGGTGGGTTATCTCCTGCGGAGTAATCTATATTGGTGTGCTCCTTATAATGTGAGTGGAGATTTTTCTTTTTGCCAGCGGGGCGTATGTGCTGAGGTTTGAATTTGAATCTGGTTGAGAAGGTTGATTTGAGCGTCAAGAAAATGAATACGAGCTTAGTGGATGATTGAGGTATTTTTAGGGTTGGCGTTGTATGAACTTGAGAAGAATATTCGTTCAACTGACTATGGTATTATGGCAGTAATAGAGTATGGGTATTGTGAGTTATGGAATATTTTGTTCTATGGCTTTGAGCCAAGTGGGGGAGCCTGTTGCCGACGGTTTAATTTCATGGTTATATGCAAAACTTTAGTTTTGGTTTGAGGCATACTTGTAGGTTAGTTATAAATTGCAGAGGTTGAGATCGAGAAAGACTAGAATAATGAAATTTCCTGAATACTGATTATATTGCGCTTTATGAGTATATGAAAGTCATGGGATGAGTGAGTTATTATTAGGGAATGATGCAGTGCATACAAAGTATGAATTTGATCGGTGGTGTTAAGGCAGGATTACCTGTGTTGTTGTGCTAATGTAGCACTTATCTTTCAGCCCGTTTGGACGGTGCAATTTTCAGATTTGAGCAAAATGGGTGACTCTCGAGGAGGTGCTAATGGATTCAAAAATATATAAGTTAAATTGAAAAATTTTCGGATTAATATATCACTAGAATCAGTTATTTACATTGAAAGGTGTCGAGACTTGCGATAATTCTGTATGACTATGGATTCTACATTGCAGTATTAGAAAAGCGAAGAGGAATAATTTTAAATTTACATAAGGTCTTTCAGAGTGGATGTCTCGGTTGTGGTGCTTTTGGGGTACTTAAGAGAGAATTCAGCGGCTTATGGGCCTTAGGGCGTTGTGGTTCTATGCTAGGATTCGTGGGGTGAGTTGTGGTTAAAGATCGTGGTATTTTAGCAAGGAGAAGTATCAATTTGAAGACAAATTCGGAAGAGACTCGGAGAAATAGGACAGCTGGTAGCAGGTTGGATCAGTATGGTAATGGATATAATCGGTTCTTTTGGTGCTTATGATGTGGGGGTTTTCTAGATCGTTTAAGTTATTTGATTCTAAATTAATAATTTATACATATTCAATAGATCTCTTATGACAAATATAAGGTTTGAACAAAAACTACTGGGGGTGGTCGAACCTGTAGCTCGTGTTCTAACTCCGCACCTGGGTACGATCCTTCTCCGAAACCAGGGGCGGAGCCAGAGTGCCGACTGCGAGTTTGGCAGAACTCAGTAACTTTGATTCAAATTGTGTATTCATCTTAAAAAGTTCATTGAATATGTACGAATTATTAATTTAAAACCCAGTAACTTAGAATGATTAGATTTCTGAATTCATAAGCTTGAAATCTTGGCTACACCTCTGCCCGAACCTTGCGTAAATGAGGGATATTTCGAATTGTACTTTTAATTTGTATCTTATTCTTTTTCACTAGCTACTCCATAAGCAAATATATAATTCCATTTGCCTTAATTTATATGTCTTACTTTGCTTTTTAGTATATCCCAAAAAGAATATCACACTTTCTTATTTATAAATAATTTAACTTTAAACTTCATACTTTACTCTTTATGAAATGATTTGCAACCACACAAATATCTATGCTTTGTTTTAGACCACAAATTTCAAAAATCTTTCTTTCTTTCTTTCTTAAATTTCGTATCAAGTCAAACACCACTTATATAAATTGAGACGAATGGAGTATTATTTTGGTAAATAATCTAACAGGTATATATCTAGGTTCCCCCTTTTAAAATTATATTAGATAATGGAGTATATGCAGAAAGTCAAAGAATTATATATATATATATATATATATATATATATATATATATATATATATATATATATATATATATATATATATATATATATATATATATATATATATATATATATATATATATATATATATATATATATATATATATATATATATATATATATATATATATATATATATATATATATATATATATATATATATATATATATATATATATATATATATATATATATATATATATATTTACATATTTGATCAGTATATAAAAGTTAAATTATTTTCTTAATTTGGCATTGTTTTCAAGATATTTGAAATACTCTATGCGTTTTTGGAAGGCTATGGTGGATCCAGATGCTCCAACCCCAAGCAACCCAAACCCGAGGGAGTATCTGCACTGGTAAGTCTAGCTTATAGCTATGATCCATCTTGTATTTATTTTTTCTCTTCTTTTTCTTGCACGTATGCCAAAAGAAAAACAAATTCTTAGCTTTGGCATGATATCACACTTTAAATTAGAAAATTCGGTAAAGGTGTTCAAGATTTAATATATATACCCCATCTGTTTCAATTTATGTGAATCTATTTCCTTTTTAGTCCATACCAAAAAGAATGACTCATTTTCATATTTGAAAATAATTTACCTTTATGCAATGATTTTTAGCCATACAAAATATATGTAACTCATTTTACACCACAAGTTCAAAAGTCTTCTTTTTTTTCTTAAACTCTGTGTTCAGTCAAATATGTTCACATAAATTAAAACGGAGAGAGTATTAATTTTATATACATATATGTAAAAAAAAAGTCACTGTTAATTTATTTAGAGAGTATTAATTTTTATATACACAGTATAATTTTCCGATGATTGATGCTAAATGGACCATCCTTCAGTATATGTAGATGCGCACGGGGGATTTGCATCTATACCTAGGTTTTGGGTAATATTTTAACCTATACCCACTTTGCAAAAAGAATTACAAGCGTACCCACTTTTCGGGTAACTTCAGGCATACGGGCCTGAAGTAGCAAAAGTTTATGTCTGAAGTTTGAACTTCAGAATTTTTTGCCTGAAGTGTAGCCTTATCAAAGCAAAACTTTAGATATTTTTGCCTGAAATTTGGCCTAACTTGCAAAGGCAATCACACAAACTTCAGTTCATAGTGCAAGGGAAAATTTCAGTTTCCCCTCACTTCATAATGCAAACTTCAGACAAATTAGTCTGAAGTTCTTCAATTTGTAGTGCAAACTTGAGGAACTTCAGTTCATAGTGCAAGGGCAAACTTCAGTTTCCACTTACTTTATAATGCAAACTTCAGACAAATTAGTCTGAAGTTCTTCAATTGGTAGTACAAACTTCAGGAACTTCAGTTCATAGTGCAAGGACAAACTTCAGTTTCCCCTCACTTCATAGTGCAAACTTCAGACAAATTAGTCTAAAGTTCTTCAATTTATAGTGCAAACTTCAGGAACTTCAAATCATAGTGCAAGGGCAAACTTCAGTTTCCCCTCACTTCATAGTGCAAACTTCAGATAGATTAGTCTGAAGTTCTTCAATTTGTAGTGCAAACTTCAAGACAAATTAACTTTTCAGTGTAATTAAGAGCTGGTTTGTCATCACATCGGGCTTTACCTCATGGGGAATTCTTCATGTTCTTCATATTGGATTTGGAACTTCTGTATATTCAGTATGAGATAAACACATAACAAGATGAACTAAAGAGTATCTGTTGCACTCTCGATGCATTTGGATTTGTATCTCGAGCTTGCAAAATAAAGGATTGTAAAATTTGTAGAAGCCCACGTTTTACCTTCTCTTGACAGAGTTTCTGAATTTAAATAGAGAACAATAACAATACTTTGTTTTGTTATTTTATGACAATATTTGATCAAATTTAGGTTAAGTTATTAATTTGACTTCACATTTTATTAGTGAATATGTTAAAGTAGTGGTTGAAAAGTTAATTTGATAGACAAGAAGAGGAGGAAGAAAGGAGCGCATAGGTCAGGAGGAAGAACAGGAGGCGTCCGAAGTTGTTAAAATTAGGGTATATGTTAAATAATTTTAAACATATGGGTATAAGTTAAACGAGAGAGACCAAATAGGACGCCCCATGCAATTTTTACGATGCGCACTGCTTATTTGACCTTCTAGCTGGATTTAGGGGTGTTTGTGGTTCGATTTAATTTGATTTTGCTTAAAACGAATCAAACTGTAATGACCCAAAAGGTCATCTTTAAATTTAATAATTCATTCTATGTTCTAAGACCTCAAAAATCACTATTTATTATTCCTCGACTCGCGTGCACAGTCAGTATAATTTTTCGAAAATTGTTTATATAAAAAATTATTAAAATGTGAAATAGAGCTTTAATAATATTTCGAGCAAACGAACCCGGATCAGTGTTTTGACAATTCCGATATGTTAGTATCGTGATTTGGGACTTGGGCGTATATCCAGAATTTAATTTGGAGGTCCCTAACTCAAGTTATGGCCATTTAACGGAAACTAAAAATTTAAAGGCTACAGATTTTCAAAATTGACCACGGATTTGACTTTTTGATATCGGGGTCGGAATTCATTTTCGAAAATTGGAATAGCTCCATTATGTCATTTATGACTTGTGTGCCAAATTTGAAGTCATTCCGGATTTATTTAACATATTTCGGCACAAGTTTTATAAATGGAAAAGTTTGAAACCCTTAAGTCCGGATCAAGGTGTAAATTGTAATTTCGAAGTTATTTCATATGCTTTGAGACCCCGAGTAAATCCGTATTATGTTACATGACTGGTTGGTATAATTGAACGGGATCCCGAGTGGCTCGGTGAGCTTCGAGGTGAGTTTTGAGCGAGTCCGGGCATTTCGGCACTCTAATGTTATTCTCGAAGTTTTGGAAAAGTGTGGACCACACAATTTTGAGTGCGGCCGCACTTCAGAGAAAAAGTGTGGACGGTAGAGTACGAGTGAGGACCGCACAATTTTGTGTGTGGCCTCACTTCAGGGGTTTTGCAGGTTCGATGGTCTGATTTCAGAGGCTTATATCCTTTAAACCACAACGAATTGGGAGATGATTCAAAAACGAAAGTTGTATTCCTTTGAATCTAGTTTCCAGAAAGGTGTCGCATTAATCATTTGGAAATTTGTACAGAAAGTTATGGGCATTTGACTGAAACTTGGTAATTTACCACAGTGAAGTGCGACAACACTCAAAATTGCGCGGCCGCGGAACTTGTAAATGTGTGGAAGCACATGAAAATGTGCGGACCGCACATTGGGAAATCAAAATTGTGTACTATATTACCAAGGATTTGGATATTATTTCACATTTTGGACTTTGCGAGCTCGGTTTGTGACGAATTTTCGAGGGTTTTCAAGAAATTCATTGGGGTAAGTATTCCTTATCCTATATTGATTATATTTCATGATTCCATACTCATTTACATCACGAATTCGTGAATTTATGGAAGAAAAATTAAATTTTTATAAAATCTTCCAAAAATGTAAAATTAAGATTTGAAGGTCAATCCGATGTCGGAATTCGATAATTTTTATATGGTTGAACTCGTATCAGAACAGGTGTTCGGATTTCGTAAGTGTTTTCGGGATTCGAGACGTGGGTCCCACTGTTGATTTTTTAGATGAATTTCAGATTTTAATCAAGAAAAATTTATAATTTTATACGAAATTAATTTCTACGATTTGTATTGAGTATATTGAATTGTTTATGACTAGATTTAAGGATTTCAGACACGAATTCATGAGGAAAAGGTTTATTTGAATCTTGAATTTGGTTGCAAGCGAGGTAACTGTCGTGGTTAACCTTAACTTGAGGGAATAAAATCCTTAAATTATTTCTTATGTGAAATGCATGTGAACGACTTATAGGCGAGGTGACGAGTGTCTATACGTCGTAAAATTAATTGTTTGCATAATTACTTGAAAAATCATAAATCGTTTTAAATCATGAATTAATTATTATATTAATTATTTCTCTCGGATTCTTTGCTCAATATCATGCCTTGAATGCATGCTATAATTGCTACATGCTTATTTGATTTATGTGACTTAACTGCCACTTGACGTTTAGCATACTAATTATTAAAATGCCTATTACATCCTTAATTTTCATAATTAATTGCTAATCAGTTCGTTAGGTTAGTTGTTTCAGAACCCAGTTGGGTTCTAGATTGCACAATCGCTCGGTCTTCTTTATATGAGCGCATCATAGAGTGGCAGTATAATGATCCTCATTTACTTGTCCTTAAGAACACGGGGCAGCACGGTGATGCCAAATAGGTTGTTGTGGGGGAAGATGGAGTTCTGCGAATGTAAAGTCGTATTTGTGTGCCTAATGTGGATGGGCTTCATGAATTAATTCTGGAAGAGGCCCATAGTTTCCGGTATTCTGTTTATCCAGGTGCTACCAAAATGTATCAAGATTTATGGCAACATTATTGGTGGAGGAGAATGAAGAAGGATATAGTTGCATATGTAGTTCGGTGTCTAAATTGTCAGAAAGTCAAGTACGAGCATCAGAGACCTGGTGGTTTGCTTCAGAATTTAGAAATTCCTGAGTGGAAGTGGGAGCGTATCACTGTGAATTTTGTTGTTGGGATCCCACGGACTCAGAGAAAATTTGACGCAGTTTGGGTCATTGTGGACAAGTTGACTAAGTCAGCACATTTCACTCCAGTGGCACTTACCTATTCTTCAGAGCGGTTAGCCGAAATTTACATTAGTGATATTGTTCGCCTTCACGGTGTGCCCGTGTCTATTATTTCAGATCGAGGTACGCAGTTTACCTAACATTTTTGGAGGGCTGTACAATGTGATGTAAGAACGCGGGTTGAGTTGAGTACAATATTTCATCCACAGACAGACGGACAGTCAGAGCGCACCATTTAGATATTGGAAGATATGCTTCGCGCTTGTATTATAGACTTTGGAGGTTCTTGGGATCAGTTCTTGCCACTTGCAAAGTTTGATTATAATAATAGCTACCAGTCGAGCATTTAGATCGCTCCATATGAGGCATTATACGAAAGGCGATGTCGTCCGCTAGTTGGCTGCTTTGAACCGGGAGAGGCTCGGTTGTTAGGTACCGATTTGGTACAGGACGCCTTGGATAAGGTCAAAATTATTCAGGATCGACTTCGCACAATTCAGTCTAGGCAAAAGAGTTATGCCGACCGTAAAGTTCGTACTATTGCATTCATGATTGGAGAAAGAGTATTGCTATGGGTTTCACCTATGAAAGGTATAATGAGATTCGGAAAGAAGGGCAAGTTGAGCCCTAGGTATAATGGACCCTTCGAAATTCTTGAAAGGGTGAGCGAAATGGCCTACATGCTTGCATTACCACCTAGTTTATCAGTGGTTCATCCAGTGTTCCATGTGTCTATGATCCTTAAATATTATGGTGATCCATCCCATGTGTTAGATTTCAGCTCAGTCCAATTGAATAAGGATTTGACTTATGAGGAGGAGCCGGTAGCTATTCTAGCCCGGCATGCCCGACAGTTGAGGTCTAAGAGTTATCCTTCAGTTCGGGTGCAATGGAGAGGTCAACCGGTAGAAGCATCTACCTGGGAGTCCGAGTCGGACGTGCGTAGTAAATATCCACACCTTTTCACCAGCTCAGGTACTTTTCTAATTCCGTTCGGGGACGGACGTTTGTTTTAGAGGTGGAGAATGTGATGACCCAAAAGGTCATCTTTAAATTTAATAATTAATTCTATTTTCTAAGACCTCAAAAAGCACTATTTATCATTCCTCGACTCGCGTACGTAGTTTGTATAATTTTCTGGAAAGTGTTTATATGAAAAATTGGTTAAAATATGAAATAGAGCTTTAAAATCAACTGAATTGACTTTAGTAACATTTTGAGCAAACGAACCCCGACTGTTTTGACGGTTCCAGTAGGCCCGTATCGTGATTTGGGACTTGGGCGTATGCCCGGAATATAATTTGGAGGTCCCTAACTCAAGTTATGGCCATTTAACGCAAACTAGAAATTTAAAGGCTAAAGATTTTCAAAGTTGACCACAGGTTTGACTTTTTGATATCGGGGTCGGAATCCGATTCCGAAAATTGAAATAGCTCCGTTATATCATTTATAACTTGTGTGCCAAATTTAAAGTCATTCCGGATTCATTTAACATATTTCAGCACATATTTAGTTAGGGGTAGGCATAATACCGGCTGAAACAACAAAAAACGGTTGAACCATGAATTTTTATTTTTCGGTTTCGATTTAAACGGTTATTCGGTCGGTGTGCGGTATTTTGAATATTAAATTTTGGTGTTTTGGTACGGTTTACGGTTTTAATATTTCGGTTGTCGGTTAAACCCAAAAAACTGAAATTTAATATTCTATACGTGCCGAGCAGAAAGATATGAAAAGTGAATGTGAGGACAATGCTTTATATATATTAATATATTGTCCCATGAATGGATACTTTGGTATAAAAGATTAATATATTATGAAAGAGATACCTAAATGCAAACGATAATTCATCAGAACCAGAATGTAATTGCAAAGGCTATTTATACTATTATATATAATATATACAGAAGCCATCTAGGTCAAGAAAAGAATTTATATTAAAATAACAAAATAAAGAAAACCCTCAACGGGTCCCCCAAAAAAGAAGAAACAAATGCGACAACAACTAAGACCAAAGTATTTCTCCACCCACCCAATAGAGATGGGTGCAGACAAACTTTTCCTATCTATCTAGGTCCAAACAAGCAAAGCATTATAAGATTCCCCTTTTTCGTCAAAATCATAACAATAAGATAATACTAGGATGGAGAATCCTATTTTTATGGCATCACTCTCCCCAGAAAAGCAACCAACATGTTTCAGCAACTTGAAGTATTAATCAAAATCTTGAACCGTTAATTAACCCAAAAATTAAATCGGAAATAACCGAATCGAACCTTAAAAAATCGCAACAATAATAACAATAACAATAATAACCCAGTATAATCTCACTAGTGGGGTCTGGGGAGGGTAGTGTATACTCAGACCTAACCCCTACCCTGGGGTAGAGAGGCTGTTTCCGATACACCCTCGGCTCCTTCCCTCCAAGAACTCCTCACCTTACTCCTGGGGTGACTCGAACTCACAACCTCTTGGTTGGAAGTGGTTGGAACCTTGAAAAAACCGCACCGAACCGTAAATACTTTGGTTTGACTTGGTTATTAATATTATAAAATCGAAACCGATAAACCGAATAGTACTTTCATAATAACCAACCGAACCGACAGACGCCCACCCCTACGTTTAGTAAATGAAAAAGTTTGAAACCCTTAAGTCCGAATCAAGATGTGACTTATAATTTCGATGTTATTTGAGACCCCGAGTAAGTCCGTATTATGTTATAGGACTGGTTGGTATAATTGACCGGGATCCTGAATGGCTCGGTGAGCTTCGATGTGAGTTTTGAGCGAGTCCGGGCATTTCGGCACTCTAATGTTGTTCTAGAACTTTTGAAAAAGTGCGGACCGCATAATTTTGAGTACGACCGCACTTCAGAGGAAAAGTGCGGACCGCAGAGGACAAGTGCGGACCGCACAATTTTGTGTGCGGCCGCGCTTCAGAGGAAAAGTGCGGCCCACATAATTTTGTGTGCGGCCGCACTTCAGGGGTTCTACGGGTTCGATAGTCTACTTCGGAGGCTTATATCGTATAAACCACAACAAATTTGAAGATAATTCAAAAACGAAAGTTGTAGCCCTTTTGAATCTAGTTTCCTGAAAGGCGTAGCGTTAATCATTTGGATATTTGTACAGAAAGTTATGGGCATTATACTGAAGCCTGGTAAGCTGCCACAGTGAAGTGCGACCGCACTCAAATTTGTGCGGCTGTAGAACTTGAAAATGTGCTGCAGCACTTGAAAATGTGCGGACCACACATTGGAAAATCAAAATTGTGTACTATATAATCGAGGGTTTGGGTATTATTTTACATTTTGGACTTTGGGAGCTTGGTTTGTGATGATTTTTCATAGATTTTCAAGAAAATCATTGGGGTAAGCGTTCCTTATCCTATATTAATTATATTCCATGATTCCATACTCATTTAAATCATGAATCCGTAAATTTATGGAAGAAAAATCATATTTTTATAAAATCTTTCAAAAAAGTAAAATTAAGATTTGAAGGTCAATCTGATGTCGGAATTTGATAATTTTTGTATGGTTGAACTCGTATTGGAACGGGTGTTCTGATTTTATAAGTTTTTTCGGGATTGGAGATGTGGGTCTCACTATTGATTTTTGAGATGAATTTCGGATTTTAATCCGGAAAATTTGTACCTACGATTTGTATTGAGTATATTGAATTGTTTATGACTAGATTTGAGGATTTCAGACACAAATTTGCGAGGAAAAGGTTTATTGAAATCTTGAATTTGGTTGCAAGAGAGGTAAGTGTCGGGGTTAACCTTGACTTGAGGGAATAGAACCCTTAAATTATTTGTTATGTGAAATGCATATGAACGACGTATAGGCTAGGTGAAGAGTGTCTATACGTCGTCAAATTAATTATTTGCATAATTACTTAAAAAATCATAAATCATTTTAAATCATGAATTAATTATTATATTAATTATTTCTCTCGGATTCTTTGCTCAATATCATGCCTTGAATCCATGTCATAATTGCTACGTGCTTATTTGATTTATGTGACTTAATTGCCACTTGACGTTTAGCATACTAATTATTAAAATGCATATTTCATCCTTAGTTTCCACAATTAATTGCTACTTGTCATCATATTAATTGTTGCATTTTTTGGAGTAATTTCTTTTATAAGAATTGTTATTATTGTTATTGCATACATGTTAATGTAAGTGACCTGCCTTAGCCTCGTCACTACCTCGTCGAGGTTAGGCTCGAAATTTACTGGGTACATGGGGTCGGTTGTACTCATACTATACTCTGCACTTTTTGTGCAGATACCGGAGTTGGTCCCATCGGCGTCTAGTAGATTTGCTCGGATTCAGCTATTCGCAGGAGACTTGAGGTATAGCTGCATGGCATTCGCACTTCTGAAGTCCCCTTCCACTTTATCATAGATGTATATTTTTTTTCAGGCAGCTTTATTTTCATTCAGACCTTTATTTGTATTATTCTAGTAGCTTGTGCACTTGTGACACCAATTCTTGGATGATATTTAGACATCGCTATTATTATGGATTATTCACTACATTTCAGACTTTTACTTCCGCATTTGTTTCTTTGTTATTTAATTAATTTAAAATTATTTAAAAATGATTAATATTATCCTATCGTTGGCTTGCCTAGCAAGTGAAATGTTAGGCGCCATCACGGTCCCGAAGGTGGGAATTTTAGTTCGTGACACAAACCATTTAAGTTAATTCTTTAATTTTTAAACCAAATCAAATGAAAAATTAATACAATTTATCGATTTCGATATGTCGATTGTAGAATACACACATATATCCCAGAAAAATAAAAAATAAAAATAACTGGCCCCTTCTCCCTTTTATGCTAACTCCTTTAATTAATTTTGCTAGGCTGGTCACAGATATCCCGGCAACCGCAGGAGCAAACTTTGGTAAGTCTTTCTTACATTAAATGTATAAGTTTTAGCGTCACAACATGTAAAATTTAATGATTTTATTGTTATACAATAGGTAATATTCAGTTTCTTCAATATAATAGTGTTATTGACTTTACCGTTATAGTAGGTAAAACTTATTAGTGTTTTTATTGTTATACTCAATTACTTTAATGCAACAAAAAATAATTTTATAACTATATAATTCTTATCCATACGTGAAATTAACCGATTGTTTTTTCTTGGACAAGAAATAGATTATATTAATGTTTTTATCTAACCAAGAAATGGTGAGAGGCAGCAAAAAAGATTAATCTTCCATATATGTACATACAAAAAAGGATCTTTAAACAAATAACCGGCGAATTTGCTGCATGCTTTTCCTGACCAGTATACATCTGTCGGCTATTTTTAATTTATAGTGTATAATGCAGGCAATGAAATTATACGATACGAGAGTCCACGACCTTCACTGGGAATTCATCGCTATATTTTAGTGTTGTTTCAGCAATTGAATCGAGAGGTTGTGAATGCTCCTGATATAATTGATTCTCGTCAGAATTTTAACACAAGAGACTTTGCGAGGTTTCATAATCTCAATTTGCATGTTGCTGTTGTTTACTTCAATTGCAATAGGGAAAGTGGTACTGATGGCCGTCACCTATAAATAAGTTTAACTTATATATACTGTCAGTGTATGAAATTTTTACACTATCGAATCACATTTATGGTTCAAAATTATAAATCTCATATTTTAAGAAAATGCTTTGGGTGATCTCATAGTGTAAAAATACCTTATACTGACGGTATATACAAATTAAACTCAGAAAGAAATAATGTCTTAGTAATATGTTTCCTCAAAATTTTACTGAATTATTAACATATACATGGATGTCAACGTGAGGAGTTTACGTGTTACAAAGTTACATGTAAAAGTATTGATGCTCATATTTATTTTTAATTAAAGGGGTATCTTATTATAGAACTATACTTCAGTTATTCAATTTTATATTTTTGGGATGTTTTTATTAAAACTTTGGAGGAACTTTTGAGAGGCTAACGCTATGGGAGTTGGAGGCTTGAATATAGTTCTTTGTTTTTCTCTATTTCTTGATTTCTGCCATTTTATTTGATTAAAATAAGTTGTTGTTATTTTCGTGCCATGAGAAACTCGATATGAATGTTATGATTCTTATCTTTTGTTAATGATTTGATTTTAGTTTTATGAGTTAGGTATATATGTAAACTTGCGCCTAACGGTTTAAATTGTTTGATCACCAATTAAATTTTATATGTGAAATCTAAATCAAGCTAGAAAAATAAGTTAATCTGAATAGACGAATAAAAAAATTAAAACCAGCATAAACTCAAATAATTGCGCTCTTCGAGAGCATATTGACAACCAGAGAAACCAAATTAAAATAAAAAAGAGAGCCCACGACATGTAGATTGTGTTAGTCCAATTTGACCATTTAGCACAGGAATCTCAACTAACCATAAATAATTAAAAACACCAAATTTGCCGACTCAATCCTCGTGTACGAGAACTTATCTCTTTATTTGTTAGTTTTATTTATATTTTCCCATATATAATTATATAATATGGTATTCGAAATTAACTAACTGGACCTATTTAGATTCATGTCGTTCAATTAAAGGGGAAGTGATTCAATTAAAGGGGAAGTGCTCTTTATTAAGGGTTTTTTCAAGACCCAATAATCTCAAAAATCAAGCGATTACCTCCACATAGACTTCAATGTCTAGATGGTCCTCTTAGACTAGCTATCGATCTGAGCATGGAAGGTTTAGGCTCACTCTGCTACCCAAGCCTTCTCTGTAGGCTCTGCCGCAAGGTTGAATTGAATTGTGAATTTCTGTCTAATACTATGGATGATGGTATTTCGTATAGATGCACTACCTCATCAATATATATTTGGGCTAGTTTGGCCATAAAGTAAGTCATACTGATTGACAGAAAGTGAGCTGACTTGGTCAGCCGATCAATAGTCCCCCAAATAGCGTCGTGTTGCAGTGCTGTCGGGGACGGATACACAAGGGTGGAAGCGGTCACCGCTTCGCCAAGAAAAATATCAAATGTTTATACTAATATTCTGTAGAAATGAAGCCATATATAATAATGACACCGCTTATTCTTAGCAGATAGTACTTATTAGTCCACTGGTCAAGCTCATATTTGAGCTTGTAAAGGCTGTAAGTTCAAGGCTAGAACTAGACATTCTATTTTTTAAACATTTTTGAACGAATATTTTTGTTAAAAATTTGAGGCTAATTGAACCGACACTTCCCTTTGCAAGAATATCCAATTAAACAATTGGGCCAAGGCTTTCATTTCAACTTATGGGAAAATGGTATTAGATAATACTTATTTATTTATTATTACTTATTTAAATACGACACCGTTTACAAAAATTCGGTGTATACCCCTGAGTGCTGTCTTCCTAGACGCAAAACCAAAACCTTTTAGGGTAAAAATAGGGGTGTGCGTCGGTCTATTCGGTCGGTTATTATGAAAGTACGATTCGGTTTATCGGTTTTCGATTTTGTAATATTAATAATCAAATCAAACAAAAGTATTTACGGCTCGGTGCGGTTTTGTCAAAGTTCGGTTAAGTTATTTTCGGTTTATTTTTTTGGTTTTAAACGGTTGTAGGAACAACAAGTATTTACCCTTTGTAGGAACATCACTTAATGCGGTTCTGTGAATTAGCAGAAGTGGTAGTAGCTTCACTTACTATAGTAGTTAGAGCCGGTGCTTTTAATTGCCTCATTTCTGTCGTGGGAATGGTCATTTCCCTCAGACATAGTTTCTCTTTGTTCTTGAAGAACTGGAGATTGGCAATCCTCTCCTGAAGGCTTTAAGGGGAATTTCAAATTTAGATACACTGCAGAATCGTGTAAGCTGTCCTTATTGAAATGAGAAATCATGAGATTTGAACCACCAGGAAAACACAATGCTTTTCGAATATCAGCCTTAACGGGGAGCTTGCGAGCTCTGTCTTTCGTGTCAACTTGACCAATAACTGAAAACCCTTACACATATTGCTTATTATCATTAAGTGTAGGAGCAACAGAGAAAGCATACGCATAGCCATTATCTATGCACCTATTTGATGCAGAGGGATTGTAGAAGGTAAATACCATAATGCATTTTGATATATTTTGTTTTCGACTTGATAAAGTTCATCAAAAATATGGAACTTACCTTAAATAGCATGCTTTGGGAATCTTTTATACATATTTAGTAATGTATTATATTCTAAAACCAGCCATGATTGGTTATAGTTCAACCCCATACAAGCATTATTGAAGGTTTACCTGCCTAAGCCAAAATCCTTCAGACTCCTTACCTCCCTAGCAAAGTACGGTTCGAACGCCCACACCTTGCAATCTTTTTCTCAGCTCCAAATAGATTAAGTGACCAATCCTCTGCAAGCAGTCGGCGACGACGAGTCGCAGCAGTCGTAGTCGCAGCAGCTGCACAGGAAGTAGGAAGAATCGAAGAACCCTAAATCTAATTCTTTATTTAGGTTTGGGAAATGGGAATTGGGAAGTGACTAAGTGAAATAGTGTATTAGTGATTTAGTCAGTGTAACCGATGGGTTTGGGTAATCTAAATTGGGCTTCAAAGTTCAAAGAGGTATTGGGCTTCAGCCTAAAATGGGTAATAACTAATACCCAAAATTTTGGTTTTTCGGTTAAACCGAAAACCGAAATACCAAAACCGTAAACCGCATCGAAAATTGAAAATTAATAATTTAAAAACCGTACACCAACCGAAAAACAGATTAAACTGAAACTAAAAAATCGAAATTTACGGTTCGACCGATTCGGCCGGTAAAAATATCTTATGTATCCAACACACCGCTTTGATTCGTTGTCCTCTATTTCTTCGAGTCTTTAATTTTCAGCACATGGGTTTTCAAGGACCATTTTTTCTTAATTAGTTGGTTTTCGTATAATAAATGTTTTTTCACAAATGTTTGACTTCATTTATTGTCGTCTAACTATGAATGGGATAATTAAAAGAGATAGAATATGCTACTTGTTGTTCTTTTTATCGTCATTAGAACAATGAATGTAGTAATTCATTTATTAAATAGAATAAAGGTACGATATCCTTGTCACTCACACATATGACCCTTTTACAAATATTATGAAATATCCAACTATGGAATACCAGCAAATTAATAATACCGTGGTCCAGACGAAACCCTAGTATTGCACATTTTCTTCTTTCTTTGTTATGGCTAAGATTTCACGTGGCAATGTATTATTTTAATTTGAAAGTGCTCTATTCAATTTTGCTAAATTTTTAACTTCTTAATGTAACCAAATTTAGAGAAATGGTACAAAATAACTAGTTATATATTAATAAAAATGACTATATAAAGATCTCTTGTGTTTTAAATTACCGATCTCTTACGTCTTAACATAAAATGTCTAATACTCTAGTGAAATATTGGACCTAACTATAACTAAAAGAACATATGTAATGAGTTAGAAAACTCAGGGGCGGATGTACAATTATAGTTATTGGATTCGGATGGCAATTTATATGCTATATATGTGTTAGAAAACCTATTAGATATGTATAAATATTAAATTTCTAACACAATAACTCAATTAATGATCAGCATGTTAAGTGGACATCTCTTAATCGATAAGATGAGTGGTCTTTTTCTCTTATATATAATTTCTTAGCTTTCACTGCCAAAAGGTGTGGTGAATAGTAAAATTCTTTTTTCTTAACCAAAGGTCTCGGGTTTGACCTTGAGAATAAAATCACCATTGATAATGAATGCTAAAAGCCTATTTAGTGAACTTTCAACCAATCGAATCCGAATTTAGTTCTGCCAATGGGTTTTAGACATCAGTAGCTAATAAATACTACTCGCCCCAATTTATATGACATAGTTCGAATTTTGAGAGTCAATCAAGTTTTTCTTTGACCGTAATTTTTTTATATGCCTTTTAGATATTTTAAATTATTAATTATTATGACTTATTGTACTTTTTACCTTAGTTTCCAAGTACATATATTATGTTTCAAAAAACTTAAAGATTCTATATCCGAATTCACGATCAAAATAAAAAAGTTGACTCTCGAAATCTGAGCTCATAGAATTGACCTCATAGGTTTCCATATTGTCACAACCCAAAACCTAACCCGTCGTGATGGTGCCTATCGTGATACTAGGTAAGTCGACCTTTCCAAAACACTTTCAAAATTTAACAGAAATAAATTAAGACATTTAAAATAATCGGAGTTTTTCATAAAAACGGGGGTAAAACCCAAATAAACATAAGTGCGGAAAAATAGTCCGACATCGGGGTGTCACTGAGTCATGAGCATCTAACAACCAATCTAGAAACAGAGTCTACTACAGTCTCTGCCAAATGCCAATAAAAGAGAGAAAAGATAATAAGAAAGGAGAAACAAAGACTGCGGACGCCGACAGCTACCTCGTAAGTCTCCGATAATCAGCTCGCGCACGAACTCAGTGACTGCCAGAACCGTACACACCTGGATCTGCACATGAAGTGTAGGGTGTAGTATGAGTACAACCAACTCAGCAAGTAACGGAATTAAATAAGGAACTGAGAAGCAGTGACGAGCTATAAAAATACAGTTCATTTCAAAAGTTTTCAGTAAAGAGTGAACATGCTTTCAAATCTGGTGGTATAAGTCAAATCAATTCGAGCTCATATAAAATAGATATGAATCTTCCAAAAATTTTACAATAACAATAGATAACAACTAAGTACAATAATAAATAAAAGCAAGTACAGCCTCTCAAGGCAGCAGTCACTCAACCCATCTCAACAGATCATACTCTCGGCTCTCAACCCTCAAAACACACTCTCAATAGGTACCTGCGCTCACTGGGGGTGTACAGACTCCGGAGGGGCTCCTTCAGCCCAATCCGTACGGACAACTCACGTGCTATAGTATCAATATGTGAAACTGCACGGACAACTCACGTGCTATAGTATCAATATGTGGAACCGCACAGACAACTCACGTGCTGCACGGACAACTCACGTGCCATAGTATCAATATGTGAAACCGTACGGACAACTCACGTGCTATAGTATCAATACCTCACAGACATGCCCTCGACCTCACTCAGTCATCAACCTCTCTAATCTCTCGGGCTCTCGGAAATCACAAAGATCAGCCTAAACAAAGATAACATAGTGTATCAACAAGAATCAAGAAGAGGCCGAGATATGATATGCAAGTACAAGAAAATAATTAGTAAGTAATTCAACAAGTACGCTACCTCTGCGGGTTCCAACAGTACCATCACATAGCCTAAGCATGATTTCTAACATGATTTGCAATTAAATTTCTGTAATACATGGAGAGCATATAGCTAAGAACAAGTCTATTCGACTTTACAGTCTCACGGCACAGACCAAGTCACAATTTTCCATGGTGCATGCCCACACGCCCGTCACCTAGCATGTGTGTCACCTCCAAAATAGTCACATCATACCAAAATTCAGGGTTTTATACCCTAAGGAACAGATTTAAAACTGTTAATTACCTCAACCGCGCAGAGATACTACTCCAAAATGCCTTTGCCTCTTGAATCGGCCTCTAAATACTTAGAATCTAGCCACAAGCAGTACAGGATAATTAATATTGGCTAAAGGATCAATTCCACAAGAAAACTACTAAAATATGGCCCAAAATTCGAAATCGGCTCAACCCGACCCTTTGGGCCCATGTCTCGAAACCCGACGAAAATCATAAAACCCAAAAGCCCATTCACTCACGAGTCTAACCATACCCAAGTTATCAAAATCCGATCTCAATTGCCCTCCAAAACCCCAAAATTCACTCTCCAATTCCCAAGCCCTAGTCTCCCAAATCTCACCTCAAATACTCACCAACTAGGTGTAAAAATTAGTGGGGAAACACCATTATTGAAGATAAATAGGCACAAAGAACTTACCTCAGTGATTACTCCGAAATCTCTCTCAAAATCTCCAAAATCCGAGCTAAAAAATGATGAAAATGGTGAAAAATCTCGAAGTCTTTATAGGTTCTGCCGAGACTTCTCGCACCTGCGACTCCATTTTCGCATCTACGGGAAAAGCCCCGCTTCTGTGGAAAAATCACTAAAACACTGCCTCCGCTCCTATGATCAAGTGACCGCATCTTCGCTCTTCGCGGGTGCGGGAACTACATCTCACAGGCGGTCCAAACTCACACCTACGCCCCTAAATCAGCTTATGCGACCATCATAGGTGCGGGAATGCCATCGCACCTGCGTCCTCTGCCCAGATCCTCCTTAGCCGCATCTGCGGCTCCTCCTTCACTTCTGCGGGCTCGCACCTGCGGTTCCCACTCCGCAGGTGCGGTTACACTAGTAGCAGCAGCTTCAACTGCAATTCCTCAACTCCCACCAAGTCGTTAACCACCTAAAATCATCCCGAGGCTTCCAGGGCCTCAACCAATTATACCAACAAGTCCTATAACCCGATATGAACTTAGTCGAACTTTCGAATCCCTCAAAACAACATCAAATCATCGATTACACCCGGATTTAAGGTTAAAGAACTTCTAAACTTCTGAATTCTATAAACGATGCCGAATCATATCAAACCACGCCCATTGACCTCAAATTTTGCACAGAAGTCATATTCAATATTACGTACCTATTCCGACTTTAGAAATCGGAATCCGACCTCGATATCAAAAAGTCAACCCCCGGTCAAACTTTTTAAAAATTCAACTTTCGCCGTTTCAAGCCTAAATTAGCTACAGACCTCAAATTCACAGTCCGGACATGCTCCTACGTCCAAAATCACCCAACTGAGCTAACAAAACCGACGAAACTCTATTTTGGAGTCGTCTTCACACCATTCTGACTACGGTCAAAATCCTAAGACTTAAGCTTCCGTTTTAAGGACTAAGTGTCCCAAAACACTCTGAAACCAAAACAAGACCTCCCGGCAAGTCACATAAGCAGAAACAGATACGGGAAATGCAGTAAATAGGGAATCGGGGCTAATACGCTCAAAATGACCGGCCGAATCGTTACACATATAATACGAAAATAAGAAACCTAACACTAGCTAGTAGAGCAACTAGTTGAAATCTTATTTAACTTTTAAAATATTTCTTGGTAAGCTTATGGGTGGACGACAGAGTCCAGTTGACATAATTGATAAAAAATAAATACAACTAGGTCCTTGTCCTGTCCTATCGTTTTTGCATATATAAACTTCTTCTATATTATTGTATAGCATATTAAGTCGAAAGTTTTGCAAATTACAAAAAAAAAATGAGTGACCAATCAGAACCATTACTAAAGTCAAAAAAAGCAATTACACTTGATGAAACAATAGAAAGTTGCATAGGAGAATTTGGATGGGCACAATTCTTACAATCCATTCTCATATCTTTATCATGGGTTTTCGATGCTCAACAAACATTCATTAGTGTCTTTACCGACACGTTGGCCGTTTCTGAATGGTCGTTAATAGGTGCGAGTTCAATTCTCACTGGCCTTCCGGCATCTTCGTTTTTCATAGGTTGTCTTATCGGAGGTTTCCTTCTTTCTACCTTAGCTGACACAAAACTTGGTCGAAAAAACATGTTGGTTTTATCATGTTTTATTATGTCTATTACCGGAGCCATAACATCAATTTCTACAAATATTTGGATGTATTCATTTTTAAGGTTTTTAACTGGTTTTGGAAGAGCTACAATAGGAACTTGTGCACTTGTTTTGTCAACGGAATTAGTGGGAAGTCAATGGCGTGGACAAGTTGGAATTATTGGTTTTGTTTGTTTTACTATTGGATTTCTTTCTTTACCACTTATAGCTTTTGTGAATAGAGATTCTACTTGGAGAGTTTTATACCTTTGGACTTGTCTTCCTACAATCTTGTACTCAATATTGGTTCATTTCTTTGTTCGTGAATCTCCAAGATGGCTTTATGTACGAGGAAACAAAGAAGAATTTGTCCTAACTTTGAAAAGCATTACAACAAGAAGTAGCTTAACTTTAAGCTTCTTTGGCTCCTTCATTGATTTTGAAGATCAAGAACACAATGTAAGTTAATTACTTCTCATTAATGTGGTCTACATTTACTCAAAGTAGTTTGAAAGGGAGTCTTGGATTAACGGTAAAGTTATTTTCGTGTGACCTATTGGTGACGGATTCGAGCCGTGGAAGCAGCCACTAATGTTTGCATTAGGGTTGACTGTCTACCTCACACCGCTTAGGGTGCGGCCCTTCCCCGGACTTTGCGTGAACGCGGAATGCCTTGTGCATCGGGTTACCCTTTTCAATTTAATTTTCGTATTATTTTCTTCTTTAATGAAAAGAAATGAGGTTACATTATTTTTGTTTTTGTTTTTTGAAAATTATATCTTAAAGTAAAGATAACTTATATATGTTGCACTTAATGTCCATTAGTTTCTTATGTTTTTCTCATGAGACACACTTCTGCCGAGAAAAAGGTGTCTATTTGATCACTAGTATAGTTAAGTTGTCTAAAACAAATTATGATGCCAATTTGAGTGTCCATCTATGTATTTCGCCTTAAAAAAAGCTTTGGTAGGTTTCTATGATAAGCAATTTTATAAGACTACACCAGATAAGGGGAGCTTTGGAGTAATGGTAAAGTTGTTTTGGTGCAACTCTATAAAACACGAGTTCGAATAGTGGAAGCAGTCATTAATGCTTGCATTAGGGTAAACTATCTACATCACACCCCTTGGGGTATGAACATTTTTCGGATCTTGCGTGAACACGGGATGCCTTGTGAACCGAGCTGCCTTTAAAATAAAAAAAATCTAAAATGAGTTGCTAAAGCGTAGAAGTACCTATGTGTACACGGAGTAAACAAGTCCAAATGTCTGATTTATTCAGCATTTTTTTATTTGCATGTTATTTTATTCATAAAGCATGTCTGATTTATGTAAATATCTTTGAAACTTCTAATGCAGAACTCAGAGTCAACAATCAGTCTCTACTCAGCTATCAAGATGTTGGTAGAAAAGAATTGGGCTTTCAAGAGACTAATATCAGTTATGCTTATTGGTTTTGGTGTTGGATTGGTTTACTATGGGATGCCACTAGGAGTTGGAAATTTACCTTTTAATCTATACTTTAGTGTCACATTGAATGCATTATCAGAATTGCCAGCTTCTATGGTAACATTCTTTCTTATTGGAAAACTAACAAGAAAAAAATCACTTTTGGGATTTGCTATATTAAGTGGAATTTGCAGCATAGGTTGTGCAATAGTTAAAGATAATTCTTTTAAAGAATTACAAATGGGGTTTGAATTGGTTTCTTTTTTTAGCGCATGTACATCTTTTAATGTACTATTGATTTACACTGTGGAATTATTTCCAACTTGTGTGAGGAATTCAGCAGTGTCAATGGTGAGACAAGCATTGGTTCTTGGGGGTGCATTTAGTCCAATTTTGGTTGCTTTTGGGAGAAATAATAGATGGTTTTCTTATGGAGTTTTTGGAATGAGTATTGGAATTTGTGGTTTGTTTGTGCTGTGTTTACCAGAAACTAAAGGCAGAACATTGAGTGATACTATGGATGAAGAGGAGTACAAGGAAAGAATATTTGTTTGCTAATGATTATTGTAGCCGTACTTTTTAATCCTTAACTAGATGTTTCAGGTTCGAGCTCTGGGTATGAATACTTTTGTTAGGGAAGTCCCAATGCGAATCCAAATTTAGTCCGGCTCCATTGCCGGGAATGGCAGGTGGAAAACCAAAAAAGATTATTGCAGTAGACATTTGTCAATAAAAGATTATACCATCTCAAAATATGACACTGTTGGTTTTTCTATTTATAGAGTTTTGCTGGTTTTGGAAGGTGGAGTGCAGTTGTAATGAAAAGATATCAATCAAGACACTTTTATTTCTATATTTTAATCCCTTCGTAGCATATTATGTCAAGATGTTTGATTGGATACAAAATAAAATTAAAGAAGACTACATACAAAGTATCAATATTATCCTTTCATTTTCTCGCTTCCTATTTGTATCAAGTGACTATGAATTTGCCGCGCTATTTGTTGAACGATACTTTACCTTCAGAAAGAAAGGCCAATAGTCAGAACATCATTATTCGTGTGTAAATATCTCAAATTTCGATTCTATTATTTTGTATTTTGGTAAAGTTCACAGAAATGCTTTGACATATAATTTGAGAGATAATTTTGATAGAGAGATGATACATGCTGAGAACAAATGCTTGTCAATTTTCTATGTATAAAATTCTTCAAATAAGAGCGAGAATATATTTAACCTCTGTACACCATGTAATTTTCCGGCGAAGGGGTGCATTAGACCACCCTTCACCTAAGATGGCTCCGCCATGGTGACCACGAATCAACGAATTGAGATGAAAATCATAGCAAAATACCGTTTAAAATCCAACAAAAATAAAAATTACTAGATGATTTTTACCATGTGTGGAGCTATATGTAATAACCCGAAATACTTTTATATACTTATTAATTATAAAATTGGAGAATTAATCTTATTTATACCTATTGTGTCAAATACTAACTAGTGAAAGAAAATTTATTATAATATATAAAATAGTGTAACAAATAATTGATTAATGGGCTTAATTATAATTACACATACTAATTAGTAACGTAGTAAATTTTGAATAAACTAGTTTTAGAGTTCGTGCGTTGCGCGTGTATATCATACAAATAAATGTAAACTTTTTAGAAATTATATAAATAAATATTGTAAGAAATATTTTGTGTGCTATAAATAAAAACTAAAGGAAAAAAGTCATTACTACAAGATTGTCCTAAAAAATTCTCAAAGTCTCTTCCCTCTCCGCCTATTACATATAAGCAATTACGCGTGATAACTAAAAAATAATATTTAACTTTATGTGTGAAATACACAATATTTTAAATATATTTTAGAACTAATTTCACAAATAGAAACAAATAATAAAAAGTATTGAATTTGAGAATACAAAAAAATAGAGAAAAGAAAAACAAGATGTTATGTAAAGCAGGAGACTAAAAAAAAATTGAAAACTAATTAAAATCACGCATCAAAGTAATAAAAAATATAAGATGGCAAGTGGTTAAATAGGACAAAAGCAAAAAATAAAGAGAAAGAAGAAGATACCTATGTGCTGTAATGGAGATGAATGTATCCTGAGAAAAGTATTTAGTTCCCTTAGCTCTCATATTCTCTTATTCTATAACTGAGAGTTTAGCAGTTCTCATTGGCAGTCCAAAAAAGATGTGTCTTTTGGGCAGTGTTATTGTGCGGGTGGGATTAATAAGCCAAAATATTAGGAGTTCCTAATAAGGAAAGATTTAATAATTAATATTTTAATTGATTTTAAAGTTCAAAATATTAGAAAAATAACTTAAATTATTATTTTGTTCAGTCTAAAAAATTATTTTTAAAGGTAAAAAACGAACGACATTTTTCTAAAAGCCTTCGTGCTTTTAATATAATATATAGAGTATAGATAAATTATAGATGCTTGTTATAACGACTTGTCACGACCCAAAATCCTAACCTGTCGTGATGACGCCTATCTCGATACTAGGCAAGCCGACAACCTCAATAAACCACAATTTCTTTTAAGTTTGAAAATATAATATTAAAACACAATCCACAAGTCTCGCAAATACCGACACAAACACTCCCAAAATCTGGTGTCGCTGAGTACATGAGCATCAATACATTACAAGTCTGAAAAATATGGTCTATAATAATCTGAGACCAAATACAATAAACAAAAGGATAGGGAAGGAGAGACAAGGTCTGCGAAACATGGAAGCTACCTCTGAATCTCCGAAAAATCGATTGTGTGAAAGAATCAACACCCACTGTATCCAGGATCACCTGGATCTGCACACGAAGTGCAGGGTGTAGTATGAGTACAACCAACTCAGTAAGTAACAATAATAAATAAAGAACTGAAAGTAGTGACGAGCTTCTCAGCTAAGTCCAAATACAGTACTTTCCAATATAAAAGAGTAGGCATGCTCTCAAGTTCAACATTTAAGATTTCACTGAAATTTCATATCAAGTTTGACCGAAACAGAAAATAATATTTTTCCGAAATTTCCAAAAATAGTGATATATGACAGCTGAAATGCAACAAATAGTGATATCAATGCATCCTCTAAGAGTAACAGTCACTCAGTCTTCCCATTCACTCCAACCTCACAGTCACTCTTTCCTCGCAGTCACTCTTTACTCACAATTGCTCATTCTTCACAGTCGCTCATCACTCGGCACTCGCACTCAGTAGGTACCTACGCTCACTGGGGGTGTGTACAGACTCCGGAGGGGCTCCTTCAGCCCAAGCACTATATCAAGCCAATCATGGCATAAATCAATATAACATGCTGCAGCGTGCAGCCCGATCCATAAATATCCTCACAATTAGGCCCTCGGCCTCACTCAGTCATCAACCTCTCCAGTCTCTTGGGCTCTCAAAAATCATGATAAGCAGCCCAACAACAATGATATGATGCATCAATAATGAATAAGAGAGACTGAAGTAAAAATGTGCAAATAAAACTGTGACTGAGTGCAAAACAATAATTTAGCAAATAATTTCACAAGTACACGACCTCTGCGGGTCTCAACAGTGTAAACATATGATTCATAGATCAATTTCTCTAATACGAAAAAAAATATACGGATATCAACAGATTTTTCAACTGCACAGTTCCATGGAATTGTTCAAGTCATAATTCTTACGGTGCACGCCCACACGCCCGTCACCTAACATGTGCGTCACCTCAAAACTAATCACATAATACATATTTCGGAGTTTCATACCCTCAGGACCAAATTTAGAAATGTTACTTACCTCAAACTGTGAAATTCTTTATTCCGCTATGTCTTTGCCTCGTGAATTGGCCTCCAAACGCCTCAAATCTAGCCACAAATAATTCGATTCAGTCAATAATATTTATTGGAATTAATTCCATATGAAAATACATTTTTTCTATATAAATCCGAAATTTAACTCAAAAATTGCCCGTGGAGCCCACGTCTCGGAACCCGACAAAAGTTATAAAATCCGAAAGCCATTCAACCACGAGTCTAACTATACTAATTTTACTTAATTCCGACATCAACTCAACCCTAAAATCTTCAAATTAAACCAAGAGGGTTTTCTAATCTTTCCAACTTAATTCACCCATTAAATGTTAAAAACAACCATGGATTCGGGTAATTTGACCAATAATGAGTTAAGAACACTTATCCCGTTGCTTTTCTCGAAAATCTCCCAAAAATTGCCTCTTCCGGACCTCTCTTCTTCGCGAACGCGACAGGTCCCTCGTATTCGCAAAGCACAAAATCGTGCTGCCCAAAATTGCTCTTCGCGAACGAGAGACACTACTCGTGAACGCGATGCTTTACCGAGCTCTTCTTCGCGAACGCGAACTCCTATTCGCGAATGCGAAGGCAAAAACTCAAGCCCACTATTTTTCCCTTCACGAATGTGATACCCAATCGCGAATGCGATGAACAACCCAGATCCTCTTCGCAAACGTGAGACCCCCTCGCGAACTAGAAGGGAAAATTTTGCCTGCCTCAAATTCCCCTCCGTGAACGCGAGGGCCCAGTCACGAACGCGAAGAAGGAAACCCGAAAAACACACCAGCAGTCTTCAACCAATATGTCAAATCCAAAAATGATCTGCTAACCTCCCGAAACTCACCCGAGGCCCCCGGGACCTCAACCAAATATACCGTCAAGTCCCATAACATCATACGAACTTAGTCGAACCCTCAAATTACCTCAAACGATGCTAAAACCATGAATCATACCCCAATTCAAGCCTAATGAACTTTGAAATTTTAAGTTTCCACAAACGACGCCGGAACCTATCAAATCAAGTCCGATTGATCTCAAATTTTGCACACAAGTCATAAATGACATCACAGACCTATTAAAATTTTTAGAATCGTATTTCGACCCCGATATCAAAAAGTCAACCCCCCGGTCAAACTTCCCAAAATTTTGACTTTCGCCATTTCAAGCCTAATTCCACTACGGACCTTCAAATAATTTTTCGGACATGCTACTAAGTCCAAAATCACCATACGGAACTAATGGAATCATCAAAATTAAATTCCGAGGTCGTTTACACATAAATCAATATCCGGTCAACTTTTTCAACTTAAGTTTTTAATTATGAGACTAAGTATCTCATTTCACTCTGAAATCCTCCCGGACCTGAACCAACTAACTCGGTAAGTCATAAAATAACTATAAAACATAACTTAAGCAGTAAATGGGGGGAACGAGGTTATAATATTCAAAACGATCGGCCGGGTCGCTACACGACTAGACCGGTCATTTCGATAGTTGTAGTCTCATTCCCCTTTTTCTGCTCATTTTTGTGTTTCACTATTGTTTATGACTTATCGGGTTAGTTGGTTCGGGTCCAGAGAGAATTCAGAGTGAATTGAGATACTTAGTCTCTTAATTGAAAGTTTGAGTTGGAAAAGTCGACCGAATATCGACTTATGTGTAAACGACCTCGAATTAGAATTTTGATAGTTCTGTTAGCTCCGTTAGGTGATTCTGGACTAAGGAGCATGCCCGGATTGTGATTTGGAGGTCGAAAGTAGAATTAGGCTTGAAATGGCGAAAGTTGGAATTTTGGAAAAGTTTAACCGGGAGTGGACTTTTTGATATCGAGGTTGGATTGTATTTTCGGAAGTTGGAGTAGGTTCGTGGTGTCATTTATGACTTGTGTGCACAATTTGAGGTCAATCAGAAGTGATTTGATAGGTTTTGACGTCGTTTGTAGAATTTGAAAATTTCAAAGTTTATTAGGCTTGAATCCGTGTGTAATTCGTGTTTTGAGTTGTTTGAGGTGATTTGAGGATTCGACTAAGTTCGTATTGTGTTATAAGGCTTGTTGGTATGTTTGGTTGAGGTCCCGGGGGCCTCGGGTTGATTTCGGGTGGTTAACGGACCAAGTTTTGAAGTTGGAAGACTGCTGAAGTTTGGACTCAACTGGTGTAATCGCACCTGCGGAAGTTTAATTGCAGGTGCGAGCCCGCAGAAGCGAAGAGGGAGTACGCAGAAGTGGGTAAAGCTAGGAAGGGCAGGGGACGCAGGTGCATAGGAGAATGCGCATCTGCGAGCCCGCAGATGCGAAGTTTGAAGGTTTGGGCATTTCCGCAGAAGCGGACGAAGGGCCGCAAAAGCGCCTCCGCAGGTGCGAGACTGGGAGCGCAGGTGTGAGACTAGTTGCTTAAAATATTTCCACATAAGCGGAGGTATGTCCGCAAAAGCATTTCCACTGGTGTGGATTAGAGGCCGTAGGTGTGAAAGGCCTGGGCAGAGCATATAAATACAGGACTTCGAGATTTTTCTCCATTTCCACCACTTTGAGCTCGGATTTTGGAGGAGTTTTAGAGGGATTTTGAAGTGATTACTGAGGTAAGCTCCCTGTGTCCATTTATCTTCAATAATGATGTTACCCCACTGATTATACACCTAGTTGGTGAGTTTCTGAGGTGAAATTTAGGGGTTTAGGGCTAAAGAATTGGAGAGTGAATTTTGCGGATTTGGACGATCAAATGGTATCAGATTTTGATAAATTTGGTATGGTTAAACTCGTGAGTGAATGTGCTTTCAGGTTTTGTGACTTTTGTCGGATTTCGAGACGTGGGCTCGGGGCCCGGTTTGAGCTAATTTCGAATTTTGGCTTATAATTTCGTGTTTTTCTTATGGAATTGATTCCGTTAGCCTATATTAATTGTATTGTACTGCTTGTGGCTAGATTCGGGTTGTTTGGAGACCGATTCGAGAGGCAAAGGCCATTTGGAGTAGAGTTTTTCGCGATTTGAGGTAAGTAATAGTTTTAAATCGTCCTAAGGGCATGAAACCCCAGATTTAGTTGTTATATAATTGTTTGGCGGTGACGCAAATGCTGGGTGACGGGCGTGTGGGCGTGCACCGTAGGAATTGTGACTTGTTTCATTCCGTGGAACTGTAAAGTTGAATAACTTGTTGTTAGCTATATGTTGTCCTTGTGTTATAAATATTTGACTGCAAATCAGGTTAGGAGTCATGCTTAGGCTATGCGACTACACTGTTGGGATCCGCAGAAGTCGTGTACTCGTTGAATTAATTGCTAATTGATGTTTTATACTCAATCGCGGTTTACTTGTGTATCATATCTCAGTCTCTTCTTGTTTCTTGCTGATACATTATATTACCTTTGTTTGGGCTGATTTTTATGAGTTTTGAGAGCCCGAGAGACTGGAGAGGTTAGTGACTGAGTTAGGGCCTGAGTGTCGAGATGTGAGCTATATGTATGTATATGTATCGGGTTGCATGCCGCAACGAGCCTTAGGGCTGTATATATGGATCGGGTTGCACGCCGAAACGAGCCTTAGGGCTGTATATATGGATCGGGTTGCATGCCGCAACGAGCCTCAGGGCTGTATATACATATGGATCGGGTTGCAAGCCACAACGATCCTTATGACTATTTATATGGAATCGGGCTGCACGCCGCAACGATATAGCGCTTGGGCCGAAGGATCCCCTCCGGAGTCTGTACACTCCAATGATCACAGGTACCTATTGAGTGTGCGTGTTGAGGGCTGAGAGCCGAGTGATGAGCTATTGAGAAAGATTGAGTGACTGTTGCCTTGAGAGGAGGTATTTTCTTACATTGTTATTGCACATAGTTGTTATATGCCATTGTTTTGAAACTTCTGAGGGATATTGTATCAGGATTTTTCTTGAACTTGGCATTTATAAATTGATTTGACGTAAACTGCCGAATTTGAAAGCATGTCTACTTTATTGTTGAGATTATTGATAATAAACTATAACTGCATAGCTTGTCACTATCTTTCAGTTCCTTATTTATTATTGTTACTTACTGAGTTGGTTGTACTCACGCTACACCCTGCACTTCGTGTGCAGATCCAGGTGTTCCCGATTATAGCGGGTGTTGATATTTGAGCAACTGATCCCGAATACTATCGAGGTAGCTGCATGGCATTCGCAGGCCTTGGCTCTCCTTCATTATCTTTATCCCATTTCAGTTCTTATTCCTTAGACATTGTATTAGTCTGTTCCTGGTATAAATGCTCATGTACTCGATGACTCCCCGGTTTGGGATAGATTGTATTGTTTAGCGGGTTTATTTCCGTTCCTTAAAGGTTTTCTTAAATATTAATTGCTTTCGTCTAAATATTTAAAGCTTTTACTGTGTAAAAATAGTTGAGTAGTGGTTTGCCTAGTACCACGATATGCGCCATTACGACGATTAGTTTTTGGTTCGTGACAAGTTGGTATTAGAGCCTAAGTTACATAGGTCTCACGAGTCATAAGCAGGTTTAGTAGGATCTTGCGGATCGGTATGGAGACGTCTGTTCTTATCTTCGAGAGACTGCCAAACCCTTAGGAAACTTCACATTCTTAAATTCTTGTCGTGCAAATCTATTGATTCTGGTAACTAAACTTTTGTTGTTCTATTCTCTCACAGATGGTGAGGACACGTACAACCGGGTAGGGTGGACAACCACCAGTACCACCAGTCGGGGCCGCGAGAGTCTGAGGTCGTGGTAGGGGCCACGACAGGGGCAGAGGTGCAGCTCGTACAGCAGCTAGGGCAGCACCTGCAGATACACCAGTTTCCCCAGTTCAAGAGAAGGTTCCAGTTGCGGATGAGCCTGTGGGACCACCTTAGGCACCACCTGTGCCCATTGTGATTCTAGGCCTTCAGGAGGCCTTAGTTTAGATATTCTTAAGACAGCTTTCAGGACCCGATATGGCCATTATGAGTTCCTTGTGATGTCTTTTGGGCTGACCATCGCCCCAGCAATGTTCATGCATCTGATGAATAGTGTGTTTCAGCCTTATCTTGACTCGTTCGTTATCGTGTTCATTGATGATATCCTAGTGTACTGTCACGACCCAATTTTCTCTCCGTTGGGTATCGTGATGGCACCTAGTCTTAGGGACTAGGTAAGCCTAACATTTACTAAATAACAACAATAATTAAATAACATCTAATAATTTTTGAAATAGAAATCTCTATAAAATTTATAATTCCCAAAACCGGCAGTACAAGTCATAAGCTCTACAGAGTTTGCTACAATTTTCTAAATACAACTTTTTGAAATAAAGTAAGCAGTATGAATACAAATCAGAAGGTGACTTCGAAGCCTGCGAACGCAACAACATGTTTACCTTGAGTCTCCACAGCAACAATCTGCACAGCTAGCTAATGATCAACTGACTTCGAAATACCTAGATCTGCACAAAAATGTGCAGAAGTGTAGTATAAGTACACCACAATGGTACCCAACATGTATAAATACTAACCTCAGTGGAGTAGTGATGAGGAACAATTAAGACACCTACTGGACTAAATAACCTGAACAAGTATAAGTATAGGAACAACAGAGTATAGTTCTACATAAAGACTACGCGAAATGGCAAATAATACGGTAATTTCAGTAAGAAAGGAAAACAACAACTATCAGCGGAACACCATAGTAATGACATAGAAGAACGAACGGAAACACAGCCTAAATCCAATGAACACAATTAAAAGAAGGGCAGGTAGCAGCTAGATGAAAACGACCACTTTATACCAGGTTTTAGTCAATAAACTCCACGAGGTACCAAACCTCATACTATTCATAACTCACGGGTCCCAATACCTGAACCCTAACACTGGGCATCCTGTGCCCTCATTACACTTCATAACCACACTGACGACTCATGTGCCAAATAGATCCATTCTCACATAGAAGGCAAGTAACAAGGGTGTGCATCTATACTTAACAATATCAAGAAAACCTCTTAACTGATAAGAGTGCTCAAATACGTGTATGTTTGTGCAAGTGTCCTAACATGGTTCATGCCAGCTAAGAAGTATAGGAAAGGAAATGGACAGCACGTAGAATGTTTTCTCATAACTTTCCACAAGATAAAACTCACACAGGTAAGTGTACCACTACACAAACATCAACAACAAGAATGCCCCCGGGCCATCACAAGTCATCACAGATCAATCCCTGACATAGCCCACCTTGTCGCGCCACATGTGCAATAGTAAAATAAATGCCCACCTTGTCTCGCCACACGTGCATAATAATGTTCCCACCTTGTCTCGCCACATGTGCAGCCCACATATATATATCTCGCCTTGTCACGCCGTATGTGCAAATATCAATAGTAATAATAGCACGACAGAAATTTCGTACAACCCCATAACACTCGCACGACAGAAACCTCGTGCATCACAATAACAACAACCGCACGGTAGAAATCTCATGCATCACAATAACAATAATTGCACGACAGAAACCTCGTGCATCACAATAACAACAACCGCACGACAGAAACATCGTGCATCACCACAATAAGTACAACAACAACAATGACAATAATACAGAGTACGGTAAGTAAATCAACTCAAGAACCTTCAATCACAAGAAATGGTAGAACTAGTTCACAAGGAATAACCATGATAAGAAATACTAGGCGTAATAAGAATAGCTCAACAGGGAAAAAAATAATATGTAACAATAGTCCCACAATGTACGGTTCAACAACCAAGAACTAACACGAGTTAAATAATTTCAAATAAGGGCAAGTTCACTAAGGCATAAGATTTCTAAGCTTCTTTTAAATTTGGCCAATTGCGGGAGAGATACAGCCAATTCAAATAAAGGTAGGCAGCGAGAAGATCACCATAACCTCAATTAAGGGAGAACATTTACAAAAAGGATAACTACAACTTCAAATTAAGATAGGCATTTAGGGAAAAGATAATATGGCAATGGAAGAGATAACAGTTTCAATTAAGGCACATATGAATCAAGTAACAATAAGAGTGGATCATGATGCAATTGATTCTATTTAAGTAGACAATAGTGAAACTAGTAATTAAGGAACGTAATCATAACAAGAACAACAGCATATTCAATGAATACAAGGACCTAAGAATCCCTAAAAGGCCAATTTTCCACAAATAAGTCCGAGCACGTACTTGTCACCTCGCGTACACGGACTGTAATTAGCATAGAAGACTCAAATCCTAAGGGGTATTTCCCTCACACGAAGTTAGGCAAGATACTTACCTCAAAGAAGACAAACCGATACTCTAAAATGAACTTCTCGGGTGAAATGACCTTCGTGCAGATCAAATCTAACCAAAATAACTTCGAAGCACACATAAAACTCATAAGAAACTATTCTAGATCATAAAGCCTCGATCTTTATCAAAATCTAAAAATTGAACCAAAAGTCAACCCCCGAGCCCGCACCTCGGAACCCGACAAATTTTACAAAACCCGAATATCCATTCCAATATGAGTTCAACCATACTAAAATCATAAAATTCCGATACCATTTCGTCCCACAAATCATGATTTTTTATTTTGAAAATTTTCTTCAAAAATCACTATTTTCCTCAACTCAAAATACAATTTTAACAAAAATAAAGATAAAATCATGGAATAAAATAAATTCTAGGTGAAGAACACTTACCTAATCGATTTGCTTAAAAAACCCACAAGGAAGCTCCCAAAACCGAAGTCTAAAATGCAAAAATGAAGAAAATGGCCAAACCCTTGACTTAAATGATTCTTCTAGGATTTTCGCATATGCGGACAAGGAGGTGCACCTGCGCACATGTATTTGTGAGAAAGAGTCCGCATTTGCGAACTCGGCTAGCCAGGACTGGAATCACATATGCGGAGTTAAAGCCGCACCAGCGGCCCCACAGAAGTGCCAAAGGAAGCACAGAAGCGAGCTTCTTCACAGATGCGATCGCTGGACTGCGAAAGCAGCCTTCGCACCTGCGTGCCGGCCTCCGCAGAAGCGAACGAGCTCCCAAGACCTTTTGACCGCACAAGCGATCAGAATCACGCACGAGCGGAGCCGCACCTGCGCTCCAAAGTGTCGTAGGTGCGAAAACACTAGAACCAGACTTGTTCAAAACTATGAAAAATCATCTGAAACTCGTCCGAAACATACTCGGGGCCCCCGGGATCCCGTCTAAGCATACCAACAAGTTCCATAATCTAACACAGACTGGATCAGGGTCTTAAATCACATCAAACAATGTCAAAACTACAAATCGCACCATGAATCAAACTTATAAACTTTCAAATCTTCCAACTTCTAAAACTCACGCCGAAACCTATCAAACCAACTCGGAATGACGTCAGATTTTGCAGGCATGTCCCAAATAAAATAACGGATATGTTTCAACTCTCGGAATCGAATTACGATCCCGATATCAAAAAGTCCAGGTTAAAATCTCCGAAAATTTGACTTTCGCCATTTCAAGCCTAAATAAGCTACGGACCTTATATTCATCGTCCTGACACTCTCCTAAGTCCAAAATCACCCAACGGAGCTAACAGAACTACCGAAACTCCATTCCGGAGTTGTCGTCATATAATTCCAACTACGGTCAAAATCCTAAGACTTAAGCTTCCATTTTAGGGACTAAGTGTCCCAAATCACCCCGAATCATCTGGTAACTAAATTCAACCATGCACGCAAGTCAATACACAAAGCTTTTCCGGGCCTTATGTTGCTGAACGAGACTTAAATTCTCAAAACAACCGGCCAGGTCATTTCATGTACTCTCGTAGCTAGGAGTAACATACCCAGCATATGAGGATCATGTTGCAGCGGTTGATGGAGGAGAAGCTTTATGCAAAGTTCTCCAAGTGTGAGTTTTGGCTTAGTTCAATGGCGTTCTTGGTGCACGTGGTGTCCAGTGAAGGTATTCATGTGGATTGGAAGAAGATAGTGGCGGTTCGGAGTTGTCCCAGACCGTCGTCAGCCACGGAGATTCAGAGTTTTCTTGGTTTGGATAGTTATTACCGTCGTTTTGTAGAAGGTTCCTCATCTATCGTATCGCCCTTGATCAAATTGACCCAAAAGGGTTCTCCTTTCAGGTGGTCAGATGAGTGCGAAGAGAGCTTTCAGAAGCTCAAGACTGCTTTGAGCACAACTCCAGTTCTAGTTTTGCCGTCACTTTCGGGCTCTTGTACAATGTATTGTGATGCTTCTCGGATCGGCATTGGGTGTGTGTTGATGCAGGAGGGTAGAGTGCTTGCTTATGCTTCGCGCCAGTTAAAGCCTTATGAGAATAACTACCTTGTTCATGATTTGGAGCTAGCTGCCATCGTTCATGAATTGAAGATTTGGAGGTATTACCTTTACAGTGTGTCTTGTGTTGGTGTTTACGGATCATTGGAGCCTCCAACACTTGTTAAACAGAAGGATCTCAATCTAAGGCAGCGGAGATAGTTGGAGCTACTAAAGGACTATGACATCACTATTCTGTATCATCCAGGGAAGGCCAATATGGTGGCCGATGCCTTGAGTAGGAAGGCAGTGAGTATGGGTAGTCTTGATTTTCTTCCCGTTGGAGAGAGACCTCTTGCAGTTGATGTTCAGGCTTTGGCCAACAGGTTTGTGAGATTGGATATTTCAGAGCCCAGTCGGGTTCACACTTGTGTGGTTTCTCGATCTTCCTTATTTGATCGCATCAGAGAGCGCCAGTATGATGATCCTCATTTTCTTGTCTTCAATGGCAGGGTTCGGCACGATGATGCTAGAGATGTGATTATTGGGGATGATGGGGTATTAAGGATGCAAGGTCGGATTTGTGTTCCCAATATGGATGGGCTACATTAGTTGATTCTTGAGGAGGCCCACAGTTCGCGGTATTCCATTCATCCGGGTGCCAGGAAAGTGCATCAGGACTTGAGGCAGCAATATTGGTGGTGGAGAATGAAGAAGGACATAGTGGGGTTTGTAGCTCGATGCCTCAACAATCAGCAGGTAAAATATGAGCATCGGAGACCGAGTGGCTTTCTTCAGAGGATAGAGATTCCAGAGTTGAAGTGGGAGCGGATCACCATGGATTTCATAGTTGGGCTCCCACGGACTTCGAGGAAGTTTGATGCTATTTGGGTGATTGTGGATAGGCTGACCAAGTCCGAACACTTCATTCCAGTGGGCACCACTTATTCTTCAGAGCGACTAGCTGAGATTTACATCCGAGAGATTGTCCGCATTCACGGTGTGCCTGTTTCCATCATTTCAGATAGAGGCACATAGTTTACATCACAGTTTTGGAGAGCCGTGCAGCGAGAGTTGGGCACTCAGGTGGAGTTGAATACAATATTTCACCCTCAGATGGACGGGCAGTCCGAGCACACTATTCAGATATTGGAGGATATGCTATGTGCGTGTGTCATTGATTTTGGGGGTTCTTGGGACCAGTTTCTACCACTCGTAGAGTTTGCTTACAATAACAGTTATCAGTCGAGCATCCAGATGGCCTCGTATGAGAGGTGGTATAGATCTATGGTGCATTGGTTTGAGCCCGATAAGGCTAGCCTGTTGGGTACAGACTTAGTTCAGGATTCATTGGACAAGGATAAATTGATTCAGGAGCGGCTTCGCACGACGCAGTGTAGATAGAAGAGCTATGCCGATAGGAAGGTCCGTGATGTGTCTTACATGGTTGGGGAGAGGGTTCTACTGAAGGTTTCACCCATGAAGGGTGTTATACGGTTCGAGAAGAAGGGAAAGTTGAGCCCTAGGTTCATTGGGCCGTTTGAGGTACTTCAGAGGATTGGGGAGGTGGCTTACAAGCTTTCCTTGCCACCTAGCTTGCCGAGTGTGCATCTAATATTTCATGTTTCTATGCTTCGAAAGTATGTTGGTGACCCGTCTCATGTTTTGGATTTCAGCACGGTTCAGTTGGATGGTGATTTGACTTATGATGTGGAGCCGATGGCTATTCTGGGCCGACAGGTTCGAAAGTTGAGGTCAAAGGATATAGCTTCAGTGAAGGTGCAGTGGAGAGATCAGCCCATTGAGGAGGCTACTTGGGAGACCAAGAGGGAGATGCGGAGCAGATATCCACACCTATTTGAGACTCCAGGTATGTTTCTAGACCCGTTTGAGGATGAACATTTGTTTAAGAGGGGGAGGATGTAATGACCCGATTGGTCGTTTCGAGAGTTGTAGGTTCGTCCCCCTTTTTCTGCTCATTTTTGTGTTTCACAGTTATTTTATGACTTATCGGGTTAGTTGGTTCGTGTCCGGAGAGAATTCAGAGTGAATTGAGACACTTAGTCTCTTAATTGAAAGCTTGAGTTGGAAAAGTCAATAGGATTTCGACTTATGTGTAAACGACCTCAGATTGGAATTTTGATGGTTCCGTTAGCTCCATTGGGTGATTCTGGACTTAGGAGCGTATCCAAATTGTGATTTGGAGGTCGGGAGTAGAATTAGGCTTGAAATGGCGAAAGTTGAAACTTTGCAAAAGTTTGACCGGGAGTAAACCTTTTGATATCAGGGTTAGATTGGATTTCCGGAAGTTGAAGTAGGTTTGTGGTGTCATTTTTGAATTGTTTGCAAAATTTGAGCTCAATGGGATGTGATTTGATAGGTTTCGGCGTCGTTTGTAGAATTTGAAATTTTTGAAGTGATTAGGCTTGAATGCGTGTGTAATTCGTGTTTTGAGGTTGTTTGAGGTGAGTTGAGGATTCGAATAAGTTCGTATTGGGTTGTAAGATATGTTGGTATGTTTGGTTGAGGTCTCGGGGGCCTCGGGCTGATTTCGGGTGGTTAACGGACCAAGTTTTGAAGTAGGAAGACTACTGAAGTTTGGACTCAGCTGGTGTAATCGCACCTGCAGAAGTTTAATCGCAAGTGCGAGCTCGCAGAGGCGAATAGGGAGGCCGCAGAAGCGGGCAAGGCCAGGAAGGGCAGGGGACTCATGTGCATAGGAGAATGCGCACCCGCAGATGTGTGAATGGCTCTGCAGATGCGAAGTTTGAAGGTTTGGGCATTTTCGCAGAAGCGGACGAAGGGCCGCAAAAGCGCCTCTGCAGGTGCGAGACCTGGAGCGCAGGTGCGAGCCCAGTGGCTTAAGTAGTTTCCGTAGAAGCGGAGGTATAATCGTAGAAGCAGTTCCGTAGGTGCGAAAGGCCTGGGCAGAGCATATAAATACGGGACTTCGAGATTTTTACCATTTTCACCACTTTTTGCTCGGATTTTGGAGGATCTTTAGAGGGATTTTGAAGTGATTATTGAGGTAAGCTCCTTGTGTCCATTTATCTTTAATAATGATATTTTCTCACTGATTTTATACCTAGTTGGTGAGTTTTTGAGGTGAAATTTGAGGGTTTAGGGCTAGAGAATTGGAGAGTGAATTTTGGGGATTAGGATGACCAAATGGTTTTGAATTTTGATAAATTTGGTATGGTTAGACTCGTGAGTGAATGGGCTTTCAGGTTTTGTGACTTTGGTCGGATTTGGAGACGTGGGCCCAGGGGCCGATTTGAGCCAATTTTGGGATTTGGCTTATAATTTCGTGTTTTTCTTATGTAATTGATTTCTTTAGACTATATTAATTGTATTGTACTGCTTGTGGCTAGATTCGGGGCGTTTGTATACTGATTCGAGAGGCAAAGGCACTTTGGAGTAGAGTTTTGCATAGTTTGAGGTAAGTAACAATTTTAAATCTAGTCCTAAGAGTGTGAAATCCCAGATTTTGTTGTTATATGATTGTTTGGAGGTGACGCACATGCTGGATGACGGGCGTGTGGGCGTGCACCGTAGGAATTATGACTTGGTCCATTCCGTGGAACTGTAAACTTGAATAACTTGTTGTTAGCTAAATGCTCTCCCTGTGTTATAGAAATTTGGCTGCAAATCAGGTTAGGAGTCATGATTAGGCTATGTGACTACACTGTTAGGACCCACAGAGGTCGTGTACTCGTTGAATTAATTGCTAATTGCTGTTTTATACTCAGTAACAGTTTACTTGTGTATCATATCTCAGTCTCTTCTTGTTTCTTGCTGATACATTATATTATCTTTGTTTGGGCTGATTTTTATGAGTTCTGAGAGCCCGAGAGACTAGAGAGGTTGGTGACTGAGTTAGGGACTTAGTGCCGAGCTGTGACCTATATTTATGTACATGGATCGGGTTGCACGCCGCAACGAGCCTTAGGGCTGTATAAATGGATCGGGTTGCACACCGCAACGAGTCTTAGGGCTGTATATATGGATCGGATTGCACGCCGCAATGAGCCTCAAAGCTGTATATACATATGGATCGGGTTGCACGCCGCAACTAGCCTTATGGTTATTTATATGGGATCGGGCTACATGCCGCAGCGATATAGCGCTTGGGCTAAAGGAGCCTCTCCGGAGTCTGTACACCCCCTATGAGCGCAGGTACCTACTGAGTGTGAGTGTTGAGGCCTGAGAGCCAAGTGATGATCTATTGAGAAAGATTGAGTGACTATTTCCCTAAGAGGAGGTATTTGCTTACATTGTTGTTGCACATAGTTGTTATATGTCATTGTTTTAAAACTTCTAAGGTATATTGTATCAGGAGTTTTCTCGAACTTGGCATTCATAAATTGATTTGACTTAAACTGCCGAATTTGAAAACAGGTCTAGTTTCTTGTTGAGATTACTAATAATGAGCTATAACTACATAGCTCGTCACTATCTTTCGGTTCCTTATTTATTATTGTTACTTACTGAGTTGGTTGTACTCACGCTACACCCTGCACTTCGTGTGCAGATCCAGGTGTTCCCGGTCTTAGCGGGTGTTGATATTTGAGCAGCTGATCCCAGAGACTATCGAGGTAGCTGCATGGCATTCGCAGGCCTTGGCTCTCCTTCATTATCTTTATCGCATTTCAGTTCGTATTCCTTAGACATTGTATTAGACTATTCCTGGTATAGATGCTCATATACTCAATGACTCCCCAATTTTGGGATAGATTGTATTGAATAGCGAGTTTATTTCTGTTCCTAAAAGGTTTTCTTAAATATTAACTGCTTCCGTCTAAAATTTTAAAGCTTTTACTGTGTTAAGATAGTTAAGTAGTGGCTTGCCTAGTATCACGATAGACGCCATCACGACGATTGATTTTTAGGTTGTGACACTTGCATAGCGTATTTTAGTAATAATACAAAGATACCCCAATCTTTGTTTTTAATTTGGAAACAGAGAAAAAACAAACAACCTTTCAATGCTAATCTATAAATTGTAATGTTATCATTTTGACCCTAAACATTTTCTCCTTCATCTAAGAATCTGTAACTATTTTTTCCTCCAATATTATGTTTATTTTTTTTTTCTACAATTTCTCTCATTTATGCTTTTTAAATTATATCCTTTAATTTACTTTCATTATTTTACCTGTTGTTATTTTTTATATTTGTATTAGATATTGTTAGATGTAATCCATCGTCTGTTTAGCACAAATTGCATAGTGAATTGGTATAATGATGGTTAATATATGCTCTGGATGATAAATTTGTAAAATAATTATTATAATATTAGTTTATAATTCGAAAATATCTCACTCAAACAAAATTGATTTGAAAACATACACGTTTGCAAAAAAAAGTAGTGACAAACTTTAGAAAGATATCTCTAATGATTATGAAATCCAGAAAAGCTCTAACTTTTCTTTGGCTTCACCACTGTAATATATCGATAGCCAAGGCCTTGATGTAGCAAGATAGTGAAAAACCAGCAAGATGGCGCAAGAGCAATTATGGCATAAATCAACCAAATCTTTGAGAAAATAAGAAGATAATCAATTGCACATATATTTAGGTACCATGTCCTTAACCTATGTGAATTATAAACAAATACATAATACAAAAAGAATAAAATAAAATAAAAACTATATTGAGATGTATAGTATGTATATATTATCTATTATCAAACCTTCTTTATTAATCCTTGAGTGATGTCTATCAAAATCATAACTACCACACCACGAGATAAAATACTCGGCATAAACCCTTTCGCGAAACCCTACTAAGTACTAACATAGATCTATTCATCATAAGATTTATTCAAAGTGCTTATTACCAAACTATAGCTACCAATCCTCCTCTTAGATCTCATCTTCGGGAGAAACACCAAACAATATTGTCAACATCAAACTTTGAGAACACATATTAAGCCTCCGATCTTTGAGAAACTTTTACAACTATTCTTTATACTAATTTGTTAGTATTTATAGAAGTAAAATCCTATTTGATTTTAAATTCCTAATATAGTTCGTAAATCTATCATATAAGGGAAGATTTAGTAGGGGAAATTTTAGTTGATCTAAAATTCTAAAATAAGAGAAATAATTAAATGACTATTTTGTCTAATATGAAACTAATTTTTAAAGGGTAAAAAAGGCGAACGACATTTCACTAAGGGCATTCATGCTTTTAATGTAGTATTAGTCTCTATATTCGTACGTTGCACGAGAAATGCGTATTGAAAATAATAAGCTTTCAATCGCTTATACTGTTGAATATGCACAAAGTAGGAAGTTTAATGTCACGACCCAAAATCCATTAAAGGTCGTGATGGCGCCGGACACCGCCGTCAGGCAAGCAAAAAATAAATAATTAATTAAATCATCTTTTAGTATTTCTGAAAACATAAATTTCCTTCAATTTACTAGTAATAAATGAACTTTAAGGAATAACATTAACGTTTACCAATTTCAATACTAAATATCCCATAATCATTCTAGAACCCGGTGTCACAAGTTCACGAGCATTTACTATAGAGTAAAAATAAAATACATCATATGTCCGCAATACAAATTAGACAAGAAAAATAAAATAACTCTGAAGGAGACTCTGTTGGCTGCGGATCGTAATACAGAATGCAGCTCACCTATATCCCCAAAATTTTAACCACACCTCTGCACCCACAAGACCGTTAGACATATATGTACATGCGCAATAAAATATGCAGCAAGTATAGTATGAGTACGTAAACAACGTGCACCCAGTAAGTATCAAGCCTAATCTCGAAGAGGTAGAGGCGAGATGGTCGACTTTGACACTCACTATGGTCTATAATATTAAATAACATAAAAATAGAAATATTTAAATTAACAAGATTTACAGAGTTAATAATGATTTTATTTAACCAATAGAAATAATTAAATTCCTTTAAATGCAACAATTCTCAATAATTTCCAATTTATCAAATTAGCTTCACAAGCTGAAATAAAATATCAAGGTATCGTGTAATTATTATTAGGCACGATTTTCGTCGTGGTCGTACAGCCCGATCCAGAGTGTCGTGTATAGTGTCGAGGGACATGCGGCACGATCCATAGATGCATCTATTCTGCCGAGGCATTCGACCCGCTCCGCAAAAAAGGAGGACATTTTCTTACGTACCTCCGGAAGGAGAGTATATTTATTATAAGATCAATTCGAGAGGATGAACAATTTTACAATATATACCAAATAATTTAATTAGACAATGGATATAATTTACATAAGTAATTCATGCTTTGAGTCCTAAACTACCCGAACTTTAGCATTAATAGTTACTACGCACGGACTCTCGTCACCTCGTGCATACGTAGCTCCCACAATTAGCAACAATTAATAATTTAATTGCCGATGGGGTAATTTTCCCCTCACAAGATTAGACAAGAGACTTACCTTGTCTCAAAGTCCGCTTTCTGGTTAAAATGTCGCATAAAAACTTCAACTGACGATGGAAATGGTGCTAAACATTCGTCCTCAAAATCGCCCCCCATGAAGAAAATGAGGTGGAAATGAGTCCAACCCCCGTCTTTAACAGAACACTGCCCAGACTCATTCTTCTTCGCGTTCGCGATGAATGCCTTACGTTCGCGAAGGCCAAATATTCCTGCCCAGCATTTCCTCTTCGTGTTCGCGTGACCAGTGTCGCGTTCGCGAAGGCCTGTCCATGCAAGGCATCGCGTTCGCGTTCAAGCCATCGCGTTTGCGTAGGCCAAATGGCCTAAGGCACGTCTCCTCCTTTCTTCTATGCGTTCGCGATTGCCCCTTCGCGTTCGCGTAGTTTCCTCAGTCAATCCCTCCGCGTTCGCAAACTACACCTCGCGTTCGCAAAGGCAAAAAGCCTGCGGTCTCAAATTTCCTCTTCGCGTTCGCGACCCACTGATCGCGTTCGCGAAGCACAAGATAGCAGCCACCATTTTCTTTCTTCGCGAACGCGGGGCTCCCTTCGCGTTCGCGAAGAACAAAACCAGAACCAGCAAACCAGCAACAACTTGTCATCCAAATTCGATCCGAAACCACCCGGAAACACACCTGAGGCCCCCGGGACCCCGTCCAATTATACCAACCTGTCCCAAAACACAATACGAACTTGTTCGAGGCCTCAAATCGCATCAAACAACATCGAAACCATGAATTGCGCATCGATTCAAGCCTAATAAACTATTGAACTTCTAACTCCCACATCTGATGTTGAAACCTATCAAATCAAGTGCGATTGACTTCAAATATTGCACACAAGTCATAATTAGGATTACAGACCTACTCCAACTTCTAAAATCAGATTCCGACCCAGATATCAAAAAGTCCACTCCCGGTTAAACTTTTCAAAAACCTTCAAATTTCTAGTTTTAGCCAAATGACTCCAAAATGACCTACGGACCTTCGAATCCACTTTCAGACGCGCTCCCAATTCCAGAATCACCATACAGAGCTATTTCCAGATTCGGAATCCCAAACGGACATCGATAACATTGAAATACACCTCAACCTAAATTTATGAAATTTTTTCAAATTGCTAACTTCCACAATAGGTGCTGAAACACTCCCGGGTTATCCAAAACCCGATACGGACATACGCCCAAGTCTAAAATCATCCTACGAACATGTTGGAACCTTCAAATCCCGATTCCGAGGTCGTTTACTCAAAAGTCAAAGTTTGGTCAACTCCTCCAACTTAAAACTTCCAAAAGGAGAATTGTTTTTCCAAATCAATTCTGAACTTCTGAAATTTCAATTCCGACCACGCGTACAAGTCGTAATACCTGAAGTGAAGCTACTCATGGCCTCAAACTGCTGAACGACGCGCTAGGGCTTAAAACGACCGGTCGGATCGTTACATTTAATAATTAATTCTTTAAAATAAAAATAATATAATATATAATATCTAATTCAAATCAAGTTATCAATAACATTTTTAACATAATATAGGAGGAAACAATAAAACTAATTAAATATTTTAGAATCACAATGTTATATGATTAAAGATATAAACTCACTTTAAAATACGATGTTATTCACTATTGTTTGTGAAGCGATGCTGAATAAGTATGAAGTTCAACAATTCTTTAAAAAAAATATTATATGTTATCAAAACCAACTCATTAATAAAGTTTTGACACAATCTAAAGATAAAATGAAACTGAGCATTTTGAGAATTATGTTAAAAGATTTAAAATCACTTCGAGAATGCAACAAACACTTATGGGAAGGTATATTCAAAATTTGTGATCACGCCACATAATAAATTAACTTTGATAACCTAAGGTGTAAATATTGCTATTTGTGGTGAATTTTATATTTGGTTCTGTGGAGAAAAATATCTAATATTTGACTTGTTTTGGTTCCAACCCATAATTAACTTCCCGAACTATAGATAATATTTTCTTCACACTTGATTGTCTAATATTTATAGTAAGATTTATAGATAATGAATATAGAATTTGATTTTCATTAAAATAATGAATGGACGAATACGTTTTCTTTACGAAGTGGACTCTATGAATGATATTTTGACTTGGACTCTACAAAATTTGAATTGCTTTTCCGTTTTTATACATTAATGTTTAAGATATAATTTAATTATACAAGGGCATAATAGGAAGCTAATATTTTAAGGATATTTTTATCGTTCAACATTTAGCGTAGAACATTCGTACTTTTATAATAATATAGATAAGAATTATAGATAATGAATATAGAATTTGATTTCAATTAAAATAATGAATGGACGAATACGTTTTCTTTACGAAGTGGACTCTAAGAATGATATTTTGACTTAGACTCTACAATATTTGAATTGTTTTTCCGTTTTTAGACATTAATGTTTAAGATATAATTTAATTATGGAAGGGCATAATAGGCAGCTAATATTTTAAGAATATTTTTGTAGTTTAATATTTAGCATAGAACATTCGTGTTTTTATAATAATATAGATATTAGTCTTAGGGTACGCACGTTGCACGTGTACCCCATCTTAATGAATAATGTTTTTTATAAAATACACAAATATTATATTAAAAATTATATTTGAGTTCTAAAATAAAATTGAAAAAAAAGTATAAGTTTCTGAAAATGATATCATTGATCCTGATTAGCTAACTCAATGAAGAAAGAAACAAATACATAAATATTTATATTAAAAATTTTGTATGTGTTATAAAATAAAAGCTTTTAAAAAAGTTAAAGTTTCCCAAATAATAATTAGTGATCCAATTTAACTAACTAATAAAGAAAGAAATTCTGTCCACGGACGTCCATAATCAACTGAGACGACGATATATTTTTATAAGATAAAATATTAACTGATTTAAAGTCAAAAATATTCCTATATATTTCAAATAATTAGGAAAGATTTAATAAATAAATTTTTACTTTATTTCAAAAACTTAAATCACATAAATATTATACTATTAAAAAAAAACTAAAAGCTCTATGTCTAAGTTCATGGTCAAATTTAAAAGTTTTGACTCTCGAAATTTAAACTGTTCCACATAAATTGAGACATAGAGTATTATTCCCCTAGCTAGATAGTGATATACAATATCAATCAGACACCCAATTTACGACTACATGTAATAGTTATCAGTCAGATAAATTTATTGACAACTGGTCAAACGACTAAACAAAATATATACTCAGAAAAAAATATATATACAGAAAGGAATTTTAAATTTTAAATTACCTCGAGAAGAATCTAGAGTCAATGATGTAGGTTCCCAGGAACACAATAGCTTTTGTTCAGATCTTGTATATGTATTAAAAATTTATTAAATATTTATAAATATTTGATTGTTAATCCAGTTATTAACTTGAGATTGCTGTAAAAACCCATAAACTTCAAATCACGGATCAGTCTATCGAGAAGAACTCATGTTCCATGCATGCGACAATAGCTAATAAAGCATATTTAAAGAACGGAATGAGGCAAGATGATAACAAAAGATTCACTCGAGGTATTGGGATCTTTTTTCCTTAAATGAGCTAAAATATTTGTTTAGTAATGTAACTAAAGCAAGATTCATGCTAGGATTGGAAAACTCCAAACCGAGGTCCTTTCAAGGATCTGTTTAGTCTAAATTGACACGATAAACGCAAACTTGATCATTCTCTCCAATTCGAAGTAAAATACTTTGGGACATAGAGAGAGAAAAAAACGACTATGTTGGTTATCGCAAAAAAGAAATAGATATTAGGCGAATTTGATACTCCCCGAAATCATGAGAAAGTCACTCAAACCCACAAGTATTTTCTTTATATATTGCCTCTTCCTCCAACGTAAATGTAATGACCCAACCGGTCATTTTGACTTTTAGAACCTCGTTCTCTTAAATAAAACTCCCCGTATGTATTTTTATTAATTTATGACTTGCGGGAATGGTTGGTTCGGGATTTGCAAGTGTTCGGGTTGAAATCGGAACACTTAATTCAGTAAGTTGGCCTTAAAATGCTAAGTTTGACTTCGGTCAACATTTTGAGAAAAAGATCCCAGAATCAGTATTTGATGGTTCCAATAGCTTCGTATGGTGATTTTTGACTTAGGAGCGTGTTCAAAATTTTATTTGGACGTCCATAGTTAAATTAGACTTGAAATGGCTAAATCGAGAATTTAAGTTTGGAAGTTTGACTGGGGAGTTGACTTTTTGATATTGGGGTCTGAATCTAGTGCCAAAACTTTTCATAGCTCTGTTATGTCATTTAAGACTTGCACGCAAATTTTGATGTCATTCCGAGCACTCTAAGTATGGTTCGGCGCATTCGGAGAATTGGGAAAACTTGAAGTTCAAAGTTTGATCCAATTTGGTTTTGGGGTGTGATTCTTGGATTTGTTATTATTTTACGTATTTCGAGAGTTTGAGTAGGTCCGTATTATGATTACAGACTTGTTGATGCCTTTGGACGGGGTCCCGAGGGATTCGGGTGTGTTTCGGACCGCCCGGAGCTAAATCTGAGAAACCAAAATTTCAAGTTCTGGTTTCCTTCTTCGCGTTGGCGAGAGAGGTCTCGCGTTCTCGAAGGGAAAATTGGAGCAGGCGAGATTTCCTCCTCGCGTTCGCGAAGAATGGACTTCATTCGCGAAGGGTAATGGCAGTGTACATCGCGAACGCGTGAAGGCTTTCGCGTTCGCGTAGAAGAGCGAGGCCAGACGGGGTATTGGGCATTAAAGCTACGCGTTTGCGAAGAAGGCATCGCATTTGCGAAGGCCAAGTTTGGCAGTGCATTGCGTTCGCGAGAGTAGCCTCGCGTTCGCGAAGAGTAAAGTTGGACAGCATATTTTTTGTGCTTCGCAAACGCGAGACAAGGGTCGCGTTCACGAAGAAAGAGCCTACTGTTCCGGACAAAATGTCTTAAAAATGGGATTCCACCATTTTTAACCTCATTTCTTCCATCCTTGGCGATTTTGGAGCTTTTTGAGAGGGGATTTCAACTAACAACTTGAAGGTAAGTTAATTCTATACACTTTGAGTTAAATACATAGATTATGGGTAGATTATAACTTGTAAATCTTGGAAATCAAGGGTTAGAGGAAAAACTCATAATTGTATAAAAATAAAATTTTAACCACAAAGATGGTTATGGAATTAGATATAAATTATATATTTGAGTTCTTGAGATTATGGGTAACGTTTTCATCCGAGAATTTTTGCAATTCGGGCACGTGGGCCCGGGGTGAATATTAAGAATTTTATCATTTTGGGTTGAGTAATTTATTTAATAGCCTAAATTCGAATTGTTGAATATGTATTAATTATTTTATATAATATTTGGATAGTTTCGAATTTTTCGGCGCCGAATTGAGGTTTTTACGCGACATTTTTGATCGGAAAGTAGACTTCGAGACAAGGTAAGTCTCTTGTCTAATCTTGTGAGGGGGAAATTACCTCATAGGTGATTAAATTAATAATTGTTGCTAATTGTGAGGGCTACGTACGCACGAGGTGACGAGAGTCCGTGCGTAGCTACTATTTATGCTAAAAGTCCAGGTAGTTTAGGACTCAAATCATGCATTACTTATGTAAATTGTATTCTTTATTTAATTAAAATTATTTGATATATATATATATATATATATATATATATATATATATATATATATTGTGAATTGTTAGGGGAAAATATTAAAAGATGAAAATCTCATATGCTTAATTTTTTGTTTAAATTAATTAATTGTTAAAAGAAATTATTCATCCTCTCGAATTGATCTTATAATAAATATACTCTCCTTTCGGAGGTACATTAAAAAATATCCTCCTTTCTTGTGGAGCGGGCCAAACGCCTCGGCAGAATAGATGCATCTATTGGATCGTGCCGCACGTCCCTCGGCAGTGTACACGACACTCTGAATCGGGCCGTACGACCTCGACAAAAATTGTTCTAAATAATAATAATTACACGATACTTTGATAGTTTATTGCAGCTTGCGAAACTAATTGATAAATTAAAAATCTTTGGAATTTAAAGAATTATTATTCCTGTTTGTTAAGGAATTATTGTTATTCTTGTAAATGAGACTAATTTATAAATTGAAAATTTATTGGAATTGAAGGAATTTAATTAATATATTGAGAATTGTTACATTTGAAGGAATTTGATATTAGGCTTGATACTTACTGGGTACACATTGTTTACGTACTCATACTACACTTGCTGCACTTTTTGTGCAGGACCTGAGACAAGTGCTATAGTTGGACCTATCGGCGTGCACCCGCGTTATCAGGAGGCTTAGTGGTGAGCTGCTTTCTGAGTCGTTCTGCAACAACTAGTGCCCTTTCCTTAATTTTTATTCTTTGTATTTCATTCCAGACAGTATTTATAATTTTTGTATAATCTACTAGATGCCCATACACTTGTGATACCAGGTCTTGGCACACACACTAGTGAAATGTTTTGATTTAATTATTTTCTTGGTTATTTTAATTTACTAGATCTTTTCGTATTGTTTTTAATCCTTGCAAGTAAGAAGAGTTTAAATTGCTCGGTTAATTGTAAAAGAATTGAATATGGGTTCAAATTACTAGTTGGCTTGTCTAGCTGTAGTGTTGGGCGCCATCACGACCTATAGGTGAAATTGGGTCGTGATAGTAAAATTATTCTTTTTGATAGACTTCTTCACACATGCTTTTTGGTGTTTTCTCTTTAATCATGTCTGCATTTTCCTGAAAAGCTGCATACAATATATTCTTTGTATTAGCACGATCATGGGCCATGGTCAAATCAAGCAATTTTCAAGTAACTAGAAATCATTGATCAGTTTCATATTATATGTATTGACTTGCGTACGTGGTTGAATTCAGTTATCGGATGACCCAGAGTGATTAGGGACACTTAGTCCCTAAAATGAAAGTTTAAGTCTTAGAATTTTGACCGTAGTCGGAACTGTGTGAAGACGACTCCGGAATGGAGTTTCGTCGGTTCCGTTAGCTCCGTTGGGTGATTTGGGACATAAGAGCATGTCCGGACCATGAATTCGGGGTCGGAATGCAATTCCGAGAGTTAGAACAGCTCCGTTATATTATTTGGGACTTGCCTGCAAAATTTGACGTCATTCCGGGTTGGTTAGATTGGTTTTGGCACGAGTTTTCAAAGTTAGAAGTTTTGGAAGTTCATAAGTTTGATTCGTGGTGCGATTTATATTTTCGGCGTTGTCTAACATGATTTGAGACCTCGAGCGAGTCCGTGTTAGGTTATGGGACTTGTTGGTATGTTTAGACAGGGTCCCGGGCGCCTCGGGTGAGTTTCGGATGGACTACGGGTCATTTCCCCTATTTTGAACTGATGTTATCTGTCATCTGGTTTCCATTATCGCGTTCGCGTCCTTTCCTTTGCATTCACGTAGTGTTATTTTGGAGGGTGAAATATTTCCTCTTCGAGTTCGCAGTCACCCTCTCGCATTCGCGAAGTTCTGCCACCCCCTTTTTTGCGTTCGCATTCTCTATCTCGCGTTCGTGAAGTGCAAATCAGGCCCTGGTGATCATTTTCCTCTTCGCGTTCGCGTGTTGCTTATGCGTTTGCGTGGCTATTCCATTACACTCTTCGCGTTCGCGTACTACTTCACGCGTTCGCGAAGAGCAGTCATTGGGCCATCATATTTTTCCTCTCCGCGTTCGCGAACGTGTTGTCGCGTTCGCGAAGAACAACTGGGCAGTTTTTGTTTTTCTTCTTCGCGAACGCGTCCCTTTCTCCGCGTTCGCGATGCACAAAACACCTGGGCAGAATATAAAGTCCTCTATTCCGAGGGTTTGCCATTTTCACCATTTTTGGAGTTCTAGAGCACGGTTTTGAGCGATTCTTTGTGGGTGTTTCAAGCAAATCGATTGGGTAAGTGTTCTTCACCTAGAATTTATTATATTCCGTGATTTTATCTTTGTTTTTATTATTTAATTTGTATTTTGAGTTGAGGTAAATGTTGGTCTTTGAAGAAAATTTCCAAAATGAAAAATCATAATTTGAGGGACGAAATGGTATCGGAATTTGATAATTTTTATATGATTGGACTCATATCGGAATGAGTGTTCAGGTTTTGTAAAATTTGTCGGGTTCCGAGGTGCGGGCTCGGGGGTCGACTTTTGACCGATTTTTAGATTTTGATAAAGATTGAAACTTTATAATCCGGAATAGTCTCTTATGAGTTTTATTTGTGCTTTGAAGTTATTTTAATTAGATTTGAGCCGCCCAGAGGTCATTTCACCTGAGAAGTTTATTTTTGAGTATCAGTCTGTCTTCTTTGAGATAAGTATCTTGCCTATCTTGTGTCAGGGATTTCCCCTTAGGATTCGAGTCTTCTATGTTGATTGTAGTCCATGTACGCGAGGTGACGAGTATGTGCTCGGACTTATTTGTGAAAAATTGGCCTTTTAGGATTCTTAGGTCCTTACATTCACCGAGTATGAAGTTGTTCTTGTTGTGATTAAGTCCCTATTTACTAGTTTCACCTCTACATGCTTTAATTAGAATTAATTGCTTCAGGATTCACTTTTATTGCCTATTTGACTCTTATTTGACTTAACTGAAGATTTTTCCTCCTCTGTTGTCATGCTATCTTTTCATAACTGCTTATCTTTATTTGAAATTAATATTATTTCATCCTATAATTGTTCAGTCTTAATTGAGGTTATGATTATTTTTCCGCTGCTTATTCTTAATTGAATTGTTGAATATCCTTCGTAATTTTCTCAATCTTAAAAGAAGTTTAGATATCCTATATCTCAGTCGACTTGTTTTATTTGGAATTATTTAACTCGTGTTAGCTTCCCTGTTGTTGAAGTGTATATTGTGGGATCGTTGCTACACATTAGTTTTATCCAATATATTTAGGTCTATGTACACACTACCCTCCACAGACCCCACAGTGTGGGATATTACTGGGTATGTTGTTGTTGTTGTTGTTGTTGTTGTCATTTTTGTGCTTTATTTATTATATTTTCAAAACATAAACATACTATAAATTATTTTCACACAAATTTAAATGGATATTCCTTAGTTCGGAAGACGTAAGTTGAATTCAGGGATAAGAATATACTTAGAAGCACATTGACCAATATCATATTTTTTGCATGTATAACGTTATTGTCAAAACTTCTATATATCATCAGTGTGCTATTACATAAGTTATTCGGCGTATCTAAGTTTTTCAGTAGCATGACATGCATATGTTTCTTCAAAATCAACCTATATACAATGAAAGATCAATTTTAACTTAGTCTATTATATATATGGTGACACTAACATACATAAGAAATAATAAACTTGACTACAAATATGTATGGTAGAATACTATTTGGTTTAAAGTATTTAAGTATTCTTCTTGATAGTAATTATTGGTATTATTTTCAGTTGAGTCAAAAACTGGAAAATATTTTATTTTTACTATAAAATTATGCAATCCACCTTTTATTTAGTTGATCAACATATTCATTTATGCTAGCTAAGATATCTTTTTAATTCTATGTGATGATCCAAAATGTCATCTTTAAATTTAATAATTAATTTTGTATTCTAAGACTTTGAAAAGCACTATTTATCATTCCTTGACTTGCGCGCGTAGTCCGTAAAATTTTTCTGAAAGTTTTCAGGTGAAAAAATGAATTAAAATGTGAATTAGAGCTTTAAAACTCAACTAAGTTGACTTTGGTCAATATTTTTGAGCAAACAGACTCGGATCAGTATTTTGACAGTTCCGGTAGGTCCATATCGTAATTTGGGACTTGGGTCTATGCCCGGAATCAAATTCCGAGATCCCTAGCCCGAGATATGAAATTTTGATAAAAAAATTAAAAGTTTAAGTTCAAATAGTGACCGAATGTCAAATTATGTGCAAACGACCCCGAAATAAAATTTTGATGATTCCAACAACTCCGTATGGTGATTTTGGACTTAGGGGTGTGATCAGAATTTTATTTGAAAGTTCGTAGTAGAATTAGGCTTGAAATGCCAAAAGTTAAATTTTTGGGAAGTTTAACCGGGGGGTTGACTTTTTGATATCGGGGTTGGAATCTAGTTTTGAAAATTTTCATAGCTCCGTTATGTCATTTATGACTTGCGTGTAAATTTTGAGGTCAATCAGACTTGATTTGATAGGTTCCGGTGTTGTTTGTAGAAATTGAAAGTTTCAAAGTTCATTAGGCTTGAATGTATGTGTGATTCGTGATTTTAGTATTGTTTGATGTGATTTGAGGTTTTAAATAAGTTCATATGATGTTTTAGGACTTGTTGGTGTATTGGGTTGAGGTCCCGAGGGCCTCGGGTAAGTTTCAGATGGTTAACAGATCAAAAGTGGGACTTAGCTGCTGCAATTTTTCTGCTAGAAATGCTGTCAAAAATCGGGCTGCCTATCAAAATTGGGCTGCCTGCCAAAATTGAGGTCCCTGCCAAATCGAGGTCCCTGACAAAATCGAGGTCCCTGACGAATCGAGGTCCCTGACAAGATCGAGCTACCGAGATCGAGCTCCCAAGATCGAGCTCCCAAGATCAAACTGGACAGATCGAGCTCCCAAGATCTAACTGGATAGATCGAGCTCCCAAGATCGAACTGGACAGATATGTAAGTTATTAAAAAAATAGAGGCATTCAACCCATTTGCCATTTTTGACAAACTTGAGCTTGAACAGAAGCGACTTTTGACAGATTTTCAAGGAAAGACATTTGGGGTAAGTGATTCCAACTCGGATTTGGTCTATATACACAAATATATCATTGTTTTCACCATTTAATTAGTGTTTTGAGATAGAAATTTGGGAAAATTTTAGAAATCTCATAGAAACGGATTTTTGAGATTTCGGTATTGATCCGGAGTCGGATTTGAGTGAAACTGGTATGGTTGGACTCGTAATTGAATGGGTTGTCGGATTTTGCAAGTTTCGTCGGATTTCGAGATGTGGGCCCCACGGGAAAATTTTGAGCTAATTTCGGATTTTATTGAAAAATGTAATATTTTCTTATGAAATTTATTACTATAATTTTTGTTGACTGTATCGAATTAATTATGACTAGATACGAGTCGATCGGAGTCGAAAAAATCGAGGAAAAAGCATAATACTTGATTAAATTAGAGCAAGTCGAGGTAAGTGACTCGTCTAACCTTGTGTGGGGGAAATTCCCCTAGGATTGACAATTGTAATGTGTGAAAAGTCATGTACATGAGGTGACGAGTGTGTACATGGGCTAAATGTGAAAGATTATGTTTTAAATTGTGTAGATCATTGTTGCGCATTAATTAAATTATTTTATTTTGTTATATTCTTCATTATTGATTTAATGTTTATATTTTTAAATTTGCTTGACCTTTTTCTGGTAATTGTTTTACCTTTTTAATTAAAACTTGATTTTTTTATACTGTGCATTATTTGAAGGTTGATTTTCTTTAAATTAAATATTATTAATATGAAATATTTGACATTTTTAATTTTGATATTGAAGCAACGTATTAAAAATTTAAAATATTGTTTTCCTAAATTATTTATTCTTGAATATTTTCGTAAGATTTTTTTGGGATTATTATGGCATGAGCCGTGAGCTCTTTATTATTGAAAAATATTGTTGATGATTCTTTTGTGGAAAATTAAAATATTGGACACTTGAGGTGCAAATTGTGATATATTGTGATATTGATACGCATGTGGTGGTATAAGGTCTGGGTGTTGAAACGCATGCGGTGAGATAAGGGTGGCTTGATACGCGTGGCTAGTAGGGGTGACTACTAAAAGTCATGCGGTGTGATAAGGGTGGCTAAAACGCGGGATGCTATTTCGGGGAAAAATATTTTCGTTAAATAAATTGTGAAGGCTCCCGCGGTGATATAAGGAAATGAGATATTGTGAAATTATTTATAAGTTGGGACTACGAGGCGGTACCTCGGTAGTGCCCTTGTTGATATTGATTTATGGCCATAGTTGCCTTCGATTAATTGTTGTGATTTTCATAAAGTTGAAGGAAATTCTGTTTTGATTCCACGAGATATTATTTACAATTATTTGTTGTCATTAAATGTGACATACTATTTGATTCATTTCCAATGTCATTTTATTTTACTATATTGATAAACATTTTACCGTGCTATTATTATATTCCAGTAGGGCCTCACCTGACCTCGTCACTACTCTACCGAGGTTAGGCTTGGCACTTACTGGGTACCGCTGTGGTGTACTCATACTATACTTTTGCACATCTTTTTGTGCAGATCCAGGTATATTTTTACCAGCCTAGACGTCAGTAAGTTACCTGCGCATGAGAACTTCGAGGAATTTCTGCCAGCGTCCGTAGACTCCGGAGTCCCCTTCTATCATTTTATGTTGCTTCCTTATATTTTATTTAGACCTTGACATATAGAGACATTGAGAATAAATTCTTAGAAGCTTGTGATTTATTTCTACCGGGTTTTGGGAGTTGAAATTATTTGAATTGTAGTTTATTTATTTTAGATAATTATTATTATTCCACATTGATAGGCTTACCTAGTCTTAAAGACTAGGTGCCATCACGACATCCTACGGAGGGAATTTGGGGTCGTGACAAGTTGGTATCAGAGCTCTAGGTTCATAGGTGTCATGAGTCACAAGCAGGTTTAGTATAGTCTTGCGGATCGATACAGAGACGTCTGTACTTATCTTTGAGAGGCTATGAAACTGTTAGGAAATATTCACCTCTTTGATTCCTTATCGTGCGGCATTGATTTAGCTTGAAACATATATCTTATATTCCTTTGTATCCACTCATGTATGACATTGCGCACTTGGTATCAGTTGTGCGTCGACGGTTCGTGATGCCGTAGATGGACTACGAGGGAGCCAGAGATGCTCAAACATTGCCTTAACGTGTTGTTCCGACTGAAGATGCGGGCGTATTGAGAGATCACCTAGTGAATCATGTGCGGGGTGCAACGGACATTGGCGTATGGTTGATTTATACGAGCTGTGAAGGTTATTATTGTGGATCATCGGACGTTGTGACCTATGACTTCGCACCGAGTGGGGGGAGTCCACTACCAATGGGTGGATTGCGGGGTCATGTGTTGTATCAATTTTGGCCTGGAATGTATATATGTGGTACTGAAAGGTTCCCTAAAATTTACACATGTTTAAGGCCTGAGATTTTATAGAGGATAAGGTTGGGACTTGCAGTATGTCCGCCTCCTTAATAATCCTATACTTCAGTAACAAAGGCGTTATAGAAACAACTCTAAATTTATAGAAGGTCTACTCAGCGTGGACGTCACGGTTGCAGATTTTAGGGTGCTTTGGAGGAAGTACAGTTGTTGACGAGATTCTGGACTATATGGTTCGTGATAAGATTTGTCTGTATGGAGCTCTACTTTTGTGATCGTTGTGTATAAATAGGGGTAAAGGTTACCCCAAAGAAGAATCGAATAGTATGTTAAGAAATTGGTCAGCTCAACAGTGTTGAGTCAGCATAACAAAAGAAGAAATTTTTCTTGGGAGAGATAATTCTCCACCAGTGTTCGTGGCAAGCCTATGAAGAGGGCAGACCAGCCAATGCAACACCGCCCACTTGGTTCAGTTCTCAGAAACGCTTTTGAAAGAGTTTATTTCCCGGACTCTCCGTAATGCGTGGCGCATAGGGTTTGAACGGTTGCGTCAGGTCACCATTGATGGTGTCAGAATATGCCATCAAGTTCAATAAGTTAGCCCGTCATACTCCTACTTTGCTTCCTACAACCAGAGGGCGAGTCCACAGACTCATTAAAGGACTCAATTATGATCGTAAAATTTTGTACGACTCGGGAGCTACAAGCTGATACTTCATTTCTGCTAGTTGTACAAATTGCCAAGATATTAGAATGTGTTCGGGGTGAAAAAAAAAAGGAAACTAAGGAGACCAAGACGTCTCAAGGTTCTGGGGGATTCAGTGGATTCTACTCTGCAAGTATAAATCATTATGGAGGGGGCTCGGGCAGTCGGCCAGCCTAGTCTGCACATCAGATTACTCGGGGTGCTCCAGTAAGTTCTTTTAATGCACCACCGACATGAGTTCCTACAATGGTTATTCCAGTTATCTGGCACAGATTCAATATGAGCAGCCAAACCCGCAAAGGGGTTGTTATGAATACGGTGATACTAGGCACATCATGAGAAAATTGTCCCAAACTTGGGAGAGACTTATTTCATCAAAGCACTCAGGCTACGTGCCCTATTGCAGTTACTACACCACCCACACGACCAGTTAGGGGTGGAGGACAGATGGGTAGAAGGTGTCCTAGAGGTGGAGACCCAGCCGTTGTTATATTTGTTTTATGGTATGGAGGAGGTCGCTACATCCGTTGATGTCGTTACAGGTACGACCTTGATATAATATAAAGGAATAATTTCCTTAACTTGATTCGGTTATGAGTATCGAGACGAGCCCTCCTAATGTGCTCCACTTACGAGTAAGTTTCATAATTCTATAATCTACTTATATGTTTACTCTTGTTGGGAGATTCCATGGAGATAACTACGCCTATCATTCCATGTTGGTCACTAATAAGACCTGTGAGGCTAAATGTGATTTTCTGTTACTCATTTCGGTAAGTTTTGACATAAATTCTGAATAATTAATTGCAAATTGTGAATTATATGCCCTACCGGTGTGGGGTTCATTATGTGTTATGATTTTGTTTAACAGAAATTATTTAGAAGGAGCAAATGGAAAGTTTCGTTTGGCACGATGTGCATATTACTTGTGATTTAGAACTGAGGACAAGATCCTCGCATTTTTAAAATAAACTAATATGTTTAAACTGGGCTACGAGCTGCGGTGGAAGTTATATAAGGACGACATACTTGTGAGGAAAAATCTTGTGTTTAAGTTCTCCCTTGTGAGATCCAATTTGTACTATAGTACTAATAGGGAGTCATGCCTGTTAGGCTTATTTGAAAATACTTATATGAAATCCTCTGTGCATACTTACCAAATTTGTGTTGTAATTATTGAGTTTTAACCTACGAGATAGGTTCCCGCCTAGGTGACATTAAATGTTACTCATTAATTCGGGTAAATAATTTTGAGGTCTTCATGCCTCGTGTCTCGTTATCAGTATTGTGAAAGTTTGAAATGAGGTTTTTGTTAACATGAAGTTAATTGACGATTCTGTAATTGATTATGAATAACTATTAAGACCAGATTGACCCAGAAGGGTGCTCCATTCAGATGGACCGAGGAATGTGAGGAGAGCTTCCAAAAGCTCAAGACAACTTTGACTACAGCCCCAATGTTGGTATTACCTACAGGTTCAGAGTCTTATACTGTGTATTGTGATGTGTCGCGTATTGGTCTCGGCGCAGTATTGATGTAAGACGGTAGGGTGATTGCCTACGCGTCCCGAAAGTTAAAGGTACATGAGAAGAATTATCCGGTCCATGACCTTGAGTTAGCAGCTATTGTTCATGCCTTGAAGATTTGGCGGCATTATTAGTACGGTGTCCATTGTGAGGTCTACACCGATCACCGAAGTCTATAGCATCTATTCTCCAGGAGGCTCACGGTTTGCGGTACTCAATTCATCCGGGTGTTGCAAAGATGTATCAGGACTTGAGACAACACTATTGGTGGAGGCGGATGAAGAAAGACATAGTGGGGTATGTATCTCGGTGTCTAAATTGTCAACAGGTGAAATATGAGCATCAGCGACCGGGTGGATTACTTCAGAAGTTAGAGATTCCAGAATGAAAATGGGAGCGGATCACTATGGATTTCGTTTTTGGGCTCCCACGGACTCAGTGGAAGTTTGATGCAGTTTTGGTGATTGTGGATAGGCTGACCATATCAGCTCATTTCATTCCTGTGATTACTACTTATTCTTCAGAGCAGTTGGCTCAGGTATATATTTGCGAGATTGTCAGACTTCACGGTGTACCGGTATCTATCATCTCTGACCGGGGTACACAGTTTACCTCACGGTTTTGGAGGGCTGTACATCGAAAGTTAGGTACTCGTGTAGAGTCGAGTACAACATTTCACCCTCAGACGGACGGGCAATCCGAACGCACTATTCAATACTAGAGGATATGCTTCGTGCGTGTGTGATAGATTTGGGGGGGGGGAGTGCTTGGGATCAGTTCTTACCACTTGCGGAGTTTGCTCACAACAACAATTTCCAGTCAAGCATTCAGATGGCTCTGTATGAGGCCTTGTATGGTAGGCGGTGCCGGTCCCTAGTGGGTTGGTTCGAACCGGGTGAGGCTAGCCTATTGGGTACAGACTTGGTTAAGGATGCCTCGGAAAAGGTTAAGTTGATTCAGGATTGACTTCGTACAGCCCAATCTAGACAGAAGAGTTATGCGAATCGGAAGATTCGTGATGTTGCATTCATGGTTGGTGAGCGGATATTGCTCTAGGTTTCGCCTATGAAAGGTGTGATGAAGTTCGGGAAGAAGGGCAAGTTGAGCTCTAGGTATATTGGGCTTTTTGAGATCCTTGAGAGAATTGGAGAGGTGGATTACAAACTTGCACTACCACCTAGTCTCTCTGCGGTTCATCCGGTATTCCATGTTTCCATGCTTCGAAAATATCATGGCGATCCGTCTCATGTGTTAGCCTTCAGTTCGGTTCAGTTGGACAAAGATCTATCTTATGTTGAGGAACCAGTGGCTATTTTGGATAGGTAGGTTCGAAAGTTGAGGTCAAAGAATATTGCTTCTATGAAGGTTCAGTGGAGGGGTCAACTGGTCGAAGAGGCGAATTGGGAGACCGAGCATGATATGCACAGCTGTTATCCACACTTATTCACTAGCTTAGGTACTTTTTCTAACTCCGTTCGAGGATGAACGTTTGTTTTAGAGGTGGAGAATGTGATGACCCAAAATGTCATCTTCAAATTTAATAATTAATTTTGAATTTTAAAACCTCAAAAAGCACTATTTATCATTCCTCAACTTGCGCGCGCAGTCCGTAAAATTTTCCGGAAAGTTTTCAGATGAAAAATGAATTAAAATGTGAATTAGAGCTTTAAAACTCAACTGAGTTGACTTTGGTCAATATTTTTAAGCAAACGGACTCGGATCAGTGTTTTGACAGTTCCGGTAGGTCCGTATCATGATTTGGGACTTGGGTGTATTCCCGAAATCAAATTCCGAGGTTCCTAGCCCGAGATATGGAATTTTGATGAAAAATTAAAAGTTTAAGTTCAAATAGTGATCGGATGTCAAATTATGTGCAAACGACCCCGAAATAGAATTTTGATGATTCTAACAGCTCCGTATGGTGATTTTGAACTTAGAAGTGTGATTGAAATTTTATTTAGAAGTTCGTAGTAGAATTAGGCTTGAAATGCCAAAAGTTGAATTTTGGGGAAGTTTGACCGGGGGGTTGACTTTTTGATATCAGGGTCGGAATCCAGTTTTGAAAATTTTCATAGCTCCGTTATGTCATTTATGACTTGCGTGTAAAATTTGAGGTCCATCGGACTTGATTTGATAGGTTCCGGTGTTGTTTGTAGATACTGAAAGTTTCAAAGTTCATTAGGCTTGAATCTATGTGTGATTCGTGATTTTAGCATTGCTTGATGTGATTTGAGGTTTCAAATAAGTTCGTATGATATTTTAGGACTTGTTGGTGTATTGGGTTGAGGTCTCGAGGGCCTCGGGTGAGTTTCGGATGGTTAACGGATCAAAAGTGGGACTTAGCTGCTGCAAAAGCTGCTGCAATTTTTCGGCTGGAAATGCTGTCAAACATAGGGCTGCCTGTCAAAATCGGGCTGCCTGCCAAAATCGAGGTCCCTACCAAATCGAGGTCCCTGACAAAATCGAGGTCCCTGTCAAATCGAGGTCCCTGACAAATCGAGGTCCCTGACAAGATCGAGCTCCCGAAATCGAGCTCCAGAGATCAAGCTCCCGAGATCGAGCACCCGAAATCGAGCTCCCGAGATCGAGCTCCCAAGTTGGAGCTCCCAAGATCGAACTGGACAGATCTGTAAGTTATAAAAAAAACAGAGGCATTCAACCCATTTGCCATTTTTGACAAACTTGAGCTTGAACAGAGGCGACTTTTGACAGATTTTCAAAGAAAGACATTTGGGGTAAGTGATTCCAACTCGAATTTGGTCTATATACACAAATATATCATTATTTTCACCATTTAATTAGTGTTTTGAGATAAAATTTTGGGAAATTTTTAGCAATCTCATAGAAATAAATTTTTGAGATTTCGGTGTCGATCCGGAGTCGGATTTGAGTGAAATTGGTATGGTTGGACTCGTAATTGAATGAGATATCGGATTTTATAAGTTTCGCCGGATTCAGAGATGTGGTCCCCACGGGCAAATTTTAAGCTAATTTCGGATTTTATTGAAAAATATAATATTTGCTTATGAAATTGATTACTATAATTTTTGTTGACTGTATCGAATTAATTATGACTAGATACGAGTTGATCGGAGTCAGAAAAATCGAGGAAAAAGCATAATACTTGGTTAAATTGGAGCAAGTCGAGGTAAGTGACTTATCTAACCTTGTGTGGGGAAAATTCCCCTATGATTGATAATTGTAATGTGTGAAAAGTCGTGTACATGAGGTGACGAGTGTGTACACGGGCTAAATATGAAAGATTATGTTTTAAATTGTGTAGATCATTGTTGCGCATTAATTAAATTATTTTATTTTGTTATACTCTTCATTATTGATTTAATATTTATATATTTAAATTTGCTTGACCTTGTTCTGCTAATTATTTTACCTGTTTTATTGAAACTTGATTTCTTTTATACTGTGCATTATTTGAAGGTTGATTTTCTTTAAATTAAATATTATTAATATGAAGTATTTGACATTTTTAATTTTGATATTGAAGCAACGTATTAAAAATTTGAAATATTATTTTCCTGAATTATTTATTCTTGAATATTTTCGTAAGATTCTTTTTGGATTATTCTGGCATGAGCCGTGAGCTCTTTATTATTGAAAAATATTGTTGATGATTCTTTTGTGAAAAATTAAAATATTGGACACTTGAGATACATATTGTGATATATTGCGATATTGATACGCATGCGGTGGTATAAGGTCTGGGTGTTGAAATTCATGCGGTGAGATAAGGGTGGCTTGATACGCGTGACTAGTAGGGGTGACTACTAGAAGTCATGCGGTGTGATAAGGGTGGCTAAAATGCAGGATGCTATTTCAGAAAAAATATTTTTTTAAAATAAATTGTGAAGGCTCCCGCGGTGATATAAGAAAATGAGATATTGTGAAATTATTTATAATTTGGGACTATGAGGCGGTACCTCGGTAGTGCCCTTGTTGATATTGATTTATGGCCATAGTTGCCTTCGATTAAATGTTGTGATTTTCATAAAGTTGAAGGAAATTCTGTTTTGATTCCACGAGATATTATTTGTAATTATTTGATATCATTAAATGTGACATACTATTTGATTCATTTCCAATGTTATTTTATTTTACTACATTGATAAACATTTTACCATGCCATTATTATATTCCAGTAGGGCCTCACCTGACCTCGTCACTACTCTACCGAGGTTAGGCTTGGCACTTACTGGGTACCGCTATGGTGTACTCATACTACGCTTCTGCACATCTTTTTGTGCAGATCCATGTATATTTTTACTAGCCTAGACGTCAGTAAGTTACCTACGCACGGAGACTTCGAGGTTAATCTGCCAGCGTCCACAGACTCCGGAGTCCCCTTCTATCATTTTATGTTGCTTCCTTATATTTTATTTAGACCTTGACATATAGAGACATTGAGAATAAATTCTTAGAAGCTTGTGATTTATTTCTACCGGGTTTTGGGAGTTAAAATTGTTTGAATTGTAGTTTATTTATTTCAGATAATTATTATTATTTCACATTGATAGGCTTACTAGTCTTAGAGACTAGGTGCCATCATGACATCCTACGGAGGGAATTTGGGGTCGTGCCATTCTATCATGCGATTTGTACAAATTACATTTTAATTTAATGATAGAAATATTTCTCTTATTAAATGCACTACTATTACCATTGGCATTTATAATCAAGTGTTCAGGAAGAACCAAATCATCTTTTATTGGATGCTCTTCTTCGTTTCCAATACGAAGCAAGAAGACACTGAATACTGGATCTACTCTTACTTTATATTTCTTGTCAGTTGAATTTTTTTCATTTGAGGCCAAAAGTATAACTTTGGCAAGCTAGCTTTTACAGTCTATGCTTTTGTCGATTTTTAAACTACTGGTAGTACTTGACAGAAATCACCTCCCAAACTATTAATTTTCTACCAAACAGTTCTTTAATATCTAATATATTTGTAGAACTTCGGACAATTGTTTTGATCGTTTGACACTTAGCCATAAGTTTTTCGTCCCATATTATCAATTTTACTTTTCTTATAAATTTAGCACCATTGCTCTACTTTGATATATTTGTAATGGTTAATTAAGTTGTTTGATAAGGTATATCGAATCTAAAGTGGGTGACCTCACAATAAAATTGTTGTTAGTATACCACTTGCTATTATTGCTAACAGTGCCATGCCTCTTGATATGATATTTTCAAGTGATGCATAACATAGAAATATTATTTTGATTTCGCCGGAGGCATCTACAAAGATTAATCCCGTTATACCGGAGTCGACTCTTTATAATATAGTATTGAAAGCTTGTTCTTGTTTAAAATTTAGCTTTGATTGTGCTTCATCAGACACTTGTATAACATTTTGATTCTTGATAATATACTAACCTTTTTACTTTGTATTCTAATACTCTTTTTATGGAATATATTTATGTACCCTAAGAAGTTTTTTAACTTGAATAAGAATTTTACTCAGATGATAAATTTTAAAAATAATTGAATTAAATTTTCTTGCTAAATAATTATTTAAAAGATTTAATTATTTGATTTTAACATAAGAAATAATGTATTCTATATTGATTCGTATCTTAATATTAGTTCATCTCTTGTTTTGAATATTTAATTTTAATTATAATTTTATCCATCATAAATTTTATTTTCGAAGAGTAAAAGATTGATATGACATTTCACTTTTAGATATTTATATTTTTTTGGTAACTAACTTTTTATATTAATCATCAGTAATAATTGTACAAGAATCGTAGCTAGCTACCTCAGCTAGCTATAATATTTACATCTGAACCTCAAAAAAAAAAGTTCTAGAAGTCCCTCTAGAATCTATATCTTTGTACTATCTCATCTATTCTAGGAGGGGCTCGAACGCAACATACACATGCAATCTCCTTTGCTATTCTTTCCCATCCTACATTTATCTTCTCAAATATTCTCTTGTTTCTCTCAATCCATATACAATGTATTACTTCTGTGTAAACCATCTTGAAGAATTGGGCTTCTCATGATGTCCCTTTAGCTCTCCTGATCACTTCCTTTACATGCTGCTCCTAGTCCCCTACTGTTATATTTTGGTTGTGCGTCCACTGCATTAGCTTGTTCATCACTGCCTTCATTTATTCACATTTCACATATAGATGATCTATAGATTCCTCTGCTTGCTGACAAAGACTGTATTTGCTTTCTATCTCTATACCCCATCTAATCAGCCTATCCGCTGTTAGTAGTCTATTCTGCATTTGTAGCCAAAGTGAGCTTTTGGTCTTCCAGCATTTCCAAATATCATGCATTTCCGTGGAATCCTGGTTTGTTCTCCCATCAACTGTAGGTAGATTTGCTTAATGACACTCTTTCCTGTGGATAAATGTAGTGCTTCCAGCTCTAGGATATTCTTTGCTTTCATGATTTTTCTCGCCATCCAACTTGCTTGTTTTGGCACTGTTACATGCTCCATATGCTGTCCTTTTATTTAGTATGTATGTATCCACCTTATGCAAAGTTTATCTTTCTTGTTTACAAGATCCCAATACAATTTTATCATAGCTGCCTTGTTCCATAGTCTTAGATTTATCAGATTCCATACTCCACTACTTTTTGGGGTGCAAAGTTTCTCCCAAGAGACTAATGCTTTCCTTATTATTACATTGTTGCTCGACCATAAGTAACTTCTGCAGAAACTTTCCACTGTTTTTATCACATTTGCTGGAAGTACAAACAGTTGTTCCCAATAGGATTGAACCCCAAATAGTATACTTTGTATTAGTTGAGCTCTTCCTGCATAGGACAATTTTTTAGTTGTCCATGATGTAATTCTTTTTACTATTTTCTCAATGAGGGGTTGCCATTGTATAAGTGTCATCTTTTTTTGTTGACAGAGGAACCCCAAATATTTAAATGGTAATGCTCCCTTTGTGAAGCCCAGTTGGTGTACTATCAATTCTTGTTCGACTTGTGATACACCTCCAAAATAAATGGAGCTCTTCCCTAAATTGGCTTGCAAACCTGATGCATATGAGAACTGATTGAAACCTTGTTTCACTTCAATTATTGAAGAGATATCACCTCTTGAGAACATCAACAGGTCATCAGCAAAATATAGATGAGTTATATCCACCTTTGCACACCTAGGGTGGTAATGAAATGCTTTCTTCTCAGTCATGGCATTTAAGTTTCGAATCGGATATTCCATTGCAATTGCGAATATTAAGGGAGATATAGGGCCTCCTTGCCTGAGTCCTTTTGCAGCATTGAAGTCAGTTGGTTCACCATTCACCATTATAGTGTAGTTTATAGTTTTTACACATTCTATCACCCATGCTATGAACTTACCAGGGAATCCCAGTTGATTCATAATTTGCTCCAAATAGTTCCATTCAACCGAGTCATAGGCCTTCTGTAGGTCGATTTTGATCATACACCTTGGTGACACATGTTTTCTTGTATAAGCTTTAATCAATTCATGAGCCATGATGATGTTATCTCCAATTTTTCTCCCTGGGATAAATCAAACCTGAGACTCACAAATGATACTGTTAATTACCTTCTGTAGTCTTGCTATGTCACGACCCAAAACCTAACCCGTCGTGATGGCGCCTATTGTGGTACTAGGCAAGCCCACCTTTCCAAAACACTTTCAAAATTTAACAGAAATGAATTAAGACATTTACACTAACCGGAGTTTCTCATAAATACGGGGTAAAACCCAAATAAAATATAAGTACAGAAAAAATAGCCCGACATCGGGGTGTCAATAAGTCATGAGCAATTAGACTCTCAATCTAAGAAACAGTGTCTACAATAGTCTGCGTCTAGATATCAATACAAAGAAAGAAAGATAATAAGGAAGGAGCACAAGGTCTGCGAACGTCGGCAGCTACCTCGTAAATCTCCGGAAGATCAACTGCGCACGAACTCAATGACCTCCATGTCCAGTCACACCTGAATCTACACACAAGGTGCGGGGAGTAATGTGAGTACTTCCAACTCAGTAAGTAATAAAATTAAATAAGGAACTGAGAAGTAGTGACGAGCTACACAAATACAGTTCATTTCAGTAATTTCAGCAAGAAAAAATAGGCATGCTTTCAATCCGTTGTTTTAAATCAAAACATTTCGAGCTCACGTACAACAATATAAGACCTCCAGAAAATTTTGCAATAACAACAATTAGCAACGAAGTGCAACAATAATTAATAGCAAGTACAGCCTCACAGGGCTACCATCACTCATCTATCTCAATAGCTCAATCACTCGCCTCTCAGCCTCAATACTCACAATCAAAGGTACTTGAGCTCACTGGGGATGTACAGACTCCGGAGGGGCTGCTACAACCCAAACGCTATATATTATTTCAGCGTGCAACCAGACCCAATACTGCTGCGGCGTGCAGCCCGATCCGATATATGGCCCGAAGGCTGGTTGCAGCGTGTAACCCGATCCAATATATGCCCCGAAGGCTTGTTGCAGCATGCAACTCGATCCATCTATTGCCGCAGCATGCAGCACGATCCAATATATCTCACATAGCTCTCTACCCGGCACTGAGGCCCTATCTCAGTCACTAATCTCTCTAGCCCTCGGGCTCACAGAATATCATAATAACCAGCCCAAACAGAGAATACAACAAGTATCAACAAGAAATGAGAGGAAACAAAGATATAACACACAATAAGACTGTGACTGAGTACAAGACAGCAATTAGCAGTCAATTCAATAAGTATACGACCGCTGCGGGTCCCAATAGTGATACCATATGACCTAAGCATGGTTTCTAACATGAAAGGCAGTTAATAGCTCAAAGACGAGGAAAAACAAGTAATAACAATGGCTATTCGATTTTACAGTCTCACGGGACAGACCAAGTCATAATCCCTCACGGTGCATGCTTACACGCCCGTCATCTAGCATGTGTGTCACCTCCAAATATTCACATCATATAAATTCTCGGGATTTCATACCCTCAAAACCAGATTTAAGACTGTTACTTACCTCAATCCGAGCAAAAATCCTACTCCGCAATGCCTTTGCCTTTCAAATCGGCCACCAAACGTCCCGAATCTAGCCACAAGTAGTACAACACAATCAATAAAGGCTAAAATGATCAATTCCACAAGAAAACTACTAAATTAGAGCCAAAACCCGAAATTGACTCAAACCCGTCCCCCGGGCCCACGTCCTGAAATCTGACAAAAGTCACAAAATTCGAAAGCCCATTCACTCACGAGTCTAACCATACCAAATTTATCCAAATCCGACCTCATTTGCCCTTCCAAAACCCCAAAGTTCACTCTCCAATTCCCAAGCCCTAACCCCCAATTTTCACTTCAAAACCCCACTAATTAGATTGAAAATTAATGGGAAAATACCATAGCTAAGGTTACTTAGGCTCAAGGGACTTACCTCATTGAAATTCCTTGAATCCCCTTCAAACATCACCTCAAAAGCTCCAAAGTCCGAATTGAAAATGGTGGAAATGAGCAAAAATCACGAAGTCCCCTTTTTATACCTTCTACCCAATGAAACCGCACATGCGGTCCACTTGCCCGCTTCTGCGACACCACACCTGCGAAATTTCCATTGCAGGTGCGGAACTCACTTAATACTCCAGGTTCCGCATTTGCGGCCAACCTCTCGCACATGCGGTTGCGCACCTGCGCATTTCCCTCCGCTTATGCGGAATAGGCCAATCTCCTCACATCCGCAGATGCGACCACTCTTACGCACCTGCGGTTCCAGCTCAGGTCCTCTAACTCCGCAATTGCGGCTCCCCAAGCGCACATGCGACCTCGCACCATCGGCTCCCTCTCCGCAGGTGCGGAAAAACACCAGCAACAGCAGTTCAGCTGCATTTCCAAATTCCATACCTCCCGTTAGCCATCCGGAATCACCCCGATCCCCTTGAAACCTCAACCAAACATACCAACAAGTCATATAGCCCCATGTGAACTTAGTCAAACCTTCGAATCACTCAAAACAACATCAAAATACCAAATTACCCTCAGATTCAAGCCTAAAAACTTCTAAACTTCCAAATTCCGCAAACGATGTCGAAACCTATAAAACCACGTCTGAATGACCTCAAACGTTAGACACCCGTCACAAATGATATCAAAATTTCCATTGTCGGCCAAAATTGCCAAAATTCTAACTTTCGCCAATTCGAGCCTAATTCTACTATGGACCTCCAAATCATATTTCGAACACGCTCCTAAGTCCAAAATCACCTAACGAAGCTAACAAAACCATCAAAATTTAAATCCAAGATCGTGTACACATGAGTCAATATCTGGTTGACTTTTCCAACTTAAGCTTCTAATAAAGAGACTAAGTATCTCAATTCACTCGGAAATCACTCCGGATCCGAACCAACTAACCCGACATATTATAATATAGCCGAAGAACACAAAAAGAAGCAGAAATGGGGAAACGAGACTATAACTCTCGGAACGACCGGCTGGGTCGTAACATACTGCTAGTATCTTGGAGATTAATTTGTACAGCATAGTGCAACATGCTATTGGTCTGTATTCCTTGATTGTTGTTGAATTTTCAGTCTTTGTGATCAGTGTAATGGCTGTGCAATTAATGGCTCTGTACATTCTCCCATTTGATAAAAAATCCTTTACTGTTTCAGTCACCTCTTCTCCAATGATGTGCCATGTTTTTTTGAAGAAGAGAGCATTATATCCATCAAATCCTGGAGCTTTATCATCCCCTATGGATTGCAACCCTGCTACTACTTATTTCTCTGTCACCTCTGCACATAGTATCATCCTTTGTTGTTGATTCAACATTGGTCCTTTTTTCATTATAGTCCTGCTAACTGCTGGGAGGCTTGTTGTTGTTGTTCCCATTAAACTCTTATAGAACTGGATGGCCTCTTATTTAATCTCTTCTAGCTCCTTAATCTTCCTTCCATCTAGCGTTGTTAGCTCTTTTATCTATTTTATGTGGGTTCTTTCCTTCATTACCGCTGAGAAGTACTTTGTGTTTGTATCTCCCAATTGTATCCATTTAGCTTTAGCTTTCTGCTTCAGAATACTTTCTTCTACCATTGACCATTTTTCCAGCTTCTGCAGTGTAATCTTTTCTTGTTCAAATATATCATCATTATATGATTGTTGTAGCTTGCTCTGGATTGTATTAAGTTCATTCCTTGCATCCTCTATCTTCTGAGTCATAAATCTAAATTCTCTGTTGTTCAACTGTCTCAGTCTTGGTCTAAGTGCTTTCAATTTTTTCCATATGCTTCTCATGATCCGGGGATCACTTATTTGTTTCCAAGTTTCTGCTACCATTTGTTCAAACTCTTGATGCTCTTCTCAGACATTGAAGAATCTAAATGGACATTTTATAGCTTTCTGATCAGATTCCATAGGAAGAAGCATTGGAGCATGATCATATATTCCTGGCATATCATATTCCATTGTTATATTTCCCCACTTCATCATCCATTCATAATTGCCAAATACTCTATCTATTCGACTGAAAATTCTATCCTCCACTCGTTATTTGTTAGTCCAAGCGTAGCAATCTCCTCTCCATGATAGTTCACTCAGTTTCATTGATTAAATACATTCAGCAAAATTTTGTATATTTGACTGATGATCTAGATTTCCATGTAGTCTATCCAGTGGATAAAGCAATGCATTAAAATCACCTATCACAAGCCAAGGTACTGTAATGCCTTGAGCTAGTATTTTGAAAGATTCCCATAACTCCTTTCTCTACTCATTAGTGTTGAATCCATAGATTACAGTAAGCTCACACTCCATTTCTGCATTACTTCCTCTTATTTCATAGTGTATCATTTGTGCTCCCTATGATTTCTTGTTCACTTGATATTTATTATTGTCCCACAACAACCATATTCGACCATTGCTAGTTGTTGCACAGTTATGCATACATCCCCATCCTTGGGCTATATTTTTACTTATAGCCCCAGCCTTTTTCTCCTTGACCCTGGTTTCTATTAATGCAACTATTCCTATTTTTTTAGCTTTAAATATATTCCTTACTTCCTTCTGCTTATATCTTTTATTCAACACTCGTATGTTCCAAACAAGCCAAGTCATAGTATTTATTTTGTTCTACCTCTTATATCTGGAGGTTCTAACTGAGCCAATTCCCACCTCTATTCAATACTTCAAACCCATTCTTCACTAGCATTGATCGTAGTACTGGGAAATTGATGTAGTATAGTTCTGGACTTTCTCTTCCATCACTCTTGTTCATGGTTGCTGCTATAGGGATGTTGTCCTTCTGTTGTGCTTGTATGTCGCTCTTCATCACCCCTGAATTCTGCCCTGCTTCTGTGACACTTGGCCTTTTATTTGTTTCTTCCTGTTGTTGGTCTCCTTGGCTAGGATTTGTCAGGTGATCCTCTGCCTCCTGTTGCTTTGCTTTGCCTTTGTCTTTAGTAACCCATTGTTGCACTAGTTTCTTTGGTCCCTTCTTGTCTTTCGTTTGATCCTTATGCTACTGCTCTTGTCTTTTTCCTTCCTGTTGGCATTTATGCCCTATGACTTGGCATTTTTCACAGAACATTGGCTTCCAATCATAAATGATTGGTTGTCTAAATACTTTCCCATTAGGATCTTCCATATTTATCTCATCCAACAATGGTTTAGTCACATCTACTTCAATTTGCATCCTTGCATAAGACACTCTAATTTGCTTAGAAGTACACTCATCTGCATACATATGTATTCCAATTGAGCTAGCTATCCTGCTAAGTGAGTTATTCCCCCAACAGTTCAGTGAAAGTTTAGGAAACTTAATCCACATAGGAATCTCTGTTGGAAACTCCTTCTCAAAATCAAAATCTGTTTTTCATTGTTTAAGGATAATAGGTATGTTATTAATAGTATATGGGCCTGAATACAAAATCTCCTGCATATCATCTTTCGTTTTGAACTTGATTATGTAATAGCCCTCCTCATGCATAAATAGATCTGGTTCTACAATTGCATTCCAATTAAGTTCTATATACCTCTTCATAGCATTATTGTAATGACACGGCCGGTTATTTTGAGTGTACTAGCCACAATCCCCTAATTACTATTTTTTTCATATATGTTTTTGCTTATGTGACTTGTCGGTAGGTCTTGTTTTTTATTTCGGAGTGTTTTGGGACACTTAGACCCTAAAACGGAAGCTTAAGTATTAGGATTTTGACCGTAGTCGGAAGTGTAAGAAGATGACTCCAGAATGGAGTTTCGTTAGCTCCGTTGGATGATTTTGGACTTAGGAGCATGTTCGGACTGTGCATTTGAGGTCTGTAGCTAATTTAGGCTTGAAATGGCGAAAGTTAAATTTTGGAAAGTTTGATCGGGGGTTGAATTTTTGATATAGGGGTCGGATTCTGATTTCGGAAGTTGAAATAGGTCCATAATATTGAATATGACTTGTGTGCAAAATTTGAGATCAATCGGATGTGGTTTTGTAGGTTTCAGCGTCGTTTGTGTAATTTGAAAGTTTAGAAGTTCTTAAGGCTTGAATCCGGGTGTAATTGGTGTTTTGATATTTTTTTAAGTGATTCGAAGGCTCGACTAAGTTATTATGATATTTTGGAATGTGTTGGTATGTTTGGTTGAGGTCTTGGGGGCCTCAGATGAGTTTTGGGTGGTTAACAGATCATTTTTGGACTTGGTTTGACAGCTGAAGTTCTGGTTTCAGCAGGTTCTGGTTTCCTTGTACGCGATCGCAGGGATTCATTCGCGATCGCGTAAGCTTATTTGGGGCGGAGGTAAGTTTGTTCTATGCGATCGTAGAGTTAGGAACACGATTGCGTATGTGTGCGAAGATATACTTCGCGAGCACGTGGCTAAGGTCGCGTTCGCATATAAGGATTTGAGCAGGAGGGGAGGTGTTGCCAATGCTCTATGCGATCGCGCGAAGAAGGATGTGATCACGTAGGTATGAGAGGCAGTGATCCGCGATCGGGTGGGTGATTCCGCATTCACGTAGGGTAAAAATGTGGGGCAGCATAGTTGTGCTTCGTGATCGCGAGGAATGTTCCGCGATCGCGATGAAGGATATCTGTGCAGGCAGTATTTATTTCAAAAACGGGGGTTTGAACCCATTTTACATATTCTGAGCTAGAGAACACGGAATTGGGCGATTCTTGAAGGGATTTTCGTGGAGTTGATTGGGGTAAGTGATTCTTACTTGGTTTTGGTTAAACCCCGTGATTTCATCTTTAATTTTATCATATAATTTGTGATTTGGGGTGAGAAATTGGGGAAAAAGAGGAAGAACTCTTGAGTTTGGATTTTGAGGTTTTGAATGGGATTTTGTTATCAGATTTGAGTAAATTTAGTATGATTAGACTCGTGAGCGAATGTGCTTTCAGGTTTTGTGACTTTTGTCGGATTTCGAGACGTGGGCTCGAGGGCCGAGTTTGGGCCATTTTCGGATTTTTGGCTATAATTTAGTAATTTTCTTGCGGAATTGATCCCTTTAGCCTATATTGATTATATTGTTCTACATGTGACTAGATTCGGGATGTTTGGAGACCGATTTGAGAGGTAAAAGCTTTTCAGAGTAGAGATTTGCTCGGTTTGAGGTAAGTAATAGTCTTAAATCTGGTTTTGAGGGTATGAAACCCCAAGAATTGGTATGATGTGAGTGTATGGAGGTGACGCACATGCTAGGTGACGGGCGTGTGAGCGTGCACCACGAGGGATTGTGACTTGGTCCGTCCCGTGAGACTATAAAGTCGAATAGCCATTGTTATTACTTGGTTTTCCTTGTCTTTGAGCAATTGACTGCCTTTCATGTTAGAAACCATGCTTAGGCCATATGATATCACTGTTGGGACCCGCAACGGTCGTATACTTGTGTGTTATATCTTTGTTCCCTCTCAGTTCTTGTTGATACTTGTTGTATTCTCTGTTTGGGCTGATTATTATGATATTCTGTGAGCCTGATGGGCTAGAGAGTTTAGTGACTGAGATAAGGCTTAAGTGTCGAGCTGTGAGCTATGTGAGGTTATATGGATCGGGTTGCATATCGGAATGAGTTTTATATCTATTTATAGATTGTGGATCAGGTTACACGCCACAACGAGCCTTATGGTTACCTATATGATTGGGTCAGGCTGCACGCTGCAGCGATATAGCGATTGGGCTGAAAGGAGCCCCTCTGGAGTCTGCATACCCCCAGTGAGCGCAGGTACCTATTGAGAGTGTGTATTGAGGGTTGAGAGCCGAGGGTATGAGTTGTTGAGATGAGTTGAGTGAATGCGTCCTTGAGAGGCTGTACTTGCTTTTATTTATTGTTGTACATAGTTGTTATCTGTTGTTGTGAAATTTCTGGAAGATTCATATCTATTTTACTTGAGCTCGAACTGATTTGACTTATACCGCTGGATTTGAAAGCATGTTCACCCTTCACTGAAAACTTTTGAAATGATCTGTATTTTTGCTATAGCTTGTCACTGCTTTTCAGTTCCTTATTTAATTCTGTTACTTTCTGAGTTGGTTGTACTCATGCTACACCCTGCACTTCATGTGCAGATCTAGGTGTGTACGGTTCTGACAGTCACTGAGTTCGTGCGAGATCTGATTATCGGAGACTTACTAGGTAGCTGTCGGCGTCCGCAATCCTTGTTTCTCCTTTCTTATTATCTTTTCTCTCTTGTATTGGCATTTGGCAAAGACTGTAGTAGATTATGTTTCTAGATTGGTTGTTAGATGCTCATGACATAGTGACACCCCGATGTTGGGCTATCATTCCGCACTGGTATTTTGGTTTTTTTTACCCCGTTCTTATGTAAAATATTCAGTTAGTTTAATTGATTCAGCTCTCTTCTGTTATATATTGAAAACATATTGAGAATGTTGGCTTGCCTAGTTCCACGATAGGCACCATCACGACTGGTTAGGTATTTGGATCGTGACAATTATACCCCGGCATGTTCCCAAATACATATGCAATTAAAGCCCCTTTCCATTTCTCAGTTTCTCTATCTACTTCATCCTTGTCCAATTTGACAATTATTTGACCATTCACAACTTGTGGTGGGATATAGGTTAGAGCCATACCATTTTCAGCAGACCTATTTTTAGCAAATAGGTTAACCCACATCTGAGTTTCTTCTTTTTCTATCTGCTTGTTCTCCTCCCCTTCTGTTGGTACTGTTCCATTGTTCTGCTTCATTGGTGGATTTGCAACTTCCTTTGCTTTCTCTACTTTCGGATTTGTCCGTTCCTCTGGTGTTGCTGGGCTCAATTGAAGCTTTTTCACTGCTCCAAATGATGATTCTCCTTGATTCCCCTCTTTAGGTCGTTTTTGTTCAGCTGCATGGGGGGTTGTTGGTAGTTGCTCATATGTGTTCCTGGGTTTTGTGCTGCTTGTTCCTACTGAGCTACCAAAGGTGATGATCGGTACTTTCTTTGGGCGACCTCGCTCTCGTGCTCTTCCGCGCCCTCTCGCCACTGCCATGGACACACCAGCGTAGGTTAATTACCTTACGCCGAGAGCATGCATATATATATATATATATATATATATATATATATATATATATATATATATATATATATATATATATATATATATATATATATATGAGAGAGAGAGAGAGAGAGAGAGAGAGAGAGTCATTAGATATTTATGTTTGTAGAATCATTAGTGGTATTGACTCATACCAATCATTTTTTTCCCTCTTTCTCACACATTTATATTCTTAAATATTTTTTTAGTTGTTGTTTAATAATTGAGTATTTTTTAATATTACACAAAAAATTGATAAAAAATATTATTTGAGTTAAAAAATAGTTCAAATATAATATAAAAATATACTATTGCGGGGGTATTTTGTTTCTCAATTTCAACTCTTTATGCAATTCATTTAATATCACTTTTATTATTTTTGGTATCGGACATTATGGAGTGGTAATGTATTGCCAATACGGAGAATTTATGAAATCGATTTTATTAAACCTTCCTACATATTTTTAATAAGAATTTAATAGACAAAAAATTTATTAATTTTAAAATCTTAAATATTAAAAGCATATAAGGTATTGTAGTCCAAAAAATAGGTTATTGTAGTGATGTCCTTTCCCTATGAGTTCTTCCGTTTAATATTTTAAGGCTATTTTTGTCTATTAATATTATATTTGTGCTTTTATAATAATATATGCTCTCCTTTTTCTAAATAAATTTGGACAATATAATACATTCTCAAATTAAATTAGTAATAAAAATTTTTAAGAAATATATCCTAAAAGTAATAGGATTACATGACTAAAAATATGTCTCTACCCCGAAAGTAATTATATTAAAAGAAAACATAACGTGTTCCTAAATGTATTAGGTATACATGCTAACATGTAGTATTATAGACAGCCCGAAAGTAATTATACTAATATGATTCCTAAAGGTAATCATGTAGGATTCCTAACGTGTAGTATTATGTCCTAAAACTAATAGGATTATAAGGCTAATATCTAGAATTTTGGTTATGTCCTTTTATTATGAGTTATTATACTTAATATTATAAGGTTATTTTTATAAACCGATATTGTATTCATGTTTTTATAATAACTAGTCTCATGGTACGCGCGTTGCGCGTGAACCCCGTCGGTATGCATAAACTTTTTAAAAATCACATAAATTTGATTATTAAATATGTATTTGTGCTATAAAAGCAAGTTTATGAAAAATAATATTCACATTAATAATTAACTAACTCAGAAAAGGATCCTCACAAAATCATATGTGAAAACGTAATGCACGAGCGGAAATAAATAAGATGTTTCATAAGGCTAAAGTATAACAGTGCAAATAACCAGGAAATAGTGACAAATGATGACAAGGGAAACTTGGGAAAGAAGAGACATCCAAGAGAAAGATTAAGACAAATAGTTATAGTCCATTGAATACCTTCTAACTCAATAGAGGGTTTGGATCATGTCTTAACGGTGAGGAAGGCTAGTAGCAACTTGGCTGCTAGTATGTTTTACTGTTAATGTGTGTAACTCTGAATTAATATTCCCAAGTAAGAAGAAAATTGAAATTTTAGTAGTATCGTAAACTTTTGGTTAAATATGGTAATTGAAAACAATAGTAAAGTCAAGTAAAGCTTTCTATGTAAACAAAAAAAAAATGAAGTAAGCTTTCATGTGACAGTCTAATAGCCATGAATTTAAAAAATTTAAACTACAAAAAAAGAAATATAAATTGCTAAAAAATAAGGATTTCAAGGTTTACAACAGAAATCTAACTATGTAAGCCGACAAATAATTACAGCATACTTCTAAGCCTTTTCTGTGCGGCAATGGTGTTTGAGCAACATAACAATTTGAATACATTTATTTTATTGGAGAAAAGAGTGTTTAGTGTGGAAAGTGGAAACCAAAATGTGTAATCAATTTCAACATGTCACGGCCCAATCTCACCTAAAGGTCGTGATGACGCCCAACACTACAGCTAGGCAAGCCAACTAGTAATTTAAACCCATATTCAATTCTTTTAAAATTAACCGAGTAATTAAACTCTTCTTACTTGCAGGAATTTAGTAAATCAAAACAACCAAGAACAAAATTTAAATCCAAACATTCTACTAGTGTGTGTGCCAAGACATGGTGTCACAAGTGTATGAGCATCTAGTAGATTATACAAAACTTCAAATACTGTTTGAAATAAAAAAGACAGAATGTAAATACAAGAAGAGACACTGGTAGCTGCAGAACGGCTCGAAAAGGCAGCTCACCGCTACGCCTCTGGATAACGTGGGTGTAAAATGATAGGTCCTCCACTAGTACTTGCCTCAGGTCCTGCACAAAAAGTGCAGCAAGTGTAGATGAGTACGTAAACAACGTGTACCCAGTAAGTATCAAGCCTAATCTCGAAGCGGTAGAGACGAGATGGCCGACTTTGACATTCATTAAGGGTCAATAATAATGAATAAAATAAAAATAGCAATATCTAGATCAACATGATTTATAGAATTTACTATGATTTTCTTTAACCAGCGAAAATAATTAAATTCCTTCAAATGCAACAATTCTCAATATATTAATTAAATTCCTTCAATTCCAATAAATTTCGAATTTATCAATTAGCCTCATTTACACGAATAAAAATAATTCCTTAACAACTAGAGATAATAATTCTTTGAATTTCAAAGATTTTTAATTTATCAATTAGCTTCACAAGCTGCAATAAACTATCAATGTATCGTGTAATTATTATTATTAGGCACAATTTCTGCCGAGGTCGTACGGCCCGATCCGGAGTGTCGTGTACACTGCCGAGGGACGTGCGGCGCGATCCATAGATGATTCTTTCCTGCCGAGGCGTTTGGTCCGCTCCACAAGAAAGGAGAACATTTTCTTATGTACCTCCGGAAGGAGACTATATTTATTATAAGATAAATTCGGGTGAATGAATAATTTTTTTTAACAATTAATTAATTTAAACAAAAAATTAAGCATATGAGATTTTCATCCTTTAATATCTTCCCTAACAATTCACAATATATATATATATATATATATATATATATATATATATATATATATATATATATATATATATATATATATATATATATATATATATATATATATAATTAAGTAAAGAATACAATTTACACAAGTAATTTATGCTTTTGAGTCCTATACTACCGGAATTTTAGCATTAATAGTAGCTACGCACGGACTCTCGTCACCTCGTGCGTACGTAGCCGCCACAATTAACAACAATTATTAATTTAATCACCTTTGAGATAATTTTCCCCTCACAAGATTAGACAAGAGACTTACCTCAACTTGCTCCAATTTAATGCACAAGAATCCCTTTTCCACGATTATCCAACTCTGTGTAGCTCGAATCTAGCCAAGATAATTCGATACAATCACAAAAATTTTAGGAATCAATTCCATAAGAAAATACTACATTTTTCAATAAAATCCAAAATTAATTCAAAAATCGTGTGTGGGGCCCACGTCTCGAAATCCGGCAAAAGTTACGAAATATTAATGCCCATTCAACCACGAGTCTACTCATACCAAAATTACTAAATTCCGATTACAATTCGGCCTTCAAATCCTCAAATCTATCCAAGAGGGTTTTCAAACTTTTACAACTTAATTCACCAATTAAATGATAAAAACAGTGATGGATTCGGGTAATTTAACTAATATTGAGTTAAGAACACTTACTCCGTTGTTTTCTCTGAAAATCTCCTAAAATTCGCCTCAATCCGAGCTCCAAATCGATAAAAATCCCATTTTCAGAATTTAAACTCTCTGCCCAGTGATTTCTTCTACGCGATCACGAAGAACAATTTCAACACTGCCCAAAATTAACTCTACGCGATCGCATAAAGTCCCATACGATCGCGAATCACTGACTCCGCAAACCTACGCGATCGCGAACCTCCTCACACGATCGCGAAGCATTAAGTGCGTGGCCCAGCTCCTCCCCAGTTTCCCCTACGCGGTCGCAAACAACGCCACGTGATCGCGATGAATAGACTGGCCCAACCTACGCGATCGCGAGTATGCCCACGCAATCACATAGAACAAATTTCCAGCTGCCCAAATTAAGCCTACGCGGTCGCAACCCCATTCACGCGATCGCTTAGAAAAAAGTAGCCTCTGCCCAAATTACTCTACGCGATCACAGACAAACTTACGCGATCGCTTATAAGGAAATCCGAAGAACAATACAAGCAACTATCAGCAATCTTCCAAAGGCCAAAGGTGATCCGTTAGCCGTCCGAAACTCACCCGATCCCCTCGGGACCTCAACCAAATATACCAATAAGTCCTAAAACATCATAGAAACTTAGTCGGAACCTCAAATCACATCAAAAAACGCTAAAACCACGAATCATACTACAATTCAAGCTTAATGAAACTTAAAATCTCCAACTTCTACATTCGGTATAGAAACCTATCAAATCATGTCTGATTGACCTCAAATTTTGTACACAAGTTATAAATGACATAAGGGGGCTATAAAAAATTTCGGAATTGGATTCCGACCCCGATATCAAAAAGTCAACTCCCCGGTCAAACTTCCAAACTTAAATTCTTGTTTTAGTCATTTCAAACCTAATTTAACTACGGGCTTCCAAATAAAATTCTGAATACGCTCCTAAGTCCAAAATCAATATACGGAGCTATTGGAACCGTCAAATCCCTATTCTGGGGTCGTTTTCTCATAATATTGACCGAAGTTAAACTTAGCATTCTAGGCCAACTTAATAAACCAAATGTTCCTATTTCAACCCGAATACTTTTAAGTCCTGAACCAACCATCCCCGCAAGTCATAAGTCATTAAAAGTACATACGGGGAGTTTTAATTTAGGGAACATGGTTCTAAAAGTTAAAATGACCGGTTGGGTCATTACATTCTCTACCTCTTAAACAAACATTCGTCCTCAAACGGGTTTAGAATTATACCTGAAGTGCTGAATAAGTGTGGATATTTGCTCCGCATGACCTCCTCGGTCTCCCAAGTCACTTCCTCGACTGGTTGGCCCCTCCACTGGACCTTTACTGTCGAAATTCTCTTGGACCTTAACTGGCAAACCTATTTATCAACAATGGCAACTGGTTCTTCTTCCTAGCCCAAACTATTATCTAGTTGAACTGTGCTGAAGTCTAGCACATGTGATAGGTCAGCATGATACTTCCGGAGCATAGATACATTGAAAACCGGATGAACTCACGATAGATTGGGAGGCAATGCAAGCTCATAAGCAACCTCCCCAACTCGTCTCAACACCTCAAATGGGCCTATAAACCTTGGGCTCAACTTGCCCTTCTTCCCGAATCTCATGATTCCCTTCATCGGCGAAACCTTTAAGAGAACTTTTTCACCCATCATAAAGGATAAATCAAGCTCTTTCTGATCTACGTAACTCTTCTGTCTGGACTGCACTGTACGAAGTCGCTCCGAATCAACTTTACCTTTTCCAAGGCATCCTTCACCAAATCAGTACCATATAACTTAGCCTCACCGGGCTCAAACCACCCGATGGGCGAACGACATGGCCGACCATATAAAGCCTCAAATGGAGCCATCTCGATGCTGCATTGGTAACTGTTATTATAAGAAAACCCGGCCAAAGGCAATAAACGATCCCATTGACCTCCAAAGTCAATCACACATGCCCTAAGCATATCCTCCAAAATATGAATTGCCCGCTCTGACTACCCGTCGGTCTGCAGATGAAAGGCTATGTTGAGCTCTATACGGGTCCCCAATTCACTCTGTACTGCTCTCTAGAAATATGAAGTAAACTGAGGGCCTCTATCTAATATGATATAAATTGGCACACCGTGCAACCGAATTATCTTCTGAATATAAATCTTGGACAACCTCTCTGAAGTATACGTAGTCACAACCGGAATGAAGTGTGCCGACTTGGTTAACCTATCAACAATGACCCAAACTGCATCAAACTTTCGCAAGGTCCGCGGCAATCCAACTACAAAGTCTATAGTGATGCGTTCCCATTTCCACTCTGGTATAGTCATCTACTGAAGTAGACCACCTGGTCTCTGGTGCTCATATTTAACTTGTTGGCAATTTAGACACCTAGCTACATACTCGACTATGTCCTTTTTCATTCGTCCCCACCAATAATGTTGCCTCAGGTCACGATACATCTTTGTAGCACCTAGATGAATAGAGTACCGAGAACTGTGTGCCTCATATAGGATCTTTTTCCTCAGTCCATCCACATTAGGAACACATAGACGATCCTGGAGTCGCAGAACACCATCCGCTCAAATAGTAACTTCCTTGGCACCACCCCGTAGTACCGTTTCTCGAAGAACCATTAAGTGTGGATCATCATACTGGCGAGCCTTGATCTGCTCAAATAGTGAAGACTGAGCTACAACACATGCAAGAATTCGGTAGGGCTCTGAAATATCCAGCCGCATAAGTCTGTTGGCCAAGGACTGAATATCTGAAGCTAATGGCCTCTCCTCTGCTGAAATGAAATCCAAACTATCCATACTCCCCGCCTTTCTACTCAAGGCGCCTGCAACTATATTTGCTTTGCCCGGATGATACATGATAGTAATATCATAATCTTTTAGTAACTCAAGCCATCTGCGCTGTCTCAGATTTAGGTCCCTCTGCTTGAACAAATGCTGCAAACTGCGATGATCAGTGTAAACTTCACAAGACACCCCATAAAGCTAATGCCTCCTAATTTTTAGAGTGTGAACAATCGCAGCTAACTCCAAATCATGTGTCGGATAATTCATCTCGTGGGGCTTCAACTGACGTGAAGCATATGCAATAACTCGCCCTTCCTGCATCAATACACAACCTAAGCCAACGCGTGAAGCGTCACAATAGACTATATAAATCCCCGAACTAGAAGGCAACACTAACACTGGTGTTGTAGTCAATGTTGTCTTGAGCTTCTAAAAGCTCACCTCACAATCATCGAACCATCGGAACGGAGCACCCTTCTGGGTTAATTTGGTCAAATATGCTGCAATAGATGAAAAAACTTTCCACGAACCGACAGAAAACTCCTGATCTCAGTCGCTAAAGTGGGACGATGCCAATTCTGAACTGTCTCAAACTTTTTGGGATCAACCTTAATACCCTCGCCCGATACAATATGACATAAAAATACTATAGACTCTAGCCAGAACTCACATTTGGAGAACTTAGCATATAACTTTTGTTCCCGCAATGTCTGAATCACTACTCTCATATGCTGCTCATGCCCCTCCTTACTGCGCGAGTAGATCAAAATGTCATCAATGAATACAATGACAAACGAATCAATATATAGCCGGAATACCTTGTTCATCAGATCCATAAACGTTGTCAGGGCGTTAGTTAAACCGAAGGACATCACCAGAAACTCATAATGAACATATCTAGTTCAGAAAGTATCCTACGAAACATCCGAATCCCGAATCTTCAACTGATGTTACCCCGACCTCAAGTCGATCTTAGAGAATACCCTAGCATCCTACAACTGGTCAAATAGATCATCAATACGTGGCAACGGGTACTTGTTCTTAATAGTGACTTTGTTGAATTAGCGATAATCAATACACATTCGTATTGTTCCATCCTTCTTCTTCACAAATAATACTGGTGCACCCCAAGGCGATACACTCGGTCTGACGAACCTTTTGGCTAGTAACTCCTCAAGCTATTCTTTCAATTCTTTCGGAGCCATGCGATACGGTGGGATAGATATAGGTTGGGTATCTGGAGCCAAGTAAATACAGAAATCAATATCACGATCAGGTGGCATACCTGGAATATCTAAAGGAAATACATCGGAGAACTCCCGAACTACAGGCACTGAATCAATAGCCAAAGTCTCTGTAGTAGTATCCCGAACATAGGCTAGATAAGCCAAACAACCCTTCTCAACCATGTGTTGAGCCTTCATAAAAGAAATAACCCGATTAAATGAACTAACAGACGAACCCTTCCACTCCAGCCTAGGCAATGCTAGAATATCCAAGGTAATCGTCTTGGCATGACAATCTAGAATAGCCTGATATGGAGATAACCAGTCCATACCTAGGATAATTTCAAAATAGGTCATCTCAAGAAATAGGAGATCTGCTCTAGTTTTATAACCATAGAATGTAATAATACAGGATCGGTAGATCTGATTTACGACAACAAAATCGCCCACAGGGGTGGATACATAAATAGAAGTACTCAAGGACTCACGAGAAACACCCAGGAAATGAGCAAATACAGATGACACAATGGAATATGTAGATCCTGGATCAAATAATACGGAGGCATCTTTGTCGCAAATAGAAATAATACCTGTAATCACGGCATCTGAGGCCTCTGCATCTGGTCTGGCCAGAAAAGCATAGAACCGAGCTGGAGCGCCAACTGGCTGGCCTCCACCTGATTGACCTCCACCTCTAGGACGGCCCCTACCCACCTATCCTCCACCTCTTGGTGGTCTGACAACTGGTGGAGCAACTTGTCCAGTAATCATAGGCTGCTGACCCTGTTGCACTAGTTTACCCCGAAGCCTGGGGAAGAATCTCCATATGTGACTGGGATCCCTACACTCGTAACAACTCTTCGGTGCGATGGGTTGTTGACTAAGAATCTGGACCTGGGGAACTGAATACACACTGGGAGGACCCTGAATAGCTGGTGGGAGATAAGAACTCTCTGGTATAGCACTGAGATAGGGTCACACTGGAGCACCTCAAGGAGACGGTAGTGCTGGATATGGGGGCCTGCTCCCTCCCAAACTGACCTCTGCAACCAGACAGAGCACCTCTGAACTCTCCAGAATACCCGAACAGCTTATCTCTCATAACCTGCTCTCGGCTCCGCTGACGTACACCCTCAATCCTGCTGGCTTAATCTATGACCAGCTCATAAGAAGTACCCATCTCAACATCTCGAGCCATAGTGGCCTGAACGCCAGTATGTAAACCTGCAACAAACCTCCGCACTCTCTCCGCCTTGGTAGGGAGTATCATAAGTGCATGGCGAGATAACTCAGAGAACCTTGTCTCATAATCGGTCACTGACATCTGACCCTGCTTGAGCTGCTCAAACTGAAACCGCAACTCTTCCCTCTGAGAGGGTGGAACATACCTGTCCAAGAAAATACGGGTGAACCTGTCCCAAGTCATGGGAGGAGAATCTGCTGGTCTGCCAAGAACTTAAGACTGCCACCATCTACGGGCTCTGCCCTCTAGCTGAAAAGTAGCAAAGTCTACCCCATGAGACTCCAATATCCTCATGTTGTACAGTCTATCCTTGCATCGATCAAAGAAATCCTGGGGGTGCTCATGTTGCTTACCCCCAAAGACAGGGGGATGTAGTCTAGTCTATCTGTCCAATAGTTTCTAAGGATCAGCGGCTACAGCAGGCCTGGGTTTAGGTGTAGCTGCTGCCACTGGCTGGGCTCCACCCACAGGTAGTGTACCCTGGGTATGATATATAGCAGTTGCATGTCCATGAGCCTGTGCGGTAGGGATATGTACTCCCCCGCCCGCCTGGGATGTGGCTGGGTCTGCCAGAAATAAACCGGCCTAAGTCATATTGTCCATGAACCGCATCATACGACCCATAATATCCTGGAATCCCGGTGCAGATGTGAAGTCCACCGGAGTTGGCTCTGCCACAGTTACTTCACCCCTGTTCCTCAACAATGGGATTCTCTGCTGGACCCAATGCGGCATAACTGGAACAGTCCTGGGACATCCTCTCCATCTACCACGGGTTGGAGCCCTCCCTCAGCCTCTGCCTCGGCCTCTAGCAACTGGGGAGTAGCTCTTCCCTGGTCTGGAACCTCACTAGAGTGTGTTCTTACCATCTGTGAGAGAATAAGAGAAGGATATTTAGTACTACATCAATTGCATGATGGAATATGAAGAAAGGTAGTTTCCTAACATCCTATAGCCTCACAAAGATAAGTACAGACATCTCCGTACCGATCCCCAAGACTCTATTAGGTCTGCTCATAACTTGTGAGACCTACGTGAACCTAGTGCTCTGATACCATGTTGTCACAACCCAATTTCACCTAAAGGTCGTGATGGCGCCTAACACTACAGCTAGGCAAGCCAACTAGTAATTTAAACCCATATTCAATTCTTTTAAAATTAACCGAGTAACTAAACTCTTCTTACTTGCAGGAATTTAGTAAATCAAAACAACCAAGAACAAAATTTAAATTCAAACATTCTACTAGTGTTTGTGCCAAGACCTGGTGTCACAAGTGTATGAACATCTAGTAGATTATACAAAACTTCAAATACTGTCTGAAATAAAAAAAGACAGAATGTAAATACAAGAAGAGACACTAGTAGATGCAGAACGGCTCGTAAAGGCAGCTCACCACTACGCCTCTGGATAACGTGGGTGTAAGATGATAGGTCCTCCACTAGTACTTGCATCAGGTCCTGTACAAAGAGTGCAGCAAGTGTAGTATGAGTACGTAAACAACGTGTACCCAGTAAGTATCAAACCTAATCTCGAAGTGGTAGAGACGAGATGGCCGACTTTGACACTCACTAAGGGTCAATAATAATGAATAAAATAAAAATAGCAATATCTATATCAACATGATTTATAGAATTTACAATGATTTTCTTTAATCGGCAGAATTAATTAAATTCCTTCAATGCAACAATTCTCAATATATTAATTAAATTCCAATAAATTTCCAATTTATCAATTAGCCTCATTTACAGGAATAAAAATAATTCCTTAACAACTAGAGATAATAATTATTTGAATTCCAAAGATTTTTAATTTATCAATTAGCTTCATAAGCTGCAATAAACTATCAATGTATCGTGTAATTATTATTATTAGGCACGATTTCTGCCGAGGTCGTACGACCCGATCCAGAGTGTCGTGTATACTGCTGAGGGACGTGCAGCGCAATCCATAGATGCATCTATCCTGCCGAGGCGTTCAGCCCGCTCCACAAGAAAAGAGGACATTTTCTTATGTACCTCTGGAAGGAGAGTATATTTATAATAAGATAAATTCGGGAGAATGAATAATTTATTTTAATAATTAATTAATTTAAACAGAAAATTAAGCATATGAGATTTTCATCTTTTAATATCTTCCCTAACAATTATATATATATATATATATATATATATATATATATATATATATATATATATATATATATATATATATATATATATTAAATAATCAAAAACCATTGAATATAATTTACACAAATAATTCATGCTTTTGAGTCCTAAACTACCCGGGCTTTAGTATTAATAGTAGCTACGCACGAACTCTCGTCACCTCGTGCATACGTAGGCCCCACAATTAGCAACAATTATTAATTTAATCACCTATGAGGTAATTTTACCCTCACAAGATTAGACAAGAAATTTACTTCAACTTGCTACAATTTAATCCACTAGAAGCCCTTTTTCACGATTATCCAACTCTGTCTGACTCAAATCTAGCCAAAATAATTTGGTACAATCACTAAATATTTTAGGAATCAATTCCATAAGAAAACACTGTATTTTTCAATAAAATTTGAAATTAATTCAAAAATCGTCGTGGGGCCCACTTTTCGAAATCCGGCAAAAGTTAAGAAATATTAACGACGATTCAACCACGAGTCTACCCATACCAAAATTATTAAATTCCGATAATAATTCGGCCCTCAAATCCTCAAATCTATCCAAGAGGGTTTTCAAACTTTTCCAACTTAATTCACCAATTAAATGATAAATATATTGATGGATTCGGGTAATTTAACCAATATTGAGTTAAGAACACTTACCCCGTTATTTTCTCTGAAAATCTCTCAAAAATCGCCTCAATCCAAGCTCCAAATCGATAAAAATGGAAAATCGGAGTCCCATTTTCAGAACTTAAACTCTCTGCCCAGTGATTTCTTCTACGCGATCGCGAACTTCCTCACGCAAAGAACAATTTCAGCACTGCCCAAAATTAACTCTACGCGATCGCATAAAGTCCCACGCGATCGCGAAGCACTGACTCCGCAAACCTACGCGATCGCGAACCTCCTCACGCGATCGCGAAGCATTAAGCGCGTGGCCCAGCTCCTCCCCAGTTTCTCCTACACGATCGCAAACAACACCCCGCGATCGCGATGAACAGACTGGCCCAATCTACACGATTGCGGACGTGCCCACGCGATCACATAGAACAAATTTTCAGTTGCCCAAATTAAGCCTACGCGATCGCAACTCCATTCACGCGATCGCGTAAAACAAAGTCGCCTATGCCCAATTTACTCTATGCGATCGGAGACAAACTTATGCAATCGCGTATAAGGAAATCAGAAAAAAAAATACCAGCAGGTATCAGCAGTCTCTCAAAGGTCAAAAGTGATTTGTTAGCCGTCTGAAACGCACCCGAGCCCCTCGGGACCTCAACCAAATATACCAATAAGTCCTAAAATATCATACGAACTTAGTCGGAACCTCAAATCACATCAAATAATGCTAAAACCATGAATCATACTCCAATTGAAACTTAATGAAATTTAAAATTTTCAACTTCTACATTCGATATCGATACCTAACAAATCAAGTCCGATTGACCTCAAATTTTGCACACAAGTCATAAATGACAAAACGGAACTATGAAAATTTTAAGAATTCGATTCTGACCCCGATATCAAAAAGTCAACTCTCCGGTCAAACTTCCAAACTTAAATTCTTGTTTTAGCCATTTCAAGCCTAATTTAACTACGGACTTTTAAATAAAATTTCGAATACGCTCCTAAGTCCAAAATCACCATACAGAGCTATTGGAACGGTCAAATCCCGATTCCGAGGTTGTTTTCTCAAAATATTGACCGAAGTCAAACTTAGCATTCTAAGGCCAACTTAAGGAACCAAGTATTCCTATTTCAACCCGAACACTTCCAAATCCCGAACCAACCATCTCCGCAAGTCATAAATCATTAAAAGTACATACGGGGAGTTTTATTTTAGGGAACGGGGTTCAAAAAGTTAAAATAACCAGTTGGATCATTACACAACAAGAACTCTATTTCACCAAATTCATTCTAATTTAAAGTCCTAATGGTTTTTAACTTTCGTAATCACAATTCATAATTGTAGTGAAGTTGAATTCATGTCCTAGATATTTGGAAAATCTTAAATAATAAAATATAAGGAAATTAAGAATCTTTTAAAATCTTAATGATTTGCATACATATTTTTCAAATAAGGAAATCTTTAATAAATAAAATTTTAGTTAATTTCAAAGTCCTAAATATTAGAAAAAAATTAAAATGACTATTTTGTCTAGTGTGAATTCAATTTTTGAGGGTAAAAAAGGCGAACGATATTTCGCTAAGAGCCTTCGTGCTTTTAATATAGTACTAGTCTCTACGTTCGTGCGCTGCACGAGAAATACATACTGAAAATACTAAACTTTTAATTATATATATATCGTGTTGCGTAAGTACATAATGTGGAGTTTAATAATCAATTTCTTAAAAATATATATACTATATAATTCAAACTAGTCTGTAATAACGTTTTGACATAATGTAGAAAAGGAAATTAAACTTTCTGAAATCACATATATAGTTAGGGACAAGTTTACCTCCAATGTGGGACTTTTTTATGCGAATTCGAATTTAGTCGGAGCACAATGGGATACCTGACACCGGATAAAAAAAGAATTTAAAATTACTTAAAGAATACAACATTATTTACTATTTTTTGTGATGTGATAATTTACTTTAGTTAAGCGTTAAGATATGTGGAAGAAAACAAGATAGGTATGTGGAAGAAAACAAGATAAAATTCATTGGTTTTAGAAATTTAGTTGAAATTCGAATCTTGTTCGTTTAGGAGAAGCATTCTTATCCGAGTACAAAGTTTAAACAGTACTCTTAGTTGAATTCGAAGTAACGTCTGCTAAACTTTACCATTTTATCCTACATGAAAACATCTCTTTGAAGGAAATAATTAAGTTTTTAAGGATATAAAAGTTTATCATTATTTGGAGGATATCTTTGTCATTCAATATTTAGCGTTTTAATATTCGTGCTGTTATAATTAATATATAGATAGATAGATATAGATATAAATATAAATATAGATAGATAGATATAGATAGATATCGATATAAATAGATAAATAAATAAATAAATAAAAAGACGGCCCTAAGCCCATACCTTATGCTGCTAAGTTTAATTAGGATTTTGGGATTGGAATATATTTTTATAGCCCGGTTCTTTGATAAAGAATAGTATCAATAGACAATATTGGGGAAACGTTGTGATGTCGGCGTGAATATATAGAAGCTAGACTACTATTTGATTCCAATTATCAATCACTATGTGGAAATCTTTGCGGGTGATAGACTTAGTGACTGACGAGTTCGTTCGAGTGGATTTTATTGTTGATGCGAGCCACCACATATTCATGAAGGCTTTCGTTTCAGCTTTATCTAGCTTGTGTTAGTTATTTCTTTTTCTTTGGGATTTGCATACCCGTCAATTAAACTCATGTTACTATATTAGATGCTCCATGATTTTAGTGTGGGATTTGAGCTATAATTTTATTATTTGAGTGATTGTTGGTTTTTCTATCAATTTACTAAGGAATTGGTTGACAACTATTTCGTCTTTAATTACTAAAAATGCTTTTAGACCAGCACTTATTTTTTTCTCAGTGTTTGTGTAAATAGTTAAACGTATGAGAAATGGGTTCGCCTGACAGGTGGTGTTAGTTGGGTATCAATCACGTTTAGGGGTAGTCTGGGACATGACACTATAATAGTAGCTACCGAGTTCTAAAGAACCCAATATCTTCTGCGTTTGTATTTGCAAATCCATTAAATGTGTATAAACATTTAATTATGAATTCAGTAATTAAAACGAGTTATATGTTTGATAATAAGTTCAGAATCCATAAAAATTTTCCTGCTTCCGCATCTGATTTCTTCCTATTTACTTAGGTTTTGGTATGCAAAGTTACTCGCTACATATATCACTAAAAGATAATAATTGCTTAATAAAATAATTAAGATACGCGACAATACTATTATTTTTTTATTAAATAAAAGGGAGATGGAAAATGTCTCGCGCTAAACTGAATTGACAGATCTCTGCTATTAATTTATTGCCACAAAAAACTCAAGAGGGTATCCAGCAAATAGTTTATTCTTAGGTTTCCAAACGGATAAAATAAACTAAATATTCTTTCTTTCCTCTTCTGTGCATCTCACCAATTGATTGTGACATGCACTCATAAAACACAGCACCATCTCCTTTGTATAGAATATTCGTAGCTCTCTAAGAGAATAATTGAACCTTAATTAATTGAACAAGAGGAGCATCTGTCACCGATCACTTCAAGATCGGAGGTTCGAATTACGAAAGGAGCAACAACTCCAAATAAGGGATCAAAGGAAAGAGAAGTAAAACAAAGAAATATTAAATCAAGAATATACGACTATATGAAATTGAAGTGATAATGTTTTTAAAAAAAAAAAAATCACATTAGTAGTTGAAAAGATAATATCTATTGGGTGGCACATAATGAATCTCGAAAATTAATCTGTGGATTGCTACATGAAACTTAGTTCGAATGGGAGATTGTTGGGTGTGCGAACAAAGTCTCACATTGATAGCTAAAAAGATTGAAAGCTTATATATAAAGTATAGTGATTTGTTAATGGTGTGAGACCTTTTTAGAAAAAACAATGCGAGTTTGACACAAAGAATACAATATCGCTATGTTATTGAGTTGACTTAGCCCAATAATATCAAATGTTAAATCGGCCTTGATACAAGAGAATCTTATTTAGTGTAGCAATAAAGGTGACTCAATTTTTCTTTGAGGAATTTTCATAAAACACTATAATTTAGAGCCTAGTAACTATTGTTTGTCTAATTACTATTCGTAACTTTCGTTCAGTTGTTACCAACGTGTATCATTTGTATTCAAATGCGCAGCAAATACAACTTGTGTGGTTACAAAGATGAAAAATATGCATCCTTTTTCACGTTTGGGCACCGTGAAGTTGCAAGGTTGAACCAGCAAAAACAGATCAAGGTCACCGACCAACTTTGGTCGGTCAAAAAACCGACCAAAGTTGGTCGGTTTTCAAAATATTTTTTTTTTAATTTTTTTTTTTCGAAACAGACCAACTTTGGGCGGTTTTCTTTGGCGCAAAAATGCGGGAAACTATTTTTGAGTCACGTGAAATTTATGTTTCAAGAAACCGACCAACTTTAGTCGATTTTTTAATTAAAATAAATAAAAATTAATATTAAAAAAACCTACCAAAATTTGGTCGGTTAATTCGGCCGGTCATTTAAAAAAAACCGACCAACTTTGATCGGTAATTTTACTTTTTAATAAAACCGACCAACTTTGATCGGTTATTTTCGTGCGAAAATACAATTAAAGAGTATAAATCAAATAAAAGACAGTCTTAAAACAAAATGTACCAATGGTTAGTGGTAGAATAGTATCATGTCACAGTATAGACCCCGGTTCGATTCCTAGATGGTGAATCTTTTTATTACATAATTAAAATACCGACCAAATTTGGTCGGAAAAAATAGACCAACTTTGGTCGGTTTTTTTTTTTGCAATTTTTTTTTAAATTTAATTGACCGACCAAAGTTGGTCGGTAATTTCCGACCAACTTTGGTCGGTATGCCTTTTTGACCACAAAAATATCGTCCGCACGTAAATGATCGCGTTTTTATCGATTTTTGGCCATTACCGACCAACGTTGGTCGGTTTTTTTGGTCGATTTTTATCGGATTTCTAATAGTGAAGGTTGAACCAGTGAACCAGCAAATATACGGTGAAAGCTTGAAAATGTCATTTACCCAGCAAAAAAACGAAGAATTTCGCTTGGACAACGTTAGGAGACAAATTGGCTAGGGAGAATCATTTACGTACCCAAGTAAACAACATAGTGAATGTTTTCCATTCTGAATTTAAAGATGAATATTCATAGTGTGTGTGGCCAGTAGCGGCGGAGCGAAAAGTGTTCAAATTTTCTTCTCAATTGTGTTGAGGGTATGGAAAATTAAATATACACTCATAATACCTAACATTTAACATATGGACACCACATAATTTTTCGGTGAAGGGTGTGCACTAGACCACCCTTCACCTAAAATGGCTCCGCCATGGTGACCACGAATCAACGAAGTGAGATGAAAATCATAGCAAAATATCGTTTAAAATCCATCAAAATAAAAATTACTAGATGATTTTTACCATGTGAGGAGCAATATGTAATAACCCGGAATACTTTTAAATACTTATTAATTGTGAAATTGGAGAATTAATCTTATTTATACCTATTGTGTCAAATACTAAACTAGTGAAAGAAAATTTATTATAATATACAAAAATAGTGTAACAAATAATTTATTAATGGGCTTAATTATAATTACACATACTAATTAGCAAGGTAGTAATTTTGAATAAATAAAAAGAGGGCCCTAAGCCCATACCTTATGCTGCTAAGTTTAGGATTTTGGGATTGAAATATATTTTTGGAAAACTACCAGATATGTCCATTTATAAGTAGCTCATTACAAAAATTGATCAATTCATAAAATATTACTAATATTAGCCAAATATTACTAATATTAGCCAATTAGCTATTTGTAGCAAAAAAAAAAGGTCAAATATTTACTTTCTTTTGAGTGGGTGTTATTAGAATAGATAGAGTACATCTTAAGGAGCTTGAATCTCAGTTTTAGGATGATTTGGTGAAATTTTGAGGTAGTTTGAATTAAAATTTCGAAGTAAAAACTGAACATGAAAAAAAAAATGCTATGTGTATCACATATATATCACATTTGTATCAATTGTGTATCACATGTATACATGTGTGTGAGATACATGCGTGATACATGTTTGATACATGTGTCGCAGAAGAATTTTTTGAACTCGATTTAATTACGAATTTTGATACAAAACCAATCCAAATCACCTCCAATTTTTTTCGAATTTTGTATATTGACTTATCTATATGTTTTCAATGAATTTCAACTATATCCATTGAAAAAGTTCCTTTTTGCTTAGATTTTTGGAATATTGTATTTTTTTTGTATTTCATCACTTTATTTGCTACCCCATTCATGAAATTTTCTTTCCGTCTTGCATCTAATATTGCTAATCACGCTTAAAAATATGGAAGGAGATTTTTGCATGTGATTCTTTGAGAGAAAGAACCTTATTTATTTTATTTTTTAATTTTTATATGTGTTTGGCTAGTTTTGGTAAGTCTATGACTAATGGCTAGGTTGATAAGTTGAGACTTATTTGGGATATTTGTGTAAGTTTCCCTATATTTTTATAGCCCGGTTCTTTGGGAAAGAATAGTATCAATGGACAATATTGGGGAAACGTTGTGACGTCGGCGTGAATACATAGAAGCTAGACTACTATTTGATTCCAAATACCAATCACTGTGTGGGAATCTTTGTGGAGAAAGCCAAGTTACAAGGTGATAGAAACTTAGGGTCCAGCAAACTGAATAGAGAACCTGGTTCTCTATCAGTTCCCACAGTATACATACAATAAGAGATAAATAAATGACACAATAGAGTTTTACGTGGAAAACTCCGAACTCACGGGATTAAAAATCACGACCTATACTCGTAGGATTTCAACTTCACTATTCGAGCAGTTTTAGATTACAACCTATTGTAACCTAGGAATTAAACTTTTAATCCCTCACTCACTTGAAAAAACTCTATTACAAGCCTCTTTGTAATAACTCTATTATAAAGCTCACAACTCAACTAGCTTTAGCCAAGACACAAACACAAGATTTATGATTTTACAAATGGTTTCCTACACAATGCTTCTAGCTAAGCTAAGTATGAATTACAAGTAAATCACTCTAACAAAGGTGCAACACAACTAAGGACATGTAATAACACAATGTTGGAAACTGGTCCTTCGTTATGTTGTTCTTTGTTCTTGAAACATGGAAGTCACTTGCAAGATGGCAACACACTTGAGAGGAAACTTGATTAATTCTCGGATGTGAAAGTGTATGTTTTCTTCATTGCTTCATGTTAATAGTATCCAAGTGATGTCACTTGGATGATGCAAGCAAATATCTGGTACAAGGCATTTCCTATAAGGTGACTGTTGCACTGTTCACATTGTTGTGTGTGGGCAAAGGAACAGTTGCAGCGACTTTACAACTGTGAACAGTTGACTGGTACAGTCAGCAAGGGAACTAATGTCCATCTGTTCCTTCTATCGTCGCTTTGATTCTAGCTGTTGGAACTTGTGCCCGATTTGAAAGTTGTTGTGTTTTGGCACCTTGAAGATGTGTAACAGGTTCCCGATCTGGTTCTTATCATTAAGTTTGTTAGATCATCAAAACATAACAAGGCACATAACTTATCAATTTTCTCCTTTTTGATGATGACAAACTTATAATTGAAGTCCCCCCTAAGAACCAGAAAGCCATACAATATTTTCTGTACTTTCCCCTAAACTTGTTCCCCCTCTCAGTTAATTTTCCCCCTTTTGGCATCATAAAAAGAATATCCACAAATAATAAGTAAAAAGAAGTCCAGCATAATTAACTCATGCCATATGTGTGCACACAAACATGACTAAAACAGAGCATAAGAGTATAATATGCATAGTAAAAGGACGGAATACTCAGTAATTTTAAGGAAAAGAGAACAGAAATAATAGTACCACTGTTACACAACCATGCACAAATCAAAACAACTTAAAAAGTACCAGCCACCAAAAATAACAAAACAAGGGGACCAAGATAGAGGACAAACAACAATTAACTAGACACTGAGAAGGGAATTGTTTCAAGAATCACTAGAAGGGGGAAGCATGGATGAAGAGACAAGGGTTCTGAGGAGAATATCTATTCGGGCATTTGCAGACACTTGCTCGTTAAGAAGCCCCTCCTTCAGGTCCTCGACCTGTTTCCTGAGATCTGCATTTTCCTTTGCCAGTAGAGCAACCTCTGTGCCTTGTGCTCTGCTGGAACCAGGTGCCTCCTGGGCCTGACTAAGCTGTCCTTCAAGAATAACATTTTGTGCCTTCAACTTCCTTATCTCTTCATTGGCAACATTCTGGGCATAAATCAATTAAGAAATAGTGGAATTGTTGCCAACCCCTTATTTCTTATAAATGCACTCACACTCCTCTAAGGTGGTTCTCGAGAAGGTTTGCTTGCGAGTTCCCACTGTTGATTTTCCCAAAGGGAATTTGAAGAAGTTAAACGCCTTGGTGAGTAAGAAGCCGTAGGGCAACCCATGACTACCATCCTTAAAATCTGTCACTTTCTTCATGTGCTCTATCATGAGTCCAGGCAGATTGATAGTAGTGTAGAAATCTAGTGCTTCCATTAGGAACATGTCTGCTCTTGACGTAATGGAACGCCTTTCTGCATGTGGAAGTAAAATCTTGTTCCCCATCTCGAACAACCGTTGATACACTGGAAGAAGGTCCTTCTTGTGCACCTGTTCCCATTGCTGTACTACATCATCCTTCAGAATGAAACTTATGAAATTGGGAGAACAAGTCACCTCAATGGATGATATTCCTTCAGTAGGCGCTCCCAAAATTCTCCCCAACACAGCCTCATATATCACAAAGTCTATGTCGTTGACCTTCAAACAAATGTTATCCCCTTCCACTGTGAACATGTCTGCATAGAAGCTATGCACTTCTTCCTCATACACCTTAGGGCTCTCATTAGTGAACAAGTGTGTCCACTGTTGAAATTCACAAATATCAACCAGTTGGCGCATCCCTATCATGTCGAGAATATCATGAGCAAATGTTCTGCCCCACAACACCCTCTGTTTCCTCAGGTTTTTTCTTCCTTCATCCTTGGCCACAACTACCTTGGCCTTCTTGGAGGAACCAAGTTCCTCATTTTTACCAGCCTTCATTTTCACAGACTTTCTCACATTTTTCTCTTTCTTTGCAGACTTCTCAGACAATTTCTCACCAAACTTCTCAGACACCTTCTCACCAGACTTGTCTACCTCAATATTTTCCACTTCCACAGCTTTCATAGATGGCTCTCTCCTGAGTTTTGGAATTACAAGTTTCTTAGATGACCTACGAATTAAGGAAGCAGGTTCATTATTCACCTCTTCATCGTCAACATCAACAACAAGTTCTGGAAGCACTTCTTCCTCATTCACCAGCTTTCCCCCTTTCACCAGCCTCCTCCTTTTATTCTCTTCTTTATTTTTCTTCAGAACAGATTCAAGGGCTTCCTTATTTTGTAGTCTAGTAGTAGGTATTTTAAGAGTAGGCTCTTTGGGAGAAACCCTTCTACTTCTAACCGCAATAAATCTTGAAACAGACATATTGTCATAATCCTCCTCACTATTTTGCTTTTCTTCATCAGAAAGAGATCTTATCTCAGGAAATACCATATTTAACGGCTCAACATCAAAGTGGGGAGAATGAGCAGGATCAGTACTGATCTGGAGATCTTTCGAAGAGCAGGGAGTTTCATCCCAGGTAGGAGCAGAGGGGTCCTCATGGGCTAAAGGATCAGGTCCCTCATTTGTTTCCCCAGTAGTACTATCAGGTGCCAGATTTTTAAGGGGCACCAATTCCCTACCCTCTTCCTGATGGCCTTCACTTTTCCCCTGAGACCCATTGGTCTCATTAACACCCTTATAACTACCAACCAAACCTCCATCTACAATGATTAACAATATGTTCTCAATGGCTTCTTGTTCATTTACCCCCAAAGTAGAATCAGAGTGTACAAGAGGAACATTACCTGTGGGGTTGACAATATTCAAATCGAAACTTGAAATAGGCGTTGCTGAGGCTTCACTACAACGAACCACATCATGTTGGGCTTCATCACTCTCCCCAGAATTCTGACTAGAAACTTCTTGACCTTCATCTCCATCTACTGTTTCACCTTCTGCCATTTTTTGGCGAGTCAGAAGGAGAGGTTACAGCAACGAATTGTTTGGGGTTCCAAGTCTTGCGACTGCAGTGAGAAACAGAACTCGATTGGGTTGGAGAGGAAATAGCAGGTGGTTATTGGTCTAGTATGGGGTTTGTACTGGGTGACAGAGGGGACTCCGATTCTCGTTCATGTGCTTCATGAGACGAGGACACAGTGGGGACTACACTAGAGACGTTTGAAACTTCTGGATTTTGAGACATAGTGGAGATTTGTAGTGAGGATACGAGAAGAAAAGTATTTCTTTAGAGAGAGAAAAGAGAATTTTTGGCTTTGATGTGGATAGTGAGGAAAGAGACAGCTTTTGGGTTTATTTTAAGGGAAGTGAGGGACCGGTTACAGATGGGTACGAATCAGCAGGTAGATAGGTCGTTTAGTAACTGGTGTGATGTTTGAGTTCTAAGAGATGAGAGAGAGAGAGAGAAACAAACTGAAACTTTTAATGACTTGGCACTTTTATAGTCGTTTAAAAATATGCATGAGAATACAAAAGGAACTACTAACCTTTGTCAAGGGAACCAGGTTCCCTGACTTAGTTTTGTAACTGTGAGCCTCATCCTTATACCAAGATGCAATGTCATTAGCTACCTGTTTGCTCTGTAGTTTCCATGCATGTATACTTGTAACGACATAGAGATGAGTTAGAACTTGCTAGAAAACACTTTTTAGTTGTTTTTACCTGTTCATTCTTTCATAGCCAATCATTGAGGGACTTGGTGCTTAGTTCAATTTTATCAACACCAATCGATTCTTTTCAAAGTTCTCTCTACTCAGTGCTTAGGGGAAGATATATGTTACTTGGTCTTCTGTTTTGCAGAACTTCATGAAGATGAGACCCTTTTCAACATTATCTCTAAGAAAATGATGTCGCACATCAATGGGCTTTGTTCTCTTATGCTGATACGAGTTCCTTTCCATGTTAAGAGCACTTGTATTATCACACAGTAATGGCACGCAATCATAAAATATACCAAATTCCTCCAGTTGTTGCTTGATCCACAACAGTTGAACGCAGCAAGAGGCAGCTGCCACATACTTAGCTTCTGCAGTTGAAAGAGACACAAAGTTTTGTTTTCTGGTACCCCATGAAATCAGACACAATCCCAGAAAATGTGCCATGCCAGATGTGCTCTTTCTATCCACCAGATAACCAGCATAATCAGAATCAGCATACCTAAGTAAGTCAAAATTATCTCCTGGGGGATAGTAGAGAACCAGGTCCTGTGTTCCTTTGAGATTCCTTTGGACTAGACTGAACTCTAGAACATAATCCCACACTGAATAGGATATCATGTCTACTGGCTATGAGATACAAGAGTGAACCAATGATACCTCTGTACATGATTTCGTTCACAAGAGAACCAAGTTCATCCACGTCCAGACGAGTGGCAGCGGCATTAGGAGTATCAATGATCTTTGAACTTTCCATCTCAATTTTCTTTAGGAGCTCTTTAATGTATTTCTGCTGACTTATCATTGTTCCCTTAGGAGTTTTCTTAACTTGCATCCCCAAGAAAAATTTAACTCCCCCATCATGCTCATTTCAAACTCGCTTCCCATGAGCTTTGCAAACTCTTCACAAAGGGAATCATTTGTTGCACCAAAAATGATATCGTCAACATAAACTTGCACATTGAGCAGGTTCCTTCCCTGTTTCCTCAGAAATAGGGTGTTGTCAGTTTTTCCTCATGTAAAGCCATTTTCAAGGAGAAATTTGGACAACCTTTCATACCATGCACGAGGGGCCTACTTTAGTCCATATAATGCCTTGTCAAGTTTGAATACATGCTCAGGATGCTCATGACATTCAAAATCAAGTGGTTGTTTGACGAAGACTTCTTCCTTTAGATATCCATTCAGAAATACACTTTTTACATTCATTTGGAATAATTTGAATTCCATATGAGATGCAAATATAATGAGGATTCTGATGGCTTCCATTCGAGTAACTAGAGAAAAAGTTTCATCATAGTCGATCCCTTCTTCTTGATTGTATCCTTAAACTACTAGCCTTGCCTTGTTCATTGTTGTGTTCCCAAACTTATCAAGCTTGTTTCTGAACACCCTCCTAATTGATATAACAGTTCTGTCTGAGGGTCGAGGAACTAGGTGTCATACGTTGTTCCTCTCAAATTGATAGAGTTCATCTTGCATAGCAGTAATCCAGTCAGCATCTTTCAATGCTTCCTTGTTATTTTTAAGCTTAATTTGAGAGAGAAAGTCTGAGAAGGCAAGTGAGTTTCTTGACTTTGGTCTGGTTTGAAGCCCCGATTCAAGAGGAGTGATTATATTTTGAAGAGGATGTGAACTTTTGTGTTTCCAGTTAGACACCTGAATCTCATTGCGAGAGGATCCAGGTTCCTCTGAATGAGATCCATTATTGACATGTGTGCCACTTCTTAACTCAACATCAGGAGTTCCTTGCATGGCATCAATAACTCTATTCTCTTCTTCAGTTGTTGTGATTGAGGGACCAAGTTCCTCTGTATCAGTTGGAGAGTAAGCTGCACCATCTTCGTTTGATTCCTTGACCTGACTCATCATGTCAGCCTTTCCATTTTCCATATTAATGACTTCACCAGGAACCTTTGACTGCTCTCCGTCTTGATCAACCTTATCATGTAAATATTTCCCACATAGGTGGTGAGGTTCATCAAAGATCACATGTATGCTTTCCTCACCACATTGAGTTCTTTTGTTGTAGACCTTGTAGGCTTTTCTTTATGATGAATAGCCAAGAAGGATTCCTTCATCACTTTTGGCATCAAATTTTCCTAGTGCTTCCTTCCCATTATTGAGAACGAAACATTTGCACCCAAACTTCCTCAAATGTTTTAGCTTGGGTTTTCTCCCGTTCAACAGTTCATACGGGGTTTTATTCAAGAGAGACCTGATCATGCACCTATTCACCAAGTAGCACGCAGTGTTGACTACCTCTGCCCAGAAACGTTTTGCAACACCATTGTCAATCAGCATTGTCCTTGCCATGTCTTTAAAAGTCCTATTTTTCCTCTCCACAACACCATTTTGTTGGGGTGTTCTTAGAGCTAAAAAATTATGACTTATACCAATTTCAGCACAGAATTCATCGAATTTTGCATTGTCGAACTCTATGCCGTGCTCAGATATTATACTCACTACATTATGGCTCATCTTCAGTTGAATATTCTTCACAAAAGCATCAAACACTGGAAAAGTTTCATCATTGGTTCTAAGGAACAAAGTCCAGGGGAATCTGGAGTAGTCATCCATTATGACGAAAATGTACTTCTTTCCTCCTTTACTTGGCACCCTCATAGGTCCACACATATCCATATGGAGGAGATCAAGTGGACTTGTGGTGCTTACTTCCTTTTTGGTCTTGAAGGAGGACCTGACTTGCTTTCCTTTTACACATGCATCACACACTTTATGATCTTTGAAACTTGACTTAGTCATCCCATGAACCAGGTCCTTCTTGACCAATTTGTTCAGCAACGTAAAGCTTGCATGACCCAATATTTTGTGCCACATTACATCATTGTCATCAACAGCACTCAAGCATGTAAGATCCTCATTGCGCAATTACTCAAAATCAGCAATATAAATATTTTTGTATCTTTTTGCCACCAGAATCACCAATCAAGAGATTTGTGACTGTGCTGGTTTTTGACACAAATTCCATTTTGTTTTCTTTGTCGCATATTTGCGAGACACTCAGTAGGCTATATTTCAATCCATTCATATAATACATATTCTCAATTGAGTGAGTGAGCGTCTTTCCAATTCTTCTTACTCCCAGAATGTATCTCTTTTGCCATTGCCAAAGGACACACTCCCTCCTTGCAGAGCTTTGAGCGAAAGGAAATCATCGATGCTTCCAATCATATGCTTAGAATAGCCACTATCCATATACAATTTCCGGATGCTTCCTTTCACTTCTCCCTCATCATCATCATCATCATCATCATCATCATCATTTTCTTCATCATCGTCAGATTTTGCCATCAGGGCAAAGATAGAGTCATATTCAGCTGCTTAACTTTCAACTGCCATCATGGAGGTATCACCTTGTTCATCATCTTCTCCAGATTTGTTGGAAAAATCTCCCCATGAAGCAAGAGCTTGTTTCACCACATTTTCAGCGACTTCTTTTCTCTTGAATCTTTTGTCAGGAACTGGGTTCCTCTTGACTGCTTTGTTTGTATTGTGCTTGTACTGGTCTTGCTTGAGGAGAGGACAGTCTTTGATGAATTGTCATGGCTTATAGCATTTATGACACAATTCATAGCCTCTTGGATTGCTGGAGCTGTCCCTTTTTGGAATGCCTCAATTCCTATGAACCATTTTCTGAAATCGCTTCGTCAGGTAGGCCATGTCAGCTTCCTCACCACTTGAATCATTATTGTCTGCCTTGAGGACCAAGTTCTTCTCCTTTTTGGGCTCTCTTCTTTCATGGTCCTTCTTCTTCTTCTTCATTTCATAGATCTTCAGATTTCCAATGAATTCATTAATGGTCAACTTTTGCAGATCCTTTGCCTCCGTGATAGCATTTACTTTTCTTTCCCGGGAACTAGGTAATACACTAAGTATTTTCCTGACAAGTTTGTTCCTTGGAATAATCTCTCATAGAGAGTGGAGCTCGTTGATGATGGAGGTGAATCGAGTGTACATGTCTTGAATGGATTCATCATCCTTCATCCTGAAGAGTTCATACTCAGTGGTGAGTATGTCGATCTTCGACTACTTGGCTTGAGTTGTTCCTTAGTGTGTCGTTTGGAGAGCTTCCCAGATCTCCTTGGTTGATTGACAGGTAGAGATCTTGTTGTATTCATCTGGTCCAATACCACATATGAGGATCTTTTTTGCTCGGAAGTTCTTCTCTATAGGTTTGCGGTCAGCATCGTTTTACTCCTTCCTTGTCTTGGGAACTGTCACTGCCAGTTCGCCAATAGTCTTCATAGGGACGAAGGGTCCATCACAGATAACATCCCAGAGCTCTGAATTTTCAGCCATGATAAAATCATGCATCCTTGTCTTCCACTATCCATAGTATTGTCCATTGAATCTTGGTGGTCTGTAGGTTGATTGACCTTCTTCAAAGTTTGATGGAGCAGCCATTTGGATCCATTCTAGGTGTTAGCCTGATAAAAAGAACCTGCTCTGATACCAATTAGAAGAAACTTAGGGTCTACCAAATAGAATAGAGAATCTGATGCTCTATCAGTTCCCATAGAATACACACAATAAGAGATAGGTAAATGACACATCAGAAATTTAAGTGGAAAACTCTCAGCTCACGGGATTAAAAACCACGACCTACACTTGTAGGATTATAACTTCACTACTGAGCAAACTTCAGATTACAAAGTATTGTAACCTAGGAATTAAACTCTTAGTCCCTCACTCACTTGTAATAACTCTATTACAAGCCTCTTTATAATAACTCTATTACAAAGCTCACAGCTCGACTAACTCTAGTCAAGACGCAAATACAAGGTTTATGGTTTTACAAATGGTTTCCTATACAATGCTTCTAGCTAAGATAAGTAGGAATTACAAGTAAATCACTCTAACAAAGGTGCAATACAACTAAAGACATCTAATAACACAATGCTGGAAACTGATCTTTCGTTATGTAGTTCTTTGTTCTTGAAGCCTCGAAGTCACTTGCAAGATGAAAACACACTTAAGAGGAAACTTGATTAATTATCGGATGTACAAGTGTATGTTTTCTTCATTGCTTCATGTTAATAGTATCCAAGTGATGTCACTTGGATGATGCAAGCAAATATCTGGTACAAGGCATTCCCCATAAGGTAACTGCTGCACTGTTCATACTGTTGCGTGTGTGCAGGGGAACAATTGCAATGACTTTACCATTGTGAGCAGTTGACTGGTACAATAAGCAGGGGAACTAATGTCCATCTGTTCCCTCTGTTGTCTCTTTGATTCTAACTGTTGGATCTTGTTCCCGATTTGAAAGTTGTTGTGTTTTGGCACCTTGAGGATATGTAACAGGTTCCCGATCTGGTTCTTATCATTAAGTTTGTTAGATCATTAAAACATAACAAGACACATAATTTATCACAAGGTATGCTTATTTGGGGTCATGGTGTTGAGTTGAATAGTTTGATACCGTTGTGAGCCATGATGTTGAGTTGAATAGTTTGATACCGCTGTGAGCCATGATGTTGGGGCATTGTGTATGCCTTCGTACATTGTACGAGCATTGTGTATGCTTCTTGATATATTTTGGGCATTGTGTTTGCTGCAGTGAGCATTGTGTATGCTCCATTACTTATTTGAGGCATTGTGGTACCGTTGTGGACTCGTAGATGTGTTGGTTAATTTCTTTCACTACAATTATGACAAGTCCTTAGTGTCTACTCTTGTTGGTTAATTCTTATTAACTATGTTGATACATATATATTGAGTTATTGTATACATATATATTGTGTTTATTATATTATTTTTATTGTGGTGTGTTTGTATTTTCTAACACTTGTTCAAGAGGTATTTAAAGTGGCTGGTCGAGGTTCTTAGTGGGTTATATTTACATATAACCCACTCCTTACCTGCATCTCTATGCAGATATGTTTTGGGAGATAAAGCTAGTGACTGACGAGTTCGTTCGAGTGGATCCTATTGCTAAGGTGAGCCACCGCATTATTCGTGTAGGCTTTCGTTTCAGCTTTATCTAGCTTGTGTTAATTATTTCCTTCTCTTTGGGGTTCGCATACCCGTCAGTTAAACTCATTTTACTCTGTTAGATGCTTCATGGTCTTAGTGTGAGATTTGAGTTAGAGTTTTATTATTTGAGTGATTGTTGGTATTTCTATCAATTGACTAAGGAATTGGTTGGCAACTATTTCGTCTTTAATTACTAAAAATACTTTTAAACCAGCACTTATTTTTCTCTCAGTGTTTGTGTAAATAGTTAAACGTATGAGAAATGAGTTCGCCTGGCAGGTGGTATTAGTTGGGTGTCAATCACGTCTAGGGGGTAGTTTGGAACGTGACACTATAATAGTAGCTACCCAGTTCGAAAGAACCCAATATCTTCTGCGTTTGTCTTTGCAAATCCATTAAATATGTATAAATATTTAATTGTGAATCTAGTAACTAAAACGAATTATATGTTTGATAATAAGTTCAGAATCCATAAATTATTTTCTTGATTCCGGATATGATTTCTTCCTATTTGCTTACGTTTTGGTATAAAAAGTTACTCAGTACATATATCACTAAAAGGTAGCAATTGCTTAATAAAATAATTAAGATACGTGATCCGGACAATACTACTATTTTTTTTATTAAATAAAGGGGAGATGGAAAAAGTCTCGTGATAAACTGGATTGGCAGATATCTGCTATTAATTTATTGCCACAAAAAAACTCAGGAGGGTATCCTGCAAATAGTTTATTCTTAGGTTTCCAAACGAATAAATAAACTAAATATTCTTTCTTTCCTCTTCTGTGCATCTCCCCAATTGATTGTGACATGCACTCATAAAAAACAGCACCATCTCCTTTGTATAGAATATCCGTAGCTCTCTAACAGAATGATTGAATCTCATTCGCTGGACAAGAGTGATTGCTCCAATGGTAGCACATTTCACCTGCAACTTAGGATGTGGGTTCGAATCATCAAAGGAGCAACAACTTTAACATAAGGGATCAAAACAGAATCAAAGAGAAGAAAAATAAAAAAAAGAAATATTAAATCAAGAATATACGATTATGTGAAATTGAAGTGACCATTTTTTTAAAAATAAAAAATCACATTAGTAGTTGAAAAGATAATATCTATTGGGTGGTACATAATGAATCTCGAAAATTAATATGTGGATTGCTACATGGAACTTAGTTCAAAGGGAGATTGTTGAGTGTACGAACAAAGTCTCACATTGATAGTTAAAAAGATTGAAAGCTTAAATATAAATTATAGGGATCTGCTAGTGGTGTGAGACCTTTTAGAAAAAAATAATACGAGTCTGATGTTATTGGGTTGATTTGCCTAACAATATCAAATGTTAAATCGGCCTTGATATAAAAGAAGCTTATTTAGTGTAGCAATAAAGGTGACTCAATTTTTCTTTGAGAAATTTTCATAAAACACTATAATTTAGAGTCTAGTAACTATTGTTTGCCTAATTACCATTTATAGTTATTCTTCAATTGTTACCAACTTGTATCATTTATATTCAAACGCGCAATGAATACAACTTGTGTCAACTGTATTAGTTCGCGCAACGAATACAACTTGTATCAACTGTATTCGTTTGCGCAATTGTATTAGTTCGCGCAACAAATTGTATTCTTTTCTTTCTTCTTCATGTTTGTCTCACTTGTCTTTTCGAAGTATTGGAATAACGATAAAGTTGTTACAGTGTAACCTATATGAATCACGAGTTTAAAAGGGCAACTCAGTGCACAATTTATCCCGCGTTCATGCATGGTCCGGGGAAGAACCGCACTCAAGGGGTGTGATGTAGACAGTCTAACCTAATGAATCACAAGTTTGAGCCGTAGAATTAGTTACTGATCCTTATGCCAGGGTAGGCACCTCCTTGGGGTACGACCATTCTCCGAACCATGCGTAAACTCCTGTTACTTTGTGTACCGAATTGCACGATTTTGTCTCTTCTTCCTTTGAACTAGTTACTCCACACGCAAGTATAGTCTATCTGTTCCAATTTATGTGTCGAACTTTTTTTAGTCTGTCCCAAAAATAAATGTCATACTTTCTTATTTAAAAATAATCTAACTTTAAACTTTCTTCTTTATCCTTAATGAGATGATTAATTTATAACCACACAAATATCTATAATTTATTTTAAATTAATTGGTGTTGATTTCAAGATACTTGAAATCCTCTATGCATTTTTTGGAAGGTTATGGTGGATCCAGATGCTCCAATCCCAAGCAACCCAAACGAGAGGGAGTATCTCCACTAGTAATATTATGATCCATCTTTTATTTTTTTCTGTTCTTTTTATTAAAAGAGAAAAATATTTTCTCTGTTTCAATTTATGTGATAGTGTATAATTTTGCATGGAGTTTAAGAATAAAAAAAATTAACATTATGGTCTAAAATAAGTCATAGAATTTTTGTGGGTATAAATCATCACAGAATAAAATGAAAAGTTTAAAATTAAACTATTATTAAATATTAAAATTTAATTAAAACATTTTCAACGTGTTTGGGAGTAAGACATAATAATAGTAGTAGTAGTTGTTGTACTAAAAATAAAAAATATTATTCTTTTTTGGGTGGACTAAAAAGGAAAAAATATCAAGAGAATAATATTCTTAGTTTTGGCATGAATCACACTTTAAATTAAATGTCTTGCACTGACCTTTGTACTTGATTGCTTGAACTTGAACTTGATTGCTTGAACTTGAATTTGTGGAGAAATTTGAAGTGTTTGATCCACGAGCTCTTTCTTGCTTCTTGTTATAACTTCTGGTGTCTTTTCTGAGTTATGAAGACCCCTATTTATAGTTGTGGGAGGGAAGAGTTATGATAAGAACAAACTCTTTTCAACCAATCAAATTGAAGTGTGACAAGACCGCATTTGATTGGCCAGAACATGTCACTTGCGCATGTGGCGCAGTTTCATTAGCTATTTAATTTGACTTGGCATGCCTTGTCATTCTGGCACGTGGCATGATCCTACTGGCCCTTCCGTTTGACTTAGTGTGCTACGTTATTTCATGCGTGGCACCAAATTGGACCTCTAGGAAGATGATATCTTGGACTAGTGAAGTGAACTCATCATTTGTAACCCAATTAAATGGCTAGTCCAATTATATTGGATTTATATAATTAATCCAATTATATTATCTCATAATATTTATTTAGATCAAAATATATTTAATTGAGATCAAATTCAAATTTTTTATAAATTTAAATTTAATAAAATTTTAATTGCGTACAAATACCCCGACTTCAAAACTTATTAAGATGTACACTTGTCAAAATCGAAAACGGGTAATGAAGTACTTAGCGTACTATCAAATTTGTCTTAGGCCAGTTTAGAGCACAAAGGATTGTCCATGCAATTTTGTTACGTGTAAACCCGGTCAATTACTTGAACAATATAATGACCATTTACTTTGAATAGGGATAAGACAAACCATTGAAATTTGTGATTTCAATGTGAAATCATAATTGCCGCCTGATATCTACGATTCCTTTTGGGAAAGGAAATTATTTCTTATTGTCATGATTAGACATAATTGCATATTAGGTTGGCAATTCATACAACAATTCGAGTCTATTTTGGATTCATTGTCGCCGCCGTAATTAGACGAATCCCATATGGAAAACAATTGTAGCAGCCGCCTCATACACTCCATTTCACATCGGAACCCTTTCAACCATCGCCTTTTGACATCTATAAATAAAATATACTTTTTATTCTATTAGCATCACTTTTTGTGTTTGCAAATAATTTTAAATTTACTTTTGACGACTTGGAAGCATTGACGCAAAAGTAATTTTTTCTTATTTTCTTATGCTTTTTTTTTTACTAATTTTTTTATAGTTCAAATAAGAAAGATATGTTCTTGTTTAACGAGATGATTCAGTCATGAAAAAGGTGACCTTAGGGTGTGAGGGGATGGGTACTCATCCCCGCTCAAATATCAGAAAAATTACTCTCAAGGTGGCGCGACTATCGGAGAGATTACTCTCAAGATGACCTGACTATCTGAGAGATTACTCTCAAGGTGGCCCGACTATCGGAGAGATTACTCTCAACGTGACCCGACTATCGGAGATATTACTCTCAAAATAACCCAACTATCAGATAGATTACTCTCAATGTGGCCCGACTATCAGAGAGATTACTCTCAAGATGACCCGACTATCGGAGAGATTATTCTTAAGGTGGTCCGACTATCGGAGAGATTACTCTCAAGGTGGCCTGACTATCGGAGATATTACTCTCAAGATGACCCGACAATCGGAGAGATTACTCTCAAGGTGGCCCGACTATCGGAGAGATTACTCTCAGGGTGTGAAGGGATAGATATTCATCCCCTCCAAAAAATCGGAGGCCATTTCATCCAATTATACCTTTGTGCCCATTCTAATATTCTCGATTTGGACTTTGATGACTTTCTTTTTATCCTTTGTAGCCCGAAAAGATGAAAAATTTCAGATACTATACCTCACATTCCTCCAAACTTAGATATCTCGTAATCGAGATTGAAGATGGCATAGAACAAACCAAGCTTTTGGTTCACACCCCATAAGCTGGCCGGTATGCAGCCTCATGGCCTTCTTTGAGGAACTCGCTTCATGTAGAAAACTGGACTTTGGAGCACAAGTCTACTTCTAATCCATTGTCCAAGATGTGGTCTCACCAAGCGCCAATCCATCCCCACGTAAAAATTTATAGCACACTACCAAACTTAGGGCGTCGCATAATTCAAGGAGAAGTACATTGGGGAAACACAACAACAATCGAGGGCGAGTATCATTATATTCCAGGATATTGGGAATGGGCTGAAGATATACTTAGTGGAAGCCAACAAACCTTGAGTAAAATAAAGATTTATGATGTTGTCTATGCCTCACTTTTCACTTATGATCGAAACTCGAACATTTTGCAAGCATTTTGTGAGGCTTGGTTCCCCAAGATGAACACGCTTCTTACATCAGCCGTGGAACTATCTACCCCACTGTGAAAGAAAAATAAATCTGCACGCCTAAAGTCGACACATAATCCTAATGGAGTTATTCCCGAGACAACTAGGTGGTCGAGAGATCAAAAAGCTATATTCTCCAAGCTTAGGGTGAGGTCTGACAAGAAAGATGAAACGTATATAGCAGGCTTTTTATCATGTTGGCTATGTGCTTCTGTGTTTCCCTATAAGGCAGAGAACTTCATTTGTCCTGGGACTTTTAAGATGGCAACCATGATGGCAAGCGGGCGAAAGACTAGCCTTGTTGTCCCAGTTTTGGCAAGTATTTATCATGGTTTGAATAAGATTTCATGTTCTTCCCAACTTGATCAGGTCAGAGTTTGTTTTCCTATCCATTATGTTTACGGCTGGCTTGCACATTACCTCAAAACCCATTATCCACTTGCTAAGGGTTCGTATGTCCCTTTGATGGTGGCATACTCAGGAGAGAGAGCCACGAAGTATTTTGACAAGAAGGATGCAAGAAAGCGCATCCACAATGGAGAGGATATAGTTTGGACACCAACAATGTTAACTAATTCTCGTCATTATTATTAGGTTCATAACGAGGCCCCTCAATAGTTAGAGTCAAATTATTTCATGAGCTTACATTTTAACTACCTCCCTTTGAGGTATGATAACTCATTCATCATCAAGCCATATAGCCCGCATCGATTTGGTCGTCAATTTGGGTTTTACTAGAACGTCCCTGGCTTTTTGGAGAATGATATCTGTAGCGCCTCTCTAGATGAAGGACTCAGATTTTGGAGGATTTGCACACTGTATCAGTCTATGTCACGTGCAATATTTCCCCCAATGGGAGATCCTGTGGAGAAGCTTTTCTCCATCAATTATATATCTTGGTGGGAGAAAGCGCATTGGAAGTTTCTCGAGGATAATTTACAAGCTCTAGTAGACAATGTTGGGCTAAAATTTACTACTCCTTTAGGAGATGAAGATCAAGGTGTTAGAAAGACGCTCTCAAATGTCAAAGAGCCACATACTCCAATCCCAAAAGTAGTTACCCAACATAAAAAAAAGAAGCTTAAGTCCTCAAAGGCAGCTTTGAAAGAGGTGGTGTGCACTTCAATAGATATAGAAAAACACCCTCCAGGTCTTCCATACAAGCTAGAGTACCAATGAAGATCAAAATTGGAAAAGGAAACGGCCTAATCCAGTAGAGATCGTAGAGGTTCCAAGTGTTGATAGTCCCTCAAGAACGCATACAGCTTGTAACAAAGAGGTAAAATACAATCACCTCACCTTTTTCCCTTCTTTTTCTTTTTTGAACGAATAACTTCACTAAAAATTACTTACTTTCTTTTCCTTTTTCTTATGAAGTTAAATGCCATTGGGAATCCGATGGTGTCCCCACATGACAAGCCGCAAATGAGTTATGAATCTATTAGAGTGCCTACGTCTAAGGTGAAGTCATCTTCAAAGGCATCATCCCTTCCTTATGACAAAGCCCTAAAAATACAAACTCCAAATGCGATAACTCGCGTTCCACCAATGACAAATGCAACAGTATCTATTTTTGAAGGAAATAGCATTGTCTTTAATCGCAAAAAGGAATTCATCTTGGGACTTTGGGATGATATTTGCAATAGACTCTCCAAAAATCGTGCAGAATTGCTCTCATCTTATAGGGAGAAAATCACTGAGATTTTCGAGGACATGAAAAAGGCGAATATTTTGGATCTTTCTCTATTAGAGTGTTTACTGGATTCTCTTTTCGAGCTTGCTGCTTTGTATGACCTAGAGAGATCCGATTTGGCTGATAAGACGAGTGAAGAGGAGAAGCTAGAGCTGATTTTCAAAGCTAAGGAGCGTCTCGAATCGTTCAAACTTGAAGCAAGTGAGAAAGTCAAGAAATCTTCCTCTAGTGAAAAGAAACTGAAGAGAGTTGTGAAGAAGTTGCAGACATTACAACAAGAGAGGGAGAATCTCGAAGATGTTATAGAAGCGATTCAAAAGGAGGTTGAAGAGATTCAAAAAAATGTTTCAGCTACCGAGACTGAGGTCTCTTCATATGACAATGTAAATTTGTTGATTGTTGATGATTCGGCCTATCTGGAGGAGAAGAAGAAGAACCTGGAGACTAGCTGTCAAGAATTGATCAACTACAAGTTCTCTTAAGATTAGGCTATTAGCATTATCTCTCCTTTTATCTTTATGTTAGATTGAACTAGTGGATATTTATTTCATCTTAAATAAGATTGTTTCTCTTTTGCTTTACATTGTCCAACTTTTATCTTAGTCGCATAATTTTCAGCTTTACGCGCTTAAAAGATTCATATCTTGTCTTTGGGGAGTCCAAATAACGGACCATTTTTGATTTCTCAAAAATTAGACTTCAATATCTAAAACATATACAAAACTTAGAATCAAACATCTTCAGAATCTCCCCAGATAATATTTTGAAACCAACTTTAGATTCCACCACGTTGAAAATTTCAGATCTGTGTAGTCTTACCAAATAAATTATATCTTGGTGTAAAAAATGCAAAATCACGAACCGTTTGATTTTTTGGAAACTTAACTTACAAATCTATAATAAATTCAAAATGCAAAATTTAATGCTTTAAGGATAGTTTCAGATAATAGTACAAAATCAATATTAAATGCTGACACGGCGATGATTTCAGATTTGCGCTACTTCACCAAAGCTTTTGTATCTTGATGTAGGAACGTCGAAATCATGAACCCTTTGATTTATTGGAAACTAAACGTCAAAATTTAAACCATATCCAAAATGTAAAATTTAATGCCTTAAGGATAGTTTCGGATGATAGTTCGAGGTTGACTTTGGTTTTTGATATACCGACGGTTCCAAATTAGCGCCACTTCACCAAAATTTTGTATCTCGGTGTGGAAATATCGAGATTGCAAGAATTTTTTAATTGCCAAAAATTGAAATTCAAGAGCTTCATTCTCACCAAATATCTTGGGTTCAAGTCTCACTGAATTTTAAACGTCGTGCCAGGTAATATTCTTTCTTATACTTGTGTTCCCTTCTGACGCCTCTCTTCTCTTCCCTTTTATTTTATTTTTTAGGGCAATGAGCGGATATGAAGACCAACAAACTCTAAAGTTATACGAACATGGAAACATAGCGAATCCCCAGACTTCAATGCAAATACTTTATAGCCTCCTAAAAGACTATAATCATTTTATTGAAGACACCAATTTACCATAGCCGCTTGTCCCCTTTAAATTAAATGGGATCCAAAGTTTAACAGAAGAATGGTATCCCAGCTCGATTTTCAAGTGCTGATTGAATGTATTACATTCTATCGTACTTCATTCGGACAATGATTCAGGGATTATGTATCTTTTGAACTTATGCGACTGAACTCAGAATAAAACTCTAAGCTGCCTAGCTCAGAGTGGGTGATTTTTTATTTTTTTTATTTTATGTCCTAACTTTTGCCTAGCTCTTTCGAGGTTTTCAACCTAGCGGACTCTTTTTTTTGTGGTGGTCGTACATAGTTTAGACTCATGTGGGCTAGGAGTGTAGGAGCATGCAGTTTAGACTCGTGTGTCAAGGAGCGTTGCAACTTCAAGGATAATACTTCTTCAAAACCTTGCCATTGATAGGGCTGATTCTCATGCCATCTGTATCAACCAGCTTGTAAACCCCACTTAAGTAAGCTTCTTGTACGACATATGGCCGCCCATCCCATTTTGAAGTGAACTTCCCTACAGGTTTATGGGAAGTAATAATGGGTTTTCGTACCACAAGGACTTGATCTCCTACTTGAAAGGATCTCTGGAGAACTCTTTTATTGAAGGCGCGAGACAATCTAGCTCGATAACATTCAAGGCTCTATTGAGCTTCCAACATCTTCTCATCAAGAGCCTCCAATTCTGCTAATGGAAGTCGAGCATTTTCTTCATCAGTGATCCCTTCTTCAATAGCTAATTGTAATGAATGCATTTGATGCTCAAGTGGAAAAACAGCTTCGACTCCATAGACAAGTGAATAAGGGGTCCCTTGTGTTTGTGTGCGATGAGTTGTCATGTATGCCCACATAGCTTCTTCCATATGGTCATGCCAATCTCATTTAGATTTGGAGACAACTTTCTTTAACAAGTTACATAGAGTCTTGTTGAATGCCTCAGCTAGACCATTGGTGGCAGCATTGTACATAGAAGTGTTACGTTGCTTGAAGCCAAAGAGATCACAAATCGTGTTCATCAACCTATTGTCGAATGGCTTGCCATTATCTATTACTATATATTATGTTTACTCGGATGAAACTTGCAATATTTTCCTTCTTTACCTCCTTAAGAGCAATAACTTCAGCCCATTTTGAGTAGTAGTCAGTTGCAGCCAAGATGTATAAGTGTCCGTCAGAGGATTTTGGCAATGGTCCAACAACATCTAGTCCCCAAGCGTCAAATGGCCATGATGCAACAGTCGGATGTAGCACTTCAGGAGGTTGATGAATATAATTTCCGTGGAACTGGCAAGCCTTGCATCTTCGAGTGTAGTCCAAGCAATGTTTTAGCACCGTTGGCCAATAATATCCCATCCTTTTTTATATGGAAGTGTAGATTTGGTCCAGACTGATGTGATCCACATACCCCAAAATGCGCTTCTTGCAAAGCTTGGAGTGCTTCATCTTCCCCTAAACATCGTAAGAGTACTCCCTCTAAATGATTTTCTATATAGAGTATCTTTGTAGTAAAGGAAGAGAGGTGCACGACGACAGATTTCAGTCCTTCTCCTCGAATTTTCTAGGAGTATCCCGTAGCTCAAGTAATCGATAATGGGTTGTCGCCATTCTTCCTTCTCAGCCTCAGAAACGGGCCATAAGATGCTCAAGTTCATTTTCTTCACCTTCATCCTCATTTGGCAGCGGTACTACCCATTTTTGGCAGATAGTAACTTACGCTTGATCATGCAGGGTAATTATGATGAAGCTAGGGCAGCTAAAGCATCAACTTTCTTGTTTCTTTCCTTGGCACATGTTGAATAGTCACGTCACTGAACCACCCTATTAATATTTTAGCATAATCATGATATGGGCGTAGTTCAGGTTTTTTGACCTCGTAATTCCCTAAATGCTGGTTGATCACCAACTGAGAGTAACCAAAGACTTGTAATTGCAACCACTTCATTTCGACAGCCATTTCAAGCCCAAGTATTAATGCTTGATACTCAGCAACGTTGTTAGATCAGAGTTGCGTCAACGTAAAAGAGTAGGGAAGAACTTCACCTTGAGAAGTGACAAATACTACGCCAACACCAGCTCCTCTGCGATGTGTAGCACCATCAAAGTACATCTTCCATGGAGGTTGAACTTCAATGATCATTGCGTCATCATCAGGTAATTCGTCGGTTAGCTCCCAATCATCATGTATAGGGTGATCTGCTAAGAAGTCTGCTAACGCTTGTCCTTTTATAGACTTTTGAGGGATGTACACAATTTCGAATTGTTGAAACTAGAGGTAACATCTTGCTAATCGATCACTAAGGACTGGTTTTGACATCACGAACTTGATCGGATTTGCTTTAGAAAAAAGACGAACGACATGAGCTTGAAAGTAGTGCTTCAATTTTTGGATTGAGAAAACTAGTACCAAATATAACCTTTTGATTGGCGAATAATTCAACTCATTTGGTGTTATCATCCTTCTCAAGAAGTAAAGGGAGTTTTCTTTTCCTTCACTATTTTATTGGGCCAACAACGCTCCAACAGACCTTTCTTGTGCTGAAATATATAGTATCAACGGCTTTCCAGGTATAGGGGTTGCCAAAACTGGAGGCTTGATCAAGTAAGTTTTGATGCTTTCAAAGGCATTGCTACAAGTTTGGTCCCATTTGAAAGGAATGCCTTTCTTCATGAGGTGACTGAATGTGTTGGCACCTCCCAGCTAGGTTTGAGATGAATCTCCTAAGGTATGCTAGCTTTCCTTGTAGACTATTCAATTCATGAATATCGCAAGGCTCAGGCATCTTCAAAATGGCATCCACTTTGGCTTGATCAATTTCGATCCCTCGATGTCGGACAATGAAACCAAGGAACTTTCCAGAAGTAACTCCAAAGGCACATTTCAATGGATTCATCCTAAGTTGGTACCTCCGGAGCAACTCAAACACAATTCTCAAGTCTTTCAAGTGGCTGCTCTTCTCTCTTGATTTTACCACCAAGTCGTCAACATAGCATTTGACATACTCTTGGAGAAGATCATTAAAAATATTTTGCATAGCTCTTTGGTAAGTAGCACCGACGTTCTTCAAGACAAAAGGCATTACCTTGTAGCAATAAATACCCTTGGGGGTACAGAATATAGTAAGCTCTTCATCTTTTGGTGCCACGCGAATTTGGTTATAGCCCGATGAACCGTCCATAAATGACATTGCCTCGTACCTAGTAGTAGCATCGGTCATCAGCTCTAGAATAGGAAGCGAGAATTCATCTTTGGGACACACATTGTTTAGATCTTTGAAGTCAACACACACCCGAATCTGGCCATTCTTCTTCCTTACATGGACAATACTTGAGACCTATGTTCAGTATTTAACTTCGCGAATAAAGCCAACTTCAATGAGTTTGTTAACATCACTTTCGATCAAGGGAACCAAGTTCGGCCTAAAGTGCCTTTGGGATCGCTTAACAAGACGGGCACCATTCTTGACTGCAAGATGATGAACTGCTACTTTAGGGTCCAAGCCAGGAATCTCTTTGTAAATCCAAGCAAAGATATCCTTGAACTCCTTGAGTAACTCGATATAAGTGTTCTCTTCATCGATTGCTAGTAAAGCACTTAGGTATGTGGGACTTGGTTATTCATCTGTGCCAAGGTTAACTTCTTTTAAGGCATCAATCGTTGCCTTCACCCCTTCTTAAAGTTCTGGGGGGAGCATATTTTATATCTTCATCTTCTTGAGGGTCCCCATCATTGAAGGATATGTGATGACACGGTGAAACATCCTCCAATTTCTCAGCATCCTCCATTAGAGATGAAACACCATGCTCGCCTTGAGCAGTGACATGATACGAAGAACCCACACTTTCTTTGTCTTCATCACGTTTTTAGTGTAGACCATAGTGTATATACTTCATCTTTAGTACCTCATCACACGAAATCATGACTTTTGTTTGTCTGCCTCATTCTAGAAGGAACCAGACTTTGGAAATCCTTAGAGATTTTCTGAATTTTGGGCGAAGTGGGTGTTCTTGTATTTCGATAATTTCTCTAGAACTTATTCCCCTTCTTTAATGGACCCAATCTCTCAAATGTGGAAGTCCTCACAGTTGATTTTCCAAGTTGATCAAAGACAGAAGGCTTGTTAGAAGCGACATATTCATCTTCTACGGTGATATAATTGTTGCTCGCCCTTCTTATGGAGATGTGCATTGATGAAGGTTGCTTGTATCCTAAACCTTCACGTGGTTGCCTCGTCGCAGCTTCTGATGGGAGCTTCCCTAACTTTGATGGCTCATTGGGATTGTATCCATCTTTTGCAAAGAGCCTGTAAGTGTTAGGATCAAAACCTTGATTTGTTCTCTTTATAGGAAGTGCCATATTCGGCAAATAATTTTGGGCCACAAACCCTGCAAGTGTCTTTGAGGACAACTTTACTGCCTCAATTCATTTTACCGGAAGAGTTAACTCCTTTAGCATGTTAGTTTAGACATTATATTATTCACCTTCATCTTTCTTCCTTTTTAGGGACATATTGGAGCGCAAGAGTTACTTTCTTGCCATAAGACGCAATATCCCCTCTATAAGATTTATTAGAGTTAGGTTGCACCTCTTTAGTAACAGTTTTGGCTCTATCAGCAGTCACCTCAGCTCTTTTAGTTGTGGGCTCGTCATTCTTGCTTTTCATGACATTATCAGCTTTTAGCTTCTTCACAATATGGTTCTTCAAGTAGAACTTTGCATCGGCGAAGTGTGACTCAACCTTAGTGAATGGCTCATCATCAACAACTATCTTTTTCTCGAATTTACCCTTGTAGTATCTTAAACATTGATGGTAGGTAGATAGAACTACTTTATTCTCATGTATCCAAGGCCTTCCAAGCAAGACGTTATATGAAGTCTTTGCATCGATCACATGCAGCCATGCACTTGATTGCATATCTTCAATGGTGATTCCCAAACTGATAGCACCTATAACTCTTTGCCCCCTTGGTTGAATCCTTGAATCATCACATGGCTTTCTGAGAGTTTGTTCATGGGAATACCAAGTTCCTTCACAGTACGAATTGGCAAGATGTTCACTAAGGATCCTCCATCAACCAAAATTTAATTTACCCTTTCATCGCGTTTTTCATCGCGCATATAGCCAACCAGGTACAATGGGCGGTTATGAGAAGTGTCACCTAGTAGAGGATCGTCATTTGTGAACATAACTTTTTCCTCACAAGCATTAACTTCTTGAGGAATACACTCGATGAGCTTTTCCAAAGATGGTGCCGATGGTAGGTCATCACTCTTTTCTTCCCCTTTGTCAGTATGGAAACAAGAGGCACCAATACCTTCATGGAAAATCTTTGTGCGGACCCAACTTAGTAAGAACTCCTCCAAGGTCACTGGATGTTGTGGCTTTTGAGGATGGCACACCTTCACTTTTGCTTTCTTCAAATGCTTAACTAGATTCCGTCTCCTTAGTCTTTTCACCATCATTTACCTTGTTGGTTGTTTTATTGATTCATTTCGTGGGCTCCTTTTGTGGTGCCTACGGCGAGTCACCAACTACCAACCTTCATCATCATCATGGTCGTCTACTTTGACTTTTTTATTCTCCAGTAATCCTTCATCTTTGGTTTCTTTTAAACTGCAAAGCTCATTTAGACTGAATGAGCCAAAGATGATAGAGACTTGGTTTGCACTTGCCTTCTTATCTTCAAGCACGATCTTCTTTTCACGGGCAAAGTCCATAACTTTGTCCTTGAATACAAAGAACTTTTTGAGAGGGTGGCTCACGAGTCGATGGTATTTTCACTAATTTGGGTCATTTGTTTTACTAGCTTCATTTGGCCGCGTCATCTCCAAAAGCTCAATGAGATTTAACTCGAGGAGTTCTTCAAAAATTGCTGGCACATCAGAATACATAAATGGGTACTCTTTCTCTTGCAATTCTTTTAGAGTCAACTTTCCACTTGGTTTATCTTAAAAAGAAGTGGATTTCGTACTCTACTTCTTGCTCACCTTCGTTGTGAACTTCACAGGTGATGTGTTGATATTCATAGCTTCTTTTTTTTTCAAACTTGGGTGCAAACTTTCTCCATTTCCTGACTTCTTGCTTGTCGTTCCCTTTGCGAGGCTCATAGATAGACAGCCTTTCATTTCCAATGGAGGTCACGCTTGAATCTATCTAATGGGCACGAGTCGCAAGTTCTTCAAATGTGCTAGGATTGATACCTTGAAAGATGTAGCGGATTCCCCAATGCATGCCTTGGATGCACATCTCTATTCCCGAAGCTTCACTAAGCCTGTATTTGCAGTTGAGGCTTGCATTCCTCCAATGATTGATAAAGTCGATAACTGGTTCACCCTTTCGTTGACGAGTATCAACAGATCCAGCCTCGAGGTCTGTGTACCAATCAAAAGAATTTACTTTTAATGAGTGTACAAACTGCTTAACGAGGTAATCTCCATAAGTCCCAGCATTGTTGCATGTCGCAACGAAGGGCGCCACATGTTGCTTTGGATTGCCTTTGCCATCAAACTGTTAAAATTTTGGAGGTTGATAGCCAACACGCATCTTCAACATATCGATCCTTGAAGTGTACGACTTTGCGTAGGTAAAAGAGGACTTGGAAGCAACTTCATATTTGTTTTTTATAGTCCCTTTAATGAACTCATTTAGTTTATTGATTGGAATCATCCCTTCCGAAGAGACTGGAATTTCCTTAGTGGATGTAACTTGTTGTGGGGGAGGATAAATCTCTTGAACTTTTGGGTGTTTTCCAGGTGCATGGGTGGATTCTTCTTCCATCAATATTCCCACCCTGTCTGTTAGCTTGTTAATTCTAGCATCTTGATTTTTCATGCACTTGGTCAAGCCAGCGATTGCTTTCGTCAAGTTTGCCAACTATTCTTCCACAGATGAAGTGTTTGTCACCATGGCTTGCATGATTGTTGTAGATGATGGGGAGTAGCATAGATTGTCACACAGATTGATTCTTGAATGGCTCACGCTATGCGGTGTAAGTGGGGAAGATCTATCACTTGAAATATCATCATCTTCCTTCACAATAGAGTTTTTGGAAGCAGAGCTAGAATTTTCTTGATCTTTTCAGTAATATCGCTTCCTCCTTCGAATACATTCGTAGAGGATCTTATTCCTTTTGAGGTTGAAGATCCAAAAACAGGGGTTGATGCGGACGGCACTTGGAGTGCTTGTTGTCTCAAAGAGCTTGCTTTGCGCCTCGTAACTGGTCCAAAGATTCCAAAGGTAACATCGAGGATGCTTTCCACATCAGCATAGGACCTGGAGTTAGCAGCCTTGGTGGATGTTGATCTAGAGTTGATTTTCTTTAAAGCCATTTTGACGTTCTTGAACTTTGGTGATTGAAAAGTTGAGATGAGAGGTAGAGATTGTCCCACTGGACGTGCCAGAATTTGTAGACAATAAATTGCATTGAGAAAATAAAATCAAGACCGTAAAATATTGCAACAATCGTAGTATTTGATTTCAAATAACATGAGTGTACAATCTCTATGAATCCTCTCATTCTTCTTTCCAATAGTAAGTAAATCCAAGGGCCTTTGAGCTTAATCTTGAATATGTAGTTATTGCCAAGAACGATGATCTTGAATTCAACTAGCACGAACTTTGATTTGAACTCGTACTCCTTAAATCTTGATTTGTTCTTCATTATTGAGCTTGAACTTGATTTGTTCTTCGTTCTTAAGCTTGAACTTCATTGCTTGAACTTGAACTTATGGAGGAATTTGCAGCGTTTGATCCACGAGCTCTTTCTTACTTCTTGTTATAACTTCTGGTATCTTTTCTGAGTTATGAAGACCCCTATTTATAGTCGTGGGAGGGAAGAGTTATGATAAGAACAAACTCTTTCCGACCAATCAAATTGAAGTGTGACAAGGCCGCATTTGATTGGCCAGAACATGTCACTTGCACATGTGGCGTATTTTCATTGGCTATTTAATTTGACTTGCCATGCCTTGTCATTCTGACACGTGGCATGATCCTATTGGACCTTCCGTTTGACTTAGCGTGCCACGTCATTTCACGCGTGACACCAAACTAGGCCTCTAGGAAGATGATATCTTGGGCCTAATAAAGTGGGCTCATCATTTGTAGCCCAATTAAATGGGCTAGTCCAACTATATTGGACTTATATAATTAATCCAATTATATTAGCTCATAATATTTATTTGGACCAAAATATATTTAATTGAGATCAAATCCAAAATTCTTATGGATTTAAATGCAATAAAATTTTAATTGCCTACAAAACTTTGGAGGAACTTTTGAGAGGCTAACGCTATAGGAATTGGAGGCTTGAATAAAGTTCTTTATTTTTCTCTATTTCTTGATTTCTACCCTTTTATTTGATTAAATAAGTTGTTATTTTCGTGCCATGAGAAACTTGGTATGAATGTTATGAATCCTATCTTTTGTTAATGATTTGATTATAGTTTTACGAGTTAGCTATATATGTAATCTTGTGCCTAATTGTTTAAATTGTTTGATCACCAATTAAATTTTATATGTGAATTCTAAATTGAACTAAAAAAATAGGTTAATCTGAATAGGCGAATAAAAAAAATAAAACCACATAAACTCAAACAATTACGCTCTTCGATAGCAAAGTGACAACCAGAAAAACCAAATTAAAATAAAAAAGAGAGCCCTCGACATGTAGATTGTGTTAGTCCAATTTGTAAAAATTGGATAAGGCGCCCTATTTGATCGCCCCTTTTTAATTTGTACCCATTTTTTTTTTTTTTGCATCTGTATCCGTTTTTTTGTTAAAAGTATTTTAAAAAAACGATTTTACCCTTATTTAATAAAAGACTATTGACAAGACTATAGACTGCATGACAAAAATTCAGTATGTTTTGGTATGAAGTTTTAGCAAATAAACTAAATAACTTCAGCATGCATTAGCAAAAACTCATTAGAAAATTACATATTGCAAGACAAAAATTTAAGCATGTTTAGTTTGAAATTTTAGTAAATGAACTAAAAACATCAGTTTTTTAGACTGAAATTTCAGATAAAACTCATGACAAAACTGTAGACCACAGGACAAAATTTCAGTATATTTTGGTATGAAATTTTAGCCAATAACTAAAGAATTTCAGCATGCATTAGCAAAAACTTAAAAAATTACATACTGCAGGACAAAAACTTAAGCATGTTTAGTCTGAAGTTTTAGCAAATGAACTAAAAACTTCAGCTAGTTTAGACTGAAGTTTCGGATAAAACTCATGACAAAACTGCAGTTTACAGGACAAAACTTCAGCATGATTTGGAATGAAATTTTAGCAAATGAACTAAATAACTCTAGCATGCATTAGCAAAAACTCATTAGAATATTACATACTGCAGGACAAAAACTTAAGTATGTTTAGTCTAAAGTTTTAGAAAATGAACTAAAATAACTTCGGCATGTTTAGACTGAAGTTTCAAATAAAACTCATGAAAAAATTGTAGACTGCAGGATAAATAATTTCAGCATGTTTTGGTATGAAATTTAAACAAATAAATTAAATAACTTTAACATGCATTTTCAACATATCGATCCTAAATAACTTTATTTATATTTTCCCATATATAATTATATATATGGTATTCGAAATTAACTATCTGGACTTATTTAGATTCATGTCGTTCAATTAAAGGGGAAGCACTCTTTATTAAGGGTTTCTTCATGACCCAATAATCTCGAAAATCAAGTGATTACCTTCACATAGACTTTAATGTCTGGATAGTCCTCTTAGACTAGCTAGCCATCGATATGAGTATGGAAGGTTTAGGCTCGCTCTGCTACCCAAAGCCTTCTCTGTAGGCTCTGCCACAAGGTTGAATTGAACCGTGAATTTCTGCCGATACTATGGATGATGGTATTCCGTATAGATGCACTACTTCATCAATATATATTTGGGTTAGCTTGCCCATCGAGTAAGTCATATTGATCGACAAGAAGTGAGCCCCCACCAAATTGCGTCATGTTGCATTACTATTTTCCCAGACGTGAAACCAAAACCTTAAGTTTAGGGTGAAAAGATCATATATATCCAACACACCGCTTTGATTCGTTGTCCTCTATTTCTTCGAGTCTTTTCAGCACATGGGTTTTCAAGGACAAATTTTTCTTAACTGGTTGGTTTTCATAATAAATGTTTTTTCATAAATGTCTGACTTCATTTATTGTCGTGTAACTATGAATGGAATAATTAAAAAGATAGAATATGCTACTTGTTGTTCTTTTTATCGTCATTAGAACAATGAATGTAATAATTCATTAATTAAATAGAATAAAAGGATGATATTCTTGTCACTCACACATATGACTAGGCCTGTTCAAAATCGAACCGAAATCGTTAACCGAATCGAACCGATAGCTTATTGGCTTGTTGGTATCGGACTATTGGGGTAATGGATGGTGAACGGATTGAGATTTTATAAATAAGAACTTAACGGTTTGGGGGCGGATTACTCAATTTTCTTATCTGGTAAACCGTTAACCCCTTAAGAATTTTTATATTTATACTTTTACCTCTATGTATATAAAATACTATTGAAACCCTAAATGATTAAATCCCTAATTTCTATTTTCTAATTCTCAAATGTCTGCAGCCACCAGAGTCAGAGAAGTCGTCAGTATCATCTCTCTCTTGAACTGAAAACTGAGAAGTCGAAAAATCGAAATCTCAATGATTAATAAGTGTATGTCTGTGTGAGTAGTATTGATGGTATTAAAAATTTGGTTAATACGTGTATGACAATATGAGTAGTCTTGAAGACTCTTCAATTAAAAAAATACCGTTTGGTTAGATCTTAGATGGTATTAAAAATTTGGTATTTATTTGAAACTGTTTGGTATTGATTGAATGAATGTTCAAAATATTTCTATTTGGTTTAGCCGATAAGCCGCCCGATAATTGTTAATCCGATATCAATCCGTCTGTTATCTTATTGGATGGCTAGCGGATTACAACATTTATAATCCGATAATCGTTAAGCCGAATCGTTAAGCGTAATTATCCGCCCGATCCACCCGATAAGCACCCTTTAAGGATATTATGAATTTTCTTCTTTCTTTGTTATGGCTAAGATTTCACGTGGCAATGTATTATTTTAATTTGAAAGTGCTCTATTCAATTTTGCTAAATTTTTAACATCTTAATGTAACTAAATTTAGAGAAATAGTAAAAAATAACTAGTCATATATGAATGAAAATGACTATATAAAGATCTCATTTTTTTAAAATTACTTATCTCTTTCATCTTAACGTAAGATGTCTAATACTCTAGTGAAATATTTGACCTAATTATAACTAAAAGAACATATGTAATGAGTCAGAAAACTCAGGGGTGAATGTACAATTATAGTTATCGGATTCGGCTAGCAATTCATATGCTATATATGTGTTAGAAAATATATTAAATATGTATAAATATTAAATTTCTAACCCAATAACTCAAATGATCAGCATGTTCGGTGGACATCTCTTAATCGATAAGATAAGTGATCTTTTTCTCTTAATTATAACTTCTTAGGTTTCGCCGCCCAAAAGGTGTGGTGAATAGTAAAATTCTTTTTTCTTAACCAAAGGTATCGGTTTAACCTTGAGAATAAAATCATCATTGATAATTGTTTACCCTAACAAATGGATAACAATTAAATTTGTAAGTAATTTTAAGGATACATGGATTTATTCAATACAAACGGTAAAGATTGTGAGAATAAACAGATAAAAGATGTTATAGATTATCAAACCGCTTAAAAATAGGGGGGATGATTCTGGACTCGAGGGCAGCCTCAATGAGGTATTCATCTTCGATCCCTGTGCTTATAATAATGAAACACTGATCAACAAACATAAGAGCTTTGAATAACATAAAAAGTAATAGTATATTGCTTTGGTATGCGTGTTACAATATGCTCAATAAATAATCAAACCCCCTTTATATAGTATGGGAGTCATACTCTAGGTACAATTCCATAAAAGGTAAAAAATCCATAAAAGATAAAAAAATTTCCGGTTAACTAATCACCGAATTTCCGCCGGTACATGCCGAGATCCACGCTGCGATACTCGGCAGGTCACGGGTATCACTGCTTCATGTTAATCATGTCCGGTCGCCCGATAATGCTCTCTGAAGTCTTTTAATAGTTGGATCGATACCGGGGCCACGTTCCCAATATTCTCGAGGGAGGGAGTCGTTCTCCTGGAACCTGTCTCGATGAGTCCCTTACCTCGATTTCGGCTCTTTGTCATGACGTCCCTTACTCGATTTATTTATCGAAAACCAGTCCATCTCATGGGTCCGGTTTCACCCATATACATATAGTTCCCACGTTTCTTGGAGAGTAGGTTCTATGGAAACGATATGAATTCTTCGATCTCTTCTCCAATACGCTGCGACACAAAACGATAAAGAAACTGAAATGTCCCGTCAGTCGCATCATAATAACTCCCAACGCGTGTCATCCGTTGGCATACCACTCCTGGATGCAAAACGGCGCGAAGCTACCCTTTCTTTCGTTCATTTTTTTACTTTTGACTAAGCTTCTGGCTTCGATCCTTCAAGATATCACTGTCTTCCTTCATTTTTTAATATTCTTACTATTGTTCTTCAAATTGCAACCTTTCTTTTACCTCTCACTTAAGTTAGTGTGATTGATATTCTTAGCAAGTTATCACCCTTCATCTCCTCATTCTCCTTCATACCTTCAAACCTTTTTATTCAGATAAAAAATGGCAAAGACTTCCAAGACCGTTTCTTAAAAAGATACTCCTTCTTCTACGCAGTTGACCACTGAGGTCGAGGAGACTGCCCCTGATATAGTCGTCCTTGAGAGGTCCGCTCCGGGCGCGGCCACTGATGAACCAGCAGCCGAGCCCCCCTTGAAAATGTTCATCCTCGGGGGGTGTTCGATTAATGATGACTTCAAGGTCGAAAATCTCTCGTCGGTTCAAGGTCGATGCGAGGCGGTGTCTCGGTACATTTGTTCCATTACTGAGGCCGTTCTTCATGCAGTTCGGAAGGACGACGGCATGGCGGATAAGGACGTGGTGATTCCTGGGCCTCATGACGACATCACCACCCATATTGAGGGATATCTGAGTGTTTACACTTAATCCCTTTACATTGGGCCCTGTGGACCTAGTCATCTTGAACTTTTGTATGAGGTACGATGTATGCCTCGGCCAAATCCACCCATCGCTATGGAGGATCGTAATCCTTCTCCGATTCTTCGTGAATAAAACCGACTCATGTACGTTCACCATTGATCATCTATGCCACTTGTAATGTCCCTGAATCTTCCGGGGGTGACTGATAAAGCTTGTATGTTGGGCCAGCAAAGCCCCATTTTCAAGTATCGATGAGGATCGGGATCGGGGTTGGCAAGGACGCTTTGTCTGGGTGAGGATTGCCGACCTGATACCCGCCGAGTGGAGGCTGTTCCCCGAGAAGTGGAACTTATCACGTAAGTATAACGCCTATAAAATATTGATTTTATGTTTTATCTTCCCTTTTCTCATCGGTTTTTGCTGTGGTGCAACCCTCGCTCGAGTCCCAAATGCCATTCCTCGGCTCAAGGAGTGGATCGGTGGCATTTGTTCACAAATGTCTTATGTCAAACGCTCGTGGTGCGAGCTCTCGAAGGCCGCTGGGAGGCCCGTTCTTATGGTAAAATTCCTCTCTTCGAGTAAGTAGCACTAGATTTTCCTTTTCAACACTATCTCCTCAATGCTTCTTTTCCTTTCTGCAGGCTTACCTAAGACCATCGAGCTCAAGACCTTGGAGGGGGGCGAGGACCTGCCCGCTGATCCTTCCACTTTTGGGCAGCCCGAAGCCACAGCAGGAGAGAAGAAGTGGAGGAAGGCACCGAGTTCTCCGAGCTCGAAGAAGAAAAAACCAAGGATAAGGTTGGCCCGTAAGCCAAAGGAAAGCTCCAGCTCCCGAGTACCTGACTCAGACTCAATCTTTGTCTCTCAAGGACGAGCCCGAGGAGGACGACCTTTTTGTGGCCCGCAAGCTGTCCGTCCCCGATTAACAGGTGGTAGCCGAGGGAAACGACAAAGGCTAATCCCCATGAAGTTCACGAGGCTAGTATATGGGTGAGGGTCAAGAACTCTCGAGTTGCCGGCTCCGCCCCGTCCGGTGTAATAGCAATTTCCGGATCACCCTCGTTCACAGAGTTTATGTTTGATGAAGCTCGAGCGACGAAGGAGCGATCTAATGAAGGGTCTCATGGAGCAGACGATCCCCTCCGATGCTTCTTTGATGGTGTAGACTCAACCACCCTGGAAGACTTCTCCGGGATGGGTGACTTAGAGGTGCCGAGAAAAAGTTCATCCTCGGAGGTCGGTGGGCCAAACTTGAGTCTGAGGTTGGTCAATCGGTTCCCCGCTCCGAGCACGGATCCTAGCCTGAAGCGATCCATTTTTATCACCGTCCCGGAGGATTCCCGGATTCTTTCCGCCCTTGTCGGAGTAGCTAGCTACCTCAGGTGCCTAGTAACTGAAGAAGACCAGGCAAAAACGAAAGAGATGGATGAGCCATGCTTGTTCAACGAAGCACAACAGGTACTGAATCGGGTAAAGTGTTATCACACTCTTTTATCTTCGAATTTAGTTTGTGATGACTCTAATGCCTTTTTTCACATTATGCTGGCCTCGGTGCTCCACCATGAAACCTTTCTCCGGTACCGGGATGAGCTTAGCCAACTCGAGGCCGAGGTCGAGGCCAAAGAGCTTGCTGAGAAGAGAGACATGTATAAGTGTCATGACCCCAATTTCCCTCAGTAGGATGTCGTGATGGCACCTAGTCTCTAAGACTATATAAGCCTAACAACTTGTAGAATAACTGAATATAAGCTGAACTCAAACCTCAACATATGAAATATAAATAAGAACTGTGATTTAAATTATTACAACTCCCAATACACGGTAGAAATAAGTCAGAATCTCTAAAGAGAAAATGTTAAGTGTCTCTATACACCAGAGTCTAATGAAAATAAAGAAGAGTAACATCATAAAGATAAAGGGGGACTCCGAGATCTGCGGACGCTGACAGATGTACCTTGAAGTCTCCACGTACGGCCTAGCTCACTAGTATCTAGCCTGGTAGGAAGAACCTAGATCTGCATAAAAAGATGTGCAGAAGTGTAGTATGAGTACACCACAACAGTACCTAGTAAGTGTGAAGCCTAACCTCGGTAGAGTAGTGACGAGGTCAGGTCAGGGCCCTACTGGAAATAAAAGGAAGCAAGGCAGAAGATATAACAATATAATGAAATGACGGGGAATTTAAATAATGAGAAATTACATAAAGGTAACAACACCGCAAATAAAGGTAAACAACAGGGGCGTTCCCGAGGTACCGCCTCGTAGTCCTAAATGTAAATACACAACAGGGGGAGCTCCCGAGGTACCGCCTCGTAGTCCCACCTATGGAACCACGAATTTACAGCAAGGAATCCAACAGTTAAAGACTAAATGCAAGATCAAGGAAGCAGGTAATTCAACTAATCATGTTGGACAAATTGCAAGTAAGAGTTAAGATACGTAGGCATGCGACATTAGGCTAAACATAATGACTATATAGGCTAAAGAAACTCAGTTAAGGAATTAAAAGAAAACTACTCAGCAAAACCAGATGTTTCAACATATAACATGAGTACGTACTCGTCACCTTGCGTACACGGCCTTTATGTATTGCAAATACCATAACAGTACCAACACCTAAGGGGAGTTTCCCCCACACAAGGTTAGACAAGTCAATTACTCCAAATCTCGCTCAATCAATCGATAAAAATGCCTTTCCCTCGACTTTTCGACTCTGAACGGTCCAAATCTAGAAAAAAACAATTACATTCCATAAATACAACTACAAGAAACTAATTTAAATAATAAATCTACGACTTTAGCAAAGAATCAAAAATCACCCCCAAAAGGTTGACCCTGGCCCACGTCTCGAAATCGGGTAAAAGTTATAAAATATGAACACCTATTCGATATCGAGTTTAACCACACCAAATTTACTACAATCCGATACTAAATCGCCACTCAAATCCCCAAATTAAACTCTCTAAATCCCTAGTCTCAAACTCTCAAATTCCACCTTAATTACAAATAAACTAGGTGGGCAATTCAATGGAAAAACAAGATTATTGAATAAAAATGTCCACAAATGGATTACCTGAAGAAATCCCTCAAAAATCATCTCAAAATTCGCCTTAGCCCGAGTTTGCAAAGTCCAAAATGAGACAAATCACGAAACCTTCGGATTTTAAACACTGCCCAGCATTTCCGCTTTTGCGGTACGGCTTTTGCGGTGAAACTCCGCATCTGCGGAGTTCACTTAAACTCCCAGACTCTGCACCTGCGCGTAATCATCTGCATCAGCGGAAGCGCTTCTGCGGCCCCTCGTCCGCTTCTGCGGAATCCTTGGCTATCTCAGGTCCCTCACTCACTTCCCTTCTGCGATCACCCTTTCGCAGAAGCGGCTCCGCTTTTGCGGCCTTCATGTCGCACCTGCGACCACTGGCCATCCTCATCATCCCCGCATCTTCGATCGCCCACTAACTTCTGCGAGCTCGCACCTGCGATTAATCTTGCGCAGGTGCAATTGCACCAGAACTGGTACACTTAAGCCATTCTCACAAGTCCAAATTTAGTTTGTTAACCACCCGTAATCCATCCGAGGACCCCAGGACCCCAACCAAATATACCAACCAGTCCTAAAACATCATACGAACTTAGTAGAGCCTTTAAATCACATCAAACAATGCTAACAACATGAATTGCATATCGATTCAAGCCTAACAAATTTTAGGCTTCAAACATCCACATCCGATGCCGAACCCTAGGAAATCAAGTCTGATTGACCTCAAATTTTGCACACAAGTCATAATTGACATTACGGACCTACTTCGATTTTCGGAACCAGAATCCAACCCCGATATCAAAAAGTTTACTCCCAGTCAAACTTTCCAAAAATCATCAAATTTGCAACTTTCACCAATTAACGTCGAAATGACATACGGACCTCCAAATAAACATCCGGACACGCTCCTAAGACCAAAATCACCCTACTGAGCTATTGGAATCATCGAAACTCCATTTCGGAGTCATCTTCACACAAATCAACCTACAGTCAATTCCTACGACTTAAACTTCCATTTTATGTACTATGTGTCCCATTTCACCACGAAACCAAAAACCAAACCTCCCGGCGAGTCACAAAACCCAACAATGAGATAGAGGGAGCAATAAATAGGGGTTCGGGGCTAATACTCTCAAAATGACCGACCGGGCCGTTACATCCTCCCCCTGTTAAAACAAACATTCGTCCTCGAACGAGTACAGAGACATACCTAAAGTGGTGAAAAGATGAGGATAACGGTTGCGCATATCATGCTCGGTCTCCCAAGTCGCCTCCTCGACCGGATGACACCTCCACTGAACCTTCACTGAAGTGATGTTCTTTGACCTCAACTTTCGAACCTGCCTGTCCAAAATGGCCATCGGCTCCTCAATATAAGATAGATCCTTGTCCAACTGGATTGATCTGAAGTCTAACACATGAGATGGATCATCGTGATACTTCCGTAGCATGGAAACATGGAATACTGGATGAACTTCAGAGAGACTAGGTGGCAGTGCATGTCTGTAGGCCACATCTCCAACCCTCTCAAAAGTCTCAAAAGGCCCGATATACCTAGGGCTCAACTTTCCCTTCCTTCCGAACCTCATAACACCCTTCATGGGTGAAACCCGGAGCAAGACCAGCTCCCCAACCATGAATGCAATATCGCGAACCTTCTGATCTGCATAACTCTTTTTCCTGGACTGGGCTGTACGAAGTCGATCCTGAATCAATTTAACCTTTTCCAAAGCATCCTGAACCAAGTTTGTACCCAATAGCCTAGCCTTGCCCGGCTCGAAGCAACCCACTTGAGACCAGCACCATCTACCGGACAAAGCCTCATACGATGCCATCTGAATGCTCGACTGATAACTATTGTTGTAGGCAAACTCTGCAAGTGGCAAGAATTGATCCCAAGCACCCCTAAAATCCATCACACAACCATGAAGCATATCCTCCAATATCTTAATAGTGCGCTCGAACTGTCCGTCTATCTGAGGGTGAAATGATGTACTCAACTCCACCCGAGTACCCAACTCATGTTGTATGGCTCTCCAGAACAGCGATGTAAATTGCGTACCCCCATCAGAGATGATAGATACCGGCACGCCATGAAGCCTGACAATCTCGTGAATGTAAACCTGAGTCAGCTGCTCCGAAGAATAAGCATTAACCACATGAATGAAATAAGCTAACTTGGTCAATATATCCACAATCACCCAAACTGCATCAAACTTCCTCTGAGTCCGTGGGAGCCCAACAACGAAATCCATAATGATTCGCTCCCATTTCCACTCCAGAATCTCTATCTTCTGAAGCAATCCACTTGGCTGTTGATGCTCATACTTCATATGCTGACAATTTAGGCACCGAGCTACATATTCCACTATGTCTTTCTTCATCCGCCTGCACTAACATTACTGCATCAAGTCCTAATACATCTTTTGCGGCACCTGGATGAATGGAGTATAGTGAACTGTGAGCCTCCTGGAGAATCAACTTACGAAAACCATCTACATTGGGCACACATAGCCTGCCCTGCATCCGTAATATACCGTCATCTCCAATAGTGACCTCATTGGCATTGCGATGCTGAACCGTGTCCTTAAGGACAAGCAGATGGGGGTCATCATACTGACGCTCTCTCATACGTTCATAAAGAGAAGACTGGGAAATCACACATGCCAAAACTCGACTTGGTTCAGAAACATCTAATCTAACAAACTGGTTGGGCCAGGCCAAAACATCCAAGGCTAAAGGCCTCTCTGCTACTCGTAGATATGCTAAACTACCCAAACTCTCTGTCTTCCGACACAAGGCATCGGCCACCACATTGTCCTTCCCGAGATGATAGAGGATGGTGATATCATAATCCCTAAGCAGCTCCAACCATCTTCGCTGCCGCAAGTTAAGGTCTTTCTGTTTAAACAGATGTTGTAGACTCCAGTGATCGGTGTAGACCTCACGAGGGACACCATACAAATATTGCTGCCAGATCTTCAAGGCATGAATAATAGCTGCTAACTCGAGGTCTTGGACAGGATAGTTCTTCTCATGCACCTCAAGCTGTCTAGATGAGTAGGCAATCATCCTACTGTCCTACATCAATACCGCGCCGAGGCCAATACGTGACACATCACAATACATCATATAGGATCCCAATCCAATAGGCGACACTAACATTGGGGCTATAGTCAAAGTAGTCTTGAGCTTTTGAAAGCTCTCCTCACAATCATGTCCACCTGAACGGAGCACCCTTCTGGGTCAATCTGGTCATAGGTGCAGCAATAGATGAGAAACCCTCTACAAATCGACGATAATACCCCGCCAAGCCAAGAAAACTCCGAATCTCCGTAGCTGAGGATGGTTTGGGCCAACTCTGCACTGCTTCAATCTTTTTCGGATCTACCTTGATTCCCTCACTCGATACTACATGACCCAAACATGCCACTGACTCTAGCCAGAATTCACACTTTGAAAATTTTTCATTCAACCTTGTTTCCTCAAGGTCTGAAGCACGGTCCTCAGGTGTTGCTCATGATCCTCCATACTCTGGGAGTTCACCAAAATATCATCAATAAACACAATAATGAAAGAGTCAAAATAGGGCTGAAATACACTTTTCATAAGTGCATGAATGTTGTTGGAGCGTTGGTCAACCCAAAAGACATCACAAGGAACTCGTAATGACCATACTGAGTCCTGAAAGCAGTCTTTAGAATATCTGGCTCCCGAATCTTCAACTAATGATAGCCTAAGCGCAAGTCAATCTTAAAGAACACTCTAGCACCCTCAAGCTGATCAAATAGGTCATCAATACGTGGCAATGGATACAAGTTCTTCACTATTACCTTGTTCAACTGGAGATAATCAATACACATTCGCATAGAACTATCCTTCTTCTTTACAAACAAGACAGGAGGATGACGAGCGTAAAACACACACTTAAATATGCTCGCTAGTCGAATATAGTATAATATAATATCGTATCCACATGGATTGGAGTTAAACAGTATTTTTTTGTTTATAGCTTGATTGCTATCCAAGATGATCAACAGTTGAGATTTATGTGATTAAATCTAAAATTAACTAAGAGTCTAACTTATTGACGAATGACACTCGAACAAAAGTAAGCAAGGAAGATATCAATGGGAGAAAATAGGGATTGATTGGATATGTGCAAGATAAATTTCTGGGATTTAACTCTAGTTAATTTTCTAATATTCAAGTGAGTCTCTCGAATTAACTCAATTAGTAGTTCAAAAGTTTAGTAGAAACTCCTCTCTTGATTAAGTATTAACCTCACAATATGAACCAATTGAAGCTCAGTAAAGATATGCAAGAATTCGTAGTGGATTGGTTTTTAGGGGAACCTCTCTCGATTATCCTCCTAACTATGGTTAAACAATAATTCAACTAGCATATTTCGATTACTAAGAAGAATTAATGAACTCATCCAACAAGATAATGCAATGATATCACAAGTTATGCCTCTCTCGATTACATGAACATGTGAATATAAATGAAACAATTAAATCATCCAAAATGATTCACTACATAAAAACTAGAGTTATCATCCACAAACAAATGTCAATACACCAAATCCATCAAACCCTAAAGAGAATTACTTCATATCGTAAAACATAAAAGATCCAAACTCTTGTTTTGAGTGAGGATTGAATGATGAAATCCTTGTGCTCTTGCTTCTCCCACTTCTCCTTAGCCTCCTTAGGTCTTAGATGTGTCAAAAAGTCCAAAAACTACCATTTTTCCATGTATATATACCAAATAGGGTCGAGCCCAAATGAAACACCTTTTCCTATGCGAAATAGGACTCTTTCCGGAAAAGGACGTATGCGGCCGCGCACCTGGGAGTGTGCTCGCGCATATGGCCGAGCACTTTGGCCAGAACACTGCCTAACATGTGCACCCAGTGCGTGCTCACGCACCTGAGTAGCCTCTGAACTTTGCTAATTTTTGACATAAATTTACGTTGTTGCGTCGCACAGTGTGTTGCCCCAGTGTATTTTTTCAGCAGTTGATTCTTCCTTGAATTTTGACATCCAACAGTGATCCTCGACCCCTGAACACGATCTCGGCTTATTCCTTTGGGATTTTACTCAGACTTCAAAGCTCCAAATAATTCTAATTAGTTCCACAATATCTACATAACTCGGAACTCCTACAAGGCATAAAACACATAATTAGTGCAAAACACTAGCGATTGAAAGCTCAATTCAATTAAAGTGCAGTAAATTAGAGTGCAATAAGCAACTAAAATACGAAATTATAGCCTACCATCAGAGCACCCCAAGGCGACACACTGGGCCGAATTAAGCCCTTATCGAGCAACTCTTGCAATTGTTATTTTAATTCTTTCAACTCTATTAGGGCTATACGATAAGGTGGAATAGAAATGGGCTGAGTCTCGGTAACAAATCAATGCCAAAGTCAATATCCTTGTAGGGAGGCACGCCCGGAAGATCCGCTAGGAATACTCTGAATAGTCCCTTACCACCGGAACTGACTCGACGGTAGAAGTATCAACACTAACATCCCTCACATATGCCAGATACGCATCACACTCCTTCTCAACCATTCGCTAAGCCTTAAGAAATGAAACAACCTTGCTAGGAACATAATCAAAGGTACCTATCCACTCTAGCTGCGGTAGACCTGGCATAACCAACGTCACCGTCTTGGCGTGACAATCAAGCATAGCGTGATAGGGCGACAACCAGTCCATGCCCAAAATAACATCGAAATCCACTATGCTGAGCAATAATAAATCGGCTCTGGTCTCAAAACCACTAGGAACAATCAAACACGACCGATACACACGGTCAATAATAATAAAATCACCCATGTGTGTAGATATATAGACATGAGAACTTAGACGGGATACACCCAATTACAAGGCAAAATAAGATGATACATAGGAATAAGTGGAGCCTGGATCAAATAAGATTCATGCATCTCTATGACAGACCGGAGCAATACCTGTGATGATAAAATCGGATGTAACTCCCTCCATCCTAGCAGGAAGGGCATAATATCTTGTCTGGCCTCCCCTCTAGAGAGACCTCTACCTGTCTGACCTCCACCTCAAGCTGGTTGTGCAGGTAGGGTGGTAGCTGGCACTGTAACCATAACCTGAGGACCCGGTGGAGCACGCGATGCCTGAGTGGTCTGTGGAGGTGCACCCCTCTTGAGTCTGGGGCAATACCTCACCACATGATGAGTGTCACTACACTCAAAACAAGCCCTTAGAGGACGTGGTTGTTATCACTGGCTCGGGCCTGATCGGCTGGACTAATCACTGAAAACACCCCATGCAAGAGGTGCACTAGACAATGGCGGTGCATAATAAGGAGTCTGGGGCCTAGGAGTGGTCGGAGCACCACTGGTGGCTGGAAGTGCTGAATGAATAGGGCGACCCACAGAGCCCCTACTCTGACGAGTTGCCGATGGGGCACAAGTACTACTATAAGTGCCAAAATCTCAAGACCTCTTGGCCTCCCTCTCCTCTCTCTCCCTAGTCAACATACCCTCCAATCTCCTGGTGATCCCCACCACCTGCTGGTATGCGATGTCCATCTCCAACTCTCGAGCCATACTAAATCTGATACTGGGGTTGAGCCCCTCAATAAATCGACGAACTCGCTTCCGAACTGTAGCAACCAAGGCTGGACATTGCTTAGCCAAATCACTGAACCAGAACACATACTCTGACACGGTCATAGAACCTTGACGCAACTACTCAAACTCTGTGCGCCATGCATCTTTGAGACGCTGGGGAACATACCCCCTCAAGAACATATTTGAGAACTGAGTCCAAGTGAGTGAAGTTTACTCGGCCGGACTACCCAACTCATATGCTCGCCACCACTGATAGGATGCTCCTCTAACATGAAACGTACTGAAAGAAACCCCACTAGACTCTACAACACCCATAGTACAGAGGATACAGTGGAACTCCTCAAGAAAACCCTGGGCATCCTCTGACGCCAAGACACTAAAAGTAGGAGGGTGGTACTTCTTGTACCTCTCGAGCCTAAGTTGCTCCCCCTCAGAAACTGTTGCCCTAACCTCGAGCTAAACTGGAGCTACCGGCTGCATCGGTATGACCTTAGGAACCTGGTCGACCTGGACCTGCTACTCTGGGGTACGGGTGGCGGGAGTCTATGCTCCTCCCTCGTACTGAGATATTGCAGGAGCAAGTGGTATCAACCCTGCCTGAGCCAACATGCTGAACATGCTCAAAAACTGGGTGAGAGTCTCCTGGAGGGCTGGTGCAGAAACAAGCGTCTCAGGTGCCCGCCCTCCAACTGGAAATAATGGTGGCTCCAATGTAGTAGCTCGTGCGGGTGCTTCAGCTGTACCACGTGGACGTGCTCGGCCTCTACCCCGACCCCAGCCTCTCACAGCTCTAGCAGGGGCGTGGGTGTCTGGTCATCTGATCTCGCTGTACATGTCCTCACCATCTATGAGAGAATAGAAAGATAGAATTTTAGAGTCCAAAGTCAAAATCTCGCACGATAAAGAATCAAAGAAGTGAAGATTTTCCTAACAGTTCCATAGCCTACCGAAGATACGTATAGACGTCTCCGCACCGATCCGCGAGACTCTACTAAACCTGCTTGTGACTCATAACACCTATGAACCTAAAACTCTGATACCAACTTGTCACGACCCCAATTTTCCTCCGTAGGATGTCGTGATGGTACCTAGTCTCTAAGACTAGATAAGCCTAACAACTTACGGAATAAGTGAATATAAACTGAACTCAAACCTCAACACATGAAATATAAATAAGAATTGCGATTCAAATAATTACAACTCCCAAAACCTGGTAGAAATAAGTCACAAGCTCTAAAGAAAAAATGCTAAGTGTCTCTATACACCAGAGCCTAGTGGGAAAAAAAAGAAGCAAAATCATAAAGATAGAGGGGGACTCTATGGTCTGCGGACGCTGGCAGATGTACCTTAAAGTCTCCATGTACGGCCTAGCTCACTAGTATCTAGCCTGGTAGGAAGAACCTGGATCTACACAAAAAGATGTGCAGAAGTGTAGTATAAGTACACCACAATGGTACCCAGTAAGTGCGAAGCCTAACCTCGGTAGAGTAGTGACGAGGTCAGGTCATAGCCCTACTAGAAATAAAAGGAAGCAAGGCAGAAGATATAACAAAATAATGAAATGACGAGGAATTTAAATAATGAGAAATTACAGAAAGGTAACAACACCGCAAATAAAGGTAAACAGTAGGGGCGCTACCGAGGTACCTCCTTGTAGTCCCAAATGTAAATACACAATAGGGGGAGCTCCCGAGGTACCGCCTCATAGTCCCAAAAGTAAATATGTAACAGGGGCGCTCCCGAGGTACCGCCTCGTACTCCCAAAGTAAATACACAACAGGGAAAACTCCCGAGGTACCGCCTTGTAGTCCCAAAAGTTAATATACAACAGGGCAAGCTCCCGAGGTACTGCTCTATAGTCCCAAAAGTAAATACACAACTCATAACCTATGGAACAACGAATTTACAGCAAGGAATCCTATAGTTAAACACTTAATGCAAGATCAAGGAAGTGGGTAATTCAACTAAGTATGTTGCACAAATTGCAAGTAAGAGTTAAGACACGTAGGCATTTGACATTAGGCTAAACATGATGACTACACAGGCTAGAGCAACTCAGTTAAGGAATTAAAGAAAACTACTCAGCAAGAATCGGATTTTTCAACATATAACCCGAGTACGCATTTGTCACCTTGCCTACGCGGTCTTCACGTTTTGGAAATACCATAACAGTACCAAAACCTAAGGGGAGTTTTCCCCACACAAGGTTAGACAAGTCACTTACCTCAAATCTCGCTCAATCAATCGATAAGAATGCCTTTTCCTTGACTTTCCGACTCCGAACGGCCTAAATCTAGCTAAAAGCAATCATATACCATAAATACAACTACAAGAAACTAATTTAAATAATAAATCTATGACTTTAGCAAAGAATCGAAAAATCGCCCCAAAACGTCAACCCGGGCCCACGTCTCGGAATCGGGTAAAAGTCATAAAATACGAACACCTATTCGATATCGAGTTCAACCATACCAAATTTACCAAAATCCGACACCAAATCGCCACTCAAATCCCAAAATTAAACTCTCCAAACCCCTAGCCTCAAACTCCCAAACTCCACCTTAATTACACACAAACTAGGTGTAAAATTCAATGGAAAAATAAGATTATTGAATAAAAATGTCCACAAGTGGCTTACCTCAAGAAATCCCTCGAAAAGCCTCTCAAAAATTGCCTTACACCGAGTTTGCAAAGTTCAAAATGAGAGAAATCACGAAACCCTACGGACTTTAAACACTGCCTAGCATTTTTGCTTTTGCGGTGAAAACTCTGCATATGTGGAGATCACTTAAACTCATAGACTACGCACCTGCGCGCAATCATCCGCATCTGCAGAAGCGCTTCTGCGGCCCCTTGTTTGCTTTTGCGGAAGCCTTGGCCATCTCAGCTCCCTCACTCACTCTGCTTCTGCGGCCTTCACAGCACACATGCGACCAATGGCCATCCTCATCATCCCCGCATCTGCGATCGCCCGCTCGCACCTGCGATCAATCTTGCGCAGGTGCGATTGCACCAGAACTGGTGGACTTTAGCCATTCTCACAAGTCCAAATTTAGTCTGTTAACCACATGTAATCCACCCGAGACCCCGGGACCTCAACCAAATATACCAAGCATTCCTAAAACATCATATAAACTTAGCTGAGCCTTTAAATCACATCAAACAATGCAAACAACATGAATTGCACTTCCATTCAAGCCTAACGCATTTTAGGCTTCAAACTTTCACAGCCGATGCCGAATCCTATCAAATCAAGTCTGATTAACCTCAAAATTTTTACACAAGTCATAATTGACATTACGGACCTACTCCAATTTCCAGAATCAGAATCCGACCCCGATATCAAAAGGTCCACTCCCGGTCAAACGTTCCAAAAATCATCCAATTTCCAACTTCACCAATTAACGCTAAAATGACATGTGGACCTCCAAATCAACATCCGGACACGCTCTTAAGACAAAAATCACCCTACAGAGCTATTGGAATCATTGAAACTCCATTTGAGAGTCTTCTTCACACAAATCAACCTACGGTCAATTCCTACGACTTAAACTTTTATTTTAGGGACTATGCATCCCATTTTACCCCGAAACCAAAAACCAAATTTCCCGGCGAGTCAAAAAACCCAACAATGAGATAGAAGGAGCAATAAATAGGGGTTCGGGTCTAATACTCTCAAAACGACAGGCCGGGTCATTACAATAAGCTTCTCAGCAAGCAACAAGAAGGAAAAGTCAGGAATCTCCCGGTTGAGTTGAACGCGATTCAAAAAGAACATGATGCCCTGGTGAAATAGGTAAAGATCTTTGAAGTTAGTGACGATGAGTTATGCATGGTGACTAATGGTCAAAACCCACAGGTCCAGTAGAATCTTGATTGGATCGACCAACTTCGAGCCGATATGGACGAGGTCAATGCCATGGCCTAAGAGTGGAAGGGAAAAATGGACCGATTGGCTTTGAAAAAGGAGACTGCCCAGGAGAAGCTGGCCTCGGCTAAGGTCCATCTTTGAGCATCAAGGTAGAAAGTTGAGGCCCAGTCCCAAAAAATTGAAGTCATCCAGTCTCAACTGGGCCTGGCTGTTGCTGAACGGGATACCCTTGGCTAGGAGCTTAAAATGGCCAAGTCAGAGGCAGAAATAATTAGAGCCGATGCTGAAGAGATGGTACCCTGTACAGAGCGGACGTTGAGGCAGCCCACGACTCCCTATTAGTCACTGTTGAACACGTGAAGTGGCAGTCCCGAAGAGAGGCTCTCGAGGAAGTTCATGCCTCGGGGTTTCGACCTTTTGGCCGAGATCAAAAATTCTAAGAGGCTCGAGGCCAAGGCCAAGAAGCTGGAAAATCCCGAGGACGAGGAAGGCTCCAAGGGTTCCGGCGAATTCGAGGATGGAGAAGATCCCAATGATCCCGGTGACGAGGCGGGCGCCAGCAAAGATCAGGCTTAGGTGCCTTGTAGATTTTCTTTGTTTTTGTATTTTTAGTATATTTTGTTGAGGCCGTTTGGCCTTTGTAAAGATCTTAATATATATACAAGGCTTTTCTTTTTTCCTTTAGCAATTTTCAAGTTCGTTTCTTTTGGCCTTTTCTTTACGATTGCAAAGATTTCAAATGCCTTAGCACGTAGTAATAAGGTCTTGTTCGGCAGTTTGAACAAGGCTTGTTCTTGTTATAATTTTGCTTAAAACTAGTGGGGCCTTGGTATTACCGAAACATTTCCCAAAGTGTTGACTTAGAAGTTTTTAGATTATAATTTTGCCGAGGGTAGCCTTTGAACCGGTTTAGAATTTTTGAATGCCTTATGTTTTAGTTACGGGTTTTGGACGTCTCCGAGTTGTTTCTAGGATGGTCGTAACCTTTTATGTTTGAGTATATCCTAATAGGCTTATTACCCCGGGCATCAAAACCCGAGCCATCCGTGCTTGCCCAGGACGACAATCCCCGAGTGGGGGTGGCAATAGCCTTTAAAGTTTCGACATTACCTAATAGGTTTTTGTGTCACCGGGCTTCGATAGGCCGAGCCGTCCAAGTTTTCCTTGGACGATAGTCTCCAAGTGGGGTGATCTCTTGGATCCGGATAGAGGTGGCCCTTGGGCTCGATATCCTTAAGGAACAAAATGTAGTAATATTTAGGAGACAAAATATGTATCTGCAAGGTAAAAACTTTCTTTTATTTCTGTGCACAACATACAAGATTGCAAATGTGTACAAGCTTCGTGTTATGGCCTAAGTGGTCTATGTGGGCACGGTTCATTTGATTGTTTGGACCTCACAATAAATTCTATCCACCGAGCCCAGACTGTTTGAGTACAAAATTTTTGTCCTTACTAAAATCATTATCTGAGGGTGATGGCCCCCAATATTCGAGGCCAATCGTAGAGAGGGCTCGGATACTGTTGATGTGACCCTCGACTCCAATTCATAGCCGGTCTTCAATTCTAATTTAGAATAATCTACTGTTGCCTCATTAAAAACCTTGCTAGAAAACCCATTTGGGACAAAACCGATTCAAGGAAAAAAGAATGCAACACGTGCTTTTAGGCCTAATAACTGAATCATTCTTTGGCCATTTTCTCCCAAGTGTTAGTTCAATTCGTAATATATGTAAAGAAAAGAATAAATGGGGTCGTACCTTAGCAGTAGTACCGTTTTAAGTGGGTCACGTTCTAGTTGTCACTTTTCTTAACACCAAGTCCCTGATATTAAAGTGTCGGAGGTTGTCTCTCTAGTTGTATTACCTTTCAATCTATTATTTTTGGGCGCCCAACCGGACGAGGGTGTTCTCGTGTCTCTCGTCCAACAGTTCCAGGCTCATGCTCATGACCTCAATGTTTGACTCTTCGGTCGCATATCGGAACCTAAAACTCGGTTCTCCTTCTTCGACTGGTATCAGTGCTTCGGCACCATAGACCAACGAGAACGGGGTGGCCCCGGTACTAGATTTTGAAGTCGTATGATATACCCATAGGACTTCGGGCAAAAATATTTTCCATTTTCCTCTAGCATCAGTCAACCTCTTCTTAAGATTTTGGAGTATGGTTTTGTTCGTAGATTTTGCTTGCATGTTCCCACTAGGGTGATAGGGTATCGATAAGATCCTTTTGATCTTATGGTCCTCGAAATATTTACTCATTTTACTGTCGATGAACTGTTTCCCATTGTCGCACACGATCTCGGCCAGCATTCTGAACCGGCATATTATGTGGTCCCAAATAAAATCAATAACTTCTCTCTCCCTGACTTTCTCAAATGCCTGGGCTTCCACCCATTTAGAAAAATAGTCAGTCATAAACAATGTAAATTGAGCCTTACCGAGTGTCCATAGCAGGGGACCGACGATGTCCATTCACCATTTCATGAATGGAAAGGGTGCCAAGATCGTATATAGTAGCTCCCCGGGCTGATGAATCATCGGTGCATGCCTATGACATCCGTCGCATTTTCGCACGAACTCCTTTGTGTCTTTTTCCATGTCGATCCAGTAGTAGTCGTCTCTGATTATCTTGAGAACCAACAATTCGGCACCTGAATGGTTCCCGCAGGTGCCTTCATGAACTTCCCACAAAATATATTCGATATCCCCTGGTCCCATACATATAGCGAGCGGGCCATCAAACGTTCTCCTGAATAGGGTGTTGCATTTGGACAAGCTACACCTGTCCTCCTTTGTGCACAAAACTCTCGATTCTTTAGGATCCGAGGGCAGTTTTCCGGTCTTCATGTAATCTATATACTTTTTTCTCCAATCTCAGGTTAAGCTTGTCGAGTTTATCTCGGCATGGCCTTCTTCTACTATCGATTTCATAAGTTGTACGACCGTTTCCGAGTTGAATTCATCATCATCAACTGATGATCCGAAGTTAGCAAGAGCATCGGCTTCGTTGTTTTGATCCCGAGGTACATGTTGCAAAGCCCATTCCTTGAACCGATATAACGTTACCTGTAGTTTGTCCAGGTACCTTCGCATCCATTCTTGTTTGACTTCGAACTTTCCATTGACTTGGTTCACCACAAAGAGGGAATCACACTTAGCTTCAATCACCTCGTCCACCAGGATTTTAGCCAGTTCGAGACATGCAATCATGGCCTCATACTCGGCCTCGTTGTTAGTCAATTTTACAGTTCTAATAGATTTCCTAACTACATTACCCGTTGGTGGCTTCAATATGATGCCAAGTCCAGACCCCTTTACGTTCAAGGCATCGTCCGTAAAAAAGGGTCTAAATTTCGGAGGAATCCCTAAGTTCAACAACAACTCGTTCTCGACCTCGAATATTAAGACCGACATGAAGTCCGCCAAAATTTGAGATTTAATGGCGGTTCGGGGTCAATATTCGATATCGTACCCGCTGATTTCCACGGCCCATTTGGCCAATCGTCCCGAGAGCTCGGGCATATGAATTATGTTCCTTAATGGGTAAGTAGTCATGACACATATGGGATGGCATTGAAAATACGGTTTTAACTTCCTGGAGGCGCTTAGCAAAGCGAGCGCCAATTTTTCCAGGTGAGGATACCTAGTTTCGGCCTTGCCTAGAGTCCTTCTAACATAGTAGATAGGAAATTGCATACCTTCCTCTTCCCGGACTAGGACTCCACTTACCGCTATCTCGGATACCGCTAAGTACAGGTACAATTGTTCATCTGCCTACGGAGTATGAAGCAAAGGCGGGCTCGAAAGGTACCGCTTAAGTTCTTCCAAGGCTTGTTGACACTCCGGGGTCCATGATAAATTTTTCTTCTTCTTCAATAATGAGAAGAACCGATGGCTCTTGTCGGAGGACCTTGAAATGAATCAGTCCAAAGCGGCTATGTGCCCCGTTAACCTTTGAACAGGCTTGACATTGTCCACCACGGTAATGTCCTTTATGGCCTTGATTTTATCGGGATGGATCTCGATTCCCCGGTTAGAGAACATAAATCCAAGAAATTTTCTAGACCAGACTCTGAATGCGCTTTTCTCCAGATTCATCTTCATATTGTATTTCTTCAATATGTTGAAGGTTTTTGCAAATGTTTTAAATAGTCCTCTGCTCGCAGGGACTTAACTAGCATCTCGTCAATGTAAACCTCCATTGATTTTAGTATTTGATCTTCAAACATCCGATTTACTAGGCATTGGTAAGTGGCACCAGTATTTTTTAGTCTGAATGGCATTACGTTATAATAGTAGGTGTTGTACTTAGTGATGAAGGACATTCTTTCCTAGTCACCGTCCATCTGAATTTAGTTGTACCCGGAATAGGCATCGAGAAAATTGAGGATCTCGTGGTCGGTCGTATCATCGATCATGCGAGGGGACTACCACTACGTTTACTAACCAATCTGGGTACTTAACCTCCCGAATAGATCCTATTTTAAGGAGTTTTGATACCTCGTCTTTGATGAATGCATGTTTGACCTCAGACTGAGACCTCCTTTTCTGTTTGATCGGGTGGAACTTCGGATCCAAGCTCAGCTTATGAGTAGTTATTTCAGCCGGGATCCATGTCATGTTAAGGTGGGACCAAGCGAAACAATCTATGTTAGCTACAAGGAAATTAATGAGTTTTTTCCTAAGCTCGGGGCTTCACCTCGTCCCCAGGTATACCTTGCAACCGACCAGGTGATCGATCAATATGACTTGCTCCAGTTCCTCAACCATTGATTTGGTGGCATCAGAATCGTCGGGGGATATAAAAGACCTAGGAATGTCGTAGTCTTCATCCTCACCCGTACCTTGTCTTTCTGGTTTGATTGGGGCTAGCGTCGGTGGTTGCTATTAGGCCTCTTACTTGGTGACCGAACTCTAACCCTTTGGTGTTAAAAGTATGGACATCGGGACCACCTCATCGACCCCTAACATCTCCTTTATGGTCGGTTGTTCTCCATAAATTGGTTTAATCCCTCCTAGCGTTGGAAATTTCAACACCTGGTGTAGTATTGAGGGCATTGCCCTCATGTTGTGAATCCACAGCCTCCCGAACAGAGCATTATATCTCATATCTCCTTCGATCACGTAGAACTTTGCTTCCTGGATGGTTCTGGCGGTGTTCACCGGTAGTGTTATCTCCCTTTTAGTGATCTCACATTCCATGTTGAATCCGTTTAGAACTCGGACTGTATGCACAATTTGATCTTGTAGACCCAGCTGCTCTACGACTCTCAATCTGATGATATTGGCTGAGCTACTAGCATCAATTAACACACATTTAACTCGAGATTTATTTAAGAGTACATATATTACCAGTGCATCGTTGTGTGGCTGCATGATGTCGTCAGCGTCGCGTCGTTGAAAGATAAGGTTCCTTCTAGCACTTAATCTCGAGTCCGTTTTTCCCTTGTGATGGATACTTCGGTGCGCTTTAATATTGGTCCCTGGATGACGTCGACCCCACCGATGATCATGTTAATCACGTGCTGAGGCTCCTCTTGCTCGATCTTGTTATTAGAGTCCTTATTCCTGAAATGACTTTTGTCTCGATCGCTCAGGAACTCTCGGAGATGTCCGTTGTTGAATAATTGGGCTACTTCTTCTCTCAGTTGTCGGCTATATTCAGTTCTGTGGCCGTGAGTGCCAAGGTATTTGCACATTAGGTTTGGGTCCATTAGGGCTGGATCGGACTGTAAAGGTCAAGGCCACTTCGTGTCTTTGATATGTCCGATGGCAGATACGATGGCAGAAGCATCGACGTTGAAGTTGTACTCCGATAACTTCGGCGCTTCCTTACACCTGATGGGACTGTCGAAACCGCTTCTGCTTATGAGTCCCCGGTTATTTTGACCTTGATTGCTTCTCCTTTCACTTCTCACAGGGTTTCGCCCAGACCCATTACCTCTTCGGTCTCCATGGTATGGTTGATACCGGCCCCTATTTGATCATGGTTCATGATCAATGTCTCTTTTTGATCTGTCAATAGCTCTGACGGGATAAATGGACCCGAAAGGGGCCCCAAGCTGATCATCTTTGACCCTAATTTTTTATTGATACCGGTTATGTACATCGGCCCAAGTTACAACCGGATATTCTATCAGATTTTGCTTCAACTGCTGTGAAGCAAATGAGCTTCGAGTATTGAGACTTGGGTGAAGGCCTGAACAGCCCAATCATCTGCGAGCGGAGGCAGGTCCATTCATTCCATTTGAAATCGGGACACGAATTCCCTAAGCATCGCATTATCTCTCTATTTCACTTTGAAAAGGTTCGACTTCCTCGTCTCAACCTTGATGGACCCGGCGTGTGTTTTCACAAAGGAGTCTGCAAGCATAGAAAATGAGTCAATAGAATTAGGGAGTAAGTTGTGATACCATATCATAGCACCATTTTACAAAGTTTCCCCGAACGTTTTCAGCAGGACGGACTCGATCTCATCATCCTCCAAGTCGTTCCCTTTGATGGTGCACATGTAGGAGGCCACATGCTCATTTGGGTCAGTTGTTCCTTTGTTCTTAGGAATTTCGGGCATGCGGAACTTCTTTAGGATTGGCTTTAGAGCTGCGCTCGGAGGAAAAGGTTTATGAACAAACTTCTTGGAGGCCCTTCAATATCGGTGGTACTCCTGGGATTTGGTCGACCCTGGAATTGTAGGTTTCCACCTTTTTGTCACTGGCTTCGATTTTCTTCTCTCGATTCTACCCATTTTTTCAGTTCCTCGAGTATTTTTATGATCTCTGGTTTAGTCTTGGGTTCAGCTTCACTCGGCCACTTTGTGATTGGTTCGTTTATGCGAGTGATTTTTCGGGACGGCTCGGACTCAACTCTGTTGGGGGTGTGGCTTTGGTTATGTAGGTGGGCTATCGTTGCTTGTTAGGCCTGTAGCATTTCGAAGATCACTCGCAAGTTGATCCCATTTACTTCACCGTCGTGTGTATTTTGGGTTGCCGCTCAGACCTCCCCCCCCCCCGCGAACGTTGTTCTCAGGATGTGAGTTAACGATCGTGTCCGCAATCGAAACTCCGCTGGGATCGACATGGGGCACCTCGTTACTGGGTACCATATTGTTGTTCTCGTCGTGGTGACTGGACTCAACATCCACGTTTAGAGGTGCAGATTGGGAGTTCGACATTTTGAACTTTGACCTGAAATTAACGATACTTCAAAGAACAAGTGTAAAATAGGGTGTGTTATGAAAATTTATATCAAATTGCCACTATTATCCTTAGCCCCATTAAATTTATAAGTGGCTTTAAGGATACGTGGATATATTCAATACAAACGGTAAAGGTTACTAGAATAAACAGATAAAATATGTTATAGATTATCAAACCACTTGAAAATAAGGGGGGATGATTCTGGACTCGAGGGCAGCCTCAATGAGGTATTCGTCTTCAATCCCGTGCTTATAATAATGAAACACTGATCCACAAATGTAAGAGCTTTGAATAACAAAAAAAGTAATAGTATATTGCATTGGTATGCGTGTTATAATGTGCTCAATAAGTAATCAAACCCTTCTTTATATAGCAGGGAGTCCTACTCTAGGTACAAATCCATAAAAGGTAAAAAAATCTTCCGTTTAACTAATCACCGGATTTTCGCTGGTATGTACCGAGATCCACGCCGCGATACTCGTTCGGTCACGGATATCACGGCCTCCTGTTAATCATGTTCAGTTGCCCAATAATGCTCTCCGAAATCTTTTAAGAGTTGGATCGATACCAGGGTCACTGTCCTGATATTCTCGAGGTCGGGCGTCGTGCTTCCGGAACCTGTCTCGATGAGCCCCTTACCTCGATTCTGGCTTCTTGTCATCACGTCCCTTACTCGATTTATTTTATCGAAAATCCCGTCTCATTGGTCCGGTTTTACCCGTATACAATAATGAATGTTAAAACCCTATTTAGTGAACTTTCAACCGCACGAATCCAAATTTAGTTCTGCCAGTGGGTTTCAGACATCAGTTGCTAATAAATACTACTCCCTCCGCCCCGATTTATATGACAGTGAATTTTGAGAGTCAATCAAATTTTTCTTTGACCACAATTTTTTTATATGCCTTTTAGATATTTCAAATTATTAATTGTTATGACTTACTGTACCTTTTACCTTAGTTTCCAAGTATATAAATTATGTTTCAAAAAAACTTAAAGATTCTATATCCAATTTCACGATCAAAATAAAAAAATTGACTCTCGAAATCCGAGCTCATAGAATTGACCTCATAGGTTTCCATATAATACGAAAATAAGTAACCTAACACTTGCAGCTAGTAGAACAACTAGTTAAAATCTTATTTAACTTTTAAAATATTTCTTGGTAAGCTTATGGCTGGACGACAGAGTCCAGTTGACATAATTAATAAAAAATAAATACAACTAGGTCCTTGTCCTGTCCTATCGTTTTTGCATATATAAACTTCTTCTATAATATTGTATAGCATATTAAGTCGAAATTTTTGCAAATTACAAAACAAATAAGTGACCAATCAGAACCATTACTAAAGCCACACAAAAAAAAGCAATAACACTTGATGAAACAATAAAAAGTTGCATAGGGGAATGTAGAGGCGGAGCCAGGGATTTAAGTGTGTGGGTTCTAAATTTTAAAATAAAATATTGCTTCCAAGGGGAATCGAACTCTCACCTTTTCCAACGAACCCACAACCCTTACCATTGAACCAAGACCCCTTTTGTTACTGGGTTCGGCAGTATATATTTATATAGATTTAGTAAATATTTCAATACAAATACAGGGTTCCGAAAAAAGTCACTGGGTTCGCCCGAACCCGCACCCACTACTGTAGCTCCGCCCCTGGGGAATGTGGATGGGCACAATTCTTACAATCCATTCTCATATCTCTATCACGGGTTTTCGATGCACAACTAACATTCATTAGTGTCTTCACCGATACGTAGGCCGTTTCTGATGGTCGTTAATAGGTGCGAGTTCAATTCTCATTGGCTATAACGACTTGACCGGTCGTTTTGAGTATTTACGCTCTTTTCAACTATTTGAAGTCTTGAATAGCTTCATACGATGTATTATGACTTGTGTGAATTGTTGGTTTTGATTTTCAGGTGTTTCTGAATTAGTTCGGAAGAATTAATTTCATGTTTGAAGCTTTGAGTTGGAAGAGTTCACCAAGTTTGACTTTTAGCATTCTGCCTCATATAGGAGTTTTGATGATTCCAATAGCTCTGTATGGTGATTTTGGACTTAGGACCGTGTCCGAAAAATTATTTGGAAGTCCGTAGTTAAATTAGGCTTGAAATGGCTAAAATAGAAATTTAAGTTTGGAAGTTTGACTGGGGAGTTGACTTTTTGATATCGGGGTCGGATTTCGATTCTGGAAATTGGAATAGGTCTGTTATGTCATTTATGACTTGTGTGCAAAATTTGAGATCAATCGGACTTGATTTGATAGGTTTCGGCATTGAATGTAGAAGTAAAAATTATTAGTTTTTATTAGGCTTGAATTGGGGTATGATTCGTGGTTTTAGCGTTGTTTGATGTGATTTGAGGTTTCGACTAAGTTCGTATCATGTTTTAGGACTTGTTGGTACATTCGGACGGGGTCTCGAGTGGTTCGCGTGTGTTTCGAGGTGAGTTTTGAGCGAGTCTGGGTATTTCAGCACTCTGATGTTGTTCTGAAACTTTTGAAGTGTGGAGGGCACATTTTGGAGTGTTGAGGCAAAGCCTCAGTTGTGGACCGCAGAGGAAAAGTGCGGACCGCATAAATCCTCTCGCAGCCGCAGAAAGAAGATTCTGCAGATTCGATGGTCCAACTTTGTAAGCTTATATCTTTTAATCTACAAGGAATTTGAATATGATCCAAAAACAAAAGTTGTAGCCCTTTGAGTCTAGTTTTCATAAAAGTAAGCCAATCATCATTTGGATATTTGTAGTGAATGTTATGATTAATTTACTAAAGCCTGATAGTGCAAAGGCTGCTGAAGTGCGGTCGCACAATTCAGATTGCGGCCGCAGAACCCGAAATGTGTGGACCGCATAAAAATGTTGCGGTCAGCACAATGGGGGATCAGATTTTGTACTATATGAACGAGGATTTCATCTCATATTTCATATTTGGACTTTGGGAGCTCGGTTTGTGGCGACTTTTGTGGGATTTTCAAGAAATTCATCGGAGTAAGTAATTCTAACTCGGATTTGGTTAATATACATGAATATATCACTGTTTTCATCATTTAATTAGTATTTTGAGATGGAAATTTGGAAAAAATTATAGAAATTTCATAAAACAATTTTTTGGGATTTGAATGTCGATTCGGAGTCGGATTTGAATGAAACTAGTATGGTTGGACTCGTAATTGAATGGGTTATTGAATATTGAGAGTTTCGTCGGATTCCGAGACATGGGCCCCACAGGTGATCTTTGAGTTTAATTTCGGATTTTGTTGGAAAATTATTATTTTCATATGGATTTAATTCCAATAATTTGTATTGACTGAATCGAATTAATTGTGACTAGATTCGAGGTGTTTGGAGGCCAATTCGCGAGGCAAAGGCATAGCGGAGTAAAGAATTACACGGCTTGAGGTAAGTAACACTTCTAAAATTGGTTCTGAGTATATGAATCCCCGAATTTTCTGTTATATCAATTATTTGGAGGTGACGCACATGCTAGGTGACGAGCTTGTGGGCGTGCACCATAGAAATTGTGACTTGAATAAATTTTGTGGAGTTGTAAAATGAAAGAATCATGTTATTATCCGCATATTCTCCACGTGTTAGAGAAATTGAGCTGAGACTCGTATTAAAGATCATGTTTAGCCTACGTGCCGATACTTTGGGACCCAAAAGGTCGTGTTGCTGTTGAATTTAATTATTTTAAAATGTATATTTCATACTTAGTCATGTTCATCCATTGTGAGGATATTTATGGGATCGGGGTTACCCGCCTGCAGCAGGCCATATTGGTTTTATATATATTATTATTATATGGAACGGGGTTGCCCGCCTGCAGCAGGCCTTATAGGCTTTATTATTATATGAATCGGGGTTGCCCGCCTGCAGCAGGCCATATAGGCTTTATATCATGCTTGGGCTGAAGGAGCCCCTCCGGAGTCAGCACCCCCCACAATAAGCGTAGATGATTTATATTAGGGATGAAGTTCCCTAGGCATGGAGTTGCCTTATTTATTAGGGATCGCAGAAGCGGAGGCTCGCTGGGTAAGTGATGTCCGCAGAAGCGCATTTCTTTCCACAAAAGCAGATTCGCAGGTACGAGCCCAGGCTCCGCAAGGTGCGGAAATGTCTGGGCATTGTTAAAAACGAGAGTTTCCGAGATTTTTCTCATTTTGGACATTTGGAGCTCGGTTTGGGCGACTTTAGAGAGGAATATTTTCACAAAACTTGGGGTAAGTGTTCTTAACTCCCTTGTGATTATATTTCATGAATTAATCTTCATTTTTGGTGTATGATTATTGAATCTTCAAGAGAAATCGAAGGAAATTTCTATAATTTCATAAAACAAATTTTCGAGTTTTGAATACCGATTCAGAGTCAGATTTGAGTGAAATTAGTATGGTTGAACTCGTAATTAGATGGGTTGTCGAATTTTGTGAGTTTTGTCGGATTCCGAGATGTGGGCCCCACTGTCAATTTTTCTAGCGGAGTTAGGAATTTTTATAAATTGTTAAATTGCAAGCATTTGAGTATATTTTGATTAATTTGCACGTTGTTTGACTAGTTTTGAATCATTTGGCGTGGAATTGAGGAGATATGAAGGCGTTCGGAGGTTGATACGCGTGGAATGGAATTTTCGGAGTATTGTTTAGCTTGATCAGCATTGGATTTGTCTTGTTCGAGGTAAGTAACGCTTCTAAACTTGATTTTGAGGGTATGAATCCCCGAATTTGGTGTTATATCAATTGTTTGAAGGTGACGCACATGCTAGGTGACGAGCGTGTGGGCGTGCACTACAGAAATTATGACTTAAGTAAATTCTGTGAAGTTGTAAATTTAAAGAGTCATGTTATTATCCGAATATTCTCCACGTGTTAGGAAATTGAGCTGAGACTCTTATTAAAGATCATGTTTAGGCTACGTGCCAAAATTTTTGGAACCCCTAGGGTTGTGTTGCTGTTGAATTTAATTGTTTTAAGAATATATATTTCATACTCAGTCATGTTCATCCATTGTGAGGATATTTATGGGATTGGGACTGCCCGCCTCTAGTAGGCCTTATAGGATTTATTATTATATGGATCGGGGCTGCCCGCCTGCAGCAGGCCATACAGGCTTATATCACGCTTGGGATGAAGGAGCCCCTCCGGAGTCTGCACCCCCATATATATATATATATATATATATATATATATATATATATATATATATATATATATATATATATATATATATATATATATATATATATATATATATATATATATATATATATATATATATATATATATATATATATATATATATATATATATATATATATATATTTGTTATGAATTTCCCTTGACATGGATCTTCTTCGAAACATTTACATTTAGGGATAAATTACCCCAGGGCTGGATTGGCCTTATACGGTACTGAGTGACTGATTGTCAGTCAAGGTATATATATATATATATATACGGGATGGAATGTCCCTAGGCTAGATTGGCCATAAACAGTACCGAGTGACCGAGTAATTAGTGATCAGGAGTACACGAGGTTTTCCACTGAGAGGTCATATCCCTCATATCATGCAGTATTGATCGGTCTTACTTGTACTGATTTTAACTGTTGAACTTGAAAGCATGCCTACATTTATGTACCGTTATTTATATACTGGACTGTACTTGCAGAGCTCGTTACTACTTTCAGCCCAGAGGTTAGTCTTGTTACTTATTGAGTTGGTTGTACTCATACTACGCTCTACACCTCGTGTGCAGGTCCGGGTGCTTCCGAACACGGCGATTGTTAGATCTCAGGGTGTTATCAATTGGAGACTATCAAGGTAGCTGCCTGGCATCCGCTAACCTTGACTCTCTCTTCCTTTCAGTTATTTTACTGTTCTATATTTTCAGACTGTGTTTTTATCAATCATACTTTGTTATCATTTAGATGCTCATATACTTAGTGACACCGGGTTTTGGGAGTGTTTTGTATCTAAAATTGTGAGGTTTTTCTATGGAATTTAAATATTATATTTTCAAATGTGAAAGAAATTGAGTTTTATGGAGATTGTCAGCTTGCCTAGTATTAAGATAGGCGCCATCACGACAGGTTAGGATGTTGGGTCATGACACTCTACTTTCTTCGTATCCACCTTAATTCCTTCACTGGGCACTATGCGCCCCAAGAATGCCACTGAACTAAGCCAGAACTCACACTTAGAGAATTTGGAATAAAGTCTCTCCTCTCTCAGACTCTGTAATACAATACTCAAGTGTTGCGCATGCTCCTCCTGGCTACGCGAGTACACGAGGATATCGTCAATAAATACTACGATAAATAAATCAAAATATGGATGGAATACACTATTCATCAAGTGCATAAATGTTGTTGGGACGTTGGTCAGCCCAAAAGACATCACGAGAAATTTATAGTGACCATAACAGGTCCTGAATGTAGTTTTTAAAATATCCGAGTCACGAATTTTCAACTGGTGATACCCAGATCTCAAATCAATTTTGGAGAACACCCTCGCTCCCTGAAGCTGGTCAAATAAATCATCAATACGCGGCAAAGGATACTTGTTCTTAATTGAAACTTTGTTCAACTGCCTGTAGTCGATGCACATCCGCATAGTGCCATCTTTCTTTTTCACAAATAGAACCGGTGCACCCCAAGGCGACAGACTAGGCCTAATAAACCCTTTATCAAGAAGTTCCAGAATTTGCTCTTTCAGTTCTTTCAACTCAGCTTGTGCCATACGATACGGAGGAATAGAAATGGGCTGAGTGCCCGGCACCAAGTCAATACTAAAATCAATATCCTTGTCGGGTGGCATACCCGGCAGGTCGGCAGGAAATACATCTGAATAGTCTCGCACTACCGGCATTTAATCAATAGTAGGAGTATCTGCATCATCTCTCACAAATGCCAAATATGACAAACATCCTTTCCCCAACCATACGTTGAGCCTTCAAGTAAGAAATTACCCTGCTGGGAACATAATCTGGAGAACCTCTCCACTCAACCTTCGGCAATCCCGGTATCGCCAACGTCACCATTTTTGCGTGATAGTCCAGAATAGCATGACATGGAGACAACCAATCCATACCCAAGATTACATTGAAATCAACCATAATAAGCAATAAGAGATCAACTCTAGTATCTAGTCCCCCAATAGTTACCACACACGACCGATACACACGATCCATAATAATACACGAACAGGTGAAACTAAGGACTCGTGGGGCATATCCAGATAATGAAAAAAATAAGATAATACATACGAATAAGTGGAACTAGGGTCAAATAATATAGAAGCTTCCTTGTGGCACACTGAAACAATATATGTGATCATTGCGCCTGAAGCAACGGCATCTGGCCTGGCAGGAAAAGAATAGAATCGAGCCTGACCGCCACCTGATCGACCTCCCCCTCTATGGTGACCTCTAGCTGTCTGTGCCCCACCACGTGCTAGCTGGGCGGGTGGTGAATTAACTGGTGTGGGAGCCGCAACCTGCCTCCTCTGCTGAGCTGAACCTCCTGAAATGGCGGGGACAATTCCTCTTCAAATGGCCCAAATCTCCACACTCAAAATAACCCTTCTCGAACAATGGCAGCAAGTACTGAGGTGGACCTCGAGAACCAGAATAACTACCAGAAGAACCTGGTACAGATGAACTCTGAACTGATGGTGCACGAGATAAACTCTGAGATGGAAGTGCACCAAGAGAAGACTAAATTTGTCGAGCATTGTATGAACCATGGCTAATTGATGCGCCACGATGAGCTGAACGAGCCATCTGAGCGGGCCTATAAGGACGACCCCTGATGTGATAGAGATGTCCCCCAAGAGGAACACCACTGGAATTACCCAGACCACGAGACCTCTTAGCCTCCCTCTCCCCACGCTCCTGAGTACGAACCATATCTAGCCCTCGAGCACTATCAACCACCTTGTCGAATCTAGCACCTACTACATTCCCCAGAGTCATAACAAAATAGAACTGTTGGTTGAGGCCATTAATGAACCTCCTGATCCTTTCTCTCTCAGTTGGAACCAGCCAAACTGCATGACGGGCCAATTCTAAAAACCGCATCTCATACTGAGTCACGGACATATCCTGCTGACGTAAATACTCAAACTGTCTGCGTAGTTTCTCTCTGCGGGTCTGTGGCACAAACTTCTCCAGAAATAATACGGAGAACGCATGCCATGAAAGTGGTGCTGCACCAACTGGTCTGCTCCTCTCATAAGTCTCCCACCATCTGAAGGTTGCTCCGGTCAGATGAAAAGTAGTAAATGAGACCCCACTAATCTCCAGAATACCCGTTGTACAAAGCATCCACTGGCATCTGTCCAAGAAATCTTGAGAATCCTCTTACTCAGTTCCACTGAAAGTTGGAGGATGGAGTCTCCCAAACCTCTCTAATCTCTTCTGCTCATCGTCATTCATAATAGGACCTACCTGGGCCTGAGCAGCTGGAACCAGCTAAACTGGTAGTTCCCCCAGTATCTAGAGTCCATGCACTACATGCTCTGGAGTACGAGCAACAGGGGTATGAGTACCTCCCCCGGCCTGAGAAGTGGCAGGTGCGGCCTGAGCCGAAACAACCTGAGCAAGGCCAGTGCAAACAGTCAAAATCTGAGCTAAAGCCTCCTGAAGTCTTGGAATCATAATAGGCACAGCTGGTGCCTGAGCTGGTCCTGTCGGCTCAGCTATATTTGGAATCTGCTCCTGAGTTAGAGCAACTGGTGGTGCTACAGGTGCTACTCCAACTATTGTACGAGCTACACCTCGACCTCTACCTCGGCCCCGGCCTCTCGCGGCCCTAACTGGTGGCACTGGTGGCTAACCATCTGATCCGATAGTACGTGTCATTGCCATCTGTGAGAGAATAGAATAATAGATATTTAGTTTTCGGAATCAATAAATTCGCACGACAAAATACAAGAAAGTGAAATTTTCCTAAGGGTCCGACAGCCTCTCAAAGATAAGTACAGACATTTCTGTACCAATTCGTAAGACTTTACTAAACCTGCTCATGACTCGTGAGACCTATGTAACCTAGGCTCTGATACCAACTGTACTGTGCTAAAATCCAAAACATGAGACTGATCTCCGACATATTTCCGGAGCATAGATACATAAAATATTGGATGAACACATATAGATTAGGTGGCAATGCAAGTTCATAATCCACCTCTCCAATCTTCTTAAGTATTTCAAAAGGCACATTGTGTTTTGACTTACGGATGTTCATTGATATTGCGGTACTCACTTGGTTGATAGACTGCTGATATTCAAATTATTGCTATGTAGAACGGAAGAATTATGAAATTATTCTGTGTGGGATGATCGCGCATGAACTATGTATTAGTCATTTGAGTGCTAGAGTTGGGATCAGCTACGGTGGTTCATGTGTTCTATGAATTTGAGACTGGAAGTTCTCCGAAGGATATTGTTTCAGGGTTGCGGCCTGTTTGAGGTGAGTGTTTTATTTAAACTCGGTGGAGGCACTAGTTGAGCTAATTATTTGTAATAGCTACGCGTTATGAGTGCGTATATATGTGAGGTTTGAGCCCATGTGTGGGCATCAGAGCAAGTATTCATACTCGGAAGAATTCTAAGGTTATGATATGCCTAGAGTTGACTGTTAAGCGTAAAGTTATAATGTTTCTCGTATTCGTACCCTTGTTGAGAACTATCTGGCTATATTTGAGGTTACAAAGAGGCTGATTCCCTGAATAAATCGGGTAGTTACTATTTCTGTGTTAACTTGCCGATTTCAGTTGTGATAGCACACTTTGCACATGCCTACTCTATGGCATGTTATTTATTCCAGTCCAGGAGCATGTGAATCTTATTTCATTTATCATATACATGTGTACTTATTTGATTGATCTTGTTTGATATGCTTGGACTGGAGGCTTGTGACCATGCCAGGAGGATTATGTTATTGGCACGTGAGTTGTCCCTGCGGATCCTTATACTGATATTATTGGCACTTGAGTTGTCCGTGAGGGTCCAGATATTGAAATTATTGGCACGTGAGTTGTCCATGCGGGTTCAGATATTGATATTATAGCACGTGAGCTATCCATGCGGGTGATGTTAATGTGAGCTCTATGAGAGCTGGTTACCGTTATTAGATTCGTGTGTCATGGTTCTACTATATATGATAAGCTCATAGCATTGTGGTTGTGGTAGTATTGGTTGAACCTGCAAAAATGGTTCTCATCTTTGAGAAAATTTTCTATTTTTGGGTACACGGATTGCGCAATTGTGGCTTGAGTTATACTGGTGTGGCATGTCTGTGGGATAGTTATGTTAAATGATATAATGTCATTGGACCTAGAATGGGTACTATCAGGTTTGATTACGGTATATTCGAAAGGATAATATTGAAAGTCGGCTTAGAAAGTGATTATGGTTCTGGTTGGGGCGAGAAAGCTCCATGACTTGTTGATCTGATAAGGGGTTATGAGATTCTACGTGTTTCTTTCATTATCAGCAGTGTACGAAGGTTTTGGAATGGAGTTTTGTTTGATATGCGGTTTAATAATAGTACCAGGTTAGTTTTGAGTAGTTACTGTGATCGGGAATAGTGCTGCGAGTATGCGAGTTGTGTAGTATGTTATGTGATTATATCTGTGATTATGGTTATGGCTTGATATAGCCTGTTCAAACTTATACAGTGTGTATATGTGAGACTCGAGTCTTGTAAGAAATTTTGGATGCTGGAAATTGGGTTCTAAGTTTTACGGACTAAGGTTAATGTAATGATCTTCAATTGTGTTGTGTTGTCAGGCCTATGGAATAGGGTGGCGTGAGATCACCCCCGAGTATGTGCGTGGTAAGGTGGAATAGTGATTCGGTGGCTTGGAAACAACTCCTGGCACGTTCAAGGACGAACGTATGTTTAAGTGGGGGAGAATGTAACGACCCGACCAGTCGTTTTGAGTATTTACACTACTTTCAACTATTTGAAGTCTTGAATAACTTCATACGATGTATTATGACTTGTGTGAATTATCGGTTTTGATTTTCAGGTGTTTCAGAATTAGTTCGGAAGAATGAATTTCATGTTTGAAACTTTGAGTTGAAAGAGTTGACCAAGTTTGACTTTTAGTATTCAACCTGGGATCGGAGTTTTGATGATTCCAATAGCTTTGTATGGTGATTTTGGACTTAGGAGCATGTCCGAAAAATTATTTGGAAGTCCGTAGTTAAATTAGGCTTGAAATGGCTAAAATAGAAATTTAAGTTTGGAAGTTTGACCGAGAAGTTGACTTTTTTATCTCGGGGTCGAAATCCGATTCTGGAAATTGAAATAGGTCTGTTATGTCATTTATGACTTGTGTGCAAACTTTGAGGTTAATCGGACTTGATTTGATAGGTTTCGGCATTGAATGTAGAAGTGAATATTTTTAGTTTCATTAAGCTTGAATTGTGATTTATTGAGAGTGTCGGCTTGCCTAGTATTCTGATAGGCGCCATCACGACAGGTTAGGATTTTGGGTCGTGACATTGACCTTCCGGCGTCTTCTTTTTTGTAGGTTGTCTTATTGGAGGTTTCCTTCTTTCTACCTTAGCTGACACAAAACTTGGTCGAAAAAACATGTTAGTTTTATCATGTTTTATTATGTCTATTACCGGAGCTATAACATCAATTTCTACAAATATTTGGATGTATTCACTTTTAAGGTTTTTAACTGGTTTTGGAAGAGTTACAATAGGAACTTGTACTCAATATTAATCATTTCTACTTATAGCTTTTGTGAATAGAGATTCTACTTGGAGAGTTTTATACCTTTGGACTTGTCTTCCTACAATCTTGTACTCAATATTGGTTCATTTCTTTGTTCGTGAATCAGCAAGATGGCTTTACGTACGAGGAAACAAAGAAGAATTTGTCCTAACTTTGAAAAGCATTACAACAAGAACTTTAAGCTTCTTTGGCTCCTTCATTGATTTTGAAGATCAAGAACACAATGTAAGTTAATTACTTCTCATTAATGTGGTCTACATTAATTCAAAGTAAGTTGAAGGGGAGCTTTGGAGCAACGGTAAAGTTATTTTCGTGTGATCTATAGGTCACGGGTTCGAGCCGTGGAAGTAGCCACTAATGTTTGCATTAGGGTAGGGTGTCCACCTCATACCCCTTGAGTTGCAGCCCTTCCCAAGACCTTGCATGAACGCGGGATGCCTTATGCATCGGATTTCCCTTTTCAATTTAATTTTCGTATTATTTTCTTCTTTAATGAAAAGAAATGAGGTTACATTATTTTTGTTTTTGTTTTTTTGAAAATTATATCTTAAAGTAAAGACAACCTATATATGTTGCACTTAATGTCCATTAGTTTCTTATGTTTTTCTCATGAGACACACTTCTGCCGAGAAAAGGTGTCTATTTGGTCACTAGTATAGTTAAGTTGTCTAAAAAAAACTATGATGCCAATTTTGAGTGTCCATCTACGTATTTCGCCTTAAAAAAAGCTTTGGTAGGTTTCTATGATAAGCAATTTTATAAGACTACACCAATCTAAAATGAGAAGGGGGATTTGGAGCAATGGTAAAGTTGTCTTCATGTAACTCTATAGATCACGAGTTCGAGCAGTGAAAGCAGCCACTAATGCTTGCATTAGGGTAGGCTGTCTACATCACACCCCTTGGGGTGCGGCCATTTCCTGAATCTTGCGTGAACACGGGATACCTTGTAAACCGAGCTGCCTTTAAAATTAAAAAAATCTAAAATGAGTTGCTAAAGCGTAAAAGTACCTCTATGTGTACACGGAGTAAGCAAGTCCAAATGTCTGATTTATTCAACATTTTTTTATTTGCATGTTATTTTATTCATAAAGCATGTCTGATTTATGTAAATATCTTTGGAACTTCTAATGCACAACTCAGAGTCAACAATCAGTCTCTACTCAGCTATCAAGATGTTGGTAGAAAAGAATTGGGCTTTCAAGAGACTAATATCAGTTATGCTTATTGGTTTTGGTGTTGGATTGGTTTACTATGGGATGCCACTAGGAGTTGGAAATTTACCTTTTAATCTATATTTTAGTGTCACATTTCTTTCTTATCGGCAAACTAACAAGAAAAAAATCACTTTTGGGATTTGCTATATTAAGTGGAATTTGCAGCATAGGTTGTGCAATAGTTAAAGATGATTCTTTAAAAGAATTACAAATGGGGTTTGAATTGGTTTCTTTTTTTAGTGCATGTACATCTTTTAATATACTATTGATTTACACTGTGGAATTATTTCCAACTTGTGTGAGGAATTCAGCAGTGGCAATGGTGAGACAAGCTTTGGTTTTTGGTGGTGCATTTAGTACAATTTTGGTTGCTTTTGGGAGAAAAAAATAGATGGTTTTCTTATGGGGTATTTGGAATTAGTATTGGAATTTGTGGTTTGTTTGTGCTGTGTTTACCAGAAACTGAAGGCAGAACATTGAGTGATACTATGGATGAAGATGAATACAAGGAAAGAGTACTTGTTTGCTAATGATTATTGTAGCGGTACTTTTTCATTCTTAACTAGAGGTTTCGGGTTCGAACCATAGGTATGGAGTCGCCTTTGTTACGGAGAAGTTTACCCCCCAATGTGGAACTTTTTGATGCGAATCCGAAGTTGATCAGGCCCCAATGCGAGTACCGACACCAGGTGGAAAATGGAAAAAAGTTATTATAGTAGATAGTTGTCAATAAAAGATTATACCATCTCAGAAAATGACACTATTGTTTTTTCTATTTATAGAGTTTTGCTGGTTTTGGAAGGTGGACTACAATTGTAATGTAAAGATATCAAGCAAGACACTTTTATTTCTATATTCATGACAAATTATTAATCCTTTTGTACTCCCTCCGGTGCATTTTAAGTGATTTTTGCCTTTTTTGTGGTCTACAATATTTGATTTTTTCAGATATCAAGAAGGAATTAACTTCTTCTTTCCAAAGTTGCCCTTGGAGTAAAGAGCCTAAGATTAGTTTGTTATATTTTCAATGAGCAAATTAAGGTTAATATGGTTAATTTTATTGTTAATTAATGAAATAATGCATAAAATTCTCCCCAACCTATGACCATATTACCAACTACATACCTTTTCTTTTCGGGGGTCCTATTACCCCCCTCTCCCCCGAACTTATTTTTACCAGAATTTATTTAACATTATATGCTCAATTATATCCGACCATGATTACACCTCTTCCAATTGCGTGAGGACTAAATTTAAAAGGCCTGTCTGCTATACAATTGCCATGTGTTATGCCAAATAAGCCATAAAAAAGGTCACAAAAGTTAAACTCAGCTATTTTATTTGAACCCATTATCTTATCACTCTTTTTAAATTTAAAGGGACTATCTGCCATTGTTGAAGAAATTTCTCTGGTGCAGCTGAAATTAAAGAGGTGAGTTTCAATCTATAGATTATAAATTATTAATCTTTAGTCAATTCGATTTCATAACCTTTATTTTAGGGTTTGAAATTTCTTCCCCAGTTTTTATATTTTAGGAATTAGGATTATGAAATGGCAAATACCAACTTGAATAGACTTTATGTGGACGATGAAGACCCAATGCTTAATGTTGAAGTGCGATGCAAACATGGAATTTTGTTGCAAATCCAAACTTCTTGGTCGAAGCGTGAAGATTTTGGTCTTTTCCCTACTATGGTGTATGTGTTCATTTCTAACCCATCTATTGTGGTTGATTAACTTTGTGTATTGTCATTAAATTGATTCCAATTTATGAAATTTTCATGCCAACAGTTGCAAATATTTTCAATGAAGTTCACGAAAGATCGAAGTTTATTCTTCCAAGATTGTTAGACAAAATTAAAGAGATGGAAGAAGATTTGGTGCATTATGACATCCTCAAGATGCAGTTGGTTGAGCTTGAAAGTCTGAAAAATGTCAACATTAATTTGGCTGTAGCTAACAATGAAAATGTTACGACCCAAAATTCCACCACAGACGTCGTGATGGTACCTAGTCTCTAAGACTAGGTAAGCCCATTTCAATTACATTTTGAAGCCATTTCTTTGAATTAAATAAGCAATCAAAACTAACAACGGAACAAATATGAATATACAACCTTCCAAGACTGGTAGTACTGAGTCACGAACTCTAATTGAATACATGGAATGATCACGAGGACCGAATATACAATATTGTTTGATTAAAAATTAACAGTACAATAAAATGAAAAAGACTCCAAGGAACTGCGACGAACAAGCAGCTCTACCTTGAATCCTTACAATCCCACTTTAACTCTGCTCAAGTCTGATATCTCCAATACCTGACTCTACACAAAAAATATGCAGAAGTGTAGTATGAGTACACCATGGTCGGTACCCGGTAAGTATCAAGACTAACCTCAGTGGAGTAGAGACGAGGTACAGTCAAGACACTCACTAGTCTAATAGCTTGTGCAATATAATATACAAAATAATAAAAAACAGATAACAATAAGGGCAAGATAAAACAACTAGTGATGTGCACAGTAAGACAACAAGAACACCATAAATATGCTCAACAATTAATAAATACAATTACACCCAATTAAATCAATTCCTTCAAATAAATGTCTTTCACATATAATTCTTCCAAATAACTCTTTTTCAAATATAATTTTCTCAAATAATTATCTTCCAATTATAATTCTTTCAATAAATCCGTTCAAATATAATTTCCTCAAATAATATCTTTCAAATACAATTCTTTCATATAATACTTTCTAAGCAAAAATCCTTCCAAATAAATATTTTGAATATAATTCTTTCAATTAAGAAGTCGTCGTGTGACACCTCGTTTCATAATCTTAAAAATACGGGTCTCAGCTCATTTTTATATATTTCCATGGCACTCCGTGCCCATAATTAAATTATCATATTTTTCCGGCACCTCGTACCCTCATTTCATATCACAACTACACGGACAATTCACGTGCCAAATATCATTATCATTTACTTACAGCACCTCGTACCCACATTTCATATCACAACTGCACGGATAATTCACGTGCCAATATCCTCATTATTTACTCACGGCACTTCGTGCCCACACTTTATTTTATAATCCTCCTAGAAATAGCCACAGATTCTCAATTTCAACATAAATCAGATTGTTATCAACTTACCAACAACAAGACAAATTGCACAAGGTATAAAAATAAACATAACAAAATTACAATATCACATGAAAATCACCAACACCACAACTCCACATCATCACATATCGTCCCTGACAATAGCCACCCTTATCTCTCTTATAGCCACCCTTATTACTCCTATAATAGCCTTCATTATCCCTACGCCCTGACAATATCAATAGCCACCCTTATCGCTCATATTGCCACCCTTATCTCTCCTATAGCCACCCTTATCGCTCCGCCCGGATAATATTTCAACAAATATAATAACAGTGAAATGCCACCCTTATACCCACATAATATCAATAGTGAAATACCACCCTTATCTCCTCAAAATAATAACTAACACAACACAATAATTTACACGGAAAATTATTACGGCAACATACAAAATCAATTCATAACACAATTTGCCCAATGGCCACAACCAAAATTCCAAAGATACAATCAAGTCAATTAATTTTATAACAAATAGTCGAAGGCTCCACACAATGTGTATAACATCCCAAAATAATCAACAGAGATAAAAATTACTCAGCATAAAGCAAAGCCTTCATTAACCCAAATTTAGATAATTATATTAACACTTCTTTTTAAAATTGCTTAATTAATTATTTGCATAGGGAAAATTCATTTTGGAATTAAATTTCAAGAAATATCAAACCAACAATACTCACGAAATTATATAATTTTTCAAGTAACAATCACACCAATTGTCATATAAACACAAATTCAACAAAAAGGATTTAGGCATGGCAAATAGATGATTTAACAAACACTAATAATTATCCAAATTACTACACAATTTGTCCAAGACTTTAACTCAATGAATTTTGCACATATAAGCCCGAGTACGTACTCGTCACCTCGCGTACACGACTTTTCATATTTCACAAATGGCACATAAGACTCGATGCCTAAGGGGTAATTCCCCCACTCGAGGTTAAGAAAGGCACTTACCTTTTTGAAATTATGTCGATATTCTAAAATCGCCTTCTTGCTTGAATTGACCTCCGGACAGCTCAAAACTATCCAAATTAATTGCATAACTTCATTAAAATTCATCGTAAATAATTCCGGATAATAATACGTTGACTTAAAAATTTATTCCAAAAAGTCAACAAAAGTCAAAGCGGGTCCCGCCCCTCGGAACCTGACATTATTTTCATGAAATCCGAACACTCATTCCGATACGAGTTTAACCATACTAATTTTATCAAATTTCAATAACAACTCGACCTCTAAATCTTAAATTTTCGTTTTTGGAAGATTTTACAAAAATCTTGATTTTCCTCCATTAAAATCTGAATTAAATGATGGATTTAAAGGCATAATTATGGAAATTATTCAAAACTGGATAAGAATCACTTACCTCAAACACCCACGCAAGAATCTCTCCAAAAATCGCCTTCTACCGAGCTCCTAATTTGATTGTTTTGTGTTATGAACTCAAACCCCCGTTTTTGGGACTTTTAATTCTGCCCGGGCATTTTTCTTCGTCGCGAATGCGATGCCTATCTGGCCCTTAACTTTGCGAACGCGTAACACCTTCGCGAACGCAAAGACCAAATGCGCGGGGTCCCAGCTGCCTCTTCTTCCTCTTCGCGAACGCGAGCTCCAACACGCGAACGCGATTCCCATCTTTCTACACCTTTGCGAACGCGGAACCTACATCGCAAATACGAAGGCCAAATTCCAGCAACACTCAAACTTCCTCTACGTGAACGCGAGAGGACCTACGCGAATGCGAGAGGACCAACACCAGCAAGAAACTAGCACCAGCAAAATCTGATGCTTCAGCTATAACACCAAGCCCGATTCTAGTCTGTTAACAATCCGGAATACACCCGAGGCCCCCGAAAACTCAACCAAATACACCAACAAGTCCTAAATTATCATACAAACTTATTTGAATTCTCAAATCATATAAAAACAATATCAAAATGATGAATCACGCCTCAAATCAAAATTTATGAACTTTGAACTTTCAAATTCTATATCTTGTGCCGAAACACATCAAATCAATCCGTAATAAATTTAAATTTTGCACACAAGTCATAACTAATATAATGAAGGTATTCAAATTTTCAGAATCGGATTTTGACCATGTTATCAAAAAGTCAACCCCCCGGTCAAACTTCTCAAAAATTCATCTTTCGCCATTTTAGGCCAAATTTCCTTTATAGACCTCCAAATAATTTTTCGGACACGCTCCTAAGTCCAAAATCACCATACGGAGCTATTGACATCATTCAAAATTCCATCCCGGAGTCGTTAGCTCAAAAGTCAACTCTCGGATCAACTCTTTCCATTTAAGCTTCTAAATAAGGATTGTTCTTTTAATTTAATTCTGAATTTTCAGTAAATCAAATTCGACCTCACCCGCGGGTCATAATATATATTGCTAAGCTACTCGAGACCTTAAATCGTTGAACGAGCGTTAATTCTTAAAATGACAAATCGGGTCGTTACAGAAAAAGCGAAGGGGGCAAAGGAGAAAAAGAAAAGGGTCTGGATTTGGTTTAATAGGAAGTTCATTTTGTGTATTGTGATTTGTCTTTGTTTTTATGTGTTGATTACAGCCTAATCCAAGTTGGTAACTTGTAGAGTGATCAAATGAAGTTGCAATAGCAGTTGTTTTATATTGTAGCAATTATTTAGAAGTGTTCGATTAAGGTTGTAATAGCTTTGTTTTGTTGTCATTGTGGTATGTAACTTTATTTTAGTATATGCTATGTGGAATTTAATTATGTATGAATTTTTCACTTGCCATGATCGATTCTAAGATTCTTTCAACTACTATATATAAGTCACAATGAGGTTTTGTGTAAATGGAAAGACACCGCTGAATTTCCTAGAAATATAGCTACAACATTCCATAAATACCACCAAAATCAGTCAACAAAATATCAAATGTACTAAGGCAACATTTGAAAACTAATACATTATCGTTCTAAAAGAATAAAAACTGCAGATTGCAGTCAACAAAAATAACCAAATGTCTGGCTTAGGATAAATAATGTTTGCTTGTAGTCAACCAAAAATATCAAATAATTGTTTGCTTGTAGATTGCAGTTAACAAAAAAAACCAAATCTATTGGGGATGTGCAGAACTACTATTCTGGCTTTGGTTGTTTGAAACACCAGTCCTTGTTTGAATTCTATATTGCCCTCTAATATGTTGAAGCCTTCTTGTTGTGATTGCTGGTTTTCCCTTCCATTTCAGTCCACTACTTGGTTTGAAACCAATGTCACCAGTTACATCAGCTGATCTTGTTATCATTGTTGGTCCAATGGACTATATTTTGGTACTTGGCGTGGATACTATTCTACTACTTGGCATGCCAGGCTACAGAGAAAGAATAACTAAATATGTTATCACAAATATACAAAACATATTGAATATCACAAAGAATATACACTTAAATTTAAAGTTTTGAAGCCATTTTCAGCTTGAAACACACCCATTCTCATCACTTTTGGCTTTTTAAATTGTTTTGTATTTTCCACACCCTTTTCCCTTCCTCTATTTAATGTAGAAGTAGAGGCATTAGGTATCAGATGTATTAGGTGCTGATGATGTACTAGGTGCAGAACATTCAAACCAATTGACTAGTGAATGATGAGCAACAGATGTTGCATTAGGTGCTGATGGAGTTGCATTCCAAGATCCTCCTCTCCCCTACCTCTACTAGTTGCAGCTGTTACATTCCTAGATCCTTATCTTCCCCTACCTCTACTGGCTGCAGTAGATGTTGCATTAAGTGAAGCAGATGTTGTATTGTTTGACCTGCCTCTTCCCCTTCCTATACTAGCTGCTACAATAGGTGTAGTTGATGTAGCAGCATCAGATGTTACAGTACTTGAAAGTTCAGCAGGAGTAGAGGCATTAGGTGCAGTAGATGTTGATTTTCTAGGTCTTCCTCTCCCTCTTTTTGCAGCAGGTTCAGCTTCTACATTTCTTGATTTCTACTAAACAATAAACAATAAGATATAGTATTTGAATATAAAAGAAACAGGATATAGTTATACTATATTACCTTTGGGCTGGCTCTAATTTTTCCTGAACCTGATGCTTCTACAGCAGTAGAAGCTACATTTGATGGTGCAGCAGCAGTTCCTGAACCTGATAGATCTGTAGCACTCTTATGACGCCCCCTCTTGTTGTGACTAACACCCTTGTAGATGCTACACCTAATGACAAGTTCAATTTTAGGCAACTTTTCAGATTTTTTGGTTTCAGTTACCTCTTTTCTCCTAAACCTTTTGGGCCTGCCAGGCATACTTTTCATCACTGGTGGTGCAATAGGAGGGTCAGTAGATGCAGGCCATATTTCCATACTATTGAGTGGTTGAAGTTAGAATATGTTATCAAATATGTCTCTTTCATGTAGCAGTTATCAACATAGTCAGTTGGTTCATACCCTTTATAGTATATTGCAGCTATGTCATGTGAACATGGTATCCCATTCAACATCCAAGCTCTACAACTATAAGTATTATTTCTTAGGCAAATAGTATGTTGATTTGTTCCCTTCCTAACCTGATATCCTGTATCTCCATTAAAAAAATTGTACGCCTCACTGACTTTTTAATATTTTTCTCTAAGACCTTTAATGCTATTGGAGAAATGTTGCAGGACTAAGTATTTGCAAATTCCCTTAACTTAGCTATTCTAGTCATCATCTTGACTCTTATTTATTCAAGCATGATAATAATGGTCTTGTGCCTTGCAACTAGGATCCATGCATTAAAACTTTCAGCCATATTATTATCTACTGCATCACACTTGACTTTCACATTAAAATACACCTTACACCAAGTTTCTTTGTTATAGTACAAAAGATCATCAACTATGTTCTTACCAAGCATACTGAGTGCTTTTAGGTTTTTCTTAAATTCAGCCTCATATGTACTTCTAGCACACTTCCAGAACAGTATCCTCCTCTGAATCCCTCTCCAATTCTTTGACCAATTTGCAAGGATGTGTCTGGCACACATCCTGTGCTCACAAGCTGGTATAATATCTTGAATTACTGCTAGAAGTCCCTACAGAAAAGGAAATTGGTTAGTAATCAAACATGAAAACATAAAAAAGAATATCAAAAAGTCTGGAATGATATACCTTTTTTTTTCATGTCTGTAATCAAGGTGAAACCCCTGCCATCTCCTAATCCCAAATCATATTTAAGCAAAGACACAAACCATGTCGAGGTATTTTTGTTCTCATATTTCACTACTGCCCAAACAAGTGGAAGCATTTGGTTGTTGGCATCCTTAGCTATAGCAACTAATAATTTCCCTCTACTAACTCCCTTCAAGAAACAACCATCTAAACATATGCATTTCCTGTACCCCATGAATGTATTCTTCAATGCACCAAAAAAGATGTAGAAACTTTGAATGTTGCCTTACCATATTCATCAACTTTACCAAGTTTCACCACACATGTACTCTCAGGGTTGGTCCTTAACAATTCATCCTTGTAATCAAGAATTCTTCCAAACTCAAGAATATGGTCACCCATAATTTCTATCAATACTTTGGCTTTTGCTCTCCTAGTTGTGGTCTTACCAACATGCACTTTAAATTTCTTCCTAATTAACTCTTATAACTTGAACACTCTTATGTTTGGTTGTTTAACTATTTTATCTTTAAACACTTTAGTCAGGTATTTAAAATTACACGGGTAATTTCTGGTGGCCCTATTATTGGATTATAAGTCCTAAGCATAAAATTATTACTTGAAGTGTCAAGGCTTGCATACAACAGCCATGAACAACTATCATTGCACTTCACCCTGACTCTTGTTGGCTCATTCACATACTTTTCCACCTGAACCCTCCTTTGAACAACACACTTGGTTACTGCATCTCTAAATTCATCCACATCTACAAAAATCATACCCAGCTGCCACTCAACTTTTTTAGTTGTGGGATCATAAACCACTTTCTTGGTAGAAGAAGATCTTCCTCTTGGTAGATTTACCCTAACTTCTTCCCCATCTTCACCCCAACATTCATCTTCATCTATTTCAAAGCTACAAGCATCAGAAATTGGGTAATATGGTTCATCACCCCCTATCCTACCTTTTTTACCTTTTCAGTTTCATCAAACCCCAAATCTGGTCCAGCTACACCACATGGAACATTATCATGTCAGCAGTAGCTCTTTCCTTTCTTTTTCTTCTCTAGAAAGACTTTCTCTCAGCCCTAAACTCTATGAACTCTTCATGCATATCACTCTCATAATCCTCTACACCATCACCAAAAAAATCACTCTCTTCATAACTTAAACTATTTTCAGTTGAATTATCAGATTCCTCCTCAGTTGAGGATGAATCTGGATCTGGATCAGCTTGAGGAGCTGCTGGATCAGTAGGTGTAGATGAAGTTGCTACTGCACCATTTAAAGACTCCTCACCAACCCCAATATTTTGACTAGAACTTGCTTTAATGGCCCCATCCCCTTTATTAAAAGCTAAACCAGATTCCTCTACACCCATGTGTTGGACATATACTTCCAAAATAGCTCTATTTTGCAAGAACTGTGCAATTCTTGAAATCTCCCTCACATTTTTATATTTTCTATAATGCCACAATTAGGTGGCCTAACACTAAATGTGCAACTGCTGCTATATCCCAATTCTTTAATATAGTCCATCAACTCAAAATAAGATATAGTATCCACATCAACATTCACATATTCAGTCATTACCCCACCCACATATCTTGGTTCCCCACTTTCAATCTCTAAGACCCCACTATGAAACAATCTCAAAATCACAAATATAAACACACTCATACATGAATGCAAATAAATAATAACAATAAATTCAGACAAATCCCCAACAACAAAATTATTGTGCCGAAAATGGGGCCGCACTAAAAACTATTTATTTACTTACAACCAAGAACACATCGGTGTAAACACGCAAAATCAAAACTTTAGTATTAAAATCGACATGCAAACCCCTCGGTTTCAAAATCAGAATCTCATAATTTTGTATAGTGATCGATTTTTTACAAAACCCTAAACTACCAAAAATATCAATTAAAGATGGTAAAGAACTAACCTTTAGTCTTGGATTGTGACGAACAAATAGCAATTGGTTCTGCGCTGACCTTGATTGTAATACCACAGTATCAAATTAAACCCTAGATTGTAATGCCCTACTGAAATTGAAGACGATAAACCATAGAAACAGAGATTACATACTTCTTTGCATTATATTATAGCCGATTTTGCAATAGAATAAAGAGAAAATTATGATTGGACTGATTTTATGGAAGGAATCGAAGAGGGGAGATTGAGAATTTGGTTTGGGCCGTATTTTTGGGAGAGTATGAAAATAAAGAATGAATGAGGGTCGGGTTAATTAATGAATGGGTTTAATTTAGTTTAAAATAAAAGGGATCTGATAAAATAAAAGGGAATTGGGTGGGATCCATTAGAGCGTGTATACACCGATAGTATTATAAATGGGGGTCGGGTTTAATTGAGCATATAATGTTAAATAAATTCTTGTAAAAATAAGTTCAGGGTAGTAATAGGACCCCCAAAAAAAAAAGATATAGTTGGTAATATGGTCATAGGGTGGGGAGGATTTTATGCATTATCCCTTAATTAATGCTAAAAGGTGAATTCCTTAATGTGTGAAAAAAACCAAAAAATCACTTAAAATGGACCAGAAAGGATAGCATTTTATGTTAAGATGTTTGATTGGATACGGAATGAAATTAAGAAGACTTTTGACATGTAAGTCAATTACATATAAAGTGTCAATATTATCCTTTTAAATGAATGATAATGGAAGTTAATCATACATGTCTTTTCATTTTCTAGCTTTGTATTTTTATCAAGTGAGTTACAACAATTAATATCGTCAAAAGTAAAATAAAAATACTAATTTAACTTCTTACCAATAAGAATACTAAGCTAACTAATGCAATTTCATATTACAAAATATACAAAAGTAACATCTTTTTAAGTCAAACACAAGATTACATACAAGAAAATACACACATATTTACATGGTACTGGTAAAGACTTATTCACACTTGATGTTTATACCAAACCAATAGATGTATGCCATGTCGGTTTACATAAACTTTTCTCTCTAAATCATCATCAATATATGCATATTTTCATCTTATTAAATTATTCAACCATAGTAAATTGATATAGTTTGGTGTAAACATCGGATGTTGGTAAGTTTTTTCCATGTTTACATACACCTGTCATTGAAGTTGCTATCAAGTGTATAATCGGATGCGACTAGTAATCCGTCGACGACAAATGGGACAATCTGACAATCTTGGACCACATTCTCTGCAAGTCTGCAGTCAATTGATTATAATCATTAAAACCATATAAATGCAAGGAGAGAAAGTGAGGAAAAAGAAATTCTTATTAGAAAAATGATCGTTTGGTTCAAAATCAGGATATACTAAAACCGGGATCATAACCTGGATAAGTTATCCCATCTTCTATATAGGATAATTTATGCCAAGATTTTGATATAAAATAACACCGGTTTTAGCTGGTACCTCCCATCAAACGCGAGACCTAATCTCTTGAACCAAACGACCCTAAGAGTGGAAAACAAAACTCACCATGTGTCCACAACCAAAAGCCAGGTCCTTAGAACCAGTTAGACAAACTGGGCAAACCTTCATTTTGAACAAAACAAAGCAGGAAATCAGTTATTCCCAAAGACCAAAGTTAATGTATATGAAAGCTATGGTTATCTATCACTCAATTGCCTCACCTAAGAAAATGTCATATTCAAAAAGGGAAGGACCAAAAGCAATATAGAAAATGAATCTGTGTTTCACATAATTTTTAAAGCAATCAATACTAAAAGCCTTACTTGGCTATGTTCATTTTGCGCGGATCCTGAAAGACTGCTTTGATCTTGAGTTGGGACTGCCATGGCGCGTTTGTAAGGAACTGGTGGTGGTCTTGGAACTACTTTCTTCGCCTTAGATGTTCTTTTCCTATACACAAAATTTCAAGAGAAGTAATAAGTACAACCAATGCAAATCTCATGTTAATTTCTCTTATCATCTTAATTGTAGTCAAACAATTATGAAAAGAGACTAGCATACACTTTTTCATTTTACTTAGTTATGAGGTGGCGTAACTGGTAAAGTTGTTGGCAAGTGTTCGAGTCGTGAAAACAGCCTCTTGTAGAAATACAGGGTAAGGCTGCTTACGATAGACCCTTGTGGTCCGGCCAGAGGCGGACCTAGAATTTGAAGGTCTGGAGTACACCTTTGGATTCAACCAAAATTTACTTTGTATTTAAGATGTCCACTACTAATATATCACTATTTTCTGAAGACATATACATGTATATATGGAATTTTTGCCAAACTTTACGGGTGCCGGTGACCACTCTGGTATAGAATAGGTCTGCCTCTGGATCCGGCCCTTCCCGGGACCCCGCGCGCGTAACGGAAGCTTAGTTCACCGGGCAGCCTTTTTTTTAGTTATGAGGTGGAGTTCTGTGGTTTAAGATCACATTTTTAGGACATAGACTAAGAAAAGGAAAGGCTAATTCATACCCTAGCAGACCAAGTTCTCGAGCTGCTTTATATTGGATAGGGATCTCCATAAGTGCAGCAAGAGCAAATGCAGATTCCTTTGCAGAATCAGTTGTATGTTTTGTCATGATACCGGTAAAATTCACAAACTGCACAAGGAAAAGGATTGTAAAAACTAATGTATGGTTCTATCACAGATTCCATCTGTAACTTAAAAAGTCTAATAGAATTATACCTGAAAATTATCAAATTCACGCGCAGGAATCCGGTCATCAAATTTTTGCATGTCTTCCCAAGGTCCATCACCAACTCCAACGAGAACAATAGAGAGAGGATACATGCTGAGAACAAATGCTTGTCAACTTTCTATGTATAAAATTCTTCAAATAAGAGCGAGAATATATTTTACTCAATACTAACTCATCTATCAGAATTTTGATTTTGCTACTATAATGTATGTTGAGGTCACTCATGAAGAGAAAGAGTAGAACAAAGTACTCGAGGAGGGCAGAGCATTTAGCATATGCACTGCCCTTATCTGCTTAGCTATTAGTTTAGAAGCCAATTAAAACAAGAAGAAACCTGATCACGAGTAATCGTATATAACCAAAATCGCCACAACCAATTCTCAAATTGAAAGAAAATTCACGATTAATGAAAATCCTCAAAGGCAAATGCTCATAAATTAAGGGAAGTGACCTTTTCTACTCTACAAAGAACCTGTTTCTGCACATCTTCAAGTTGCATTAACCTCTATGACCAATAAACAGCCATGGCCAGTTGAGTGAAATGGAGTGCCAGAGGTAAGATACAGATGAATGAAACTAGCAACAAGCTGAAGTTAGAAAGCGAGTCATCAGAAAGAAAAAAATGGATAATGTCGACTATACATTTGCCACCAATGCATATAGGATTGCCTCTTTGCCTAGATCAAATATATTACGTTGCTCTAGAACATACAAACAAGTATTTTCTTGCACCTCATGGCTTGTTGTTACTACTTCACAATATGCTGTTACATGGTGACCTTATATTCTATAAAGCTGAAGGTTTGGACAGACAAGGCAACCTGACTGATCTACATTGAGTGGTTTGTAAACGAAATGTAGTAAGACATAGGGTTCGATCACAAGAGAAAAATACACCTATGTCATTATACCTCGCGGTGACAATAGAACTAATTGTCTTCTCTTCTTGTGGGCTGAGTTCTGAATCATTGGTATTGACGCTCCTTGTAACCTACAGGACAAGACAAAGTGTCAGCAATTTGAAGGGAAAAGTAAAAGACTATCATTGAACAAGATTCTATATATATATATGTGTGTGTGTTTACATGCGGGTGAGTTTTGTTTGATTGAGGGAGGGGGGAGAGAGAGAAGCGCTCAGTAACCTGGCCATCAGCGATGATAACCAAGACATGGTATTGTCCACCCGTTCTCTCCACTATATCTACTGCAGCATCTACTACTGGCCCATAAGATGTCGGCCCTTGAACACATCAACACATAGTCAGGATAATCCCATGGAAAAAGAGGTTTCTTAGTAATTAGCATAAATTTACAAATTAAAACAGAAAATACCAGATAATTGCAGATTTGGAACTATTTTCCTGTAGCAAGCTAGGACTTCTTCAAAGCCATGGCAAGGAGAGTGATCGCTATGAAAGCTAAACACATCTTGATCATGCGTAGTCACTAGAACCCAAAATAAAAAATGAGTTCAATGGAAATATACAAATCCAACAGAAGATAAAAAGACGATGATAGTGAATGCTGAAACAATAGAGAAGCAATTCTGTGGAATGGAACCTACCATCACCAAACCCGAAACAAGGAATTAAATTGTCTTCATCAAATGGAGACAATGTCTTTCCAATGATAGATATGGCTTTCTCATATGGATTGAGCGAATCACCTATTGCATGCAAGCTCTTGTTGTTGAAAGAAACTTTACCTTCAGAAAGAAAACAGCTATTTTTATCTTCAATGTAAAAAAATTGAAAGACGTCTAACCACTAAAAAGTTGAAAACTTTACAGTTGAACCAGTGAACCAGCAAAAATACGATGAAAGCTTGAAAATGTCAAACATCATTGTATTTATACTAATGCATTAGGCTTGGCAGTTGGCACGAGCTGTTTAATTTCCATTGCCACAAGCATCAGGATAAGCTAAATTTTAATGGTCAAAATAAAAATCAAAGACTATCTTATACCGATGTCATGTCAAGCAGAATAAACTAATTAAACAGAACACTATCAAACTAAAAGAAGCATATTTAAGTGATAGAGAGGCCATATGTGAAAGGAAACAAAGTAGCTCTCATAGTAGTTTTTCAGAAATGTTTTAATTTTATCAAATGCTCCAACAAATTCTACGCCCAATTTGTAGGCCAATAGTCAGAACATCATATTCTGCGTCGACCTTAGGATTTATACTCAGAAATCGATAAAACTGACAAACTAATTCAACTGCTCCACCTACCAGTCCATTCATTACTTTTCGTGAAATCTATCCCAATAATTAAATTTGACGACTCCAATCCCGATTCTCTCAGTGCTATAGTGACCTGAAAGTGAAGTGGTGATTCAGATGTATGTAAAAAAAAAAGAGCTTCAAATTTCAATGACATGCAAACTCAGATTTTAGGGAAGACTATGGATCGTCTACATCTACTAATATGTTATTACGAATTTGTGCATATAACAAATGAACGTTAGTTTACAACGAGCAAGAAAATATTGCTTAATGGATACTTGTACAGGCCACAGTAAAGAGTTTGCCTGTATAATAGATAATTTGATGAAATGTTATTGTCCTTCCCCCTATTTGGTCTTTTTACACTTTCTGAATTTCGCACTATAGACAGAACTCCAATGTCATCCTCTTGAAAAACATTTATCAAAATGTAGCGATTTGACTCTTTGGGATATTCATTTTGTGTCATCAATTCATCTTACCCCTATCCCGAGACACATACACACACATTCAAAAAGAAGAAAAATAGTAGAGCATTCAGAATATCTCCTGTACAAGTGATTTTATGTATTCCTCAAACATAACTTTTCACTTTGACGAGTGATAAACTGAGAACCAGAGGCTTAATTTACCTACTTTAAACACATGGATGAATGAAAATCTACATTCTTGTATAACAAAACTGGGCCTTCTGCTTGATCAAATGTTCGTCCATAATGCGACAATTGTCCTCCTAAGTACTCTTTAGCCCTCAGTCATGTCCTCTTTCTAGTATGCAAATAAATTTTCTTAAGATGGACAGAGCTATCCCTAAAAGTCTTGTTTTCTTTCCTCAAGTAGATGGGTGTTTGTAATTTATTTCTATCTGGAGATAAGTACTATCTTCTACAAAGCAATTGAACTTTATGTAAACCAGGGGCGGCGCTAGGATTTGAACTTTAAGGGTTCTGGATTTTAGAAAGACTTCAAGCAATAATAACTGGGTTCTAAATGTAATATGAATACATATTTAACAAATTTCTTTACACAAATACACTGTGTTCGAGTAAAAGTTACTGGGTTCGGCTGAACACGTATTTGGGCTTCTACCTCCACCCCTGTATGTAACAGTCTCAGGATCCTCTTATGAACGTCCTCTATAACAGTTATCCTCTATTACAACACTTCATTCTAACGTCCAAATTTCTTTTATCACCAATTTTTCGTGCTATGTTAAGATATATGCTCACTACAAAAACACTTTGCTATAACGGCCAAAAAATATCCTGAACAAACAAGGTAGTTATAAAGAGGCTTAACTGCATAGTAAAAATGAAAAGAGTGAATACCCTAAAAACACTTTAAACTATCATGTTTTTGTCAGTTACATATTTAAACTATCCGGTGTCCCCAAAACCCCCTTTAGCTATATCTCCTATATATTAAAAAAACACTCATAGATTTTTTAATGAAATATGTAAGATAACTCGCCAAAAGGCGCGTGAGATGAAATTATACATAAAAATGGCTCCAATTGGCCATTTCTAATGGTTAATTATTGTTACCCTCTTTAACAAATTTAATTTTTGTATTTTCCCTCTATTTTCTTTGTATTCTAGCCTTCTTCTTCATTTTTTTATCTTTCTTCTTCCTTTATTCTTATGGTTCTTATGGGTTTCATATGAAAAAAATTTCTTTCTCTTGTTTCTTTTAAAATTATCTTTCTTCTTCATTTAGGTCTTCTTCTTTCAACCAAACCTTAATTTTTTTTATCCCAAATCTCGTATTGAACTATAATTTCCGGTTAAAATGAAGGTTATTGGGAAAAATTCAATGTTTAATCGAAGTTTAATGGTAAAAATCACGATTGAGACATGGTGTAGCCATTATCGGAGGAGATAGAAGAGATTTTATTTTTTACAAATGACCATGTGTTTATCCCTTCATCCTCTTCCTTTGATTTGTTAACTCCCAAACATTTACCCATTTAATTATTTTTTATTATTAGTTAAAGTTCTTAATTAAATTGTTATATCAGATTAGTCTGTGTATCGCATTCACCACTAAAAAATGGACGAGGGTTTTTTAATATATAGGTGTATATAGTTAAGAGGGGTTTTGGTAATAACGGATAGTTTAAGTAGATAACCGACTAAAACGTCATAGTTTAGGGGTTTTAAGGTATTTGCTCAAATGAAAAGGGAAGAACAAACCTGATCAAGGGATGAAAAATTATCAGGAATATAGTAGTACTTGCTCTTCTTCTTCTTATTCTGAGTCATTTGTTCCGTTTCCTTTTTGCTGTTAGTGGACGCCATCTTCCCATCGCTAGAACCCGAATCAGAAGAAGAACATTTCACCGGAATAGAACTATTATTATTATCATTTACAGAGGATTCAAAGGGGGAGAAAGAAGAAAGCAACCGATTTCTGCTCTTAGAAATCGAAGAAAAAGAAGTAGAAGTGTTGTTATTACTGGAATTCCTACTACTACTACTACTACTCTGCTTACGAAATGGAAAACTGAAAATATTACCCATTGACGTTGAAGTTTTGGAATTTTGCGGACCTTTTAATCTACATTATTGAGCAAGTCTTCTCGCGAAGACTTGACAAAAAAGAGAAGAGGAAAGAAAGAAAGGAATATGATTCTTTGGATATCGCAAATTGAAAGCCATTGGATTGGATTGGTAGAGCAAAAGCGAATGCTTTAAGTGCTTTGAGATATTGTCATCCCACAGACATTTTCCGCGAAACTACTGCTTGACATGAGAAATAAATGCTCTCTCCTCCTAGAGGTCCCATTGGATTTATATTGGAAAAAAAAAGAGGGAGGGAAATTGTTCGAATTTGTCCCTATACTCTTCGAAATTATTTAGCTAGGTTTCATATAGATTTGGTTCAAACTTGAAAAATAAGTTTTTGAAATTATGTTGAAAAATAATTTTTGAAAGTTAAAATTGTGTTTAGTCATGTATTTTATTTAAAAAATAAATTGAAGTTTTGTGAGTGTAGGAAAACATTTCACCTAAAGTACCATAAACCATTTTTTTAGGAACTTGAAAGGTTTTTCAATTTTTTGTTTCAAAAACTGATTATATCTCATGAACAAACATTGTTTTTCATTTTTTTTTCAAAACAAACCGCCAAAATCTATGGCCAAACGGGTCTTTGGTCTCCGTTATACCTTTGAGCTATTTATATTTTTGTTGTAGCAATCGTCTAGTAATTGACATTTACTTTTAAAGGAGCTCCTGTACGGACTGAGTTAATTTTACATCTCAAAATACTTTGAGAAAAAAAAATCCACATTGATCCTCTACTCTTGTTTGTAGTTTAAAATTACTCTTCCATCGGAGCTGTTCAAATTCTTTAAGGAAAACTATTTAAACTTATCTTAAATATTTTATTATAATTTAATATTACTCTAAGGTTGGAGTGTCATTAAGGGTCAAAGGAAAAGAAAATGAGGCCTTTTCCTAATGTAAGGAATAATGTTAGATAAGAGTTAAATAGATTGAAAAATTGCTCAATTTTCGAATAATAATAGCAGGGGCGGAACTAAGCCTTTTTAATACGGGTTCGACTGAACCTGTAACTTTGATCAAATATTGTATGTCTTAAAAATCTATTAAATATGGATAAAATTGCAAAAAAATTACTGAAAAATTCTGAAGGGAAAATGACATTGTATAGTCGCTCTCAAAATAATAGCCAAAAAATATATATGTATGTATGTGTGTGTGTATATATATATATATATATATATATATATATACATATATTCTATATGTTATATACAAAATTATATTTTATACAAAATTCTCTAGCGCGGACTAAAAATAAGGGTGGCAAATGGGTCCGGCCGGGCCCGCATGCTAAGTGGGCCAAGTGTGCTGGGACCGTTAGGATCACTAGAGGTGGGCTCGTGCCAGTCTCGTGGGTCGGTTCTTATCTAGGAACCGTTAAAACCGGGCCCGTTTGGCCTGCCAAGAGACCGGGACCAGACCGGTCCCTTGGCGGGCCAAACAGGCTCAATGGCTATTTTTTCTAGCCGTTTGGCTTTTGAAATAAAGAGCTGTTGGGAGTTTAAAAAATAGCCATTTAACCCACCCCCCCCCCCTCCAATTTATTATTAACCTCAAACTTTTTATTATTACACTTTTTTCTTATTTTCAAATATAAATACCCCATTCTTTCATTTTCTTACAAAATCAATATCAATCTATCACAAACTCTCTCTAATTTTCTTATATATACTTGCTACTATTGCTTACTTTATTCCAAAAAAATAGTCAAAAAATATTAAGTTTGTTACAATTTGTGAAAAAATTGTGAAATTGGTGAATTGAAATCTTCAAGTCAAAATGAATGCTCTCTATTCTAATAATTATAATACTATTGGTGAAAATGATGATGAGAAAATTGATCTCGATGAAACTCAACCGGACGATGATACACCTACTAGTCCTGCTCCTAATGTTGACCCAACTAGTAATAATCTTGCTAATCCAAATGATGACCCATCTGATACTCCCGTTACTACCCCTACTTTTTCTAGAGAACCTACCAAACGACAGAAAACATCTCATGTTTGGCCATTTTTTACTCAACTAGTTCCAAAAAATAAGGCTAAGTATAAAACTTGTGGTATGGAGTTGGTTTTTGAATATTTTGGATCGCGGGACAGGACAAGATCTTTGACTAGGCACATAAAAAAAAATACCCTAAAGATAACATCAGATATCAATGTCTGAAAGTTTTGGCCTAGGAGAAATGGCTCTTAACTGGCTTTTTCATTCAAATCGTAGAAGTAGACTTAGAGAATATTTTAAAAGATGCGATGAATGTGGCTAAAAGTGAAAAAAGTCTAATTTAAAATACACACACACACACACACACACATATATATATATATATATGTTATATACAAAAATTATATAAATTTTATACATTTTTTCGGCTACCGAATATAAATAGTCTCTAGCGCGGACTAACCGGAAAAAAACCCAATTTAAAACCTATGATAAGCTTCAAATCCTCTAAATACAAGCACAAATATAAATATTTTTCTCTTTTTACAAATTTAAAGGATTAACACGTCTCAAAGGTATAATTAAGGGAGCATTTTAAACTTATCCTCAAATGTAAGGGGACCATTTTTATCATTTTCTTTGTTAATTGAAAAATCAACTTGAGCAAACATACCGTAGAAACAAACCTAGGAAAGGCTACCAACGGACAGCAGAGTTTGCGGCAGTGACAGAAAGACTCCAATGGGTAGCGGCAAGGAGAAGAAGCAGAAGAAACCATTGCGCTTAGGACCCAATAAAGTCAAGAGAAAGAAGCAAAAGTTGAAGAAAACGAAAATCAATAGCAAATCTAATGAAAATTCAAAAACCAAAACCAAAACCAAAAGCAAAAGCAAAATAAAAAACAGCGAAAAGAATATGGTCAGTTTCCCAACAGCAGCAGAACAGCTGAAGTATTTCCATGAGCAGTATCAATCTGCTAATAGGGTTCAGCTTTCTTCCCTTGAGCTCGAATCATTCACAGGTATACACTCTACTATTATATTAGGGTTTGCTGAAGCTGCTAATTGATTTATTATGGATAACTCACTAAATTTATGTAGTTATAGAAGGAGATTATGTATATGTTACACAAAGTTATAAAATTGTTTTTTGTTGTGAGCTCCCCCCCCCCAAACCCACCCACCCCCATATTTTTTAATTTCGAACTAATTGTACACTATACTAATTTTCAGTTTTAAATGGAATTTCTACTTGAAATGTGGTTCCTATGCACAATTATGAAGGAAACAAGTTTCGAGAAGTTGATAGTCTGTTCTCTTTTTCTTCCTTGATAAGTAGAGGCGGAGCCAGAATTTGAAGTTTATGAGTTTTGAACTTGCCGCCCAACAAATAGCTCATCTAAGTTACTGGGTTTTGCAATTAAATATTTGGACGTATTTAATAAATTTTCTAATATAAATTTTGAATGAACCCGTAAACGAATAGCCTAGCTCTGCCCTTGCTGATAAGTAAATTAATTTTAGGTGTTACTATTCGTATTCTCAGCTAGAAAAAAGGTTTTTAGCAGTTTTTAGAACAGACAAACTTTAATAAACAGTGATAATCAAGAAAAGAAGAAGGGAGAGATTTTTACTGACTGGACAGAGAAGTAAAATTTTGGAGGACACGTTCTTGATGCATTTTATTTCATATGTTAATTCTTTTCGTGCACATGGATAGCTTTTTAACTACGGTATGAGTATTAATGATACAGAGACATGCATGCTTGAGCTCAATCCTGATCAAGCTCAAAGTAGTAGTCCATTGGCTGATCATATGAAGGTTGCTTTTGGACCATCGTGGAAAGAAAGTTTGTGTGAAAAGGAGCTTGATGGGAAAATTGATCCAGGGCATCCTTCACTTCTGGTCATTAGCTTATCTGCCTTGCGTTCGTTGGACCTTCTCAGGTTGGCGGCTTTTGTTAGCGTGTGAACTTATTCTCTCTTTGAGTAGTTCTGCACGTATAATTTTATCCTGTTCCAAAAATTGTCATTTAGATATAAATGCAGTAATGTAGCTCAATTATCAGTAGTTCATCTCTTAGTATGACCTATAAATAAGTTTTGCTTTGTCAGAGAATTGCGGCCTTTGACAAGTGAATGCCGTGCTGCAAAGCTTTTCTCTAAGCATATGAAGGTTGAGGAGCAGGTATTCCATATGCTACTTGCAAGATTGAGCAACTTTAAATATAATTTTGGATCATTGACAAAAAAGATCTCTGCTAACTCGTCACATGCTCAATAACATTCGTCGCGTTAACACATCATAAACAATATTAAATATATGTCTCTGTAGTAATGCACTCTTTCTTCTTCCCTTGTTAAACTCTCTTTGTTTTTTAAAAAATGAAAAACTATTGACGTGGAATGCTAGGGATGATTTTCTTTTATTCATCACAGGCTTCATCTCTCAAGAATCGTGTTAATATTGCGAGTGGGACACCAAGCAGGTATGCATAGAATTTCCTTGCAAGTTGGACTCATTTCGTCTATGAATAATGATGTTGAAGTATTTTTCTATTGGTGTTTGTTTATGTTTGTTTTTGCAACTACAATCAATGAGAACATCATGCAATTGCCATTTACATACAAACTCAGTTGATGGATAGTGACTTTCTCCATAAACTTTAGAGAATAGATTATCCAAAGGCGATGAAGCTTCATGGTCAATGGAATGATGAATTCATGCACAATGATGTTTCAAAATCTCTTTTATTCCCTTGCAAGTATGCATGTTTAGTGGGACTTGTTTGGTAGCCACAGGACATGCATTTTAAAAATGATTCATATGGATGTATGAACATTCAAAAATAGATAAGATTAAAAATCATCATATCAAAGAGAGGGAGCAAACAACACGCACAGAAGATAAAATATGATGCCACTTGAAATGACTTGGCCATGTCCTAGGTGGATCTCCAAATGCACCAATTTGTAGATGCGATACTATTGTGGTAGAAAAGAAAGTGCTAAAAAGGAATGTGGTAAACTAAGTATACATGGAGGAAAGCTGTTTCTAGGACCTGCAATCTCTCGGTATTTTGTTTACTTAGCTAAGAATGCTATAGGCTGATAATAAATGCTATAGCAACAATACCAACTTGTTGGATTAAAGTTTATGCTATTTACATTAAGAATGGTGAGATTGAGATACCCTCCAGCTTTTAAAACTGATTTGCTGTAAATAAAAAATTATTTAGTATTGAAACGAAATGACCCCTGCGAAAAGCGGAAAATGTAGATGAACTCAATTAGTTTGAATTGAATCATAATTGATTGGTCGATTGATATCTGTACAAACTGTATTAAAATGGTGAAATTATGGTTGAAAGGAGATCAAGTTTCTGCAAAAGAAACCAAAATCTGATTGCATTTTTCTTTTCGTTTCCATTAAAGATTTGGTTTTCTGATTCTTTTAAACTGGTGACAGGATTAAGAAGTTGATAGACATGGAGGCGCTTGGCCTTTCTCGATTAGCTGTGATTGTGCTGGATATGAAAGCTGATGCGAAGGGCTATTCACTGTTGACACTGCCTCAAGTCAGGTTAGATTCTACCGTCAAACCTCTATAAAACAGTCCCGTTTGTTCTGATATTTTTTGGATGCTATAGTGAAGTGCTGTTATAGAGGACATATTATACCATAAATAAAGCATCGGTTCCGAGAAAAACTTGGAGTGAATGACTGTTATATAGGGATGTTGTTATAGAGAGGTCTGACTGTGAATGGCTGTTATTTACGTGTGAATTACACATTTTGTCTCAATCTAAAGTTACTAATACTTAAATGTATATATGGTGTCTCAAGTGTTGGAACGACCTGCTCATTTTCGCATTGTTTGCCTCGGATGTGTTTTCATATGCGCCTTATAGTCCTGAAGATATCATAAATGGAAAAACAGCATTCTATCTCCCTTAACCTTGTTACCTTCGATTTCTAGTGACTATTTTTTTGAGATCTCATGGTATACATTCCATTTGGCAGAGATGAGTTCTGGGACTTGTATAGGAACTACTTTCACCAACGGGTACTGGAAGGTGCATTGCGGATATGTCTTTATGGTGAAATACCAGCTAATATTAAGAGAAAGAAGAGCATCGAGGATGAGTAGCCTTTTCAGGACTGATACGAGCATTCTATACTATCGTCATCCAGCCTGTTTTGACATTTTTGTATCACAAATTTGTAGTAGAGAATACACATAAGCAGCATCTATTTAAGAATATATGTAGGCTATGTTGTTTAGCTAGTTAAGTCAATCAGGCAAAATGGATTCTTGAATTCATGTAGGTGTCTTTTCAAGAGATAATACGATAGGAAGTTCATTTTTTTGCGAGATCGTTCTGTATAAGGATTTTAGTATATACACTTGAGTGAGTTGAAAAGCATCTCTAAATTTGCTCATGTTTCAATTTTCTACTGTGCACCCTACCTCTTCTTTCCCCCCTATTAGAAAGAAGGAATTTTTACATACCTATACACTATTGGAAACTTTATTACCCTCCCTACTTAAGTTTCAATTTAATTACATCCTATATACAAATTTACTAATTATATACACTTTAGGAATTAAATAAGTATCCCTTTATATTAGGATTCTATTATTTCCCATCCTTATTCTCTGTCCCTCCTACGCTCTCTCTCTGTCTCTCTCTCTTTCCTGCGCGCTCTCTCTATCTCTCAATACCTAATTCCAGTAATGTAGAGCCAAGGAAAAGAGAGCAGCAATTCCACCATTGACAGCCATTAAAAACTTTGAAACTTTGAATTCGAATTTGGGTTTTCAAAAAATATTATTTGTTTGAATTGGGTGTTGTTGCAAACAATTGGGAATTCTCTCTACGTCTCTCTCTATCTCTCAACCCCTAATTCCAGTAATGTAAAGCAAAGGAAAAGAGAGCAGCAATTCCACTATTGACAGCCATTAAAAAGCTTTGAAGCTTTGAATTCGAATTTGAGTTTTCAAAAACTATTATTTGTTTGGATTGGGTATTGTTGCAAACAATTGGGAATATGGTTTGGAATTTATATCTCAATTTTGAGGGTGTTTTGGTAAAGATTAGACTTGATCTTGGTTGAATTTCAGATTGAAACTCGAAGAAGAAGAAGAAGAAGAAGAAGAAGAAGAAGAAGAAGAAATTGTAGTAAAATTGTAGAAAAATTGTTTATATATATATATTTTTATTTAACTATTGTATGAAAGTTGAACAATATTGTATAAAAATTGTATTTAAGTTGTATGATATTGTAGTTGTATATAACTGAGCAGAAATAATGTATGAAAATTGTAGATAAGTTGTATAATATATAATTAGTTGTATGAAATATGTTTTTACTATGTATAAATCAGATACAAAATATACAAAAGACATTGTATAAAATTTATATTTAAGTTGTATGATATTGTAGTTGTTTTTAACTGTGTAGAAATAATGTATGAAAGTTGTAGATAAGTTTTATAAATTAGATACAAAATATTGTAGGCATATGTTTGCTCAAACTGTCAGGGTTTTAATCTGTTTTTCATTTTCTTTTCACTTTTCTTAATGTGGAATGCTCTCTTAGTAAGGTTACAATAAAACTTAAATCTTCTCGAAGAAGGTGAAGATTGCAGAGAAGATTCTTATGCTCCAAAAGGTGGTTTAATACTATGTCCTGAAAACCAGATCTAAACCCATTCTCTTCTTTTTTCCTTCTCTTGCATTTTTTAAAGCTTTACTTGTTTCAGAAAACCATTGTATCTTTAGTATAAGTGGTAGGTTTTACTTGTTATTCTTGCTTTGACTTCTAATCCTTCTCCGTTATACCATTACAAAAAGAGTGATATATGAGTGTTGGAGTACTCTACCAAGGTATTCGTTGACGTTATAACATAAATTTTGCCTAAGTTTTAAAAACAAAAAAAAGAAGGAAGAAAGGAATATAGGCAGCGTCCGTGTTCACACCTTGTCAACTCTGTCTTTTATTCTTATACTATAATTTTCCTATTTCATATGCTCGAAGAAGTGAAAATAAGTTCGACAAGAGAAGATTCTTATGCTCGAAGAAGGTGAAAATTGCAGAGAAGAGACTGCCGATGATTGCAGAAAAATAAGGAAAGAGAAGAGGAGAAAAAAGACGAAAAGGGTGTAACTAAATCGCTTGATTGAAGGCACTAATAATGGATTTGAGAGCCTTTTAAGGTGGAATGTATATACTTTGTAAACAAAACTTGTGTATGTCGGGTAAATAACAAAACATGAATATTTATCGTAATAAGGTTTCAAATAGTGTATAGGAATGAAAAAATCCCTAGAAAGAAAGGTTAAGAAAATATGAAAATCTAAAGAACATAAAGGAACATGATTAGAATGGAGAATCATCCTAAAATAGTAAGCAACTGCATTAAATATAGTCCAGAGCAAATGGTATAAAATAACCCGACATAATTTAAATAGAAGAAAATGACTCTAGAAAGATTGGGTTGCTCTAGTGGTAAGCACCCTCCACTTCCATCCAAGAGGTTGTGAGTTTGAGTCACCCCAAGAGCAAGGTGGGGAGTTTTTGGAGGAAGCGAGCCGAAAGTCTATTGGAAACAGCCTCTCTACCCAGGGTAGGGGTAAGGTCTAATACTGGTTTGTTGTTGTTGTTGACTCTACAAAGATTTCTCTTGTTTTCACATAAAGATCTCCTGTTTAAAGCCTTAAAAGGTTCCAAATTCTTTGTTAAGATGACAGATTTCTTGTACAAAGGAGTGTAGATATGAAGTCGTCCATTGCTTTAACAGAAGAACCCTTAAACTTCTCTTCTTTAACAGCTTCTCTAATAGAAATCCCAATCTTATTAGCCTTTTCCTTCATTTCTTTCCCTTTTCCACTTGTACTCAAAACAATGTCAATCACTTTCTTCACATCCTCTTTTTCAATAACACTTTGAACCCCTTTAGTTAACTCAATGCAAACTCCCATTTCTTCCATTAACATCTTTGAATTAAATGCTTGTTCACCAGCCAAAGGCCAACTAATTATAGGCACCCCTTGACTTAAACTTTCCAATACTGAATTCCATCCACAATGAGTCAAAAATGCACCCGTCGAACCGTGACACAAAATTTGCAATTGGGGTGCCCAAGATTTCACTATTAAACCTTTATTACTCTTTTCCACTCTTTCTTGAAAACCTTGAGGCAACCATTCTGATTTAAACTCACCTTTTAAGTCAAATCCAATAGGAGGTCTAACAACCCAAATAAATGGTTTTTCACTATCTTCTAATCCCAAAGCCAATGCCATCATTTGTGAAGTACTAATTGTGTTTTGTGAACCAAAAGATATGTAAAGAACAGAACTTTGAGGATGTTTATCTAACCATTCTATGCATTTTTCAGGTGACAAACCATGATCTTTTCCAATTCTTGATTCCAAGATTTGACCTTTTTCTCCTTTCTTTAGCATACATTGTGGAAGCAAAGGTCCAATACACCAAACAGGAAGTTTTGTGAAATTCTTGATTGCTTTTATCCCTATAACTTCAAATTCCTCAACACTATTACATAACCATCCTAAAGAATCCAAAGAAGGTGATAACATAGATTTCAACACCTTAGACCAAGAATCATTACCATTGGCTAATTTCATAAAAGGATGAAGTTGAGAGACAGAAAAAGTGCAAGAATCATTAAATCCTGGCATTTTAAAAATACCATCAATTGCTAATAAATGAGGGAGATTTAGCCATAATGATACATAAGCTGCTGTCCCATAAGCACCAGCTGTAGTAAAACTCACATTAAAAATACCACAAGATTTTGCTACTTCACTAGCAAATCCCATAAATGTATCAGAAATTATACAAAGTGGAGGCTTACCATCTTTTTTAACAATCTCTAAAATCAACTTTGTAAGTGGATCTTTCAAAGACAATGTAGAATTGAAAATTGTCACCATATCTTTTAAAGGCAAGGCTTCTGTGTTTTCTGTATTTGGTGGTAAACCATGGTCAGAACTATTATAAGGAAGTGAAACCAAAGAAATATTATTGGGATTTTGTACTTGGTTACTTGAATCTTTGGCTATGTTGGAACTAAGATATTTAATATTAAGAGGGGTACTAACTATAGTGATTTTGTAGCTAGTTCTTTCTTGGATTTTATTGGCTAAGGCTAAGAATGGAATCATATGGCCAAGTGCTAGAAATGGAAGCATTACTATATGTTCTTGAGTGTCACTCATTTTTCCACAAATTATTGGAAATTTTGAGCTGCTTAAGAATTTAGAGAGAAAAATGGTGGAATTATTTTAGGACAAGACAAGCTAGAAAGGTAGGGATAGGGTGAGAAGAAGGGAGAAGAGAAATTGGATGGTATTTATTGTCATCATTCCAACGCTTGTATATATTGAAATTTGGGAGAAAAAAACCAACCTACTTTCTGGTTTCATTAATAATGGTCACCATTTAAAATTTTCAGCTGACGAAAAAATAATCGGAAAAGGGTCAAAATCGCCCTCGAAATTGGACAATTTGTTTTACCATCCCTTAAAAATTGATCCCAGATTTGCTTCTGTCATGACCAAAATGATTCAAATTTGCCCTTTCTGACTAACAAACCTATTTTTTTTAATTTTTAATTTTTCATTAATATTTTTTTGCCCAAAATAATATGACGTGTCCTAATCAAATCAAAGTTGACTAGATTTATCCTTAAAATATTTGTATGGTTCAATTTTGCCCATATACTACATGTACGATTTAATTTCGTTGATAGAATTATTTGATAATTATGTTGGTGAAAGGTAACAAGTACTTCTTGAATTTAGTCAAAAATTATCTTTCCCAAATCTAATGTCACATTCCAATATTGTGTAAATATTTAAAAAAGAAGTAAAAAACTTCTGACATATATAAAAAATATATCAAATGCATTATATTAAAGGTACCTACTTAATATCTTCTAACATTCATATATTTCTAAAAGCATGTCATTAAGAAAAATTAAGACTGTTATTTCAATATTTTTGATACTGATTAAAATAAAAATAATAATACAACGGAAAAAAACTAATACAAGGTTATACAATATGTACGGTATGAGTAAGTATTTACAGTTGGAATATGTGTTTTGTAAGGTTGTAGCGCAATAGCAATTGGCAAATATTTGCTATGACAGGGGCATATGTAGAATTTAATAGTTCCTTGTTCGAATTCACATACGTGTTGACCAAAAAAAAAAAAATCACATACGTGAGAAATTGAGTTCACTTGTACCATGTTGAATTTAGCCCAAACATTATACCAAAAAAGGACACTCTCAAAATAATAGCCGAAATAGTGTATATATATACATTCTATATGTTATATACGAAAATTATACAAATTTTATACACTTTTTCGACTATTGAATATAAATAATTTCTGATGCGGGCTAAAAGTGATAATACTCAAAAATTGTTTGGTTTAGGTAGGTCATGACTTTTGGAAGTCCCTTCTTTATAGGCGACCCTTTATCCCCAAACCTGCAAACCTTGCCACTTTCTACTATTCAAGATTACTAGCTCATATCCATGAGTACACAATCATTATAAATCAAATAAAAATTATGATTAAACAATATGCTTGAGTAATAAAATAAAAAATTTTAAAAATATAAGTTACTAAAAATAATAAATATTAATTGTATTTAGCTAGCTAATAATAAAAGGTGAAATCCCCTTCTACATAAGTTTTCAATGTCTTATTATGATTTTTGACATTGCCTCCGGTTATCGAAGTTACTCGATACTTTTTCTTTTGGGATAATCTGTTTATCTACCATAAAATTAGATTTTTGACATACAATTATTAAGTGTTCTTTTTATAAATACTTTAAGAATTTGATGTTGAGTTTAAAAGTATAATGATGGTAAAGAGACCTTGTATCTAATTAGTAATAGTATTTATTAGAATATGTAGGGTAAAGGGAGAATTTCTTCTTTTCCTTGTACTTTTATTTTTTAGCTCTATTTGCTCCAGTATGGAGTATGGACTCTGTTCATCGGGTGCCATTGAAATGAAAATTCAACAATTCTTCAAATCGGAACAACACTAAGATCCTAACATCACAAACACACAAAATTAGCCACACACACACAATATATATATATATATATATATATATATATATATATATATATATATATATATATATATATATATATTAATTAAACAAAGAATACAATTTATTTTATAAACCATGACTTATGGAATAGTTATCTTAAATTAGACAGTATTACGAACATAAAATGTTGGAATTAAAAAATCGTATGTCTATGGGGTAAACTTTACCATACGTAGTTGTGCGCTAAGCCTTCCTCCACACTTTCTGAATTTCCTCCAATCTATTGTAATACATATTGTCATTACCAAATATGTCTAGAACTAATACCAATTTCTCTGTTGAGAACACTGTATCTATATTATCAAATGTAGAAAATCTGAAATAGTTATACGCACACAATATGCATACATATTTCTATTTCTATTATCTATTATATAGAAGAGAAGTGGAGGCCGACCAAGGGCATAATGTTCATTTTAAATATATTAGTGCATCATTTGCTTGTATACTAGGCTCAAAAGTTTGATTGTGGATTCTTAATAATAGGAAAAACCAAAACTAACGTGGCCATAAGCTATTAAATTCTTCAGGTGGACCTCACTTTCCATTCAACCTTCACTATCTTCGCTAAATGCACTTGATTGTTATTATTATTTTTTCAATAAGTACATTCAACCTTCACTATCTTCACTAAATGCATTACTTGATTGTTATTATTATTATTTTCAATAAGTACCTTTAACTAGAAAAATTATCTTTTTGGTAATTTTATAATTCAAGCGTTCACCTGATTAAAAATACTATGGTAATATACAATATATGACAATTGTATTATCTCCTTAACAAACATTATTTCATTTATTTTATTTATTAACTATTTCAGGTAAAGAAGATTTTATTAAAAAAAAAAATGCAGTGATAATTTATGTAGATTTACATTCAGATGTTCTTATATTATTATCAATTGATATCATTTTATACAAAGTTCTCATTAAATTGCAATTTCAATTGGAATACTTTATAAAATTAGCAAAAAAATATTTAAGAATAAAATATAGTTTCAAGTCCCCTTTTTTGTTATAGAATATTGAAATTTATTCAAATTGTATAATAACTATCCCCTCTCTAAAATATGATTTGAGAATATCTGAAGTTAAACTTAAGACAATTAATTTGTGGAATTGTTTTCTTTTAAAAATTATTATATATTAGGAAGTATAAGAAGTATCATCATACAAGATTATACTTCTCCCTCTATGATCGAAGTTAGTTGGGTACTTCCTCTATTCAATAAAAATTCAACATTATATAAGTTTCAAAATATATAAATATACAATTAGTTATTTAAAAACAAATCTCAACAAATAACTATTGTGATGAAAATTGTATTATACCCTAAATAGTATCTCAATCATATCAAATGAAACTAAAAGAAAACGGTAATATTCCAATTTAAGGTCAATTTGATTATTATTTAGAGTGATCGAGAGATTAATTTATTTTTAATATTATGTCATTAAACTAGAACAAAATACAAATTCTCTTGTTAAAAATTCTTAATAATTAAAAATCACAATTATTATTTCAAAGAACAAAAAAATACCTTTTTCATCAACTATTTGGGAATAAAATTAATATGTTTTATTATTCAAATTTTGATTAGTACAAAAAGAAAAAGTAATACATTAACACAACTGAAAATACTAAAAGGATAAAACTATATATCATTCAATCTAAACAATGAGAAAAATACATCACGACTTATTTTTCAACTGACTTTTTAATTATTATTTTATAGTATTTAATTTTAAGTTTGGTGGTGCAAAAAAATTTTATAATAAAAAAGTGTAGACCCTATGTAGAAATAATTTAAATTATACTTGAATTATTATCTAATCATTGTATAATAAAGTATCAAACTTCGACAAGTATTACAAAGTGATCGGTATAGTAATACGATTTCAGAAAATTAAAATGCACATAATGCAAAAGATAAATAACAATACAGGTAATCGTGGTTCTATACGTTATTACACAAAAGCCTATTCTTTTTCTTCTTTCCCTAAATGCGTAGAAAGTGTATAATTAGCAATAGACCAAGAAATATTAAAAGGAAAAAAATAACAATTGGGCCCGTGCATCGCCCGGTACATCATCTAGTCAATATGTAAAATTTGGAGTACTATTAATAGAGTCATGCTAACAAAGTTATGTTAAACCACCGATCCCCAAGAACATTGTTCTAATAATCGATAAAGAAACTTCTTAATTTTTATTTGATCAATACAAAATGTTCTGGAACGACAATGTGGATAAAAGCATGGCAAAAGCATTCATGTAAAAAGTTGTGCAAGAGACTTAATTAATTTGGAAACGAAGGAACTCATGTGCATGAATGTTATTTATTACAAATTAATCAAGTAATCAAATATTCAAAATTGTTACACTTTATTTCTTAAAAAAAAAAAAAAAAATAGAACTTGAAATCTTCGATGACCATAATTCTTTCTTCAAATCAGCCTTATCACACCAAGGAGCTATCATTTCTCTTCCCCAATTACTAAATGGGGCTTAGACAAAGGTAACATACCAACAAAGAAACATAAAAGAAGTGAAATCAAATTAAAGTGGGACCTAGAGGAAAGTGTAAGAAGGAATTATAATATTTATCAAAATGATGGGCTTTAATATTGCTTTGTTTCTCTACTTTCCTGAAATGATCCAGATGTAATACAACAAACTAAAAGCGTAGAAGAGGTAAATAATTAATTTCAGTTTATATATATATATAGAAGAGGTAAAAGCATGTGGAAGTATCTTTTATTGGTACATTCATATTTTAGAGTTATTTATGTTACGAAATTTTTTACGACAAAGTTTAATTCTTCAGTGGAATTGTCATGTAATCATGTTTCACCCGAGGAAGCTTTGGATATGTTCGAAAGTGTCACGCCCCGAAATTCCCATATTCGGAACCGTGATGGCGCCTAACATTTCACTTGCTAAGAAAACCACCACCACCACCAACAACAACAACCCAATAGAATCCCATTAATGGGGTCTGGGGAGGGTAGTGTGTACGCAGACCTTACCTCTACCCCGAAGGAGTAGAGAGGCTGTTTCCGAAAAACCCTCGGCTCAAAAAAAAAATAAAAAAAAACAAAGACAAAAGGACAAAAAGGGAGACAATATTAGTATCACAACAACACTCATAGGATAAATAGCAACACCATGAAATCCATAAGAAAGATGCAAAGCAAAGGGAGACAATATTAGTAAATATTAGTATCGCCACAACAATCATAAGAAAAATAGGAATACCGTGAAATCTAGAGGAAAGATGCAAAGCAAAAGCGATAGCTAGTAAATAGGACATACACTAAAAAGCGAAATAGTAAACCACAACATTGCCACTAGCTATCTTAGACAAAATCCCTAAATGGCTAGTCCCACAATGATACGAAGTAAGGCACGACTTAACTACCTCCTAACCTACAACCCTAATACTCGACCTCCACATCTTCCTATCAAGTGTCATGTCCTCAAAAATCTGGAGTTTCGCCATATCCTGCCTGATCACCTCTCCCCAATACTTCTTAGGCCGCCCTCTACCTCTTCTCGTGCCCTCCACAACCAGCTACTCACACCTCCGTATCGGAGCATCTGGGCTTCTCCTCTAAACATGTCCGAACCATCTAAGCCTCGCTTCCCGCATCTTGTCATCAATGGGAGCCACGTGCACCTTCTCCCGAATATCATCATTCCTAATCTTATCTATCCTAGTGTGCCCGCACATCCACCGCAACATCCTCATTTCTGCTACTTTCATCTTCTGGATATGTGAGTTCTTAACGGGCCAACACTCAACCCCATATATCATGGCCGGTCTAACTACCGCTTTATAAAACTTACCTTTGATTATCGGTGGCACTCTCTTGTCACACAAGACTCCAGATGCTAACCTCCACTTCATCCATCCTACCCCAATACGGTGTGTGACATCCTCGTCGATCTCCCCTCCCCCCTGGATAACCGAACCAAGGTACTTGAAGCTGCCTCTACTCGGGATGACCTGCGAATCAAGCCTCACATCCACGCCCACTTCCTCTGGCTCAGCGCTAAACTTACACTCCAGGTACTCCGTCTTTGTCCTGCTCAACTTGAAACCCTTAGACTCAAGTGCTTCTCCAAACCACCAGCCTCTCGTTAATACCGACTCGCGACTCATCAATCAGAACTATGTCATCGGCGAATAGCATGCACCATGGCACATCCCCTTGAATATGGTTTGTTAACGCGTCCATCACCAGGGCGAATAAGAACGGACTGAGCGCAGAACCTTGGTGTAACCCCATTATAACCGAAAAATGCTCAGAGTCGCCTCCTACTCTCCTAGCCCGGGTCTTAGCCCCATCATACATGTCCTTAATCACCATAATGTAGGGAACCAACACACCTTTTGCCTCCAGGCATCTCCAGAGAATTTCTCTAGGAACCTTGTCATACGCTTTCTCTAGGTCAATAAACACCATGTGCAGATCCTTCTTCCTCTCTCTGTATAGTTCCACCAACCTTCTAACAAGGTGTATAGCTTCTGTAGTTGAACGACCCGGCATGAACCCGAACTGGTTGTCGGATACAGACACTGTCATCCTCACCCTCGCTTCAACCACCCTCTCCCACACTTTCATGGTATGACTCAGTAATTTGATACCCCTATAATTGTTACAACTCTGGATATCACCTTTGTTCTTATACAATGGAACTACCGTACTCCACCTCCACTCATCTAGCATCCTCTTCCCCTTAAAAATAATATTAAACAACCTAGTCAACCACTCCAAACCTGCTCTCCCCACACACTTCCAAAATTCCACCGGAATCTCGTCTGGACCGGTCGCTCTGCCCCTACTCATCTTACGCATAGCTCCCACGACCTCCTCAACCTCGATACGCCTGCAGTACCCAAAGTCACGGTGACTCTCGGAATGCTCCAATTCGCCTAGCACAATATCCCGATCCCCTTCTTCATTCAGAAGTTTATGAAAGTAAGTCTGCCATCTCCTCTTAATCTGGGCATCTTCCATCAATACTCTACCATCTTCGTCCTTGATACATCTCACTTGGTCCAAATCCCGAGCCTTCCTCTCCCTCAACTTGGCCAGCCGGAATAACTTCTTCTCCCCACCTTTTTTCCCCAATTCCTCGTACATACGACCATAACTCGCAGTCTTAGCCTCTGTGACCGCCAGCTTAGCCTCCTTCCTAGCTGCCTTATACCTCTCCATGCACACTCGCCTCTCCTCTTCACTTATGCTCCCCACTAACTTCAGGTACGCCGCCTTCTTTGCTTCAACTTTACCTTGGACCACTTCATTCCACCACCAGTCTCCTTTGTGCCCACCAGAGACGCCCGTCGAGACCCCTAACACCTCTCTCGCAGCCTCCCGTTGCTAGAAAAACCAACGTTAGAATATAATTAGCCATTTTAATAAAATTTTAAATTAATTAATACCAAGGAAACAAATGCGGAAATAATATCTGAAATAATTCATAATAATCGCGATATCTAAATACCATCCCAAAACTAGAGTTACAAGTGCACGAGCTTCTAGAATGATACAAATTAGGGTCTGAATAAAATAAAACTGTCTGAAAGCAAACACACAGCTAAAATAAAATAGACGGGGACTTCAGAACTGCGGACGTTGTGCAGTTATACCTCAAGTCTCATGTAGGTAGCTGAAATCCGAGCAAGTCTATGGTACGCCGCTGGGACCAACTCCGAAATCTACACAAGAAGTGCAGAGTGTAGTATCAGTACAACCGACCCCATGTACTGGTAAGTGCCGATCCTAACCTCGACGAAGTAGTGACGAGGCTAAGGCAGGTCACTTACATTAATCTGTACGCAATAATAATAATAACAACAATAATAGAAACAAAACATGTATCTCTTTTCAACAATTGAAGCCAACTTGGCAGTCATAACTAATTATTATTTTAATCAGTTTTCATTGCGGCGTGCAACCCGATCCCACAATATATTCACATTCAATGTTCTTGCGGCGTGCAACCCGATCCTCCAATATATTCATTTCAATTAATTCTGTTGCGGCATGCAACCTGTTCCTCCAATATATTCATTTCAATCAATTCTGTTGCGGCATGCAACCCGCTCCAATAATATAAACTTTAAATAAATCTGTTGCGACGTGCAACCCGATCCCCCAATATAAACTTTAAACAACTCTGTTGCGGCGTACAACCCGATCCCCCAATATATTTATTTTTATTTCCGTTGCGGCGTGCAATCCGATCCCCCATATATTTTAATAACTCTTAAATGTGATAAAAATACTCCAATAAATACCATGTTCAATGAGAAACTATTAAGCATCAAGGCTTACAATAATTATATTTCATTTATGAAATAAACAATGACAAGTAACAATTAATTGTGGAAATCAGGGAGAAAATAAGCAGTATAATATTTAATATGCTAAATGTCAAGTAGCAATTAAGACACATACATCAAATAAGCATGTGACAATTATTACAGGAATTCAAGAATTAGTATTTGATAAGGAATATGAGAGAAACAATTATTATAACCATTAATTTGTGTCTTAAAACAATTTAAGATGTCTAAATAATTAAGCAAACAATTAAATTGACAAAGTATAGGCACTCGTCACCTTGCCTATATGTAATGACCCAATCAGTCATTTTAACTTTTGGAACCCCGTTCCCTAAAATAAAACTTTCCATATGTGCTTTTAATGATTTATGACTTGCGGGGATGGTTGGTTCGGGATTTGAAAGTGTTCGGGTTGAAATCGGAACACTTGGTTCCTTAAGTTAGCCTTAAAAGGTCAAGTTTGACTTCGCTCAACATTCTGAGAAAACGATCCCGAAATCGGGATTTGACGGTTCTAATGGATTTGTATGATGATTTCGGACTTGGGCGTATGTTCGAATCGGGTTTTGGATAACTCGGGAGCGTTTTGGCGCTTAATAGTAAAAATCAACTATTTGAAGGTTTAAAGTTCTTTAAAATTTGATTTGGAGTAGGTTTTAGAGTAATTGAAGTCCGTTTAGAATTTGGAGTCGGAGAATAGTTCTGCATAGTGATTTAAGACTTGCACGCAAAATTTCGTATCTTTCCGGATAGTTTAAGTATGTTTCGGGGCATTGGAAGTAAATTGAAGAACTTGAAGTTCGTAAGTTTGATTCAATTTAGTTTGGGGTATGATTCTTACATTTGATGTTGTTTTACACGTTCCGTGAGTTCGAGCGATTCCATTTTATGATTTCAAACCTGTTGGTATGTTCGGGCGGCCCCCCGGGGGACCCGAGTGTTAACAGGACGAGGCTCAGATCAAATTTGGAATTTTGTAGAAGAACTAAAGCTTCCAGCTTCTGTCAGAATCGCACCTGCGAATGGGCCAGCCGCAGATGCGAGCCATACGCCGCAGGTACGAAGGAGAGGAGTTGCCCAGCAACCGCAGATGCGAAGGAATGGGCGCACTTGCGCTTGCGCAGAAGCGAGCAATTTATCCGCAGGTGCGGTGCCAGGCAAAAAGAGGAAATGCGCACCTGCGAGGAATTTCTGCAGGTGTGAAAGCCGCATGTGCGGTACTCCTCCGCAAGTGCAGAAATCACTGTTGGACAGAACCTTAAAACGGACGAAGCTCAGTCCATTTTTGTTCATTTTTCGTCCATGTTTGGGCGATTTCAGAGCTTCTTGAGAGGAGATTTCAACTAGCAATTTGGAGGTAAGTTAATTCTACATACTTTGAGTTAAATAAATAGATTATAGATAGATTATAACTAGTAAATCTTAGAAATCAAAGATTTAGATGAAAACCCTAGATTTTATAAAAACGAGATTTTAACCACGAATATGGTTATGGAATTGGATAGAAATTATATATTTGATTTCTTGAGATTATGAGTAACGTTTTCATCCAAATATTTTTGGAATCCGGATACGTGAGCCCGGGGTGAATTTTAGGAATTTTACTGTTTTGTTTAGGGTAATTTACTCAATTGCCTAAATTCGAATTATTGAACATGTATTAATTATTTTGTATAATATTAGGATAGATTCGGATTTTTCGGCACCAAATTGTGAATTTAACGCGACGTGGTAATCGGAAAGTGGACTTTGAGACAAGGTAAGTCTCTTGTCTAATCTTGTGAGGGAAAAATTACCCCATAGGTAATTAAATTAATAATTATTGCTAATTGTGGGGGCTACGTACACACGAGATGACGAGAGTCCGTGCGTAGCTACTATTAATGCTAAAGTCTGGGTAGTTTAGGACTCAAAGCATGAATTACTTGTGCAAATCGTATTCTTTGTTTAATTAATATTATTTGATATATATATATATATATATATATATATATATATATATATATATATATAGTGTGTGTGTGAATTGTTAGGTAAAAATATTAAAAGATAAAAATCCCATATGCTTAAATTTTATGTTTAAATTAATTAATTGTTAAAGAAATTGTTCATCCTCTCGAATTGATCTTTTAATAAATATACTCTCCTTCTAAAGGTACATAAGAAAATGTCCTCCTTTCTTGTGGAGCGAGCCGAACGCCTCGGCAGGATAGATGCATCTATGGATCACACCGCACGTCTCTTGGCAGTGTACACGACACTCTAGATCGGGCCGTACGACCTCGACAGAAATCATGCCTAATAATAATAATTACACGATACTTTGATGGTTTATTGTAGCTTGTGAAGCTAATTGATAAATTAGAAATCTTTGAAATTTAAAGAATTAATTATCTCTGCTTGTTAAGGAATTATTGTTATTCCTGTAAATGAGGCTAATTGATAAATTGGAAATTTATTGGAATTAAAAGAATTTAATTAATTTATTGAGAATTGTTGCATTTGAAAGAATTTAATTATTTCTGCTGGTTAAAGAAAATCACTGTAAATTCTATGAATCATGTTGATCTAGATATTGCTATTTTTATTTCATTTATTATTATTGACTCTTAGTGAGTGTCAAAGTCGGCCATCTCGTCTCTACCTCTTCGAGATTAAGCTTGATACTTACTGGGTACACGTTATTTTCGTACTCATGCTGCACTTGCAGCACATTTTATTGTGCAGGTACATATATGTTTAGCGGCCTTGTGAGTGCAGAGGTGTGGTTAATAATTGTGGGGACATAGGTGAGCTGCATTCTGTATTACGATCCACAACCAACAGAGTCTCCTTCAGATTTATTATATTTTCCGATCTAATTTGTATTCTGGACAGATGCTGTATTTTATTTTTAATTCCCTAGTAAATGCTCATGCACTTGTGACACCGGGTTTTGGGAATGGTTGTGAATTGTTTAGAAATTTAGTTGCTAAAAGTATTTATCATTTACTCTATGAGTTTTATCTTTATTATTTCATTGAAGAAAGTTTGATTTCAAAAATACTAAAATGGGTAATTAAGCTAAGTATGTATTATTGGCTTGCTTGACAGCGGTGTCCGGCGCCATCACGACCTTTAATGGATTTTGGGTCGTGACAATGTGGTATTAGAGTACTAGGTTCACTTAGGTCTTACGAGTCATGAGCAAGTCTATTAGAGTCTTGCGGATCGGTACATAGACGTCTATGCTTATCTTCGAGAGGCTACATGGTTGTTAGGAATACTTTCCTTTTTGATTCCTCATCGTGCGATTCGATTCCTTTGAGGCTTATGCCTTCATTTCCTTCCTATTAAATCTTATACGACGTGAAGCGCTTGTTATAAATTGGGGATCGAGGAAATTTTTAATGGTTCTACAAATATAGTGCAGGATGCTTCTCTCTGTATAATTAATTGGTCTATTGTCGTCGCATTACGGAAGGCCTCTTTATCATTTCAAGCCAAGTATCAGTACTACCTAAGGTTTTGAGATTTTGCATTGATTGTTATGACGATTCGTGCGTTGTTATCGCATAGTGTTTATGTAATGGTAAAACGCCTGTCTATATGTCAGGGCAGTAAACGACTTGAAAGAATGTTTTTCCTTGTACATGATTCAGAGGTTCCATGTTTTATTTCCAGCAGAGAAAAGGCAATCGGACTATAAATGTTCAGGTTTGGGGTTGATGGAGTAACGAAGCCTGATATTTTCGAGCGTGGTAGAGTTCTCAATTTTGATGTGGTGTCATCGCCTTGTTAAATGCGTTAAGGTTTGCCGGTGTTATAGTTTTCTACAACTCGCCTTCACGGCGGAGTGTTAGGAATTTGTATAGGGGAAGCAGTTGTTAGAGATCGCGGTGTGTAGTAGTTCAGGGTCGAAGCGGTGTTCCTAGTATTGATGGCTCGAGAAGGATGATCCTCAACAAGGTTTAAAGCTGGTAATGACCTATTGGTTCAAGTGCTACAGAGACGGATTTTTAGTTAAAGTAACAACTAGGCAGTGAAACATGAGGAAGGACATATGAAAGGTGTCTTGTGGTGGTTAGGTTCCGAGAAGACCAAGTGTAAAAAAACAGAAGTCGAGTAGTTGCTTAAAGGAGATGGTTGACCAAAGTGGGAGAGTGGCAAGGTAGCACATGGGTTACGTGGTAGGATGATTACACGCCTTGAGGAAAGTTTGGAGTGATTTGGTATGTAGAATGGACAGTGACTAGGTCTACAGACTTAAGTTGTAATATTAGCTGCTATATTGAGGAAGATTGGATACAACAGGAGGGAGTTGCTTGATATGAAGAAGGATACAACATGACTTTGGATTGGAATATATTGTCGCACCTCTAGTTGACGTCCATGAGGAGTGAAGGGACTGGTGCAGCTGGTGAATGAGCTCTGACTCAGGATGATCTACTGATTTCGTAGTAATTGCACCCAGTGCAACGACGTTGGAATATGTCGGCATGTAATTTCCACATGTGGGGTTATCTCCTTTGAGCAGGTTAGCGGTCGCGTGTTATTGACGATGCTTTTGCGAAGAATTCTGCTGGCTACCCAGTAAGAGATTTAATATGAAAATGTGGCTAGTGGTTCGGAGCGTTTATTAAAGGTTAATAGAAGGATTTCGAGAAATTTGGCAAGTTGCGTTTGCAGGATCATGTCAACGATGAAGAAAGAATCTCGGTGGATTCCAGAGTTATGTAATTGTAGCTTCAAGCTAAGTGGGAGAGCCCCACCATCTACAATTGTATTGCATGGTTGTCTATTTGTGAGGTTCCTGGTTATCGGTGTATTGGTGGGTCATTGCAACTAAGGGAAGAAAACATCAGTGGTAATTTGAGCAAAGAATTTGGGGAATGTGTTCCATATTTGGCCTTATCGATTCATATTTAGGTTTTTGGAAGACTCAGAGTTTATGCTTCGTGTAGATGTAATGCATAAGGAAAGTGAGACAGTCGGGTGTTTCCTTGAGAAAGTGTTCATGTGCTAGCGGGGCCTTGGAGTTGATCATGTTTGGGAACAAGTCAGAGCAAGTGACTCTCGATAACGGTCATAGAGGGTTCAAAAATTTAAAGTGTGGTGCCTAAGGATATCGGGTCCGTAGTATGGTTGAGTATCGAGCTTTTACAACAGATTATGAAACAAGGCTTGGATTACTCTATGTTATCTTCAGGTTGTGGTGTAGCATTTGAGAAACAGAAGAAAATAATTTCGGATTCATAAAAGAAGTATCAGAATAGGTGTATCAGTTGAAGATGTAAAAGTGCGCACAAAGAGGGGTATGAGATGATTTTTGGATTTTGAAATAGCGTGGTCTCGTAAAATAAGGTCACTCGAGATGAGTGCGGATTTGCGTTCGTGATGTAATGAATGGAGCTATTATTATTATTTCTAAGGCAAGTTGAGAATAAATTGAGAAAAGACGGATCGGCTAACAATGGTTGAACTGGCACGATGGTGGCAATGATCAGTTCTTTCAGCGCATTGAATTATGCATGTGATTTGTGGCGGTACGTGCGAAGCTTGACGGCCGCCGTAATTGATTTTATTTGGAGGAATTCAAGTATTATGGAATGTTATGTGTAGAGGGATCCCAGAAGAGTTGTGGTGGTTTAGACCACTACTTGAGGCGGAAGGTCGTGGTAGCGTGTCTCACGGAAAGATTGTGTAAGAGTGGCATGTAGTCACTTGATTGAGTGAAGAATGAAACCAAGTATGAAGATTGTGGTAATATCGCTGATTCGAGAATTTATGCCTGGAGGACGCTCGGTTCATTTGGTTGTGGACTGTGGAAGTTTGTTCTGGTTATGATGGTTGTTCTTGTGTGTTATGGGAAAAAGGGTTATTATGGATCCTTGAAAGATTATTAGCCTAGTATGTTGCGATCAGAATCGGCTTGAGGTCTATGGATGGATTTGAATATGAATATGAGCTCTATATCAGGCCGGATGTGTTCATTTCAGCATAGCGCTGCTTATGGAGGAGTATTCGGATGTTGGAAGTCATTTTGTCGTCGGCTATTTTTTGTAATAGTATATTGTGCCGTGTGAGTTGTGAAACGACTTGATAAATTTCTTATGTGTTGAGGTTCCACATAGCGATGGTGTTATGTGAGCAGGATGGCTCTCGAGATTCAAATCATATATAGCACCTTAGTTGTGCTTGAGTTTTGAAGCGTATGGCGTTGTCGGTCCTTCCAGGGATGGTATTATGCACTTAGCATACTTGTGTCCGATATTCGGATATTTTGTAAGTAATGAGCATTCTAGCTCGGTAAGTATTTCCTTATAGATTCTTTTTGTACGGATCGGGTAGCACGCTTCCACGAGTATGTTGTTTGGATCGGGTTGAACGCCGCAACAGTGTGATGTTGAGTATAGTCCCCTATATTCTATTTTGTGTGTTTGTGTCCCATTTTTTGAGGAAGGTTTATGACACCTTTTTAGTTGTCTAATTAGTCATGTGGGTTGAGAAAGCCTTTCCAGAGTTCGTTTTCCTTATGTATCGCAATCGAGTCCATAGCTTATTAGCTCATTGTGGCGTCATATGAGGCTTTTTGATCGTGTCTGAGGTGGTTTATTGCCCGAGTAGCTCATGCTTGGAGAGACGATATTATTGGATCCGGGATCAGTGCGATCGGATTATGTGAAATATAATAAATAGCAAATACCATTATTTGGTTATAATGGGGTGATGATTCTTGTCAGGAGGAGAGACTCAATAGTTTGTTGACTCGGCAGTTGGTTATGAATTTCTACACATTTCTTCCATCGTGGAATCATTTCAAGAGTTGGAACATGACTTATATGTATCATGAGGTGTGTTGTGAACATCAGATTCGTGGAATTTCGGACATTGTTACTGGGGGATGTTATTATGGTCATGTGAATGGTGCGGTGCATGGTCTAAATTCAACAAAGGTATGCGATCCACTATTGGGGCATCGTGTAGTGATTGATACGGTGTTCGTAAGTTGGAAACATGCATGGTGGAGAATTCTGGATGATAGAATTGGGCTCTAAGACTTAATTGCCTAAATAAAGGGGAGAATTGTCAAATTGGCTCGAGCGAATGTGCTCAATTGGTTGTGGTAGCACGGGTAGGTTCTCAAAGTGTTAAACTGTGATTTTGGACAACTCCGGAACAGTCCTTAGCACGTTCGAGGACGAACGCATATTTAAGTGGGAGAGAATGTAATGACCCAACCGGTCATTTTAATTTTTGGAACCCTGTTCCCTAAAATAAAACTTCCCGTATGTGCTTTTAATGATTTATGACTTGCGGGGATGGTTGGTTCGGGATTTGGAAGTGTTCGGGTTGAAATCGGAACACTTGGTTCCTTAAGTTAGCCTTAAAAGGTCAAGTTTGACTTCGATCAACATTTTGAGAAAACGATCCCGGAATAAGGATTTGACGATTCCAATAGATTCGTATGATGATTTCGGACTTGGGCATATGTTCGAATCGGGTTTTGGATAACCCGGGAGCGTTTTGGCGCTTAATAGCGAAAATTAACTATTTGAAGGTTTAAAGTTCTTTAAAATTTGGTTTGTTGTAGGTTTTAGAGTAATTGAAGTCCGTTTGGAATTCCGAGTCTGAAAATAGTTCCGCATAGTGATTTAAGACTTGCACGCAAAATTTCGTGTCTTTCCGGATAGTTTAAGTACATTTCGGCGCATTGGAAGTAAATTGAAGAACTTGAAGTTCTTAAGTTTGATTCAATTTGGTTTGGGGTATGATTCTTAGATTTGATGTTGTTTTACATGTTCCGTGAGTTCGAGCGAGTCCAGTTTATGATTTCAAACCTGTTGGTATGTTCGGGCAGGGCCCCGGGGGACCCGAGTGTTAACCGGATGAGGCTCGGATCAATTTTGGAATTTTAAAGAAGAACTGAAGCTTCCAGCTTCTGTCAGAATCGCACCTGCGCATGGGCCAGCCGCAAGTGCGAGCTCGCAGGTGCGGGCCATACATCGCAGATGCGAAGGAGAGGAGCTGCCCAACAACCGCAGATGCGAAGGAATGGGCGCACCTTCGCTTGCGCAAAAGCGAGCAATTTGTCCGCAGGTGCGGTACTAGGCCAAAATAGGAAATGCGCACCTGCGAGGAATTTCCGCAGGTGCGAAATCCGCATGCGCGGTACTCCTCCGCAGGTGTGGAAATCATTGTTGGACAACTTTAAATCGGACGAAGCTCAGTCCATTATTGTTCATTTTTCTTCCTTGTTTGGGCGATTTCAGAGCTTTTTGAGAGGAGATTTCAACTAGCAATTTGGAGGTAAGTTAATTCTACACACTTTGAGTTAATTAAATAGATTATAGGTAGATTATAACTAGTAAATCTTAGAAATCAAAGATTTAGATGAAAAATCTAGATTTTCTAAAAACGAGATTTTAACCACAAACATGGTTATGGAATTAGATAGAAATTATATATTTGAGTTCTTGAGATTATGGGTAATGTTTTCATCCAAAAATGTTCGGAATCCGGACACGTGGGCCCGGGGTAAATTTTAGGAATTTTACTGTTTTGGTTAGGGTAATTTACTCAATTGCCTAAATTCGAATTATTGAACATGTATTAATTATTTTGTATAATATTTAGAGAGCTTCGAATTTTTCTTCACCAAATTGTGAATATAACGTGACATGGTAATCGGAAAGTGAACTTTGAGACAAGGTAATTCTCTTGTCTAATCTTGTGAGGAAAAATTACCCCATACGTAATTAAATTAATAATTATTGCTAATTGTGGGGGCTACGTACGCACGTGGTGACGAGAGTCCGTGCGTAGCTACTATTAATGCTAAAGTCCAGGTAGTTTAGGACTCCGGGTAGTTTAGGACACAAAACATGAATTACTTGTACAAATTGTATTCCTTGTTTAATTAATATTATTTGTTATATATATACATATTGTGAATTGTTAGGTAAAAATATTAAAAGATGAAAATCCCATATGCTTAAATTTTCTGTTTAAATTAATTAATTATTAAAAGAAATTGTCATCCTCTCGAATTGATCTTTTAATAAATATACTCTCCTTCCGGAGGTACATAAGAAAATGTCCTCCTTTCTTGTGGAGCGGGCCAAACGCCTCGGCAGGATAGATACATCTATGGATCACGCCGCATGTCCCTTGGCAGTGTACACGACACTCTGGATCGGGCCGTCCGACCTCAGAAAAAATCATGCCTAATAATAATAATTACACGATACTTTGATAGTTTATTGCAGCTTGTGAAGCTAATTGATAAACTGAAAATCTTTGAAATTTAAAGAATTAATTATCTCGGCTTGTTAAGGAATTATTGTTATTCCTATAAATGAGGCTAATTGATAAATTGGAAATTTATTGGAATTGAAAGAATTTAATTAATATATTAAGAATTGTTGCATTTGAAGGAATTTAATTATTTCTGCTGGTTAAAGAAAATAATTGTAAATTCTAAAAATCATGTTGATCTAAATATTGCTATTTTTATTTCATTTATTGTTATTGACTCTTAGTGAGTGTCAAAGTCGGCCATCTCGTCTCTACCTCTTCGAGATTAGGCTTGATACTTACTGGGTACACGTTATTTTCGTACTCACGCTGCCCTTGCTGCACATTTTATTGTGCAGGTACATATATGTTTAGCGGCCTTGTGGGCGCAGAGGTGTGGTTAATAATTGTGGGGATATAGGTGAGCTGCATGCTGTATTACGATCCGCAGCCAACAGAGTCTCCTTCAGAGCTATTATATTTTTCTGTCTAATTTGTATTTTGGACAGATGCTGTATTTTATTTTTAATTCCCTAGTAAATGCTCATGCATTTGTGACACCGGGTTTTGGGAATGGTTGTGAATTGTTTAGAAATTTAGTTGCTAAAAGTATTTATCAATTACTCGTTTTATCTTTATTATTTCATTGAAGAAATTTTGATTTCAAAAATACTAAAATGGGTAATTGAGCTAAGTATGTATTGTTAGCTTACCTGACAGTGGTGTCTGGCGCCTTCATGACCTTTAATAGATTTTGGGTCATGACACTATACATCGTTGCACATGAAATTCATATAGCAAATAATTCAGGGGTTCTATTCCCTCAAGGCAAGGTTAACCACGACACTTACCTCACTTTGCAACCAAGTTAAAGAATCCAATAAACCTTTGCCTCGCGAATTTGTGTCCGAAATCCTCAAATCTAGTCATAAACAATTCAATATACTCCATACAAATAGTAGGAATTAATTCCATATGAATTTACTAATTTTCCGGATTAAAATATGAAATTCATCTAAAAATATATCAGTGGGGCCCACATCTCAAATATCGAAAAAACTTATGAAATTCGAACATCCGTTCCGAGATGAGTCCAACCATATAAAAATTATCAAATTACAATGTCAAATGGACCTTGAAATCTTAATTTTTCGTTTTTGGAAAGTTTTACAAAAATTTCTATTTCTTCCATCTAAATCTGAAATAAATGATGAATCAGTTTTGGTTTATGAAATATAATCAGTTTTGGTTATAGAACACTTACCCAATTCATAGTCGTGAAAAACCCCTTTGGAATCGCCAAAATCCGCGACTCAAAACTCAAAAATGAGTAAAAATGGTTAAAACTCGATTTTATGTATTCTGCCCAGTTTTTTTCGCATATGCGGACCAATTTCTGCATCTGCAGACTCGCTTATGTGAAGAGGAGTCCGCTTTTGTGCAAGGCTGCCCCTTCCCCCTTTCACGCTTCTGCGACGCGTGGGCCGCTTCTGCGATCGCGCTTCTGCGACAACCCATCCGCTTCTGCGGACTGTTCGCTTCTGCGGACTGTCCGCTTCTGCGAGGCATGGCTCGCTTCTGCGAGATCGCTTCTGCGAGATCGCTTCCGCGGCCAAGACTTTGCAGAAGTGAAGGCACCAGAAGCAACATACTTTTAGTTTTTTTTAAGTCCAATTATTGTTCCGATTGCGATTCGAATCACACTCTGGGTACTTGGGACCCCGTTCGAATATACCAACAAGTTCCATAATACGCGGCAACTGGTCAAATAGATCATCAATACGCGACAACGGATACTTGTTCTTAATAGTGACTTTGTTCAATTGGCAATAATTAATACACATCCGCATTATTCCATCCTTCATTTTCAAAAATAATACTGGTGTACCCCAAGGTGATACACTCGGTGTGACGAACCCTTTGGCTAGTAACTCCTCAAGTTATTCTTTCAATTCTTTCGGAGCCATACGATATAGTGGGATAAATATAGGTTGGGTATCTGGAGTCAAGTCAATGCAAAAATCAATATCACGATCAGGTGGCATACGTGGAAGATCTAAAGATAATGCATCGGAAAACTCCCGAACTATAGGCACTGAATCAATAGCAGGAGTCTTTGCAGTAGTATTCCAAACATAAGCTAGATAGGCTAAACAACCCTTCTCAACCATGTGTTGAGCCTTTATAAAAGAAATAACTCGATTAAATGAACTAATAGATGAACCTTTCCACTCCAACTTAGAAAATGCTGGAATAGCCAAGGTAACAGTCTTGGCATGACAATTTAGAATAACATGATATGGAGATAACCAGTCCATCCCCAGAATAATTTCAAAATCGGTCATCTCAAGCAGTAGAAGACCTTCTCGAGTTTCATAACCATAGGATGTAATAATATAGGACCAGTATATCCGGTTCACAACAACAGAATCGCCCACAGGAGTGGACACATAAATAGGAGTACTCAAGGACTCATGAGAAACACCCAGGAATGGAGCAAATAGAGATGACACATATGAATACATAGATCATGGATCAAATAATACTGAGACATCTTTTCCGCAAACAGAAATAATACATGTAATCACGGCATCTGAGGCCTCTGCATCTGGTCTAGACGGAAAAGCATAGAACTGAGCTGGAGCGCCAACTGACTGGCCTCCACCTTGCTGACCTCCACCACTAGGACGGCCCTTACCCACCTGTCCTCCACCTCTTGGTGGTTGGACAACTGGTGGAGCAACTAGTCCAGTAATCATAGGCTACTGACCCTATTGCACTAGTTAACCCCAAAGGCTGGGGCAAAATATCCGTATGTGACTGGGATCCCCGCACTCATAACAACTCTTCGGTGCGATGGGCTGCTGACTAAGAGTTTGGCCCTGGGGAACTGAATACCCATTAGGAGGACCCTGAATAGATGGTGGGCGATAAGAACTCTCTGGTATAGCACTAAGATAGGGTCGCACTGGAGCACCTCGGGGAGGCGGTGGTGCTAGATATGGGGGCATGCTGGACTGCCCTCTCGCGAACTGACCTCTACCCCTAGACGGAAAACCTCTGAACTCTCCAGAATACCTGAACCGCTTATCTCTCATAACCTACTCTCGGCTCCGCTGACGTACACCCTCAATCCTGCGGGCTATCTCTATGACCAGCTTATAAGAAGTACCTATCTCAACCTCTCGAGTCATAATGGCCTGAATGCCAGTATGTAAACCCACAACAAACCTCCGCACTCTCTCCGCCTCAGCAGGGAGTATCATAAGTGCATGGCGAGATAACTCAGAGAACCTCGCCTCATAATCGGTCACTGACATCTAACCCTGCTGGAGCTGCTCAAACTGAAACCGCAACTCTTCCTTCTGGGAGGGTGGAATATACATGTCCAGGAAGATACAAGTGAACCTGTCCCAAGTCATGGTAGGAGAATCTGCTGGTCTGCCAAAAATATAAGACTGAAACCATCTACGGGCTCTGCCCTCAAGCTGAAAAGTAGCAAAGTCTACCCCATGAGACTCGAATATCTTCATGTTGTACATTCTATCCTTGCACCGATAAATGAAATCCTGGGGATCCTCATATCGCTCACCCCTAAAGACAGAAGGATGTAGTCTAGTCCATCTGTCTAATAGTTTCTGAGGATCAGCGGCTGCAGCTGGCCTGGGCTCAGGTGTAGCTGCTGCCACTGACTGGGCTCCACCCACGGGTAGTGCACCCTGGGTCTGATATACAGCAGTTGCCTGCCCATAAGCCTGCGCGCTAGAGGTCTATACTCCCCCGCCCACCTGAGATGTGGCTGGGTCTGCCGGAAATAAACCGGCCTGAGTCATATTGTCCATGAACCGCATCATACGACCCATGACATCCTGAAATCCTGGTGCAGATGTGAAATCCACCGGAGCTGGCTCTACCACAGATACCTCACCATGTTCCTCAATAATGGGATGCTCTGCTAGACCCACTGGTGGCATAACTGGAACAATCCTGGGACGCCCTCGCCCTTTACCACGGGTTGGAGCCCTCCCCCAGCCTCTAGCAACTAGAGGAGTAGCTCTTCCCTGGTATGGAACCTCATTAGAGCGCAATCTCACCATGTGTGAGAGAATAAGAGAAGGATATTTAGTACTACATTAATTGCACGATGGAATATGAAGAAAGGTAGTTTCCTAACACCCTATAGCCTCTCGAAGATAAGTACAGACGTCTCCATACCGATCCACAAGACTCTATTAGGTCTCCTCATAACTTGTGAGACCTACGTGAACCTAGTACTCTGATACCATATTGTCACGACCTAATTTTACCTATAGGTCATGATAGCGCCCAACACCACAGCTAGGCAAGTCAACTATAAAGTTAGAACCATATTCAATTCTTTCAATTTTAACCGAGTAATTAAACTCTTCTTAATTATAGGAATTTAGTAAATTAAAACAACTAAGAACAAAATTTAAATCCAAACATTCTACTAGTGTGTGTGCCAAGACCTGGTGTCACAAGTGTATGAGTATCTAGTAGATTATACAAAACTCCAAATACTGTCTGAAATAAAAATAGACAGAATAAAAATGCAAGAAGAGGCACTGGTAGCTACAGAACGGCTCCTAAAGGCAGCTCACCACTACGCCTTTGGATAACGTGGATGTGCGATGATAGGTCCTCCACTAGTACCTGTCTCAGATCATGTACAAAAAGTGCAGCAAGTATAGCATGAGTACGTAAACAACGTGCACCCAGTAAGTATCAAGCCTAATCTCGAAGTGGTAGAGACAAGATTATCGACTTTTACACTCACTATGGGTCAATAATAATAATTAAAATAAAACTAGAATATCTAAATCAATATGATTCACAGAGTTAACAATAATTTATTTAACCGGTAAAAATAATTAAATTCCTTCAAATGCAACAATTCTCAATACATTAATTAAATTTCTTCTATTCCAATAAATTTTCAACTTATCAATTAGCCTCATTTACAGGAATAACAATAATTCCTTAATAAACAGAGATAATTAATTCTTTAAATTTCAAAGATTTTCAATTTATCAATTAGCTTCACAATCTGCAATAAACTATCAAAGTATCGTGTAATTATTATTATTAGGCACGATTTCTACCGAGGTCGTATGGCCCGATCCAGAGTGTCATGTACACTGCCGAGGGACGTGCGGCGCGATGCATAGATGCATCTATCCTGCCGAGGTATTCGGCCCGCTCCACAAGAAAAGAGGACATTTTCTTATGTACCTCCAGAAGGAAAGTATATTGATTACAAGATAAATTCGGGAGGAAGAACAATTTCTCTTAACAATTAAGTAATTTAAACAGAAAATCAAGTATATGAGATTTTCATCCTTTAATATTTTTATCTAACAATTCACAATATATATTAATACAATTTACACAAGTAATTCATGCTTTTGAGTCCTAAACTACCCGGACTTTTAGCATTAATAGTAGCTACATACGTACTCTCGTTACCTCGTGCGTACGTAACCCCCACAATTAGTAACAATTATTATTTTAATTACCTATGGGGTAATTTCTCCCTCACAAGATTAGACAAGAGACTTACCTCAATTTGCTCCAATTTAATCTACTAGAAGGCCTTTTCCACGATTATCCAACTCTGTCTAGCTCGAATCTAGCCAAGAATAATTCGATACAATCACTAAAAATTATAGGAATCGATTCCATAAATAAATACTATATTTTTCAATAAAAATCTGAAATTAACTCAAAACTATCTTGGAATCAGGCGAAAGTTACGAAATATAAGTTCCCACTCAACCACGAGTCTACCCATACCAAAATTACTAAATTCCGTTAGCAATTCGGCCCTCAAATCCTCAAATCTATCCAAGAAAGTTTTCAAACTTTTCCAACTCAATTCAACAATTAAATGATAAAAACAATGATGAATTCGGGTAATTTAACCAATATTGAGTTAAGAACACTTACGCCATTGTTTTCTCTGTAAATCTCTCAAAAATCGTCCACATTCGAGCTCCAAATCGTTAAAAATGGAAAATCAGAACTTAAACTCTCTGTCCAGTGATTTCTTCTAGGCGATTGCGAACTTCCTCCCACGATCGCGAAGAACAATTCCAACAATGCCCAAAATTAACTCTACGTGACCGCAGAAAGTCTCACGCGATCGCGAAGCACAGACTCCGTAAACCTACGCGATCGCGAACCTCCTCATGCGATCGCGAACCTCCTCACGCGATCGCAGAGTATTAAGTGTGTGGTCCAGCTCCTTCCCAGTTTCCCCTAAGCGATCGCAAACAACGCCACGCGATCGCGATGCACAGTCTGACCCAACATACGCGATCGCGGACTTGCCCACGCGATCACATATAACAAATTTTTCTGTTACCCAATTAAGCCTACGCGATCGCAACCCCATTCACGCGATCGCGTAGAACAAATTCACCTCTGCCCAAATTACCCTACGCGATCGCAGACAGATTTACGCGATCGCGTATAAGGAAATCATAAGAAAATTCCAGCAGCTATCAGCAATCTCCCAAAAGCCAAAAATGATCCGTTAGCCGTCCGAAACTCACCCGAGCCCCTGGGGCCTCAACCAATTATACCAACAAGTCTCAAAACATTATACGAATTTAGTCGCACCCTCAAATCACACCAAACAACGCTAAAACAACGTATCATCCTCCAATTCAAGTTTAGTGAAATTTAAGATTATTAATTTCTACATTCGGTACCGAAACCTATCAAATCAAGTCTGATTGACCTCAAATTTTGCACACAAGTCATAAATAACATAACGGAGCTATAAAAATTTTCGGAACTGAATTCCGACCCCGATATTAAAAAGTCAACTCCTCGGTCAAACCTCCAAACTTAAATTCATGTTTTAGCCATTTCAAGCCTATTTTAACTACGGACTTCCAAATAAAATTCTGAATACGCTCCTAAGTCCAAAATCACCATACGGAGCTATTGGAACCATCAAATTCTGATTCCGGGGTTATTTTCTCAAAATGTTGACCGAAGTCAAACTTAGCACTTTAAGGCAACTTAAGGAACCAAGTGTTCTGATTTCAATCCGAATACTTTCAAGTCCCAAACCAGCCATCCCCGTAAGTCATAATTTAATAAAAGCACATACAGAGAGTTTTATTTAGGCGAACAGGGTTCTAAAAGTCAAAATGACCGGTTGGATTATTACACGGGGAGTCTTATTTGGGGAACGAGAATCTAGAAGGCAATTACACATTGAAAGATTATTGTATACAGGGTCGATTCCATATGAGAAGAAATGCGTTAGAAAAATAGAAAAGAAAGAGCATTGTCATAATGCAGATTCAAGCAGTAGAAGTAATACCATTGGAAATCAATGTTCAACTCTTTAATTCTAGATATATTATACCAAGGACTATTGACATAGAGTTCTAAACAAAACATCCTACTGAATCATCTTTAATTTGCTTATAGAAGCCCGACTCTTCTCAAGACTAAGCTCTAAGTTCTTGTCTGCCTCAACGTTCTTAGGACCAGGGATGCAAATTTTATCCCATTCACTCTGAACTTTGATTTGATTCCACACCTAATACATAGTAAAGTCTCCTTATAATGCAGTTTCCTAATCATACTTGCAGTTTCAACCCTAATCTATGCTTTCATTTCTAGAGAAAGTTTTAAAGGTATACATTTATTCAAATTCAAATTCAAATTCAAAAGAGACACTCCAACGGTTATGGAAATTAAAAAATACTAATAAGTTCACATTCTTTTAAGAGAAAGTCTTGTCGTTTGTTGTATCTTGGGGGTTAATATTTACCTTTAGGACAGTACAAGTTCATGCGCCAAAGCAATTTTTTTGTAATAAAATCTAGATGAATTGCTTAAATTAATTGCTTTTCCAAGTAATTACAGTTGTAACTGCAGAAAATTGGAGGTTGTTAACTCCTAGTTTTGGATATTCTAACTCATCTCCATTGTTAATGCATAACACGAATAGATAAGATATCACTTCACTCTTTGACGCTCTCTCTCAGTTAGTACCTAACTTCTGTCCAGAATTATTGTAATCTTTAGTTATATGATTGTTGTAACAGAGCTGACCAATCACTAGGATTTGTTACGTACCGTCTCCCTGACTGTATTTAGTTGCTTATTACATTCTGTGCCAATTTACAGATTGTCTATAACGCCTTTCTAAGACCGGTAAACCTTATTAAGTGGCCTAATCTTCTCGCGAAAATAATTTTTTAAAATTAATTTCTTAAAGGATTTTCTGTTTACATTTAGTAAATAAACGTCATATATCTATTATAATGTATGTATTAGTTGATGATCATTGAGATAATCATTTTTTAATCTTCGTGAACTCAAACACACGAAGAGAGAAAACGAAACCCGGCAAAGTTTAAACTCTAATAATCTCCAAATTATAAAAATTTCACATAACAAATCTCAGTTATAGAAGTTAACTTAGAAGTCGATTTTGCAGAAGTAAATATTGCCGAGGATTTAGCGAGAAGGATAGATAGACGGATTAGTTGCAGGCAGAAACTATGACGTAAAGTAGAAGAGGAAAAAACAATAAAAAGAAATAACTGATGAAAGAAGATGGGCATATTGGTGAAGTAGTAAGAGAATTAAAAAACAAAAGATAAAATAAACTAAAAGTCAAACCTGAAGATAACGGAGAAGATCAAGAGGGAGGAAAAATTGCCAAAGATTTGATTGTTTAAAGAGAACAAAAATATTGAAAAATGAGCCGTTATAAATATAATAACCGAAAAAATGTATAAAATTTATATATATTTTTTACTTATTATAAAAAGTTAATTAAAACTATAAGGACAATATATGAATGTGAAAATCACAACACCATCATAAATGATGAAACACGTTGAAACTTCTATTGACACAAATATATTTAGGTTAAAACTAATGATATCTTTTTACCTAAACGCATCGAAACACCATCGTAAAATGTTTCACGATGTTGTTCGTTGAGGAGGATGTGAAAATCATCATTGACTTCTATTTTTGGGCGTAGAATTAAAGAACTTTCACGAACTAATATGGGGCATGGAGGCTTCGGTTTTGGGGAGAGGAACGGAGGAGGTACATCGTTGTTGGACTTCACTAAGGCTTTTGGGTTGGTGATTGTGAACTCTAACTTTCCAAAGAGGGAGAGGCATTTGGTTACTTTTCAAAATGCGGTGGCGAAGACTCAGATTGACTATCTTCTCCTCAGGAGAGGTGACAGAGGAATGTGCAAGGATTACAAGGTGATTTCGGGTGAGATACTCGCAACGCAACATAGGCTCTTGGTGATGGATGTTGGTATTATGTTAAAGAGGAGGAAAAGGTCTACTCGAGAAAGTTCGAGAATCAAGTGGGGGGCCTTAATTAAGGAAAAAGCCCAAGAGTTGGAAGGGCGGTTGTCGGCTATAGGAGCTTGGAGGAGCAGCGGTGACGCGAGCACTATGTGGTCAGCGACAGCAGACTGTATTAGGGAGATTGCGAGAGAGGTGTTAGGAGTCTCGACGGGCGTCTCTGGTGGGCACAAAGGAGACTGGTGGTTGAATGAAGTGGTTCAAGGTAAAGTGGAAGCTAGGATAGCGGCGTACCTGAAGTTAGTGGGGAGCATAGATGAGGGGGAGAGGCGAGCATGCATGGAGAGGTATAAGACAGCTAGGAAGGAGGCTAAGCTGGCGGTCACAGAGGCTAAGACTGCTGCATATGGTCGTATGTACGTGGAACTGGGGAAAAAAGGCGGGGAGAAGAAGTTATTCCGGCTGGCCAAGTTGAGAGAGAGGAAGGCTCGGGATTTGGACCAAGTGAGATGCATCAAGGACGAAGATGGTAGAGTATTAATGGAAGATGCCCAGATTAAGAGGAGATGACAGACTTACTTTCATAAACTTCTGAATGAAGAAGGGGATCAGGATATTGTGCTAGGCGAATTGGAGCATTCCGAGAGTCACCGTGACTTTGGGTACTGCAGGCGTATCGAGGTTGATGAGGTCGTGGGAGCTATACGTAAGATGAGCAGGGGCAAAGCGACCGGGCCAGACGAGATTCTGGTGGAATTTTGGAAGTGTGTGGGGAGAGCAGGTTTAGAGTGGTTGACTAGGTTGTTTAATATTATTTTTAAGGCGAAGATGATGCCAGATGAGTGGAGGTGGAGCACGGTGGTCCCATTGTATAAGAACAAAGGTGATATCCAGAGTTGTAACAATTATAGGGGTATCAAATTATTGAGTCATACCATGAAAGTGTGGGAGAGGATGGTTGAAGTGAGGGTAAGGATGACAATGTCTGTATCCGACAACCAGTTCGGGTTCATGTAGGGTCGTTCTTCTACAGAAGCTATACACCTTGTTAAGAGGTTGGTGGAACTGTACAGAGAGAGGTAGAAGGATCTGCACATGGTCTTTATTGACCTAGAGAAAGCGTATGACAAGATTCCTAGAGAAGTTCTCTCGAGATGTCTGGAGGCAAAAGGTGTATCGGTTCCCTACATTATGGCAATTAAGGACATGTATGATGGGGCTAAGACACGAGTTAGGATAGTAGGAGGAGACTCTGAGTAGTTTCCGGTTGTAATGGGGTTACACCAAGGTTCTGCGCTCAGTCCGTTCTTATTCGCCCTCGTGATCGACGCGTTAGCACACCATATTCAAGGGGAGGTGCCATGGTGCATGCTATTTGCTGATGACATAGTTCTGATTGATGAGTCGTGAGCCGGTGTTAACGATAGGCTAGAGGTTTGGAGACAGGCTCTTGAGTCTAAGGGTTTCAAGTTGAGCAGGACGAAGACGGAATACCTGGAGTGTAAATTCAGCGCTGAGCCAGGGGAAGTGGGCGTGGATGTGAGGCTTGAATCACAGGTCATCCCGAGTAGAGGCAGCTTCAAGTACCTTGGTTCGGTTATCCAGGGGGGAGGGGAGATCGACGAGGATGTCACACACCGTATTGGGGTAGGATGGATGAAGTGGAGGTTAGCATCTGGAGTCCTGTGTGACAAGAGAGTGCCACCAATACTCAAAGGTAAGTTCTATAAAGCGGTGGTTAGACCGGCCATATTGTATGGGGCTAAGTGTTGGCCCATTAAGAACTCACATATCCAGAAGATGAAAGTAGCAGAAATGAGGATGTTGAGGTGGATGTGCGGGCATACTAGGATAGATAAGATTAGGAATGATGTTATTCGGGAGAAGGTGCACATGGCTCCCATTGATGACAAGATACGGGAAGCGAAGCTTAGATGGTTCGGACATGTTCAAAGGAGAAGCCTAGATGCTTTGGTATGGAGGTGTGAGCGGCTGGTTGTGGAGGGAACGAGAAGAGGTAGAGGGCGGCCTAAGCAGTATTGGGGAGAGGTGATCAGACAGGATATGACGAGGCTCCAGATTTCCGAGGACATGACACTTGATAGGAAGATGTGGAGGTCGAGTATTAGAGTTGTAGGTTAGGATGTAGTTTAGTCTTGACTTACTTCGTGCCATTGTGGGACTGACCATGTAGGATTTTTGTCTAGGGTAGCTAGTGACAATGTTGTATTTTACTACTTCGCTTTTCAGTGCATGTCCTATTTACTAGCTATCGTTTTTGCTTTGCATCTTTCTTCTGCATTTCATGGTGTTCCTATTTTTCTATGATTGTTGTGGTGATACTAATGTTGTCTCCTCTTGTCGTTTTGTCTTTTTGTTTTCTTAAGCCGAGGGTCTTTTAGAAACAGCCTCTCTACTCCTTTGGGGTAGGGGTAAGGTCTGCGTACACACTACCCTCCCCAGACCACATTAATGAGATTTTACTGGATTGTTGTTGTTGTTGTTGAGCTTGTCACCTTTTTTTTTTGTTTTTCACTATGGATCCTATGCTGTTATATAGGGGTTGTAGCTTTAATTTTTCATTTTCGTTTTGTGAATGAAGTACAAAAAGGAACAGTTGTGACTATTAACAAAAACATGAAGCGTTGGCTTGGTTTTTTTTTTTTAAATTTTATTTAGATTAGTTAAATTTTTAATAATTGCACGTAGATATTTGGTCAATAATCAACATTTCGCCTTGAAAATTTATATTTTTGTACTAATAATAATAATATGTAGATATGTGTCAAATAGTATGAAATGCGTATCGAAAGTAATAAACCTTCAATTGCATAGATATTCTTAATTTTTACTCAAATATATATGAGATTCAATAACCAATTTCGTAGCATAAAGAAAACAATATACATATAAACCAAGCCAATTCGTTAATAAAGTTTTGACACAATTAAAGTTATGTGATTAAATTTGTAAAGACACTTGCAAAATGCAACAATATTAATATATTTGATGCAACGGTATACATTAGTTCAGGTATCCAGAAACAGTACAGTCACGATCCAATTTTTCCTCCGTGTGACGTCGTAACGGCACCTAGTCTCTACAACTAGGTAAGCCTAACATTTTTGCGGAATAATAAAATAAAAATTTAAATTTAACCAACTATTCAAAAATACACAACAAATCCCAAAAATCGGAACATCGTGAATCACAAACTACAAAAGGAAAAAATCTAGTGTCTCTATACATCAGAATCTAACAAGGAAGAATAGAGAAGATAACGGACATGAGAAAGAGTAGAAAGGGGCTCCGAGGGCTGCGGACGCGGCAGATATACCTTGAAGTCTCCAAAGTTGTCCCGGCTCACTGATAGTGCGACTGATAAGGTGCACCTGGATCTGCACACGAAAAACATGTGCATAGAGTAGCATGAGTACACCACAATCGGTACCCAGTAAGTGCCAAGCCTAACCTCGATCGAGTAGTGATGGGGTCAGGTCAAGGCCCTATTGGTAAATATATAATAAAATAATATAGAGTGTAATACCGCAATAAAATAAAGGCTGAAATTTAACAACAATGAAATCATAGAAGGTAACAACTTAGTACACAAAAACACAACAGAGGATCTCCCGAGATACCGTCTCGTAGTCCCAAACGTAAATGTGCAGGGGGATCTCCCGAAATATCGTTCCGTAATCATAAAGTAAATGTGTAGGGGAATTTTCCGAAATACCGTTCCGTAGTCCCAAAGTAAATGTGCAGGGGGATCTCCCGGAATACCGTTCCGCAGTCCCAACATAAATATGCAAGACCGAGGGATCTCCCGGAATACCGTTCCGTAGTCACAAAGTAAATATGCAATACAGGGGGATCTCTCGGAATACCATTCCGTAGTCCCAAAGTAAATATGCAACGCGAATGATAGAAATACAACTACATCACGAAATTCTTACAATTTAGACTAAGTACCGGTCAGGGAAGAAGCAGAAAATTCACTAAGCATGTTGCACATAATTCACATAAACAATTAAGACACGTAGACATGTTGTACTAGACTAAACATGATAGCTACATATATTGGAATAACTCAATTAAGAATGAAAATAGATTACTACTCATTAAAATGGTATAACTCAAAATAACAAGAAAACATGTTGCTGCTCAGTAAGAAACAATCGTGTTTTCCACAACTAGTCCGTGTACGTACTCGTCACCTCACATACACGGCGCTCACATATCACAATAGTTCCAAATCTTAAGGGAATTTCTCCCACATAAAGTTAGGCAAACCACTTACCTCGAGTCAAGCTCAATCAATCCGTAAGAATACCCTTTCCACGAATATCAAGCTCCGAATGGCCCAAATCTAGCCAAAAGCAATTACATATTATAATTACAACCATAATAGACTCATCTAATTAATTAAATCAATACTTTAACAAAACAAATTCCGAAATTCACCCTAAAACATCGACACAGGGCCCACGTCTCGAAATCGGATAAAATTCACAAAATCCGAAAGCCTTTTCACTCACGAGTCTAACCATATCAAGTTTACTAAAATCCGACACCAAATGGTCCTCCAAATCCACAATTCAAACTCCCAAATCCCTAGCCCTCAACTTCCAATTTTCACCTTAAATACACACTAACTAGGTAAAAAAATACATGGAGAAGCATGATTATTGATAAAAAATAAGCACTAGGGATTTACCTCAAGAAATCCCTCGAAAATGCTCTCAAAAGTCTCCCTAAACCGAGTTGCAAAGTCCATAAATGACAAAAATTGCGATAACCACTGCCCAGGTATTTTCGCACCTGCGGAGCCTGGGCTCGCACCTGTGGGTGCGCTTGTGCGGCAAAATGTGTGCATCTGCGCAAATCACTTACCTCCTCTGCCTTCGCACCTGCGATGAAAGGGCCGCATCTGCGCGTGCGCGCCTACGGAATTTCCTTCCGCTTCTGCGGACCTTGCGCACATGCGAAGACCCCTAACGCATCTGCGGGCATCGCAGATGTGGAAATCACCTTGCACCTGCGACCCCTAGCACTCCTCCATTTTTTCGCTTCTGCGCCAATTTGCTCGCACCTGCGGGCAGCCTTGCGCAAGTGCGATTACAGCAGAACCAGCAAAAGCACCAGAATTTTCTAAGTCCAATTTCATTTCATTAAGCATCTGAAATACACCCGAGGCCCCTGGGACCTCAACCAAACCTACCAACCAATCCTATAACACTATACGAACTTAGTCGAGCCTTCAAACCACATCGAACAACACCAAAAATCATTAATTAAGCTCTGATTCAAGCCTAATAACTTAGAATTTTCCAAATTCTACAAACGACGCCGAACCAAGTCAAATCTAGTCCGAAATACCTCAAATTTTATACACAGGTCACAAATGACACATGAACCTAAAGCCACTTTTAGAAATCTATTCCGAGCTCGATATCAAAATTTCTACTGTCGGCCGAAATTGCCGAAAATGTAACTTTCGCCAATTCAAGCCTAAATCTACTACATACCTCCAAAACATATTCCGGACGCGCTTCTAAGCTCAAAATCTCTCAACGGAGCTAACGTAGTCGACGAAATTTTATTTCGGATCCGTCTTCACAGTTCCGACTACGGTCCAAATTCTAAGAGTTAAGCTCTCATTTAGGGACTAAGTGTCCCAAAACACTCCAAAACTCAAAACCAATCATCCCGGCAAATCACAATAACGGAAATAGATATGGGAAAAATCGTTAATAGGGGTTTGGGGCTCTAACTCTCAAAACGACCTGCCAGATCGTTACAAGTACCTATTTGAGTTGGACAAATACTATCCATATCTGAAATATCAAGAATTCAGCGAATGTCTTTAGCGATTTGACTCTTCATTTTTTATCCCTTCTTGGTATTACTTTTATCTCTAGCGTGAAAATTGCTACTTTAAAGGTGAATCAAATTGGGTTTATATGTAGACTGTGATATTACTCTTTCCATAAGGATCTAAAATATAATATAGAACTTTGAAAGTGGTTCAAAAGCACGTACCTATAATTTAGAAATTTCATAGAACACTATCCTATAAAGTATAAATAAAATATCGTGAATAAAATAATAGGATAATTAAATTTTCTTCTGCGATACAAATCTATGTGAGTTTTAGCGCAAAATCATTAAGGAGGTTAGATTTTTTAAAACTATAATCACTTATATAAAATAAAGAAGACAAGTACAAATAAAGTTTATGGATAATTCAAATAAATAAATAGAAAAGAAAAAAAAATACGTAATGACCTCCCTTTGTAGAATTTCTTAATTGGAAGAGAGACAATATCTTCTTCTTTGTTTAGTTTTTTAACAAACAAATAAAGAAGAAAAAACATACAAAAGAATATCATATTATATATTTTGAAATTTAAAAAGATAGTATTGAAAAAATCAAGAAAAGTTCACATGGTACAAATCACATGTAAGTTTTGATCATTCTCTCCCGAAAACTTTTCAGTTAAGAGAATATCGTCACTTTTTTTAAACAAACCAAAAGAGAAAAAAAAGCACTCTTCGTTAAGAGAATACTGTTATCTTTTTTTTTTAATTCTAAAAAAATAATATGTAGATGAATATCACATTATATTAATTTCTTAATATTTGTTTTGCGAGAAACTGATTTGAAAAATAATAATGGTTAGATAACAGGGATAAAATTACGTAGACTATTCGTATTTGTGATGAAAAGAGATGAGCAATATAAAAAAATAATTAGATAGTTTAAATCTTTTATGTTGTTCTGTGTACATCATTATGAATCGTGTAATGTACGCTTTCTTTTATTTCCTCCCTCCAAGAACTCCCCCTTTGTGATGACCCGATAGGTCATCTTATATTTTAAAATCTAATTATGTGACCCGAAGCCTTAAAAATCTCATTTTTACCCTCCTCGAGTTGCGTGCGCGGTCCGGACGTGTTTTCGGAAAGCTTTAATATTAAAAACTGTGAAAAATATGAAATGTTGCTTTGAAGACCATTCGAGTTGACTTTGGTGAACATTTTGAGTAAACTGACCCAGATCCGTATTTTGATGGGTCCGGTAGGCCCGTATCATAATTTGGAACCTTGGCGTATGCCCGAAATAGAATTTTGAGGTCCCTAACTCGAGTTATGGAATTTTGATGGAAAATTAAAAGTTGAAAGTTTAATGATTTTAAGAATTTACTGATCTTTGGTTTTGTTAATACCGGGTCCGTATTTTGATTTCGGAGCCCGATACAGGTCCACTATAATATTTATGACTTGTCAGTCGAATTTGGTGAGAAACAGAGTTGATTTGACGTAATTCGGACGTTCAGTTGTGAAAATAGAAGTTTTAAAGTTTTCTTGAAAATTTTATTTGATTTGGTGTCCGATTCATAGTTCTAGATGTTATTTTGGCGATTTGATCACGCGAGCAAGTTCGTATGATATTTTTGGACTTGTGTGCACTTTTGGTTTAGAGCTCCGAGGGCTCGGGTGAGTTTCGGATAAGTTACGAGATGATTTGAACTTAGAAAGTTTGCTGGTTTTCACTTCTGTTGGTTTCTGGTGTTTCCTTCTTCGCGGTCGCGACTATACTCCTGCGATCGCGAAGGGTAAAATGGGCTAGGGGAGGTTTTGTTGCATGCGAACGCGAAAGCTTGGTCGTGAACATAGGGGGCCTGCTCTACAGGAACGCGTAGCGTTAGATATCCGAGGAAGGGAGTTGAGGTAACTCTACGCGAACGCGAGCCCTGTCTCGCGAACGCGGAGGTGAGGCGGGCTAGACCTTTGCGAATGCATGGAGTTACTCGCGATCGCATGAGCCAGTTGGGTCATGCTCTTCGCGAACGCGTCAGGTTTCACGCTAACACGATGAACACCTGACGCGAGTGACTTAAAACAGTCCCAATTACGGGATTTTGCCATTCTTTCAAAAATTTCAAAACTAGAAGACCTAGAGGCGATTTTCCTAAAAGATTTTCTTTCCCAATTTGTTGGTTAGTGGTTCTAACCTACTTTCTTTCAATTACCCATTTTATTTCATGAGGTTTCAACCTAAAATATAAGCTTTTCATGGTGGAAATTGGCGGTTCGGGTAGAATTAGGGATTTTTGCATAATTGGAATTTAGACCTCGAATTGAGGTTGGATTTCGAAATAAATTATATAATCGGGCTCGGGGGTGAATGGGTGATTAGATTTTGATCCGGACCTCGGGTTTTGACCAAGCGGGTCCGTGGTCGATTTTTGACTTTTTGGGGGAAAGTTTGGGGAATCTTAACTTATGCATTGTAATTGATTTTTTAGCAATATTTGATATTATTGAGTTATTTGTGGATAGATACGAGTGATTTGGAGGTGAATTCTAGAGGAAAATCGGTAATTGAGCATTGAGTGGCCTTTAGAGCGAGGTAAGTGTTGTGTCTAACCCTGACTTGAGGGAATATGACTTGTTTGTCTATTTGCTACATGTATAGGTGTTCGGAAACAATGTATATGTAAAGTGACGAGTACTTATACATTATAGTCGGGTTAAAGCATGCGGGTGGGGGATTGGTTTCTTGCGATTAAAACTTCCTTTATTCATGTTATCCATGTTTAGACTAGTATTGTTAAATTGATTGTTCTTATCATGTTTACAAATTTTCTGGTGATAATTGAGTATTGATTTCGAAGTTTAGGTTGGTATTGTGGAGCCAAATATTGAAGTAAGGGAGAGTATTAATGCACGAAGGGTGATGCCGTGCCATATTGTTAGTGTTAATGCACGAAGGGTAATGTCGTGCCATATTGTGAGTGTTAATGCACGAAGAGTGATGCCGTGCCACATTGTGAGTGTTAATGCATGAACGGTGATGCCGTGCCACATTACGAGAGTTAATGCACGACGGGTGATGCCGTGTCGTATCTATTGATTTATATTGTGAGACTAAGAGTAAAAGTACGAAGGGTGATGTCGTGCCATTTTCTTCATTGTGTTTAGTTGTTTTCACTGGTTAAAAGTATGTTGACTGTTCTGGTTATCATTTTCGTTGTATCTCCTATATCCTGTGCCCCCTTAGTATGCCCCCCTCCCAATAATACATGTTTGGCTATTATTGTTGTTTTCTTGTACATATACTATTATCTGCACAAGTTTATTATATGAGTGTCTTGTCATAACCTCGTCACTACTTCGTCGAGGTTAGGCTCGACACTTACCAGTACATGGGGTCGGTTGTACTGATACTACATCTGCACTTCTTGTGCAGATTTTGGTACTGTTCCTAGCTGATCGTAAGGCTTAGCAGCTTGGAATTTTGCTGTCAGGAGACCCAAGGTAGATCTGCTGGCGTCCGCAGACCCTGAAGTCTCTTTCTAGTTTTATCATTTACTGTTTCTTACTTCAAAATAATGTATTTTCCCTTTTCAGACTCTGTTTGTAGTAAATCATAGTAGCTCGTGAGTGGTGACTCCAGATCTGGGTGGTAGTAATTAATGAAGTTTTTATATTATTTCGCACTCGCCGTATTCCATTTTTGCTTATTTGCTGTTATTACTGAATTGAATAAGGATTGGCTTAATAATTCTCTAATGTCGGCTTGCCTAGCAAGTGGAATGTTAGGCGCCATCACGGTCCCGACGGTGGGAATTCCGGGTCGTGACATGTTCGTATCAGAGCACTAGGTTTCCTAGGTCTCACAATTCACAAGCGTGCTTAGTAGAGTCTGGGGTATCGGTACGGAGACGTCTGCACTTATCTCCCATAGGCTATGAAGTTTAGGAACAAATTTCACTTCTATTCTTCTTTGTTGTGCAATTTTGTACTCACAATGCTAATTGAACTCTTCTACTCTTATTCTCTCACAGATGGCAAGAACACGTACCGCATCTTCAACCAAGCAGCAGCCAGAGCCTCCAGTGGAAGCTCCTACGAGGGGCAGAGGTCGAGGCTGAGGCAGGGGCAAGGATCAGCCTAGAGCTCGAGCAGCAGGACCATCGGTGGAGCCTCAGGTAGAGTTTGATGAGGAGGTTCCAGCCCAGGCTGTGCCTGTCGGACCAGATCAGGTCCCGGAGGGGCTCATTGCCACCCTAGTGCTTCAGGACGCTTTGGTCCGTTTGGTGGGTCTTATGGAGAGTGTGGCCCAGATTGATGTATTTACCATGGCACCAGCCGTCTCTCAGGCTGGAGGAGGAGCCCAGACTCTTGCTACTCACACTCCAGAGCAGATGGCTCCCTAGTATCAGACTCCAGTCGCTCATCCAGTCGGAGTAGTTCAGTCGGTTGTGGCGCCACAGACCGGTGATGGGTCAGTTATGTCTTTTGAGGCTTTGTGGAGATTGGACAGGTTTACCAAGCTCTTTCCAGTTCATTTCAGTGGTGCACCTTCTGAGGACCCATAGGATTATCTTGACAGATGTCATGAGGTGCTACGGAACATAGGTATAGTGGAGACCAATGGGGTTGATTTTGCTGCATTTCAGATGACTGGTTCCGCCAAGAAATGGTGGAGAGATTATTTGTTGACCAGACCAGCGGGGTCGCCTACTCTTACTTGGGACCAGTTCTCTCAGCTCTTTCTAGAGAAGTTTCTCCCTGTCACACTAAGAGAGTAGCACCGTCGTCAGTTCGAGCGTCTCTAGTAGGGCAGTATGACTGTTACTCAGTATGAGACCCGTTTTGTGTATTTGGCCCGTCATGCTCTTCTTCTGCTTCCTACAGAGAGAGAGAGAGAGAGAGAGGGTAGGGAGGTTTATTGATGGACTTGCTCAGCCTATCAGATTGCAGATGGCTAAGGAGACTGGGAGTGAGATTTCTTTTCAAGCGGCTACCAATGTCACTAGGCGAGTCAAGACTGTTCTTGCTCAGGGAGGTCAAGGGTATGACAAGAGACCACATTATTCCGGGGGATTCAACGGTTCCTCATCTGGAGGCAAGGGTACTTTTGGTAGAGGCCATCCTCCTAGGCCGTTTCATTCAGTACTCCAGGCATCCCACGGTGCCTCAGATGTTGTGTCCCTCATATGCCCTATTCTGACCAGCTCCCCTATAGTGCCCCACCAACTCCTATTAGTGCACCTCCGCTCCAGAGTTTTTAAGGTGGTTACTCAGGCCGACAAGGTCAGTTTTAGGGTCAGCAGTCGTAATAACCGAGGTCCTGTTATACTTGTGGTGATCCGAGGCACATTGTTAGATTTTGCCCTCGGGCATCGGGCAACTCACAACATCAGGGTTCTTGTGCCATAGTTCCGGCACCAGTTGCTACACCGCCTGCTCAGCCAGCCAGAGGCAGGGGTCAGACAGCCAAAGGTAGAGTCCAGACTGTTAGAAGTTGAGGTTTAGCCATTAGAGATGGAGGCCAGCTAGCTAGAGGCCATCCTAGAGATGTAGTTCAGAGTAGTGGGGCCCATCCCCGATGTTATGCTTTTCCAGTCAGGCCTGAGACTGAGTCATCTGATGCCGTTATCACAAGTACTGTTTCATTTTGTAGTAGAGATGCTTCAGTTCTATTTGATCCGGATTCTACTTATTACTATGTGTCATCCTATTTTGCTTCATATTTGGTTGTGCCTCGTGATTCTTTGAGTGCTCATGTGTATGTGTACACACCTGTGGGAGATGCTATTGTTATAGATCATGTTTATCGTTTGTATGTGGTCACCATTAGGAGTCTTGAGACTCGTATAGATCTTCTACTTCTTGATATGGTCGATTTTGATGTCATTTTGGGTATGGATTGGTTGTCTCCTTATCATGCTATATTACATTGTCACGCCAAGATGGTGACCTTAGCCTTGCCGGGGTTGCCTCGATTAGAGTGGAGAGGGACTTCTGGATATTCTACTAGCAGGGTTATCTCTTATGTGAAGGCTCAGCATATGGTCAAGAAGGGGTGTCTAGCTTATTTGGCTTATATCCGCGATTCTAGTACGGAGGTTCCTTCAATGGATTCAGTGCCAGTTGTTAGTGAGTTTCCAGAGGTGTTTCCTACAGACCTGCCGGGGATACCACCCGACAGGGATATTGATTTTTATATTGACTTGGCTCCGGGCACTCAGCCCATTTCTATTCTGCCATACCGTATGGCCCCGCCAGAGTTGAAAGAATTGAAGGAACAGTTGCAAGACTTGCTTCATAAGGGCTTCATTAGACCTAGTGTCTCGCCCTAGGGTGCACCTATGTTGTTTGTGAAGAAGAAGGATGGGTCGATGAGGATGTGCATAGATTATCGAGAGTTGAACAAAATCACCATAAAAAACAAGTATCCATTGCCGAGGATTGATGATTTATTTGATCAGCTTCAGGGTGCCAAGGTGTTTTCGAAGATTGATTTGAGATTTGGCTACCATCAGTTGAGGATTAGGGCATCCGATGTCTCTAAGATAGCTTTTCGGACTTGGTACGGACATTATGAGTTTCTAGTGATGTCATTTGGGATGATAAATGCCCCAACAACGTTTATGGATTTGATGAACAGGGTGTTCAAGCCCTATCTGGATTCCTTTGTGATCGTGTTTATTGATGATATCCTGATCTACTCCCGCAGTTGAGAGGAGCATGAGCAGCATCTCAGGATTGTACTTTAGGCTCTGAGAGCCAGTCAGTTGTATGCTAAATTTTCAAAGTGTGAGTTTTGGTTGGATTCAGTCGCTTTCTTGGGGCACGTTGTATCAATAGAGGGCATTTAGGTAGATCCTAAGAAGATTGAGGCAGTTCAGAACTAGCCTAGACCCACTTCAGCTACGGAGATCAGGAGTTTTTTGGGTTTGGCGGACTATTACCGTCGATTTGTGGAGGGGTTTTCATCTATAGCAGCCCCACTGACCAGGTTGACCTAGAAGGGTGCCCCGTTCAAATGGTCAGACGAGTGTGAGGTGAGCTTTCAGAAGCTCAAGACTGCTTTGACTACAACGCTGATGTTGGTGTTGCCCACAAGTTCAGGATCTTATACAGTATATTGTGATGCGTCCCGTATTGGGCTTGGTGCAGTATTGATGCAGGAGGGCAGGGTGATTGCGTATGCGTCGCAGTAGTTGAAGGTTCATGAGAAGAATTGTCATGTCCATGACTTAGAGTTGGTAGCCATTGTTAATGCGCTGAAGATTTGGAGGCACTATCTTTACGGTGTGTCGTGTGAGGTTTTCACGGATCATTGGAGCATTCAGTATTTGTTCAAGCAAAAGGACCTCAATTTGAGGCAGAGAAGGTGGTTGGAGCTATTGAAAAACTATGATATCACTATTTTGTACCACTCCGGGAAGGCCAATGTGGTGGCCGACGCTTTGAGTAGAAAGGCAGCGAGTATGGGCAGCCTTGCGTTCATTCCAGTCGGTGAGAGGAAGCTTGCATACGATGTTCAGACTTTGGCCAACCAGTTTGTGAGGCTGGATATTTCAGAGCGCAACCATGTTCTAGCTTGTACAGTCGCTCGGTCTTCCTGGTTTGAGCGTATCAAAGATCGACAGTATGACAACCCTCGTTTGTTAGTCCTTAGGGACACAGTGCGGCACGGTGGTACCAAGCAGGTTACTATTGGAGATGACGAAGTTTTGAGCATGCAGGGTCGTGTTTGTGTTCCTAATGTAGATGGACTTCGTGAGATGATTCTTGAGAAGGCTCACAGTTCCTGATATTCTATTCATCCGGGCGCCTCCAAGATGTATCAGGACTTGCGACAGTATTATTGGTGGAGTAGGATGAAGAAGGATATAGTTGCTTATGTAGCCTGGTGTCTAAATTGTCAGCAAGAAAAGCATGAGCATCAGAGACCTGGTGGTTTGCTTCAGAAGATAGAGATTTCTGAGTGGAAGTGGGAGTGTATCACTATGGATTTCGTTGTTGGACTCCCACGGACTCAGAGGAAGTTTGATGCAGTTTGGGTCATTGTGGACAGACTGACGAAGTCAGCGCATTTCATTCCTGTGGCAGTTACCTATTCTTCGGAGCGGTTGGCACAGATTTACATTCGCGAGATCGTCCGTCTCCACGGTATGCCTGTGTCTATAAATTCTGATCGAGGTACGCAATTCACCTCGCACTTTTGGAGAGTTGGGCACGTGGGTTGAGTTGAGCACAACGTTTCATCCTCATACGGACGGGCAGTCCGAGTGCACTATTCGGATCTTGGAGGATACGCTCTGCGCATGTGTTATAGACTTCGGAGGATCATGGGATTAGTTCTTGCCCCTTGCAGAGTTCACCTACAACAACAACTACCAGTCAAGCATTCAGATGGCTCCCTATAAGGTATTATACGGTAGGTGGTGCCGGTCGCCAGTTGGGTGGTTCGAGCCGGGGAAGGCTCGGTTGTTGGGTACAAATCTAGTACATGATGCCTTGGATGAGGTCAAGATTATTCAGGATTGTATTCAGACAGCTCAGTCCAGGCGGAAGAGTTATGCTGACCGTAGAGTTCATGATGTTGCATTCATGGTCGGAGAGAGAGTGTTGCTTCGGGTATCACCCATGAAGGGTGTAATGAGATTCGGAAAGAAGGGCAAGTTGAGCCTAGGTATATCTGGCTTTTGAGATTCTGGAGAGAGTGGGCGAGGTGGCTTACAGACTCACATTGCCGCCTAGTTTAGCAGTTGTTCATCCGGTATTCCATATGTCCCTGCTCCGGAAGTATCACGACGATCCATCCCGTGTTAGATTTCAGCTATGTCCAGTTGGACAAGGATTTAACTAACGAGGAGGAGCCGGTGGCTATTCTAGCCCGGCAGGTTCAACAGCTAAGGTCTAAGAGTTATCCTTCAGTTCGAGTGCAGTAGAGAGGTCAGCCTGTTGAGGCAGCTACTTGGGAGTTCAAGTCGGACACACGGAGTAGATATCCACATCTTTTTACCACCCCAGGTACTTTTCTATGTCTGTTCGAGAATGAACGATTATTTTAGAGGTAGAGAACGTGATGACCCGATAGGTCATATTATATTTTAAAACTTAATTCTATGACCAGAAGCCTTAAAAATCTTATTTTTACCCTCATCGAGTTGCGTGCGCAGTCCGAGCGTGTTTCTGGAAAGCTTTTATGTTAAAAACTCTGAAAATATGAAATATTGCTTTGAAAACCATTTGAGTTGACTTTTCTCAACGTTTTGAGTAAACGGACCCGGTTCCATGATTTGACAGTCCCGATAGGTCCGTATCGTAATTTGGGACCTGGTTCGATACGCCATAATTGATTTTAAGAATTATGATGGAAAATTAAAAGTTGAAAGTTTAATGATTTTAAGAATTTACTGATGTTTGGTTTTGTTGATACCGGGTCCGTATTTTGGTTTTGGATCCCAATACATGTCCACTATAATATTTATGACTTGTCTGTCGAATTTAGTGAGAAATGGAGTTGATTTGACGTGATTCAGACGTTCAGTTGTGAAAATAGAAGTTTTAAAGTTTTCTTGAAAATTTCATTTGATTTGGTATCCGATTCGTAGTTCTAGGTGTTGTTTTAGCGATTTGATCACCCGAGTAAGTTTGTATGATGTTTTTGGATTTGTATGCACTTTTGGTTTAGAGCCCCGAGGGTTCGGCTGAGTTTCAGATAGGCTACGGGATGATTTGAACTTAAAAGTTTGTTGGTTTTCACTTATGCTGGTTTCTGGTGTTTCCTTCTTCGCGGTCGCGAATATACTCCCGCGATCAAGAAGGGCAAAATGGGCTGGGGGACTTTTTTTTGTACGCGAACGCGAAAGTTTGGTCGTGAATGTGGGGGGCCTGCTCTACGCGAACGCGACCAGCCACATGCGAACGCGTAATGTTAGATATCTGGGGCAGGGAGTTGAGGTAACTTTACGCGAACGCGAGCCCTGTCTCGCGAACGCGGAGGTGAGGCAGGCTAGACCTTCGCGAACACGTGGAGTTACTCGCGATCGCGTAAGCCAGTTAGGCCATGCTCTTCACGAACGAGTCACGTTTCACGCGAACGCGATGAACACCTGATGCTAGTGACTTAAAACAGTCCCAATTACGGGATTTTGCCATTCTTTCAAAAATTTCAAAACTAGAAGACCTAGAGGCGATTTTCGTAAAAGATTTTCTTCCCCAATTTGTTGGTAAATGATTGCAACCTAATTTCTTTCAATTACCCATTTCATTTCATGAGTTTTCAACCTAAAATCTAGAATTTCACGGTGGAAATTGGGGGTTTGGGTAGAATTAGAGATTTTACATAATTGGAATTTAGACCTCGAATTGAGGTCGAATTTCGAAGTAAATTATATAATCGGGCTCGGGGGTGAATGGGTGAATGGATTTTGGTCCGAACCTCGGGTTTTGACCAAGCGGACCCGGGGTCAATTTTTGACTTTTTGGGGAAAGTTTCGGGAATCTAAATTTATGCATTGTAATTGATTTCTTTAGTAATATTTGATATTATTGAGTCGTTTGTGGATAGATACGAGTGGTTTGGAGGTGAATTCTAGAGGAAAACGTTAATTGAGCATTGAGTGGCCTTTGGAGCGAGGTAAGTGTTGTGTCTAACCCTGACTTGATGGAATATAACTTGTTTGTGTATTTGCTACATGTATAGGTGTTGGGAAACAACGTATATGTGAGGTGACGAGTACTTATGCGTTATAGTCGGGTTAAAGCATGCGGGTGGGGGCTTGGTTTCTTGCGATTATAGCTTCCTTTATTCATGTTATCCATGTTTAGAGTAGTATTGTTAAATTGATAGTTCTTATCATGTTTACGGATTTTCTGGTGATAATTGAGTATTGATTTCGAAGTTGAGGTTTGTATTGTGGAACCAAATATTGAAGTAAGGCATGTACTTGTTATTCTATCTTCCTTTTGTTATTTGTTCATTGCATTATGGTAAGGGATAGTGTTAATGCACGAAGGGTGATGCCGTGTCATATTGTGGGTGTTAATGCACGAAGGGTGATGTCGTGCCATATTGTGAGTGTTAATGCACGAAGGGTGATGTCATGCCATATTATGAGTGTTAATGCACGAAGGGTGATGCCATTCTATATTGTGAGTGTTAATGCACGAAGGGTGATGTCGTTCCACGTTATGAGAGTTAATGCACGAAGGGTGATGCCGTGCCGTATCTATTGATTTATATTGTGAGGCTGAGAGTAAAAGCGCAAAGGGTGATCCCGTACAATTTTCTTCATTGTGTTTAGTTGTTTTCACTAGTTAAAAGCATGTTGACTTTCTTGTTATCATTTCCGATGTATCTCCTATATCCTGTGCTCATTTAGCATGTCCCCCTCCCAATAATACATATTTAGCTGTTATTGTTGTTTTCTTGTACATATACTGTTATCTGTACAGGTTTATTATGTGAGTGTCTTGTCATAACCTCGTCACTACTTCGTCGAGGTTAGGCTCGACACTTACCAGTACATGGGGTCGGTTGTACTGATACTACATCTGCACTTCTTGTGCAGACTTTGGTACCGGTCCTAGATGATCGTGAGGCTTAGCAGCTTGGATTTTTGTAGTCTTGAGACCCAAGGTAGATCTGCTGGCGTCCGCAGACCCTGGAGTCTCTTCCTAGTTTTATCATTTACTGTTTCTTACTTCAAAATAGTTTATTTTCCCTTTTCACACTCTGTTTGTAGTAAATCATAGTGCTCGTGAGTTGTGACTCCAGATCCGGGTGGTAGTAATTAATGAAATTTTTATATTTTCCCGCACTCGTCGTATTCCATTTTGCTGTTATTTAATGAATTGAATAAGGATTGGCTTAATAATTCTCTAATGTCGTCTTGCCTAGTAAGTGGAATGTTAGGTGCCATCACGGTCCCGACGGTGGGAATTTCGGGTTGTGACACTCTTGCTCTTGGGGTGACTCGAACTCATAACCTATTGGTTGGAAGTGGAGGGTGCTCACCACTTGAGCAGCCCACTCTTGTCGTGTAATGTGCGCTTCCTATTCAAATTCGTACTTGGTCTACCTGCAAAGTAACTCTAATTCAACTACTAAGGATATGAATTCTTTTTGGAATTAACTTGAGTTTATGTCTCGAACCAAAATAAATTTGACTTTATATTACGAATCCTTGTTATTCTAGAAACTAACTATGATATTTTTTAAATTACCAAAAAACCAATAAAAATATAGTAAAATAAGACTAAAAGGGTATAAAAGTCGATCGATATTTTAGGGATATTTTAGTCGTTCAATATTTAGCGTGAAACATTCATACTTTTATAATAAAATATAGATAGATAGATAGATATAGATATGATTGCAAATATATATTTAGTTCAACCTTGCCTCTTCGATGACTATATATGTTTTTTATAATCATAATGTATGGATTAGGTTAGATGCACTTTGACTAATTTTTCGATTGGGCTCTTGGGTCGTCCGGACCTATATATAGTAAAAGTGATGACCTGGTTGTCCCCAGACCCCTGCTCTTGGGTCGTCCGGACCCATATATGGTAAAAGTGGTGGCTTGTATGTTCCCACACCCCTTATCATACATGTTTGTGTTTTTGGCGCTCGCCTTATGGTCCTTAGTCCTCTTTGTCCTCTTTTGTCGAGATGCCTTTTAAAAAGAATTTTTTGCGTGCCGGAACAAGACCCACTATACTAAATTTAGCTCGTTCGAGTAGGGGATTCCCCAATAGATTTTACATATTAGGATTTGGATGCCCCTGCACATAAACATATGGATATGAATGTCCATTTAGATGCGGCTAGAAAGGCTCTTTTGAGCGATGATGACCATGATCATGACCATGACCATATTAATACTAACTCATTCTACAGCTTAGATAGCTCCAGTCCTTGAAATCAGATCCAACAATTGATAGTAGAAATAAAAGCCAAAGTAATATATGTTGTTTCTCATTATATTTAATGTAAGAAAAATCTTTTTGGTTACATCAAAACAATACTAGTTCGTTACTCGTTATATTTTTCTTTTCAGCAATCGAGCATAAATCTAATTTAATTAAGTAAAAGAACTCAAACCATCCAAATTAAAAATCTTAACTTTACGAATTAAAAGTTAAACAATTGTAACAAAATTGAAACTTTATGTATTTTAACAAACAAAGGAGACAAATTAAGAACTACTTTTCTAGACAAACATTGAATTACACTAACGCCGAAAATAATTAAAAGAAAAAAAAAAGCAGACAAGGGAAAAAAATAGAAATATAAAAAGAATTAACCTAAATAGCAGCCCATACAAATAAAAATAAAAATTACTCAAAAGCCCAAGCATTCTCTCTACGAACTTCCTCTTCTTCCTCAGGGGTATAATCATTTATTATACCAAATTTCTTACGTATTTCTTCTGGACTTTTTTCCTTTCATCATATTTGCAACCTTTTCACACAATAAATCCAAAAGCTGTTTTGTCTCTAAATAATTAGCTGCAAGAATTAAACCAAACAACATCTCTAAATCTTCTTCAACTTCTTTCAAAAATTCATCGTTCAATTCTTTCAACTCGCGCACACTGTTAAAGTCCGCTGTCACATTAGCGTGTTTTTTCCAGTATTCGATAACTTTGGCTAAGATTTTGCTGCTTACGACGGGCAATGGAATCGCGCTATCAGCGCAGCCATCTACCACCATGTTCTTGATTGTTTGTGCTTGAACAGCAACATCTTCTTCCACCTCAAACTCTTGCCCGTCCGAAGATTTAAGAATCAACATCTTTTTTGCTGAAGACATATTGGCTAAAATTTATGAATAAGAGAAGAAGAAGAAAATTAATGTTGTATAGGTGGTAATTGGTGTGTATGGATATAAATAGTGTTTATTTAATTCGAATTCTTGTGTAATAAGGAATAGGGTTTGTGTGCCGAGGTTACGTTGCTCTTTCAATTCTTGTGGAATAAGGAATTGAAAGTAATAAAGAATATGGAATCTGTCATAGTATATTATTAGGTTTAGAAAATTGATGAAATAGTAATACTTAGTAAATTTTTTCTTTACTTAATTAATATTGCTTATTTTTGATATATTTTTTCTTTCTATTCTTGTGGAATAAGGAATTTTAATTAAAAAGAATATGCAAATCTGCCATATTAGGTTTAGAAAATTGTTGAAATGGTACTTACTACTTAGTACATAAAAAAGTTATTGCCATATTTTTTTTTGGTAACTAATTTTTTTTTATTTACCAAGTAAATATGCACAAGCAGATCAAACAAAATCCATAGCAGGTTTGAACAAATGGCCCCAAACCTGCATCTTCATCTCATTCTAATACTTCTATCCCTATTGCTGTGCTATTCTACATACAATTTTAAGGGTAAAAATCCAACTTAGTCATCTTCCTTCGTAGCCTAACACATGAGGTGCTTCGACAATATACCTCCTGGATAATGTGCCTTACTATACTCATCATTGCTTTACTCTTTCCTTGGAATATTCTCATATTCCTTTCTATCCATATAGCATATATAGTTGCTGCCAACGCCATCTGTAAATATGAGCTTCAGCAGTTTTCCCTTTTCCCTGTTTTATAGTCCATTCCTTCTCAACTTGCCAAGTCATAGGCTGCCTAGCCAAACCTTGCCAATGCAGAATCATATTCCATATAGCAGCTGATACTGTACATTCGAAAAATAGATGTTCAATGATCTCTAGCGCTGCTTGACATAACATACACCTTAAATCCCCAAGTTGCTTCCATTGTGCCAATCTGTCTCGCGTGAGTTGTCTGTTATTCAAAGCCAGATATAATATAAAAATCCATCTATGTGACCCTTGATTGTTGCATATAAACCGTCTCCATTTAACCTTAGGAAACTCCCCTCTCAATTTATTATAAATCACCTTCGTAGAGAACTGTTGCATGTACTGTACATCATCCTCCATATAACCTACATTTGTATAAGTTTCCTTAGCCTTCAATATTTTTCTCACCACCCATGAAGCCTGTGTTGCTCGTTCATTCCAAATAGGTCCATCTTTTTTATAGTAGCTGTGAATCCATTGGACCCATAACTTGTCTTTCTTTCGACAAAGATTCCAAAGCATTTTACAAATGATAACCTTGTTCCAAGTGCTCACATCCAAGAAGTTGAGTCCTCCTGCTATCGTGGGACAACAGAGTTTGTCCATCTTATTAATGCTTTCTTGGACATGTCTACACCCCATGTCCAAAGAAATCTTCTACAAAGTGATTAAATTACCTTCACCATTTTCTTTGGCAAGATAAATACCTGAGACCAAAACACCTGTACCGAGAAGAGGACAGATTTGATCAACTGTACTCTACCAACATAGCTTCATAGTTTTAAGGTCTATGAAGTGATTCTACCTATAATCTTATCAAGAAATGGCTTGTATTATAAAACCGATGTCCTTTTAGTACTCAGGGAAACCCCTAGGTACCTAAAATGCATCTCTCCTTTTGCAAATCCTAGGACTTGTATTATATTGTTCTACTCTTCCTCATGCACTCCTCCAAAATAAATGGAGCTTTTGTCTATGTTTTCCTCTAGACCAGATGCTTTGGAGAACTTTTGAAAATAATCAAACACCGTATTTACATACACTACATCCCCACTGCTAAATAACAGTAGGTCGTCTGGAAAACTCAACTGTACAATATTCAGTCTTTCACACTTAGTATGTTAGTTGAAATCATGTTGCCTCTTTAGTGTCTTCAAGATTCTAGTGAGGCACTCCATGTCTAACACAACCAGAAAGAGAGACATTGGGTCCCCTTGCCTTAATCCCTTTTTGGCAGGGAAAGGGGCAGTAGGGTACCCATTTATGATGACTAAATATGAAACCAAACTTATACATGCATCACCCATTATACAAATTTAGTAGGAAAGTAAAGATAAGTGAGGATCTGTTCTATAAAACACCACTCAACTGAGTCGTAGGTCTTTCTAATATCTATCTTCAACATGCACCAAGGTGACACCCCTTTCCTTCCATATCCCTTTACTAATTCATGACTCATTATAATATTGTCTGTGATCACTCTCCATGGTACAAAGGCTGATTGGCCCGGATCAATAACATCATTCATTACATCTTGCATTTTATGTGTCAGTATTTTAGAGATGATCTTGTACAATATCGTATAGCAAGAGATGGGCCTAAACTCAGAGTTTCTAGCTGGATTTTGTACCTTTGGGATCAGTGTTATGGTAGTGCAGTTGATGGTTTTGTACATGACCCAGTCTAAAAAAAATTAAGTATAGCATCTACTACCTCATTACCAATCACAGTCCAAGCTTTTTTGAAAAAATATGCATTGAAACCATCCACTCCTGGTGCTTTCATATCATTAATATCCTTAACAGCCATGTAAACTTCCTCTCTTGTGATAGGATTAATCAGTTGGAGTTGTTGGCTTCTATTCAGTACTCTTCCTTGTTTCATAATCATGGGATTTACAGCTGGTAGTTGGGTAGCAGCAGATCCCAGTAACTTTCCATAGAGCCCCAGTACTTTACTTTTTATACCTCCTTGATCCTGAACCATGTTCCCGTCAGCATTGATTAAATTCTTGATCTTGTTTTGTGCCAACCTATTCTTCATGTTAGCAAAGAAAAAAGCATTATTTAAGTCTCCTAGTTTTAGCCACTGTATTCGAGCTTTCTGACAGAATATACTTTCCTCAATATTGCTCCATTTCTCAAGCTCTGATTTTAGTGCTCCTTCCTGATCAAATAATGTATGCCCAGGTCCCCTCATTTGAGTTTGCAGGTCTGCTAGTTGTTGTCTTAGTCGACTCACTTTCTCGCTTACCCCATTAAATTCTACTTGATTCAATTTCTTCATCTCATGTTTAGCTGCTTTCAGCTTCTGCCAGACTTTACTCATGCCAATACCATTATTTCTTTGATTCCACGCTGCTGCCACTGCATGTAGGACATTTTTATGCTCATCTAAATAATTAAGGAATCGAAAAGGCCAAGGTCCTCCATGTATCTCTTCTTCAAACTTGATACATAAGGGGGTATGATCTGAAAATTTTGGGTTCAAGATGTTAACCTCCAAGTGATGATATTTGATACATCATTCTGAGTTGACCAGTGCTTTGTCAATTTTGGTATAGATATGAGTGTTTGTCCAATTATACTCTCTTCCTACTGATTTCATTTCAGTCACTCCAGTATCAAAGAGATAGTCACTAAAATCCTTAGTTTTTATCTCAGTGACATGATTTCCATATTTTCTATCTTCAACCTGTAATACTGCATTATAATCACCCATGGCAAGCCAAGGGCCCTGCTGTGAACTCTGTATACTCCTTAAAGCTTCCCACAACCCTCTCCTGTCTTCTATTATGTGCAAGCCATACACGACTATAAAATGAAATTCCATGCCCAAATTACAGACTGTAACTTTTCCATGAATAAACTATTCTGTCGTCTGCTCAACATCAAATTTGACTGCATTTTGGTCCCATACTATCCAAATTCTGCCTCTCCTATTGTGGTTGTAATTGTGACACCAGCTCCACCCATTCTCTATCTTCCTTAGAATTGCTGCAGCATTACTTTCTTTGACTCTATGCTCTATTATTGATATCATTACTATATTATTATTCTTCATAAACATCTTTAACTCCTTTTGCTTATAGGTCTTATTAAGATCTCTCACATTCCATGTAGCTAGCTTCGTGTGGGAATGAACATATGCGTATCATTTTCATCCTCCCATTGTCTTCCTCCATTCATTCTTGTGTTATTTATCATCCCTTCTCCTTCAAGCAATATATTAGGTCTACTCAGAGGATCAAATCCATTCACCACTTTAACAGGCTTCTTTCTCCTAACTAGTGCAGTAGGAGTCATTTTACCTTTACCAAAATTATTCTGCTGCCCTATATTATAGCTCCCCTTTGTAGCTGACTTGTTTCGAATTATTTTCCATTGGACTCCTTGTAATTGATCACCCTCAGCATTGGATTCTTTGCTTGTTCCTTCTATCTCATTTTGCTTTCTCTCAATCTGTTTCCCTTTTGCCTTTTCCCCTTGAATTTTTGGTGCATTCTGCCCCTCATTCCCTTGATTGTTTCCTGTGCGTCTCACCCACTGCTGCTTTGGTTTTGTAGCTCCACCTCTTTGCTTCCCTACAAGTGGCTTCTTATTCTGAATCGGATTGCATGAATGCCCAGCCTGTAAGCAAGTATAACAGTACTCCGGTACCTAATCATATACTATCTCTTAGTCATAAACATCTCCCGTCGGATCTTTGACCTTAATAGTCTTTGGTAAAGACCTAGTAACATCCATTTCCACTAGTAATCAAGCATATGATATTCTTTCCACCTTTGTTGTGCATTCATCTGCATAAACAGGAACTCCAAGCCCACTTCCAATTCTGCTTAGTATCTCTCTTTCCCAGCAACTTAGAGGCAAGTTTGGCAATTTCACCTATAGAGGGATCGTTTGCAAAACTTCACTATGAAAATTAAACGTAGGTGCCCAAGCTTTGATGATAATTGGTTTGCTATTTATCGTCTATGGCCCAGAACATAGAACGACATCTTTGTCTTCCAAACTATTAAAGCAAACTACAAATTATCCATCATTATGGTAAAATACCTTTGGCTTTAGGGCAAAATTCCATGTTGCAGCAATAAATCTTTCTAGGGCTCCAATAGTCGGATCCTCTCACACGACATATATGATTAGGGCTTGACTCCATTTTGCACTGCCTTTCTCAATTTCCTCTTTATTAAGCTCAACGATCTTTTCTCCATCTTGTATGATTGGGGCAATATATGTAAGATTCATCCCCCTTTCTGCCATTTTGTTCCTATTAAAGAGTGTTTCCCAGTCCCTCTTCTCCCCTGGCTATGCATTAAGAAGCTTATTTTGTGCTTTACTCGCATCAATTTGTAATCCCCCGGGGTCAATAGACAGGCCAATTGCTCGTCCTTCAATTGATAAGCTCCTCTTGCTCGAACCTTCACCTCCTGGTATAGCAATTTGGATTTCCCCTCCTTTGGATCCCGTTAGCGGCTGATTGCTTAGGGTTTTTCCTTGGATTACCACTCCTACATCTGTAGGTGGTGTTTGCAATAACGTAATCCGTTGCTGTTCCGGCACCGGCTCTACACCTCGTATACCCCTAATTGGTGTACCACTAGGTGTTTTCAGTCCTGTGTTACCTTTTCCCAATTTCTTTATGCTACGCACTCCCAGAGCTTCTTTGATTACCTCCGCTGCATGTCTAGAAGCTACTTTGGTAGCTTTCGACCGCCTGATAATGCACAACTATGCCTTATAAAAAGGACTAAGCGGTCGTTGCAAATATAATCCGGTTAACAAGTCCGAAGTTGAATCCCACAGGGAATTAACCTATTAAGCACAGGTACTAGACTCGCACAAATTCGCGCAATCAATATTCAGGAATATTTAAATAACAAATTGGATATTTACTAACTAAATATCACGTAATGAAAATACAGTAATTAATAACTAATTATGAACCGGTTGTAGACAAGAATTGGAATGATATAAGGTTATAATTTCCCATATTGTCGGAATCCTTTCCTCTATGTTTCCTATAAATTTGCCTAAGTTTTCTCTACCGATCATGAGCGCTCTGAGTGTCGTAATTCTCTCCTGAGTAACAATCACAATTTACTAGACATATTCTTCCAAATTATGCTAGCTGGCACAAAGTACGGCTCACTCGATCGCACCAAGGTTTCGTTATTCCTAATCCCACCTTTAAACCCTTCGTATTGATCCCTCATATACTTTAGGAGTGATGTTGTTCAACAACTACCTAAATATTCACTTTCTTCCGAGTAATACACACTAATTAGGCATAGTCGTTTGAGAGCTCTTCAACCAACCACAATAATAACGTAGTTGAAGAAATAGAGAAAATACTACGGCAAATCTATATTAACGTAACAGGAAAATCATCCTTCAATAGGTTTCATCAAAACCCTAGATTATGAGTTTAGCCACTCATACTCATAGTAACAATATCACACCTATTTTGCATAAATAAATTACAAAGTAAAGATGTAGGAATGTAGAAATCGATGATTCTATCTCCTAACTGGTGTTCCACGAGCTATTCTTGCCTCCGGTTGTAAAACTCCTCCAAAAGTGGTGTTTTATGTCTATTTATATGTGTAGAAAAAGACCTAAATGACATAGGTCAAGTCCTAGTCAAACCAGGAGATGAAATAAGCCTTCAAAATCTGGAGTAAGCGCACCTTAGACCATGCCTCGCGAGGCTCCACGCGAGATCAACCTCGCCTAACACTGTGCAGCGCCAGCTCCCACGCGAGCTCGAGATCGCCTCACCCTTCGCGATTTCTGCTCCTACGCGAGCTCATAGGCTCGCATTGCCAGCTTCCACGCGAGATCAAAGGGTTGCCTCGCGAGCTTATTCATCTTTTCACTGCTTAATGCATTCTTTATTCTTTCCACAGTTCTCAAGCACACTTTATTCTTTAAATCATCCTTTTGCTATAATTTCATCTCTAATTCACCTACACATAAAATAGACTCCATTAAGAGAAAATAAAGTGTAGTTTAACATTAAAGCACATATAATGCAAGGTAATTAATGTACTAAGATATGGAATTATAGCTACACATCAATACCCCACACTTAAACATTGCTCGTCCTCGAGCAATCAACTACACTTATAGATACGACCTTTTTAAGCAATTCCCTTAACTCATCACACCATGAATCTTTTAAATAGACTAAGCACAAAGGTGTAACATCCTTACCTCAAAATTTGACTCACAATTACCATGCCTTATTCACAATGCACTTACTTACTCTAACATGGAGGTCAATGACATTACCTTTCCTTTATGAATCACGTGCCCTCACCCAACAAAGAGCTTAGTTCCACACACAATGAGTTTTAAGAACGTAAGAACTCAAGATAGGAAAATTCACTTGCTCTTAGAAATAACATTCATATGCCACAAATGATACATAGGCTTGCTCGTAGTGTCATACTCTACTAATCGAGCTCATTCAGTCTAGGATCAAGTAGGACTTTAATTGGTTGTAAGGTAGGCTGTGGGTCGGGTAGGATACATTTGGATATGAGTGACTACACCTCCCTTAAGCACTTTAATACATATACTTTAACACTCAAGACCATACTTATGTCAAACCAAAACTCCACCTTCACATCAATGTATATTACCCCATACTTCTTTAAGCACAATTACATCACTAGCCACCATAATCAAGAATTATTTTTTTATACAATACAACTATATGTATATTTTTTCTTTTTATTTCAATCCAAGTGGCTTTTATTGATATTTTTTTTTCTCAAGTGGCTTTTATTGATATATTTTTTTCAAAACGGTGCACCTTTATCCTTATTTCATTTGTTCCACTCAAAAGCCAAACCACCACCCCACACTTTAACGTTTACATAATTCATCACAATTTAAGTGCTCATGAGAGGTGACAAGATTCAAATATATGGTCGATTCAAACAAAAGGGTAAGTCTTGTAATGTGGTTATCAAAGAAGAAGGATTATAGGCTCAAAGGGTTTAACTACGTTACATAACATTTAGGCGGGGTAAACTATATATATTTGGCTCAACAAAGAAACGCCTATATCACTTCCAAGACTGAACAAGACTACTATTTCGCTTTGCACACACACGGGGCAAGTTCTTGACATAAAATGCAATGCACAGAATACATACAAACCTCACACGCACATGGCACATAACTCACTCATGATTGGTTTTAGCACGACACTCCAGTCAAAGCAGTTAAGCAAATATAAGAATCTATGATTTAAGGTACTTATACTAGAGTCAAAAACTGAGCCTAAGCGTCACAACCAAAGTACTCACTATTCTCAAGGCATAACACCGTCAATATATATCGCTGCAATTCAATTCATATCCCAGTGGTTTCTACTCCTAAAAATTAAAACTAACTACACCCGGTTCAACTAAAACCCTTGGAAAAGAACTGCGGTCCAAAGAAAAACTAAGGGGGAATTACTACACTACCTATAAAGAAAATCTCTTTTTTCTTTAGACTTTATTCCCTCAAGAAAACTATCTAAGAGATCCATCGTCAGGAAGAGTCCAATTGTTTTCTACTTAGCAAGACGACACTACACAATTGTTTTTAGAGAGCTAAGACGACACTAACTAAAACAAAATTAGTACATTATAACAACAAAAAGAAAAAAAATATTAACTAAAACAAGACTACTATTTACAAGTTACCACCCCACAGTTATTTCTCATGCAATGTCCTCAGTGCATTCACAAACTGACAAAATAAGAAAAACAATGAGTAGGGTGTAGGAAAACTCCCTGATCAAGCCGCGTCATCGCCATCCTCCTCAGAGGCTGCCCACTCCTTGTATTGCTCTTCCTCATCCTCCTCCTCCTCATCCTCATCATCTGACTGCTCCAGCTCGACCTCGGACTGCTCAGGTGTGTTGACATCCTCATTATCTGGGAGTCTGTATCCATCACCAAGCCCAACGAGCGGCTGAGCATGAGCATTGAGCGGGAATACTTGCTCCAATATGGCCCTCTACTCTGTAGTGGCCGTCCGTCCCCTGATCCGATGTTGCAAGTCCATCATCCCATATAAATGGGCCATAAAGCAGACAACGCGAGCATTGCGCTCGGTACCTGTCAGTGATGGCATCGCAGTCTCCTCCTTAACCCGGATACTTGTAATGTCCATTAGTCGTAGGGGCTGATCAATGATGTGATCGAAAACGTTTTTCCTCCTCAACCTCTTCGTGCCTCAAGAACTGAGTAACATATTTGCAAATGGCATTCGATCGATCCTCTTACTAGTTCTTACTAGAGACATCTGGTAGCGGATCAAATTACCCACATTCACCTTCTGACCCGTCATGAGGAAATATAGCACACACGTCCTCTCACGGCTAATAAACGTGTCATGATTGCAAGGTAGGAGCCGTGTATTAATCAGTTTCAGCCATACTTGAGCCTTTTCCCTGATCTTCTTCTTGGGGAATTTCCTGTGCCGATTTGTTTTCTTATCCCGAACCCAAGCTGTCATAGAATTGACACCACAAAGAGTGTGTCTCAGCTCTCGATATGTAGGATGGGCGATGAAGTAGTCAAATGGCTCCTGAGGAACATCCGGAGCACCTAAGAAATTACATATTGCCGTGGCTAAAAAATCTATCAACCGTCCACGAATCGGCACCAATTGTTCAGGATCCTTTGGATCAAACCCGACATAGAATTCACGAACCAGATTAAGATTTATTTCTCCTATATTTTTGAACACATAACTCAACCCCAACTCATAGATGCCTCTCCAAATCGCCTGGTACTTGGCTTGCAGGCGACGCTCATGAATAGCAGCTTCTGGATGTACATGTTTTGGCCTATAATGCCTGTACCAATCTTTAGTATGTGAGGGGTATGATTTTGAGTCAAAACTCCCGCTGCCCTTGAGGTTGTGGACAAGTGAATGCTATAGCTGCCATGGGTTGCAGTCCTTCAACTTGACTTGAAGTGGCTTCACCCCCTTTTCTCTTCATTGGTAGAGGTGCGGAGGAAGCCTTAGCCTTAGACAGAGCAGTGGATGTGGCTTTGCCTTTACTGGTGTCCTTCCTTGGAGGCATGTTTCTATCTACACAAGTGAGCATTAATCAGTTTAGGATGCATTACAACATTCAAAACATGGTCTTGCGACCCCACACTTAAGAGTTAAACACGTGATTTTTCATAATTTTCGAGGTTACTCAGACTTCACCTCATATTTTCTTAGCATGAGAATAAAGCAATGACACATGGGTTCTTCCTATAATTTCAAAGCATCGGGCTACCGGTGAGCCACCACACACTTAAGATTTTAAAGTGGTGCACGACTACATAGCACTAGTCTGATAATCTCGGAGACTCGGGCTCCAATGGGGACAAAGAATGCCTTTGAGGCATTATAACAAACACTTAGCATGCACTAATGCCATGTGAGTGCTTGTAGGGGTGATGGATTGCCTCACCCTCCCAAATCGGCTTGGGATTTCCATACTACCACTTGTTTTCACAATATCAACACCATTCCTATGGGGTTTATGGGGTTGGGACATACAAATACATTGTTACAATGAAGAACAACCCCAAATTTTGTGTCTAATGTCATGCATTCACCCAACTCGAAATTGCCCAAAGAATGGAGATAGAAATCATACCTTAGATGTTTAAGAGGAGGGATTTGCCTTTGAATTGCTGTTGCAAGTGAAGGAAATAGCAGAAGATTGCTTGTCTTCAATGGGGTTGTGAGGGAAGGGGTTTTGCAGAGTTCTTGAGTGTATTTTGTGATCAATGAGGTTTGGGCATTTAGGTTAGATTTTTAAGGGAGGGGGTTAAAAGAAATAAGGAAAGAATAATTAAAATAACCAAAAAATGCACTTACCTGGCGACGAGAGGTTGCTTCTCGCCTTAACCCCTCGTGATTCGAGCTCCAATGCGAGCTTTTGGGATTGCGGCGTGAGGCCTAATGCCAGATGCACCTTGCCTCACCCCTCACGAGGCGAGCTCCCACGCCAGATGCACCTCGCTTTTTCTCTCGCGAGGCGAGCTCCCACGCGAGCTTTCCATCAGGCGACGCGAGACCTAATGCCTGGCCCAACTCGCTGGGGACCAGGCGATGCACAGTGCACTGTACGACTTGCTGAAATTACCTGCAAACATGTTAGTACCTAAAAACGAAAAGAAAAATTCTAACAACACTAAAGATTAACTACGAATTAGGTTGCCTCCCAACGAGCGCCTTAGTTAATGTCACGGCGTGACGAATACAACATTACAATGGGTTGCCTCCCATGAAGCAACTGATTTAACGTCGCGGCACGACGCATGAAATTGACTTAAGGCTCGCTCAACATTGGTGGCTCTAGAAAATGATTCACCGGCACTACTTTCATATCATCAATGCCCAAATAATGTTTTAACATGTGCCCATTGACTCTGAACTTGCGAGAACCATCTTCTGAAGCAATCTCTACGGCTCCGGTGGGATGAATCTCTAGCACACGAAATGTTCCTGACCATCTTGACTTAAATTTTCCCCGAAACAACCTCAATCTCGAATTGAATAATAATACCCTGTCTCCCGGCTTAAAATTTCGCTCACGAATGTTTTTGTCGTGCACCCTTTTTTCATTCTTTCCTTGTATAACCTCATACTCTCAAAAGCATGGTATCGTTACTCGTCAAGTTCATGTGGCGCCGTGACTCTACTAATTCCAGCAGCCACCACGTCCAGATTTAATTGTCGCAACGCCCAGAAGGCTTTATGCTCTAACTCCACTGGCAAGTGACATGCCTTTCCAAACACCAATTTATATGGCGACATACCAATCAGAGTTTTGAATGCAGTGCGGTAAGCCCATAGCGCATCATCCAATTTTCTTGCCCAATCAGTCCGAGTAGCATTTACAGTTTTGGTCAAAACACTCTTGATTTCTCTGTTTGACACCTTGACTTGCGCACTTGTTTGTGGGTGATACAGAATAACAACTTTATGGTGAACACTATATTTCTCCAACAACTTTGCAAAGGCTCGATTGCAGAAATGGGTGCCCCTATCATTGATGATAGCTCTTGGAGAGCCAAATCGGGTGAAGATGTTCTTTCTCAGAAAACCAATAACTGCCTTCGCGTCATTTGTTGGAAGTGCCACGGCTTCTACCCATTTCGAGACAAAGTCCACCACTACAAGTATGTACTTGTTATTATATGAGCTGACAAATGGTCCCATAAAGTCAATTCCCCATATATCAAATACGTTTACCTCTTGAATTGGGTTCATGGGCATTTTATGTCGACGGGAAATATTCCCCGTCTGTTGGCACTCATCACAACTTTTCACCCAGAAGTGTGCATCTTTAAACAACGCCGGCTAATAAAAACCTGACTCCAACACCTTAGCCGTTGTCCTTACACCTCCAAAATGCCCTCCATACAGTGAAGCATGACATGCCTGCAAAACAGAAGATTGATCTATCTCGGGAATGCATCTCCGGATCATGTTATCAAGACAAATCCTAAACAAATATGGTTCATCCCAGAAATACATGCGACAATCACGAAAAAACTTTTTCTTTTGCACAGAAGACAAGTCATAGGGAACAATACCGCTTGCCAGGTAATTTGCAATATCTACATACCATGGTGTATCCTCGAGGCTCATTGCTAAGAGTTGTTCCTTCGGGAAAGTCTCCATGATCTCCTCCACCTCAACCTTCTTCTCCGCTCCTTCAATCCTAAACAAATGATCAGCAACTTGGTATTCTGTTCCCTTTCGGTCCCGGATTTCCAAGTCGAACTCTTGTAGCAGTAGCACCCATCGAATTAGGCGCGACTTTGAGTCCTTTTTCTCAATTAGGTACCCGAGGGCAGCATGATCAGTGTAAACAATTACCTTTGAGTCTATCAGGTATGACCTGAATTTATCAAATGCGAACACCACAGCTAGCATCTCTTTCTCTGTCACTGTGTAGTTCAGTTGGGCGCCGCTCAAGGTTCCACTTGCATAGTAGATCGGATGCATGACTTTATCTTTTCGCTGCTCAAGAATTGCTCCCACAGCATGGTCGCTTTCATCGCACATCAGCTCGAAAGGTTTCCCCCAGTCGGGGGCCACTATGATTGGTATAGTCACCAGTTTCTTCTTCAACTCCTCAAATGCTACCCTGCAGTCATCAGAAAACACAAAAGGGTGATCGTTTTCAAGCAGTTTACACAAAGGGTTAGCAATTTTGGATAAATCTTTTATAAACCGTCTGTAGAAACCGGCGTGGCCAAGGAAACTTCTTATTGCTTTGACGGAAGTGGGTGGTGGTAGCTTTTCTATCACATCAACCTTTGCACGATCCACCTCCATTCCCTTACTTGACACTATGTGCCCCAAGACTATACCTTACTATACCATGAAGTGGCATTTTTCCCAATTGAGCACCATATTAGTCTCCACACATCTTTTCAGCACTTTTTTCAGTTTCTTTAGGAAATCATCGAATGAGTCTCCCATCACTGAGAAATCATCCATGACGACCTCCATTATGTCTTCTACCAAATTTGTGAAGATGGCCATCATGCACCTTTGAAATATGGCGGGTGCATTGAATAGGCTAAACGACATTCTCCAGAAAGCGTAGATGCCATATGGACAGGTGAATGATGTTTTCTCTCTATCTTCCAGGGCAATAGAGATCTGATTATACCCCGAGTATCCATCTAGAAAGCAGAAGTAGGACCTCCCAACCAATCTATCTAGCATTTGATCAATGAACGGCAAGGAAAAATGGTCTTTTCAGGTGGCCTTGTTCAATCTTCTGTAGTCCATACAAATTCGCCATCCCATAACTGTTCTTGTTGATATCAACTCGTTGTTCTCATTTTGCACTGCATTCATTCCACCTTTATTTGGCACACATTGGACTGGGCTGATCTAGTTGCTATCAGAGATGGGGAAAATTATCCCTGTATCTAACCACTTTATCACCTTCTTTTTCACAACTTCTTTCATGTTGGAGTTCAGCCTTCTTTGATGTTCTCTGGAAGATTTGCGACCATCTTCACGTAAAATGTTATGCATATAGAAGGCTGGGCTGATACCCTTAATGTCTGCAATGGTCCAACCAATTGCAGTTTTGCACTCTATCAATACCTGCAAAAGTTTTTTTTCCAGCACATCTAACAAATCAGATGAGATAATAACAGGTAAAGTTGAGTTAGGTCCCAAGAAAGCATACCTGAGATGAGGTGGTAGCGACTTTAGTTCCAACTGTGGTGGCTCTTCGATCGATGGCTTAGCTGGAGGAGTCTTTCTTTCTTCTAAGTGAAAAGACTCAATTTCGAGCTCTCTTTTCTAGAACCCTTGGCCTTCAGGAGCCAGCACCCACTCCGCCAAGTCCTCTCCATTTACTTCTTCTAAGTTTGTGAGACAGGCTGCTAGAGGGTCTTTAGCGTTCAGAGTTTCATCTTCCTCCTCCAAAATTACATCTACAGTTTCTATGAGAGAGCAGTTAGCAAATTCACTTGGTCCCCGCATAGACTTCTGCACATTGAATATTATCTCTTCATCATTCAGTCTCATTTTTAGCTCTCTGGTTTCACAATCAATCAGTGCTCTCCCAGTGGCCAAGAATGGTCTTCCCAAAATTATGGGAATCTCCTCGTCAACCCGGTAGTCTAGAATGACAAAATCTGCTGGAAATACAAACTTTCCAACCTGCACTAGTACATCATCAAGGATACCTGATGGCCTCTTCACTGTCCGTTTGGCTAACTGTAGTAACATGGATGTGGGTCTGGCTCTTCCAATGCCTAACCTTTTATGGATAGCCAAGGGCATCAAGTTTATGCTTGCCCCCAAATCACACAATGCTTTAGCAAAAGCATAGCTGCCTATTGTGCATGGGATTGTGAAACTCCCTGGGTCTGACAACTTCTCAGCTACGGGTCTCGTCACTACTGCACTACAGGTATGGGTTAGTGTAACAGTGGCCAAGTCTTGGAAGTCGAATTTGTGAGACATTAAATCCTTCATTATTTTGGCATACCCAGGCATATCCCTCAAAGCATCAATTAGTGGAATTTTCACCTGGATTTGCTTTGCATCTCCATAAATTTCTTATATTACTCATCCTTCTAATATTTGGCCAATCTCTGTGGGAATGGTGCTGTAGGTCGCTTCCTTCCTGTGATTTGAATTTTATCTTGCTCAGGCACTGCTGCTACTATCATTTCTTGTGCTACCTCAGTCCCCTTTGCAACCTCTTTTTCTTTGTGTGTGCCCTCTTGTGCATGTTGTACCGTTACCTCAGTTAACCTTGTTGAATCTTCTACCTCAATGGGTACTGTCACAAGTGTTTTAGTTGGTAGGCTTTCGCGACTAATATCTTGCTCAAGATCTAGGTCTCTACCATTTCTTAGACTCACTGCCATAAGATGTTTCGGGCCCTACTCTTTTGGATTAACTTGTGTGTCGGTCGGTAACGTCCCTTGGGGACGATTATTTAGAGCCATCAAAATCTGTCCTAATTGAATCTCAATGACTTTTATCGCTGATTCATGTGAGTCCACTCTCTTTTTCCTTTTTCCATTGGCCCCAATCAGTTGTTACAACATTCCTTTAATTTCAGACAACCCATCTTCTTGTCTCACTATTTGCTGTTGTTGAGGTTGTTGATAAGCTAGCTGCTGATTTTGCTGGTTGTATCCCCGTTGCCTCTGGTAAGGCACAACTTGACCCTGTGGTCGAATAGTTCTAGGATTGCTGCTATTATTGTATTGCTGATTCTATTTCCCCCAATTCTGATCACCTTGCCTCTGTCCTCCATAGTTGGCCGCATAGTTCATATCTTCCTGATAGTGCCGGTTGTCACTTTCCGCACTCCAGGAGCATGCATATGGTTGGTTAATGCATGATGTACATAAGCCCCAATTAGTCACGTCAACTATGTGTACCTGCTGCTTCTGGCCTGATTCATCGATTGTTTTGGTGAGGATACTCATTTGTGTCATCAGAGTGGCCATATTTTCGGCTATGGAGTTGTTTGGGTCCAAAGCCACAGAGTGTACTACAGGAATGATTATAGAGTCTGTTGTCATCCATCCTGAGTTTTGAGCCATTTTATCAAGTAGAATTTTGCATTCTCTGAATAATTTGCTCAAAAATGCTCCACCCGTTGAAGCATCAACATTGGCCTTTAAGTTGTCTGCCAATCCCATGTAGAACCTCTGTCCCAAGATCTGATCTGGAATGCCATGATGTGGACACTTAACCAGCATACCCTTGAACCTTTCCCACGTTTCTTGTAATATTTCTGTTGGTCTCTATATGTAGCTCAATATCTCATCAGTTTGTTTGGAAGTCTTAATGGGTGGGTATAACTTGTTCACAAATTGCTTAACTAATTCCTCCCAAGTATTGATGGGGTTTATGGGGAGTGAATTAAGCCAAGTATGAGCCTCTCCCGTCACCGATAATGGGAACAGTAACAACTTTATTGCTTTCGGTGTCACATTAGGTTGCCTTTGCGTGACACATATCGACAGGAAATTTTTCAGATATTGCTGAGGATCTTCAATGTAAGACCCTTAGAACAGTCCCTTGTTCTGCAACAAATTTAGCATGTTTTTGTGATTTGAAAAGACTCCGCTTGTATCTAAGGGACTGCAATTGCGGTTGCCAGATTTTTGGCAGTGGGTTGTGCCATACAATGCTGCTTCAGGCACAAGAGGCACCACAGCCTAATTGTTCGGGTCATTCGCATTGACTCTGTTGATTGGATTTTCTATTCCGTCATCCATGTCTGGTTCGATTTGTTCTATTGAGTTCCGTTGATGTTTGCCCTTCTTGTTTGCATGATTCAGTGCCTTGAAAACTATCTCAGGATCTGATAATGCTTCGAACAATTCACCAGTTCTTGAGGAGTTTCTAGGCATGCACTTGTAACACCCAAGACTACAAACATTAGAATTGTAATGTATTTAGTTTAAAATGAAGAAAATTGACTACACTAAGAATTCTAGAACTTCTTTTGGCTGCAATTAACAACACCGTTAATTCCCTGGCAACGGCGCCAATATTTAATCACGCCCAACTATGCCTTATAAAAAGGACTAAGCGGTCGTTGCAAATATATTCCGGTTAACAAGTCCGGAGTCGAATCTTACAGGGAAATAACCTATTAAGCACAACTACTAGACTCGCACAAATTCATGCAAATAATATTCAGGAATATTTAAATAAAAAATTGGATGTTTACTAACTAAATATCACGTAATAAAAATGCAGTAATTAATAACTAACTACGAACAGGTTGTAGACAAGAATTGGAATGATCTAAGGTTATGATTTCCCCTATTGTCAGAATCGTTTCCTCTACGTTTCCTATAAATTTACCTAAGTTTTTCCTACGGATCATGAGCATTCTGAGTGTCGTAATTCTCTCCCGAGTAACTACTACAATTTACTAAATATATTCTTTCGAATTACGCTAGCTGGCACGAAGTACGGCTCACTCAGATTGCACCAAGGTTTCGTTATTCCTAATCTCACCTTTAAACCCTCCGTATTGATCCCTCATATACTTTAGGAGTGATGTTGTTCAACAACTACCTAAATATGCACTCTCTTCTGAGTAATACACACTAATTAGGCATAGTCGATTGAGAGCTCTTCAACCAACCACAATAATAACATAGTTGAACAAATAGAGAAAATACTACAGCAAATCTATATTAACGCTACATGAAAATCATCCTCTTATATGTTCCATAAAACCCCTAGATTAGGAGTTTCTCTACTCATACTCATAGTAACAATATCCCACGTATTTTTCATAAATAAATTACAAAGTAAAGATGAAGGAATATAGAAATCGATGATTCTATCTCCCAACTGGTATTCCACGAGCTATTCTTGCCTCCGATTGTAAAACACCTCCAAAAGTGGTATTTTTGTCTATTTATATGTGTAGGAAAAGACCTAAACAACATAGGTCAAGTCCTAGTCAAACTAGGAGATGAAATAAGCCTTCAAAATTCGGAGTAAGCGTGCCTCAGACCATGCCTCGCGAGGCTCCAAGAGAACTCGAGCTCGCCTCACCCTTTGTGATGCCTGCTCCTATGTGAGCTCAGAGACTCGCGTCGCCAGCTTCCACGCGATATCAAAGGGTCGCCTCGCGAGCTTCTTCATCTTTTCACTGCTTAATGCATTCTTTCTTCTTTCCACAGTTTTCGAGCATACTTTATTTTTTAAATCTTCCTTTTGCTATAATTTCATCTCCAATTCACCTACACATAAAATAGACTCCATTACGCACAAATAAAGTGTAGTTTAACATTAAAGCACATAAAATGCAAGGTAATTAATATACTAAAATATGGAATTATAGCCGCACATCACCTTCCTCTAGGCATCTCCGACCACTGTGCATGTTAGCTCACCTAATCGTACACCGAAAGAGAAAATGTAGTAAAAGTATAGTTATTGCTATATTCGAGTCTTATATACTTTCTTTATTTAAAAATGACAAATAATTTCTTTATTTACTTTCAGAGTATTTTCTTTTAGAAGAAGTACTTTAGTATTTAGCGTTAGGGGTCATAAGAATATTATGCACGGGCACATGAAATCTACTCGTGCAACGTACGACCACTTGAATCCTACCGATACTCAAAACGTTGACGGACTCCGATTGACCTGAAATTTTATAGGTCCATAAAAAATGGCCTAGTGACTAATACTCATTGCTTCTCCATGACTAACATCTTTCTTGGCGTTTCTGGGTCGTGAAACTGGAATTAATGAGTATGTCCATTTTTTCGTGTGTTTATATATGTGATGATTTTTCTGAGTTTGGTTCACGAACTCCGATCGGTCTAAAAATTGGTGGGTCCATGGGATACGGCCTTGTGAGGAATACTCACAATGACTAACATTGTTTTTAGCGTTTCGGGGTCATAAGAATACTATGCACAACCACATGGAACATAAATTAATGATTATGTCTAGTTTTTGCGTGTTTATATACATGATAATTTAGCTAAATATTAGCGTTTTGGGGTCATAAGAATACTATGCACAGCCACATGAAACAAGAATGAATGATTTTTATGTCCATTTCTTCGGATCATGAAAAAGTAATTTATAATTAAATCTCTTTTTTCGTGTGTTTATATACATGATTTTTCTGAGTTTAGTTGACAGATTCCGATTGACCTACAAATATAGATCTATGGTGGATCCATCAGATATGGTCTTGTGAGTAATATTCACCATGACTACTGTCGTTTTTAAGCATTTGGGGATCATAAGAACACTATTCACAACCACATAAAATAATAATTAATGATTATGTCTATTTTTTTGTATGTTTATATACAAGAAAAATTCCCTAAATTTGGTTACTACACTCCGATTGGCCTAAAATTTATTGAATCCATTGGATACGGCCTTGTGAGCAATACTCACCATGACTAACATCATTTTTTGGTATTTTGAGGTCATGCAACAGGAATTAATTATTATGTCCATTTTCCGCGTGTTTATATATATGATGATTTTCTAATTTAAGTTAACGGACTCTGGTCGGCCTAAAAATTGGTGGATCCATTAAATACGATTTTGTGAGCAATACTCACAATAAGTAAAATCGTTTTCAGCGTTTCGGGGTCATAAATACACTATGTACGGCCACATGGAACCTTCTTGTGCTATGCATGACCACTTGGATCCTACCAGTGCTAAAACAATTGACAGACTCTCATTGACGTGAAATTTGGTGGGTCCATTAAAAATGTCCTAGTGACTAATACTCATTGTTTCGCGGTGACTAACATCGTTTTTCGAAATTTCTTGGTCGTAAAACATGAATTAATGATTATGTCCATTTTTTTGTGTGTTTGTATACATGTCGATTTTTTCGAGTTTGGTTGACGAACTCTAATTGACCTAAAAATAGTGGATCCATCGGATATGTACTTGTGCATAATACTTACCATGACTAAAATCATTTTTACGGTTTCAAAGTCATAAGAATTCTATGCACGACCGCATAAAACAAGAATTAATGATTGTGTCCATTTTTTCCCGTGTTTATATATATAATAATTTTTCTAAATTTGATTGACGGACTTCGATTGGTCTAAAAATTGGTGGATCAATCGGATACTTTTGTGAGCAATATTCACCATGACTAACATAATGCTTTGGCATTTTGGGGTCATAAAACTGGAATTAATGATTATGTCCATTTTTAACGTGTTTATATGCATGATGATTTTCTTGAGTTTGGTTAATGGATGCTGATTGGCCTAAAAATTGGTAGATCCATCATATTGGCTATATGAGCAATATTCACCATAATTAACAATATGTCATAAGAATACTATGCTCCGCCACATGGAACCTACTCGTGTTATGCATGGCCACTTAAATCCTAGCAGTGCTAAAAATAATTAACGGACTCCGATTAATCTGAAATTTGGTGGGTCCATCGAATATGTTTATGTGAAAATTATTTCTCCAAACTGATGCAACTAGTATCACCTACCTTTCAGAAATTGGCAATACTCATCATGATTGATATTATTTTTGGCGTTTTGGGATCATAAAACAAGAATTAATGATTATGTTCACTTTTTCGTGTGTTTATATACATAATAATTTTCCTGAATTTGGTTGACGAACTTCGATTGACCTAAAAATTGGTAGATCCACCCGATATGGCCTTGTGAGCAATACTCACCATGAATAACATCATTATTTTTTTGCTAGTTCGGAGTCATAAAATAGGAATTAATGATTATGTTCACCTTTTCATGTATTTATACTAGCGCTTCATGTTTATATATATATATATATATATATATATATATATATATATATATATATATATATATATATATATATATGGACTCCGATTGGTCTAAAATATGGTGGATCCATCAGATATGGTCTTGTGAGCAATACTGACCATGACTAACATCACCTTTTGGTATTTTAGGTTCATGAAATAGAAATTAATGATTATGTCCATTTTTTCGTGTGTTTATATACATGATGATTTTCTTGAGTTTGGTTGACGTACTCTGATTGGCCCGGATAAATTTTAGGAGATTCAGGTATGGTGCCCAAGCCCATGCAGATGGCGTAGGTTATAGCATCCGAAAATCTAGGAATCAGGCAGAATTCCAGTTTTATGGCCATAAAATGTCAAAAAACGAGGAACAATCATGGCGAAACGAGGAACGGTAATGGCGAGGCGATGACTAATAATCCATAGGTTATTTTTTATGGCCCGAACAAATTTTAGTGAATTCGGGTCCGGGCGCCCGGACCCATGCATACGGCGTGGGATTTAAGCTACGAAAACCTAGAAATCGGGCGGAATTCTACGTTTTATGGCCCTAAAATTCCATAATATGAGGATTGGTCATGGCGAGGCGATGAATAATGTTCCTTAGGTCATTTTTGATGGCCCAGATAAATTTTGGGCTATTCGGGTCCAGCCGCCCAGGGCCATGCAAATGGCGTAGGCTATAGCACATGAAAATCTGGGAATCGAGCGCAAATCTAGTTTTATGGCCCTAAAATGCCAAAAATGAGGAAAGGTCATGGCGAGAAGATATCTAATGTTAATTATGTCATTTGGCTCGAACAAATTTTAGGTGATTCGGGTCCGAGCGCCCGGGCCCATGTAGATGGCGTGGGTTATATCGCATGAAAATCTGAGAATCGGGTGGAATTCAAGCTTTATGGACCTAAACGCCAACAAACGAGGAACTGTCATGGCGAGGCGATGACTAATGTTCGTTAGGTCATTGTTTATGATTCGGACAAATTTTACGCGATTCGGGTCCGGTGCCCGAGCCCATGCAGATGGCGCGGGCTATAGCACACGAAAATCTAAGAATCAGGCGAAATTCTAATTTCATGACCCTAATATGCCAAAAAATGAGAAACGGTCATGGTGAGGCAATGAATAATGTTATTTATGTCATATTTGATGGTCCGGGCAAATTTTAGGCGATTCAGGTCTAGGCGCATGGGCCCATGGAGATGGCGTGGGATATAGCATATGTAAATCTAGGAATTTGTCGGAATTCTAATTTTATGGCCCTAAAAATGAGGAACGCATAACGGTCATTTCGAGACGAAGTTTTATTTAAGGGTGAGAGGGTTGTAACACCCTGAATTTTATAAGACAATGAGTAATGTTCCTTATGTCATTTTTTATGGCCTGGACAAATTTTAGGCGATTCGAGTCCGGGCGCCTGGGCCCACAGTACACAAATATCTTAGAATCAGGCGCAATTCTAGTTTTATGGCCCTAAAATGCCCAAATATGAGGAACTGTCATGGCGAGTTGATGACTTATGTACTTTAAGTCATTTTTAAAGGTTCGAACAAATTTTAAGCGATTTGGGCCAGAGCGCCCGGGCCCATGTAGATGGGGCATGGTTTATAGCACACAAAAATCTCAGAATTGGACGAAATTCCAGTTTATGGCCCTAAAATGCCAAAGCATGAGGAACAGCCATGGCGAAGCGATGACTAATGTTCCTTTTGTTATTTTTGATAGCCCGGACAAATTGAAGGCGATTCGGGTCCGAGATCCCGGGACCATGCATATAGTGTGGGCATAGCACACGAAAATATAATTAGTTTTATGACCCTAAAATACCAAAAAATAAGGAATGGTCATGGCGAGGCGATAACTAATATTACTTAGGTCGTTTTTTATGACCGGACAAATTTTAGGGGATTCAAGTCCGGTCATGGTCCTAAAACTCCAAAAAATGAGGAACAATCATGGTGAGGCGATAACTAATGTTCCTTAGGTCATTGTTTATGGCACAGGCACCCAAGCCTATGTAGATGGCGTGGCGTATAACACACTAAAATCTAATTAGTTTTATGGCCCTAAAATGCCAAAAATGGGGAACGGTCAAGACGAGGCAATGACTAATGTTCCTTACGTCATTTTTCATGGCCCAGACAAATTTTAGGCGATTCGGGTCCGGGCTCCTAGACCCATGCAAATGGCGTTAGCATACGAAAATCTGGGAATCAGGTGCAATTCCAATTTTATGGCCCTATAATGACACAAAATGAGGAACGGTCATGGCGAGGTGATGACTAATGTTCCTTAGGTCATTTTTTATGGCCCGGAAAAATTTAGGCAATTTGAGTCTGGGCACCCGGGACCCTCCACATGGCGTGGGCGATAGCACACGAAAATCTGAGAATCGTACAGAATTTCAGTTTTATTCTTGTTCGGGTCATTCGCATTGACTCTGAGAATCATACAGAATTTCAGTTCCTTAGGTCCTTTTTGATGGCATTGCAAAAATTTAGGCGATTCGGGTCCGACGCCAGGACCCATGCAGATGGCGTGGGCTCACGAAAATTAGGGAATCGAGCGCAATTCCAGTTTTATGGCCTAAAACGCCAAAAATCCAGGTACGGTCATGGCGAGGCGAAGACTAATGTTCCTTAGGTTGTTTTGTATTGCCAAAAAAAATTTAGGGGATTTCGGTTCGGGCACCTCGGCCCATCAAGATGGTATGGGCTATAGAACATGAAAATCTGGGAATCATGGGGAATTCCAGTTTATGTCCCTAGAATGCCAAAATATGAAGAACGTTCATGGTGAGGCGATGACTAAAGTTCCTTAGGTTATTTTTTATGGCCCAAAATATTTTTAGGTGATTCGTGTCCGGGCGCCCGGGCCCATGCAGATGGCGTGGGCTATAGCACATGAAAATCCTGGAATCAGGTGCAATTCCAGTTTTATGGCACTAAAATGCCACAAACGAGAAACAGTCATGGCGAGGCGATGACTAATATTCCTTATGTCGTTTTTGATGGCCCGGAAAAATTTAAAGCAATTCGGGTCTAGGCGCCTGGGCCCATGCGGATAGCGTGGGCTATAGCAGATGAAAATCTAATTAGTTTTATGACCCTAAAATGCCAAAAAATGAGAAATGGTCATGGCGAGTCTATAACATATATTCCTTAGTTTGTTTTTGATAACCCGGACAAATTTTAGGAGAATGGGGTCTGGTCGCCCGGGTCCATGCAGATAACGTGCGCTATAGCACACGTAAATCTGGTATTCAGGCGGAATTCCAGTTTTATGGTCCTAAAACGCCAAAAACGAGGAATAGTCATGGCGAGGTGATGACTAATGTTCCTTAGGTCATTTTTTATGGCCTGGACAAATTTTAGGCAATTCGAGTCAGGGCACCCAAGCCCATGCATATGGCGTGGGCTATATAACACCCGAAAATCTAATTAGTTTTATGGCCCAAAACTGCAAAAAAATGAGGAAGGGTCAAGGCGAGGTGATGACTAATGTTCCTTACGTCGTTATTCATGGCCTATAAATTTTTTAGGCGATTCGATTCCGGGCGCCCGAACTCATGCAGATGGTGTGATAGCACGAAATTCTGGGAATCAGGCGCAATTCTAATTTATTGCCCTAAAACGCCATTACACGAGGAACGGTTATGGCAAGGCAAATATTAATGTTCCTTAGGTCATTTTTGATGGCCAGAAAAAATTTAAGGCGATTTGGGTCTGGGCACCCAAGTCCATGCAGATGGCGTGGGCTATAACACATGAAAAACTAATTAGTTTAATGGCCCTAAAATGCCAAAATATGAGGAACGATCAAGGCGAGGCGATGACTAATGTTCCTTACGTCATTTTTCATGGCCTAGAAAATTTTTAAGTGATTCGATTCTGGGTGCCCAGGCCCATGCAGATGGCGTGGGCTATACCACACAAAAATCTGAGAATCGGGTGCAGTTCCAGTTTTATGGCCCTAAAATACCAAACAATGATGAACAGTCATGGCGAGGCGAAGACTAATGTTCCTTAGGTCGTTTTGTATGGCTCGAACAAATTTGAGGCGATTCGGATCCGGATGCCCGGGCCCATGCAGATAGCGTGGGTTATAGAACACAAAAATCTTATTAGTTTTATGACCCTAAAACGCTAAAAATAAATAATGGTCATGGCGAGGCGATAACTAATATTCCTTAGGTCATTTTTGATGACCCGAACAAATTTTAGGTTATTCGGGTCCGGTCACCCGAGCCCCATGCAAATTGCATGGGATATAGCACACGAAAATTTGGGATTCAGGCGGAATTCCAGTTTTATGGTCCTAAAATACCAAAAAATAAAGAACAGTCACGGCGAGGTGATGACTAATGTTCCTTAGGTCATTTTTTATAGCCCGGACATATTTTAGGCGATTCGGGTCCGAGCACTCAAGCCCATGCAGATGGAGTGAGCTATAACATACGAAACTCTAATTAGTTTTATGGACCTAAAATGCCAAAAAAATGAGGAACGATCAAGACGAGGCGATGACTAATTTTTAGACTATTCGGGTCCGGCCGCCCACGCCCATGCAGATGGTGTGGGCTATAGCACATGAAAATCTAGGAATCAGACGCAATTCCAGTTTTATGGCCATAAAATGCCACAAAACGAGGAACTGTTATGGTGACGTGATGACTAATTTTCCTTAGGTCGTTTTTGAAGGCCCGGTCTAATTTTAGGCGATTCAGGTCTGGGAGCCCCAGCCCATCCATATGGCATGGGATAGCACACAAATATTTGAGAAACGTGCGGAATACTTGTTTCATGGTTTTAAAAATGAGGAACGAGGAACGCTCATAGTGAGGCGACTACTAATGCTCCTTAGGTCATTTTTGATGGCATGGATAAATTTTAGGCGATTTGAGTTTGGGGCGCCTCGGCCCATCAGGATGGCGTGGGATATAGCACACGAAAATCTGGGAATCGTGCGGAATTTCAGTTTTATGGCCCTAAAACGTTGAACAATGAGGGACTGTCATGGCAAGGCGAAGACTAATGTTCCTTAGGCCGTTTTGGATGCCCCGGACAAATTTTAGGCGATTCGGGTTCGGGCGCCTCGCCCCATCAGGATGGCATGGGCTATGCACACGAAAATCTAGGAATCGCACAGAATTCTAGTTTTATGGCCCTAAAATGCCAAAAAATGAGGAACGGTCATGGCGAGGCGATGACTAGTGTTCCTTAGGTTTTTGTTTATGGCCCGAACAAATTTTAGGCGACTCGGGTCCGGGCGCCAGGGTTCATGCAAATGGAGTAGGCAATAGCAGACGAAATCTAGGAATCGCGCGTAATTCCATTTTTATGGACCTATAATGCCAACTAATGAGGAACGGTCATGGAAAAGTGATTAATAATGCTCCTTAGATCGTTTTTGATGGGCCGGACAAATTTTAGGGGATTCGGGTCCGGCCGCCAGGGTCCATGCAGATGGAGTGGGCTATAGTACACGAAATCTGGGAATCGCGCGGAATTCCATTTTTATGGCCCTAAATCGCAAAAAAAAATAAGAAAAGATCATGACAAGGCAATGACTAATGTTCCTTAGGTTAATATTTACGGCCCAAAAAAGTTTTAGGCAATTCGGGTCTAGGCCTCCGGGCCCACGCAGATTGTGTGCGCTATAGCACACGAAAATTTGGGAATCGACCAAAATTCTAATTTTATGGCCCTAAAATGCCAAACAGCGAGGGACGGTCATGGAAAGGGGATGACTAATGTTCCTTAGGTCATTTTTTATGGCCCAAACAAATTTTAAGCGATTCGAGTATGAGCGCCCAGGCCCATGCAGACGTCGTGGTTTGTAGCACACAAAAATCAGAGATTCGGACGGAATTTCAGTTTATGGCCCTAAAATGCCAAAACAACTAGGAACGGTCATAATGAGGTGGTGAATAATGTTCCATAGGTCATTTTTGATGGCCCGAAAAATTTTAGGTGAGTCGGGCCAGGGCGTCCGGGCCCATGCAGATGGCATGGGCTATAGCACATGAAAATCTAGGAATCTGGTAGAATTTTAATTTTATAGCCCTAAAACGCCAAAAATGAGGAATGGTCATATGACAAGGTGATGAATAATGTTCCTTAGGTCGTTTTTTATGGTCTGGACAAGTTTTAGGCGATTAGGGTCCAGGCGCCCGAGCCCATTTAGATGGCGTGAATTATAGCAAACGAATATTTGGGAATCGGGCGGAATTCAATTTTTAAGGCCCTAAAATGCCAAAAAATGAGGAACGGTCATAACGAGGCGATGATTAATGTTCCTTAGGTCATTATTTATTTCCTAGGCAAATCTTAGGCGATTCAGGTTGGGGCACCCGGGCCTATGCAGATGGCGCGTGCTTTAGCACACGCAAATCTAGGAATAGGGAGGAATTCTAGTTTTATGGCCCTATTACACCAAATAATGAGGAACAGTCATGGAGAGGAAATAACTAATAATCCTTAGTTCATTTATGATGGCCCGGACAAATTTTAGGCGATTCATGTTCGGGTGCCCGAGTCCATGCAAATGGCGTGGACACGAAAATCTGGGAATCTGGCAAAATTCCAATATTGTGGCCCTACAAATGAGGAACGAGGAGCGGTAATGGTGAAGCGATGACTAAAGTTTCTTAGGTCATTTTTGATGGCCAGGATAAATTTTAGGTGATTCGGGTGCGGGAGCCCGGAACTACGCAGATGGCGTGGGCTATAACACCCGAAAATTCAGGAATCAGGCGCAATTCTAGTTTTATGACCCTAAAATACCAAAATATGAGGAACGATCATGGTGAGGTGATGACTAATGTTATTTAAGTCATTTTGGATGGCCAGATTACATTTTAGGTGATTTGAGTCTGGGTGCCCGGGCCCATGTAGATGGTGTGAGCTATAGCACACGAAAATCTAGGAATATGGTAGAATTCTATTTTTATGACCCTAAAATGCCAAAAAAGAGGAACGTTCATGGAGAGGAGATAACTAATATTTTGTAGGTCATGTTTGATGGCCCGGACAAATTTTAGGCGATTGGGGTTCGGGCACCCAGGCCCATGTAGATGACGCGGGCTATAGCACACGACAATCTGGGAATCAAGCGAAATTCCAGTTTTATGGCCCTAATACGCAAAACAACTAGGAACGGTCGTGGCGAGGCGATGGAGAATACTCCTTAGATCATTTTTGATGGCCCGGACATATTTCAGGCAATTAGGATCCAGGCGCCCAGGCCCATGCAGATGTCATGGGCTATAACTCACGAAAATCTAGGAATCGGGCAGAATTCTACTTATTTGGTCATAAAATGCCAAAACATGAGGAATGGTCATGGAGAAGCGATGACTATTGTTCCTTAGGGTGTCTTTTATGGGTTGGCAACATTTTAGACTATTCGGGTCCGATCGCCCGGTTGCATGTATATGGGCATGGGCTATAGCACACAAAAATCTGGGAATCGGACGGAATTCTAATTTTATGGCCGTAAAATGCCAAAACATGAGGAACGGTCATGACAAAGCGATGAGTATTGTTCCTTAGTTCATTTTTTATGGGAGGGGGAGATTTTAGGCGATTCGGGTCAAGTCGACCTAATGCATGCAGATGGCGTGGCTATAGCACACGAAAATCTAGGAATCGGGTGGAATTCTAGTTTTATGGTCCTAAAATGCCAAAACATGTGGAACAGTCATGGCGAAGTAATGACTATTGTTCCTTAGGTCGTTTTTGATTGGTCGGCAAAATTTAAGGTGATTTGTGTTCGGTCACCCTGATGCATGCAGATGGCTTGTGCTACAGCATACAAAAATCAGGGAATCGAGTAGAATTCTAGTTTTATGGCCCTAAAACGCCAAAAATGAGGAACGGTCTTGGCGAAATGATGATTATTTTCCCACAAGGCATTTTTGATAGGCGGAAAAATTTAGGCTATTCGGGTTCGGTCGCCTAGTTGCATGCATATGGGCATGGCTATAGCATACGAAAATTTGGTAATCGGGAGAAATTCAAGTTTTATGGCCCTAAAATGCCAAAAATTGAGGAACGGTCATGTCGAGGTGATAACTAATTTTCTTAGGTTATGCCCCGGAAAATTTTAGACGATTCGGGTCCGGGTGCCCGGGACCACGTAGATTGAGTGGGCTATAGCACACGAAAATCTGGGAATCAGGCAAAATTCAAAATGTTTGGCCCTAAAACGCCAAATAACGATGAACGGTCATGGCGAGGTAATGAATAATTTTCCTTAGGTTATTTTTTATGGCATGATCAAATTTTAAGTGATTCAGGTCCAAGCACCTGGTCCCATACAGACGTCGTGGTTTATAGCACACAACAATCAGAGAATCGGATGGAATTCCAGTTTATGGCTCTAAAATGCTAAAAACGAGGAACAATTATGAAGAGGCGATGAATAATGTTCCATAGGTCATTTTTTATGGCCCAGACAATTTAAGGAGAGTCGGGTCCGGGGGCCCGGGCCCATGCAGATGGCGTGGGCTATAGCACACGAACATCTAGGAATCGGACTAAATTCTAATTTTATGGCCCTAAAATACCAAAAACGAGGGATGGTCATATGGCGAGGCGATGAATAATGTTCCTTAGGTCATTTTTTATGGCCCGAAAATTTTTAGGTGATTTAGATCGAGGCGCCCGAGACCATGCAGATAGCGCGGGCTTTAGCACACGATAATCTTGGAATCGGGCAGAATTCCAGTTTTATGGCGCTAATACACCAAAAAATGAGGAAAGGTCATGGAAAGGCAATGACTAATGTTCCTTACGTCATTTATGATGGCCCGGACAAGCTTTAGATGATTAGGGTTCGGGCGCCAGCCCGAGTCCATGCAGATGGCATGGTCTATAGCACACGCAAATCTGGGAATCTAGCAGATTTTTAGTTTTATTGCCCTAAAAACGATGAACGATGAGCGATAATGGCGTGGTGATGACTAATGTTTCTTAGGTCATTTTTGATGACTAGAATAAATTTTAGGCGACTCGGGTGCGGGAGCCCGAGCCCACGTAGATGGCGTGGGCTATAGCACCTGAATATTTTAAAATCGGACGCAATTCTAGTTTTATGGCCCTAAAATGCCAAAATATGAGGAACATTCATGGTGAAGCGATGATTAATGTTCCATAAGCCATTCTTGATGGCCTGATTATATGTTAGGAAATTCGGGTCCGGGCGCCCGGGCCCATCCAGATGGCGTGGGCGCACACGAAAATCTGGAAATCGGGAGGAATTATATTTTTATGGCACTAAAATGCCAATAAACATGGAACGGTCATGGAAAGGCAATAACTAATATTTCGTAGGTCATATTTGATAGCCCTAAAAATTTTTAGGCGATTCGGGTTTGGGCGCCCTGGACCATGCAGATGACGTGGGCTATAGCACATGAAAATCTAGGAATCAGACGGAATTCCAGTTTTATGGCTCTAATACGCCAAAATATGAGGAAGGGTCATGGTAAGGTGATAACGAATGCTCCTTAGGCCATTTTTGATGGCCCAAACAAATTTTAAGTGATTCGGGTCTGAGCGTCCGGGCCCATGCAAACGTCATGGTTTATAGCACACAAAAATCAGAGAATCAGAAGGAATTCCAATTTATGGCCGTAAAACACCAAAAAATGAGAAACAATCAAGACGAGCCAGTGACTAATGTTCTATAGGTCATTTTTGATGGCTCGGATAATTTTAGGTTAGTCGGGTCCGGGCGCCCTGGCCCATGTAGATGGCGTGGCACACAAAAATCTAGGAATCGGGCAGAATTCTAATTTTATGGCCCTAAAACGCCAAAAAATGAGGAATGGACATATGACGAGGCGATTAAAAATTTTCCTTAGGTCATTTTTTATGGACCGGACAAGTTTTAGATGATTCGGGTTCGGGCGCCCGGGCCCATGCAGATAGCTTGGGCTATAGCATATGAAAATCTGGGAATCTGGCAGATTTTTTGTTTTATGGCCCTAAAAATGAGGAACGAGTAGAGGTAATGGCGAGGCGATGACTAATGTTGCTTAGGTCATTTTTGATGACCCGGACAAATTTTAGGCGACTTCGGTGCGGGAGCCCGAGCCCACGTAGATGGCGTGGGTATAGCACATGAAAATTTTGGAATCGGACGCAATTCTAGTTTTATGGCCCTAAAATGCCAAAAATCGAGGAACAGTCAAGGTGAAGCGATGATTAATGTTCCTTAAGTAATTTTTGATGGCCCGATTATATGTTAGGCAATTCGGGTCCGGCGCCCAGGCCCATCCAGATAGCGTGGGCTATAGCACACAAAAATTTGGGAATCGGGCGGAATTATATTTTTATGGCCCTAAAATGCCAAAAAATGAAGAATATGACGAGGCGATAAATAATGTTCCTTAGGTTGTTTTTGATGGCCTAGACAAATTTTGGCGTGGATTATAGCACACAAATATTTGGAAATCAGGCGAAATTTAATTTTTATGGCCCTAAAACGCCAAAAACGAGGAATGGTCATGGCGAGGCGATGACTAATGTTCCTTAGGTCATTTTTGATGGCCCGAACAAATTTTTAGCGATTCGTGTCCGAGCGCCCGGACCCATGCAGATGTCGTGGTTTATAGCACACAAAAATCAGAGCATCAGACGAAATTCCAGTTTATGGCCCTAAAATGCCAAACGAGGAACGCTCATGACGAGGCGATGACTAATGTTCCATAGGTCATTTTTGATGGACCGGACAATTTTAGGTGAGTCAGGTTCGGGCGCCCGGGCCTATGCAAATGGCGTGGACTATATCACACAAAAATCTGGGAATATAACAAAATTTCAGTATTATGGCCCTAATAACGAGGAACGAGGAGCGGTAATGGCGAGGCGATGACTAATGTTGCTTAGGTCATTTTTGATGGCCAGGACAAATTTTAGGTTATTCAGGTGTGGCAACCTGGAATCGCGTAGATGGGGAGGGCTATAGCACCCAAAAATTTGGGAATTGGGCGGAATTCTAGTATTATGGCCCTAAAATACCAAAAAAACGAGGAAAGGTCATGGTGATGCGATGATCAATGTTACTTAATTCATTTTTGATGGCCCGATTAAATTTTAGGCGATTCTAGTCCGGGCTACTGGGCCCATCTAGATGGTGTGGGCTATAGCACACGAAAATTTGGTAATCGAGCGGAATTCTATTTTTATGGACCTAAAATGCCAAAAAATGAGGAACGGTCATGGGGAGGTGATAACTAATATTTCATATGTCATATTTGATGGCCCGAACAAATTCGGGTCAAGTCGACCAAATGCATGCAGATGGTCTGGGCTATAGCACACAAAAATATGGGAATCAGGTAGAATTCCAATTGTATGAGCCTAAAACGCAAAAAATGTGGAACGGTCATGGCGAAGCGATGGTTATTGTTCCTTAAGTCATTTTTTATTGGCCGGCATTGATAGTCCGACAAAAGGCGATTCAGGTCTGGTCACCGTGATGCATGTAGATGGCATGGGCTATAGCACACGAAAATCTGGGAATCGGGCACAATTCTAGTTTTATGACCCTAAAATGCCAAAACAAAGAGGAACGATCTTGGCGAAGCGATAACAATTGTTCCTTAGGGCATTTTTGATGGGCCGACAAAAATAATAGGCAATTAGAGTCTGATCGTCCGGATGCATACAGATGGCATGGGCTATAGCACACAAAAATATGAGAATCGGGCAGAAATTCCAGTTTTATGGCCCTAGAACGCCAAAAATGAGGAACGGTCATGGCAAAGCGATGACTATTGTTCCTTAGGTTGGTTTTTATGGGCCAGAAAAATGTTAGGCAATTCACATCTGGTAGCAAAGATATATGCAGATGGTGTGGGCTATAGAATATGAAAATCTTGGAATCGGGCGGAATTCTAGTTTTATGGCCCTAAAATACCAAAAAATGAGGAACAGTCATGGTGAAACAATGACTATTGTTCCTTAGGTCATTTTTGATGGGCCGGAAATATTTGAGGCTATTCTGGTCTGGTCGCCTGCATGCATGCAGATGGCGTGGGCTATAGCACACGAAAATCTCAAAATCGTCCTAAATTCCTATTTTATGGTCGTAAAATACCAAAAAACGAGCAACGGTCATGGCGAAGCAATGACTATTGTTCATTAAGTCGTTTTTATTGGCCCACAGAATTTTAGGAGATTCGGTGTTGGTCGCCCGAATTCATGCAGATTGCATAGACAATATCATACGAAAATATGAGAATCATACAGAATTCCTATTTTATGGCCCTAAAATACCAAAAAATAAGAAATGGTCATGGAGAAGCGATGACTATTATTCATTAGGTCATTTTTATGGGCACGCAAAACTTTAGGAGATTCAGGGTCGGTCGCTCGAATTCATGCAGATGGCGTGGACTAGCACACGAAAATTTAGGAATTGTCCTGAATTTCTATTTTATGGTCCTAAAACGTCAAAATATGAGGAACTTCATGGTGAAGCGACGGCTATAATTCACTAGGTCGTGTTTTATGGGCCCACAAAATTCTAGGAGATTGGTAGCCGACCGACCAAATTCATGCAGATAGCGTGGACTATAGCAGACGAATGAATCATCCTAAATTGATGTTTTATGGCTCTAAAATGCTAAAAACGAGGTACGGTCATAGCTAAGCAATGACTATTGTTCATCAATTCATTTTTTATGGGCCTGCAAAATTTTATAAGATTTCGGGTTGGCTGCCCGAATTCATGCAGATAGCGTGGACTTTAGCACACGAAAATCTAAGAATCATTCTGAATTCCTATTTTATGGCCCTAAAATGCCAAAAAATAAGGAACGGTCACAGCGAAGCGATGACTATTGTTCCTTAGGTCGTTTTCTATGTGCCGACAAAAGTTTAGGTTCGAGTCTGATCGCCCTGATGCATGAAGATGGCATGGGCTATAACACACTAAAATTTGAGAATCGGGCGGAATTCCAGTTTTATTGCCGTAAAACATCAAAAAATAAGGAACGGTCATGGTGAAGTGCCGACTATTGTTCCTTATCCTTTTTGATAGGCCGGCAAAATTTTAGGTGATTCATGTCCGGTCGCACTGATACATGCAGATGGTTTAGGCTACAGCAAATGAAAATCTAGAAATCGAGTAGAATTCTAGTTTTTTTGCCCTAAAATGCCAAAAAAGTGGAATGGCTATGGCGAAGCGATAACTATTGTTCCTTAGGTCGTTTTTGATGTGCCGGCAAAATTTTAGGCGATTCAGGTCCGGTCTCCATGATGTACGCATGTGGCTTGTGCTACAGAACACAAAAATCTGAAATCGGGTGGATTTCTAGTTTTATGGCCCTAAAATGCCAAAACTCTAGGAACGGTCCTGGCACAGCGATGACTATCGTTCCTTAGATCAATTTTTATGGGCCAACATTGATGGGCCGGTAAAATTTTAGGCGATTCAGGTCCGGTCTCTAGGATGCATGCAGATGGCGTGGGCTATAGCACACGAAAATCTGGGAATCGGGTAGAATTCCAGTTATATGGACCTAAAACGCCAAAAAATGAGGAACGGTCATGGCGAAGCGATGACTATTGTTCCTTAGGGCATCTTTGATGGGCAGGCAAAATATTCGACTATTCGGGTCCGATAGCCCTGTCGCATGCATATATGGGCATGAGCCACATGAAAATGTGAGAATCGAGCGGAATTCAAATCTTATGGCCCTAAAACGCTAAAAAATGAGAAATAGTCCTGGCGAAGCGATGTCTATCGTTGCTTAGATCATTCTTTATGGGCAGACATTGATGGGCCGTGAATATTTTAGGCGATTCGAGTTCGGTCGCCTGGGTACATGCAAATGGTGCGGGCTACAGTACACGAAATCTACAAATCGGACATAATTCCAATTTTATAGCCCTAAACCGGTAAAAAATGAGGAACAGTCATGGCAAAGCGATAACAATTGTTCCTTAGGGCGTTTTTGATGGGCCGATAAGATTTTAGGCGATTCAGATCCGGTTACCTGGATATATGCAGATGGCGCGGGCTATTGCATACAAAAATCTAGGAATCGGGCAGAATTCAAATTTTATGGCCCTAAAACGCCAAAAAACAAGGAAGAGTCATGGCGAAGCGAAAACTATTGTTCCTTAGATCGTTTTTGATTGACAGGCAAAATTTTAGGCGATTCGGGTCTGGTTACCCGGATGCATGCAGATGGCGTGGGCTATACCACACGAAAATCTAGGAATTAGGCGAAGTTCTACTTTATGGTCCTAAAACGCCAAAAAATGAGGAATGGACATAGAGAAGCGATGTCTATTGTTTCTGAGGTTGTATTTGATGGGTCAAAAATTTTAGACGATTCGGGTACAGTCATCCGGATGCATGCGGATGAGCATGGGATATAGCACACGAAAATTTAAAAATCGGGTGGAATTTTAGTTTTATAGACTTTAAACGCCAAAAAATAAGGAACGGTCATGGCGAAGCAATGAGTATTATTCCTTAGTACGTTTTTTATGGGCCGGCAAAATATTAGGCGATTCGGGTCAAGTCGACCAAATGCATGCAGATGGTCTGGGCTATAGCACACAAAAATATGGGAATCAGGTAGAATTCCAATTGTATGACCCTAAAACGCAAAAAATGTGGAATGGTCATGGCGAAGCGATGGTTATTGTTCCTTAAGTCATTTTTTATTGGCCGGCATTGATAGTCCGACAAAAGGCGATTCAGGTCTGGTCACCCTGATGCATGTAGATGGCATGGGCTATAGCACACGAAAATCTGGGAATCGGGCACAATTCTAGTTTTATGACCCTAAAATGCCAAAACAAAGAGGAACGATCTTGGCGAAGCGATGACAATTGTTCCTTAGGGCATTTTTGATGGGCCGACAAAAATAATAGGCAATTAGAGTCTGATCGTCCGGATGCATACAGATGGCATGGGCTATAGCACACAAAAATATGAGAATCGGGCAGAATTCCAGTTTTATGGCCCTAGAACGCCATAAATGAGGAACGGTCATGGCGAAGCGATGACTATTGTTCCTTAGGTTGGTTTTTATGGGCCAGAAAAATGTTAGGCAATTCGCATCCAGTAGCCAAGATATATGCAGATGGCGTGGGCTATAGAACATGAAAATCTGGGAATCGGGCGAAATTTTAGTTTTATGGCCCTAAAATACCAAACAATGAGGAACAATCACGGTGAAGCAATGACTATTGTTCCTTAGGTAATTTTTGATGGGCCAAAAATATTTGAGGCTATTCTGGTCTGGTTGCCTGCATGCATGCAGATGGCGTGGGATATAGCACACGAAAATCTCAAAACCGTCCTAAATTCCTGTTTTATGGTCTTAAAATACCCAAAATCGAGCAACGGTCATGGCGAAGCAATGACTATTGTTCATCAGGTCATTTTTATTGGCCCACATAATTTTAGGAGATTCGGTGTTGGTCGCCCGAATTCATGCAGATTGCATAGACAATAGCTTACGAAAATTTGAGAATCGTACAGAATTCCTATTTTATGGCCCTAAAATGCCAAAAAATAAGAAATGGTCATGGAGAAGCGATGACTATTGTTCATTAGGTCGTTTTTATGGGCACGCAAAACTTTAGGAGATTCAGGGTCGGTCGCTCGAATTCATGCAGATGGCGTGGACTAGCACACGAAAATTTAGGAATTGTCCTGAATTTCTATTTTATGGTCCTAAAACGTCAAAATATGAGGAACTTCATGGTGAAGCGACGGCTATAATTCACTAGGTCGTGTTTTATGGGCCCACAAAATTCTAGGAGATTGGTAGCCGACCGACCAAATTCATGCAGATAGCGTGGACTATAGCAGACGAATGAATCATCCTAAATTGATGTTTTATGGCTCTAAAATGCTAAAAACGAGGTACGGTCATAGCTAAGCAATGACTATTGTTCATCAATTCATTTTTTATGGGCCTGCAAAATTTTATAAGATTTCGGGTTGGCTGCCCGAATTCATGCAGATAGCGTGGACTATAGCACACGAAAATCTAGGAATCATCCTGAATTCCTATTTTATGGCCCTAAAATGCCAAAAAATAAGGAACTGTCACAGCGAAGCAATGACTATTGTTCATTAGGTCATTTTAATAGGCCTGCAAAATTTTAGGAAATTCGGGGTCAGTCGCCCGAATTCATACAGATGGCGTGGACTAGCACACGAAAATGTGGGAATAGTCATGAATTCCTGTTTTATGACCCTAAAATGCCAAAAAGGAGGAACAATTATGACGAAACGATGAAAATTGTTCATTAGATTATTTTTATGGGCCCGTAATATTTTAGGAGATTCGGGGTTGGTTGCCCGAATTCATGCTGATGGCATAGAATACAGCGCACGAAAATCTAGGAATCGTACTGAATTCCTTTTATGGCCCGAAAATGCCAAAAGATGAGGAACAGTCACAGTGAGGCAATGACTATTGTTCATTAGGTCATTTTTTATGGGCAAGCAAAATTTTAGGAGATCCGGGGTTTGTCGCCCGAAATCATGCAGATGGCGTGGACTATAGCATACGAAAATATGATGATCATTCTGAATTCCTGTTTTATGGCCCTAAAATACCAAAATTCGAGGAACGCTCGTGGCAAAGCGATGACTATTTTTCATTAGGTTATTTTTTATAGTCCCGTAAAAGTTTAGGAGATTTGGGGTCGGTCGCCCGAATTCATGTAGATGGCATGGACTATAGCACGCGAAAATATGGGAATCATCCTGAATTCCTGTTCTACGGCCCTAAAATGCCAAAAATAATGAGGAATGGACATGGCGAAGCGATAACTATTGTTGATTACGTCATTGTTTATCAGCCCGCAAATTTTAGGAGATTTAGGGTCGGTCACCGGAATTCAGACAGATGTTGTGGACTATAGCACATGAAAATTTGGGAATCGTCCTGAAAAAAATGAGGAACGATCATGGCGGGGCGATGACTATTGTTCATAGGTCATTTTTCTAGGTCCTCAAAATTTTAGGAGATTCGGGGCCGGTCGCCCGAATTCATCCAGATCACATAGACTATAACACACGAAAATTTGGGAATCGTCCTGAATTCCTGTTTTAAGGCCCTAAAAGACCAAACACCGAGGAACGTTCATGGCGATGGGATGACTGTCACGACCCAATTGTCCCTCCGTTGGATATCGTGATGTACCTAGTCTTAGGGACAAGGTAAGCCTAACAATAATTAAAACAAAAACATTATTTAAATAGAGTCTTTTAAAATCCAAAAACCAGTGGTACAAGTCATAAGCTCTACAGAGTGTTTGCTAGAAAACTTCTAAATACAACTGTCCAGAAATAAGGATAAACAGTGCAAAACAAAAACTGGAAGGTGACTCTGAAGCCTGCGAACGCAGCAACAGGTTTACCTTGAGTCTCCACAGCAACAGTCCACACAGCTAGCTAAAGAACAAGTACCTGGATCTGCACAAAAATGTGCATAAGAGTAGCATGAGCACACTACAGCGGTGCCCAGTAAGTATCAAGACTAACCTCGGTGGAGTAGTGATGAGGAATAGTCAAGACACCCATTGGTCTAATAAACTGAACAGATATAAGCACATGAATAACAGAAGTATGATGTATACATAAAGACTATGCAATATGGCTCACAATACAGTAATGGCATTAAAGCATGAAAATAACAAGTATCAGCGGAATATCATGAAAATGACGTAGACAAAGTAAATGGAACACAACCTAAATCCGGAATCACGAATACAGCAAGGACAAGTAATAACTCAGTAATTACAACCATTTTTATATCAGGTTTTAGTCAACAACTCCACGAGGTACTGAACCTCAGACAATTCACAACTTACGGGTCTCAATACCTGAACCCTAACACTTGGCATCCTGTGCCCTCATAACACCTCATAACCACACTGACGACTCACGTGCCAATAGAGCCATTCTCACATAGAAGACAAGTAAACAAGGGTGAGCATCTATGCTCAACAATATCAAGAACACCTCTTATCCGATAAGAGTGCTTAACTAGTGTATGCTTGTGCAAGTATCCTACCATAGTCCATATCAGCAAATAAGCATAAGGAAAAAGAACGGACAACACGTAGAATATTTTCTCATAGCTTTCACAAGATAAAGCTCACACAGGTATGTATACCACTTCACAAATATCAACAAGAATGCCCCCAGGCCACAAATCATCACAAACCAATCCTTAACACATCCCACCTTATCTCGCCACGTGTGCAATAGTAACATAAATGGCCGCCTTGTATCGCCACACGTGCATAATAATGTTCCCACCTTGTCTCGCCACATGCACAACCCACACATATATATATATCCCACCTTGTCACGCCGCATGTACAGATATCAATAGTAACAATAGCACAACAGAAACCTCGTGCAACACCATAACAACAACCGCACGGCAGAAACCTCGTGCATCACAATAATAACAACCGCACGATAAAAACCTTGTGCATCACCACAACAAATACAACAATAACAATGGCAATAATATAAAGTACGACAAGTAAATTAACTCAAGAACTTTTAAATCACAGGAAAAATGTGGGACCAAATCATAAGGAACAACCATAGTAAAGAATGATAGGCGTAAAGAGAACAACTCAACAAAAGGGAAACTAATATGTATCAACGATCCCATAATATATATTTCAACAACAGGTAAACTAACATGAGTCAAATAATTCCAAATAAAACAAGTTGACTAAGACATATGATATCTAAAACTTCTTTTAAGGTTGAGAACTTACTAAGGATTTTCAACAATTAAATTAAGGATAAGTAGCGGAAAGATAATCATAACCTCAATTAAGACTGAACAAATTATAATATGATACAATAATAATTTCAAATAAAGATAAACAGTTATGAAAAGATAGCATGACAATAGAGGAGGTAAAATCTTCAGTTAAGTCAAATTAGAGTCAAATACGCAATAAGAGTGAATCCTGAAAGCAATTAATTTTAATTAAAGTATGTAGAGGCGAAACTAGTAAATAGGAACTTAATCATATCAAGAACAACTCCATACTCAGTGAATATAAGGACCTTAGAATCCTAAAAGGCCAACGTTCCACAATTAAGTCTGTGCACGCACTCGTCACCTCGTGCACACGGGCTACAATCAACATAAAAGACTCAAATCCTAAGGAGAAATTCCCTCACACAAGGTTAGGCAAGATACTCACCTCGAACCAAGATCAAACAGTCCGTAAGAATGCCTTTTCCTCAATTATCCGACTCTGAATGGCCCAAATCTAGCCAAACACAATTGCATAACATGAATACAACAATAATAGACTTATCTAATCAATGAAATCAATATTTAATAAAAATTCTGAATTCACCCTAAAAAGTCGACCTGGGTCCATGTCTCGGAATCGGGTACAAATCACAAAATATGAACACCCATTCGCTCACGAGTCCAACCATATAAGAATTACTCAAATCCGACCATAAATTCCCTTTCAAAACTCAAAATCTTTATTGAAGAAGTTCTTCCAATTTATCCCAATTTCAACCCCAAAAATCCGAAACTAAATGGAAAAAACAACTATAGATTAATGCAATACAACCAAAAACGAGTTAGGAATCATTACCCCAAAGCTTCCTCTGAAAATCCCTTGAAAAATTGCCAAATTCCAAGCTCTCAAGTCCAAAAATGAAGAATGAAACCAAACCCTCGAATTTCTCTTTTCTGCCCAGGCGTGACCGCTTCTGCGCGACCACAGGTGCGCACGCCCAACTCGCACCTGCGCTTCCTCTCGCTTCTACGCTCCAAAATCCACTTCTGTGGAGTATCTAATGCACACAATTTCTCCGCACCTGCGGAGACTGTCAAGTCCAGCTCTTCTCGCACATGCGCCTCAATCTTTGCATCTGCGGGCATCGCAGATGCGGAATTTTTCTCGCACCTGCGGCCCCTGGAACTCTTCCATTTTTCTGCTTCTGCGCTTGCCTCTCCGCACGTGCTCTCTCGCACCTGCGGTCTCTTCACCGCAGATGCGAAAATACCAGAAGCCTGAAGACTTAGCAGTAACACAAATCAAACTTTTAATCCGTTAAGCACCCGAAACTCACCCGAGGCCCCAGGGACCTCAACCAAACATACCAACCAATCCTAAAACACCATACGAACTTAGTCGAGCCCTCAAATCACATCAACTAACGATGAAAGTACTCATCGCACTATGAATCGAACTTATAAATTTCAAATCTTTCAACTTTTAAAACCCGTGCCGAAACCTATCAAATCAACCCGAAATGACGTCAAATTTTGCAGGCAAGTCCCAAATAATATAACAGAGCTGTTCCAACTCTCGGAATCGCATTCCGACCCAGATATCAAAAAGTTCACTTCTGGTCCAAATCTCCAAAAATTTAACTTTCGCCATTTCAAGCCTAAATCAGCTACAGACCTCGGATTTACAGTCCGGACACGCTCCTAAGTCTAAAATCACCCAACAGAGCTAATGGAACCGATGAAACTCCATTACCGAGCCATCTTCACATAGTTCCGACTAGGGTCAAAATCCTAAGACTTAAGCTTTTGTTTTAGGGACTAAGTGTCCCAAATCACTCTGAGATATCCGGTAACTGAATTCAACCACACACGCAAGTTAATACATATAATATGAAGCTGCTTAGGGCCTTATGCCGTCGGACGGGACTTAAATTCTCAAAACGACCGGCTGAGTCGTTACAATGACTATTGTTCGTTCTTTATGGGACTGCATAATTTTAGGATATTTAGGGTCGGACGCCCGAATTCGTGCAGATGGCGTGGACTATGAGCCCGTTTGGATGAGCTTCTTTTAAGTGACTTTTAAGCATAAGCCAATAAGTTAGGAATTCTAACTTTTGGCTTGTTTTTGTCATTCTAGCTCAAAAATAAGTGCTTAAAAGCATTTTTTTTTTTTACTTTATCCAAACACTAAAAAAATGGCTTAAAAGTTATTTTGGTTTAAAAGCCTAAAAATAAGCCAATCCAAACGGGCTCTAGCACACGAAAATCTGGAAATCGTCTTGAATTTCTGTTTTATGGCCCTAAAACGTCAAAAAACGAAGAACGCTCAAGGCAAAGTGATAACTATTATTCATAAGGTCATTTTTTACGGGCCCGCAAAATATTAGTTGATTCAGACCGGTCACCTGAATTCATGCAGATGGCGTGGACTATAGCACACGAAAATCTAAAAATCATCCTGAATTTCTATTTTATTGCCCTAAACGCAAAAACTAGGAACGGTCATGGCGAAACGATGACTATTATTCATTAGGCCGATATTGATGGTCCCGAAAAAATTAGGAGATTCGAGTCTGATCGCCCGAGTTCATATAAATGGCGTGGACTATATAGCATACGTAGATCTTAGAATCGTCCTGAATTCCTGTTTTATGGCCCTAAAACTCCACAAAACGAGAAACGGTCATGGTGAAGCGATGACTATTATTTATTAGGTCTTTTTTATGAGCCTGCAAAAGTTTAGGAGATTTAGGGCCGGTCGCCCAAATTCATGCAGATGGCATGGACTATATCACATGAAAATCTAGGAATCGTCCTGTATTCATGTTTAATTGCCGTAAAACGTAAAAAACGTGGAACATTCATGGAGAAGCCATGACTATTGTTCATTAGGACTTTTTTATGGGCCCGCAAAATTTTAAGAGATTCGGGGCCAGTCGCCCGAATTCATGCAGATGGCGTGGACTATAGCGCACGGAAATGGGAGAATCATCTTGAATTCCTGTTTTATGATTCTAAAACGCCAAAAAAATGAGGAAGTTCATGGCAAAGCGATTAATATTGTTCATTAGGTCATTTTTTATGGGCCTGCAAAATTTTAGGAGATTCTAGGCTGGTTGCCAGAATTCATGCAGATGGCATGAACTATGCACACGAAAGTCTGAAAATAGTCCTGAATTCCTCTTTTATGGCCTTAAAACGCCAAAAATGAGGAGTGGTCATGGCGAAGCGATGACTATTGTTTGTTAGGTCGTTTTTTATGGGACCGCAAAATTTTAGGAGATTCGGGGTCGGTCACCCGAATTCAAGTAGATGGCGCGGAATATAGCACACGAAAATTTGGGAATCGTCCTGAATTCTTGTTTTATGGCCCTAAAACGCCAAAAATCGAGGAACGATCATGGTGAAACAATGACTATTGTTCATTAGGTCATTTTTTTATGGACCCGTAATATTTTAGGAGATTCGGCGTTGGTCTCCCGTATTCATGCAAATGGCATGGACTTATAACACACGAAAATTTGATTTTTTATTTTTTTGCGGACTCCGATTGGCTTGAATTTTTGTATGTTCATATGAACTGGCGTAGTGATCAATTTCATCGGATCGCCATTACTTTCGGGTTCTTTTTAGGATTTTTGGGGTCATACAATATGAATTTTTGATTATTTTTTATTATTCACTTTTTTGTGTAAAAAAAATTGACAGACTCCGATTGACTTGAATTTTCATAGGTTCATAAGGTCACGAAACAGGAATTAATGATTAGGTCCATTTTTTCGTGTGTTTATATACATGATGATTTTTCTGGATTTGGATTACGGACTTTAATTGGCCTAAAAATTGGTGGATCCATCGGATGTAGTTCTTCTCCCTATCTTGTAAAGATAGAGATGCAGTTTCTATTTGAATATTACCACATACTAATAGATTTTAAAACATCAACCACATAGAAAACTCGCTCAGTTTGGTTTGAGATATTGTACGGGGAAAAAAACAAATTTCACCACAGGACAAACTTGACGTAAAAATTTAAATGGAAACTCAGGTATTGGTATTTTCCTACTTGCACAAGATACCAAAACCAAACTCATCATACAGCTTCGAAATATTTCATAGAAAAAGTTTTGAGACTTGTAAAATAAAAAACGTTTGAAGGAATTTCTAGTATTACTGTTCCTTGTAAACTTCCAGTAAACTGGAAATGAGGTAATCTCACAAGCTTATCACAGATATAGTTTTGCTACAAGCAGATATCAGATAAATATTTTAATACTTGTGAAGTGAAAAGTTATCTCCGTCTAACCTATAGGTCACGGGTTCGAGCCATAGAAGCAGTCACTAATGCTTGCAATAGGGTAGGATGTCTACATCACACCCCTTGGGGTGCGGCCCTTTCTCAGATCCTGCGTGAATGCGGGATACCTTGTACACTAGGCTGCCCTTTTTTTTTAAAGCAAAAAAGCTATTAAGACAATTTAATTCGTCAAGAAACTTGTGTTATAACAAGCGGAACACAGAAAATATATCCAGAGTTCTACTTACAGTATGCATTTTGCAACATAAGCCAGCTACATACAAAATGGAATTTTCTGTTAATCTGTTCTATATTTCAGCTTTGCTTTTGCAGTCCATTCTGAATGTAAAATATGCACACCCGGTCGACAGCCACAAGCTGCTGTATCAATACTTTGAAAAGTTATTTTCACAGTCAAACGAACAATTCTCGTCTCAGGTACACCAGAAGCTAATACTGACCAGATTTTACCAGTTGAATAGATAGTTGTGCAGCAGAACTACTAACAAAAAGAATATTGTTAGAGCCGTTTGAGCTGTCAAACTAGAACCACTTGACAGGGAGTGAGCACCTACTAAACGAACTGATCCAGTAATTTCGTCTTTTAATTCAATGCTTGATGAGCCTGAAATCAACCAAAACACATTTTTTGATGAGTTAATAGTGAATCAAACCTTTCCAAAGATATAAAAGATGTCATGACTCAAACACTGGACGAGCACTTCGGCACATATCAAAAGGTTAACGTGGGGATATGCACCAATGTAACTGATCTGTGATAATCAAGTTGCACTGCACATTGCTTCAAACAAAAGATTGACTTTGGGTGTGTTGCAACAGGTTTTTGTCAACTCAAATAGCCAGTTAGAAAATGTTCTTACAAAGTCACTGCGTGGCTCCAGAATTGAGTATATTTGCGGCAAGTTAGGAGCATACAATATGTGCGCTCCAACTTGAGGAAGATTATAAGAATTAGGAATGTTTCCTTTTCACTATGGGAAAGGTCTCGAATCCCTATGATTGTGTAAGTAGGAACGGAATTCTTTTTTTGCTTTTTAGGATTACTTGTAAACACTATTTACATGCTTGAGGGAATAATCAAGCAATTCATTCCCAAATTTTCTGCTCTTTTCTTTCTTTATAAGTACATAAAGATTTGCAATGAAATTATAGATCATTTATCTAGGTCAGTAGAGCCACTCTAGATTCAGCTGAAACTAAAACAAAGAGTAACACAAATTGAACAACAAAATTATCTAATTCCAATGTACCAAAATATATTGCAAGTATCGAACAGATATAACCTACACTTACAATTATAGTCGGTCCAACCAATGGCCTGGTTTTCAAGATCATACAAGACTAGCTTATTTGAGAGTACCAAATCTGCAAGCATCAGAATACCTCCAAGACTTTAGAAGAAAATGAGACAATAATGAAAGAATAATCTTTAAGTTCCTTAAGATAAAGAATCCAACCAAGGAAACATACAACGTAATTGAAACAATCCAGATGCACTTTAATCACTATTATCACAGTAATTGACCAATTCTAACAGACTTAGAAGAGCTGGAGAGAGAATTTGGGATTAAATCACAAAACGAGGTTGCAGAGCACTCTCACTTATTATCGTGAGTGCTAAATGCACATTTCTCAAATAGAAAGCACGCCCATGAACAATGTCATTTCCTCAGCCTAGGGTCTATTGGAAACAGCCTCTCTATCCTCACAAGGTAGGGGTAAGGTCTGCGTGCACACTACCCTCCTCAGACCCCATGGTGTGGTATAATATTGGGTATGTTGTTGTTGTTGCCCCTGAACAATGTCGGTTAATTTTTTAAAGATAGTCGTGTCAAATAGTTATTTAAATATAGTCCCCTCTTTCACAAAATAGCAGTAGTTTGGATATAAATAGTTGCCACTTCTTCCAAGAGGTCGCAATTTAGCTCTAAAATGCTGGTGTTGAAATTTCACAACTCAATTATTGTGAACGTCGTGTAAACCATGAAACAAACAAGTGATATTGCAGTCATAATCTTAGCCAGCTACCGTAAATGAAATGATTCAATTTTACAGCAAATACCAATTCATTAAAAAAAAAATACACACATACACATGAACTAGCATAAATTCCCCATCATTTTGTGGGCTTTCAGATGGTTTGGGCCTCTGAGATAGATCATATTAGTGCGAATAGTTCATAAAAAAGGTCACAAAATGGAGTTAAAGAAGAAATAATTACAGACAGCAAAGGGTGCACAATTCACAGAGATTCAACCATATGTTTGTCCGATTCATTTTAGTTAAAGAAAAAAGGAGGAAAAAGTAGTCAGCAAAGGACAAACATATAATTGATTATGATCTTTACTCTTCAACTACACAATTTAAGAGGAAAATCATACAAAGTTGCCTTATGACAGAAAATCCAAGGGCTATTTGGATGGAAGGATTTCTCAGACGATTCCAAATTCATATCCAAATCCTCGTTACCTGTTTAGCTGTAAAAATGAATTAATAGAGTTCACATGCGGACTTAAATCCTGATGGATTATGTCCTTATACGTATTTTTAAATGACTCCTTAGAGCTCGTAAAGACTGCCACCCTCATCACATTCAACTTGCTTGTCTCCATCCCAGTCTGCACTGAACTCCCGCAATCCAGAATGAATACAGGATGTAACCCCGCTCCCAAAAAAAGAAAAAGAAAACAGTGCCTCTCTTCCCAAACCATGTAGATCAGATATGTCTCTCTTATGTGTCTTTACTGGTGATAGGATGCAGCAGACATGATGCCCTCAGTTGGAAATTTTGTAACAATTGGGTCTTAGGAGGTTTCATTTTGGGTGCATAATCTGGTGATGGCAACTATAACGTATTAGACCTCAACTAAGTATGCAAAGCTTCTAGCTCCATCGTAAATGATATAAACAGTAAACTATTTTCTGGAAATTTTGCCATGTCAAATGTATACTGGAGCTGGAAATTTCTCAGTTTTAGTAGCTGTGAATGGTTTGTTATAATGCCCTGTAATGTAGCTCATATTAGTGCCTGTATTAGAAGCAGTACTTTTCTGCAGAATTCAAATTCACTTCACAAACCATTTTCCTGTCCAAATGCGATTTCTGATCTCTATTTTCTCTAAATACATTAATTTTGATATGTATGTATTCTAAATCAAAAACATACTCATTCAAACATAGCATGGTAGTCTTGACATTTGCAGTTACAAAAATAAGAAACAGATAAACATACCTCCGAAAAGCGTGAGGTTCCATTTATCCCTTGATTGAGTACCACTATTCTGCCATCCAATGCAAAATAAATCTTCCTAAAAGAGCATACAGAAATCAGATCTACTGGCAAATGTGATATTCTGCATAGAAATAATTCCCTTTAATACTCATCATTTACTTAGCAAACATGATGATGGAGATAGAATATTTTCTCTGAGAAAGTCAATTGACAGCTTACGCTATGACAAGTTCATATAAATATAGAAATCTGAGATATTATTTACTTTTGTTTACAACCCTAAGAAGGGAAAAGAAGGTCTTGTTAGTCCCGCCAATATTGCTGTATTTGTAAATAATAATTCTGGGAAATATAAGTTATCGTAATGAAACAGTAATTAATTCGAGCCCACTGAATTCACAGTGTTTCCTTAAGGAATTTAATCCCCTCCTAGTACCCAAGGTTATGGATTATTTCCTCCCATGATAGAACGAATCACACACTGGTGTAGCGGTACTTCAAACCCCAGTGTTTCAGCGAACACAAAGTTCGATAGCAAATCACACTTACAGTTGCTTTGTTTGAAGTTAAAACAATGCAGAACAAAGGAGTAGAAACTCAGAAAATCATATGGAAATGCTGAGAGGAAGGAGTGCAATGTATAGCCAAAGTTGAGCGTTTTCAGTTTGGTGCCTCTTTCTTCAACAGCTACTGCACATATTTATAGCAGTCAGCTTTGAAGATGAATGACCCTCCACCCTCCATGATGGAGCATGCACTAGCTTGTTTGTGGAGCAAGCACTTGGCCATGGTGGGAAGAGCATTAGGCGGCTGCTATTGCAGCTGGTGGTCAATACACGGATTGGAACATATCCGTTACAAATGCGGATAATCTTACGTTAATATTTACTATTAACAAATAAATTTGGTCCAAAAAATTAATCAATCAATCGATCATTTGACCAAATCCAAATCCAAATCCGAAGCCGAAGCAGAGCCGAGCAGAGCGACGACGACGACGGCGCGAGGCTTGCTTTCTTCTTAACTCTTTAAGAGTTACAAGAAGAGCAATTATATATATACCCACCAAAAATCTTTTCCTCTTCCAATATGGGACATGTCTCATTGTCAAGAGGGAGAAACTTAAAATTTTACTCAAAAATTTTATTTTTTCCTCCATTTCCCATTCACCCTCATTTTAAGACTATTTCATCTTAAATAACAAAAACCTCAACAATCCCCCACATGAATGGGGAATGGCTATATCACGGAAGTATGCATGGAAAAAACTGTGTGATCTGCAAGCAAGGATTAATCGCATCTGGATAAGTAGGTTTCCCTTTGAACTTTCCGTAGTGAACTTATGTCGGATATACTCGGTCAATCGGTAGATTTGATATCTTTGAACCGTCGATCTTTGGTGTATACCTAGACAAACATAAGTCACACAATCAACCCTTAACCGTTTTTGGTTCTCATTGTTGTGTTCGTTTCAGCCATGAACACCGCCTGGTTTCATAAGTGCGTAGAGAACTGGCCTTACAAAGTTCTCCTTGAAGCGGCTAACACTTCACACTTACATAGGTGATTCCTAAACGTGTCATCCTGTAGATACACTATTTGATATACCCCGTATCAAATTTAGAAATCATTAAAAAGCCTTAATACTTTATCCTTGGTACTGAACATTGTCTCATCACGAGAACGGACTAAAATTTCATTTGACAATGTTGAACCGTCATTAATGACTTTGTTTGATCTCCTTGAACCTAGATCTTGGGATCTCCAGTCTTCTAGGTAGAGTTACCGCCACAATGACTTGTTCTCGGCCATAGCCCCATTCCCCTTGATGATTTCTCAACTACCTCTCTAGTTAGGCCTTTTGTAAGTGGATCCGACACATTATCACTTGACTTTACATAGTCAATCGTGATAATTCTTTTAGAGAGTAATTGCCTAACGGTTTTATGTCTTCGTCGTATATGACGAGATTTACCGTTATACATAACGCTCCCAGCCCTTCCAATTGCCGCTTGACTATCACAATGTATGCATATTGGTGCCAACGGTTTGGACCAAAATGGAATGTCTTCCAAGAAATTCCGGAGCTATTCAACTTCTTCACCGGCTTTATCTAAGGCTATGAATTTAGCCTCCATTGTAGAGCGGGCAATACATGTTTGTTTGGACGACTTCCAAGATACCGCTACTCCACCAATAGTGAATACATATCCACTCGTGGACTTAGAATCAGTTGAACCGGTGATTCAATTTGCATCACAGTATCCCTCAATCACCGCAGGGAATTTACTGTAGTGCAAGTCAAAGTTCTGGGTAAGTTCTAAATATCCCAAAACTCGTTTCATTGCCATCCAATGAGATTGGCCTGGATTGCTCGTATATCGACTCACTTTACTTATAGCACAAGCTATATCTGGTCGTGTACAATTCATGATATACATTAAGCATCCCAACACACGAGCATAATCCAATTGTGATATGCTTTGGCCTTTATTCTTTGCTAATACAAGATTCACGTCAATTGGAGTCTTTGCAACTTTAAAGCTCAAGTGCTTGAATTTTTCAAGTACTGTCTTAATATAATGAGATTGTGACAATGCCAGACCTTGAGGAGTCTTATGGATCTTAATTCCCAGAATTAAATCAGCAACTCCCAAGTCTTTCATATCAAACTTGCTATTGAGCATACGCTTAGTAGCATTTATGTTGGCAATGTCATTACTCATTATCAGCATATCATCCACATATAGGCAAACAATGACTATGTGATTTGGAACATTTTTAATGTACACACATTTATCACATTCATTTATCTTAAAACCATTTGACAACATTGTTTGGTCAAATTTCGCATGCCATTGTTTGGGTGCTTGTTTTAGTCCGTAAAGAGACTTAACAAGTCTACATACCTTCTTTTCTTTACCTGGAACCACAAACCCTTCAGGTTGTTCCATGTAAATTTCTTTCACCAACTCTCCATTTAAGAAGGCCGTCTTAACATCCATTTGATGAATTTCAAGACCATACAGTGCAGCTAATGCTACTAACATCCGTATGGACGTAATTCTTGTAACTGGAGAGTATGTATCAAAGTAGTCTAGACCTTCTCGTTGTCTATACCCTTTGACTACGAGTCTTGCCTTGAATTTATCAATAGTGCCATCATCTTTGATTTTTCTCTTAAAAATTCATTTAGAACCCAAAGGTTTATTTCCAGGAGGAAGATCAACCAATTCCCATGTATGGTTGTTCAATATGGATTCTATTTCACTATTGACTGCCTCTTTCCAAAACAATGATTCGGAAGAAGTCATAGCTTCTTTAAATGTTTGAGGCTCATTCTCCAATAAGAAAGTCACAAAATCTGATCTAAATGAAGTAGACGTTCTTTGACGTTTACTACGTCTTGGATCCTCCTGATTACATATACTTTCTTTTGTTTCTTCCCGAAATCGTTTAGATCCTTCACCAAACGACTCATATTCCTTTTTATACGGATATATATTTTCAAAGAGCTCAGCATTATCTGATTCTATAACCGTATTATTATGAATGTCGGGATTTTCTGATTTATGAACCAGAAATCGATATGCTTTACTATTTGTCGCATATCCTATGAAAACACAATCAACGGTTTTCGGTCCCTATATTTACACTTTTCGGTTTAGGAACTTGCACTTTTGCCAAACACCCCCACACTTTAAAATAATTCAAGTTGGGCTTCCTTCCTTTCCATTTTTCATATGGAATGGATTGTGTTTTGCTATGGGGCACTCGATTTAATATTCGATTAGCCGTAAGAATGGCTTCCCCCATAAGTTCTGTGGCAAACCAGAACTTATCAACAAAGCGTTCATCATCTCCTTTAATGTGCGATTCTTTCTTTCCGTAATCCCATTAGATTGGGGCGTGTAAGGGGCTGTTGTTTGATGAATAATTCCATATTCTAAACATATTTCTTCAAAAGGAGATTCATATTCACCACCCCTATCACTTCTTATCATTTTTACTTTCTTGTTAAGTTGCGTTTCAACTTCATTTTTGTATTGCCTGAATGCGTCTATTGCTTCATCTTTACTATTCAGTAAGTAAACATAGCAATATCGAGTACCATCGTCAATAAAAGTTATGAAATACTTCTTTCCACCGCAAGATGGTATTGACTTCATGTCACAAATATCTGTGTGAATTAAGTCTAAAGGATTTGAATTCCTTTCAACTGACTTATAAGGATGTTTAACATACTTAGATTCCACACATGTTTGACATTTTGATTTTTCGCATTCAAACTTAGGCAGTACTTCCAAGTTAATCATTTTCCGCAAGGTTTTATAATTGACATGACCCAAACGTACATGCCATAAATCATTTGACTCAAGTAAGTAAGAAGAAGCTGAAATATTATTATTGTTTTTCACAACCATTACATTCAGATTGAAAAGACCCTCGATGAAGTAACCTTTTCCTACAAATATTTCATTCTTACTTATGACAACCTTGTCGGACACAAAAACGCACTTAAAACCGTGCTTAACAAGAAGTCCAGTAGAGACTAAATTCTTTCTCATTTCGGGAACATGAAGGACATTGTTCAAAGTCATGACCTTGCCAGAAGTCATTTTCAGAAATATCTTCCCATATCCTTCAACTTTTGTTGTTGAAGCATTTCCCATATAAACTGTCTCTCCGGGTCTAACAGGAGCATAAGTAGCAAAAGCTTCTCTAACTGCACAAACATGGCGAGTGGCTCCAGAATCAAACCACTACTATTTAGGATTTCCCACCAAGTTACATTCAGAAAGCATGGCACACAAGTTATCAACATCATCATGCTTTACTACCATGTTTGCTTGACCCCTTTTCTTGTCTTTCTTCGGAGCACGACACTCCGTAGATTTGTGTCCGATTTTCCCATAGTTGTAGCAGTTTCCACTGAACCGCTTCTTGCTTGGGTTGTATTTCGGAACAGAAGCCTTCTTCCTCTTTTTGTTATCTTCAACAACATTTGCTCCCATTATTGTTGAATTTCCACGGCCTCTCCTTTCAGCAGCTTTATTGTCCTCTTCGATTCTCAACCGAACAATGAGATCTTCAAGGGACATTTCCTTTCGTTTGTGTTTCAAATAATTTTTGAAGTCCTTCCACAACGGAGGCAACTTCTCAATCATTGCTGCTACTTGGAATGCTTCATTGATGACAAGACCTTCAGCAAGTAGATCATAAATAATCACTTGCAATTCTTGGACTTGGGTAATAACAGACTTGCTATCTACCATTTTGTAGTCCAAAAATTTTTGCGGCAACGAATTTCTTTCATCCCGGCATCTTCAGTTTTATATTTCTTTTCAAGCGCATTCCACAATTCTTTTGACGTCTCCACGCCACTGTATACATTATACAGATTATCATCCAGTCCGCTAAGAATATAATTCTTGCATAAAAAATTAGAATGCTTCCACGCTTCAATCACGACAAAACATTCATTCTCTGGAGTTTTATCTGGCAGATCAGGAACATCTTCCTTGATGAACTTCTGTAGACATAACGTAGTTAAGTAGAAGAACATCTTCTGCTGCCAGCGCTTGAAATCAATCCCGGAAAATTTTCCGGGTTTTTCTACCGGTGCCAACGCCGGTGTTCGGCTTGTCGATGCGTTGTCAGTCACCGTCGGAACAGCTTGGTTTTCGTTTTCAGTCGTCATTTTTTCTATAAAAGAATGACATAAACAAACGTTTAATAAACGTTTTCAAACTGGAGTAAAAATCACGTAGATTTTAATCTCCAACAAAACGCCACGGGCTTTACTCTACAAAACGGGAGTACACAAAACCACAAAGGTTTTAGTTTGCAGAATAATAAGAATAACACAAATACAGAAATAAATATTAAATTCCTTAAGATTGTTAGTCCCGCCAATATTGCTGTATTTGTAAATAATAATTCTGGGAAATATAAGTTATCGTAATGAAACAGTAATTAATTCGAGCCCACTGAATTCACAGTGTTTCCTTAAGGAATTTAATCCCCTCCTAGTACCCAAGGTTATGGATTATTTCCTCCCAGGATAGAACGAATCACACACTGGTGTAGCGGTACTTCAAACCCCAGTGTTTCAGCGAACACAAAGTTCGGTAGCAAATCACACTTACAGTTGCTTTGTTTGAAGTTAAAACAATGCAGAACAAAGGAGTAGAAACTCAGAAAATCGTATGGAAATGCTGAGAGGAAGGAGTGCAATGTATAGCCAAAGTTGAGCGTTTTCAGTTTGGTGTCTCTTTCTTCAACAGCTGCTGCACATATTTATAGCAGTCAGCTTTGAAGATGAACGACCCTCCACCCTCCATGGTGGAGCATGCACTAGCTTGTTTGTGGAGCAAGCACTTGGCCATGGTGGGAAGAGCATTAGGCGGCTGCTATTACAGCTGGTGGTCAATACACGGATTGGAACATATCCGTTACAAATGCGGATAATATGGGACAATGTCTCATTGTCAAATCCAAATCCGAATCTGAATCCGAATCCGAAGCCGAAGCCGAGCCGAGCGAGCGACGACGACGACGGCGCGAGGCTTGCTTTCTTCTTAACTCTTTAAGAGCTACAAGAAGAGCAATTATATATATACCCACCAAAAATCTTTTCCTCTTCCAATATGGGACAATGTCTCATTGTCAAGAGGGGAAAACTTAAAATTTTACTCAAAAATTTCATTTTTCCCTCCATTTCCCATTCACCCTCATTTTAAGACTATTTCATCTTAAATAACAAAAATCTCAACAGGTCTGATAACAAACAAATCCACTCAGATATCTCACATATCATGTAGCTGAAATAGTTCTAACGACAAAAGGGGAGTTGCCACCTAATTCACAGCAGAAGTAATCAGAACTCATCTACTCTTCGAAAATTACACAATTATGAAACAATTCACATTCCACCCTCCAAGTTCAAGCAATTTATAAGAGTGGTCAATGGTCCGACACTACTAACCTTATGTGATAATTTGACAAATTCATATTACATAAGACCAAAAAGCTCAAAACCACAAGGCTAAGCAAAACAATACTGAGAGTTAAAACTAACTCGTGAAAAAACATACTTACATATGGGAATAGATACTCGCGGGGTCTAACTCTTAAAGAAAGAGAATTTTCAAAATGAAAAGTGACTTGAGGGAATCCATCATTAACACTGCAATAGTTAGAGGCAAAAGTTATTGCATTTGGACATCTTTTTACCTGGAGAACTAAAAATAGTTGTAAAATACAAGAATCATAAGAGAAACATCTCAAGAAAAATAGTTTCCATAAAAAGGGAATAAAAGAGGCAAGGAATTGTGACGCTTACAAAGTTCATTCCTCCACGTGGACCTCCACCGGAAACAAATCCCCCGTATAAGATAATCTTTCTCATTCTGTTTTTTCTTTTGATAAGTTTACTAGCAAATTTTTTAAGGCAACTAGTTAAATACCCGCACCATAAGTTAAGCGTCTTCATATTCAAGTGGACCAATATATCAGAAAGTAAATTTCCATAGCTGTTTTACTTCACATAGTTGCCAAACTAATCAGTTCACTAATTCTGACTAGTAGTGGTAGTCTGTAATAAAACCAACATTCAAAAAGTTTGGTTTTGTAGGAATACTTTCCAAGCAAAAGACTATGTTGGGCTAGGTTCAAAACCAAGGCATGGATGCAAAATTAGTGAAATATGTGTTGCTAAAACCATGATCTTTACAACTGGAACAAGACAGAATAAACAGAGAGCACAACTGCTTTACATGCTCTAAGATCTTTATCCCGCATAATGATCATCATCATACCAAACACCACCATTGAAATAACTTTATTGCAAAGCCAAATTGACAGTTATTCTAGTAACTTGATTGCTAGTCTTTTATAGGTTCCAAGTCAGTATAATAAAGGACTTCTGATTCTTTTGACATATATTACATTGCTAATCTTGAATTATCATGCACATTATGCTAGGCGTCACATGAATCAGTGCAAATTGCTCGACCTCATTTTATTTCCACTAGTTTGATACAAGAGTGGGTTGCTCTAGTGGTGAGCACCCTCCATTTTCAACTAAAAGGTTGTGAGTTCGAGTCACCCCAAGAGCAAGGTGGGGAGTTCTTGGAGGGAGGGAGCCGAGGGTCTATCGGAAACAGCCTCTCTACCCCAGGGTAGGGGTAAGGTTTGCGTACACACTACCCTCCCCAGACCCCACTAGTGGGATTATACTGGGTTGTTGTTGTTGTTGTTGTTGTTGTTGTTGTTTGATACAAGAATTTGAATCAATGCATTTATCAATTTTCAGTTCATCTTGAGATAGAATTAGCCATCGTATTCCACCTCTTGCGAACAACATCTTGGGAATTAGAGTATAACTGATAGCATGACGGCACTTTAGAATCCAATTGCCACTGCTTCAGAATAAACACGCTTGAAGCACAAAGCAGCAGCTAAGTTATCCTTCTTAAGGATGTTGATTGAGAAATTGAAAGAGTAACATGATGAAATAAAGAAGAAACCACAAGTTAGAAAGACAACGTAACGTCATGCACTTACAGAATGCGTAAAGAGATGAGTGCTCAGTATGCTCCATACCTTCCAGAGTATTCAAAGCATGTATACTCATCACGAATTGTACGCAATTTCAGATCAGGTTGCCAGGAGAATATCTGGCAGAAGTGAAGAAATACAAACATGTCAATTATTTTAGGTACAAACATTTATATCTATTTCTGATTCAATTAAGTGGCCTCCAAAAAGACTAAACGAACTATAGTAGCAAACTACCTTTTTCACTAGTGGGCCATAAATCACCTCAGGAAGATAAGCCAATGTTGTTCCACTATCAATTATTACTCCATTGTCCTCTCCATTCATACGTACATCAACAGACAGGTTTAGAAACTGATAACCAACTTCAACTGCCTTCATATTGACATTGTAATGTGGCCTAAGAATAAAGACAATTTAAAGTATTTAAATCATTACAATTTTCTCAACCACAAGCTAATCAAAAGCTTCATATTCTAGTGGAAAATTTACATACTGATTAGGTACCAAAGGAGTCATGTTTACTTTTGGTTGCACAACATCCCCAATGGCAAAAATACCACCACCATTCACACCATCTAAGCAGTGTGCAAACTTTTTCGTCACTCTTCCAGATGAAGCCAGCTGGGAAAGCATGGATGAATTTGATTTCCCAAATCCAAGAACCCCATCAAGAGCTTCATCAGAGGAATTCAGATCCCCAGATTGTGAAGCACCACACCTCCGAGAATACAAGGGAAAACATCAATAAACTTATCCAAGAAAGAAAAGAGAAAGAATAACAACAAACGGAATAAAAGATAATGGTGTCACCAGAGCTTGGCTCAACTAACGCATAATTATTGGAACCAAATGAGAAACAAACAAATGTAGTTGGCTCAGTGGCAGTCGCAAATCATTGACCATGAACAAGAGCCCAAATGGAAGCTTTTATTTGTTTGGGGCCTTTAGATTTAAAATAAATAATTTTGGCGAAAGGCTACAAGATTCAAAGATTGAAGAAAAGTAACAAATTTTATTGCAAGGAGAAAAAACACAAAATATCTAACAGTCTGGGTCTTGAAACCTGGCAATGGAGGAAAGGCAGCTTATAGAAGCTGTGACCATTCTAGATATCTTTTATCCTTATGTTAGTTCAAAGAAGAAATGGACTAGTTGATTTACTTACCCAATGAAGTTAATCCCTTGCCAGACACATATATAGAATAATGAAAACAATCCTTGTCACCTTGTTTATCAGTACAACTAGAAGATAGGCAAATACAATTTTACCTAATCCATTAATTCTTCCCTTCCAATTATAGAGGGATTGGGTAATGAAGTCGGATGATATTATAAAGAAAATGTGGAAGGGTCAGGATCCAACTTTACATTGCCTTCGTACCTTTCTAGCAGACCAAACAAAGGAAATTGACTTTTACTCCCTTTTACTTCTGCTCCCCTTACATAACTACCTACCATCTCAGACCCCAACTAATTAAAAGTTTTAGATTTCTGAAATAATGAAAATGCTCTTGGAAACTTCAGCTTCATCAGATAGACAAAAGGAGGAAGCAAAACCAATTCCAGATGAAACGGTTTCATTGGATTTTGATAAATTAATATACAGCAAGGTCATAAATTTGCAAGTGCTGTAATGATGGAAGAAGTGCACTCTCAAGGATTTTTTCGAGCATGAGAATCATGTAAGATCACCTAGTTAAATTAAATGTTTAACAAGTCAAATGCTGGATTGAGGATTATAAGAGCTACAGAAATATTCTTTCGCTCGCATGTTAGATAACATACATCTTACCCAAAAATAACACTCCCATTTGATGATTTAGTTTGGAGATCACCTGACACCTGATCATATTGGACAACATCCTCCACAAAGTAGCCCCTACTATAGCTTCCATCTCCATAAACTTGACCATAAGTACAAGAAGTATTACCATAGCAGCCTGATACTGAACCTCTGTCGATGTCTTTGCAAAATGAGTGACCACAAACAATGAGTTTACCAGTGAGAGAATCCCTTGGATTGTAGAGTGTTAGCTCCAGCTGCCCAAAAACAATTCAGATAAAAAAGGACAGAATAGAGCATCAACGAAGAATTGTTTTACTTTCAAGAGCAATTCATATACTGAGAATAAATGTATAGACACAAAATAAAAACATAAACATACATATACACATATGTCAGTGTGTATTTAAAAGAAACATACACCATGATAGCCTCTTCTGGGGCATTCTTGACACGTAATGCAGTTAACCCACATAATGTCACTTCCTGTATCCACTTGGACATAATAATTAGTTGGAGGTGTTCCAATCCCAATCTTAGCATAATAAAGCCTATAATAACAAAAGATCCAGGAAATGATTTCAATAGCAGCACAAACTGACTCCATACGGTAACAAACTGTCATTTTAACATATATAAAATTGATTGTTTGTAAGCCACATAAAGTTGCGTGAAGAGAGATTTTCATCAATTTATCCAAATAATGAAACAAACTAACTGACAATGTAATGAGCTTAAATTTATCATTCAAACATGGAATTTAGAATATTCTCCAATTAGCCGAGATCTAAGCATCTTCTGGAAATTATTAAGTCAGCACATGATAGGCTTTGCCAAAAGCTGACATTGAGAACATAGCCAATTGATAATTCACGCAAACTCTTTTACTACAACAAAACTTTGATAAACAGTATTCTATCTTGGATGATGCACAAATAGAATAAGCAGACCTACCGACATACATATATATATATATATATATATATAAACACACAGGGACGCATATAAGAAAACGGATGATATGTATACACAGGCGGATTCAGGATTTGAAATTTATCGATTCAAGTTCAAAATTCTACCACAGATCATTTGATTTACTCGGTTCGAAATCTATTATTTGAACTAATTTAGTGGATTTTTTTAACTTGTATACTACATCTGCCCCTGTCTGTAAATAGCTGCTTATAGTGACAAGGTGAGATACAGATATTAAATCACTCAACAGCTCTACTATATGTTTTACAGCTCTTTTCCAACAATACAGAAAGCATCGTTTCAAACACTGCAAAATAAGAGAAGTACAACTACAGCACAATGTACCACACCATGTACACAAAATACATATATTTATACTCGTGCTTCAACTGCTTTATATATGTGAGATTAAGTTATATACACCGTCAGCGAAACCCCTTAAAATTTGGGATTTTTAACTTCGAAAAAATGGCAGGTTAATTGCTAACTGCTTTATATACCTAAGATTAAGTTATATACACCATCACTGAAGCTTCCTTAAAGTTTGGGATTTATAATTTTGAAAATAAGGCAGGTTAACTGCTACAACAGGTAAAGCAGTGTTATCAAATGCGAAAAGCGCAAAAAAGCTCTAAGGTCTGTTGGGGCTTTAAGCGCAAATAAAGCATGGGCTTTAATAAAGAAAGGCGCATATGGAGAAAAACTACAAATATGTATCTGTAGTCCAAGGCTAATATCTATAATCATGAATACCAAATATATGGACAAAGAAATTGAAGAAAATTTACGATAAAGTGAAATATCAAACTGTTTAGTGTCGCATCTTCCGGAATACGCTCGTTTTTAGGAAAAGTATGTCTTAGAGCCTTGATGACAACACTGAAGTACCCATTAAGCGAGGTGAAGCGCTCAACATGTTTTGTTTAAGCGCGCCTTTGATAACACCGAGGTAAAGGTGATATGATAGTAAGAATTCGCAGTATGTATAACTTAAACTCTATATACATATGCATATATAGTCAGAATTACACGCATATACCCAATTTAATAATAAACCGGAGTAAAAAGGAAAAGCAGACCCGACGGAATCAGGACGGCCAATGCCGCCGATAGGAAGGTCAATGCCGGCGAGGATTCTGAGGTGGCGCATTTCATCATGAGCTTTTAGGGCACGTAAATTCCTTTCCGACCCGGAAAATTTATAATTCACTTTGATCACTCCTTCAATTCCCCCATTTACACTCCAAACAAGTATAAGCACGAACAACGTGACGTATCTCCAATCGAATTTTTCCATTCTGGTTACTTCTCAAATACTGGAATTTTACTACTTTTTAAATTAAGGGTGAAAACGATGATTAGAAAATTAAACAGAAATGGAAGAGAGAAAGGAAAGAGACGCGGTGCATGTAATGTTGTGTTCTTATAGTAGCTGCCCACTGATTTAATTAATTCTCTGTTTGGAGTGGAGGGAAAGGGAAATGAAGGATAATTAAAGGGATGGTGTTTCTCTTTTTCTTTTTTCTTTTTTTTGGTTCTATTTTGTTCGGAAATTAGGGAAGGGAGAATTAAAAAAGAGATAATGCTTTTTCTTTTTTTCTTTTTTTTCTTTCTTTCCCTTTAGTTGTCTTGTATTATAGTTATACGTCCAATTTGTATAGCACAATTCATATTTTGAGTGTCAAATCTTTTAATTTTAATTAAATTTAAAAATAAAACCTTTATGTATTTTTTTGGAATAAATTTATATATCTGAAAATTACATAAAGATTACTATGTATCGAAATAATTAATAATTTAAAATATCGAAAAGACATATAAAAAAATATTACCAAAAAAAGTTTATTTGATTCTCGAAATTAAAATACCGCTATATAAATTAGGATGGAAGAATCACTAAGGAAAAACTAGAGAAAACTTTGACCTATATAATTGAATTATAGAGTATAAAATTCACTTGTAGAATTTGAAACGTCACAACAATGACTATTTTCATAGACAAGGCCGGAAAGTGGCAAGTGAGCACAATTTTAACCATAAATTACAAAGCTTTCTTGGGTTGAAGAAGGCGTAAATCAATTAACGATTGACAATTGTAATGTATGAGGATTAATACAGAGGAGAGGACTCTGCTCTTGAACGATAAGACCAAAGCTTACTTTTTGAAAGTGTGTTATAGCCTTTTTGGCCAAGTTTCTCAAAGTTAAAAGTATTTTTTTTTTTCAAAAAATATTTTTTTCAACAAAAAAAAGTGCCTTTTTTTTTTAAGTCGAAGTATTTGGTCAAGCTTTTAGAAAGAAAAAAAAACTTTTGAGAAGAAGCAGAAGCAGTTTTGAAAAAGTAGAAAAAAAATAGTTTCTCTCCAAAAGCACTTTTGAGAAAAATACACTTAGAAACAGTTTTTAAAAGCTTGATCAAACAGTAATTGCTATTCAGAAGTATTTTTTAAATTAATTAGTCAAATATAAATTACTTCTCACCTAAATTACTTTAAAAAAAAAAATACTTTCTATTTTTTGCATATTGACCAAACATGCTAGTAGTAAGAATTGTCACATATTGAAACTTCGGGAATTCTCTTAAGCAACAGTTGAGGTTCTTCAACTGTGTGTGTCATCAACATGCTTGCCTAGCATATAAGATAGGTCATTTTAGTAAATTTAACTAAGCTGGTTATTTTGATTGGCCCATATTTATAGTTACTGTAGCTGCTTCAATGTTTTATGTTTGTCAAGATAGTTTTGCCCATGGATGATGCATTTTACACGTCATTCATAACAGTATGACGCATTTTCACTTTTCTTTTATAATCCTGCAAGTGGCGCTGAGTTGTAAGCTTTCAAAGCATTTCTTCATGGTTATATAGCCACGTGGCTTTTGTAGTCTTAAAAAGCTACTGGCTTCGGTTAACTTATATTCACTTTTTTTAAAAAATTTAACTTGTATTCACTTTTTTTAAAAAAATTAACTTGTATTTACTTTTTAAACAACTTCAGGCTTCTTTCTCCTCCTCCTTCTCCTCCTTCGTTAATAGTTGTACCCTCTCTTATTCATCTCGTTTCTTTCTTTCCTCTTTTATTTTCTCTTTCTTTATTTATTTCTATTAATTTTGGCTCTTTTGAAACTTAAGATCGCCGATTTTTCAAATATCTTATATGGAGCGTAGTTATATATTTATACAGCGTGAATATTCTATCATATTTATTTAACCTATGGGTTCGGTCAAATTACTATTTTTCCCTCAAAAATAAAACTTCATGCCTCTTCATGTCGAAAATATTTTTCATTCTTTAATCTTTGAAATGAACAACATCAATTACTGCTAATCATGATCTATTAAATTCATTGTTGTTTAGAACTTCAGCTTCAGCAAATATAAACAAAAATTTTAACTCCTAGAATGCTGAACTTCAGCAAATACAAAACAAATTTAAGCCCTGAAGTTCATCACAAACAGAACAAAGTTTCAGCTAAAACATGCTGAAGTTCAGCAAATGCAGAACAAAGCTTCAGCTAAAACATGCTGAAGTTCAACAAATACAGAATAAAGTTTCAGCTACTAGAATGCTGAAGTGCAACAATTACAAACAAAAACTTCAGCCAAAACATGATGTTACGTTGTTTTATTGAACTGAAGTTTGCCATTTGCACTATGAACTGAAGTTTGCCATTTGCACTATGAACTGAAGTTTGCGTGATTGCCTTTGCAAGTCAGGCCAAACTTCATGCAAAAATATCTGAAGTTTTGCTACACTTCAGACAAAACATTCTGAAGTTCAAACTTCAGACATAAATTTTTGCTACTTCAGGCCCGTATGTCTGATGTTACGCAAAAAGTAGGTACGCTTGCAATTTCTTTTGTAAAGCGGGTATAAATTAAAAGGTGACCCAAAAAGCGGGTATAGATGCAAATCCCCCTTCTCCGTATGACTACCATTATCTAGCTTACAAAAAAGCAAAATTCACAAAAGCAAAGAAAATTAAAATAAATAAAGAAGAAATTTTAGAAACAAAACTAAAAAATTGAAGATAAAGGAATACAAAGGAAAACACTTGGACGCTCCATTAATACAGGTAATGCAAACTGCAAATGTAAAATTAAATGTTTGCAAGCCTTAATCGCTAACTTCAAAATCTCACATTCTAACTTGAATTTTTTAATGTTGCATCATAATTTTAGACGTAAAGCTTTACGAACTATATAAAGACCAAATTCTAGATAAACTATTATTGGCATATAAGGGACAGCTAATATTAGTCTAACAGGATATTAATGAAATTTATAAGAAATTTTGTAAATTAGCCAATAAGGGAAAGTTCTATTCAAGAATGAGTGAGTGGTTTGGTTAGCAAGAAAAGTGAGTTTGTTGGAAATGTATAATAGAGACAATTTTTTCGTTGGTTCTTATTTTTATTTTATTTTCATTTTCTTCCTTTTTTTTTTTTCTATTTAAAGGTCAATCAAAAATACAAAGATAAGAATATATATGACTATTTCTAGACTAATAAAATATGAGAAAATAACTAGACTTTAATTAAATGTTACCAAGGAAAATACAAAAGTCACTAATTTGTTTATTAAAAACTAAATTAAAAGAAGATATATTTTTTTTGTAAATTTTATCTTTCTTTTGAAAATGAAAACCAAACTTATATCTAAAATGCGATTTTATTTTTGTAATTTTCACGAGTAAAACTTACTAGAAATATAATAAAAATCTACCTCGCAGTTCAACAACTTGTGATATCAGATTATTTATCAGTGAGTTCAACTTGTGATAGTAGGTTATTTATCTCCTTTTTTTACCATATTACCAATTACCTATCATATGAATTCACCTATAAGATCTGATTATATAAATATCTTTTTATACTATTTGAAATGCATAGAACTTAAACTCAATAAAATATTGAGGTATAGTACTAGTTTCTGATCACGTATATTGCACGTGTATATTATCTAAATTGATATTAATTTTTTTAAAAAAATATATTTTTAAAATATGTACCTAACCATTACAAAAATAAACATAAAAGACGTGCAAGCTCAAAATCATGAACTGATTTCATTTTAACCAAATATCATCTGAACATGCGAAGGTGAACAATTATATTTTACAATAAATTGTTTGATGGTTAGATGAACAATAATATGTGTGATGGTCACATCACCAAGGAGCCTCTGAAGCTTTATTTTATTCCTCATAAGTCATAACCAAGACAATATGCCTTGCCATGATTCAGTTCATTATATATTGCTCATTAAACATATATATCTAATATGCATCCTACATTATATATTGGGTGAAAAGGACAGCAAATAATATATCACAAAAATTAAGTCAAAGATCAAGCAAAAGTTATTCAAAAAATATGTAGATCTATTTTACCTCAAACAAAATTCTAACTCTTGAATCCGATGATCTCAATTAGTATATGCATGTGGAAAGAATGAAGAAATAGGCATGCTATTCTTATTTCAATGGCCTAATATTCAAGACATGCGGCTGCATAAACTGAAGCACCAGCTGTATTGGGCAATCACACTTTTCTTAAATATTGTAGTTCTCTAGTTTTTTGGTTATTACTGCCATTACACTACATAAATGATATATTGATACCATTGTCTCTTCATTTGCTCTCAGGCTTAGGTCCTTTGAACTTTATCTGTAACTACTCAAGTGTACATATTTCTAGAATTGTATAATAATGGCACGTTGAAAGAGATTCAATTGCTTTTAATATATATTGAATTAGAAATTGCAACTCTTAGAGTTATTCATATTTTTATGTAACGCAGAGAATATCAGTTAATGCCTTGGTTTATGAAAGAAAGGAATTTTTTTTTAAGGGTATTATAGTCACTCAGTTTTTAATGGTCAATTTAGTAATTCAAGTTTGATATTTGAGGTTTCCACTTTTTAGCATAGTATGTATGTATATGTATGTATATATAATGATTGATGAATATTTGAGTGAAATTTTACTAGTGGAATTTGGGGGGGGGGGGGGGTAGGGCGAATGCCAAAACCATGGTCTTAGGAGCCAATGCCAAAACTTTGGACTTAGATAAGTAGTGAAATACTATGACTACAGCCTACAGGGAACGCTCACCTTGGACCGCATATTCCACCAAATGGTCGGAGCCAAACCACTCTTGACTCACTACACGCTTTATATACTCGTTTCCTATTACTCTTCAATGGTGGTCAAGACATTTTTAAAACTACAAGAATTTAAATATTTAATAAAGAGTATTTTGGTATTTGTCAAATCCTTTTTTCTTTTTCATTTCGTACCTAAAGAGACTTATCTAGTTAACATAAAAGTATGCGTGGGGAAACTCTACTTGTATGCTATCCAATTTCATTTCGAGTTTAAGTTATATATCGGTTAGGGTAAAAATCATTCTTACGCTATTAGATCACTCAAAAAATATTTATAGATAAGCCTCAATAAATATGAAATTTTTAATCATGCGAGTAAGACAAATTACTTGTTACCGCAGATGAGCAAATACTTTTATCTGCACTTCTTCTTGAGAGCAGAGATAATTGTCCCCTAAGATGATGCACACTACACTAGCTAACAAACCACTAAGCGCGACATTAAAGCATATTGAGAGTAGAGATAATTGTCCGGTGTATAAATTAAATTCATTCTAAAATCTCGAAAAGTTGCAAAATAAGTCCTCTACAACATTGGCTTAGCTAGGTTCCCTCGTTCAAACTTTAAACCATTAAATAAACTTTTTTTTATGAATTTGTGCACTAAACTTTTTAGATCAAACTACACAACATTTAGCTAAACAATTTAAAAACTTTTAATAGAATTATAATTTTATATATCAAAATTAAAATAATATTAGATATTTTACTAATAAAAGTAAGCATAAAACTAAAGGAAAGAGAGAGTTGAGAGGATTTGTAGTTTGTAGAGAGTTTTTGTTGAAGAATATAATTTTTTGTAGAGCTTGACTTTTAAATTATAAAATTTATTTAAGAAATAACTTTTAGTTAAAAAATTTAATTTTAACATTAGTTGTTTATTTCTACAAAAATTTTAAGACTTATTTTGTTAGAAAAATTTTTAGATAGAAAAAGAATCAAAGAAACCATATATGGTGGTCTCCGTTTAGTTTTGGCAAATAAAATAGATAAAATTGTGAACCCGTAAAATAATACGTCACTTTGAACACTCTGCATCATTCAACTATATTAATGATGTTCAAAATAGAATATATAATTATATCAAATACTCTTAATATTTAATTTATATATGCAATATAATCTTTCGACATAGGGCTGCTACCCCACTGCTCTACAACGTTTTTTTAGTTAACGCAGTTTGTCCCTACCTATCCAGACTAATACATATCCCATGAAACTCAATGCACCGTCCGAGCCCCAATTCTCCTCTTATCATATATAGTCCTCTGACTTCTCATAGAAAACATTCTGCCCACTGTCCCACCACCCACTATAAACTTTTGGCATTAGTTTAGTTTGGCGCATGTAACATGGGACTGTTCCATCTATATCTATAAATTCTGTCATTTGAGTACTGCAGCAAAAAAGGTTACTACATTAATATTATTACTACACAATATATAGCCTCATCCACATTCCAAGAATCTGTAATACCAAACCCAATGACAAACATGAGGCTCTTAGCCTATCGATGCTTCGACTTTGACATGTTTGTTAGGATTGAAATAATCAGGTCTCATGCGGAATCTAGCAAAGTAAATATTGAACGACGATAAATCAGACAATAAAAGAGAAATATATCAAAAGAAACACAAATATTTAATGTGGTTCGGTTAATTGACCTACGTCCACGGCGAAGATGAGCAATCTAATATATAAAAGAGAGTACAAAATATCGAGAGAACAACCTCACGAAAAGGCAAACAAAAGTGACATACTAACACTTGTCCTATAAAGTTCCCCCCTAAACACGACTCTCAAACCTCTTATGGCTACATTGAGGATGTTGCTGAATGAGAAGGAAGAATACTCAATTTATAGAAGCCCAAACCTTTTCCTACAAGAAAAGAGACTAGCCAAACATGAAAGATTTATAATTTTATTCTATAAGAAGGAAAACTCAATTATAGTAAATATGTTGCTCTTTCTTTCGAAAGATAAAAAAATCAAATATGGTAAGAAAATAAGAAAAACACCTAACAATGTCGCCACCCAAGTATGCCACATGTCTTTATTCGAAGAGTTTCATGCTGACGAACTGTGGACTAGCTACAAGAGCAGATGCAAGGTAATCAAGAACCTCTACGCCACGCGTGCCGTTCAAATGGAGAAAAAGGTTCTCAAATTTGGTATTCCCACAATCCAGCTGGACCAGTTACGTGGCAGTTCACGATGACGAGGAGGAGATCACCAGGCTCGGGCACGGTGACGTGGTGATTGCTTATCGAATGAAGTACCGCCACCTCATCCGAATGACTCGAAAATTTACGTGCCACGTTAACTTATTTACCGGATGACATGGCACCTAAAAATTACGATCAACCCATGGTACAAAGTGGATTGTTGAGCTTGTACACGATAGAAAAACGAATGTGATCATTAATTAGAGAAGAAATTGACAACATTCTTAATGCCTAATTATAAAGACGTGCCATTAAGTATAACTGTCACGGGCCACAGTCTTGGAGCTGCCCTTGCAACATTAACAGCGTACGATATAACTACAAAATTTGGTCACGCACTTAACAGTCATATCATTTGGAGGGCTTAGAGTAGGTAACAAAAGTTTTAGATGCCAATTGGAGAAAAGTGGTGCAAATGTTCTCTCATTGTCAACTCCGACAATCCAATTACAAAAGTTCCGAGGTTCGTGATCGACAAGATGATGATGTGGGGTAAAAAGGTGACTGCCCACGTGGCAACGACGGGGCTGCCAAGCTGGCTTCAAAAATGCATGGAGGATGCACAATGGGTATATGCTGAGGTAGGCAAAGAACTTAGATTAAGTAGTAAAGACGACTACAAAATTAGCAAAGCTGGAGACGTTGCCACGTGTCATGATCTCAAGACGTATTTGACTTGGTGAATAATTTTGTAAGTGAAAAGGATGTACCGAAGAGAGAGCAACAAGAAAGAACAGCGGCTTTAGTTTGACAAATCTTTCTTTACTCTGTACAGAGAATAGGGATAGGAAAGAGGATCACACGTGAGTCTTCTTGAAAATCCACACCAAAAATGTGTGAGGTGAAAAAAATGTACAAAGATTGCACGTACTTTTTTTTATCTTTTGAGAAAGGGTTCGTAATCGATGAAGATGATGTGACATAAAAAGGGACCACACACGTGGCGACAACGGGTTGCCAAGCTGGCTTCAAAAATGCATGTAGGATACATAGTGAGTATATGCAGCGGCGGACCCAAAATTTTGTGCAAGCGAATTTAATCTTAGAAGTACATAACTTTAGTCGTAAAATAATAGTTGTCAAGTGAGTTCAAATAAAATATTTATACAAAATTTACACAACTTTAATCCTAATTTATACATATATACAGTATTATTTTTTGATAAAGCGAGTTCAGTTGAACCCGCTAGCCACCACGTGGGTCCGCCACTGAATATATGAAAAGGCAAGGGTGGGGATAAAATCCGAAAAATTGAATTCCGAAGCGAACCGAATTAATTTGGTATTTCGGTATCGGTCTTTTTGGTATTTCGGTATACTTCAGTACAGAAATTACGGTATTTCGGTATTTTGGTACGGTATACGGTATTGAGTTTTTGATATTTCGGTATTTCGGTATATTGAAATACCGAAATATTTAAGTCCAGGCCCAACTCTATTTCTATTTTCCAGCCCAATAAACCTAATCCCAACACCTCAAGCCCCCTAATTCCCTAATCCCTTAGCGCTCCTAGCGGCCTTTTTAGGCCTAGAGAAAGCAGACTTACAGGCAGTAGCTTCTACTGCTTACCCCCATTCCCTTTTCTATTTTCTAACCCTAGACTTCTCTAAAAAAATTACAACAGTGCTTAGCTGCTGTTGATTCACGACTACAATAGCAGAGGGCGACAACGACTTCACGTCCTCGGTAGCAAGTGTATGCCCTCTCTGTTGCATCTTATTATTGTTTAATTTTGATTTCTGCTGATGCTTGTTAGATGGAAGATGTTGTTGTTGTGTTGCATTCTGCTGCTCGTCTAAAGAAGTGCTTGATTGGACAATTGTGTTTATTGTGTTTATTGTTTAATGTACTTTCTGCTCCTGATTTATGTGTTTATTGATTGATTAGTGCACTTTAATTCTGCTGATGCTTGTTGTTGTCAGCCTCGTTAGTTGGCTAGTTGCTTGGTATACTTGAATTCTGCTAAAGTTGCTTTGTAAACTTTAGCAGGCTGCTAGCTTATTCAAATGATGCTTCTTCATGTATTGTCTAGTAGCTAGCTTAGCATATCGTGTCCAGTCCACTCCATTTATATAATCTATTTCGTTAATGTATCAAACTGAAACCGTACCGAATCAAAATAAGAAATACTGAACCGTACCGAACTACTTTGGTACGGTATTTGATATACACAATTGATAAACCGAATAACGAAATACCGAACCGAAGTTCTTAAATACCAAACCGAAGTATCGAATGCCCACCTCTATGTATAGGCGTATCCAAGTCGAGGGATATGAGTTTACGGAAACCCATACTCCTCTCCCTATATGATATATAATAATGTTATATTTTACAAAATTACTTAAATATATGTGCTTGAACCTATGCTCAAAGATTATTATGGTGCAATTATTATCTGATGCACTTCTACAAGTGAAATTGGCAGTTCAAATTCTATTCTGAACGGTCTTATTTTTGACACGGAGTGTGTGTGTGTGTGTGTGTGTGTGTGTGTGTGTGTGTGTGTGTGTGTGTGAGAGAGAGAGAGAGAGAGAGAGAGAGAGAGAGAGAGAGAGAGAGAGAGAGAGAGAGAGAGAGAGAGAGAGAGAGAGAGAGAGAGAGAGAGAGAGAGAGAGAGGGTTATGGTAAGAGAATAAAGTTAAATCAGTCAAATATAAATTCTAGATCCACCTCTTCATAATAGTGTACCCATCATCTTGAAATCTTGGATCCGCCTCTCAGTATATGCTGAGGTGGGCAAGGAACTTAGATTAAGTAGTAAAGACGACTCTAAAATTAGCAAACGAGATGTTGACATATGTCATGATTTCAAGACATATATGCACTTAATAAATAATTTGTGTTAGTGTATAGGGTAAAATATGTTCATATTAAATGCTCGCATAATAACGTGACACGTGGAGCCGAAGGCAGATGGGAAGTGAGGAAAATGGAAATCAAGTCCGAGGGCAGTGATCTTGTTTGTTCTCGAAGGGAATGCTGCTCATAAAGACCAAATAAATGCTTGTTACCCGATAACATTTGATGAAAAATATTATGTAACATTAAGTACGTAGCCCGTTACAGAGAATATGACGTTTATAGCCCACCGTTACACATTGTTCAATAGCCCCCATAATTGTCATTTAAAAAGAGTTTCATCCTAGGACCTTGTTCCCTAGGAGAGACTATAAATAGTGAGTTCAACAACTATTGTAAGGGACACATATTTTCTGATAAGCTTATGCTATATACTGTTCAAAGCTCGATAATATTTTATCTTCTTGCTTATTAAGATCGTTATTATTGCCTCCAAAAGCTCTACTCCCGGAACCACGATTTTTGCTGTCTTATCTCGATTTCAACGCTAAATATTACATTCTTATATAATTTATTTACTATTTTGGGATCAAATCGATTCACTTGTCTATAAACCACGTATAAATTCGAGTGTATCGTTTTATGGGTAAACAGTTTGGCGCCCACCGTGGGGCTTAGATAATTGTATAATTGAGTTGATCCTTGCGTCTATTACTAACCTGTTTGATTCTTTGTTCTTAGCAAAAATCATAAAAATGGCAGATAATGATGTCAATATCGCACACAACGTTGAGGCTCAAGGAAATCAACCTCAACACGAAGACTCGATCAGTAATACCCACAACAAGGGGGATGAGGCCATGCCGGTCCATGACGGGCAATATCCACGACATAATCGAGAGGCAACTCTTGGTGATGCTAAAAATGAGCATGTCGCTGAAACAGTAAGGATCCTGAGGGAGCAACAAAAGGTTATTATGGGCCACCTCTCACGACAGGATCATTTCATGATGAAGTTGAGGCAAGCATTATCAGGTGCTTCTAACAACGCGAATGGACGGGGTCCAGTTCCTCCCGGTGCTTCCCTAAACAAAACAACGCAGAGGGTCGACAACAACACCCCGAGGGGCAAAGTCGGCTTCGACAGGGTCGGGGAAACGGTAGCGGATCCGGTAACAACAGTGAGAATGATCCCTTTAAAATTGAACTCATACGGTTTATAAGGGAAATAAATGCCCGTATGGATCAAATTTCGGGTGCACCACCAGTATTGAAAGGACCGAACTCAAAGAAATACACCCAATTATCGTTCAAACCAAGAGCGACACTAGAATTGATCCGGAAGCGGTTCAAGATGCAAGACGTGCCGAAGTATGATGGGACTTCGGATCCTCAGGAGAACATCACCATTTATACAACAGCGGTGGAGGGGAACGACTTAGCTCCACACGAGATTGAGTTAGTCTTACTGAAGAAATTTGGGGAGACCCTCCCGAAAGAGGCTCTAACATGGTATTCATTTTTACCCGTGCATTCAATAGATTCCTTCGAGATGCTCGCAGATTCTTTTATCAAGGCCCATGCGGGAGCTAGGAAGGTACATGCCCGAAAGGCTGACATATTTAGGATTGCACAAGGAGAGTCCGAATTGCTACAGGAGTTCATGACCAGATTCCACAAAGAAATGATTCTCTTACCGGTCGTACCAGATGAATGGGCAGCTAAAGCATTTACTAAAGGGCTAAATCCAAGGAGCTCCAATGTTTCCTAAAATTTTAAAGAAAGTCTGCTCGAGTTTCAGGAAATAACATGGACAGATGTTCATAACAGGTACGAGTCGAAGATAAGAATTGAGGATGAAGGGTCGGGACCGGGACCGGGAGAAGAATAAGGAGAAATTGAAGGATGGTTTTGACACAGATCAACAATCTTTTAGAGGTCGGTTTTTGCCCTATGAAAGGGCCGAAGGACGCGGCAGAGGTTATCGATCGGCAGATAGATTGACTACCGATAGGAGAGCTGATCGAGGCCAGAATAACAGATCATTATAGGACAAGGAGATATCGGGTTCCCGAGATTCCTCCTACCCCGAGCTTTCTGAATACAACTTCAATGTCTGCGTAGTGGAACTGGTGTCGGCTATAAGGAACATTAAGGAAGCACGGTTCCCGAAGCTAATGAGATCCGATCCTAGTCAGAGGGATCCAAATTTATGGCACGAATATCATTGGACCAATGGCCACCGAACTTGGGATTGCCAGCATTTTGAGCAAGGAGGTGGTGACATTGCTGAAAAACGGCCATTTGAGAAAATGCTTAAGCGATCGGGCTAAGAATAACTACCGCCGCAATTGTGATAACGCGGAACCCTCGAAAGTAGGAGAAGATCCACTTCGTATGGCGATCAACATGATTTTAGGGGGGGGGGGATGACATCAACAGTGTGACATTTTTAATGGAAAAAAGACGAAGGTATGAGTAACCCACATCAAGAGACTCCGGGAAGTCACTGAGGACAACATTACTTTCATTGAGGAAAACGCAGATGGACTACTGCTACCTCACAACGATGCCCTGGTAATTTCCCTTAATGTTTTGAATTTTAAAATTAAACGTGTATTGGTGGACCTAGGAAGTTCAACCAATATTATCCAAAGGAGAGTGCTAGAACAAGCCAAGTTAACTGGAAGCATTATTCTAGCCACAAAGCTCCTCGCCGAGTTTGTGTTGGCAAGCGTAACAACCCGAGGGGAAATGCTACTATTTAAATATGTCGAGGGGGTAGTGAAGATGACCCTTTTCGAAGTAGTAGATGGCGATATAGGTCACAATATCATTCTTGGAAGACCATGTCTTCATGAGATAAAGGTTGTACCGTCAACATATCTCCAACTTTTAAAATTCCCGACTCTGGAGGGAATTAAGCTTATAAAATGAGATCAACCGATAGCAATGGAGATGAACACAATCTCAGTTTCCAGTAGCAAAGGGAAGGAGCATGCAACATACAGATTACAGGAACTGACGCCTCAAATGCACACCTCAAAACAAGGTATGAAACGGTCGATTGCAATAATACTAACCCAACGAAGAGTCGGGATCGAATCCATAATGGAGCTAGATGGGAGTTAGGAGTATATATTCTAATGCGTAAAATTGAATTATCTTAATTTGCGCTTCCACAAGAAAGGGTTTTGTTTCTATTTCTAGTTTAAAAACTAAAGATTGCAAAATAGAGAAATAAGACTAAGATAATTGTTTTTGATATTTTTCAAACAGTTAAAAGCCTAGGGATGTGACCATTACCTAGGTGTTTTCCTAATGGGATAAAAACCTTAATGCTTGTTTTATTGATCGGGGTATATTATAGCTATCTACTCTCAATTACCCACTCAATACCTCTCGGTCAGAGAATGGTTTTGCCCAATTTGGCTTTCTCAAGACCAAATAGGTATCACACCATACAGTTGATAAAAGTTCAAGTTGGTCAATTACTATCTCTAGGTTGAACCCTTTAATTGAGTTAATCAATCTCTCGATTGACCCAATTCCTTGTTAGCCAAGTTTTCCTAGACTAAGTCTCTCTATCTCAAGTAGAGACTAAGTCCAATAGGCATGAACTAATATTTGCAACCATTAATTCTACAAATTAAAGCATGAATTGGGCTAAATAATAAACACCCAATCATAAACAAATACTAATTTAATTACCCATAAGGTGAGCACACTAGAGTTGGGTCACAACCCTGATAAATATCTAGCTACTCATGCTTGAAATTGAAGAAAGAGAAGAAGAAATACTAATTAACCTCATAATGTAAAGTTAAAATGATAAAATCTATAATAAAATACACCAAACTATAGAAAACCTCCAAAAGAGGCAAAGAAAAATGGCTACAGAACTTGCTTATGTCAAAACCTTCCTTAATTTTATGAAACTTGTCTATTTATACAAGGCTGGAAATTTCAGACAAAAATATTTTTCGGGAGGTTCTGCGGTTGCACAATTCCATGTACGGTCCACATAATTCTTCATTTGGCAGAAGCTGGGGTTTTGCGGCCGCACAATTCTGATATGCAGCCGTGAGGCAATATTTGTCCGCAGATTTAATATTGCGGCTGCAAAGCCCTCTTTTGCGGTCCGCAATAGTATGATTGCGGCCTCAAGAAAGTCTTCTGCGGCCACACAAATCTTGTGCGGACCGCAATTCCATGAAACTCTGGACTTGGTCTTTTTTTCATCTCTCTGATCTTGGTCTCACAATACATGTGTCCGTAATTTGCTAAAACATCTGTTGGGTTTTCCTTCTTTGGTTGTAGCCGCAGATGGAATTCTGCGGACCACAATTTCTTCTGCGGACTGCACTTTGTATGCTTCTGTATCCTTTTGCTGCCTTGTGCTTGGACTACTCCTCTTTGAGCCGGATTTCATCTCGAGAGTCCAACTTCTAACATTCTTGCAATTTTGCACATTTCATTAGTTTTGGGAATGCAATGCAATGCTTTTAGACTAAAACAAAAGCTAAAAGGCATTAATAAGTAGTCAAAATTCCCACTTATCAACTCCCCCAAACTTTAAGTCTTTGCATATCTTCAAGCAAACAAAATAGTTCCCACCTCCATAAGTTAAGGGTCATTTCAGCCAGGCAAAGATGAGACATTCACATATTTGTTGGGACCAACAATTACCCATACTACTTATGTATTATCAAAAAAGTGACAAGTTAAACATTTATGCACATATAATTCTAATGTGACACTTGAGTATCACGAGTTGACTTTACTCATCAAGGATGCTTGCTCTCTCATGTAGGTCATTGTGGATTCTAAACTCCTCCTCTTCTACTCTCCGTTTGCATAGCTCACTTAAGAATTTTAGCACTCAATCCAAAGGCTTATGAAAGGTTCACTCATCTCTCTCAAGAGAATGCCGCAAGTACTACTTCAAGTACCATAGGCTTGCCTCTCATGTAGATCGCTACTTATGTAAGCTTACTCGTCTTGAAATCAAGTAGGACTTCTTTCGGGATGTAATGAAGGCTTTTGGGTTAGGGTTGGATACAATATGGTTGAGTGGTTACACCTTTCCTTAAGCACTCCATCTTTTTATTTTCGGCTCACTCCTTGCCAATTCTCTGAGGCATTTTATTTTTCTTGGGGGACTAGAGAGACTTAAATCACTCTTTCTTGATCATTACACTCATATTTCTCAATGTTTGGGCTCATTGCCTTTCTTTGAATCCCTTCAACTCTTCTACTTATTCATTTTTGTTGCACTTTTTTCTTTTGTTCTTTTCTTTTCTTTGCCTTTTCTTCTCATCATTTCTTTTTCTCTTTTTGTGCCTTGATACCCTTTTTCAATTTCCTCGTCTCTCCCCCAAACTTGCATTTTTAGCCATTTGTTTCACATGAGTGTTAAGGAAAGATCAGGTGCCAAGAGAGGGTCACAATAGAACGAGTAAAGGCTTGTAACATGGTTTTCAAATGAGAAAGACTAAAGGCTCGAAGAGGTTGACTAGGGATGGCATCATTGGTAGGCAATAGAGAACTCAAACGGGCCAAGGAAAGCCTTCAATCATTTTTCAAGCCAAGCAAAACTTAGGAGTTCTAGACCTTTCACAGGGGTACTTGGACTAACAACAAAGCATCTCACCCCTCACAAAACTAGATTGTTAAAGAGGAAAGAGTCGATGGACCACAACGACCACATTCAATATTGGAAATCACTATGGTTCGATTAAACCACTCGATGGTTGCCTAAGTTAACACAAGAGTCACAAAGTCACTAACTAGATCTATTTCATTCAAAAACCTTATTTCTAACCATACACACGTAGTTAAGTGTGTTGGTACCAAGTGAAGCATGTTTGACTCTTCGAGCATGACTTAATTAGGTCTTTTTATTCATTACTACTACTATTATTACCTAAACACAAATACGGACTCAGTACCCTAAGAAGGTTGGCACGCCATCCATCATTGGGAAGAGTCACTCGATTCACACAAAAACTACCTTTGAAAAGAACCGTGGCATTAAGAAAACCAAAGGCTTATTATCTACTAAAATATAAAAAGAATCTACTAAATCAAGAAGAAGCTATTAGTTCAAAAAGAAGCTACTCACTTAAACACTAACTAATAAAAAAATAAACATAAAGAAGCTACACATCAAAAACTATTGAAAGCCTAACGAATATACACAATGGGGGAGAAAGAGAAGATATATACATAATAAGGAAAGAGAAGAAAAATAATGTCAAGTTATTACAAACCAATTGTCTCAGAATTATCAAATAAGATCAAATAAACTCCACCCCCTTAATAAAAATAAGCATTGTCCCCAATGCTTAACAAAATAAGAGTAAAGGAAGGGAAAGAGTGAAGAAGACTCCCTATGGCTCCTTGGAAATCTCCGTGTCCCTACCAATATCACCACCCTCAATCTCCTCCAACTGGATCTCATCATCCTCAACTCTGGGAGTGACTGGGTTGGTGAACATCTGACGCACTTCCTCGGCAGTGTCGGCAGTAGATTCTGGCTCCTCAAACTGGATAGCTGGTGCCACCGGTGCTGTAGGATCCGGGCCTGGGTGGTATGGGTCAATCAACATGTCGAATGGAATATCTCTGGCTGTAACAAGCTTGGTAACCTATCTCTGGAGCTTGTCCATTGACTTCTTGGTTCTCTAGGAGCTTCTTAAGAGTTTCTTCCACTAATGGGGGCATCTGAGGTGCTGGAATAGAAGATTGCGATGGAATAGTACTGGATAAGTCAGACAGCTTTGCAGTGACTATTTGCATCCAGTTGTTGAGGCTCACCAATGTTTTGGAGACTCGTAGCGTAGAAAATAGAGCAATAGGCATGTGCACCAGCTTCAAAGCCGAGGTAGAACTTGTGGCAGGAACTATTGTGGGAACTGAGGATGGTGGTGGAGGCATAGCTACAGCACTAGATGAAGGCCCAACCGAAGTGGATGGAATATCAATTGCCTCTGCAAATACTACCGATGGCTCATCATACTGGCCTGTGGTGGTCGATGTCTGAATCATTTTCCTAGGGTGGTGTGCATCCATCAGTGAGTACCATGAGAATGGTTTCTTTGGTTGCACCTTTGTGTCAAAGTCCCTCGAGTCTACCCTCGCATCCGTGAGATACTCTGTAATGGTGTTGTGATAAGGGTAAGATGTGTCAGCTTACCAGGAAACCATATAGATATTGGCCGACATCACGACACCCACATTGATAGGGTACCCGACCATGATGGAAGCAACTAGAACCGCCCGAGGGATAGGAAGATATGTCTCATTCTGGCACAGGTCTAGCCTGCTGCATACAAAGGTTTGCCACCCCTTTGTCTCAAAGCTCAGTGTACTCCTATGAATAGAAACCCCTGCTGTGATCCAAGGTGGTGGCGGCCCAGGAGCTGCTAAAATCTCTGCTAGCGAAGGACGAGCTGCATCCCTAAGTGCATATTTCTCTAAGTACTCTGTGGGCTAGACATCATCAAAACCCAAGTAAGTGTTCAATGTGTGCTGATCAAATCGCACCTTGAGGTTCCTCACTTTAGTTACCTTTGTCCCTTTCTTAATATGCACCATATTGGCTTAGAATTTCCGAACAAGGTACTCCGTCACATCCACTATGCTCTGGGTAAACCACATCCACTCTTTGCATTCCTGAAACTTCCTCAAAACTACAGGGTTATAATTTTCTAAATCTTTCAACTTAAATTGTCGCTTAAGAGTGAGCAACCTCACTAGACACCAATCATGAAAGCTGGAGAAAGGAGCCAAACTAACAAACCGATATTCCCACACCTCTTTCTTCTTCGACCGCTAAAGGCCGGCAACTGTAGCATCTCCCCCTCTACCATTATCGGAGATGTACGAAACTGATGTCTCTGGTGCCTGGGGGACAAGTGTAGTAAAAGGCTTAGAAGCCTGAATGACACTCTCCTAACCTTCGGAAGTGCCGTGTTATATGGATGACTCATCACAGAGCCGATACTTCTCTGGCGGCCTTGACAAGATAGACGATTGCTTATGTACAGAGGATGAGTTTCCCTCTGATGCTTCCCTAGATGGGGCATAAGAACTGGTCTCGAAAAGGTCTATGCCTCTCCCTTTGCATGTTGTTGTTTTCTTCCTGATTTCCTGATTTTGGGTACTAGGCAAAGGTCTTTTCCCCCATCCCCGAGAAGGGTCACCCCTTCCTTTTGAAGTGTCACCTCTACCTCTAGATTGAACCATTTTCTGTACCAAGCGAAGGCGAATGTTAGATGCAATTCAAGTTCAGACATACAATGAATGTAAGGACACACCAAAGGATACAGTGAGGGACATTGTTGAAACATCTTTGAAGGGTAGAGATTTGCGGTCTGTAGATTTTACATTGCGGACGCAGAATGGGACTTGTGGACAGCACAATTCTCATTTGCGGCCGCAGAATTGGATTGCGGTCCGCTCATTTCTCATTGCGGCCGCAACTCAGATACCACCAACATGCCAATTCTGATAACAAAGAATTGGCTCTTTTGCGGCCGCAACATGTTTTCTGCGGTCCACACAAAGTGTCTTACGACCACACATGAGAGTCACCAAATTGACAACTCTCCGATCAAATGAAATAGGTTGTTCTGCGGTCGCAATGGGATTTTTGCCGTCCGCACATTTTTTATTGTGGCCACAGAACCATGCCTTGCTAAGGTACCCTAGACTTAGCTTGTGCTGCCGTAGATTTTAATCGATTATGAATAGACAGTCATTTTTACCTAGGGCTTGAAATGTTTGCACAATTTTCACCTGGAAACAAGATCTATGCATAAAAATCTATTGACCCATTCCCCCTAGAGCATTTTCCAGTCTACCCACTACAGATTTACCCCATATGGTTGTTCAAATAGATTCAACAGATAAATGGTCTAAATTCGACTAAAAATCTAATAATTAAAAGAAATTAACAAGATTATGAAGTATACCAGATGTGAATGAGTGAAAGAAATGAGTGATCATAGTTGCTAGGTGTGTGGGCAGATGGTTCAAGAAAAAATTTCAAATTTGTGCAAGTTGTGAGCTTAGAGAGGGGAAAAGGTAATAATAGCCCTAAGCCCTCTATTTATACTTGTCGGTTTTATTCAACGAAAGGGGAAGTGAGTGCGCCCGCAAATTTCCAATTACGGTCTGCACTCTGTTACCTGGGGGCTCAGTTGCCCTGTCGTTTTGCGGTCCGCAGAATTTGGTGTGCATTCACAAATTTAATTGCGGACCGCAAATTTTGTGTTGCGGCCACAGATTGGCCATTTTTCTGACGTACCAACTTCAGAGAACTATCACTTTCCACTTCCAATTTGTGCGGTCTGCAATGTAATTTTACGATCGTAGATCACCTTCTACTACAACAACCATAATTCTGAGGTCCGCACAATACAATTGTGGTCCGCAATTCTTTTCACACTTAACCAAATTTATGGGCACAAATGATGTAAAGCACACTCATCTCTGCAACACACTTCAAATCCAGTTAGCACAAAATAACACCCAACTATAAAAGAAGAAAAGAAAAGAAAAGAAAAAGAAATATGGGTTTCCTCCCAAGAAGCGCCTGATTTAACGTCGTGGCACGACGCATGTTACCATCATTTGAAATGAATCACCACCACAATGTGGCCATCACCAACTTTTCCCAAATAGTGCTTCACCCGGTGACCATTGACTCGGAATACCTCATTGTTTTTATTCTTCAAGTCCAATGAACCAAAAGGTGTCACACCCATAATTTCAAAGGGACCACTCCATTTAGACTTTAGCTTTTCGGGAAACATCCTCAATCGTGAGTTGAACAACAACACAAGATCGCCCACCTTGAACTTTTTGTTCCAAATGTATTTTTCATGAAGATATTTCATCTTTTCTTTGTACAAGGACGAACTTTTATAAGCATGGTACCAGAAGTCATCCAATTCATTCAAATGTGCAACCCTCAAGTTAGCGGCTACATCTCAATCAAGATTCAACTTCTTTAGAGCCCACATGGCTTTGTGCTCAAGTTCCATCGGAAGATGATAAGTTTTTCCGAACACCAATCGGTGTGGAGATATTCCGATAGGAGTTTTGAAAGCCGTCCGATAAGCCCACAGTGCATCATCAAGCTTCTTGGACCAATCCATCCGATTAGCATTCACTATTTTGGACAATATACTCTTTATCTCCCGGTTGGAGACCTCCACTTGACTGCTGGTTTGTGGATGATAGGGAGTCGTAACTTTATGAGTAACAACATACTTGCTAAGTAAAGTGTCAAAAGCTTTTATGCAAAAATGCGACCCCTCATCTCTTATGATCACCCGCAGAGTACAAAACCTTATGAAAATATTCTTCTTCAAGAATGCCACAACGCTCCTCGCTTGGTTGTTGGGTAGAGCAATGGCCTTAACCAATTTAGACACATAAGCAATCACGACAAAGATGTAGGTGTTTGATGAATGGTGATTTTACCACTTATTCTAGTCTCTTTTCTTTAGTTTTTGTGTATTTTAATTATAAAATAGGGTGATTTATGGTGTGCATTGCTAGATTTTTAGGTAAATGAAATCTCAAAGAAAATTGAAATTAAATGACGTGGAATCATACAAAATGCGAGAAAGAAGTTCAAAACCTTCCAGTGAAATCAATTCTATAAAGACTAGTCAATATCTATTGTCTCGCATCCGCGAGAAATGGTGCGCAGATGCCGAATAAGGCATGCAAGGCCGAACTCGCACCTGCGAGTGGACAACCACTTCCGCGGTTACGCTTCTGTGTGTAAATGTCCGCATATGCGTTTACGCTTGAAGGCCGCTTATGCGGACGCGCTTCTGCGTGCTTTGGACCGCTTCTGGGGAACATCAATTTTCCACCATCTTCGCTTCTGCGAGCAGGCATCCACATCTGTGGAACCGCACCTATGAGGATTCTTCCACAGGTGCGGTCAACGGGCTTCAGACCTGGACACTTATGCCATTTCACATTTTCTTCATTCCAAACCCATAAATACACGACCTACCTTATTGGAAATAGATCTTTTGGCTTATTTTCAGTCTCTTGACTAGAGAACACAAGTATTGGAGCTAGGGTTCTTGCGCACACACTTGGGACTTGAAGATTTGAAGCTTTTGGTTGAGAATCTCTTACCAATTTATGTTCACTTCTTCATTTACTTGCTTTGTAATGTATATATAAGTGTGTAGTAGTTTTTCCAACACTTGAATCTTGTTTATGGGATTATTCGTATTTGAAGTGTGGATTAAATATCTTGTTGTGCTTGTGTATTGAACGGTTTTTATTTATTATGAAGTGAGTTATTGTTTATTTAATTATTCTTGTTCTTTAAGGTTTTCTAAGGGATTAGTTAACTCTAGGAATCGCCCATTTACTTTGAATTAATTTTAAAAAAAATAATTTGGGGTTGGGAAAGATTAATTAACAAGAACTTGAGGCGTTAACCCTAATATTATAAATTCTACCTAGGGATACGATTGAACTACTTGTAGCCATGTTCGGGTGTGCTTAATCTCTTAATTGTTTTAGGGATAATTCAATTAGGAAGCCTTGTTAGTCTTCAGAAAAATCTAATATAGAATTATTACTCGTGGCTAATTAACATAAACTCGCTCATATTTGTAAAATCGTGAAATAAATTGGATCGTTACTTGAGTGTAATTACCAATGCATCCATGCTTGTAACCATCGATCATTTTTACTCGCTTTCTAGGTTAGTTTATATTTTTGCAATTAGTTATTAATATTTTCTCAAATCATTTCTACGTGTTTGGCTTAGCATAATAAGTGATAATTCTCTTACACGCCTAATCACCTACATATTGTTCTCTGTGGGATTCGATCCCGACTGATAGTTGGGTAAATTATATTGCATGTGACCGTGTCCATTTAGTTTTTAGTAGTGGATTTGGACGTCATCAAAACTAGATAAAATTTCCAAGAGAATTTTGGATGCGAAGTGCCTTAAAATTAGGTTTAATCAAGTCGTGTAATCATATAGTGCACTAATCTAGCAGTCTTGAGTATAAATTTTATGCCAAAAATCATGTTTGGAATAAAAATATTTTTAGGCAGTTTCTGGGGTTATTTGAAACCCCTCATGAACACTGTAGAAGCAGACATATCGCCGCAGAAGCGGGCTCGCACCTACGATGCCCATTCCGCATGTGCGAGTTTTGGCTAACAGTCACTTCTCACAGATGCGACAGAATCTCCGAAAAAACGGAGCTGTACCTGTGAGGATTTTTCCACAGGTGCGGTAACAGTGCAGTTTGTGGAAAAATAGTAGCTTTGCAACTGGAGCTTCCGGAGCTAGTTTAGCTTGATTCTTTGGCCAAATTGCATTGTTTTGAATTGCTTAACTTGATTATAATATCCGACTAACTTGTTTTGATTTTTTATAGGTACTTTAAGCTTAAAATGAACCCGAACATGAATGAAAATGCGGTGGTTGATCATGAAATTGGGGATGAAGATGAGGAGGAACAATTCGACACTGAACGATTCATGTCTGCTAATTGTCAACGCCGATATTATGACAACCTTCTTACAAAGAAGGTTGTTCTTGAAAAGGGAATCTCCGAGGCTAAATTGACCGAGTTGCTTCCAGATTTTTATGGCCGTCTACAGACTACCGGCTGGTCTTGTTTCATGCCTACCTCATGTAAGGCCAATGAGGAGTGGGCTCGTGAGTTCCATGCAAACCTTAAGTGTCAAACTTCAACGACTCTCAACTCACCATCAGAGGCAAAATAGTGAGGTTTGGAAATGAATAAATCAATGATTTTCTAGGGCTTCCTGACCATCCACTTGAGCCGGTACAAGAAAAAGATCATTGCTCAAAAGAAGATTGGCTAGTTTCTAAACTTTATCGAGCCAGCATGAGAGCAAAGTGGGCAAATATGTTAATGTCAGTTTGAATGAGGCAAAAATATGGCTCTACATCATCTGCAATAGAGTATCACCATGTGGAAAGGTTTCGGATGTTTCATATGGTAGAGCCTTGATGATTGCGTGCATACTAGACGACATTCATGTGAATGCCTGCCATTATATCCTTCAGGAGCTGAAAGTGTATTTTCTAGACGACAAACCAGGCTTGATGTTCCCTTAATTGATTACAGAGTTATATTATCGGGCAGTGGTTGAGGTGCGTAGCACCGATCTGTGGTTACCGGCCAATAAACCCTTTCATCCGTTAAGAGTAACAGGCGAGGGTAGTGCAGTAAAGAGCAAAAAGAGGAAAGTCACCATTGCTGCTAGGCCAGAGTCTTCCTCACAAGTAGACCTGCCTGAGGGACCATTTGGGATGTTGAACTCACAGCTTGTCTCCATCCGTGACTTAGTGACACATTGTCATGCCCCAAAACCGAGGAGCGCGACCGGCGCTTAACCGAGTGAACCCGACCGAGCAAACCTGTTAGATTCCTTCTACCCAAACTCATTCATGAATAAAGAGAATATATGTTTTCCTTAATCAACCAATAAAGTTATCATGTTACAATACCAATTTCTTACTATCAATTACTTTATTTTAAAGTATCAATTCCAAACACGTTTTTCATAATCTGAAGTGGAAATAGTAATTCAAGAACAACACACGAGTTTTACTTCCCCAGCACCATTATACAATCTACACTATGTCTACGGAGCCTCTATAGATAAAGATGAGTACAATGATAATGCCGGCAACAAGGCTCCGGCTATACCTCAAACAGAATACACAAAGAACATAAGATACATGACCCCTGGATGAAGTGAGGCTCACCCAGTCAGCTGGGAAGAAGGTGTACTGCTATCACTAATCAATATCTCCTACTGTGGAACCACCTTCATCCATTTAAAGATGCAGCGCCCTCGGAAAAAGGGACGTTAGTACCGTCGAATAGTACTAGTATGAAAACTAAACACCAATTTATGAATTCAGAAATACAAGATGAATATGATGAACTAGTGCAGCAATAGAATAATATAGATAACCGTTTAAACCATAGCAAGCTTATTAAAAGCTATCAATAACATTTATAGGATTTAAGATGAGGTCCTCTATAACCATCTTCACACAAAGCGGCCCCGCCGCCTCACCCGATGTATGCAGGTGGAGGTGTACGTACAATACCACAACTCTAATCAAGCAGCCCTGCTGCCTCACCCCAATGTATATGGGTGGATGTATAACCATGGTACCAAGAACCTATACAATGAGGCTATGCCGCCTCACCCCAATGTATGCGGGTGGAAATGCATCAACGATACCAATACCAACACAAAGAGGCTATGCCGCCTCACCCCAATGTATACGGGTGGTGGTGCCACAAAAATACCAAAACTATACATAAAGCGGTCGTACCGCCTCACCACAATGTAAGCGGGTGGAGGTGCAGTCCCACAATATCATAATCCCTACACAAAGCGGTCATGCCGCCTCACCCCAATATATATGCGGGTGGAGGTGTATCACAATCACAATCTCTATACCATAATCCCCACATAAAGCGGTCATGCCGCCTCACCCCAATGTATGCGGGTGGAGGTGTATCACAATCACATTCTCTACACAATTTGACATAATAACTTTCACATAAATCATGACTAGAAATTATAACTTGTGGATACATAATCCATAGTTTGGGACACATCCTCAATTTATAATGCAATATGATAAGAGCATTTGAAACACAAATTCAACATATATCTTCATCACAAAACTTACCGGAATACTCGATTTATAATCAACATCTCGGAACTTACAAGAATAATGGGAATTCCAATTCTTAAAGAAGAGTTTAGCCAACATACCTCAATTGAGCTTCTTTAAACTCTAAAACGTTTCGGAATTCTTAGCAACTTCAATCTAATTTAGAAATATAACAAATTGAACCACAATTAGGAAGATGATTACGGTTCTAGCTCATTTGAGCATTTTATCAAACACTAGGTGTGCATTAAGATTTCAAGGCCCTTTTATGGAGGATTCCATCATCCCACAACCCAATCTTTACCATTCTTAGCTCAACAATCTTCCTACACCCTTTGATAACACATGGATATAAGATAAACAACTCTCATGCCCAAAATTATCTTGCTAATTACCCATTTTCAGATAATTTCGAAACTAGGGTTTAGAGTGTAGAATCTTACCTCTAGGATGAAGACCTATTGAGCTTCCCTTCTTAATCTTTCAAACCTTGAGCAAGAATTGGAGAACAATAATTGAAGAATCACCTTCTCACTCTAGGGAACTCTCTCTCACTCTAAAATTTCATATTATAGTTTAAAAATGACCCAAAAAGTGTATTTAACGAAGTAGGGTCGGGTTTTAAAAACCCAAAAATGGAGCTCCGGAACAAGGTATGCGATCGCATATGCAATCGCATAACCGATATGCGGACCGCATATCGTCGCATAATTGGTTACAAAATATCCAAAAGAAATGTCTGTGTATGCGGTCACTATGCGGTCCGCATAACTGTTATGCGGTCGCATAATGCACTGCATAGCAGTTATGCGGTCGCATAGTCGACCGCATAGTTGCTTCCAACTGACCCAATTAACTGCCTCACTCTGCGGCCATTATACGGTCCGCAGAGTGGTTCTACGGTCGCATAATGGACCGCAAAAATGCACTTTTCCGCCAAAAGTTTTCCTATACTTTTCGGTGGATTGTTCAACCCAAAAAGTTCGAGCAATCCTCAAACACGTAAGCCTAGTCCGGCACCATGAAACATTATTGTCTTTGCAAATTTTACCGCGCTTTACACTTAAGTACTTCAAAATTTTTTGGGGTGTTACACACATCTCCCTAGTGGGCCCTCATACACCCAGCCGTCGCCAGAGTATTTTACCAGGGAAGAAATGAAGACCTACCTGGAGAAACAAAAGAAGCGAGCAGAGTCGCAGGAGAAGTTGGCAGCTTCTGTAAGCAGGCTCGAGACAACCTATGGCAACATGGCCAAGGCACATGTAGATCTTCAGGAAGATTTCCACAAGGAGAAAGAGAAAAATAAGAATAAGAGAAAGTTCATGATAAAGATGTGGAGAGGCATCAAGACTGTCTTCAAATGGGGGCAGCCGAACAAGAAGATACTGGTCGAGGACGACGATGATAGTGAAGAGTATTCCTTTCTGTCAAGTGCTGCTGAGTCTGATACTGATGCTACCGATGATGATGAGGGCGAGAGCTCCACACGGCAGTGATTAACGATTTCCCGCAGTCTGCTAGTATGATGCAGACATCAAGGAGACCCTCAAACTACTCTTATTTTTGCTTGATATTGTGCAGTGAGGACACTTCAGTGTTTTTAGTTGGGGATGGCTTTAGGGATATGCCTTATTTGTAAAATGATGCTTAACTTGTACCCTTGCTGGGCTTATGCTTTTGTCTGGATATTGTGTTCCCTTGCCAGGCCTGTTCTACTATTGTTTATCATGTGTCTTTGCCGGACGTAATTTGTGATTGGTGATATAATTGTGGATGAGTCGATTTTGTTATTTTATTTTATTTTTCTTTCTTTATTTATTTATTTAATTTCTTTAGTAGTTTTTATTTTATGTTATTTTTATTCCCTTATTATTAGTTACTCTTGTTATTTTATTTTCTTTAGTAGTTTTTAGTTATTTTATTTTTATTCCTTTAGTGCTTATTTTAATTTCGTTAATAGTTTTTAGTTTATATTATTTTTATCTCTTTAGTAGCAATATACTTTTCAATAAATTGCCTTGGGTTTTCTTTATGCTACGGTTCTTTCCCGAGGAATATTTTGTGTTGTACCGGGTGACGTTTCCCTATGATGGATTGTGTGACGACTTTCTTAAGGGAATTAGTCTTGTTTTGGTATGTGAAGACTTTTGGATTGTTTGGTACTAATAAAATTAGCCTCTCGTATGTGAAATGTGAATTAAGGTTACCCCTCTGAAGTTTGGTGATAAATTGAAAAAGTAAGTTGCATGGGGAAGAATAATTTTTGTGAAAATGTTTTGGCTCATTTTGTGACTCTTTGCCCACTAGTTGGCATGATATTGCTCTAATTGTTCTTATTAAGAAGGGAAATTAATTCGTCTTGATTAGTTCATGTGCCATGTGAGTTAGTTTTTATTAAAAATAATTCTTCTGTTTACTTTTATCATCTAGAACTTGCCCGGTTGGTCTTTCAATGCTAATGTTAATTATGTTTTGTTAGAGGGAAGACCTTAGGCAATCTTTGTGATCTTTGAAAAACTCTCTTTAGCCTTTCAAGCCTACCATTGCATAAATATTATCACTAGTTAACCCTATTTGAGCATTTAACCTTTTTTTGGCTAACACATTACAAACCCTTACCCTTTTCTGAAATAATTTCCTCTTTTGAACTCGTCCCTCCTTCAATGTGAGAATGAGGCTAAAAGCCTAAGTTGGGGGTGTTGGTATAAATTGGTTCTATGTTGGTAACTAGATATCAATAAGGACTATGTGGTTTAAAAAGAAGAAAAGTGCAAAAAAAGATAAATGTGAGTAGTATTCAAGGAGGGTATAGTCACTTGTATACCAAATGTTTATCCTACCCTTCCCTAAACCTACATTCAAGCTCAAAACGTCCTTATGTGATCTCTAACCGAATGTTCTTAAATAGGCGGCGAATTAAAAATAAGGGCAAGCTTATTGAAATTCTTTGTTGAGAGTGAGTGTCTTTGTGCATTTGTCCCTTGTGTTATTATTGTAAATATGGTAATTTTGGGACTTTCTTTCTTGTGAGGGCACATGGATTATGATGGATTGGTGACATTGATATATTCCGAATTGAGTAAATTGAGCATATATAGTAGACTAAAGCTTTTGAGTCACTTCTTGAGGCTTGGTTGTTGTCACTTGATTATTTTGTAACTCCATTGCATTCTTGAAGTTGTTTTAGATGAGGGAGCTATTTGGTTGAAATTCACATGCTTGAGCCTAATTATTAGCACAAACCAAAACCATAAATGTTGTGCTTAATTGAAGAATATGATTTGAAGATGATAGCGATGCTAATTGAGCTTTAAATGTTAGAGCCTCATTGAGTATTTGGTTTTGATTTGCTTGAGGACAAGCAAAAGCTTTAAGTTGGGGGTGTTGATAAGTGATCATTTTACAACTTATTCTAGTCTCTTTTCTTTAGTTTTTGTGTCCTTTAATTATAAAATGAGGTGATTTAAGGTGTGCATTGCTAGATTTTGAGGTAAATAAAGTCTCAAAGATAATTGAAATTAAATGAAGTGGAATTGTGCAAAAAGAATGAAATAAGTGCAAAACCTTCCAGTGAAATCGCTTCTGCGAAGACCAGTACGCATCTATGAGAAATGGTCCGCAGATGCGGAATAAGGCATGCAAGGCAGAACTCGCACCTGCGAGTGGAGAACCGCTTATGCGGTTATGCTTCTACGTATAAATGTTCCCATCTGCATCTGCGCTTAAAGGCCACTTATAGGGACACGCTTCTGCGGAACATCAATTTTCCATCATTATCGCTTCTACGAGCAGACATCTGCATCTACGGACCGCACATTCGAGGATTATTCCACAGGTGCGGTTAACGGGCTTCAGACCTGGACACTTATGTCATTTTACATTTTCTTCATTTTAAACCCACAAATACACAACCTAGCTTATTGGAAACAGATCTTTTGGCTTATTTTCAGTCTCTTGACTAGAGAACACAAGTATTGGAGCTAGGGTTCTTGTACACACACTTGGGACTTGAAGATTTGAAGCTTTTGGTTGAGAATTTCTTACCCATTTATGTTCACTTTTTCATTTCCTTGCTTTGTATTATATATCTAAGTTTGTAGTATTTTTTTCAACACTTAAATCTTGTTTATGAGAATATTCGTATTTGAAGTGTGGATCAAATATCTTGTTGTCCTTGTGTATTGAATGATTTTTGTTTATTATGAAGTGAGTTTTTATTTCTTTAATTATTCTTGTTCTTTAATGTTTCCAAAGGGATTAGCTAACCCTAGGACTTGCCCATTTACTTCGAATTAATTTTGGAAAAGATAATTTGGGATTGAGAAAGATTAATTAACAAGAACTTGAGGTGTTAACCCTCATTTTATAGGATTGAACTACTTGTAGCCATGTTCGGGTGTGCTTAATCTCTTAATTGTATTAGAGATAATTCAATTAGGAAGTCTTGTTAGTCTTTAGAAGAAGATAATACAGAATTATTACTCGAGGCTCATTAACATTAACTCACTCATATTTGTAAAATCGTGAAATACATTGGATAGTTACTGTCATGACCCAATTTCACTTATAGGTCGTGATTGCGCCCAACATCACTGCTAGGCAATCCAACTAGTGAATTAAACATATATTCCTCTTTTAATAAATTTCCGACTAATTAAACTTTCCTTACTTGCAAGATTTAAGAAAAATAGAAAGTCTAAATAAATAAAACCCAAAATAGTAATTTCAACCCACAATTCTACTAAACTGTGTGCCAAGACCTGGTGTCACAAGTGTACGAGCATCTAGTAGATTATACAAAATTCTAAGTATTGTCTGAACATAATAGACAGAATACGAATACAAAGAGAGAGACTGGGTGCTACGGAGCGGCTCAGGAAAGGCAACTCACCACTAGGCCTCAGGATAACGGGGATGCGCGCCGGTAGGACCGCCTGATGCACTTGTCTCAGATATTGCACAAACAGTGCAACAAGCGTAGCATGAGTACGTAAACAACGTGTACCCAGTAAATATAAAGTCTATTCTCGAAGAAATAGTGACAAGAGATCGACTTCGACACTCACTATGGGTCAATAATATTAAGATAAATATTTTTAAATAAACATGGTTTATGTGAATAACAATAATTTCCTTAACAAACATAAATAAATAATTCTTCCATAATTTAATAATTTCCAATAAATCATTTATCTTCACAAGCTGCAATAAAATATCAAAGCATCGTGTAATTGTTATTATTAAGCACGATTTAAGCCGAGGTCATACGGCCCGATCCAGAGTGATATGTACACTGCCGAGAGACGTGCAACATGATCCATAGATGCATCTATCTACTGCCGAGGCGTTCGGCCCGCTCCACAAGAAGAGAAAGATATTTTATAAGCATTTGACTTAAACATTATTAATGATTTATATCCAAGGTAATAAAAATTTCATTAACTATCTTTCAAAATTTCTCTATCAAGTTATAATATAATTTAGGTATTTTAATTTAACAAGTATAGTGCAAAATTCCAAATAGTTCATGAATTGGGTCCTAAAACTACCCGAACAATAGCATAACAGTAACCACGCACAGACTCTCGTCAGCTCGTACGTACGTACCCCCCCCCCACAATTAGAAACAAATATTTATTTACCACACCTATGGGAAAAATTCCTCTTACAAGGTTAGACAAGAGACTTACCTTGTCTCAAAGTTCACTTCCCGATCACAAATTCCGCGTTAAAGCCTCAATTAGTGCCAAAAAATCCAAAACTAGCCAAATGTTATATGATTTAATCAATAATTATTTAAAATTTCATAATTTATCTATTAGAGTAATTACCCAACCCAAATTGGTAAAATTCCTAAAATTCACCCCAGGCCCACGTGCCCGGATTCCGAAAATATTCGGAGGAAATCGTCACCTATAACCTCAAGAACACAAATATAAAATTTTCATCCCATTCCATAACTATTTTCGTGGTTAAAATTTAATTTTTATCAAAACCTAGATTTTTCATCTAAACCCTTAATTTTCACAATTTACATATCATAATCTACCCATAATCTATGTATTTAACTCACAATAGGTAGAATTTACTTACCTCAAAGTTGCTAGATGAATGCCCCTCTCAAGAAGTTCCAAAATCACCCAAAGATGGAGAAAATGGGCTAAAAATTGGCTGAGCCCAGACTCAAATGAAGGTTTTGCCTTCTGCGATTTCCGCATCTGCGGAAAGAGCCTCACATATGCAGTCTTTCTCCAAAGCGGCTCCTTCTCTTCCGCGACCAGCGGCTCACTTCTGCGAGATCGCTTCTTTGGTGCATGAGTCGCACTTGCGACCTCCGTCCGCTACTGTGCTGCCTTCCTCGCACCTGCGCCTTCGCAGGTGCAGTCCATTTCCCTGCTGCTATGGTCACTGGCAGCCCCCTCTTGGCCGCTTCTGCGGTTCATGGCTCTCTTCTATGAGCTCGTACCTGCGGCTGCCCATGCGCAGGTGGGGTAACACTAGAAGCTGGGAGCTTCAGCTGCTGCTCCCAAGTTCCAACTTGGTCTGAGCGTCATCCGATTAACTCCCGAAGTCCCTGGGGCCCCTTTCGAACATACCAACAAGTTTGAAATCATAAAACAGACTCGATCAAACTCTCGGTACGCATAAAACAACATCATAACAAAGAATCATACCCCAAACCAAATTGATTCGACTTAGAATTTTCAAATTCTTCAAACTTACTCTGAACGCGCCAATACATACTTAAACTACTCATAATGACACCAAATTTCGCGTGCGAGTCTTAAATCACCATACAGAACTACTCACAAGCTTGGAATTCCAAACAGACCTCTATTACTCCAAAACCTACTCCAAACCAAATTTAAAGAACCTTAAAACCTTCAAATAGCTAACTTTCACTATTAGGCGCTGAAGCACTCCCGGATTGTCCAAAACCCGATTCGAAGATACGCCCAAGTCCAAAATCATCATACGAACCTATTGGAACTGTCAAATCCTGATTCCGGGGTCGTTTTCTCAAAATGTTACTGAAGTCAAACTTAGCCTTTTTAAAGCCAACTAAGGAACCAAGTATTCCGATTTCAACCCGAACCCTTCCAAATATCGAACTAACCATCCCCGCAAGTCATAAAACAGTAAAAGCACATACGTGGAGTCTTATTTAGGGGAGCGGGGTTCTAGAAGGCAAAACATCCGGTTGGGTTGTTACATTCTCCATCTCTTAAAATGTTCATCCTCGAACGGGTTTAGAATCATACCCGGAGTGATGAATACGTGTGGATATCTGCTCCGCATGTCCTCCTCGGCCTCCCAAGTCTCTTCCTCGACGGGTTGGACCCTCTACTGAACTTTTACCGCAGAAATCTTCTTGGACCTCAACTAGAGAACCTGCATGTCAACAATGGCATTTGGTTCCTCTTCATAACCCAATATCTCATCTAGCTGAACCGTGCTAAAGTCTAACACATGTGACACGTCGGCATGATGCCTCCGGAGCATAGATACATGGAAAATCGGATTAACTCCCGATATACTGGGAGGCAAAGCAAGCTCGTAAGAAACCTCCCCAACTCTTCTCAACACCTCAAATGGGCCTATAAACCTTAGACCCAACTTGCCCTTTTTCCCGAATCTCATGATCCCTTTCATTGATGAAACCTACAAGAGAACTTTCCCCCCACCATAAACGATAAATCACGCGCTTTCTGATTCGCTTAACTCTTCTGTCTGGACCGTGCTGTACGAAGTCGCTCCTGAATCAACTTTACCTTGTCCAAGGCATCCTTTACCAAATCAGTACCATACAACTTAGCCTCACCGGTCTCAAACCATCCGATGGGTGAACGGCATCGCTAACCATCTAAAGCCTCAAATGGAGCTATCTCGATGTTGGATTGGTAACCGTTGTTATAAGCAAACTCGGCCAAAGGCAAGAAATGATCCCACTGACCTCCGAAGTCAATCACACATGCCCTGAGTATATCCTCCAAGATCTGAACTATCTGCTCCGACTGCTCATCGGTCTGCGGGTGGAAAGCTGTGCTTAGATCTACACGGGTCCCCAACTCACTCTGTACTTCTCTCCAAAAATGTGAACTAAACTGAGGGCCTCTATCTGATATGATAGAAATCAGCACACCATACAACCGAACTATCTTCTGAATATAAATCTGGGCCAACCTCTCTGAGGTCTACATAATCATAACCGGAATGAAGTGCACCGACTTGGTCAACCTGTCGACAATGAATCAAACTGTATCAAACTTACGCAAGGTCCGCGACAACCTAACTACAAAGTCCATAGTACTGCGGTCCCATTTCCACTACGGTATAGTCATTTGTTGAAGTAGGCCACCTCTCCTCTGGTCCTCATACTTAACCTACTAGCAATTTAGGCACATAGCTACATACTCAACTATGTCCTTCTTCATCCGACGCCACCAATAATGTTGCCTCAGGTCACGATACATCTTCGTAGCACCTGGATGAATAGATTACCGAGAATTGTGTGACTCCTCTAGGATCTTTTCCCTCAGCCCATCCACATTAGGAACACATAGACGATCCTGGAGTCGCAGAACACCATCATTGGCAATAGTAACTTCCTTGGAACCACCCTGTAGTATCATCTCTCGAAGAACCAACAAGCATGGATCATTAAACTAGTAAGCCTTGATCCGCTCAAATAGTGAAGACTAGGAAACAATATATGCAAGAACTCAGCTGGGCTCTGAAATATCCAGCCTTACAAGTCTGTTAGCCAAGGACTAAATTTTCAAAGCCAATGGCCTCTCCTCTGATGAAATTAAGGCCAAATTACCATACTCTCCGTCTTTCTACTCAAGGCGTCTGCAACTACATTTTCTTTGCTCGAATAATAAAGGATAGTAATATCATAATCTTTCAGTAACTCAAGCCATCTGCGCTGCCTTAAATTTAGATTCATCTGTTTGTGCAAATACTGGAAGTTGCGATGATCCGTGTAAACCTCACAGGACACCCCACAAAGATAGTGCCTCCAGATTTTTAGAGCGTGAACAATCGCGGCTAACTCCAAATCATGCACCGAATAATTCTTCTCATGAGGCTTCAGCTGATGTGAAGCATATGCAATAACTCGCCCCTCCTGCATCAATATACAATCCAAGCCAACACGTGAAGCGTCGCAATACACTGTATACACCCCCGAACCAGAAGGCAATACTAACACTTGTGCTAAAGTCAATGCTCTCTTGAGCTTCTAAAAGCTCACCTTTCAATCATCGGACCATCGGAACGGAGCACCCTTATGGGTCAATCAAGTCAAAGGTGCTACAATAGATGAAAATCCCTCCACAAACTGACGATAATAACCTGCTAACCCCAGGAAAATCCTGATCTCGGTCGCCGAAGTGGGACGATGCCAATTCTAAACTGCCTCGATCGTTTTGCGATCAACTTTAATGCCTCCTCCCGATACAATATGCCGCAAAAATGCTACTAAGTCTAGCCAAAACTCACACTTGGAGAACTTAACATATAACCTTTGTTCCCGCAAGGTCTGAAGCACCATGCTCATATGCTGCTCGTGCTCCTCCTTATGACATGAGTAGATAAAAATGTCATCAATGAAGACAATGACAAACAAATAAATATATGGCTTGAAAACCCTATTTATCAAATCCATAAATGCCGCCAGGGCGTTAGTCAAACCGAATGACATCATCAGAAACTCATAGTCTTCAGAACATCCGAATATCAAATCTTTAACTGATGGTACCCTGATCGCAAGTCGATCTTAGGGAATACCCTAGCACCCTGCAACGGGTCAAGTAGATCATCAATACGCGACAATGGGTACTTGTTCTGAATGGTAACTTTGTTCAATTGGCGATAATCAATACATATCCGCATAGTTCCATCCTTCTTATTCACAAATAATACCGGTGCACCCCAAGGCCACACACTCGATCTGATGAACCCTTTGGCTAGTAAGTCCTCAAGCTACTCTTTTAACTCCTTCAACTCTTTTAGAGCCATGAGATACAGTGGGATATATATAGGTTGGGTATCAGGAGCCAAGTCAATACATAAATCAATATCATGATCTGATGGTATGCCTGGAAGGTTAGAAGGAAACACATCAGAGAACTCTCGGCCTACGAGCACTAAATCAATCGCCGGAGTCTCTGCAGTAGTGTCCCGAACATATGCCAAATAAGCCAAACAACCCTTCTCAACTATGTGTCGAGCCTTCAGAAAGGAAATAACCCGACTAGATGCACCGACAGACGAACCCTTCCATTCTAATCTAGGCAACTCTGGCATCGCCAAGGTAATTGTCTTGGCATGGCATGATATGAAGATAACCAATCCATGCCAAGGATGATCTCAAAGTCGGTCATATCAAGTAGCTGAAGATCTGCTCTAGTTTTGTAACCACATAATGTAACAATGCAGAACCTGTAGATCTGATCCACAACATAACAGAATCATCCATAGGAGTGGACACATAAACAGAAGTACCCGGGGGCTCACAAGAAACACCCAGCAAATGAGAAAATAGAGTTTAAACATAAGAATATGTAGACCCTGGATCAAATAATACAGAGGCATTTATGCCGTAGACAGAAATAATACCTGTGATCACGGCATCTAAGGCCTCTGCATCTGGTCTGACCAGAAAAGCAAAGAACTTAGCTGGAGCACCACCTGGCTGGCCTCCACCTCTAGGACGACCCCTACCCACCTGCCCTACGCCTCTAGGCAGCCGGACGACTGGTGGGGCAACTGGTGCGGTAATCATGGGTTGCTGACCTTGCTGTACTAGCCTACCCTGAAGCCTGGGGCAGAACCTCCATATATGACTGAAATCCCTGCACTTGAAACAACCCCTCGGTATGGTGGACTGCTGACCTAAAGTCTGACCCTGATGACCCGAATACCCACTAGAGGAACCCTAAATAGCTGGTGGGCGGTAAGAACTCTTTGGAATAACACTGCAATAAGGTCGCATTGGAGCACCCCGAGGAGGCAGTGGTGCTGGGTATGGGGGCATGATGGACTGACCTCTCACGAACTGACCTCTACCCCTAGATGGGGTACCTCTGAACTCTCCAGAATATCGAAACCGCTTGTCTCTCGTAGTCTGACCTCGGCTACGCTGACGTACACCCTCAATCCTCTGGGCTATCTCTACAACTAGCTCATAAGAAGTCCCCATATCAACCTCTCAGGCCATAGTGACCTAAATACCCGTGTGCAAACCCGCAATAAACCTCCGTACTCTCTCTGCATCAGTAGGTAATATAATAAGTGCATGGTGAGACAACTCAGAGAACCTCGCCTCATAATCGGTCACTAACATCTGACCCTGTTGGAGATGCTCGAACTGAAATCGCAACTCTTCCCTCTGGGAGGGTGGAATATACCTATCCAGAAAGATACGGGTGAACCTGTCCCAAGTCATGGAAGGAGAATATGCTTGTCTGCCAAGAAGATAGGACTGCCACCATCTGCGGTCTATGCCCTCCAACTGAAAGGTAGCAAAGTCTTCCCCATGGGACTCCATTATCCTCATATTGTACAGTCTGTCCCTGCACCGATCAACGAAGTCTTGGGGATCCTCATATCGCTCACCCCCAAAGACAGGAGGATGAAGCATGGTCCATCTATCCAATAGCTTATGCAGCTCGCCGACCGCAGCTGGTCTGGGCTCAGGGGTAGCTGCTACCACTGGCTGGGCTCTGCCTACGGTAGTGCACCCTAGGTATGATATACCGTAGTTGCATGCCCATGAGCCTGCACGGTAGGGGTCTATGCTCCCCTTCTCGCCTGTGATGTCTAGCTCTGCTGGAAATAAATCGGCCTGAGTCATAGTATCCATGAACCGTAGAATACGACCCATGACCTCCAAAAATCCCAATGTGGATGTGAAATCCACTAAAGCTGGCTCTGTGGCATGAACCTCTCCCTGCTCCTCAATAATATGATCCTCTGCTAGACTCACTGGTGGCATAGCTGGAGTAGCCCTGGGACGACCTCGTCCCCTGCCATGGGCTAGAGCCCTCCCTCGGCCTCTGCCCCGTCCTCTAACAACAGGGGGAGTAGCTCTTCCCTTGTCTGGAACCTCCGTAGAGCGCGTTCTCACCATATGTGAGAGAATAAGAGGAAGATACTTAGTACCACATCAACTGCACGATAGTAGATGGATAAAGGTAGTTTCCTAACACCCTATAGCCTCTCAAAGATAAGTAGAGACGTCTCTGTACCGATCCGCAAGACTCTATTAGGCCTGCGCATAACTTGTGAGACATACGTGAACCTAGTGCTCTGATTCCATATTGTCATGACCCAATTTCACCTAGAGGCCGTGATGACGCCAACATCACCGCTAGGCAAGCCAACTAGTGAATTAAACATGTATTTCCACTTTTAATAAATTTCTGAGTAATTTAACTTTCCTTACTTGCAAGATTTAAGAAAAATAGAAAGTCTAAATAAATAAAAACCAAAATAGTAATTTCAACCCACAATTCTACTAAAGTGTGTGCCAAGACCTGGTATCATAAGTGTATGAGCATCTAGTAGATTATACAAAATTCCAAGTAGTGTCTGAACATAATAGACATAATACAAATACAAAGAGAGACACTAGGTGTTGCAGAGCGGATCAGGAAAGGCAACTCACCACTAGGCCTCGGGATAACGGGGATGTGCACTGGTAGGACCGCCTGATGCACCTGTCTTAGAACTTGCACAAACAGTGCAGCAAGTGCAGCATGAGTACGTAAACAGCGTGTACCCAGTAAATATCAAGTCTAATCTCGAAGAAGTAGTGACGAGAGGTCGACTTTGACACTCACTATGGGTCAATAATATTAAGATAAAGATTTTTAAATAAACATGGTTTATGTGAATAACAATAATTTCCTTAACAAGCAGAAATAAATAATTCTTTCATAATTTAATAATTTTTAATAAATTATTTATCTTCACAAGCTGCAATAAAATGTCAAAGCATCATGTAATTGTTATTATTAAGCACGATTTATGCCGAGGTCATACGATGCGATCTATAGTGATGTGTACACTGCTAAGGGACGTGCGACACGATCCATAGATGCATTTATCTACTTCTGAGGCGTTCGGCCCACTCCAGAACTCAAATATAAAATTTTCATCCCATTCCATAACCATTTTCGTGGTAAGAAAACTTAGGTTTTTCATCTAAACCCTTGATTTCCATGATTTACATATTTGAGGAGAAAAATGTTGGAAGAAGCCAAAGCGGGTGTCATTGATTTTTATGTCGAGATCGCCAAGGCCCGTGAGATGGATTCAACTGCTCGAAGCGACCTTCCGGTCAAACATGATGTGACTGATTCCTCTAGTTTTGGTTCCGAGTTCTCGAAAATTGAAGAAGAACGTTAAGGGGATGATGGTGAAGGTCAAGACCTCGAGCCGACAGCAAATCCACCTACTTCTCCTGGGGGCGTAGATGCTTGTCTTCCCCCAGATTCCGGAGATGCAATATTTTTGCTTTTTTGCTTTTTCTCCTTTTTATTTTTTGCTTTATACTTTTGTATTGCGCTGCTTGGCACGTTATTATATAGAAGTACTTTCTCGTTTAAGTATTGCGCAAGTTTTTCTCTTTGCGTCAAATTATACAGCGCTTCGGGTGCATTTTTCCCCGATAGCATTTGGATTCCAAGCAGAATTACTTTCGGAATCAACCCTTTACCGTGAGGGTTTCATAAGAGAGGGCCCTCTTATGTTTATGGTGCTCTTGAAGAGTACGTCTCATGTCTCATGTTCATTACGACACTAGCATTTGAAGTACTTGTTTAATTTTCAAATGATAAAATTAATTCATCATTCGGACAAGAAACAAGACAAAAATCAAAGGACTTTACTTTATTCCTCCTATTTTCAAAAGTACATGAACATTCATTGCGTTAAAAAGAAATTGCCATTACTTGTGGCTAATTTGTACAACTTGTTTCTACGGGGCTGGCCGTGCAGTTCCTGGTAATGATGATACAACCTTTATTCCCAGATTTCGTAATTCCGGTTGATGTGGAAGTCATGTTACCGTATTCTCATACCATTCCCCCCTCCCCCCAGTGTTCGAATGCGAAGAATGCAAATTTAAATATTGGAAGTCTTGCTCCTTTGAAGATTCCACTAGTGAATGATTGGGTAATCTTTGGTTCGATAGCAAACTTTGTTTCCCATTAGGAACTTTGCTACAAAGCCACGGATTACCTAACCACACCCTAGTGACTTGCACTCATGAACGGTCGGGTAACCTTTGGCCCAATAGCAAGCTTGGTTTCTCGGTAGGAACTTCGTTATCGAGAAAAAGACTGTCTAACCAATTGGTAGTGGCATGTTAATTGCATGCCTTGTCATTTAAAGGTCTTACTTCTATTGACGAAGCTTCCTTCGTAGTATGCTTTTCGCTGCTTCCTTGTTAAAAACTTTGCTAGAAAAATCCAAATGGAAATACTAGGTGAAGGAAAAAAGAGTGCAGCACATACTTTTAGTATAGGCAGTGCTCATAAGCAATAGTATCTTTTGAGGTGCGCCACATTCCAGTTGTTCGACAACTTTACTCCATATTTATTTTCCAATTCGTATGACCCTTTTACGGTGATAGCTGAACCCGGTAGGGGCCTTCCCGTGTCGGACCTAGCTTTTATGCGTTGAGTTCCCGAGTGTTCTGACTTACTTTCCTTAAAACCAAGTCTCCTACTTTAAAATAATAGAGGTTGGCTATTCGATTGTAATATCTTTTCATTCTCTATTTTTGGGCCGCCATCCTTATACACGCCAAGTCCTCGCGTTCATCGAGTAGCTCCAACTTGACCAATAATGATTCATTGTTTGTTTCTTTATTCGCCCGAAAATATATCAGGGTGGGTTCTCCTACTTCCACTAGGATCAAGGCTTCTTCTCTGTATACGATAGATAAAGGAGTCTACCTTGTACTTGATTTGGTCATTGTTCGATACGCCCATAATACTCTTGGTAGCTCTTCGGGCTATTTGCCTTTGGCTGCTTCCAATGTCTTTTTGAGAGTATTGATAATCACCCTGTTTGTTGATTCTACTTCACCGTTTGCACTAGGGTGGTAAGGTGATAATGTGATTCTTTTTATTTTCAAGTTTTCAAGGAATTTTGTGACCTTAGAGCTTACGAATTGTGGCCCGTTGTCGCATGCTAACTCTTTTGGTATCCCGAATCTTCAAATTATAATCTCCCACAGGAAATCTACCACTTCACGCTCGTTGCCCATTTTCTGATAAGGACCTTCTTCAACCCACTTAAAAAATAGTTAGTTAAAATCAAAAGAAATTTTACCCTGGACGGTGGAAACAAACCGACTATATCCATTCCCCACTTCAAGAATGGCCAAGGTGATTGAACCGAGTGCAATAACTTTGCCAGTTGGACCAACGGTGCATGGTATTGATACTTATCACATTTCTGAACATAATCCTTGGCGTCTTGTTCCATCTGGGCCCAGTAATATTCTATCATAATCAACTTTAATACCAATGAGTCCGCACCCAAGTGATTTCCACAGATCCTTTCGTGAATTTCTCTCATGACGTAGTTAACCTCGAAGGCTCCTAAGCATTGGTCCAGCGGGCCTTGAAAAGATTTTCTAAACAATTGACCTCCCCTAAAGTAGTATTGAGTTCCTTTCGTGCTAGCACCCGAGATGCCTTTGGATCTTTATGTAGCTTTCCGTGCTCGAGATAGTCAATAATCTCATTTCTTTAGTCCCAGACCAAATTGGCCGCGCTTAGTTCATAGTAGTCGTCTGCGTCCAATATTGAGTGCATAAGCTAGATTAGCTAGTGCATCTGCCTCTGCGTTTTATTCACTCGGGGTGTGGGTAATTGACCATTCCCTGAACCGTGTGAGCAGAGCATGGACTCTACATATTGTTGCATGTGCACCTCTTTGGCCTCGAAGATCCCGTAGACCTGATTTACTACCAATTGGGAATCGCATTTGATTACTATGACTTAGGAGTCCGATCCCCGAGCTAGCTCGAGTTCTGCAATCAAAGTTTCATACTCTACTTCATTGTTAGTCAGAGGATTAGTTCGTATGTCCTTCCTTAGGGTTTCTCCTGAAGGCGTGAATAGCACTACACTGAGCCCGAACCCTTGCACATTGGAGGCTCCATCTGTGAACAAGTTCCAAACTTCTGATGTCGATTCTGACACCATCATGGCTTCTTTGGTAGCCAAAGGCAGCAGTAACGGGCTGAAATCAACCACAATGTCGACAAAACCTGTGACTTAATCGCAATTCTAGGTTTATACTCTATGTCAAATTTACTCATTTTGACTGCCCAATTAGCCAACTGACATGAAAGTTTCGATTTATGAAGGATATTCCGTAGGGGAAAGGTTGTTACCACAGCTATCAGATAACATTGGAAATAAGGCCTAAGCTTTCGAGCAGTGACTACGAGAGCTAAGGCTAATTCTTCCAGATGTGAGTAGCGACTTTCCGCTCCTATTAAAATAATACTAACATAATAGATAGGATACTGCGTACCTTCATCCTCAAGGACTAAAATTGCACTTACCGCTACCTTTGAGACCGCTAAATAAATCTGCAATTGTTCTCCTTCCTCCGGTTTTGATAGTAATAGAGGGCTCGATAATTACCTTTTCAAATCCTTCAAAGCCTGCTGGTATTCTAGTTTCCATTGAAAGTTATTCTTCTTTTTGAGATGTGAAAAGAAGTGATGGCACTTTTTCGAAGACCGATTAGTTTGTGCACGACCACTTCTGGAGTGATACCTGTCATATTCACGTGCGACCACGCAAAACAGTCAACGTTAAGTTTAAGAAATTCTATGAATCCTAACGTGAGCTCGAGTTTAGTCCTGCCCCCAAATGGAAATTCCTCTCCAAGAACTTTTCAAACAAGGCGACTTCCTCAAGTTCTTACGCTATGGATTTTGTTGTGTCTGTTTCCTCTGGTACCTGGAAATATCTTGGTACCGGATAGGGTTCCGACGACTCCTCCCCCTGGTTGAATTCTTTCGGCTCGGGAGCATGCGTTAATAAGTGGGGATTTTGATTACTTATTAGCGCCTTTAGATTTTGTTTTACTCTAAAAGCATTGAATTGCATTCCCAAAACTAATGAAATGTGTAAAATTGTAAGAATGTTGGAAGTTGGACTCCCAAGATGAAATCTGGCTCAAAGAGGACTAGTCCAAGCACAAGGCAACAAAAGGGTACAGAAGCATACAAAGTGCGGTCTGCAGAAGGAATTTTGCGACCACAGAAGAAATTGTGGTCCTCAGAATTCCATCCGCGTCCGCAAATAAAGAAGGAAAACCCATCAAACATTTTAGCAAATTGTGGACCGCACATAAATTATGCGGCCGCAAAAGAAGGACTTGAGACTAAGATCAGAGAGATTTCAAAAAGACCAAGTCTAGAGCTTCATGGAATTGTGGTCCGCACAAGATTTATATCGCCGCAAAAAGATTGTCTTGCGGCAGCCATCATACTATTGCGTACCGCAGAAGAGGTCCTTCTGGCCGCAGTATTAAATTTTGTAGATAGAGAAATATTGCCTCGCGTCCGCAGATCAAAATTGTGTGGCCGCAAAACCCCAGCTCCTGCCAGATGAAGAATTGTGCGGTCCGCACATGGAATTGTGCGGCCGCAGAACCTCCCGAAGGGTATTTTTGTCCGAAATTTCCAGCCGTGTATAAATAGACAAGTTTCATAAAATTAGGGCAAGTTTTGACATCAGCAAGTTCTGTAGCCATTTTTCTTTGCCTCTTTTGGAAGTTTTCTATATTTTGGTGTATTTTAATATATAGTTTTTCATTTTAACTTTACATTATGAGTTTAATTAGTATTTCTTCTGCACTTTCTTCAATTTCAAGCATGAGTAGCTAGATGTTTACTAGGGTTGTGACCCAACCCTAGCGTGTTCACCTTATGGGTAATTAAATTAGCTCTTGTTTATGATTGGGTATTTATTATTTAGCCTAATTGATGCTTTAATTTGTGGAATTAATTGTTGCAAACATTAGTTCATTCCTATTTGACTTAGTCTCTACTTGAGAAAGAGAGACTTAGTCTAGAAAAACTTGGTTAACAAGGAATTGGGTCAATCGATAGATTGATTAACCCAATTAAAGGGTTCAACCTACTTGAGATTTTATCAACTGTATTATGTGATACCCATTTGGTCTTGAGAAAGCCAAATTGGGCAAAACCATTCACTGACCGAGAGGTATTGAGTGGGTAATTGAGAGTTGATAGTTATAATATATCCCGATCAACAAAACAAGCATAAGTTTTTTATCCCATTAGGCAAACACCTAGGTAATAGTCACATCCCTAGGATTTTACCTATTTGAAAAATATCAAAAACAATTATCTTAGTATTATTTATCTATTTTGCAATCTTTAGTTTTAAACTAGAAATAGAAACAAAACCCTTTCTTGTGGAAGCGCAAATTAAGATAATTTAATTTCACGCATTAGAATATATAATCGTAACTCTCATCTAGCTCCATGCGGATTCGATCCCGACTCTTCGTTGGGTTACTATAATTGCAATCGACCATTTCATACCTTGTTTTGAGGTGTGCATTTGACCGCGATTCAATATTTTTGCGCCGTTGTCGGGGAGTTAAAAATGGTGTTAGCTATATATTTGGGTGTGTTTTTAGAATATCTTCTTTTCTTTCCATGTTACTAACGTGTTTGAAAAATTGTAGTTTCAACCATGGCAAACAATGAGCTCGGAAATATTGCTTTGGGGAATGTGGACATTGACGATGATCAAGTGGATGAGGTCCCTGTTGAACCTCAAGACAATAGAAGAGACCTAGTGCCTCATGACAATGTGCCCGTTCCATCCCCACCTCCATCATGAGCGGCTGCACACTGGGTGTTGCCCAATGAAGGATATGCAATCGCAATAGTCCTTCCCCGTATTTGGGCGAGTAACTTTCAAATAACCAATTTGATGCTTACTTTGCTAAAGCAACGAGGATTCTTCACGAGTGCTCTAGGTCAAAATGTATAAACATTTGGAGGGGTTTGTGGACACGTGTCGAGGGTGTAAAGAAACAAATGTCTCTGAGGATGCTTTGAGGCTAAGGCTTTTTCCCTTCTCTTTAGGGGGGAAGCTTTAGATTGGTTGGAACGTTTGTCGAACCATTCCATTTACACTTGGATGAATTGGCGGAGAAGTTTATTTCTAAGTACTTCTCTCTGGGGCACATGGCTACACTTAGGGATGAGAATCTAGCATTCAAGCAAGAGTCCAATGAACTACTACACGAGATATGGGAGCGATATAGAACAATGGTTAAAGAATGTCCCAACAACGATATGAGGGATAACATGATTCACCAAACTTTCTATCGTGGGATCAACACAACCAACCAATAAGTAGTGAATCAACTTGTCGGTGGGAACTTCATGACTATGCCTTTATGCGGAGGCGTGTAAGATCTTAGATGAAATAGCGGACACATCATCGGCATGGAAATCCTGGGCTAATGTTCCACAAGGCGATCCTAACGAGATTCACCTCCACAAAGAGTTGCATGACCATGGGCAAGCCATAGCCGAATTGACTACCACCATGAATTAACTAGAAAGGGCTCAACTTCAACAAGTGTAAAATCCTAGGCAATTCAATGCCATGGAGGGAGTAAACGTGATGGTGAACAAATAGAAAACCAAGGGTCCAAAAGTGCAACAAATATACGACCTAGCTTATAGGAAACAGATCGTTTGGCTTATTTTCAGCCTCTTGACTAGAGAACACAAGTATTGGAGCTAGGGTCCTCGCACAAACACTTGGGACTTGAAGATTTGAAGCTTTTGGTTGAGAATTTCTTACCCATTTATGTTCACTTCTTCATTTTCTTGCTTTGTAATATATATCTAAGTGTGTAGTATTTTTTCCAACACTTGAATCTTGTTTATGGGAATATTCATATTTGAAGTGTGGATTAAATATCTTGTTGTGCTTGTGTATTAAACGATTTTTATTATTATAAAGTGAGATTTTGTTTCTTTAATGTTTCCAAAAGGATTAGCTAACCCTAGGACTCGCCCATTTACTTCGAATTAATTTTGGAAAATATAATTTGGTGTTAGGAAAGATTAATTAACAAGAACTTGAGGCGTTAACCCTAATATTATAGATTTTTTACCTAGGGATAGGATTGAACTACTTGTAGCCATGTTCGGATGTGCTTAATCTCTTAATTGTTTTAGGGATAATTCAATTAGAAAGTCTTGTTAGTCTTCGGAAGAATCTAATATAGAATTATTACTCGAGGCTAATTAACATAAACTCGCTCATATTTGTAAAATCGTGAAATACATTGGATCGTTACTTGAGTGTAATTCCCAATGCATCCATGCTTGTAACCATTGATCATTTTACTCGCTTTCTAAGTTAGTTTAAATTTTCGCAATTAGTTATAAATATTTTCTCAAAATATTTCTAAGTGTTTGGCTTAGCATAATAAGTGATAATTCTCTTACACGCCTAATCTCCTACATATTGTTCTCTGTGAGATTCGACCCCGACTGATAGTTGGGTAAATTATATTGCATGCGACCGTGTTCATTTAGTTTTTAGTAGTGGATTTGGACGTCATCAAAATTGGCGCCGTTGTCGGGGAACAATTTAGCGTATTTAGGTTGTTTGAGAAATAAGTGTGCGTGCTTTGGTCCAAACTTGTGAATATTTGTGTAATTATTTTTCTCATCTTTGTCTATTTTTCTTGTTGTTTTCTTGATTGTGTCTTATTTATTTTCTTAGTTTTGAAAAATGGCATCATATAATAAAAATTGGTCAGATGGTAGTTATTCATACTTTGATGACCCTTGTCCTTATTATGGAGGACCACATTCATGGCAAGATTGATTAAATTCTCCCCGGGGCAGATTGTGCGCACAATCTCAAACGCATGAGTGGAGTATTTGTGATAAGTGTGGAAATCAAAATGGCCATTGGGATAATTGTGCTTATTTATCCTTCCCTTCCCCGAACCCCCGCTATGGTGATTCTACTTTTTGTGATAACAATTATAGGGATATGGAAGTGGAAAAAATTGAGCACGGTCAAAATGGAGAGTTCAAGCTTAGATTGGAATGCCTACTTGAAGGAGGAAACAAAGAGCAAAATGCCTTGGAAGAGCTTTTGGAGAATAGTCTCCAAAATAATTTGGCGCTTGAAAGATTGAACTCGCAAATGGGAGAAATGCTTGAAGCTTTAGAGGTCCGAAAAGCCTCGGAAGTGAATGATAGCCAAGAACCTTCCTTAGAGGTTGAAGTCGAAAATCCTTCTTTGGAACTTGATCAAAACCAAGAAGAACTCTAAAATGCTCAAAATGAGAGGATGATGGTCATGTTGGAGGCCATTCTTGAAAATGAGGAGAAGCGCAACTTGGCACTCGAGGACTTGAATTAAGTACTAACTCAAACTGATGATAATATCTGCACCTTTGAAAATCAAATAAAAATATTGGTTGAGGCTCACTATGCCTACAAACTTGAGAGTGTGGAAAGACGTCAAGAAGAGTCCAACTTCAAGGAAGAAAGTGAGCTTTATTTTGAGGAATCAAGAATTAAACATCGGCCAACTGACTCCATGATTGTTGGTGATGCCAAGAAAAAATTAGAATTAGATTCAACCAGTTTAGTTAAAAAGATGGTTGAAAATGACTCTAGTTCGGGGGAGAAAAAAAAGGATGTCAAAATCCAGAAAAAGTTGCAAGTGGGGAGGCAATTATCTCATTCCAATCATTTTTTAACTTTGAACTTGTATGGTGATATGGGAATCGAACCATGTGAATCCATGTGGGAGTGCAAAGAATAAAGACAAGAGCCATACATCTTGCAATTTGAAAATTCAAGAACGCACAATGACATGCTTCAAAAGAAAGCCAAGAAATGCAAAACGAGGAAATTAAAAATTGGCTTGATCATCTACTTACCACCCCTACCGCTCGTGGTCACAAGCTTGATTCCAAGGTAGGTGCCTGATTCATATTGTCCAGGTGATGAGAAAAGTGGTAAAATTGATTTCGCGTCATGCCACAACAATAAATGCAGTGCTTGGTGGGAGGCAACCCACCGTTTTCAAATTTTTAGTCATTTTTGAATTTATTTTTTTAATAGCTTAGAATTGAAATGAGGAGTTTGAAGTGTAGGAGTGAGCAAAAATAGTGGCTGCCCAGTTCTGGCATTGAGGAGTCCAGTGAACCCGCATCTGCAGATCGTTTAACATAGATGCGGCCTCGAAGAAGTGCCCAAAGCATCACATATGCATCCATATCGCATAAGCGATCCAATCTCCGCAAAAACGTTCACGCATAAGCGTGATTGGAGCCGCAGATGCAGTAAATGCGCAGAAGCGGTTCACAACGGCAGAAGTACAGGCGCAAAAGCGATTTAAAATGCGCAGGTATGACGCAACGGGTAAGTTTAAAGAGCTAGCCATACTGTGTCTCTTCTACAGGGAACACAAAAATATTTTCCCCCAAACTCAAACCTCTCATCTCTCACACAAATTATACTCGTGCAAACCCTTTATCTCACACACAGGAGTTACAGGTATTATCTTCAGCCCTCTAGTCTACATTTCTCTTCTACTCTTATTTTCTCTTTCTTCTTCATCTCTGATTTTCCATGGCCATATCCCCTAAGTTCTCCATTTCCATTTGATTAATGTTAATATTAGGGGTGAGGAAATTGGTTGAGTGTAGTTGTGTGTGCTGTTATTTTTAAAAAGAATTAGGGAAGTCTGAGTACCAAATTATTTAAAAGAATCAAAAACCACTTAGTGATTATTATGTGTTCGATAAATTGTCCAAGAGAATTCTAGTTTCGAAGTGCCTTAAAATCAGGTTTAATCAAGTCATGTAATCATATAGTGCACTAATTTAGAAGTCTTGAGTATACATTTTGTGCCAAAATGTATGTTTGGAATAAAAAATGTTTTAGGCAGTTTCTGAGGTTATTTGAAAACCCTGATGAACACCTCAGAAGCGGACATATCCCCGAAGAAGCAGGCTCGCACCTGTGATGCCCATTCCGCAGGTGCGTGTTTTGGCCAACAGTCACTTCTCACAGATACAATAGAATCTCCGCAGAAGCGGAACCGCACATGTGAGGAGTTTTCCGTACGTGCGGTAACAGTGCAGTTTGTGCAAATATAATAGCTTTGCAACTGGAGCTTCCAAAGCCCGTTAAACTTGATTCTTTAGCCTACTTGCGTTGTTTTGAATTGCTTAACATGATTATTATATCCGACTAGCTTGGTTTTGATTTTGTTTAGGTACTTTAAGCTTAAAATGGACCTGAACATGAACGAAAATGGGGCGGTTGATCATGAAATTGAGGAAGAAGCAGATGAGGAACAATTCGACACTGAACGATTCATGTCTGCTAATTGTCAATGCCGATATTATGACAACCTTCTTACAAAGAAGGTTGTACTTAAAAAGGGAATCTTCGAGGATAAATTGGCCGAGTTGCTTCCAGTTTTTATGGCCGTCTACAGACTACCGGTTGGTCTTGTTTCATGCCTACCCCGTGTAAGGACAATGAGGAATGGGTTTGTGAGTTTTATGCAAACCTTAAGTGTACAAACTTCGACGACCCACAACTCACCATGAGAGGTGTTACACCTCCTTTTTCCCGAGGGATAGGGGAGTTTTTTCAATTTAAGTGATATTATTCGAAATGGGATTATTTAATAAGATTCGCCACTTGGAATATTTGTTATGGTGTCCCAAGTCACCAGTTTATTTTAAAATCCCAAATCAAGGAAATTGACTCGTATTTATGATTTGCGAACACAGAAGACCGGGTAAGGAATTCTGTTAACCCAGGAGAAGGTGTTAGGCATTTTCGAATTTTGTGGTATTATCGCTTCAATCATACATGGCTTACTTGTTAATTATGTGTTTAAGAACCTATGTGCGTTTTGTCTTTTATCGCTTTTAAATTATGGAGTTATGGGTTTACCTTTGAAATGGATCACGTGTCTGTGAATCCATTTTATTTAGGGCGCTAAAATCATGTCACGCGTACGTGTACACGATTAATCACGCTTTATTATTCTTAAGGATTGTTTGGCCAAAGTCGCGCGAACGCGTACCTTGATTTATTTTGGGAATCATAATTATGTCACGCGAACGTGTACACAATCACGATAGTAAATTAAAAGCCCGCCTAAGTATTCTACGAATGTTTCATAAGATGATTATTTTCCTAAGATTTTAGATTATTGAGAAAGTCCAAGAATTATGGAATTATTGATGGAAAATGTAGTAAATTAATTATGGAAAGGCGGGCTAACTTATTCAATTATTTAATAAAAATGGCTAGAATTGTTATGCTGGGTCGGATGAAGTTCAGCTTATTGAGGCCCAAATTCTTCTCTTTCATTACAGTCCAAAACTAAACTATCATATGTCAACTAATCCAAAACAATCGCCAAATCTTCACGGCCCAAGACACATTTACAAACAAATCACATGGCCTAATTTATTAACTAATTAACCAAATATAAACTCTAAAATTTAATCAGCTAAACAATCAAAACTCATGGCAAATCAGGATATGAACCAATAAAAATTCTTCAACAAATACCACAAGTAAACACATAAACAGAGATTCATGAACAAACATAATGAAAATATCGACCAAAAAATATAAATCGAAAGAGGCAAGAACATACCTCAATCGGCCGCAATTTTCATTTAAAATAAGAGCTCTCAAATCCAAGTACAATGAAGAGATTCGACTTAATACTTCTGCTAGAGATCTGAACCTAGTGTTATACCCCACATTTTCGTATATGAAAGCACGCGATAAATAAATTGATGAGAGCTCGAAAATGAGATGTTACATCCCGTATTTTTTTTGTACGCTAATATTTCGTCGTAAGTTAATCGATGTAAGCTCGGGAACGAGATTATTTTGGGATGATAAGTATTATGCTATTCCAAATAAGTGATGAGAATATTCATGAAAGAGAGAGGGTAAGCAAATCGAAGAAAATAAAATTTCTCGAAGTTTGACAATTTAGGATAAAATACAGTCCGAGCTGTAATACCTGGTATTTATGGATTAGTACCATACAAGGTATCATATGGACATGATAGTATGATGTATAAAGTGTATTAAAAAGGAGTAGTATTTTAGGTAATTTGAGATAATTCTTAATTATATGGGTAATTGATTAATTATTGGACTAGTGGGGGAATTAAAGGATTGATTAAAAAAAGGGGTGGATAATTGGATAAGTAAGGGGCACTCACGCGGCAGTACCCCTTAAACCCCAAGAATGTCTCTTTAAGCCATTATATTATGTGGCAAATTGTACAAATGAGTCACTAGACAAAGTGACAACCCATTTACACGTAAAGATTTCTTGGCCTTTTTATTGGAAAAGTATAGGACTTTTCAAAGTTAAGATAACATTCCTATACCAATAACATTCCTATACCATTAACAGAGAAGATGAAAATAATCCAATGTGAATTCTCTCTGAAATTTTACAAGATCCAACGTGAAAGGCTAGTTCAAAGAAAGCGCGGTACAATCTTTCTCAATGATATTATATGGATTTTTTCCTACTCCGATCTTGCCGTCACGAGTTCTGTTGCAATTGTTGTATGTTAGAAGGATTGTCCAGAGAACCGGCTCAGGTATGTTAAGTCTATCCCTTCTTTCTTTTGGCATGATCTATACGACACAAACGAAATGAGCAAATGCACAACTTCCATAAATAACTCTATTCATAGAAATATTAGGGGTGTCTATATTCTTGATTTCCCACGTGAATTATTATTATACCTTTTGTTCATGGGTCTCAGAAAAATATGTATTTGATAAAATTTATCCGATAGGCATATTATTTTTATGACATTCCGAGAAAATCATATTAACGTATTTCTTAAGGCATATTATTTTTATGACATTCTGAGAAAATATTATTAACGTATTTCTTATGCATTTCATGCATTTATACATATACATTGACCCATGACCAGATGGCTATTTCACTTGTATTGAGTTTAACTGTTGAACTTGAAAGCATGCCTACATTTCTGTACCATTATTTTTACTGGACTGTACCTGCGGAGCTCATCATTTCTTTCAGCCCAGAGGTTAGTCTTGTTACTTATTGAGTTAGTTGTACTCATACTACACTCTGCACCTCGTGTGCAGATCCAGGTGCTTTCGGACATGGAGATTGTTAGATTTCAGAGTACTATCAGTTGGAGACTATCAAGGTAGCTGCTTGGTGTCCGCTGACCTTGTCTCTCTTTCCTTCAATTATTATGCTGTTCTACACTTTCAGACAGTGATTTTTATCAGTCAAACATTGTATTCAGATTAGATGCTCATGTACTCAGTGACACCGGGTTTTGGTAGTGATATATTTGAAATTTTGAGATTTCTTCCGCTGAATTTAATTATTTTATTTTCAAATTTAAAAGAAATGGTAGTTTATTGGAATTTTTGGCTTGCCTAGTATTGAGATAGGCGCCATCACGACATGTGAGATTTTGGGTCGTGACAAGTTGGTATCAGAACCTTAGGTGACATAGGTCTCACGAGTCATGAGCAGGTTTAGTAGAGTCTTGCGGATCGGTACAGAGACGTCTGTACTTATCTTCGAGAGCCTGCCGAAACCTTAGAAAAATTTTACTTTCTTGTATTCTATCGTGCAGAGTTGATTCATCTTGAAACACGACTCTTTGAATTCCTTCCACGCATTCGTATACGCACATGAGCGCTCGGTATCTGCTTTGCATCGCCGACTTGTGATTTCATGAACAATGTTCAAGATGTGTATTCTGTGTTTTGGTGATGGGCCAGTATGGAGGACTTGAGTCCAGGTTTAGACCACGGCTGAGGCTCGGTAACTTCAGTTGTAACATGCACATTTGGGCTCATATGTCCGGTAATGTCCCTACGAATAGAATTTGTGGCTCGATGAGCGGTAGAATGGCTTTGTGATGAGTATGATGTAACTGCGGGATGTGTTAAGATGATTTGAATGTGACGAGAAGTGTTTCCTTGAAATATAAAGGAAGGCCATTGGGTGCTTTATTTTCGTTTTGATGTGGCGTACAATCTCGAATGTGAATATTTTGAAAAATCTTTCACGTTGTTAAATTTTGGGGAAAATTGAATTCTTGTGTCTGGTTAATGAGTTTGGACTCAGAAAGATTAAGTGATTTCATAGTAATTGTGGCTGCGAAAGGGTATAACAAGATGCCAATTTGAGACTAAGCAGGTGGGTTATCTCATGCGGACTAATCTATGTAGGTGTGTTCCTTATGATATGAATAGAGAGTTTCTTTTCTGCCAGCGGCGCGTATGTGTTGAGACTTGAATTTGAATCTGGTTGAGAAAGTTGACTTGAGTGTTAAGAGAATGAATGAGATATTAGCGGATGATTGGGGTATTTTATGGTTGGTATGTCTTGAGCTTGAGAAGAATTTTTATTGAACTGACTGCGGTATTAAGGCAGTAATAAAGCATGGGTATTGTGAGTTATCAAATATTTTAATCTATAGATTTGAGCCAAGTGGGAGAGCCTGCTATTGACAATTTAATTCATGGTTATTTGTCAAAGTTTTTGTTCGGTCTGAAGTATACTTGGGAATCAGAGATGACTTACAGAGGTGGAGTTTGAGAATGACTCGAGTGAGGAAATTTCTAGATACGAGTTATATTGCGCTTTATGAGCATATGAAAATCGTGGGATGAGTGAGTTGGTATTCATGAATGATGTAGTGCGCACGGAGTATGAATTTGATAGGTGGTATTAAAGTAGAGTTACTTCTTTGAGTGTTGTTATGTTGATGGGGCACATGTCTTTTGGCCCATTTGGGCGGTGTAATGTGGATTTGAACAAAGGGGGTGACTCTCGAGAAAGTTCTAATGGATTCGAGATTAATATGTAACAATTAAAAATTTTTGGCGGATTTGTTTATGGCTGAGAGTTGTGGCATTTTTGTATATCATTATGGATTTTATATTTCGGTATCAGGAAGGTGAATGAAATGGCCTTAGACTAAAATAAGGTATTTTCAGAGTGGGTGTTTCGGTTATGGTATTTATAGGGGTAATTATGATGTGGTGAGACTCTATAGATGTTTTGGTGGCAATATTCTTGGGTTTTGGTGACCTACGTGGTTTGGTCGAGTTAGAGGAATTCGGTTCTGATTGTTTAGTTATGTGCAAATGGATTTCAAAGTGTTATTGATGGTTTCTACCATGGTTTGAGCCGAATATTTCCTACTGGTGTGGGGAACGTGTTGTGTATTGTGGTTTCCTCCTGGAAAGAAGCAAGAGAAAGGTTTCTAACTAATAGGGTATGTAAATTTTTTGTGACTCAAAGATGATAATGAGATTTTTGTGCTTGTCACATGATGGCATGATAGATGTGGTGTGTTGTGCGGGATTTCGATTTTTATGTACTAGGTGGCAGTTCATTCTTGAAAGGAAGATCACAAATTCTGGACGGAATGGTCAGTGTTATATATTTAGATGAATGTTATAGTTGCTCGGTAATCCTTGATAAGGGTGTGCGGTTGAAAGGGGCATTGTGTTTTGATTTACGCAGGTGCATTGGTATTACGATACTCTCCTAGTTAATAAACTACTGATATACAAGTTATTAATATGTGGCACAGAGGAATTATGGGAAGATTCCTAGTGGGATGATCGTGCATGAAGGATGTGATAGCCATGCGAGTGCTGGAGTTGTGATCAGTTACGATGGTTCATGTGTACTTATTTGATTGTTCCTGTATGATATGCTTGAATTAAACGCATGTGACCATGCCAGGCGGATTATGTTACTGGCACGTGAGTTGTCCGTGCGGATCCATGTACTGATATTATTGGCACGTGAGTTCTCCGTGTGGGTTCAGATATTTATATTATTGGCACGTGAGTTGTCCGTGTGGGTCCAGATATTGATACTATAGCATGTGAGTTTTCCGTGCAAGTGATGTTAATGTGAGCTCTAGAAGAGCTGGTTACTGTTATTAAATTTGTGTGTCTTGGTTCTACTATATATATAATGAGCTTATAGCATTACAGTTGTGGTCTTACAATACGGTTCTCTACTTTGAGACATCTTCCATTTTGGCTACAAGGTTGCGCAATTGTTGATTGAGTTGTATTAGTGTGGCATGTCAATGGGATAGTTGTGTTTAATACTATAAGGTCATTGGACCTAGAATGTGTACTATCATGTTTGATTACGGTATATTGGGAGGATAATATTGAAAGTCAGCTTGGAAACTGATTTTGGTTTTGGTTGGGGCGGGAGAGCTCCATGACTTGTCGATCCGATAATATGTTATGAGATTTCGCGTGTTTCTTTCATTATCAGCAGTGTGCGAAAGTTTTAGAACGAGGTTTTGATTGATATGGGGCTTAATACTATTACCAGGTTACTTTGGAGTAGTTAATGTGATCGAAAATGGTGCTGCAAGCATGCGAGTTGTGTAGTATGTTAAGTGATTATATCTGGGGTTATGGTTATGGCTTAATACAGCTTGTTCAGACTCATACAACATGTTGATGTTAGATTCATGTCTTGAAAAGAAATTCTGAATGTTGGAAATTGAATTCCAAGGTTTATGGGCTAAGGTTGAAGTAATAATTTTTAATTATGTTGTGTTGTCAGGCCTATACAATTTACACGGAATAGGGTGGCATGGGATCACCCCCGGGTATGTGCGTGGTAGATGGAATAGTGATGTGGTGGCTTGGAAACAACTCCTGGCACGTTCGAGGACGAACATATATTTAAGTGGGGGAGAATATAATGACCTGACCGGTAGTTTTGAGTATTATAACATCGTTCCCCAATTTACTACTCAATTAATTCCTTACAATTGATTTAGGACTTGTGTGCAAAATTTGAGGTCAACCAGACTTGATTCGATAGGTTTAGGCATCGAATGTAGAAGTTAAAAATTTCATAATAGACTAAAGTTCAAGTGAGTTCGCACAAGACCCAACTTCAAATGAGCATACCTCTCATGATACAAAGTGTTATATGGTGTATTACCTGTCAAATTAAAGATCTTTGAGTCTAGTTTCTAATGCTTTAAACTGTTCATCATTTGGACATTCCTACAAGACGTTATGACCAAATTACCAAAGGCTGGAAAAATGTAATTTTGCGACCAATTATGCGATCGCAAAATTGCTTCTGCGACCGCAAACTGGTTGCAGAATGGACCAGAAGAGCCCATTTCTGGGCATCGATTTTGTGATCCATTTTGCAGCCTGCATGCCCATTCCGCGGTCCATTATGCGACCGCAAACTTGCTTTCGGAGAGTTAATTTTTCTATTTTCATAACCCGATCCCATTTTGATAAACAGGCTTTGAGACTCATTTTGGAGAAAAAGTCTGACATTTTTAGAGAGAAGGGAGAGTGTCCTAGATAGAGGAAGAAGCTCAAGTGCTTTGTTCATCAAGATCTTGTTCAAGCTTTGAAATCCAACAAGGAAATATCACAAGATCTTCACCCAAGAGGTAAGGTTTTAACCCCTAGTCTGCAATTTTGAGTTTGGGTAAAGATGTGTGATTAAGAGTATGATTCTTGGGTATAATAGTATTATTTATACATATTAATAATGTTTATGAAAAGATTGTTGAGTTCAAATGGGTAAAGATTGGGTTGAAAATGGTAAAAATCTTCAATGACTTTAATTGAAGATTTGAGGGTCGAGTTGATGTCGGAATTTGGTGAAATTTGTATGGTTGGACTCGTGGTTGGATGGGCGTTAATATTTTGTAACTTTTGTCGGGTTTCCGAGATGTGGTCCCCACGGGCGATTTTTGAGCTAAATTTTGGATTTCTTTGGAAAATTAGTATTTTCTTATGAAATTAATTCTAATAAATTTTATTGACTGAATCGAATTAATTGTGGCTAGATTCGATGCATTTGGAGGCCAATTCACAAGGCAAAGGCATAGCGGATTAAAGAATTATACGGTTTGAGGTAAGTAACACTTCTAAACTTGGTTATGAGGGTATGAATCCCCAAATTTGGTATGATATGTATTGTTTGGAGGTGGCACACACGATAGGTGACGAACATGTAGACGTGCACCACAGAAAGTGTGCCTTGAATAAATCCTATGAAGTAATAAAATTAAAGAATCATGTTATTATTTGAACATGTGGCACGTGTTAGAGGAATGAAGCTGAGGCTAATAATAAAGATCATGTTTAGGCTATGTGCCGATATTTTAGGACCCATGGGGTCGTGATGCTGTTGAATTAATTATTCTAAAATATACATTTCACACTCAGTAATAATTGTCCATTGTGAGGATATTTATGGGATTGAGATGCGCAGCGCAGCAGGCCATTTGTCTTTATATATGTTATTATTAAATATATCGGGGCTGCCCGCTTGTAGCAGGCCAGAATGGCCTTATACATTATTATTGTTCTGGATCGGGGCTGCCCGCCTGCAGCAGGCCTTATAGGCTTTGATATTATACGGATTGGGACTGCCCGCCTGTAGTAGGCCACATTGGCTTTGTATTACGCTTGGGTCGAAGGAGCCCCTCCGGAGTCTGTACACTACCAGTGAGCGTAGATGATTATATATATTCGGGATGGACTTCCCAGGGCATGGACTTGCCTTACTTACTGCTTATATATATATATATATATATATATATATATATTTCACAGGGCATGGACTTGCCTTACTTATTTATATTGTAATGAATTTACCTAGACATGGATCTTGTCCGTATCATTTACATTTGAGGATAAATTACCCAGGGCTGGATTGGCCTTATACGGTACTAAATGACTGACTGTCAGTCGATGTGTATATATATACGGGTTGGAACACCCCGGGGCTGGACTGGCCATAAACTGTACCGAGTGACCGAATAATTTGTGACCAGTATTTACATGAGGCCCTTTTTACTGAGATGTCATATTCCTCATATCATGCAGTATTGATCTATTTCACTTGTACTGAGTTTAACTGTTGAACTTGAAAGCATGGCTATATTTCTGTACCATTATTTTTACTGGACTGTACCTACGGAGCTCATCATTTCTTTCAGCCCAGAGGTTAGTCTTGTTACTTATTGAGTTAGTTGTGCTCATACTACACTCTGCATCTCGTGTGCAAGTCCAGGTGCTTTCGGACATGGAGATTGTTAGATTTCAGAGTACAATCAGTTGGAGACTATCAAGGTAGCTGCTTTGCAACCGCTGACCTTGTCTCTCTTTCCTTCAGTTATTATACTGTTCTATACTTTCAGACAATGATTTTTATCAGTCAAACATTGTATTCACATTAGATGCTCATGTACTCAGTGACACCGGGTTTTGGGAGTGATATATTTGAAATTTTGAGATTTCTTCCGCTGAATTTAATTATTTTGTTTTCAAAAAGAAATGGTGGTTTATTGGGATTTTTGGCTTGCCTAGTATTTAGATAGGCGCCATTACGACATGTGAGATTTTGGGTCGTGACAAACACTAAGGAAGAAAAATAGCCAAAAGAAAGAAAATGTTCAGTTGTTCATAAGGCATTGCAAATAAGCATATATAACGACATTGTGCCCTCAAACAACTTTTGGTTATAGGGTGTCTACTTAATTAAATATATACTTGTTTCTCAAAGTATATTGTAACCACCTGACTTGTCATTTTAAGAATTTATGCCCCATTCGGTGACTTAAGGTCTCGAGCAGCTTCGTAATATGTATTATGACCCGTGGGTGTGGTTGAGTTTGATTTACTGAAGATTCAAAATTTAATTAAAAGAGCAATTCTTATTTAGAAGCTTAAATGGAAAGAGTTGACCGGAGAGTTGACTTTTGAGCAAACGACCCCGGAATAGAATTTTGAGGATGACAATAACTTCGTATGATGATTTCAGACTTAGGCGTATGTTCGGATTTAGATTTGGAAGTCCGTAGGACAATTCGACGCATTTTGGCGAAAGATGAAAAATAGAAGGTTTTTGGAAAAATCCTACCGAACGGAGAATTTTTGATAACGAGGTCAGATTTCAATTCCAGAAATGGGAATAGCTCCCTTACATCAATTATGACTTGTGTGCAAAATTTGAAGTCATTCCGGATTGATTTGATATGTTTCGGCGTAAAACTTAGAAGTTGAGAGATTTGTAAAGTTAAGAAATTTGGGAGTTTGCCCATGGTCAATATCGGGTAAAGACGACCTCTTTTCAGTATTTTGAGTACGCGAACAGGTCCGTAGCATGCTTTATGATTGAAATTCATATATGGTTTGTGTCTGGGAGGTTCCGGATAAGTTTCAGGATGAGTTTTGAGCGAGTCCGGATATTTCGGCACTCTAATATTGTTCTGGCACTTTCGGGGACGCGGACCGTGCATTTTTGGGTGCTGAGGTGAAGGAGGGACGCAGACCGCAAAAATTGGGGCGCTAAGGCAAAGGAGGGGCGCGAACAGCAGCAGAATTTTGCGGCCGCGCTCAAATTTTCGAGGACCGTGCAATTCTGTCTGCGGCCGCGCTCCAGGAAGTTCTACAGTCCGTTGGTCCGACTGCGAAAGCCTATATCTGTTTATCTACAAGGAATTTTGAGATGATTTAAAAACGAAAGTTGTTGCTCTTCATGTCTAGTTTTCAGAAAAGTAAAGAAGTTATCATTTGGACATATGTAAAGAAAGTTATGGACAAAACACTAAAGCCTGGCAGTGCAGCCCCAAGAATTTCGTGGCCGCATCATTTTTTCGCGACCGCGGGACTTGGAGCGCGGCCGCACTTGGAATTTCGTGGGCCGCGTAGGGGATTTCAGAGGGTGCACTATATAAATAGAGTTTAGGGCATTATTTCAAATTTTGGACTTAGGGAGCTCGGTTTGTGGCGATATTTTGAGGGTTTTTCAAGAAATTCATCGGGGTAAGTGATTTTAACTTGGATTTGGTTAATATACAAGAATATATCACCGGTTTCATCATTTAGTTAGTACTTTGAGATGAAAATTTGGGAAAAAATTGTAGAAACTTCATAAACCACAAATTTAAGATTTGAAGGTCCATTTGACATCGGAATTTGATAACTTTAGTATGGTGGAATGGGTGATCAGATTTTGTGAAAATTTTGTCGGGTTCTGACAGGCGGGCCCCGCGTTGACTTTCGTTGACTTTTTGGAATAAATTTCTAAGTCAACGTTTTATTATCCAAAACTATTTCCGATGAATTTTAATGAAGTTATACAACTGATTTGAATATATTTGAGCTGTCCGGAAACCAATTCAAGCAAGAAGGTGATTTTGAAATATCAGCATAACTTCTAAAAAGTAAGTGTCTTGCTTAACCTCGAGTGGGGGAATTAGCCCTTAGGCATTGAGTCTTATGTGCAATTTGTTTAATTGAAAACCATGTACGCGAGGTGACGAGTACGTACTTGGTTTATATGTGCAAATTTTATTGATTAAAAATCCTTAGACGCCCTTTTGTATTAAATTGGAAATTATTGGCACTCATTAAATCCTCTATTTGTCATGCCTAGATCCTTGTTTGTTGAAATCGTTTTTTCATGATGATTTGGTGTGATTGCCACCTTGATTTTTATGTGAAATATTAATTTGTTGAGTTGTTCACTTCCGGATATTTTGTTAAGATTGTTTTGTGCACATTATGGTCGAGCCATGGGCTCCTTATTGTGGAAAATAAGGTATTGTTGATTTTTGTGGCAAGTTGTGATATTTGAGCACTTGATGTGCAATCCGTGATAAGTTGTAATAATTGAGCATTTGATGTGCAATCTATGCTATGTTGTAATATTTTAGCACTTGAGGTACAGTTTATGAGATGTGATATTGGCACATTATATTGTGGGAGTTATGTTCGGGTGTTTGCACGAGGTTTCTGCCGTGCTATTATTACTATTGATTTATGCACATGCGGCATGACAAGGCGGGCTATATCACAAATCAATCCCCGACATAGCCCCCTTGTCTCGCCACGTGTGCAATAGTAAAGTAAATGCTCGCCTTGTCTCGCCACACGTGCATAATAATGTTCCCACCTTGTCTCGCCACATGCGTGGGAACATTATTATGCACGTGTGGCGAGACAAGGCGAGCATTTACTTTACTATTGCACACGTGGCGAGACAAGGGGCTATGTCGGGGATTGATTTGTGATGGCCTGGGGGCATTATTGTTATTGTATATTTATTTTGGGAGTACGAGGCGGTACCTCGGGAGATCCCCTATTGAGCACTTACTTCGGGACTATGTTTGCACTTGCCCTTGGTTATTTTATTTTTCCGTAATTTGTAAATTCTTGTGTTTTTCGTAATGTATTATTTGACTTAATATTAAGTATTTTGTATTTCTTGATGTATTGTGTTGACCTTGACTTTTTCGTACGAGACTTTGAGGATTTGTATTTTTGGGTTATACTTGTCTTTGATGATTGAGTTGTTTTAAATAAAAGAAATTTTCTAGTATGTATTATTTAATAAATTTTATATCCAAATCACTAGTTTATCTGGTGCTTTATTTTAAAGGAAATGTCATTTTTCCTCTCTCAAACGATTTCTAAAATAAACTTATCCTTTTGTTGATTTCTTACTTGATTTAAATATTTTAACCTTACTTTATTGAAAATAAATTGATATTGCCGATCTTATATACATTGATATTTTGGTACGTGACTTGTCCATGCAGTTATGAAAATAATATGGGCATGAGGTGCCGGGGAAAAATATGATGATTTTCTTATTGACACGTGACTTGTCCGTGTGATGGTGATAGAAATATGGGCACGAGGTGTCGTGGAAAATATGAAAGTGGGCTGAGACCCGTAATTTTTATGATTTGAAATGAGGTGTCACATGGTGACTTTTACTTGAAAATATATTTATTTGAAAGAAGTATATTCGAAAGATAATTATTCAAAAGAAGTATATTCGAAAGATATTTATCTTAAAGAATAATATGTGAAGGAATTTTATTTGAAGGACTTGACTTATTGATTGAACTTGTGTTTCTTATTCGTCTGAGCAATAATTATGATGTTCTTGTTGCCTTGTTGTTATATCACTAGTTGAGTTGTTGTTATCATTGCTAGTTATTTTCTTGTACTATTGTATACTGCTATATTGCACAAGGTATTAGACTAGTGAGTGTCTTGACTGTACCTCGTCTCTACTCCATCAAGGTTAGTCTTGATACTTACTGGGTACCGACCGTGGTGTACTCATACTACACTTCTGCACATTTTTGTGCAGAGCCAGGTATTGGAGACATCGGACTTGAGCAGAGTTACATCGGGATCGTAAGGATTCAAGGTAGAGCTGCTTGGTCGTCGCAGTCCCTTGGGGTCTTTTCATTTCATTGTACTGTTAATTTGTAATCAAGCAGTATTGCATATTCGGTCCTCGTGATCATTCCATATATTTGGTTAGAGTTCGTGACTCAGTAATACCAGTCTTGGGAGGTTGTATATCATATTTGTTCCGCTGTTAGTTTTGATTACTTATTCAATTAAAAAATGGCTTCAAAAGGTAATTGAAATCGGCTTACCTAGTCTTAGAGACTAGGTGCCATCACGACGCCTGTGGTGGGATTTTGGGTCGTGACAAGTTGGTATCATAGCTCTAGGTTCATAAGTTCTACGAGTCACGAACGAGTCTAATAAAGTCTTGCGGATCGGTACAGAGACGTCTGTACTTATCTTCGAGAGTCTACAGAACTGTTAGGAAATTTCCATTTCTTTCATTCCTGTCGTGCGGAATTTGTTGAATTTAGAATTTTAACATTTGTATCTCCATTCTCTCACAGATGATGAGGACACGTGATACTGGGTTAGCTGAGCAGACATCCGCACATATTGCTAGGGCTGCAAGAGGTCGGGGCTGAGGTAGAGGTTGAGGAAGGGCACGTGCTGCGACCGGAGCACCTGTCAGAGCAACAATTGAGGAGCCACCAGTAGCTCCAGTTGGGGGACAAGTACCAAAAGTACCTGTTGTTACCCCCAGACTTCAGGAGACTTTTGCACAGTTCCTGAATATGTTTGGTACATTAACCCAGGCATGATTGATTTCTGTTTCACCAAATATTCCGCAGATTAGGGGAGCAGCTCCGACTCCTACCACAACTCCAGAGTAGCAGGTTCACATTGGTCAGGTTCCGGGTATAGCACCGATACAATCTGTTATTCCGGTTCGGCCTGAGGTCGGGCCAGAGGCATCAGAAGAGGAACAATAGAGACTTGAAAGGTTTAAGAAATATGATCCATCTACTTTCAGTGGCACAACTACAGAGGATGCCCAAGGATTTCTAGAAAATTGTCATCGTATTCTCCGCACCATGGGTATTGTGGAGGTGAGCGGAGTTGCCTTTACTACATTTCAACTATCATTGTGCAGCGTATCGGTAGTGGAAAATCTATGAAGAAGGTAGACCAGCCAATGCAACGCCACCAACTTGGGCTCAATTTTTAGAAATATTCTTAAAAGAATTTGTTCCCTAGACTCTCCGAGATGCATGGCGCACAAAGTTTGAACGGTTGCGTCAGGGCACTATGACAGTGTCAAAATATGCTATTAGGTTCAGTGAGTTAGCCTGTCATGCACCTATCTTAGTTCCTACAATCAGAGAACGGGTCCGCATATTCATTGAGGGGCTCGATTATGATATTAAAATATGCATGGCTCGAGAATTGCAAACTGATACTCCATTTCAACAAGTAGTGGAGATTGCAAGGAAGATTGAGGGTGTTTTAGGTGAGGAAAGAGAGTCTAAGGAGGCCAAAAGGTCTCAAAGATCTGGAGGGTTCAGTGGATTTTACTTTTCAGCTAAGACCCATTATAGCGAAGGCTCGAGCAGTCGGTCAGCTCAGTCCGCACATCAGATTACTCGGGGTGCTCCAGTTTATAGTGCACCACCGACACGAGATTCTTATAGTGGTTATTCCAGTTATCCGGCACAGACTCAGTACGAGCAGCCGCGACCTCAGAGGGGTTGTTATGAGTGTGGTAATACTAGGCATATCATGAGAGATTGTCCCAGACTTGGGAGGGGTAGATTTCATCAGAACACTCCTGCTACAAGCTTTATTCCAGTTGATACTCCACGTGCACAGTCAGCTAGAGGTGGAGGACAGGCGGGTAGTGGGCGCCTAAGAGGTGGAGGCCCGACCCGTTGATTTAATCACTATGATTTGGCTGAGGCCAATACACCAGATGGTGTCGTTACAGGTACGATCCTGATTTTTATTATAAAAGGATATTTTCCTTAATTTGATTCGGTTATGAATATTGAGGTGAGTCCTCCTATTATTCTCCATTTATGGGTGAGCTTCATAAATTTGTGACTCACTTATATGTTTATACCTGTTGGGAGATTTGAAGGTGTGAGCCTGTGTCTGTCATTTATTTTTGTACACCATTGAGGTCTATAAGTCCAAAAGTAATTTTTATTATTCCTTATAGTGGGTTTAATGTGTTTCGGAATAATTGATTCAATTTTTTATGAATTATACGCCCTACTGGTATGAGGGTTCATTATGTGTTGTGAAAACTATTTATGAAATATATTGAAAAGAAGGAAGAAAAGAAATTGAAATTTCAGTTGGCACAATGTGCAAAATACTTGTGATTCGGAGTTGAGGACGAGATCCTCGCATTTTATATATGATGTGAAATATTTAAACCGGGCTACAAGTTGTGGTGGAAGTTATGTAAGGACGAGGTCCTTGTGGTGAAATATGTATAAGTTTAAAATTCTCCCTTTGTGAAATTTAATTGTACAATAATATTAATAGGGAGTCATGCCTGTTAGGCTTATTTGATCATTCTTGTATATTTTATGTTCATAATCAGCCATTTTCGTGCTGTAAACATTGAGTTTCAACTTATGAGATGAGTGCCCAGGTGGCATTAAATGTGACTCATTAATCCGAGTAAGTAATCATGAGGTCTTCATTCCTCACATTATGTTGTCAGTATTGTAAAAATTCGAAATGAGATGGTGGTAAATATGAAATTAATTGATGATGTCGGAATTAATTGTGAACGGCTTTTAAGACCAGAGATGTGGTGATGAGCATATATATGATGTGCTTCATGTCCTGATATCATTGTGATAATGCAGAGATTGTGTTATTGATATATACATTGTGATGTTTTGTTGGGTTGTGGATGTATTGTTAGGAGTTATTTTGGTGTTACTCTGGCAGGTGGTTAGGCCCAATTATAGGGGAGACTCTGCCGAAATTTCTGAAAAATTTGGGAGTTAGTAAAATTTGGAGGATTGGGATTTGCAAAGGAAGTGATAAGTATGTTATGTGTTTGGGGGTGAATGATCCTAAGCGGGAAAGAATGTAACACTCAGAGAAAGTTTTGAAGTACTTTAACACTATCAAGAAAAAAAATATTGTGTGAGTAGGCACGAGTTGCTATAGCCAGTTGAGACTAATACCGTATGTTGTAAAAAATCAGGCTTTTTGAAAATGTTGGAGTGTAAGAAATTTATCTTGAAGTTTACAAATATGGATAAATAAAAAAAATCTCAAATGAAACGGTGTTGTCGGTCTTATCTCAAATGCAGTAACGAGGGATCAAACGTGAGTATATGTGTAAAAGTAAAAATCATCAATTTGGTAACCTCCGAATAATTCTTAGAACGTTCGAGGACGAACATTTGTTTAAGAGGTGGAGAATGTAATGACCTGACTTGTCGTTTTAAGAATTTACGTCCCGTTCGGTAACTTAAGGTCTCAAGCAGCTTTGTAATATGTATTATGACCCGCGAGTGTGGTTGAGTTTGATTTACTGAAGATTCAAAATTTAATTAAAAGAGCAATTCTTATTTAGAAGCTTAAATGGAAAGAGTTGACCGGAGAGTTGACTTTTGAGCAAACGACCCCAGAATAGAATTTTGAGGATGGCAATAACTTCGTATGATGATTTCAGACTTAGGCGTATGTTCGGATTTAGATTTGGAAGTCCGTAGGACAATTCGACGCATTTTGGCGAAAGATGAAAAATAGAAGGTTTTTGGAAAAATCCTACCGAACGGAGAATTTTTGATAACGAGGTCAGATTTCAATTCCAGAAATGGGAATAGCTCCCTTACATCAATTATGACTTGTGTGCAAAATTTGAAGTCATTCCGGATTGATTTGATATGTTTCGGCGTAAAACTTAGAAGTTGAGAGATTTGTAAAGTTAAGAAATTTGGGAGTTTGCCCATGGTCAATATCGGGTAAAGACGACCTCTTTTCAGTATTTTGAGTACGCGAACAGGTCCGTAGCATGCTTTATGATTGAAATTCATATATGGTTTGTGTCTGGGAGGTTCCGGATAAGTTTCAGGATGAGTTTTGAGCGAGTCCGGACATTTCGGCACTCTAATATTGTTCTGACACTTTCGGGGACGCGGGCTGTGCATTTTTGGGTGCTGAGGCGAAGGAGGGATGCAGACCGCAAAAATTGGGGCGCTAAGGCAAAGGAGGGGTGCGAACAGCAGCAGAATTTCGCGGCCGCGCTCAAATTTTTGAGGACCGTGCAATTCTGTCTGCGGCCGCGCTCCAGGAAGTTCTACAGTCCGTTGGTCCGACTGCGAAAGCCTATATCTGTTTATCTACAAGGAATTTTGAGATGATTTAAAAACGAAAGTTGTTGCTCTTTGTGTCTAGTTTCCAGAAAGGTAACGAAGTCATCATTTGGACATTTGTAAAGAAAGTTATGGCAAAAATACTAAAGCCTGGTAGTGCAGCCCCAAGAATTTTGCGGCCGCATCATTTTTTCACGACTGCGGGACTTGGGGCGCGGCCGCGCTTGGAATATTGTGGACCATGTACGGGAGTTCAGAGGGTGCACTATATAAACTGAGTTTAGGGCATTATTTCACATTTTGGACCTAGGGAGCTCGGTTTGTGGCGATTGTTTGAGGATTTTTCAAGAAATTTATCGGGGTAAGTGATTTTAACTCGGATTTGGTTAATATACATGAATATATCACTGATTTCATCATTTAGTTAGTACTTTGAGATGGAAATTTGGGAAAAAAATTGTAGAAACTTCATAAACCACAAATTTAATATTTGAAGGTCTATTTGACATCAGAATTTGATAATTTTAGTATGGTTGAACTCGTATCGGAATGGGTGATCAGATTTCGTAAAAATTATATCGGGTTCCGAGAGGCGGCCCCTGCGTTGACTTTTGTTGACCTTTTGGAATAAATTTCTAAGTCGACGTTTTATTATCCGGAATTATTTTCGATGAATTTTAATGAAGTTATACAACTGATTTGAATAGATTTGAGCTGTCCGGAAGTCAATTCAAGCAAGAAGGCGATTTTGGAATATCGGCATAACTTCTAAAAAGTAAGTGTGTTGCTTAACCTCGAGTGGGGGAATTACCCCTTAGGCATTGAGTCTTATGTGTAATTTGTTTAATTGAAAACCATGTACGCGAGGTGACGAGTACGTACTACCCCTTAGGCATTGAGTCTTATGTGCAATTTGTATAATTGAAAACCATGTACGCGAGGTGACGAGTACGTACTTGGTTTATATGTGCAAATTTCATTGATTAAAAATTCTTAGATGCCCTTATGTATTAAATTGGAAATTATTGGCAATCATTAAATCCTCTATTTGTCATGCCTAGATCCTTGTTTGTTGAAATTATTTTTACATGATGATTTAGTGTGATTGCCACCTTGATTTTTATGTGAAATATTATTTTGTTGAGTTGTTCACTTCCGGATATTTTGTTAAGATTTTTTTGTGCACATTATGGTCGAGCCATGGGCTCCTTATTGTGAAAAATAAGGTATTGTTGATTTTTGTGGCAAGTTGTGATATTTGACCACTTGATATGCAATCTGTGATAAGTTGTAATAATTGAGCATTTGATGTGCAATCTATGCTATGTTGTAATATTTGAGCACTTGAGGTGCAGTTTATGAAATGTAATATTAGCACATTATATTGTGGGAGTTATGTTGTTCGGGTGTTTGCACGAGATTTCTGCCGTGCTATTATTACTATTGATTTATGCACATGCGGCGTGACAAGGCGGGCTATTTATACATATATATACATGGCGAGACAAGGTGGGAACATTATTATGCACGTGTGGCGAGACAAGGCGAGCATTTACTTTACTATTGCACACGTGGCGAGACAAGGGGGCTATGTCGGGGATTGATTTGTGATGGCTTGGGGGCATTATTGTTATTGTATATTTATTTTGGAAGTACGAGGCGGTACCTCGGGAGATCCCCTGTTGAGCACTTACTTCGGGACTATGTTTGCACTTGCCCTTGGTTATTTTATTTTTCCCTAATTTGTAAATTCTTGTGTTTTCCGTGATATATTATTTGACTTAATATTAAGTGTTTTGTATTTCTTGATGTATTGTGTTGACCTTGACTTTTTCGTACGAGACTTTGAGGATTTGTATTTTTGGGTTATACTTGTCTTTGATGATTGAGCTGTTTTAAATAAAAGAAAATTTCGAGTATGTTTAATTTAATAAATTTTATATCCAAATCACTAGTTTATCTGATGCTTTATTTTAAAGGAAATGTCATTTTTCCTCTCTCAAACGATTTCTAAAATAAACTTATCCTTTTGTTGATTTGTTACTTGATTTAAATATTTTAACCTTACTTTATTGAAAATAAATTGATCTTGCCAATCTTATATACATAGATATTTTGGTACGTGAGTTATCCGTGCAGTTATACAAATAATATGGGCATGAGGTGCCGGGGAAAAATATGATGATTTTCTTATTGACACGTGAGTTGTCCGTGTGATGGTGATAGAAATATGGGCACGAGGTGTCGTGAAAAATATGAAAGTGGGCTGAGACCCGTAATTTTTATGATTTGAAATGAGGTGTCACATGGTGACTTTTACTTGAAAATATATTTATTTGAAAGAAGTATATTCAAAAGATAATTATTCAAAAAAAGTATATTCGAAAGATATTTATCTTAAAGAATAATATGTGAAGGATTTATATTTGAAGGACTTGACTTATTGATTGTACTTGTGTTCCTTATTCGCCTGAGCAATACTTATGATGTTCTTGTTGCCTTGTTGTTATATCACTGGTTGAGTTGTTGTTATCATTGCTAGTTATTTTCTTGTACTATTGTATACTGCTATATTGCACAGGGTATTAGACTAGTGAGTGTCTTGACTGTACCTCGTCTCTACTCCATTGAGGTTAGTCTTGATACTTACTGGGTACCGACCATGGTGTACTCATACTACACTTCTACATATTTTTGTGCAGAGCCAGGTATTGGAGATATCGGACTTGAGCAGAGTTACATCGGGATCGTAAGGATTCAAGGTAGAGCTGCTTGGTCGTCGCAGTCCCTTGGGGTCTTTTCATTTCATTGTACTGTTAATTTGTAATCAAACAGTATTGCATATTCGGTCATCGTGATCATTCCATGTATTTTGTTAGAGTTCGTGACTCAGTACTACCAGTCTTGGGAGGTTGTATATCATATTTGTTCCGCTATTAGTTTTGATTACTTATTCAATTAAAAAAAATGGCTTCAAAAGGTAATTGAAATCGGCTTACCTAGTCTTAGAGACTAGGTGTCATCACGACGCCTGAGGTGGGATTTTGGGTCGTGACATTTATAGCCTGTATATACATATTGATATAGAAATATTATTTTTGAGCTTAACGGAACGCCCATGACCCCCTACCTTCCACGTAGGTCCGCCTCTATTGGTACCTAATAGGAAAAATGACACTGTATAGCCGCTCTCAAAATAATAGCCGAAAAAATGTATAATTTTTGCATATATATACATTATGTATGTTATATACAAAAATAATTACATATTATTTCGGCTACCGAATGTACGTAAATAGTTTTTATCGCGGGCTAAAAGTGATAAACTTATTTTCCTCTAATTTAAGAAAAATGACTTCCCTATCAAGTGGAAAAATATTTTTCATATTTTCCTTTTAACCCTCCCCATCAACCCAATCTACCCCAACCCCGACCCCGACCCACCTCGCACACCCCAGCACCCCTCGCCCCACCGTCACCCCCACACTCCGACCCCTGACCCCCCAACCTGACCTCAACCCACCCTACCCATCCCCACTCCGGCACCCCCACCCCTCACGCTCTCGAATACTTGGCATGGTCCTTGGTCTCCGACCTCTAGACCCTCGAAACCATTTCGTATATAATATAACTAATTTTAAGACAAACAGTAGCTCGTTAAATATTGTTATTGTGACGAAACTAAGTTTTCACCAATAACTTTAATTTTGTGGTTAATATTACTCAATTAGTAGCGTCAATTCATCTTTTTGATGGGAAAACTTAGTAGACAAAACTTTTGCTACGAAATGTTTATTCTAAGAGTAAGAGTTATTAGGCGTGTTTCTTCAAGATTTCATCGAGTGATTGTGATTAGATGAATTAATCTATTCCAGACTTCTTCTTTTTATTTTATTTTAATAGGTGTTCATTCCATTTCTCCAACAACTTGTAACAGCAATGAACTGGAGTTTGTTTTCATGTCTCATCTTATAGCAGGCTCTAAAACAAGAATCTGTTTATGCACCTTTTCAAATATATATATTGTTTCTCTTTAACTAGAAAAGTAAATAATAGGTTGTTGGATATTAAAGAGGTTCTGTTGCTTTTCCTTTCTAAAGACACATATATCCATCATGTTTTCAATTACATATCATCTATTAATTTTTGTGTAGAAGTTACAAAATTTAATGATAGATAAATTTGGATCCGTTACAAGAATTAAAACAAAAACAACTTTGATGACACCAGTAAAAATAATAAACCTAATGTTTGAGTTGCATGGTTGACATTTTATGCTGCTTTGACTTAATTAAGTGCAAGATTCTAATCTATTAACAACTTGTTTGGATGGTTGTTATATATCATTTCATAAGGTATCGTATAATATTGCATTGTATTGTACTATATCGTTTTGATGTATACAATGTTTGGATAGATTGTATTGTTTGTCGTTGTTTCATGATGTCATGCACCAACAATATGAAGAATAAACTTGCGAGAATACTTTAAAAAAAAATAAATACTAATTAATATTTATTATATAAAAATATAGAATAAAGGATACAATAGAATTTCTTAATAATAAAAAAATAGCAAGATAAGAGAAAAATATAAGGAAACAATGCGACCACACTATATTGTTTGTTCCATAAAGTGGTACTTTTCGTCGTTACGTAACGACGGATTTAACGATACGGTACGATAAAATTTAAGTAACAATCAAAACAAACATTATATTTGGACTAACAATATGATACAATACAACAGGTAACAACCATCCAAACAAGTTCTAAGTAAAAAAACTATCACTTTATGTAAAAGTAAGTATAGTTGCTAATTTTGTACCAAAAATAATCTCTTATCTAGCTCTCGGAGAAAATAATATACGTGTGATTTTCCATTTGGATTGAAGTGTGATAATTCTCAAATTAATGCACCTATTTTGCATGGTAAATTTTAAATGGTGCTCTACTAGCTTTTTAAGATTGAGTATGTACTTTTATTTTATATTAATATTCCAAAATGATGTGATGATCCAAAATATCATCTTTAAATTTAATAAGTAATTTTGTGTTACTCGAAAAGCACCATTTATCATTCCTCGACTTGCGTGCGCAGTCCGTATAATTTTTCGGAAAGTTTTTATTTGAAAAATGGATTAAAATGTGAAATAGAACTTTAAAACTCAACTGAGTTGATTTTGGTCAACATTTTGAGCAAACAGATCCGGATCAGTATTTTGATAATTCCAGTAGGTCCGTATTGTGATTTGGGACTTGGGCGTATGCCCGGAATCAAATTTCGAGGTCGCTAGCCCGCGATATGGAATTTTGATGAAAAATTAAAAGCTTGAAAGCTTAATAATTTTTAAGAAATTACTGATGTTGGATTTATTGATCACGGGTCCGTATTTTGATTCTAGAGCCTGATATAGGTCCACTATAATATTTATGACTTATCTGCCGAATTTGGTGAGAATCGGAGTTGATTTGACATGATTCGGACGTCCGGCTGTAAAAATAAAAGTTTTAAAGTTTTCTTGAAAATTTTCTTTGATTTGGTGTCCGATTTGTAGTTCTTGGTATTATTTTGGCGGTTTGATCGCGCGAGCAAGTTTGTATGATGTTTTAGGACTTGGGTGCATTTTTGGTTTGGATTCCCGAGGGCTCGGGTTGGTTTCGGGTGATTAACGGACTATTTTTGGACTTGGGAAAAACTGCAGAAATCTGCTTCTGGTATCCTTCTTCGCGTTCGCGAGAGGGGGCTCGCGTTCCCGAAGAAGAAACTGGAGGCAGGTGAAAATTACTCTTTGAATTCGCGAAGAGGGGGCCGCATTTGCGAAGGGAAGAGGGCAGTGTTCATCGCGAACGCGTGGAAGCGTTCGCGTTCGCGTAGAAGGCGAGGCCTGGCTTGGCACCAAGCGATGAAGCTTCACGTTTGCGTAGGGTGTATCGCGTTCGCGAAGGCCAAATTTGGCAAGGCTTCGCGTTCGCGAAGAGCAAAGTTTTGGCAACTGACCGCTTTCGCGAAGGGTAAAAATTCGAGAAACAGAACTTAAGTTCTGGAAAATGGGATTCATCCCATTTTCAACCCTTTTCCATTTTTGAGCTCGGGTAAGGCGATTATTGGGCAATTTTTATGAGAAAATATTGGGGTAAGTGTTCCTTATCCTATATTGATTATATTTCATGATTCCATACTCGTTTATATCATGAATCCGTGAATTTATGGAAAAAAAATTAGATTTTTATAAAATCTTCCAAAAATAAAAATTTAAGATTTGAAAGTCCATTTGACATCGGAATTTGATAAATGTTGTATGGTTGGACTCGTATCGGAACAGGTGTTCGTATTTCGTAAGTTTTTTCGAGATTTGAGACGTGGGTCTCACTGTCGAATATTTTAATGAATTTCGGATTTTATGTGGAAAATTAGTAAATTCATATGGAATTAATTCTTATGATTCGAATTGAATATATCGAATTGTTTGTGAATAGATTTCAAGCTTTTGGAGATAAATTTAAAAGAAAAAGTTGTGGTTGAGTAATTGATTTGAATTTGCAAAGCGAGGTAAGTGTCGTGGTTAACCTTGACTTGAGAAAATAGAACCCTTAAACTATTTGTTATGTGAAATGCATGTGAACGACGTATAGGCGAGGTGACGAGTGTCTATACGTCATCAAATTAATTGTTTGCGTAATTACTTGAAAAATCATAAATCGTTTTAAATCATGAATTAATTATTATAATAATTGTTTCTCTCCTATTCTTTGTCAAATATTAATTCTTGAATTCCTGCATTAATTGTTACATGCTATTTGAATTATGTGTCTTAATTGTTATTTGACATTTAGCATATTAAATATTAAACTGCCTATTTTCTCCCTGATTTCCATAATAATTTGCTATTTGCCATTGTTTGTTTTATAATTAAATCATAATTATTGTATGCTTGTTGTCTTATAATTTTATATTAATTATTGCATTTATTGGGAAAAATTTTTCTATAAGAATTGGTAAATGGATATATTGGAGGATCGAGTTGCACGCCGCAACAGAATTGATTGAAATGGAACACCGGATGAACCGCTTATAAACTAGGTGGTAATGCAAGCCTGTAGGCTATTTCGCCCACCCTTTCAAGAATTTCGAAGGATCCTTTATACTTAGGGCTCAACTTGCCCTTCTTTCTGAACCTCATTACACCTTTCATATGTAATACCCGGAGCAATAGTTTTTCTCCAACCATGAATGTAATATCACGAACTTTATGTTCGACATAACTCATTTGACTAGACTGAGCTGTGCGATGTCGATCCTGAATGATTTTGACCTTATCTAAGGCATCCTGTACCAAATCGGTACCCAACAACCGAGCCTCTCCTAGTTTAAACCATCCAACTGGCGAACGACTTCGTCTTCTGTATAATGCCTCATATAGAGCCATCTAAATGCTCAACTGGTAGCTATTATTATAGGCAAATTCCGCAAGTGGCGAGAACTGATCCTAAGAACCTCCAAAGTCTATAACACAAGCGTGAAGCACATCTTCCAATATCTGAATTAGTGCGCTCTAACTGTCCGTCTGTCTGTGGATGAAATGTTGTACTAAACTCAACTCACGTGCATAACTCAAGTGCGAAGTGAACTGCGTACCTCGATCAAAAATGATAGACACGGGCACACCATGAAGGCGGAGAATCTCAGGGATGTAAATCTCCGCTAACCGCCTTGAAGAATAGGTAACTGCTACTGGAATGAAATGTGCTGACTTGGTAAACCTGTCCACAATGACATATACTGCGTCGAACTTTATTGGAGTTCATGGAAGCCTAACAAAAAAATCCATAGTGATACGCTCCCACTCCCACTCAGGAATTTTTAACTTCTAATGTAAACCACCATGTCTCTGATGTTCATACTTGAATTGCTGACAATTTAGACACCGAGCTAGATATGCAAGAATATCTTTCTTCATTCTCCTCCACCAATAATGTTGCTGCAAATCTTGATACATTTTTGCGACACCCGGATAAATAGAATACCTGGAACTCTATGCCTTCTCAAGAATTAATTCACGAAGCCCATCCAGATTAGGCACACAAATACGACCCTGCATCCGTAGAACTACATCTTCCCCCAAAGCAACTTGTTTGGCACCACCGTGTCGTAAATTATTATTTTTTTCAATAACGTGGTATCAAATCCATGGCAAATAATGGTACGCTGTCTTTTCAGTACCCCCGTCTCACAAAAGATATTTATGAGAAATGGTGTCTACGTATGAAAGCCATTCTTGGCTCTCATGATGTGTGGAAAATTGTAGTAAACAAAAATTCCAAATATTCATATAAGAAACCAAGTACTACTTATTTCTTAAAAATAAAGGCATAAACCAGATAATTCATTTCTGTCGTTGAAGCATGTTCTGAAGAAAGATGTTCCACCATTAGTCTCCAGAGTTGGTGGACGCTCATTTTGACTCTCAATCTCCATATTTGTGTTAGTTTTTATACTTGATATTACTCTCAATTCTCTCTGTACAATAGAAGAAGTCTTGTCTGTAGATATTTCACACAAAATGTTAACAATAGGAAGGAAGAAAAGAGTACAAATTTGAGTGCCAAACTGATCCTATTGTTTATACTGTGTTTGGAAACTAGCTATATTCTTTTTCCTACGTCCTTACTTACTTTTGGGGTATATATTGTTGGGTTCATATTAAAGAAAAACAAAAAATAAATGAAGAAAAATGGTACTCCCTCCGTTCCAATTTATATGAACCTAATTGATTGGGCACGAAGTTTAAGAAAAAATAAAAACTTTTAGAATTTGTGGTCCTAAACAATTCAAAAAGGGCCCAGAGTATTTGTGTGGTTATAAATGCTTCTCATTAAGGGTAGAATTACAAGTTTAAGCAAAATTATTTCCAAATTTAGAAAGGGGTCATTCTTTTTAGAACGGAACAAAAAGAAAATAGGTTCACAGAAACTGGAACGGAGGTAGTATGAGAGATGCCTAACTTTGTTGAAGAAAATGGGAGGTGCCTAACTTTGTTGAAATACTATAGGACAAAATTAACAGCAAGCCATATTCTTTGTAGTAGTTGGATGGCATTTCTTACTATAAATAGTGTCCTCCATTCTTCATTTCAATTACACCAAAATAAGAGAGAAGCAATAGAAGGTAAAGAGAGTAATCGAGAGATTGTAGTCTGTGAGATAAATAGTGAGTGCGAGTAATATTGTAGTGAGGTATTTTAAATAAAATTTTTTATGTCTTTTAAAATTGTAGTAGTCTCTTGATATTACTAAGTTATAATATTATACTGATTTTATTGCTCCGCTCGGGTATTGTATTTAACCATTAGAAGAGTTGGTGTCGTTGTTACTCTCTTGTGTTTTTATTATTTTTCATAGATATTATTCCTGGGCGGGATTATTGTTTTTCCCAACAACGTGGTATCAGAGCCATGGCAAATAATGGTATGCTATCTTTTCAGTACCCCCGTCTCATAAAAGATAATTATGAGAAATGATGTCTACGTATGAAATCCATTCTTGACTCTCAGGATGTGTGGGAAATCGTAGTAAACAAAAATTCCAAATATTCATACAAGAAACCAAGTACTACTTATTTCTTAATAATAATGGTATTAACATGATGTGTCGTTCAAGCACGTTCTGAAGAAACATCAACTCTCGGTCAAACCTTTCAACCTTCCAATTTTTTTCAAGATGTGCTGAAACTTCTAGAAATTTCCAAATATGAATCCGGGGATACGCCCAAATCCAAAATCACCATTCGAACCTAACGGAACCATCGAAACTTCGATCCAGGGACAAATACTCAAAAGTCAAACTTGCTCAACTCTTCCAACTTAAAGCATCTTAGTTGAGAATCATTCTTCTAAATCAATTTTGAATAACCTGATAACCAAAACTGACGATTCAAGTAAGTCATAATATATCGTTCGATTCTGCTCAAGACTTCAAATAGCTTAACATAATGCAAATGCTCAAAACGACTGGCTGGTTCGTTACATTCTCTCCCACTTAAACATACGTTCGTCCTCAAACGTGCCAAGAGTCATTCCAAAGCCATCGAATCACTGTGCAACCTTACCATGCACATATCCGAGGGTGATCCCATGTCACCCAAACCATGAAAGCTTGACCATACGACATAACTGAAGATTATTATGTTGACCTTAGCCCATAAACCTTGGAACTCAATTCCCAATATCCGAAAATTCAAATAATTTCCAATTTACCAATTAATCTCATTTACAAGAATAACAATTAATTCCTTAACAAGCAGGAATAATAATTCATTAAATTTCATGGATTCTCCAATTTATCAATTAGCTTCGCAAGCTGAAATAACTATTAAAGTATCGTGTAATTATTATTATTAAGCACGATTTCTGCTGAGGACGTACGGCCTGATCCAGAGTATCATGTACACTGCCGAGGAACGTTCGGCACGCTCCACAAGAAATGAAGACATTTTCTTATGTACCTCCGGAAGGAGAGTATATTTATTATAAGATAAATTCGGGAGGAAGAATAATTTCTTTTAACAATTAATTAATTTAAACAGAAAATCAAGCATATAAGATTTCCATCCTTTAATAACTTTATCTAACAATTCACAATATATTCATATATATCCATTAATATTAATTAAACAAAGAATACCATGGACACACGTAATTCATGCTTTGAGTCCTAAACTACCCGGACTTTAATATTAATAGTAGCTACGCACGGACTCTCGTCACCTCGTGCGTACGTAGCCCCCGCAATTAGCAATAATTATTCAATTTAATCCCTATGAGGTAATTTTTCCCTCACAAAATTAGACAAGAGACTTACCTTGTCTTGCTCCAATTTAATCCACTAGAAAGTCTTTTCCACGATTATCCAACTCTGTCTGGCTCGAATATAGCCAAAATAATTCGATACAATCACTAAACATTATAGGAATCAATTCTATAAGAAAATGCTACATTGTCAATAAAAATTCCGAAATTAATTAAAAATTCATCCGTAGGACCCACGTCTCGGAATCCGGCGAAAGTTACGAAATATGAACACCCACTCAACCACGAGTCTACCCATACCAAAATCACTAAATTCCGATAACAATTCGGCCCTCAAATCCTCAAATCTATGCAAGAGGGTTTTCAAAAATTTCCAACTCAATTCACCAATTAAATGATAAAAATAGTGATGTATTCGGGTAATATAACCAATATTGAGTTAAGAACACTAACCCCGTTGTTTTCTCTGAAAATCTCTCAAATATCGCCTAAATCCGAGCTCCAAATCGTTAAAAATGGAAAATGGGACGAAGTCCTATTTTCAGAACTTAAAGTCTCTGCCCAGTGATTTCTTCCACGTGATCGCGAACTTCCTCACGCGATCGCGTAGCACAAATGTTTCTGCCCAAACATTAACCCTACGCGATCGCATCAAGTCCCACGCGATCGCAATTCACCAGGTTCCGACTCTACGCGATCGCATCCCTCTTCACGCGATCGCGTAGCACAACGTGTGGCCCAGTTTCCTCTCAAGTTTCCCCTACGCGATCGCAAACAATGACACGCGATCACGATACACACCGGCCAATCCTACGCGATCGCGGACATATCCACGCAATCGCAGTGAACAAATTTCTAGCTGCCCAAATTAACCCAACGCGATCGCAACCCCATTCACGCGATCGCGTAGAACAAATCCACCTCTGCCTAAATTACTCTATGCGATCACAGACCAACTTACACGATCGCGTATAAGGATACCAGAAGAATACCAGCAGCTATCAGAAGTGTTCCAAAGGCCAAAAGTGATCCGTTAGTTGTCCGAAATTCACCCTAGCCCATCGGAACCTCAACCAATCATACCAACAAGCCCAAAATATCATACGAACTTAGCCGAACCCTCAAATCACACCAAACAATGCTAAAATCATGAATCATCCCTCAATTCAAGCTTAATGAAACTTAAGATTTCCAACTTCTACATTATGTACCGAAACCTATCAATTCAAGTCTGATTAACCTTAAATTTTGCACACAAGTCATAAATGACATAACAGAGCTATAAATTTCGGAACCGGATTCCAACCCCGATATCAAAAAGTCAACTCCCCGGTCAAACTTCCAAACTTAAATTCTTGTTTTAGCCATTTCAAGCCTAATTTAACTACGGACTTCCAAATAAAATTCCAAACACGCTCCTAAGTTCAAAATCACCATACAGAGCTATTGGAACCGTCAAATCCCGATTTCGGGGTCGTTTTCTCAAAATATTGATCAAAGTCAAACTTGCCCTTTTTAAGGCTAACTTAAGGAACCAAGTGTTCCGATTTTAACTCAAACGCTTTCAAATCCAGAACCAATCATCCCCGCAAGTCAATAATCACTAAAAGCACATACGGGAAATTTTATTTTAGGAAACGGGGTTCTGAAAGTTAAAATGACAGGTTGGGTCATTACAAGGATAAGTGAACAAGAACTTTAACAGTAACTAAAAGGCATAAAATATACTTGTGTTGCTTTTATTCGTGTATTACAAAAGAAAAATTTCCACTTTATATAGTAGGAGAGTTTTACCCCTAGTATAAGTCTAAAAAAGGTAAAAATCTTCCTTACTCGTTAATTACTAATCCATAATCGATATCGAGCGAGATCCATGCCGTGATATCCGATTGGATGTGAATATCACGGCCCTCTATCCGTCGTGTGTAACCGTTCACCGTATTTTCCGAAGTTTGAGAGCTCATTTTTGGCCCGGGGCGCGTCGCTTTACCATACTCGACATCGTTCATTCTTCATGGATATCGATATGAAGGGTCTCTGATAGGTTATATATGTATCCTTGTTGTGTTTTGATGATCTAACAAACTTAATGATAAGAACCAGATAAGGAACCTGCTACACATCCTCAAGTACTTAAAGAACAACAAGTCTCAGTTCAGAGACATGGTTCAACTCTTCAGAGTCAAAGGAACAACAGAGGGAACAAATGGCCACCAGTTCCTATAGTGAGTGTACAAGTCAACTCTCCATAACTGTAAAGTTGATGCCTGCACACGCAACAATACATCAGTCAACTTTATGGGGAATTCCCTTTACCTAACTTGCTTGCATCATTTAAGTGATGTCATAAATGAGTATTTAACATCAATAAAAGGTAAAACAAAACACTTGAACATTCAAGAATCGATCAAGCATTCTCTCAAGTCTGTGTCAATCTTGCAAGTGATTCTCAAGGGCATCAAGAACAAAGAACAACACAACGAAGGACCAGCTTCCTGTATTGAGTCATTACATGTCCTTAGTTGTGTTGCATCTTTGTTAAAGTTCTTTACTTGTAATTCCTACTTAGCTTAGTTAGAAGCATTGTGTAGGAAACCTTTGTAAATCATAAACCCTTGTATTTGTGTCTTGGCTAGAGTGAGTCGAGTTGTAAGTCTTTGTAATAGAGTTATTACAAAGTGGCTTGTAATAGAGTTGTTACAAGTTAGTGAGGGATTAAGAGATTAATTCCTAGGTTACAATAGGTTGTAATCTAAAGTTTGCTCAGTAGTGAAGTTTAAATCCTACAAGGGAAGTATAACGACCCGGCCAGTTGTTTTGAATATTACAACCCCGTTTCTCTATTTACTGCTCAATTTATGCTTTACAGTTATGTGACTTGCCGAGGTGATTAGTTCGGGTCCGGTGAGGTTTGGAATGTATTGGATTACTTAGTTCCAAGGTTTAAAGTTTAAGTTGAAAGGTTGACCGGATATTGACTATTATGTAAACGACCCCAGAATAGAGTTTTAATGATTCCAATAGCTCTGTATGATGATTTTGGACTTAGGAGCATGTCAAAAAAAATATTTGGAAGTCCGTAGTAAAATTTGGCTTGAAATGGCGAAAGTTGAATTTTGGAAAGTTTGACCAGGGAGTTGAATTTTTGATATCGGGATCAGAATCTAGTTCTGAAAATTTTTATAGATCCGTTATGTTATTTATGAGTTGTGTGCAAAATTTGAGGTCAATTGGAATTTATTTGATTGGTTTCGGTATCGAATGTGGAAGTTGGAAACTTTTAAGTTTCATTAAGCTTGAATTGGGGTATGATTCGTGATTTTAGCATTGTTTGATGTTATTTGAGGTTTTGACTAAGTTCGTATGATATTTTAGGACTTATTGGTGTATTTGATTGAGGTACCGAGGACCTCGGGTGAGTTTCGGATGGCTAGCAGATCAAAATTTGGACTTAAACAGTTGCTGGAATTTTTCTGATGCATGTATCTAGTTTCTTTCATCTGTCAGGATCGAGGCCAGGATCAAAGCCAGGATTTAGGCCAAGTTCGAGGGCAATATCGAAGCCAGATCGAGGGCAGGATCGAAGCCAGGAGCGAGGGCAGAATCGAAGCCAGGAGCGAGGGCAGGATCGAAGCCAGGATCGAGGGCAGTGACCGAGGGCAGCCGAGACAGAAACTTCAAGTTATAAAAAAAGGGGACCTCGTCCCATTTTCCATTTTTGACAAATTGGAGCTTGGGGAGAGGTGATTTTTGAGAGATTTTCAAGGAAAAACATTAGGTTAAGTGATTCTTACTCGGATTTGGTCAATACACACGAATATATATTTATTTTTATCATTTAATTTGTGTTTTGAGATGAAAATTTGGGAAAAATTGTAGAAATCTCATAAAACGGTTTTTTGAGATTTCGATGTCGATTTGGAGTCGGATTTGAGTGAAACTAGTATGGTTGGACTCGTAATTGGATTGGTTTTCGGATTTTGTGAGTTTCGTCGGATTCCGAGACGTGGGCCCCACGGGCAGATTTTGGGTTAAATTTCGGATTTTGTTAGAAATTTTGTATTTTCTTAAGGTATTTATTCCTATAATTTGTATTGATTGAATCAAATTAACTATGATTAGATTCGAGCTAATCGGAGTCGGAAAATTGAGGAAAATGCATACTACTCGATTGATTGAGCGTGGTTTGAGGTAAGTGACTTGTCTAACCTTGTGTGAGGGAAATTCCCCTTAGGATTGGTATTGAAGTGATAAATTAAAATGTGTTAAAAGTTGTGTACACGAGGTGACGAGTGTGTACACGGGCTAAATGTGGAAGATTATGTCCTTAAATTGTGTAGAGCACTGTTTCATATTAATTAAATTATTTTATTATGTTATATTCATCATCATTAATATATTTTCGTATTTTAAATTTGCCTGACTTGTTCCTGCTAAGTGTTTTACCTGTTTAGTTGAAACTCTGTTTCTTTTGTTCGGTGCATTATTTGAAGGATGTATTTCTTAATTTAATTATTATTAAAAATAAAGTATTTTACATTTTAAAATTTTTTATATTTAGACAAGGTGTTAAATTTGTAAAATACTATTTTTGCTGAATATTTTGTGAGATTTTTGTACTCATTGTGATTGAGTTGTGATCTCCTTATTATGAAAAATATTGTTGTTGTTGATTTATTTTGGCAAGTTGAAATATTTGGGCACTTAAGGTGTAAATTGTGATATATTGTGATATTGATACGCATGCGGTGGTATAAGGTCTGGGTGTTGAAACGCATGCGGTGAGATAAGGGTGGCTTGATACGCGTGGCTAGTAGGGGAACTACTAGAAGTCATGCGGTGTGATAAGGGTGGCTAAAACATGGGATGCTATTTCGGAAAAAATATTTTTTCTTTAAAATTAAATGTGAAAGCTCCCGCGGTGATATAAGGAAAATGAGATATTGTGAATTTATTTATGATTTGGGACTACGAGGCGGTACCTCGGGTGTGCCCTTGTTGATATTTCTTTATGGCTGCATTTGCCTTTGGTTATTTTGGTGTTTTCTTTAAAGTTGTAAATTTCTGTTTTCTTTCCGCTAGGTATTATTTGTCCTTATTTTGTGATGTTATCTGCGATGGTCCCTTCGTTCCTATGAAAACCATTGGAAAACCAGCAGTGACAGTTCCCAAGTCTAGGAAGGAATACAGCGATGCTGACCGCAAGTCTATAGAGAAGAACTTTCGAGCAAAGAAAATCCTCGTCTGTGGCATTGGGCCAGATAAATACAACAGGATTTTGGCATCTCAATCTGCCAAGGAGATCTGAGAAGCACTTCAAACAGCACACGAAGGGACAACTCAAGTCAAGCAGTCGAAGATTGATATGCTAACCACTGAGTATGAACTCTTCAGGATGAAGGACGATGAGTCCATTCAGAACATGCACACTCGCTTCACCTCTATCATCAATGAGCTCCATTCCCTAGGAGAAATCATTCCAAGGAACAAACTTGTCAGGAAAATACTCAGCGTATTACCTGGTTCCTAGGAAAGCAAATTAAATGCTATCACGGAGGCAAAGGATCTACAAAAGCTAACCATTGATGAACTCATTGGTAATTTGAAAGCTTATGAAATGAAGAAGAAAAAGGATCATGAGATAAAAGAGTAAAAAAGGGAGAAGAACCTGGACCTCAAGACAGACAACAATGAATTAGGTGGTGAGGATGCTGATATGGCTTACTTGACAAAGAGATTTCAGAAGATGGTCCGCAAAAATAGAGGTATTCCAAAAAGGGCAGCTCCAGCAAGCCAAGAGGATATGACTTATGTCTTAAGTGCGGGAAGCCAGGGAACTTCATCAAGGATTGCCCTCTCCTCAAGAAAGACCAGTACAAAAACAACATAGACAAAGCAGCCAAGAGGAACCCGGTTCCTGACAAAAGATTTAAAAGAAAAGAAGTTGTTGATAGTGTTGTGAAACAAGCTCTTGCGAATTTGGAGAAGATGATGCACAAGGTGATACCTCCATGATGGCAGTAGAAAGTGAAGCAGCTGAATATGATTCCATATATGCTCTAATGGCTAAATCATATGAGGATGAGGAAGATGACGGTGAAGATGAGGTAAACTTTCTGGATGTTCAAAGAAATTTAAAATCCTATTCTCAAAAGAAGCTTATATCTTTGGCTAGTGTTTTAATTGATGCTTATCACAGTCTCATTAATGATAAAAATGTGCTAACCACAGAACTAGGAGAAATAGAACACGAGAGAGATGATCTAGCGGTGGTTGAGATTGATCTAAGAGAGACCATTGAGAGTTTAAAAAGGGAAAAAGATACTTTGACTAAGAGAATTGCAAACATAGAGCATGAGAGAGATGACCTATTAGTAGTAGTCATGGACCTAAAGGAAATAATTGAGGAACTAAAAAGGAAATGTAGGCCTGAGTTCACCTAAAAGGGAAAGGAAGTTGCAAGTGAGGCACACCTTATGCTTGAAGATGAGCTAAAATCAGTGAAATCTAGTCTGTATGCCGAACTTGAGAGAAACAGACAGCTTCATGAAGATCTAGGCAGAGTTAAGAATGATCTAGAAAAATCACTCAAGTGGACCTGGTCCGCTGATGCTATCACTGTCCTGTATAAAAATAATGGGGGGAAAAGGCAAGTGATAAAGTTCCAAAGGGAAAAGACTCCTTACAACTCTTATAGCAAGTATGTTACTGTGCCTGATAATTGGCTTTGCACTCACTGTGGTAACACTGGCACTTTAAGGAAACATGTAAGGCCAAGTTTCAGTCTCAACAGAAAAATAATGTTTTTGCTAAAAAGGTAACTACTGTTAGAGAACATGATCCCTCATATAAAAGACGCACGATACCTGCTTGGACAGAAAAGGTCCTGATTCTTCCCTTTCCTCATTATAAGGGACCCAAACTTGTTTGGGTTCCTAAGTCTAACCCTTTATTTCCTTGTGCGGGGAGCAGTGAAAGGGAACAGCCAATGATACATGGATAGTGGTTACTCGAAGCACATGACTGGAAGCACAAATGATTTCTTTTCACTCAAAGCCCTACAAGTAGGAAGTGTCTCCTTTGGAAATGGCAAAAAAGGGATACATTCTGGGAATTGGAAGAATTGGGAAGTCTCTTTCTCACTCAATTGAAAATGTGTACTACGTAAATGGGTTGAAGTACAGCCTGTTAAGTGTCTCCCAAATCTATGACAAGGGAAACAAGAGTGGTGATCTCAACTGTCTAAGTGTTGTTGATGATGATGCTGAACTATGGCATAGAAGGCCGGGTCATGCAAGTTTCACGTTATTGAACAAGTTGGTCAAGAAGGACCTGGTTCGTGACCTGCCCAACTCAAGCTTCAAGGATCACAAGGTGTGCGATGCAGTGTGTTGAGGAAAGTATACATGTGATCTTTGATGAATCTCACCACTCATGTGGGAAGGATTCACATGATAAGATTGATCAAGAGGGAGAACAGTCAATTGTCCCTGGTGAAGTCATTGACAATGGCACAGCTGAATCTCCAGATGACATAAAGGAACCTGGTTCCTCAATCACAACAACTGAAGCTGAAAATAGAGTTGCTGATGTAGATCAAGGGACCCCACATGCAGAGAGAGAATCACATTCAGAAATACCTGGACCATCTCACAACAAGGTTCGGGTGTCTAATTGGAAACACAAAAGTTCACATCCTCTAAAAAATGTGATCACTCCTCTTGATTTAGGAATTCAAACCAGATCAAAGGCAAGAAACGCGCTTGCCTTCTCATCTTTTCTCTCTCAAATTGAGCCCAAAAATATCAAGGAAGCATTAAAGATGTTGATTGGATTACAGCCATGCAAGAAGAAGTCCATCAATTTGAGAGGAACAGTATATGGAACCTGGTTCCACGACCTGCTGACAGAACTGTTATAGGAACCAGGTGAGTATTCAGAAACAAACTTGATGAGTTTGGAAACACAACTAGAAACAAGGCAAGGCTGGTAGTTCAAGGGTACAATCAGGAAGAAGGGATTGACTATGATGGAACATTTGCTCCAGTTTCTCGAATGGAAGCAATCAGAATCCTCATTGCCTTTGCGTCTCATATGGAATTCAAATTGTTCCAAATGGATGTCAAAAGTGCATTTCTGAATGGCTTTCTAAAAGAACAAGTCTTAGCAACCTCTTGGATTTGAGAATCATGAACATCCTGAGCATGTTTTCAAACTTGACAAGGCACTATATGGGCTAAAGCATTGCTCCTCATGCTTGGTATGAAAGGTTGTCTAAATTTCTTCTAGAAAATGACTTTACAAAAAAAAACATTGACAACACCTTATTTCTGAAGAAACGAGGGAGGAACCTGCTCATTATGCAAGTCTATGTTGATGACATCATCTTCAGAGCATCAAACGATTCATTGTGTGAGGAATTTGCAAAACTCATGGGAAGTGAGTTCGAGATGAGCATGATGGGGGAATTGAATTTCTTCTTAGGTCTACAAGTCAACAAACTCCTTGGGGCATAATGATAAGTCAGCAAAAGTACATCAAAGAGCTTCTAAAGAGATTTGAGATGGAAAGTTCAAAGATCATTGATACACCTATTGCCACTGCCACACACCTGAATATATGGATAAACCCGGTTCTCTTGTAAACGAGACTATGTATAGAGGCATTATTGGGTCACTTCTGTATCTCACAGGAAGTAGACCATACATTTTTTTCAATATGGGACTCTGTGCTAGGTTTTGATCCAATCCAAAGGAGTCTCATCTGAAGACTGCAAAGAGAATTCTGAGGTATCTCAAAGGAACGCAAGACCTGGTTCTCTACTATCCCTCAAGAGATAAATTTGACTTGATAGGGTATGCTAATGCTGACTATGTTGGTTATCTGGTGGATAGGAAAAGCACTTCTGGTATGGCATATTTTCTGGGTTCGTGTCTAATCTCATGGGGCATAAGAAAACAAAACTCAGTGGCCCTTTCAACTGCTGAAGCTGAGTATGTGGCAGCTGCCTCTTGTTGTGCTCAACTGTTGTGGATCAAGCAGCAACTCAAAGATTTCCATGTGCTTTCTGATTGTGTGCCCTTACTATGTGACAACACTAGTGCTCTTAACATGGCAAAAAATCCAGTTCAACATAAGAGAACAAAGCATATTGATGTGCGACATCACTTCCTCAGAGACAATGTTGAGAAAGGGCTCATCTGCATAAAGTTTTGTAGCACAGAAGATCAAATTGCAGATATCTTCACCAAGCACTGAGCAGAGAGCACTTTGAAAAGAATCGCATGGCACTAGGATTGATAAAATCAAGCTGAGGACCTGGTCCCTCGATGATTGGCTATGAAAGAAATATACAGGTAAAATAGCTAAAAAGTGTTTTCTGGCGCAGTCTAGCTCACCTCTATACCGTTATAGGTAGACACGTATGACGATTATAGAGCAGATAAGTAGTTAATGCATTGCACGTTGGTCAAAGGATGAGGCTTACATTTGCACAATCTGTCAGGGAACCTGGTTCCCCCGACACAGGTTAGTAGTTTCTCTGTACTCTCATGCATAATTTTTTAAACGGTTGAAATGGTGCCATGTCATCACACTGTCAATTTCTTTTCTTTCCCGATTTGTGAACCCAAATGTCTCGCCCATTATGTAGCGACCTGACTACCCAAATTTCCATCCATTCCTAATCGATCCCTCACCCCTCTTAAATACATCCATTCACAATCATTTTCACCACTATTCACACCAAAAAATCCAAAATTCCTCTTTTTCTTTCTTCAAACCAAACTCTCTCTTCTTCAACTCACAACACTCTACCATGTCTGAACAACAAGAAACACAAGATGTTCCAAGTGTCGTCCCCACTGTGTCCTCACCTGTCAAAACGTCATTGATAGAACCCACACTCTCCACTCCGACCAGTCCAAATCCTAAGACACAGTCACAACCATCCTCTGCTTCCTCTCCAACCCAATCGAGTACTGGTTCTCATCGGAGTCGCAAATCTTTGACTCCCAAGAAGTTTGTGGCTGTGACCTTTCCTTCTACCTTGCCGGAAAAAAACAGTTGAAGAAGATACAATAGAAGAATAAGAGAATCAGGAAATTTCCAGTCTACCAATGGAAGAAAGCTCTAGCAAAGACAAAGATGTTGGTCATATCCATGATGAATCGACAATGACAGACCGTGGCCTTGAGTCTACAGGTAATACTCCTTCTACTTCTGGGTTTACCATGGGGTTACAGGAATAAGAGGCCATAGAACATATGTTGTCCATAGTTGTTAAGGGATGTGTTATTGAGGTTGGAAAAGGTGTGTCTGAGTCTCAGGGGGGAGAAAATAGTACCCTAATGGAGAATAGGGAACTTGTGCCTGTTGAAACATCAATACTGGACAGTATTACTGGGGCACAAACTGAGGGACCTGATCCCTCTACCTAAGAGGAGCCAACCCTTGGTTCCTCTCAAGTACCCTAGGTCAGTATTGATCCTGCTCTCTCTCCTCACTTGTACGCTGAGCCTTTGTCCATGGTTGTTCCTGAAATAATATCGTTATCTGGAGGGGAGAATGAGGATAGTGCAGATGATTATGATAATGTGGCTATTGCTAGTTTTATCAAGGTTAGGAGTAGACAGGCCACTACTCAAGTGCCAACTCCTAAGAGACCTACCACTAGGTTGCAAAAGAAAGAGTTTCTTGAGTCTGTTATTAGGAAAACCAAGAACAACAAAAGAGGAGAAGATTATTAAAGGATGGGAAGATTGTGAATGAGAAAGTAGTGCATGTTCTCAATGTTGATGATAAAGTGGATGAGGAACCTGGTTCCTTGACTCGCAAATTCTCACAGAAGCATACTATCTCCAAGACAAAAAGGGGATCCTCTGTGAGTGCTGAGAGTCTGAACAAAGTTAAAGGTGATAAATCTGGAGAAAAAGTGATAGCAGAATCAGTTGAAAAGGTGTTTGAGAAGACAGTGTCTGAGAAATCTGCTGAGAAAGGAAAGAGTGCTCGCAAATAAGTGAAAAGGAAGGGTGATGCCGGTGAGGAACCTGGTTCTTCTAAGAAGGCCAAGGTTGATGATACCCAGGATATTGGGAAGGAAAAGTGAAAAAATCAAAAGGTGTTGTGGGCCAGTACATTTGCTCCTGATATTCTGGAAATGGTTGGCATGCGACAATTGGTGGAGATATATGAATTCCAATAGTGGACACACCTGTTCACTAGTGACAGTCCCAAAGTTTATGAGGAAGAAGTGCGTAGTCTTTATGCCGACTTATTTACAGTTGAGGATGATCATATTTGTATGATGGTGAATGGTGTTGATTTTGTGATAGACTTTGCTGTGCTGGGAACTATTTTGGGAGTGCCTGCTGAGGGTTTGTCTTCTGTTCAGGGAACTTGCTCTTTGAACTTTAGAAATGCTATCTTGAAGGATAAAGCAGTTTGTAAGGGGAACGGGTACACAAGAAGGCCCTACTTCCAGTGTACCAATTGTTGTTTGAATTGATGAACAAGGTTTTGCTCCCTCTTGCAAAAAGAAGGTGCATTACATCTTGAGCAGACCTATTTCTCACGGAAGTACTGGATGGCTACACAACTATCAACCTGCCTTGCATCATGATAGAACATATGCAGAAGGTCGCAGAGTTCAAGGATGGTAATCATGGGCTGCCTTACGGGTTCCTCCTCACTAAGGTTTTTGAGTTCTTCAAAGTCCCTTTAGGAAAAGCTAAAGTGGGTACTCGTAAGAAAACCCTCTCCAAGACCACCCTCGAGGAATGTGAGTGCATTGATAAGGTTGGAGGGGTTGACAGCTCTTCTATTATCTCCCAGTTGATCAACGCCCAAACCAGTGCCACTGATGAGACAAGGAAGTTGAAGGCAAGGAATGCCATTCTTGAGGGTCAGCTAAGTCAGCTTCAGGAGGCACCTAGTTCCGGCAGCTCTCACAGCACAAAGGTTGCCTGTCTGACCAAAGAAAATGCCGACCTGAGGAAATAGGTTGAGGATATGAAGGAGAAACTTCTCAATGAGCAGATATCAGCTAATGCTCGAATGGACATCCTTCTTAAAACCCTTTCCTCTTCATCTAAGCCTTCCCCTTCCAGTGCTCCCTAGAAAGTGTTCCCTTTTCAGTGTCAAGTCTTAGTGTCTATCCTTTGTTTTAGTTCTGATGATGTTTATGACTGGTACTTTTATTTTTGCTGTTTTTATTTTGTGGATGTGTTGGTAACAATGGAACTGCTCCCTGCTTAATATCCAAAAATTAATGAAAGTTTCATCCTTTTACTGTGTATGTCTTGCCCTTTTGCTCTATTTTTAGTCATGATTGTGTGCACATATGTGGCATGAGTTAACCAAACTAGACTTCTTTTTGCTTATTTGCCTGCTACTGATCTTTTTATGATGCCAAAAGGGGGAAAAATAATTGAGGGGGAACAAGCTGGTGAACATATTCAGAGGGAATACATGAAACTAATCTACCATTCTGGCTCTTAGGGGGAACTTCAATTATAAGTTTACATCATTAAAAAGGGGGAAATTGATAGGTTATATATGTATCCCTATTGTATTTTGATGATCTAACAAACTTAATGATAAGAACCAGATAGGGAACCTATTACACATCGTCAAGTACTTAAAGAACAACAAGTCTCAGTTCGGGGACATAGTTCAACTCTACAAATTCAAAGGAACAACAGAGGGAACAGATAGCCACCATTTCCCATGGTGACTGTACAAGTGAACTCCCCACAGCTATAATGTTGCTTTCTGTACACACAATAGTACAAAAATAGTGCAACAGTCAACTTTATGTGGAGTGCGCTTTACCTAACTTGCTTGCATCATCAAGTGATGTCACAAATAAGGTATTAACATCAAGCAAAGGTAAAATAAAATACTTGCACATTCAAGAATCGATCAAGCATTCTCTCAAGTCTGTGTCAATCTTGCAAGTGATTCTCAAGGGCATCAACATAAAAGAACAACACAACGAAGGACCAACTTCTTGTATTGAGTCATTACATGTTCTTAGTTATGTTGCACCTTTCTTAAAGTTCTTTACTTGTAATTCCTACTTAGATTAGTTAGAAGCATTGTGTAGGAAACCTTTGTAAATCATAAACTCTTGTGTTTGTGTCTTGGCTAGAGTAAGTCGAGTTGTAAGTCTTTGTAATAGAGTTATTACAAAGTGGCTTGTAATAGAGTTGTTACAAGTTAGTGAGGGATTAAGAGGTTAATTCCTAGATTACAATAGGTTGTAATCTAAAGTTTGCTTAGTAGTGAATTTGAAATCCTACAAGGGTAGGTCGTGGTATTTAATCCTGTGAGCTGAGAGTTTTTCACGTAAAGCTTCTTTGTGTCATTTACTTACTGCAGTGTGCGTGTGTTCCGTGGGAGCAAATAGGGAACCCCGTTCTCTATATAGTTTGGTGGACCCTTAAATTCTACCAGTCTCTAACCTCGATTACAATCCCGTGCATCCGTACCCTTCTTCCATTTCCTCATCGGGAAATCGGGGTAGACATTACCTCGATTTTACCCGTATACAAGTTTGATTACTTATAACTTCAAAACTAAAGCAAATTACTTTTTATAATTAAATTCAGATATACTGATATTGCAAAAATATTTAAGCCATCACGATAAGTTCATCCAAAAAGGCCAAATACATAAGCAAGCCCTAAAACTTGTCAAAAAATTCATTTATACACTTAAACTAAAAATATAACCTATTGAACACCTACCGTAGGTTGAATATGTGCCTATTGGACACAATTTTTACACACAGCGAAATCATTAAGATGCGTGAGGTTCACCCGCAACAAACATGGAAATTGACAATTGAAAAAAAGACACATAAGGGAAAATATGCAAATTTGATAAAACTTTTTTTTTTTTTTGGTTATATATAAACCTTTTATAAACTCCTTGGTGTAAGGGATGAGTTCAGTGTAAAGACAAAGGAGGTTCAAAAAGTTGCTATAGATCGCATTTTAAAATTTTACGTATTACATTCTTAGATTGTACGTATTTCTGGATTCGCCATTGCTTGTCGAGTGCTGATCGATATCCGTCAATTTTTAAGGTGAAACAATCTCTCGATACAAAGGGCAAATTTGGTGTATAAGTTAAGGATTACCTGAATTCAGTAGTTTGGGTTTAAACTTTGTTTTTATATTTGTTTAACCAAAAATAAGTCTTTTGGTCAAAATCTAATTTTAGAAGAAAACGGGTTACTGATACCCACGTTTTACTTCACTTTCACAATGATATCAAAGGAAATTAATAAGAATAACTTAGGAAATAATTTATGGACAAATTGACATGTCAAGGTAGAGAATTTTGAGAAAGCAGAAAAGTAAAGAGTATATTTCAATATTGCCTCCGATCTCCCCCTTACAAATAGAATTATGTATCCTTATATAGGAATATACAATAGTAATGGTTTTTCTCACTTAATTTGGGTTGATTATGGGCATTAATGATATTGATTGCCCATTATCTCGGATATCTATAACTTGCGTATTTATTGCTATAAATACCTCATATCTGTTCTGATTTCCTTTCCTTATTTACTTCCGGTTCATGTACCTTTCCTTCTTTTTATTCTTTATTCATTTCGTCCTCATTTATTCTTTGTCAATTGTTAGGCCCGGTTCTTTTTTTCCCGTACCGCCTCGTGGGTATTTCCTCCCATGCCTTCTCTTCTTTATCAATTAAGAAAATCACTTGTCGCTATATCATTGATCCACGTACCATGCCATGTCGGCATTTCAATATTCCATGTGCAACGCTCTTTGACCACCAATACAGATAGTCCCCCTCACTTTACTAAATATTCAGGGAAGTGAAAAGTTTTTATGGAGGAAATTTCCTGCCGCCGTTTTTTCAAATGCAATCATACCTCTTTCTGAACCGATGCGACGCATATCACTTCCATTTAATGATCATGCCACGTGGCTTTTGCTAATTATTTCTTCAGTTCCTCAGCGCTTTTTAATTTCTTGAAGATTTTCCTCCATCGTCTTCTTGTCCTACACTTTTCTATATTTTTTCCTTATTCTTATTTAGATAATCATGTCTTCTCCTGATCCTCGCAAAGTTGTAATTGTTGACGAGTTTGTTTCTTCCAATACCCCTACTAGAATTAGAAGGGGTGGCAGGCTGCGTAGCCTGGGTTCTATTTCTAACTGTGGTTCCCCCTCTCAAAGTAGTGTTGTCAATCTGTCTTCTTCTTGACCTAGGGCTCCTATAACCCCAAGATCTTCTTCAAGAGATATAGATTCAACTAAAACTTTACGTGAACCCACTGTCGATGAAATTGTTCCTCAAGAGTTTTCCTTTGTAACTGATCGTGAATCCATGAAGAGTCAAGTTTCTTCCATGGCTTCCCTTGATCGTGTTGACCGTTACCCAACTTTGATTACTACCGGTCTTCTCGCTCTCGTTCGAAGAGAATGCTATTGGAAACCTGACTTCCCAATTTTAGTTCCTGGTGCCGACCAGAGAATAACTTCATATCAGACTGGTTATTCCTTCGTATACACATATCCATTTACCCTAGGCTTTAAACCTCCTATTGATCCAGTGATCATTGAATTCTGTCGTTACTTCAATGTGTGCTTAGGACAGATTGGTCCTATTGTTTGGAGAGTTGTTGCATGTCTACGTTATTTGACTAATTTGGCTTCTATGCCTTTTACTTCCCGTCATCTGCTTCATCTTTACTCCCCTAAATTAATTTGTGAAGGAATATTTTCCCTTGTGGCCAGAAGTAAGACAGTATTAGTTAGCCCTGAAGATGACAGAGACCGTGGCTAGTATGCCTGCTTCGTTGCTGCTCCCACTAGTGCTATGGTGAGTAAAGAAATCATGCCTTTTCTAGAAAAATGTAATTTTGCACATAAGTACTCCTACCTTGTCTTTTTCCTTTCTCAAAGAAGATACTCATGTATTCTCGTGCCTACTTTTTCAGCAACCATGGAAGTTTTTGAGGAGATTCCTAACTTCCGTGCTTGGGTAGAAAATTTGTTATTTGTTTCCCCTATGGAGAAAAGATCTTGGAAATATCTCTCACAGAGATTTGGCTGGAAAGTTAAGACACGCGGTACTTTTTCCCGCTTAGTCTTTTTCTTTCTCCCTTTTGCTAACTTAAAAGTTTCATACCATGCCTTTTTACCTTTGCTAGGATTTCCTATTCGTGGCGTCAGTCATTCTTCTGTTTCATCCACAAGACTTACCGTGAGTCTTGCTCAAGAAAGAATTTTGAGCTCTTCTTCAAAAAGAAAGGTTGATGGAGCTCGTGGCTCTGAGCGTGAAGAACCAAAGGAGGGTTCTTTAGTTTTCAGGCCCCGAGTCAGGAGACGCGTTATTTCCGATGATGAAGCTACGCCTCCATCAAGATCAGTTCTCTCTAGACCCTTGGACGAGCCAGAGAGTGACCCGTTAGTGATCTCTGATGAAGAAGTGAATGATCCCTCCTTGCTTCTGCTGAACAATTATTTACTCATGGCTTAGGAAGTAAGGAAGCCTTTGAACCCGTTTCTGAGGAGTTGCCCCTTACCTCTTTTCCAGCGTCAGTCCCCGATTATCCTTGAGTCCCCTTACCTAAAGTTGATGTTGATGCTCCCTTCGTCCTCGAACGGGTTTAGAATAATACCTGGAGTACTAAATAAGTGTGGATATTTGCTCTGCATGTCCTAATCGGCCTCCCAAGTCGCTTCCTCGACTGGTTGGCCCCTCCACTGAACCTTTACTGCAGAAATCCTCTTGGACCTCAACTGGCGAACTTGTTTATCAACAATGGCAAATGGCTCTTCTTCATAACCCAAAATCTTATCTAGCTGAACTGTGCTAAAGTCCAACATATGTGATAGGTCAGCATGATACTTCTGGATCATAGATACACGGAAAACCGGATGAACTCCTGATAGACTGGGAGGCAATGCAAGCTCATAAGCAACCTCCCCAACTCGTCTCAGCACCTCAAATGGGCCTATAAACCTTGGGCTCAACTTGCCCTTCTTCCCGAATCTCATAATTTCCTTCATCGGCGAAACCTTCAAGAGAACTTTTTCACCTACCATAAATGATAAATCACGCGCTTTCTGATCCGCGTAACTCTTCTGTCTGGACTGTGCTGTACGAAATCGCTCCTGAATCAACTTTACCTTTTCCAAGGCATCCTTCACCAAATCGGTACCATATAACTTAGCCTCACCGGGATCAAACTATACGATAGGTGAACGACATCGACGGCCATATAAAGCCTCAAATGGAGCCATCTCGATGCTGGATTGGTAACTGTTATTATAAGCAAACTCGGCCAAAGGCAGGAAATGATCCCACTGACCTCCAAAGTCAATCACACATGCCCTGAGCATATCCTCCAAAATCTGAACTGTCCGCTTTGACTGCCTGTCGGTCTGCGGATGAAAGGCTGTGTTGAGCTCTACACGGGTCCCTAATTAACTCTGTACTGCTCTCTAAAAATGTGAACTAAACTGAGGGCCTCTATCTGATATGATAGAAATTGGCACACCGTACAACCGAACTATCTCCTGAATATAAATCTGGGCCAACCTCTCTGAAGTATACGTAGTCATAACAGGAATAAAGTGTGTCGACTTGGTCAACTTGTTAGCAATCACCCAAACTGCATCAAACTTCCTCAAGGTCCACGGCAACCCAACTACAAAGTCCATAGTAATTCGTTCCCATTTCCACTCTGGTATAGCCATCTACTGAAGTAGGCCACCTGGCCTCTGGTGCTCAAATTTAACTTGCTGGAAATTTAGACACCTAGCTACATACTTAACTATGTCCTTTTTCATTCGTTGCCACCAATAATGCTGCCTCAAGTCCCGATACATCTTCGTAGCACCTGGATGAATAGAGTACGGAGAATTGTGTGCCTCCTCCAGGATCTTTTTCCTCAATTCATCAGCATTAGGAATACACAGACGATCCTGGAGTCACAGAACACCATCTGTACCAATAGTAACTTCCTTGGCACCACCTCGTAGTACCGTTTCTCGAAGAACCATTAAGTGTGGATCATCATATTGGCGAGCCTTGATTTGCTCAAATAGTGAAGACTGAGCTACGACACATGAAAGAACTCGGCTGGGCTCTAAAATATCTAGTTGTACAAGTCTGTTCGCCAAGGACTAGATATCCAAAGCTAATGGCCTCTCTACTACTGAAATGAAAGCCAAACTAGCCATACTCTCCGCATTTCTACTCAAGGCATCTGCCACTCCATTTGCTTTACCTGGATGATATAGGATAGTAATATCATAATCTTTTAGTAATTCCAGCCATCTGCGCTGCCTCAAATTTAGGTCCATCTGCTTGAACAAATGCTGCAAACTACAATGATCAGTATAAACTTCACAGGACACCCCATAAAGATAATGCCTCCAAATCTTAATAGCGTGAACAATCGTAGCTAACTCCAAATCATGTACCGGATAATTCTATTCATGGGGCTTTAGCTGACGTGAAGCATATGCAATAACTCGCCCTTCCTGTATCAATACACAACCCAAGCTGACGCGTGAAGAGTCGCAATACACTGTATACATTCCTGAACCGAAGGGTAACACTAACACTGGCGCTGTAGTCAATGATGTCTTGAGCTTCTGAAAGCTTTCCTCACAATCATCGGACCATCGGAACTGAACCCCATTCTAGGTTAATTTGGTCAAAGGTGCTGCAATAGATGAAAAACCTTCCACGAATCGACGATAATAACCTGCTAAACCCAGAAAACTCCTGATCTCAGTCGCCGAAGGGGGACGATGCCAATTCTGAACTGCCTCAATCATTTTGGGATCAACCTTAATACCTTCGTCCGATATAATATGTCACAAAAATTCTACAGACTCTAGCCAAAACTCATATTTAGAGAACTTAGCATATAGCTTTTGTTCTTGCAATGTCTGAAGCACTACTCTCATATGCTGCTCATGTTCCTCCTTACTGCGCGAGTAGATCAAAATGAAATCAATGAAGACAATGACAAACGAATCAATATATGTCCTGAATACCCTGTTCATCAGATCCATAAATGTTGACGGGGCATTAGTTAAACACTAAGACAGTACCATAAACTCATAATGACCATATCTAGTACGAAAAGCAGTTTTCGGAACATCCGAATCTCGAATCTTCAACTGATGATATCCCGACCTCAAGTCGATCTTTGAGAACACCCTAGCACCCTACAACTAGTCAAATAGGCCATCAATACGCGGCAACGGGTACTTGTTCTTAATAGTAGCTTTGTTCAATTGGCGATAATCAATACATATTCACATTGTGCCATCTTTCTTATTCACAAATAATACTGGTGCACCCCAAGGCGATACACTCGGTCTGACAAACCCTTTGGCTAGTAACTCCTCAAGCTATTCTTTTAACTCTTTCAATTCTTTCGGATCCATGCGATATGGTGGAATAGATATAGGCTGAGTATCTGGAGCCAAGTCAATACAGAAATCAATATCATGATCAGGTGGCATACCCGGAAGATCTGAAGGAAATACATCGGAGAACTCCTGAACTACTGGCACTGAACCAATAGCCGGAGTCTCTACAGTAGTATCCCGAACATAGGCTAGATAAGCCAAACAACCTTTCTCAACCATGTGTTGAGCCTTTATAAAAGAAATAACCTGATTAAATGAACTAACCGACGAACCCTTCCACTCCAGCCTAAGCAAAGATGGAATAGCCAAGGTAACAATTTTGGCTTGACAATCTAGAATAGCATGATATGGAGATAACCAGTCCATACCCAGAATAATTTCAAAATCGGTCATCTCGAGCATTTGCTCTAGTTTCATAACCCCTGAATGTAATAATACAAGACCGGTAGATCCGGTTCACAATAACAGAATTGCCTAGAGGAGTGGACACATAAATAGGAGTACTCAAGGACTCACTAGAAACACCCAGGAATGGAGAAAATAGAGATGACACACATGAATACGTAGATCCTGGATCAAATAATACTGAGGCATGTTTGCCGCAAACAGAAATAATACCTGTAATCACAGCATATGAGGCCTCTGCATCTGGTCTAGCCGAAAAAGCATAGAACCGAGCTGGAGCGCCAATTGGTTGGCCTCCGCCTAGCTGACCTCCACCTCTAGGACGTCCCCTACCCACCTGTCCTCCACTTCTTGGTGGTCGGACTACTGATAGAGCAACTGGTCCGGTAAGCATAGGTTGTTGACCCTGTTGTACTGGTCTACCCTGAAGCCTGGGGCAAAATCTCCGCATGTGACTGGGATCCCCGCACTCGTAACAACTCTTCGGTGCGATGGGCTGCTGATTAAGTGTCTGGCCTTAGGGAACTGAATACCCACTAGGAGGACCCTGAATAGCTGGTGGGCGGTAGGAACTCTCTGGTAAAACATTGAGATAAGGTTGCACTAGAGCACTTCGAGGAGGTGGTGGTGCTGGAAATGGGGGTCTGCTGGACTGGCCCCTCACAAACAGACCTCTACCCCCAGACGGAGCACCTCTGAACTCTCCAGAGTACCTGAACTACTTATCTCTCATAATCTGCTCTCGGCTCTGCTGACGCACACCCTCAATCCTCCGGGCTATCTCCACAACTAGCTCATAAGAAGTACCCATCTCAACCTCTTGAGCCATAGTGGCCTAAATGCCAGTATGTAAACTGGCTACAAATCTTCGCACTCTCTCCACCTCAGTAGGGAGTATCATAAGTGCATGGCGAAATAATTCAGAAAACCTCGCCTCATAATCGGTCACTGACATCTGACCCTGCTGGAGTTGCTCAAACTGAAACCACAACTCATCCCTCTGGGAGGGTGGAATATACCTGTCCAGGAAGATACGGGTGAACCTGTCCCAAGTTATGGGAGGAGAATCTGCTGGTCTGCCAAGAACATAAGACTGCCACCATATACAGGCTCTGCCCTCTAACTGAAAAGTAGCAAAGTCTACCCCATAAGACTCCAATATCCTCATGTTGTACAGTCTATCCATGCACCGATCAATGAAATCCTGGGGATCCTCATGTCGCTCACCCCTAAATATAGGAGGATGTAGTCTAGTCCATCTGTCCAATAGTTTCTGAGGATCAGCGGCTACAGCTCGCTTGGGCTCAGGTGTAGCTGCTGCCACTGGTTGGGCTCCACCCATGGGTAGGGCACCCTGGGTCTGATATACATCAGTTGCCTATCCATGAGCCTGCGCGGTAGAGTTCTGTTCTCCTCCCCCCGCCTGAGATTTGGCTGGGTCTGCCGGAATAAATTCTCCTGAGTCATATTGTCCATGAACCGCAGCATACGACCCATGACATCCTGAAATCCCGGTGCAGATGTGAAATCCACTGGAGCTGGCTCTGCCCCAGGCACCTCCTCAACAAGGGGGTTCCCTGCTGGACCCACTGGTGACATAATTAGGGCAGTCCTGGGACGTCCTCGCCCTCTACCACGGGCTGGATCCATCACTCGGCCTCTGCCTCAGCCTCTAGTAACTGGGGGAGTAGCTCTTCCCTGGTGTGGAACCTCATTCTAGCGCATTCTCACCATTTGTGAGAGAATAAGAGAAGGACATTTAGAACTACATCAATTGCATGATGGAATATGAAGAAAGGTAATTTCCTAACACCCTATAGCCTCTCGAAGATAAGTACAGACGTCTCCGTACCGATCCGCAAGACTCTATTAGGTCTGCTCATAACTTGTGAGACCTACGTGAACCTAGTGCTCTGATACCATGTTGTCACGACCCAATTTCACCTATAGGTCGTGATGGCGCCTAACACTACAGCTGGGCAAACCAAGTTAATAAATTAAGCATATATTGACAAAATTTAAAACCAAAAAAAATAATAAAACCCAAATTCTACCAATGTGTGTGTAAAGACCTGGTGTCACAAGTGTATGAGAATCTAGTAGATTATACAAATCCTCAAATACTCTCTGAAATAAAATAGACAGAATGAAAATTACAAGGATAGACACTAGTAGCTTCAGAACGGCTCAGAAAGGCAGCTCACCACTATGCCCCTGGATAGCGTGGGTGTAAGACAATAGGTCCCCCACTAGTACTTGCCTTAGGTCATGCACAAAAAGTGCAGCAAGTGTAGAATGAGTACATAAACAACGTGTACCTAGTAAGTATCAAGCCTAATCTCGAAGTGGTAGAGACGAGATGGCCGACTTTTACCCTCACTATGGCTCAATAATAATAATTGAAATAAAACTAGAATATATCAATAATTTATTTAACCAGCAGAAATAATTAAATTTCTTTCAAATGCAATAATTCTCAATATATTAATTAAATTCCTTCAATTCAAATAATTTCCAATTTATCTATTAATCTCATTTACCAGAATAACTATTAATTCCTTAACAAGCAGGAATAATAATTCATTAAATTTCAAGGATTCTCCAATTTATCAATTAGCTTCGCAAGCTGAAATAACTATTAAAGTATCGTGTAATTATTATTATTAAGCATGATTTCTTCCGAGGACGTACGGCCTGATCCAGAGTGTCATGTACACTGCCGAGGGAGGTGCGTCACGATCCATAGATGCATCTATCCTGCCGAGGCGTTCGGCCCGCTCCACAAGAAATGAGGATATTTTCTTATGTACCTCCGGAAGGAGATTCAACACATATTTAACATTTTGATTTATTACTCTCGAATTTAGGCAATACTTCTAAATTAATGAACTTCCGTTAGGTTTTGTAATTGACATCTCCTAAATGAATATGCCATAAATATTTTGACTCCAATAAATAAGAAGAAGCTGAAATTTTATTTATACTGTCAACAACCATTACATTGAGTTTGAAAAGGCCCTTTGTGAGGTAGCCCTTTCCAACATACATATCATTCTTGCTTACAACAACTTTGTTAGATACAAATACACATTTGAATCCATTCTTAACAAGTAAAGAATTTGAAACTAAACTTTTCCTAATAGTAGGAACATGAAGAACATTGTTGAGCGTTAACACCTTACCGAAAGTCATCTTCAGGAATATCTTTCCATAACCCTCGATCTTGGTTGTTGCAGTATTTTTCATGGAAACCTCTTCTTTGGGATGAGTAGTAGAGTAAGTCGATATTTATTATAAGATAAATTCGGGAGAAAGAACAATTTCTTTTAACAATTAATTAATTTAAACAGAAAATCAAGCATATAAGATTTCCATCCTTTAATAACTTTATCTAACAATTCACAATATATTCATATATATCCATTAATATTAATTAAACAAAGAATACAATGTACACAAGTAATTTATGCTTTGAGTCCTAAACTACCCGGACTTTAACAATAATAGTAGCTACGTACTGACTCTCATCACCTCGTACGTACGTAGCCCCCGCAATTAGCAACAATTATTCAATTTAATCCCTATGAAGTAATTTCCCCCTCACAAGATTAGACAAGAGACTTACTTTGTCTTGCTCCAATTTAATCCACTAGAAGGCCTTTTCCACGATTATCCAACTCTGTCTGGCTCGAATCTAGCCAAAATAATTCGATACAATCACTAAAAATTATAGGAATCAATTCTATAAGAAAATGCTACATTTTCAATAAAAATTCTGAAATTAATTAAAAATTCATCTGTGGGACCCACATCTCGGAATCTGGCGAAAGTTACGAAATATGAACACTCACTCAATCACGAGTCTACCCATACCAAAATCACTAAATTCCGATAACAATTCGGCCCTCAAATCCTCAAATCTATCCAAGAGGGTTTTCAAACTTTTCCAACTCAATTCACCAATTAAATGATAAAAACAGTGATGGATTCGGGTAATATAACCAATATTGAGTTAAGAACACTTACCCCGTTGTTTTCTTTGAAACTCTTCCAAATATCGCCTAAATCCAAGCTCCAAATCGTTAAAATGGATGTCTCATTTTCAGAACTTAAACTCTCTGCCCAGTGATTTCTTCTACGCGATCGCGAACTTCCTCACGCGATCGCGTAGCATAAATGTTTCTGCTCAAACATTAACCCTACGCGATCGCATCAAGTCCCACCCGATCGCGATTCTCCAGGTTCCGACTCTACGCGATCGCATCCCTCTTCACGCAATGGCGTAGCACAACGCGTGGCCGAGCTTCATCTCAAGTTTCCCCTATGCGATCGCAAACATTGACACGCGATCACGATACACACTGGCCAATCCTACGCGATCGCGGACGTATCCACGCGATCGCAATGAACAAATTCCCAGCTGCCCAAATTAACCCTATGCGATCGCAACCCCATTCATGCGATCGCGTAGAATAAATCCACCTCTGCCTAAATTACTCTACGCGATCGCAGACCAACTTACACGATCGCGTATAAGGATACCCGAAGAAAATACCAGCAGCTATCAGCAGTGTTCCAAAGGCCAAAAGTGATCTGTTAGTTGTCCGAAATTCACCCTAGCCCCTCGAAATCTCAACCAATTATATCAACAAGTCCCAAAATATCATACGAACTTAGTCGAACCCTCAAATCACACCAAACAACGCTATAACCACGAATCATCCCTCAATTCAAGCTTAATGAAACTTAAGATTTTCAACTTCTATATTATGTACCGAAACCTATCAATTCAAGTCCGATTGACCTCAAATTTTGCACACAAGTCATAAATGACATAACAGAGCTATGAATTTCGGAACCGGATTCCAACCCCGATATCAAAAAGTCAACTCCCCGGTCAAACTTCCAAACTTAAATTCTTGTTTAGCCATTTCAAGCCTAATTTAACTACGGACTTCAAAATAAAATTCTGAACACGCTCCTAAGTCCAAAATCACCATACAGTGCAATTGAAACTGTCAAATCTCGATTTTGGGTTCGTTTTCTCAAAATATTGATCAAAGTCAAACTTGCCCTTTTTAAGGCTAACTTAAGGAACCAAGTGTTCCGATTTCAACCCAAACGCTTCCAAATCCCGAACCAACTATCCCCGCAAGTCAATAATCATTAAAAGCACATACGGGAACTTTTATTTTAGGGAACGAGGTTCTAAAAGTTAAAATGACCGATTGGGTCATTACAAGGATAAGTGAACAATAACTTTAATAGTAGCTAAAAGGCATAAAATAAACTTGTGTTGCTTTTATTCGTGTATTACAAAAGAAAAACTTCCACTTTATATAGCATGAGAGTTTTACCCCTAGTATAAGTCTAGAAAAGGTAAAAATATCCCTTACTATTTAATTACTGATCCATAACCGATATCGAGCGAGATCCATGCCGTGATATCCGGTTGGGTGTGAATATCACGGCCCTCTATCCGTCGTGTGTAACCGTTCACCGTGTTTTCCGAGGTCTGAGAGCTCATTTTTGGCCCGGGGCGCATCGCTTTACCATACTCGACATCGTTCATTCTTCATAGATATCGATACGAAGGGTCTCTGATAGGTTATATATGTATCCTTGTTGTGTTTTGATGATCTAACAAACTTAATGATAAGAACCAGATAAGGAACCCGTTACACATCCTCATGTACTTAAAGAACAACAAGTCTCAGTTCGGGGACATGGTTCAACTCTTCAGAGTCAAAGGAACAACAGAGGGAACAGATGACTACCAATTCCCATAGTGAGTGTACAAGTCAACTCCCCATAACTCTAAAGTTGCTGCATGCACACGCAACAGTACAGCAGTCAACTTTATGGGGAATTCCCTTTACCTAACTTGCTTGTATCATTCAAGTGATGTCATAAATGAGTTATTAACATCAAGCAAAGGTAAAACAAAACACTTGAACATTCAAGAATCGATCAAGCATTCTCTCAAGTCTGTGTCAATCTTGCAAGTGATTCTCAAGGGCATCAACAACAAAGAACAACACAACGAAGGACCAGCTTCCTGTATTGAGTCATTACATGTCCTTAGTTGTCTTGCATCTTTGTTAAAGTTCTTTACTTGTAATTCCTACTTAGCTTAGTTAGAATCATTGTGTAGAAAACCTTTGTAAATCATAAATCCTTGTGTTTGTGTCTTGGCTAGAGTTAGTCGAGTTGTAAGTCTTTGTAATAGAGTTATTACAAAGTGGCTTGTAATAGAGTTGTTACAAGTTAGTGAGGGATTAAGAGGTTAATTGCTAGGTTACAATAGGTTGTAATCTAAAGTTTGCTCAGTAGTAAAATTGAAATCCTACAAGGGTAGTGTAACGACCCGGCCAGTTATTTTGAATATTACAATCCCGTTCCTCCATTTACTGCTTAATTTATGCTTTACAGTTATGTGACTTGCCGAGGTGATTAGTTTGGATCCGGTGAGCTTTGGAATGAATTGGAACACTTAGTTCCAAGGATTAAAGTTTAAGTTAAAAGGTTGACCGGATATTGACTATTGTGTAAACGACCCCGAAATATAGTTTTGATGATTCCAATAGCTCTGTATGGTAATTTTGGACTTAGGAGCATGTCCAGAAAAATATTTGGAAGTCCGTAGTGAAATTTGGCTTGAAATGGCGAAAGTTGAATTTTGGGAAGTTTGACCGGGGAGTTGACTTTTTGATATCGGGGTCGGAATCTAGTTCTGAAAATTTTTATAGCTCCCTTATGTCATTTATGAGTTGTGTGCAAAATTTGAGGTCAATTGGAATTGATTTGATTGGTTTCGGCATCGAATGTGGAAGTTGGAAACTTTTAAGTTTCATTAAGCTTGAATTGGGATATGATTCGTGGTTTTAGCATTGTTTGATGTTATTTGAGGTTTTGACTATGTTCGTATGATATTTTAGGACTTGTTGGTGTATTTGATTGAGGTACCGAGGGCCTCGGGTGAGTTTCGGATGGCTAACGGATCAAAATTTGGACTTAAACAGTTGCTGGAATTTTTCTGATGCATGTATCTAGTTTCTTTCATCTGTTAGGATCGAGGTCAGGATTGAGGCCAGGATCGAGGGAAATATCAAAGACAGATCGAGGGCAGGATCGAAGCCAGGAGCGAGGGCAGGATCGAAGCCAGGATCGAGGGCAGTGACCGAGGGCAGCCTGGAGAGAAACTTCAAGTTATAAAAAAAGGGGACCCCGTCCCATTTTCCATTTTTGACAAATTGGAGCTTGGGGAGAGGTGATTTTTGAGAGATTTTCAAGAAAGAACTTCAGGTTAAGTGATTCTAACTCGGATTTGGTCAATATACACGAATATATTATTATTTTTATCATTTAATTAGTGTTTTGAGATGAAAATTTGGGGAAAATTGTAGAAATCTCATAAAACGAAATTTTGAGATTTCGATTTCGATTCGGAGTCGAATTTGAGTGAAACTGGTATGGTTGGACTCGTAATTGAATTAGTAGTCGGATTTTGTGAGTTTCATTAGATTCCGAGATGTGGGCCCCACAGGCAGATTTTGGATGAAATTTCGGATTTTGTTAGAAATTTTGTATTTTCTTATGGTATTTATTCCTATAATTTGTATTTATTGAATCAAATTAACTATGATTAGATTCGAGCCGATCGGAGTCGGAAAATTGAGAAAAATGCATACTACTTGATTGATTGAGCGTGGTTTGAGGTAAGTGACTTGTCTAACCTTGTGTGGGAAAAATTCTCCTTAAGATTGGTATTGATATGAAAATGTTGATATGTTAAAAGTCGTGTACACGAGGTGACGAGTGTGTACACAGGCTAAATATGGAAGATTATGTCCTTAAATTGTGTAGAGCACTGTTTCATATTAATTAAATTATTTTATTATGTTATATTCATCATCATTAATATATTTTCGTATTTTAAAATTGCCTGACTTGTTCCTGCTAAGTGTTTTACCTGTTTAGTTGAAACTCTGTTTCTTTTGTTCGGTGCATTATTTGAAGGATGTATTTCTTAATTTAATTATTATTAAAAATAAAGTATTTTACATTTTAAAAATTTTTATATTTAGACAAGGTGTTAAATTTGTAAAATATTATTTTTGCTGAATATTTTGTGAGATTTTTGTACTCATTGTGATTGAGTCGTGAGCTCCTTATTATGAAATATATTATTGCTGTTGATTTATTTTGGCAAGTTAAAATATTTGGGCACTTGATGTGCAAATTGTGATATATTATGATATTGATACGCATGCGGTGGTATGAGGTCCGGGTGTTGAAATGCATGCGGTGAGATAAGGGCAGCTTGATATGCGTGGCTAGTAGGGGAACTGCTAGAAGCCATGTGGTATGAAAAGGAGGGCTAAAACACGGGATGCTATTTCGGAAAAAATATTTTTTCTTTAAAATTAAATGTGAAAGCTCCCGCGGTGATATAAGGAAAATGAGATATTGTGAATTTATTTATGATTTGGGACTACGAGGCAGTACATCGGGTGTGCCCTTGTTGATATTTTTTTATGGCTGCATTTGCCTTTGATTATTTTGGTGTTTTCTTTAAAGTTGTAAATTTCTGTTTTCTTTCCGCTAGGTATTATTTGTCCTTATTTTGTGATGTTATCTGCGATGGTCCCTTCGTTCCTATGAAAACCATTATTATTATTATTATTATTATTATTATTATTATTATTATTATTATTATTATTATTATTATTATTATTATTATTATTATTATTATTATTATTATTATTGTTGTTGTTGTTGTTGTTGTTGTTGTTGTTGTTGTTGTTGTTGTTGTCTTTTATTATTCCAGTAGGGCCTGACCTGACCTCGTCACTACTCTACCGAGGTTAGGCTTGACACTTACTGGGTACCGTTGTGGTGTACTCATACTACGCTTCTGCACATCTTTCTGTGCAGATCTAGGTACTTTCTATCATCAGTAAACTAGCCGTACGCGGAGATTTCAGGATATATCTGCCAGTGTCCGCAGACCTCGGAGTCCCCTTCTATCCTTATTATGTTGTATTCCTTATTCTTTTTAGACTCTAATGTATAGAGACATTTAGAATAAATTCTTAAAAGTATGTGACTTATTTCTACCGGGTTTTGGGAGTTGTAACTATTTGAATCGCGGTTTGATTTATTTTATATGTTGAGATTTGAGTTTCAGTTTTGTATTCCGCATAAGACTAGGTGCCATCACGACATCCTACAGAGGAAAATTAGGGTCGTGACAGGTAGGTCGTAGTTTTTAATCCCGTGAGTAGGGAGTTTTCTACGTAAAACTTCTTTGTGTCATTTACCTACTGCAGTGTGTGTGTGTTCTATGAGAACTAATAGAGAACTTGGTTCTCTATATAGTTTGGTGGACCCTTAAATTCTATCAATTGGTATCAGAGTAGATTCTTTCTATCAGGCTAACACCTAGAAAGGATCCCCATGGCTGCTCCACCAAACTTTGAAGAAGGTCAATCAACATACAGGCCATCACGATTTAATGGCCAATACTATGGATGGTAGAAGACAAGGATGCATGATTTTATCATGGCTGAAGATTTAGAGCTCTGGAATGTTATCTGCGATGGTCCCTCCGTTCCTATGAAAACCATTGGAGAACCAGCAGTGACAGTTCCCAAGTCTAGGAAGGAATACAGCGATGTTGACCGCAAGTCTATAGAGAACAATTTTCGAGCAAAGAAAATCCTTGTCTGTGGCATTGGGCCAGATGAATACAACAGGATTTCGGCATCTCAATCTGCCAAGGAGATCTAAGAAGCACTTCAAACAGCACACGAAGGGACAACTCAAGTCAAGCAGTCAAAGATTGATATGCTAACCACTGAGTATGAACTCTTCAGGATGAAGGACGATGAGTCCATTCAGAACATGCACACTCACGTCACATCTATCATCAATGAGCTCCATTCCCTAGGAGAAATCATTCCAAGGAACAAACTTATCAGGAAAATACTTAGCGTATTACTGGTTCCTAGGAAAGCAAAGTAAATGCTATCACAGAGGCAAAGGATCAATAAAAGCTAACCATTGATGAACTCATTGGTAATTTGAAAGCTTATGAAATGAAGAAGAAAAAGGATCATGAGAGAAGAGAGTCCAAAAGAGAGAAGAACCTGGTCCTCAAGACAGACAACAATGAATTAAGTGGTGAGGATGTTGATATGGCTTACTTGACAAAGAGATTTCAGAAGATGGTCCGCAAAAATGGAGGTATTCCAAAAAGGGCAGCTCCAGCAAGCCAAGAGGATATGACTTATGTCTTAAGTGCGGGAAGCCAGGGCACTTCATCAAGGATTGCCCTCTCCTCAAGAAAGACTAGTACAAAAACAACATAGACAAAGCAGCCAAGAGGAACCCGGTTCCTGACAAAAGATTTAAAAGAAAAGAAGTTGTTGATAATGTTGTGAAACAAGCTCTTGCTGCATGGGCAGACTCTTCTAGCGAATCTGGAGAAGATGATGCACAAGGTGATACCTCCGTGATGGCAGTAGAAAGTGAAGCAGCTGAATATGATTCCATATATGCTCTAATGGTTAAATCATATGAGGATGAGGAAGATGACGATGATGATGAGGTAATCTTTCTGGATGTTCAAAGAAATTTAAAATCCTATTCTCAAAGGAAACTTATATCTTTGGCTAGTATTTTAATTGATACTTATCACAATCTCATTAATGATAAAAATGCGCTAACGACGGAACTAGGAGAAATAGAACACGAGAGAGATGATCTAGTGGTGGTTGCGATTGATCTAAGATAGACCATTGAGAGTTTAAAAAGGGAAAAAGATACTTTGACTGAGAGAATTACAAACATAGAGCATGAGAGAGATGACCTATTAGTAGTAGTTGTGGACCTAAAGGAAACAATTGAGGAACTAAAAAGGGAAGGTAGGCATGAGTTCACCTAAAAGTGAAAGGAAGTTGCAAGTGAGGCACACCTTAGGCTTGAAGATGAGCTAAAATCAGTGAAATCTAGTCTGTGTGCCAAACTTGAGAGAAACAGACAGCTTCAGGAAGATCTAGGCATAGTTAAGAATGATCTAGAAAAATCACTCAAGTGGACCTGGTACTCTGATGCTATTACTGCCTTGTATAAAAATAATGGGGGAAACATGCAAGTGATAAGGTTCCAAAGGGAAAAGACCCCTTACAACTCTTATAGCAAGTATGTTACTGTACCTGATAATTGGCTTTGCACTCATTGTGGTAACACTGGCACTTTATGGAAACATGTAAGGCCAAGTTTTAGTCTCAACAGAAAAATAAAGTTTTTGCTAAAAAGGTAACTACTGTTAGAGAACATGATCCCTCATATAAAAGACGCATGATGCCTGCTTGGACAGAAAAGGTCCCGATTCTTCCCTTTCCTCACTATAAGGGACCGAAACTTGTTTGGGTTCCTAAGTCTAACCCTTGATTTCCTTGTGCGGGAAGCAGTGAAAGGGAACATCCAATGGTAGATGGATAGTGGTTACTCGAAGCACATGACTGGAAGCACAAATAATTTCTTTTCACTCAAAGCCCTACAAAAAGGGAGTGTATCCTTTGGAAACGGCAAAAAGGGATACATTCTGGGAATTAGAAGAATTGGGAAGTCTCTTTCTTACTCAATTGAAAATGTGTACTACGTAAATGGGTTGAAGTACAGCCTGTTAAGTGTCTCCCAAATCTATGACAAGGAAAACAAGAGTGGTGATCTCAACTGTCTAAGTCTTGTTGATGATGATGCTGAACTATGGCACAGAGGGCTGGGTCATGCAAGTTTCACATTATTGAACAAGTTGGTCAAGAAGGACCTAGTTCGTGGCCTGACCAACTCAAGCTTCAAGGATCACAAGGTGTGCGATGCAATGTGTTGAGGAAAGTATACATGTGATCTTTGATGAATCTCACCACTCATGTGGGAAGGATTCACATCATAAGATTGATCAAGAGGGAGAACAGTCAATTGTCCCTAGTGAAGTCATTGACAATGGCACACCTGAATCTCCAGCTGACATAGAGGAACCTGGTTCCTCAATCACAACAACTGAAGCTGAAAATAGAGTTGCTGATGCAGATCAAGGGACCCCACATGCAGAGAGAGAATCACATTCAGAAATACCTAGACCATCCCACAACATGGTTCGGGTGTCTAACTGGAAACACAAAAGTTCACATCCTCTAGAAAATGTGATCACTCCTCTTGATTTAGGAATTCAAACCAGATCAAAGGCAAGAAACGCGCTTGCCTTCTCATCTTTTCTCTCTCAAATTGAGCCCAAAAATATCAAGGAAGCATTAAAGATGTTGATTGGATTACAGCCATGCAAGAAGAAGTCCATCAATTTGAGAGTAACAGTATATGGAACCTGTTTCCACGACCTGCTGACAGAACTATCATAGGAACCAGGTGAGTATTCAGAAACAAACTTGATGAGTTTGGAAACACAACTAGAAACAAGGCAAGGCTGGTAGTTCAAGGGTAGAATCAGGAAGAAGGGATTGACTATGATGGAACATTTGCTTCAGTTTCTCGAATGGAGGAAATCAGAATCCTCATTGCCTTTGCGTCTCATATGGAATTCAAATTGTTCCAAATGGATGTCAAAAGTGCATTTCTGAATGGCTTTCTAAAAGAACATGTCTTAACAACCTCTTGGATTTGAGAATCATGAACATCCTGAGCATGTTTTCAAACTTGACAAGGCACTATATGGGCTAAAGCATGCTCCTCGTGCTTGGTATGAAAGGTTGTCTAAATTTCTTCTAGAAAATGACTTTACAAAAGGAAACATTGACAACACCTTATTTCTGAAGAAACGAGGGAGGAACCCGCTCATTATGCATGTCTATGTTAATGACATCATCTTTGGAGCATCAAACGATTCATTGTGTGAGGAATTTGCAAAACTCATGGGAAGAGAGTTCGAGATGAGCATGATGGGGGAATTGAATTTCTTCTAGGGTCTACAAGTCAGACAACTCCTTGGGGCACAATGATAAGTCAGCAAAAGTACATCAAAGAGCTTCTAAAGAGATTTGAGATGGAAAGTTCAAAGATCATTGATAAACCTATTGCCACTGCCACTCGCCTGAATATATGGATGAACCCGGTTCTCTTGTAAACGAGACTATGTATAGAGGAATTATTGGGTCACTTCTATATCTCACAGGAAGTAGACCAGACATTGTTTTCAGTATGGGACTCTGTGCCAGGTTTCAATCCAATCCAAAAGAGTCTCATCTGAAGACTGCAAAGAGAATTCTGAGGTATCTCAAAGGAACGCAAGACCTGGTTCTCTACTATCCCTCAAGAGATAACTTTGACTTGATAGGGTATGTTGATGCTGACTATGCTTGTGATCTGGTGGATAGGAAAAGCACTTCTGGTATGGCATATTTTCTAGGTTCGTGTCTAATCTCATGGGGAATAAGAAAACAAAACTCAGTGGCCCTTTCAACTGCTGAAGCTGAGCATGTGGCAGCTGCCTCTTCTTGTGCTCAACTGTTGTGGATCAAGCAACAGCTCAAAGATTTCCATGTGGTTTCTGATTGTATGCCCTTACTATGTGACAACACTAGTGCTCTTAACATGGCAAAAAATCAGTTCAACATAAGAGAACAAAGCATATTGATGTGTGACATCACTTCCTCAGATACAATGTTGAGAAAGGGCTCATCAGTATAAAGTTTTGTAGCACGGAAGATCAAATTGTCGATATTTTGACCAAATCACTGAGCAGAGAGCACTTTGAAAAGAATCGCATTGCACTAGGATTGATAAAATCAAGCTGAGGACCTGGTCCCTCGATGTTTGGATATGAAAGAAATATACAGGTAAAATAGCTAAAAAGTGTTTTCTGGCGCAGTCTAACTCACCTCTATACCGTTACAGGTACACACGTATGTCGATTATAGAGAAAATAAGTAGCTAATGCATTGCACGTTGGTCAAAGGATGAGGCTTACATTTGCACAATCTGTCAGGGAACCCGGTTCCCCCGACACATGTTAGTAGTTTCTCTGTACTCTCATGCACAATTTTTTAAACGGTTGAAACGGTGCCACGTCATCACACTGTCAATTTCTTTTCTTTCCTGATTTGTGAACCCAAATGTCTCACCCATTATGCAGCGACCTGACTACCCAAATTGCCATCAATTCCTAATCGGTCCCTCGCCCCTCTTAAATACATCCATTCACAATCATTTTCACCACTATTCACACCAAAAAATCCAAAATTCCTCTTTTTCTTTCTTCAAACCAAACTCTCTCTTCTTCAACTCACTACACTCTACCATGTCTAGACAACAAGAAACACAAGATGTTCCAAGTGTCGTCCCCACTGTGTCCTCACCTGTCAAAACGTCAGTGATAGAACCCACACTCTCCACTCTGACCAGTCCAAATCCTAAGACAGAGTCACAACCACCCTCTACTTCCTCTCCAACCTAATCGAGTACTGGTTCTCATCGGAGTCGCAAATCTTTGACTCCCAAGAAGTTTGTGGTTGTGACCTCTCCTTCAGCCTTGCCGAAAAAAAACAGTTGAAGAAGATACAATAGAAGAAGAAGAGAATCAGGAAATTTCCAGTCTACCAATGGAAGAAAGCTCTGGCAAAGACAAAGATGTTAGTCATATCCATGATGAATCGACAATGACAGACCCTGGCCTTGAGTCTACAGGTAATACTCCTCCTACTTCTGGGTTTACCATGGGGTTATAGGAACAACAGGCCATAGAACATATGTTGTCCATAGTTGTTAAGGGATGTGTTATTGAGGTTGGAAAAGGTGTGTCTGAGTCTCAGGGGGGAGAAAATAGTACCCTAATGGTGAATAGGGAACTTGTGCCTGTTGAAACATCAATACCGGACAGTACTACTGGGGCACAAACTGAGGGACCTGATCCCTCCACCCAAGACGAGCCAACCCTTGGTTCATCTCAAGCACCCCAGGTCAGTATTGATCCTGCTCCCTCTCCTCAATACGTTGAGCCTTTGTCCATGGTTGTTCCTGAAATAATATCGTTATCTGAAGGGGAGAATGAGGATAGTGCAGATGATTATGATAATTTGGCTATTGCTAGTTTTATCAAGGTTAGGAGTAGACAGGCCACTACTCAAGTGCCAACTCCTAAGAGACCTACCACTAGGTTGCAAAAGAAAGAGTCTCTTGAGTCTATTATTAGGAAAACCAAGAACAACAAAAGAGGAGAAGATTATTAAAGGATGGGAAGATTGTGAATGAGAAAGTAGTGCATGTTCTCAATGTTGATGATAAAGTGGATGAGGAACCTAGTTCCTTGACTCGCAAATTCTCACAGAAGCATACTATCTCCAAGACAAAAAGGGGATCCTCTGTGAGTGCTGAGAGTCTGAACAAAGTTAAAGGTGATAAATCTGGAGAAAAAGTGATAGAAGAATCAGTTGAAAAGGTGTTTGAGAAGATAGTGTCTGAGAAATCTGCTGAGAAAGTAAAGAGTGCTCGCAAATCAGTGGAAAGGAAGGGTGATGCCGGTGAGGAACCTGGTTCTTCTAAGAAGGCCAAGGTTGATGATACCCAGGATATTGGGAAGGAAAAGTGAAAAAATCAAAAGGTGTTGTGGGCCCGTACATTTGCTCCTGATATTCTGGAAATGGTTGGAATGCGACAATTGGTGGAGATCTATGAATTCCAACAGTGGACACACCTGTTCACTAGTGACAGTCCCAAAGTTTATGAGGAAGAAGTGCACAGTCTTTATGCCGACTTATTTACAGTTGAGGATGATCATATTTGTATGATGGTGAATGGTGTTGATTTTATGATGGACTCTGTTATGCTGGGAACTATTTTCGGAGTGCTTGCTGAGGGTTTGTCTTCTGTTCAGCGAACTTTCTCTTCGAACTTTAGAAATGCTATCTTGAAGGATAAGGCAGTTCGTAAGGGGAACGGATACACAAGAAGGCCCTCCTTCCAGTATACCAATTGCTGTTTGAATTGATGAACACGGTTTTGCTCCCTCGTGCTGAAAGAAGATCCATTACATCTCGAGTAGACCTATTTGTCACGGAAGTACTGGATGGCTACATAACTATCAACCTGCTTGGCATCATGATAGAACACATGCAGAAGGTTGCAGAGTTCAAGGATGGTAATCATGGGCTGCCTTACGGGTTCCTCCTCACTAAGGTTTTTGAGTTCTTCAAAGTCTCTTTGGGAAAAGCAAAAGTGGGTACTCCTAAGCAAACCCTCTCCAAGATCACCCTCGAGGAATGTGAGCGCAATGATAAGGTTGGAGGGGTTGGCAGCTCTTCTACTATCTCCCAATTGATCAACGCCCAAACCAGTGCCACTGATGAGATTAGGAAGCTGAAGGCAAGGAATGCCATTCTTGAGGGTCAGCTTCAGGAGGCACCTAGTTCTGGCAGCTCTCACAGCACAAAGGTTGCCCATCTGACCAAAGAAAATACCGACCTGAGGAAACAGGTTGAGGACATGAAGGAGAAACTTCTCAATGAGCAGATATCAGCTAATGCTCGAATGGACATCCTTCTTAAAACCCTTGCCTCTTCATCTAAGCCTTCCCCTTCCAGTGCTCCCTAGAAAGTGTTCCCTTTCCAGTGTCAAGTCTTAGTGTCTATCCTTTGTTTTATTTCTGATGATGTTTATGACTGGTACTTTTGTTTTTGCTGATTTTATTTTGTGGATGTGTTAGTAACAATGGAACTGCTCCCTGCTTAATATCCAAAAATTAATGAAAGTTTCATCCTTTTACTGTGTATGTCTTGCTCTTTTGCTCTATTTTTAGTCATGGTTGTGTGCACATATGTAGCATGAGTTAACCAAACTAGACTTCTTTTTGCTTATTTGCTTGCTACTGATCTTTTTATGATGCCAAAAAGGGGAAAAATAATTGAGGGGGAACAAGCTGGGGAACATATTCAGAGGGAATACATGAAACTAATCTACCATTCTGTCTCTTAGGGGGAACTTCAATTATAAGTTTTCATCATTAAAAAGGGGGAAATAGATAGGTTATATATGTATTCATGTTGTGTTTTGATGATCTAACAAACTTAATGTTAAGAACCAGATAAGGAACCTGTTACACATCCTCAAGTACTTAAAGAACAACAAGTCTCAGTTCGGGGACATGGTTCAACTCTACAGATTCAAAGGAACAACAGAGGGAACAGATGGCCACCATTTCTCATGGTGACTGTACAAGTCAACTCCCCACAGCTATAAAGTTGTTGTCTACACACGCAATAGTACAAAAACAGTGCAACAGTCAACTTTATGGGAAATGCCCTTTACCTAACTTGCTTGCATCATTCAAGTGATGTCACAAATAAGTTATTAACATCAAGCAAAGGTAAAACAAAACACTTGCACATTCAAGAATCGATCAAGCATTCTCTCAAGTCTGTGTCAATCTTGCAAGTGATTCTCAAGGGCATCAAGAACAAAGAACAACACAACGAAGGACCAGCTTCTTGTATTGAGTCATTACATCTTCTTAGTTGTGTTGCACCTTTCTTAAAGTTCTTTACTTGTAATTTCTACTTAGCTTAGTTAGAAACATTGTGTAGGAAACCTTTGTAAATTATAAACCCTTGTGTTTGTGTCTTGGCTAGAGTTAGTCGAGTTGTAAGTCTTTGTAATAGAGTTATTACAAAGTGGCTTGTAATAGAGTTGTTACAAGTTAGTGAGGGATTAAGAGGTTAATTCCTAGATTACAATAGGTTGTAATCTAAAGTTTACTTAGTAGTGAAATTGAAATCCTACAAGGGTAGGTCGTGGTTTTTAATCCTGTGAGCTGAGAATTTTTCACGTAAAGCTTCTTTGTGTCATTTACTTACTGCAGTGTGCGTGTGTTCCGTCGGAACTAATAGAGAACCCCGTTCTCTATATAGTTTGGTGGACCCTTAAATTCTACCAGTCTCTAACCTCGATTGCATTCCCGTGCATCCGTACCCTTCTTCCGTTTTCTCACCGGGAAATCGAGGTAGACATTACCCCGATTTTACCCGTATACAAGTTTGATTACTTATAACTTCAAAACTAAAGCAAATTACTTTTTATAATTAAATTCAGATATAGTGATATTGTAAAAATATTTAAGCCATCACGATAAGTTCATCCAAAAAGGCCAAATACATAAGCAAGCCCTTAAACTTGTCAAAAAATTCATTTATACACTTAAACTAAAAATATAACCTATTGAACACCTACCGTAGGTTGAATATGTGCCTATTGGACACAATTTTTACACACAACGAAATCATTAAGATGCGTGAGGTTCACGCGCAACAAACATGGCAATTGACAATTGAAAAAAAGACACATAAGGGAAAATATGCAAATTTGATAAAACTTTTTTTTTTTTTTTGGTTATATATAAACCGTTTATAAACTCCTTGGTGTAAGGGAAGAGTTCAGTGTAAAGACAAAGGAGGTTCAAAAAGTTGCTGTAGATCGCATTGTAAAATTTTACGTATTACATTCTTAGATTGTACGTATTTCTGGATTCGCCATTGCTTGTCGAGTGCTGATCGATATCCGTCAATTTTTAAGGTGAAACAATCTCTCGATACAAAGGGCAAATTTGGTGTATAAGTTAAGGATTACCTGAATTCAGTAGTTTGGGTTTAAACTTTGTATTTATATTTGTTTAACCAAAAATAAGTCTTTTGGTCAAAATCTAATTTTAGAAGAAAACGGGTTACTGATACTCACGTTTTACTTCACTTTCACAATGATATCAAAGGAAATTAATAAGAATAACTTAGGAAATAATTTATGGACAAATTGACATGTCAAGGTAGAGAATTTTGAGAAAGCAGAAAAGTAAAGAGTATATTTCAATATTGCCTCCGATCTCCCCCTTACAAATAGAATTATGTATCCTTATATAGGAATATACAATAGTAATGATTTTTCTCACTTAATTTGGGTTGATTATGGGCATTAATGATATTGATTGCCCATTATCTCGGATATCTATAACTTGCGTATTTATTGCTATAAATACCTCATATCTGTTCTGATTCCCTTTCCTTATTTACTTCCGGTTCATGTACCTTTCCTTCTTTTTATTCTTTATTCATTTCGTCCTCATTTATTCTTTGTCAATTGTTAGGCCCGGTTCTTTTTTTCCCGTACCGCCTCGTGGGTATTTCCTCCCATGCCTTCTCTTCTTTATCAATTAAGAAAATCACTTGTCGCTATATCATTGATCCACGTACCATGCCATGTCGGCATTTCAATATTCCATGTGCAACGCTCTTTGACCACCAATACAGATAGTCCCCCTCACTTTACTAAATATTCAGGGAAGTGAAAAGTTTTTATGGAGGAAATTTCCTGCCGCCGTTTTTTCAAATGCAATCATACCTCCTTCTGAACCGATGTGACGCATATCACTTCCATTTAATGATCATGCCACGTGGCTTTTGCTAATTATTTCTTCAGTTCCTCAGCGCTTTTTAATTTCTTAAAGATTTTCCTCCATTGTCTTCTTGTCTTACATTTTTCTATATTTTTTCTTATTCTTATTTAGATAATCATGTCTTCTCCTGATCCTCGCAAAGTTGTAATTGTTGACGAGTTTGTTTTTTCCAATACCCCTACTAGAAGTAGAAGGGGTGGCAGGCTGCGTAGCCTAGGTTCTATTTCTAACCGTGGTTCCCCCTCTCAAAGTAGTGCTGTCAATCTGTCTTCTTCTAGACCTAGGGCCCCTATAACCCCAAGATCTTCTTCAAGAGATATAGATTCAACTGAAACTTTACGTGAACCCACTGTCGATGAAATTGTTCCTCAAGAGTTTTCCTTTGTAACTGATCGTGAATCCATGAAGAGTCAAATTTCTTCCATGGCTTCCCTTGATCGTGTTGACCGTTACCCAACTTTGATTACTACCGGTCTTCTCGCTCTCGTTCGAAGAGAATGTTATTGGAAACCTGACTTCCCAATTTTAGTTCCTGGTGCCGACCAGAGAATAACTTCATATCAGACTGGTTATTCCTTCGTATACAGATATCCATTTACCCTAGGCTTTAAACCTCCTATTGATCCAGTGATCATTGAATTCTGTCGTTACTTCAATGTGTGCTTAGGACAGATTGGTCCTATTGTTTGGAGAGTTGTTGCATATCTCCGTTATTTGACTAATTTGGCTTCTATGCCTTTTACTTCCCGTCATCTCCTTCATCTTTACTCCCCTAAATTATTTTGTGAAGGAATATTTTCCCTTGTGGCCAGAAGTAAGATAGTATTAGTTAGCCCTGAAGATGACAGAGACCGTGGCTGGTATGCCTGCTTCGTTGCTGCTCCCACTAGTGCTATGGTGGGTGAAGAAAATATGCCTTTTCCAGAAAAATGGAATTTTGCACATAAGTACTTCTACCTTGTCTTTTTCCTTTCTCAAAGAACATACTCATGTATTCTCGTGCCTACTTTTTCAGCAACCATGGAAGTTTTTGAGGAGATTCCTAACTTCCGTGCTTGGGGTAGAAAAGTTACTATTTGTTTCCCCTATGGAGAAAAGATCTTGGAAATATCTCTCACAGAGATTTGGCTGGAAAGTTAAGACACGCGGTACTTTTTCCCGCTTAGTCTTTTTCTTTCTCCCTTTTGCTAACTTAAAAGTTTCATACCATGCCTTTTTACCTTTGCTAGGATTTCCTATTCGTGGCGTCAGTCCTTCTTCTGTTTCATCCACAAGACTTACCGTGAGACTTGCTCAAGAAAGAATTTTGAGCTCTTCTTCAAAAAGAAAGGTTGATGGAGCCCGTGGCTCTGAGGGTGAAGAACCAAAGGAGGGTTCTTTAGTTTGCAGGCCCCGAGTCAGGAGACGCGTTATTTCCGATGATGAAGCTACCCCTCCATCAAGATCAGTTCTCTCTAGACTGGACGAGCCAGATAGTGACCCGTTAGTGATCTCTGATGAAAAAGTGAATGATCCCTCCTTGCTTCTCCTGAACAATTATTTACTCATGGCTTAGGAAGTGAGAAAGCCTTTGAACCCGTTTCTGAGGAGTTTACCTTACCTCTTTTCCAGCGTCAGTCCCCAATTATCCTCGAGTTCCCTTACCTAAAGTTGTTGTTGATGCTCCCCTCATCCTCGAACGGGTTTAGAATAATACCTAGAGTGCTAAATAAGTGTGAATATTTGCTCCGCATGTCCTAATCGGCCTCCCAAGTCGCTTCCTCGACTGGTTGGCCCCTCCACTGAACCTTTACTGCAGAAATCCTCTTGGACCTCAACTGGCGAATTTGTTTATCAATAATGGCAAATGGCTCTTCTTCATAACCCAAACTCTTATCTAGCTGAACTGTGCTAAAGTCCAACATATGTGATAGGTCAGCATGATATTCCATAGCATAGATACACGGAAAACCGGATGAACTCCTGATAGACTAGGAGGCAATGCAAGCTCATAAGCAACCTCCCCAACTCGTCTCAGCACCTCAAATGGGCCTATAAACCTTGGGCTCAACTTGCCCTTCTTCCCAAATCTCATAATTCCCTTCATCGGCGAAACCTTCAAGAGAACTTTTTCACCTACCATAAATGATAAATCACGCTCTTTCTGATCCGCGTAACTCTTCTGTCTGGACTGTGCTGTACGAAATCACTCCTGAATCAACTTTACCTTTTCCAAGGCATCCTTCACCAAATCGGTACCATATAACTTAGCCTCACCGGGATCAAATTATACGATAGGTGAACGGCATCAACGGCCATATAAAGTCTCAAATGGAGCCATCTCGATGCTGGATTGGTAACTGTCATTATAAGCAAACTTGGCCAAAGGCAGGAAATGATCCCACTGACCTCCAAAGTCAATCACACATGCCCTGAGCATATCCTCCTAAATATGAATTGTCCGCTCTAACTGCCCGTTGGTCTGCGGATGAAAGGTTGTGTTGAGCTCTACACGGGTCCCTAATTAACTCTGTACTGCTCTCCAGAAATGTGAAGTAAACTGAGGGCCTCTATCTGATATGATAGAAATTGGCACACCGTGCAACCGAACTATCTCCTGAATATAAATCTGGGCCAACCTCTCTGAAGTATACGTAGTCATAACAGGAATAAAGTGTGCTGACTTGGCCAACTTGTTAGCAATCACCCAAACTACATCAAACTTCCTCAAGGTCCGCGGCAACCCAACTACAAAGTCCATAGTAATTAGTTCCCATTTCCACTCTGGTATAGCCATCTGCTGAAGTAGGCCATCTGCTGAAGTAGGCCATCTGGCCTCCAGTGCTCAAATTTAACTTGCTGGCAATTTAGACACCTAGCTACATACTCAACTATGTCCTTTTTCATTCGTCTCCACCAATACTGCTGCCTCAAGTCACGATACATCTTCGTAGCACCTGGATGAATAGAGTACCGAGAACTGTGTGCCTCCTCCAGGATCTTTTTCCTCAATTCATCAACATTAGGTACACACAAACGATCCTTGAGTCACAGAACACCATCTATACCAATAGTAAATTCCTTGGCACCACCTCGTAGTACCATTTCTCGAAGAACCATTAAGTGTGGATCATCATATTGGCGAGCCTTGATCTGCTCAAATAGTGAAGACTGAGCTACGACACATGCAAGAACTCAGCTGGGCTCTGAAATATCTAGCTGTATAAGTCTGTTGGCCAAGGACTAGATATCCAAAGCTAATGGCCTCTCTTCTGCTGAAATGAAAGCCAAACTACCCATACTCTCCGCATTTCTACTCAAGGCATCTGCAACTACATTTGCTTTACCTGGATGATATAGGATAGTAATATCATAATCTTTTAGTAATTCTAGCCATCTGCGCTGCCTCAAATTTAGGTCCCTCTGCTTGAACAAATGCTGCAAACTATAATGATCAGTATAAACTTCACAGGACACCCCATAAAGATAATGCCTCCAAATCTTAAGAGCGTGAACAATCGTAGCTAACTCTAAATCATGTACCGGATAATTCTGTTCATGGGGCTTCAGCTGACGTGAAGTATATGCAATAACTCGCCCTTCCTGCATCAATACACAACCCAAGCCGACGCGTGAAGCGTCGCAATACACTATATACATTCCCGAACTGGAGGGTAACACTAACACTGGCGCTGTAGTCAATGATGTCTTGAGCTTCTGAAAGCTTTCCTCACAATCATCGGACCATCGGAACTGAACACCATTCTAGGTTAATTTGGTCAAAGGTGCTGCAATAGGTGAAAAACCTTTCACGAATCGACGATAATAACCTGCTAAACCCAGAAAACTCATGATCTCAGTCGCCGAAGTGGGACGATGCCAATTCTGAACTGCCTCAATCGTTTTGGGATCAACCTTAATACCTTCTCCCGATACAATATGTTATAAAAATGCTACAGACTCTAGCTAAAACTCACATTTAGAGAACTTAGCATATAGCTTTTGTTCCTGCAATGTCTAAAGTACTACTCTCATATGCTGCTCATGTTCCACCTTACTACGCGAGTAGATCAAAATGTCATCAATGAAGACAATGATAGACGAATCAATATATGGCCTGAATACCCTGTTCATCAGATCCATAAATGTTGTCGGGGTATTAGTTAAACCAAAAGACATTACCATAAACTCATAATGACCATATCTAGTACGGAAAGCAGTTTTCGGAACATCTGAATCTCGAATCTTCAACTGATGATATCCCGACCTCAAGTCGATCTTAGAGAACACCCTAGCACCCTACAACTAGTCAAATAGGCCATCAATACGCGGCAATGGATACTTCTTCTTAATAGTAACTTTGTTCAATTGGCGATATCAATACGCATTCGCATTGTGCCATCTTTCTTCTTCACAAATAATACTGGTGCACCCTAAGGCGATACACTTGGTCTAACGAACCCTTTGGCTAGTAACTCCTCAAGCTATTCTTTCAACTCTTTCAATTCTTTCGGATCCATGCAATATGGTGGAATAGATATAGGCTGAGTATCTGGAGCCAAGTCAATACAGAAATCAATATCACGATCAGGTGGCATACCTGGAAGATCTGAAGGAAATACATCGGAGAACTCCCGAACTACTTGCACTGAACCAATAGCCGGAGTCTCTGCAGTAGTATCCCGAACATAGGCTAGATAAGCCAAACAACCCTTCTCAACCATGTGTTGAGCCTTTATAAAATAAATAACCCGATTAAATGAACTAACCGACGAACCCTTCCACTCCAGCCTAGGCAAAGATGGAATAGCCAAGGTAACAGTTTTGGCATGACAATCTAGAATAGCATGATATGGAGATAACCAGTCCATACCCAGAATAATTTCAAAATCGGTTATCTCGAGCAATAAGAGATCTGATCTAGTTTCATAACCACTGAATATAATAATACAGGACCGGTAGATCCGGTTCACAATAACAGAATTGCCTAGAGGAGTGGACGCATAAATAGGAGTACTCAAGGACTCACTAGAAACACCCAAGAATGGAGAAAATAGAGATGACACATATGAATACGTAGATCCTAGATCAAATAATACTGAGGCATCTTTTCCGCAAACAGAAATAATACCTGTAATTACAGCATCTAACGCCTCTGCATCTGGTCTAGCCGGAAAAGCATAGAACCGAGCTGGAGCGCCAACTGGTTGGCCTCCGCCTAGCTGACATCCACCTCTAGGACGTCCCCTACCCACCTGTCCTCTACCTCTTGGTGGTCGGACTACTGGTGGAGCAACTGGTCCGGTAAGCATAGGCTGCTGACCCTGTTGTACTGGTCTACCCCGAAGCCTGGGGAAAAACCTCTGCATGTGACTGGGATCCCCGCACTCGTAACAACTCTTCAGTGCGATGGGCTGCTGACTAAGTGTCTGGCCCTGGGGAACTGAATACCCAACTGGGAGGACCCTGAATAGCTGGTGGGCGGTAAGAACTCTCTGGTATAGCACTGAGATAAGGTCGCACTCGAGTACCCCTGAGGAGGTGGTGGTGCTGGAAATGGGGGTCTGCTGGACTGACCCCTCACGAACTAACCTCTGCCCCTAGACGGAGCACCTCTGAACTCTCCAGAGTACCTGAACCGCTTATCTCTCATAATATGCTCTCGGCTCTGCTGACGCACACCCTCAATCCTCCGGGCTATCTCCACAACTAGCTCATAAGAAGTACCCATCTCAACCTCTCGAGCCATAGTGGCCTAAATGCCAGTATGTAAACCGGCTACAAACCTCCACACTCTCTCCACCTCAGTAGGGAGTATCATAAGTGCATGGCGAGATAATTCAGAAAACCTCGCCTCATAATCGGTCACTGACATCTTACCCTGCTGGAGCTACTCAAGCTGAAACCAGAACTTTTACCTCTGGGAGGGTGGAATATACCTGTCCAGGAAGATACGGGTGAACCTATCCCAAGTCAAGGGAGGAGAATCTACTTGTCTGCCAAGAACATAAGACTGCCACCATATACGGGCTCTGCCCTCTAACTGAAAAGTAGCAAAGTCTACCCCATGAGACTCCAATATCCTCATGTTGTGAAGTCTGTCCCTGCAACGATCAATGATGTCCTGTGGATCCTCATGTCGCTCACCCCCAAAGATAGGAGGATGTAGTATAGTCCATCTGTCTAATAGTTTCTGAGGATCAGCGGCTACAGCTCGCCTGGGCTCAGGTGTAGCTGCTGCCACTGGTTGGGCTCTACCCACGGGTAGTGCACCCTGGGTCTGATATACAGCAGCTGCATGTCTATGAGCCTGCGCGGTAGGGGTCTGTGCTCCTCCGCCAGCCTGAGATATGGCTGGGTCTGCCAGAATAAACTGGCCAGAGTCATATTGTCCATGAACCGCAGCATACGACCAATGACATCCTGAAATCCCGGTGCAGATGTGAAATCCATTGGAGCTGGCTCTGCCACAGGCACCTCATCTTGTTCCTCAACAACGGGGTTCCCTGCTGGACCCACTAGCGACATAATTAGGGCAGTCCTGGGACGTCCTCGCCCTCTACCATGGGCTGGATCCCTCACTCGGCCTCTGCCTCGGCCTCTAGCAACTGGGGGAGTAGCTCTTCCCTGGTCTGGAACCTCATTCTAGCGCATTCTCACCATTTGTGAGAGAATAAGATAAGGACATTTAGAACTACATCAATTGCACGATGGAATATGAATAAAGGTAATGTCCTAGCACCCTATAACCTCTCGAAGATAAGTACAGACGTTTTCGTACCGATCCGCAAGACTCTATTAGGCCTGCTCATAACTTGTGAGACCTACGTGAACCTAGTGCTCTGATACCATGTTGTCACTACCCAATTTCACCTATTGGTCATGATGGCGCCCAACACTACAGCTAGGCAAGCCAACTTAATAACTTAAGCATATATTGACAAAATTTAAAACCAAGAAAAATAATAAAACCCAAATTCTACCAATGTGTGTGCCAAGACCTGGTGTCACAAGTGTATGAGCATCTAGTAGATTATACAAAACCTCAAATACTGTCTGAAATAAAATAGACAGAATGAAAAATACAAGGAGAGACACTAGTAGCTGCAGAACGGTTCAGAAAGGCAGCTCACCACTATACCCCTGGATAGCGTGGATGTAAGACGATAGGTCCCCCACTAGTACTTGCCTTAGGTCCTGCACAAAAAGTGCAGCAAGTATAGTATGAGTACGTAAACATCGTGTACCTAGTAAGTATCAAGCCTAATCTCGAAGTGGTAGAGACGAGATGGCCGACTTTTACACTCACTATGGGTCAATAATAATAATTGAAATAAAACTAGAATATATCAATAATTTATTTAACCAGCAGAAATAATTAAATTTCTTTCAAATGCAATAATTCTCAATATATTAATTAAATTCCTTCAATTCAAATAATTTCTAATTTATCAGTTAATCTCATTTACAAGAATAACAATTAATTCCTTAACAAGACGGAATAATAATTCATTAAATTTCAAGGATTCTTCAATTTATCAATTAGCTTCGCAAGCTGAAATAACTATTAAAGTATCGTGTAATTATTATTATTAAGCATGATTTCTTCCGAGGATGTACGGCCTGATCCAGAGTGTCATGTACACTGCCGAGGGACGTGCGGCACGATTCATAGATATATCTATCCTGCTAAGGCATTCGGCCCGCTCCACAAGAAATGAGGACATTTTCTTATGTACCTCCGGAAGGAGAGTATATTTATTATAAGATAAATTCGGGAGGAAGAATAATTTCTTTTAACAATTAATTAATTTAAACAGAAAATCAAGTATATAAGATTTCCATCCTTTAATAACTTTATCTAACAATTCATAATATATTCATATATATCCATTAATATTAATTAAACAAAGAATACAATGTACACAAGTAATTCATACTTTGAGTCCTAACCTACCCGTACTTTAACAATAATAGTAGCTACGTACAGACTCTCATCACCTCGTGCGTACGTAACCCCCGCAATTAGCAACAATTATTCAATTTAATCCCTATGGGGTAATTTCCCCCTCACAAGATTAGACAAGAGACTTACCATGTCTTGCTCCAATTTAATCCACTAGAAAGCCTTTTCCACGATTATCCAACTCTGTCTGGCTCGAATCTAGCCAAAATAATTCGATACAATCAATAAAAATTATAGGAATCAATTCTATAAGAAAATGCTACATTTTCAATAAATATTCTGAAATTAATTAAAAATTCATCTGTGGGACCCACAACTCGGAATCCGCAAAAAGTTACAAAATATGAACACTCACTCAACCACGAGTCTACCCATACCAAAATCACTAAATTCCGATAACAATTCGGCCCTCAAATCCTCAAATCTATCCAAGAGGGTTTTCAAACTTTTCCAACTCAATTCACTAATTAAATGATAAAACCAGTGATGGATTCGGGTAATATAACCAATATTGAGTTAAGAACACTTACCCCGTTGTTTTCTCTGAAAATCTCCCAAAAATCGCCTAAATCCGAGCTCCAAATCGTTAAAAATGGAAGTCCCATTTTCAGAACTTAAACTCTCTTCCTAGTGATTTCTTCTACTCGATCGCGAACTTCCTTATGCGATCGTGTCGCACAAATGTTTCTGCCCAAACATTAACCCTACGCAATCGCATCAAGTCCCACCCGATCGCGATTCACCAGGTTTCGACTCTACGCGATCGCATCCCCCTTCACGCAATGGCGTTGCACAACGCGTGGCCCAGCTTCCTCTCAAGTTTCCCCTACGCGATCACAAACATTGACACACGATCGTGATACACACTGGCCAATCTTACGCGATCGCGGACGTATCCACGCGATCGCAATGAACAAATTCCCAACTGCCCAAATTAAACCTACGCGATCGCAACCCCATTCACGCGATCACGTAGAATAAATCCACCTCTGCCTAAATTACTCTACGCGATCGCAGACCAACTTACACGATCGCGTATAAGGATACCAGAAGAAAATACCAGCAGCTATCAGCAGTGTTCCAAAGGCCAAAAGTGATCTGTTAGTTGTCCGAAATTCACCCTAGTCCCTCGGAACCTCAACCAATTATACCAACAAGTCTCAAAACATCATACGAACTTAGTCGAACCCTTAAATCACACCAAACAATGCTAAAACCACGAATCATCCCTCAATTCAAGCTTAATGAAACTTAAGATTTTCAACTTCTATATTATGTACCGAAACCTATCAATTCAAGTCTGATTGACCTCAAATTTTGCACACAAGTCATAAATGACATAACGGAGCTATGAATTTCGGAACCGAATTCCAACCCCGATATCAAAAAGTCAACTCCCCGGTCAAACTTCCAAACTTAAATTCTTTTTTTAGCCATTTCAAGCCTAATTTAACTACGGACTTCCAAATAAAATTCCGAACACGCTCTTAAGTCCAAAATTACCATACATGGCAATTGGAACTGTCAAATCCCGATTTTGGGATAGTTTTCTCAAAATGTTAATCAAAGTCAAACTTGCCCTTTTTAAGGCTAACTTAAGGAACCAAGTGTTCCGATTTCAACCCAAACGCTTCCAAATCCCGAACCAACCATCCCTGCAAGTCAATAATCATTAAAAGCACATACAGGAACTTTTATTTTAGGGAACGGGGTTCTAAAAGTTAAAATGACCGGTTGGGTCATTACAAGGATAAGTGAACAAGAACTTTAATAGTAGCTAAAAGGCATAAAATAAACTTTTGTTGCTTTTATTCGTATATTACAAAAGAAAAACTTCCACTTTATATAGCAGGAGAGTTTTACCCCTAGTATAAGTCTAAAAAGGGTAAAAATCTTCCTTACTCGTTAATTACTGATCCATAACCGATATCGAGCGAGATCCATGCCGTGATATCCGATTGGGTGCGAATATCACGGCCCTCTATCCGTCGTGTGTAACCGTTCACCATGTTTTCTGAGGTTTGAGAGCTCATTTTTGGCCTGGGGCACGTCACTTTACCATACTCGACATCGTTCATTCTTCATAGATATCGATACGAAGGGTCTCTGATAGGTTATATATGAATCCTTGTTATGTTTTGATGATCTAACAAACTTAATGATAAGAACCAGATAAGGAACCTGTTATACATCCTCAAGTACTTAAAGAACAACAAGTCTCAGTTCGGGGACATGGTTCAACTCTTCAGAGTCAAAGGAACAACAGAGGGAACAGATGGCCACCAGTTCCCATAGTGAGTGTACAAGTCAACTCCCCATAACTGTAAACTTGCTGCCTGCACACGCAACAGTGCAGCAGTCAACTTTATGGGGAATTCCTTTTACCTAACTTGCTTGCATCATTCAAGTGATGTCATAAATGAGTTATTAACATCAAGCAAAGGTAAAACAAAACACTTGTACATTCAAGAATCGATCAAGCATTCTCTGAAGTCTATGTCAATCTTGCAAGTGATTCTCAAGGGCATCAAGAACAAAGAACAACACAACGAAGGACCAGCTTCCTGTATTGAGTCATTACATGTCCTTAGTTGTGTTGCATCTTCGTTAAAGTTCTTTACTTGTAATTCCTACTTAGCTTAGTTAGAAGCATTGTGTAGGAAACCTTTGTAAATCATAAACCCTTGTATTTGTGTCTTGGCTAGAATGAGTCGAGTTGTAAGTCTTTGTAATAGAGTTATTACAAAGTGGCTTGTAATAGAGTTGTTACAAGTTAGTGAGGGATTAAGAGATTAATTCCTATGTTACAATAGGTTGTAATCTAAAGTTTGCTCAGTAGTGAAGTTTAAATCCTACAAGGGAAGTATAACGACCCGGCCAGTTGTTTTGAATATTACAACCCCGTTTCTCTATTTACTGCTCAATTTATGCTTTACAGTTATGTGACTTGCCGAGGTGATTAGTTCGGGTCCGGTGAGGTTTGGAATGAATTGGAACACTTAGTTCCAAGGTTTAAAGTTTAAGTTGAAAGGTTGACCGAATATTGACTATTATGTAAACGACCACGGAATAGAGTTTTGATGATTCCAATAGCTTTGTATGGTTATTTTGGACTTAGGAGCGTGTCCAGAAAAATATTTGGAAGTCTGTAGTGAAATTTGGCTTGAAATGGCGAAAGTTGAATTTTGAAAAGTTTGACCGAGGAGTTGACTTTTTGATATCGGGGTCGGAATCTAGTTCTGAAAATTTTTATAGCTCCGTTATGTCATTTATGAGTTGTGTACAAAATTTGAGGTCAATTAGAATTGATTTGATTGGTTTCAGCATCGAATGTGGAAGTTGGAAACTTTTAAGTTTTATTAAGCTTGAATTGGGGTATGATTCGTGGTTTTAGTATTGTTTGATGTTATTTGAGGTTTTGACTAAGTTCGTATGATATTTTAGGACTTGTTGGTGTATTTGATTAAGGTACTGAGGGCCTCGGGTGAGTTTCGGATGGCTAACGGATCAAAATTTGGACTTAAACAGTTGCTGGAATTTTTCTGATGCATGTATCTAGTTTCTTTCATCTGTCAGGATCGAGGCCAGGATCAAAACCAGGATTGAGGCCAGGTTCGAGGGCAATATCGAAGCTAGATCGAGGGCAGGATCGAAGCCAGGAGCGAGGGCAGGATCGAAGCCAGGATCGAGGGCAGTGACCGAGGGCAGCCTGGACAGAAACTTCAAGTTATAAAAAAAGGGGACCCCGTCCCATTTTCCATTTTTGACAAATTGGAGCTTGGGGAGAGGTGATTTTTGAGAGATTTTTAAGGAAAAACTTCAGGTTAAGTGATTCTAACTCGGATTTGGTCAATATACACGAATATATTATTATTTTTATCATTTAATTAGTGTTTTGAGATGAATATGCAATATAACTTTTTGTACAACATTTACAACTCTTTCATAACTGCTTTATTTGTAACAGATTTCAAAATCCAGGGTTTATTGTCCCGTGTCTAATTATTGACCTTAACCTAAAAACTCATAAGAACTTGGAGTATATCTTGTATCCATCTTATGTCCTTTTTGCGAGTTTTACACCTTCTCAAGGTTACTTCAAAGGTTTTTGATTCAGGCTTGATTTTTGGCTCTTAGGCTGATTCAAGCTTGAATTCTGACTTCTGTCTTCTTTGCCTTTTCATATATATATGATTCAGGCTTGAATTCTGACTTTTGTCTTTTTTGCCTTTTCATATATATATCTAGTCCCCCCCAGTGTTAGAGATTTGATGTATGAAATCTCGTGCACTGGATTGTTTCTTCCTTTTGGTCCATTCCCTGAAAAGGAAATTACACACGGGACTCAGAAGTATTCATTTAGATGAATTACTGCTTAACCTTTTTTCTCCATCAGAAAGGTTGTAACCTAGATCGGGAATAATTCAGTATTCCTCGTGTCTTTTGTGTCTAATATCATCATTTGGTACGGGCTAGCTTTTTGCCTATCATCTAAAATAGTTAGTATAATTAAAAAGAATAAAATAAAATTATATTTGAGTGATACCTGACCACGGGTACTTCTTTTGCCTAGAAATAATACTTCTTTAAATGAATAGTGTTCCAATTTGATGGTAGTACTTTGCCTTCCATGGTTTCCAACTCATATGCTCCTTTTCCAGCGATGCTTCTAATTCTATAGGGTCCTTCCCAATTTGGACTCAATTTCCCTGCATTAGCTATTTTCATTGATTGAAAAACCTTTTTGAGGACGAAGTCCCTAATTTTGAAGTATCTAAGATGAGTTTTCCGGTTATAGTATCGCTCGATAATTTGTTTCTGAGCCGCCATTCTTATTAGAGCCGTTTCTCTCCTTTCTTCGAGCAAATCTAAATTCATTTGCATCTCTTCCTCGTTTGATTCCTCGGTTGCTTGTATATATCTCGTACATGGTTCACCTACTTTAACTGGAATTAAGGCTTTAGCACCATAAACAAGTGAAATGGGAGTCTCTCCCGTACCTGTCTTTGTTGTCGTTCGATAAGCCCATAAGACTCCTGGTAACACTTTAGGCCACTTGTCTTTTGACTCCTCTAGTCTTTTCTTCAAGTTATTAATAATAACTTTATTTGTTGATTCGGCTTGTCCATTGACCACAGGGTGGTAAGGTGTGGAAGTTATCCTTTTAATCTGCCAACTCTGAAAATATTCTGTGATTTTTGTGCCTATGAATTGCGGGCCATTATCACATACGATTTAATTTGGAACTCCGAATCGTCATATAACGTTTCGCCAAATAAAGTCCATGACTTCTTTCTCCCCCACCTGTTTGAAGGCTCCTGCTTCTACCCATTTGGAAAAATAATCCGTTAATACCAATAAAAATCGTACCTTTCCTTTAGCTTGTGGCAGTGATACCACGATATCCATCCCCCACTTCATAAAAGGCCATGGTAAAATAACAGGATGTAATAGCTCCGCTGGGCGATGCATGTTATTGCCATATCGTTGGCATTTGTCACACTTGGCCACAAAACTTTCCGCATCTTCTTCCATTTTTGGCCAATAGTATCCTGCTCTTATTAGAGTTTTTACCAAGGGCCTTCTTTGTGATGACCCAAAATGTTATCTTTAAATTTAATAAGTAATTCTATGTTCCAAGACCTCAAAAACTACTATTTTATCATTCCTCGACTTGCGTGCGCAGTCCGTACAATTTTCCGAAAAGTTTTTATGTGAAAAATAGATTAAAATGTGAAATAGAGCTTTAAAACTCAACTAAGTTGACTTTAGTCAACATTTTGAGCAAACAGACCCAGATCAGTATTTTGACAATTCCGGTATGTCCGTATCGTGATTTAGGACTTGGGTGTATGCCCGGAATCGAATGCCGAGGTCCCTAGCTCGAGATATGGAATTTTGATGAAAAATTAAAAGCTTGAAAGCTTAATGAGTTTTAAGAAATTACTGATGTTGGATTTATTGACCTCGGGTTTGTATTTTGGTTCCGGAGCTCGGGTTGGGCGATTTTCACGGAAAAATATCGGGGTAAGTGTTCCTAATCCTATATTGATTATATTTCATGATTTCATACTCATTTTTATCATGAATCCATGAAAGTTTGGATGAAAAATCAGATTTTTATATAATCTTCCAAAAACGAAAAATTAAGATTTGAAGGTCCATTTGATATCGGAATTGGACAAATTTTGTATGGTTGAACTCGTATCGGAACGGGTGTTCGAATTTTGCGAGTTTTTTCGGGATTTGAGACGTGGGTCCCACTGCCAAATATTTTAATAAATTTAGGATTTTTATCCGAAAAATTTGTAAATTCATATGGAATTAATTCCTATGATTCGTATTGAATATATCGAATTGTTTATGAATAGATTTAAAGCTTTCGGAGGCAAATTTAAAAGGAAAAGTTGTGGTTGAATAATTGATTGGAATTCGCAAAGCGAGGTAAGTGTCGTGGTTAACCTTGACTTGAGAGAATAGAACTCCTAAATTATTTATTATGTGAAATGCATGTGAACGACGTATAGGCGAGGTGACGAGTGTCTATACGTCGTCGTCATTTAATTTTTATTTGACATTTAGCATATTAAATATTAAACTGCCTATTTTCTCCCTAATATCTGTAATAATTTGCTATTTGTCATTGTTTGTTTCATAATTAAATCATAATTGTTGTATACTTGTTGTCTTATAATTTTATATTAATTGTTGCATTTATTGGGGAAATTTTTTCTATAAGAATTGATTGAAATGGATATATTAGAGGATCGGGTTGCACGCCGCAACAGACTTATTAAAAGTTAATATTGGAGGATCGGGTTGCACGCCGCAACAGACTTATGAAAAGTTAATATTGGAGGATATGAAAAGTTAATATTGGAGGATCGGGTTGCACGCCGCAACAGACTTATTAAAAGTTAATATTGGAGGATCAGGTTGCACGCCGCAACAGACTTATTATAAGTTAATATTGGAGGATCGAGTTGCACGCAGCAACAGACTTGTTAAAAAGTTAATATTGGAGGATTTAATATTGGAGGATCGGGTTGCACACTACAACAGACTTATTAAAAAGTCAATATTGGGGGATCGGATTGCACGCCGCAATAGACTTATTAAAAAGTCAATATTGGGGGATCGGATTGCACGCCGCATCAAACTTATTTAAAAGTCTATATATATACTTGATTAAAATAAATATATGACAGACTTGATTAAAATGAATATATTGGAGGAGCGGGTTGCACGCCGCAACAGAACCGAATGTGAATATATTGTGAGAGCGGGTTGCACGCTGCAACAGAATTGAATGTGAATATATTGTGAGAGCGAGTTGCACGCTACAATAGACTTGATGGAAATGATAATTGGTTATGACTGGAGAAAAGGTGTGGACATGCGGAGTAAATATCCACACCTTTTCTCCAGCTCAGGTACTTTTTCTAATTCCGTTCGGGGACGAACGATTGTTTTAGAGGTGGAGAATGTGATGACCCAAAATGTCATCTTTAAATTTAATAAGTAATTATGTGTTCTAAGACCTCGAAAAGCACCATTTATCATTCCTTGACTTGCGTGCGCTGTCCGTACAATTGTTCGAAAAGTTTTTATGTGAAAAATGGATTAAAATGTGAAATAGAGCTTTAAACCTCAACTAAGTTGACTTTAGTCAACATTTTGAGCAAACGGACCCGGATTAGTGTTTTGACAATTCCGGTAGGTCCGTATCGTAATTTGGGACTTGGGCGTATGCCCGGAATCGAATTCCGAGGTCCCTAGCTCGAGATATGGAATTTTGATAAAAATTTAAAAACTTGAAAGCTTAATGAGTTTTAAGAAATTACTGATGTTGGATTTATTGACCTCAGGTCCGTATTTTAGTTCCGGAGCTCGGGTTGGGCGATTTTCACGGGAAAACATTGGGACAGTGTTCATCGCGAATGCGTGGAAGCGTTCGCGTTCGCGTAGAAGGAGAGGCCTGGCTAGGCACCAAGCGTTAAAGCTTCGCGTTCGCGTAGGGTCTATCGCGTTCGCGAAGGGTAAATTTGGCAAGGCTTCGCGTTCGCGACATTGCCTTCGCGTTCGCGAAGAGAAAAGTTTTGGCAGCACAAAAATGTGCTTCGAGAATGCGAGGCACTGACCGCGTTCGCGAAGTGTAAGAATCCCAGAAACAGAACTTAAGTTCTAGAAATGGAATTTCGACCCATTTTCAATTCTTTCCCATTTTTTAGCTCGGGTAAGGCGATTTTTGGGCGATTTTTACGGAAAAATATTGGGGTAAGTATTTCTTATCCTATATTGATTATATTTCATGATTTCATACTCATTTGTATCATGAATCCGTGAAATTTTGGAAGAAAAATCTGATTTTTATAAAATCTTCCAAAAACGAAAAATTAGGATTTGAAGGTCCATTTGATATCGGAATTGGACAAATTTTGAATTGTTGAACTCCTATCGGAACGGGTGTTCGGATTTCATGAGTTTTTCCGGGATTTGAGACATGGGTCCCACTGCCAAATATTTTAATGAATTTCGGATTTTTATCCGAAAAATTTGTAAATTCATATGGAATTCATTCCTATGATTCGTATTGAATATATCGAATTGCTTGTGAATAGATTTGAAACTTTCGGAGGCAAATTTAAAAGGAAAAGCTGTGGTTGAATAATTGATTGGATTCGCAAAGCGAGGTAAGTGTCGAGGTTAACCTTGACTTGAGGGAGTAAAAATCTTAAATTATTTGTTATATGAAATGCATGTGAACGACATATAGGCGAGGTGACGAGTGTCTATACGTCATCAAATTAATTGTTTGCCTACTTACTTGAAAAATCATAAATTATTTTTAATCATAAATTAATTATTATAATAATTGTTTCTCTCTTATTCTTTGTCAAATATTAATTCTTGAATTCCTGCATTAATTGTTCCATGCTATTTGAATTATGTGATTTAATTATTATTTGACATTTAGCATATTAAATATTAAACTGCCTATTTTCTCCTTGATTTCTGTAATAATTTGCTATTTGTCATTGTTTGTTTCATAATTAAATCATAATTGTTGTATACTTGTTGTCTTATAATTTTATATTAATTGTTGCATTTATTGGGGAAATTTCTTCTATAAGAATTGATTCAAATGGATATATTGGAGGATCGGGTTGGACGCCGCAATAGACTTATTAAAAGTTAATACTGGAGGACCAGGTTGCACGCCGCAACAGACTTATGAAAAGTTAATATTGGAGGATCGGGTTGCACGCCGCAACAGACTTATTAAAAGTTAATATTGGAGGATCGGGTTGCACGCCGCAACAGACTTATTAAAAAGTCAATATATGGGGATCTGATTGCACGCCGCAATAGACTTATTAAAAGTTAATATTGGAGGATCGGGTTGCACGCCGCAACAGACTTATGAAAAGTTAATATTGGAGGATAGGGTAGCACGCTGCAACAAACTTATGAAATGTTAATATTGGAGGATCGAGTTACACGCCACAACAGACTTATTAAAAGTTAATATTGGAGGATCGGGTTGCACACCGCAATAGACTTATTGAAAAGTCAATATTGGGGGACCGAACTGCACGCAGCAGTAGACTTATTAAAAAGTCAATATTGGGGGATCGGATTGCACGCCGCATCAAACTTATTTAAAAGTCTATATATATACTTGATTGAAATAAATATATGACATACTTGATTAAAATGAATATATTGGAGGAGCGGGTTGCACGCCGCAACAGAACCAAATGTGAATATATTGTAAGAGCGGGTTGCACGCTGTAACAGAATTGAATGTGAATATATTGTGAGAGCGGGTTGCACGCTGCAACAGACTTGATGGAAATGATAATTGGTTATGACTGCTGAGTTGGCTTCAATTATTATAAATGAGTTACCTGATTTATTTCTATTATTTGTTGTTGCTATTAATATTGCGTACAGGTTAATGTGAGTGAACTGCCTTAGCCTCGTCACTACTTCATCGAGGTTAGGCTCAGCACTTACCAGTACATGGGGTCAGCTGTACTGATACTACACTCTGCACTTCTTGTACAGATTTTGGAGTTGGTCCCAGCGGCGTACCATAGACTTGCTCGGATTTCAGCTACCAGAGGAGACTTTAGGTATAACTGCGTGGCGTCTGCAGTTCTGAAGTCCTCGTCTATTGTACTTTAGCTGTGTGTTTATTTCCCGATAGCTATATTTTATTCAGACCTTTATTTGTATTTATTCTAGAGGCTCGTGCACTTGTGACACCACCTCTAGGATGGTATTTAGACACCGTCGTTTTTATGGATTATTTCATCATATTTCAAACTTTTCTTCCGCATTTGTTTCTTGATTATTAATTATTTAAAGATTGTTTAAAAGTTGGTTAATATTATTCTAACGTTGGCTTGCCTAGCAAGTGAAATGTTAGGCGCCTTCATGGTCAGAAGGTGGGAATTTTGGGTCGTGACATTCCTCCTGTGCGATTTCCACAATGTCCCTTATGTACTTCTCTCATCACATATTCTATTTGAGAAAGTCTGAGACATCTTGCTAAAGATCCTCCGAACATCTTTCGATAAATGTTTACTCGAACAAAATAGTAACGAGCATCTTTTCATCGAAGGGATTGAGACCTTTTCTTGTCTTCAGGTAAACTTCCGTACTGCAGAAAGTTAACAAATTCATTTCTCCAATCCCAAGTTAAATTATTGAAATTTATCTCATTTTTATCTTGGTCGAGTGCCGAATGGAACAAATGTATTACGGTAGCATTTTCTGTATTCGTTACTTTGGCAACAGATACGAGATTAGCCAGTGCATACGCTTCTGCATTTTCCTCACTGGGTATTTGCACGATTTTTCATGATTGGAACTGTCTATTTAATTCTCTCCCATTTTCCAAATATAGCTGCATTTGTACCTCTCTTGCTATGTAAGTTTCCTGCATCTGGTTAACTACCAGCTGCGAATCACTTTTGATTATAATCTGCTCTATCCCAAGTTCTCGTGCCAGTTCCAGACCTACAATTACCGCCTCGTACTCTGCTTCATTGTTAGTAATGGGATATCATTTTATTGCTTGTCTTATGATTTCTCCCGAAGGTGGGAATAGAACAATACCTAAACCCTCTCCTTTAACATTCGAGGAGACGTCAGTAAATAGGGTCTAAGTACCCGGATTAGATCCGGTGAGTACATGTATTTCCTTTTCTACTTCAGGAACTATTCCTGAGCTGAAATCTGCCACAAAATCTGGTAAAACTTGATATTTTATCGCAGTTCTATGTTGATACACAATATCGTACTCACTAAGTTCAATAGCCCATTTAGCTAACCTGCCTGACAGCTCTTGCTTATGCAATATATTTCTTAGGGGATAGGCAGTTACTACAAAGATAGGATGGCATTGAAAATAAGGCCTCAACTTTCTAGATGCCATAATAAATGCTAAAGTGAGGGTGTCGAGTTTCAGCATCCAACAAAGATTTGCTAACATAATAAATTGGAGATTGTTTACCTTTATCTTCTCGTACCAGTATTGCACTTACCGCCATTTCTGACACAGCGAGATAGATGAGTAGCCTTACTCCATCCTTTGGTTTAGCCAGTAGTGGTGGATTTGACAAATATGCTTTTAGAGTTTTAAGAGCTTGTTGACATTCGTCAGTCCACTCAAATTGGTTTTGCTTTTCAATACTGAGAAGAACTTAAAACTTTTCTCCGAGGATTTGGAAATAAATCTTCCCAAAGCTGTTATCCTACCTGTCAACCTCTGCACCTCTTTTTTGCTCGTGAGTATGTCTGGTATCTCCTCAATAGCTTTGATCTGTGCAGGGTTCACTTCAATACCTTGGTTAGAAACAAAAAAACCTAAAAACTTACCTAAAGCCACGCCAAAGGCACATTTTTCTGTATTTAACTTCATATTGAACTTGCGGAGAATTTAAAAAGTGTCTGATAAATGCTGGATATGATCTCCTGCATGCGCCAATTTGATTAGCATATCATCAATGTAGACTTCCATAGTCTTTCCAATATGTTCTTGAAACATTTTTGTTACCAATCTTTGGTATGTGGCTCCAACATTTTTTAGTCCGAAAGGCATGACTTTATAACAGTATGTCCCCCTTCCTGTGATAAAAGAAGTTTTTTCTTCATCTAAAGGGTCAATCTTTATCTGGTTATATCTTAAATAGGCATCTAAAAAACTTAACAACTCATGTCCTGCAGTAGAATCAATTAGTTGATCTATGTGCGGTAAAGGGAATGAATCTTTAGAACAAGCCTTATTTAAGTCAGTATAATCTATACAAACTCGCCATTTCCCATTATTTTTTAGTACTACTACAATATTAGCTAGCAGTTAGGATATTTTACCTCTCGTATTGATCCAATTTTTAAAAGTTTTTGTACCTCATCCAGGATCCCTGCTTCCTTTTCTTCTGTTTGACAGGTGGATATGAAGGATCTTCATTCAGCTTGTGGGTCATCATCTCCGATGGTATACCTGTCATATCTGAATGCGACCAAGCAAAGTAATCTGCGTTATCTTGTAAAAATTTGACAAGTTTACCTTTCATTCCCGGGCTTAGCATCATTTCAACATAAACTTTACTATCTGGCCACTGCTCAGAAAGTGTGATAGCCTCGAGTTCTTCAATTGTTGTTTTGATGTTTTCATTCTCTTTTGGCTCTTGAATGACATCAGGTCTTGAATCTACGTTTGTCTGTCCTGAACTATTTTCAGTTGAGGTTTGTGTATTTATGTCCTCAACTGAATTCGGTAGTTGCTATTTCTTATTTGCATCATCATTCACTGTGCTCGAATCTGCAACTGAATTGATATTTTTAGAAGCCTGCTGATCTCCACGGATTTGTCGAATCCCCCATTGCAAAGAAAACTTAATAATTTGATGTAAAGTAGACGGTACAACATCCATATCATGAATCCACGGCCTGCCAAGAGTCATATTATAAGCCATGTCCATATCTATCACCTGGAATTTTGTATCCTTGATAACTCCTTCTGCAAAAACGAAAAATTAAGATTTGAAGGTCCATTTAATATCGGAATTGGACAAATTTTGTATGGTTGAACTCGTATCAGAACGGGTGTTCGGATTTTGTGAGTTTTTTCGGGATTTGAGACGTGGGTCCCACTGTCAAATATTTTAATAAATTTTGGATTTTTATCCGAAAAATTTGTAAATTCATTTGGAATTAATTCCTATGATTCGTATTGAATATATCGAATTGTTTATGAATAGATTTGAAGCTTTCGGAGGCAAATTTAAAAGGAAAAGTTGTGGTTGAATAATTGATTGGAATTCGCAAAGCGAGGTAAGTGTCGTGGTTAACCTTGACTTGAGGGAGTAGAACCCTTAAATTATTTGTTATGTGAAATGCATATGAAAAATCTTCAACGCTGACCTGAAAAAGGCGAGGTGATGAGTGTCTATACGTCGTCAAATTAATTATTTGCCTGCATACTTGAAAAATCATAAATTATTTTTAAATATATATATTAATTATTATAATAATTGTTTCTCACTTATTCTTTGTCAAATATTAATTCTTGAATTTCTGCATTAATTGTTACATGCTTTTTGAATTATGTCATTTAATTTTTATTTGACATTTAACATATTAAATATTAAACTGCCTATTTTCTCTCTGATTTCTTTAATAAGTTGTTATTTGTCATTGTTTGTTTCATAATTAAATCATAATTGTTGTATACTTGTTGTCTTATAATTTTATATTAATTTTTGCATTTATTGGGGAAATTTCTTCTATAAGAATTGATTGAAATGGATATATTGGAGGATCGGGTTGCACGCCGCAACAGACTTATTAAAAGTTAATATTGGAGGATCGGGTTGCACGCCGCAACAGACTTATTAAAAGTTAATATTGGAGGATCGGGTTGCACACCGCAACAGACTTATTGAAAAGTCAATATTGGGGGATCGGATTGCACGCCTCAATAGACTTATTAAAAAGTCAATATTGGGGGATCGGATTGCACGCCGCATAAAACTTATTTAAAAGTCTATATATATACTTGATTAAAATAAATATATGACAGACTTGATTAAAATGAATATATTGGAGGAGCGGGTTACACGCCGCAACAGAACCGAATGTGAATATATTGTGAGAGCGGGTTGCACGCTGCAATAGAATTGAATGTGAATATATTGTGAGAGCGAGTTGCACGCTACAACAGACTTGATGGAAATGATAATTGGTTATGACTGCTGAGTTGGCTTCAATTATTATAAATGAGTTACCTGATTTATTTATATTATTTGTTGTTGTTATTAATATTGCGTACAGGTTAATGTGAGTGAACTGCCTTAGCCTCATCACTACTTCGTCGAGGTTAGGTTCAGCACTTACCGGTAAATGGGGTCGGTTGTGCTGATACTACACTCTGCACTTCTTGTGCAGATTTTGGAGTTGGTCCCAGCGGCGTACCATAGACTTGCTCGAATTTCAGCTACCAGAGGAGACTTGAGGTATAACTGCATGGCGTCCATAGTTCTGAAGTCCCCGTCTATTGTACTTTAGCTGTGTGTTTATTTCCAGACAGCTATATTCTATTCAGACCTTTATTTATATTTATTCTAGAGGCTCGTGCACTTGTGAAACCAACTCTGGGATGGTATTTAGACACCGTCGTTTTTATGGATTATTTCACCATATTTCAAACTTTGCTTCCGCATTTGTTTCTTGATTATTAATAATTTAAAGATTGTTTTAAAATTGGTTAATATTATTCTAACGTTGGCTTGCCTAGCAAGTGAAATATTTGGTGCCATCACAGTCCGAAGGTGGGAATTTTGGGTCGTGACAGTTGGTATCAGATCACTAGGTTACATAGGTCTTACGAGTCACAAGCAAGCTTAGTATAGTCTGAAGGATCGGTACGGAGACGTCTGTACTTATCTCTTAGAGGCTATGAAGTTTAGGAACAATATCACTTCTTTCTTATTCTGTCGTGCGATTTTATTCTATCATCGATGATTGAACCATTCTACTCTTATTGTCTTGCAGATAATGAGAACACATAATACCTCTACCGATGGACAGGGACCAGAACCCCCGGTGGCAACTATGGCCAGGGGTAGAGGTCGAGGCCGAGGTCTTGCTAGAGGTCGAGGCAGAGGCCAAGGTAAAGCTCAGTCCAGAGCTCGAGTAGCTGCACCTATTATAGAACCTCAGGTAGACCTTCAGGAGGAGGTCCCAGTTCAGAATGTACCAGTTGGACCAGTTCAGGTCCCAGAAGGATTCATAGCCACTCCAGTACTTCAGGACGCTCTAGTCCGTTTGGTAAGTCTTATGGAGGGCGTGGCCCAGAATGGTACATTTCTAGTGGCACAAGCCGTCTCACAAGCTGGGGGAGGAGCACAAACTCCCACTACTCCCGTTCTGGAGCAGATGGCTCCCCAGAATCAGGCTTCAGCAGCCCCGCCAGTTGGGATAGTTCAGCCAGTTGTTGCGACACAGATCGGTGATAGGCCCTCCATGTCCTTTGAGGCCTTATTGAGACTGGATAAGTTTACTAAGCTCTTTCCAGTTCACTTCAGTGGTACACCTTCTGAGGACCCACAAGATTATCTTGAACGCTGCCATGAGGTGCTACAGAACATGGGTATAGTTGAGACTAATGGAGTTGTTTTTGCTGTATTCCAGATGACGGGTTCTGCCAAGAGGTGGTAGAGAGATTATACATTGACCTGACCAGTCAGATCAGCTGCACTTACCTGGGAGCAGTTCTCTCAGCTATTTCTGGAGAAGTTCCTACCTATCACACTGAGAGAGGAATTTCGCAAGTAATTTGAGCATCTACAGCAGGGCAGTATGACTGTTACTCAGTATGAGTCCCATTTTGTAGATTTGGCCCGTCATGCTCTCCTTTTACTACCTACGGAGGGAGAGAGAGTGAGGAGGTTTATTTGAGGGACTCACTCACCCTATCAGACTTCAGATGGCCAAGGAAACCGGAAGTGAGATTTCTTTTCAGGCGACTGCTAATGTCGCTAGGAGGATCGAGATGGTTCTTGCACATGAGAGAGGGCAGAGGTCTGATAAGAGGCCTCGTCAGTTCGGTGGTTTAAGTGGTGCCTCGTCTGGAGGCAGGGGTAATTTTGGTAGGGTTCATGTTCCTAGACCGTTTCATTCAGCACTACATGTATCTCCCGGTGCTTCAGGGAGTCACGGTCCTATTATGCCTTACTCTGGGCAGCCAGTATTCAGTGCACATTCAACTCCTATCAGTACACCACCACTCCAGAGTTACTACAGTGGTTATCCGGCCCATCTAGGTCAGCTTCAGTTTCAGCAGCCACGGCATCAGGATGGGTGTTATGAGTATGGAAACATTGGTCGCATCAGGAGGTATTTCCCTAGATTGGCGAGTAACAGATCTCGGTAAGATTCTCGTGCCATCATACCGGCACCGGTTGCTTCACCACCTGCTCAGCCAGCTAGAGGTAGGGGTCAGGCAGCTAGAGGTGGAGGTTAGGCTATTAGAGGTGGAGGTCAGGCCATTAGAGGTAAAGGTCAGACCATTAGAGGTGGAGGCCAGCCAGTTAGAGGTCGTCCCAGAGATGCATTTCAGAGTGGTGGGGCCCAACCCCGATTTTATGCTTTTCTAGCTAGGCCTGAGGCCGAGTCATCTGATGTTGTGATCACGGGTATTATTCCAGTTTGCCATAGAGATGCTTCAGTTCTATTTGATACAGGATCTACTTATTCCTATGTGTCCTCCTATTTTGCTTCATTTTTGGTTGTGCCTTGTGATTCTCTAAGTGCTTCTGTGTGTATCTACACCGGTGGGAGACTCTGTTGTAGTAGATCATGTCTATCGTTCGTGTGTGGTTACTATTGGTAATCTTGATACTAGTGTGGATCTTCTACTTCTTGATATGGTAGATTTTAATGTCATCTTGGGTATGGATTGGCTGTCTCCTTATCATGCTATATTGGACTGTCATGCCAAGATAGTGACCCTAGCTATGCCGGGGTTACCTCAGTTAGAGTGGAAAAGAACTCCTGGTCATTCTGCCAGCAGGGTTATTTCTTATATGAAAGCTCGACGTATGGTAGAGAAAGGGTGTCTAGCCTATTTGGCTTATATTCATGATCCCAGTGCAGATGTCCCTTCTATGGACTCAGTACCAGTTGTTAGTGAATTTCCAGAAGTATTTCCTGCAGATTTGCTGGGGATGCCACCCGACAGAGATATTGACTTCTATATTGATTTGGCTCCAGACACTCAGCCCATTTCTATTCCACCATACCGTATGGCCCCGCCAGAGTTGAAAGAATTGAAAGAGCAGTTACAAGACTTGCTTGATCAGGGATTCATTAGACCTAGTGTCTCGCCCTGGGGTGCACCAGTATTATTTGTAAAGAATAAAGATGGCTTGATGCGGATGTGTATAGACTATCGGCAGTTGAACAAGGCCACTATCAAAAACAAATATCTGCTGCCAAGAATTGATGACTTATTTGATCAGCTTCAGGGTGCCAAGGTATTTTCAAAGATTGATTTGAGATCTGGTTACCATCAATTGAAGATTATGGCATCTGATGTCCCTAAGACAGCTTTTCGGACTCGGTATGGGCATTACGAGTTCCTAGTGATGTCATTTGGGTTGACAAATGCTCCAACAGCATTTATGGATTTGATGAATCGGGTGTTCAAGCCTTATTTGGATTCTTTTGTGGTTGTATTCATTGATGATATCTTGATTTACTCCAGCAGTCGAGAGGAGCATGAGCAATATCTTAGAAGTGTGCTTCACACCTTGAAGAATAATTAGTTATATGCCAAATTTTCAAAATGCGAGTTTTGGTTAGACTCAGTTGCCTTTTTGGGGCATGTGGTATCGGCATAAGGCATAAAGGTGGATCCTAAGAAGATTGAGGCTGTTCAAAATTGGCCTAGACCTACTTCAGTTACAGAGATCCGGAGTTTTCTGGGTTTAGTAAGTTATTATCGCCGGTTCGTGGAAGGGTTTTCATCTATAGCAAGCCCATTGACTAGACTAACCCAGAAGGGTGTCCCATTCAGATGTTCAGATGAATGTGAGTTGAGCTTTCACAAGATCAAGACCGCTTTGACTACGGTGCCAGTGTTGGTATTAGCCACAGGTTCAGGATCGTATAAGGTATATTGTGTCGCATCTCACATTAGGCTTGGTGCAGTATTAATGCAAGATGGCAAGGTAATTGCATATGTGTCGCGGCAGTTGAAAGTTCACGAAAAGAATTATCATGTTCATGACTTAGAATTGGCAGCCATTGTTCATGCGCTGAAGATTTTGAGGCATTACCTCTACGGTGTCTCGTGTGAGGTATTTACTGATCATCACAGCCTTCAGTATCTGTTCAAACAAAAAGATATTAATTTGAGGCAGAGAAGATGGTTGGAGTTGTTGAAAGACTATGATATCACCATTTTGTATCACCCTAGAAAGGCCAATATGGTAGCCGATACCTTGAGTAGAAAGGCTGTGAGTATGGGCAATCTTGCGTATATTCCGGTTGGTGAGAGGCCATTAGCTACAGATGTTCAGACTTTGGCTAATCAGTTTGTGAGGTTAGATATTTCAGAACCCAGTCGGGTTCTAGCTTGCACAGTCACTCGGTCTTCTTTATATGAGCACATCAGAGAGAGGCAGTATGATGATCCTCATTTACTTGTCCTTAAGGACACGGTGTGGCACGGTGATGCCAAGCAGGTTGCTGTAGGGAAAGATGGGGTTCTGCAAATGCAGGGTCGTATTTGTGTGCCTAATGTGGATGGGCTTCGTGAATTAATTCTTGAAGAAGCACACAGTTCCAGGTATTCTATTCATCCAGGTACCGCCAAAATGTATCAAGATTTGCGTCAACATTATTGGTGGAGGAGAATGAAAAGGGATATAGTTGCATATGTAGCTCGGTGTCTGAATTGTCAGCAAGTTAAGTACGAGCATCAGAGACCTGGAGGTTTGCTTCAGAAGTTAGAAATTCCTGAGTGGAAGTGGGAGCGTATCACTATGGATTATGTTGCTGGGCTCCCACGAACTCAGAGAAAATTTGACGCAGTTTGGGTCATTGTGGACAAGTTAACCAAGTCAGCCCATTTCATTCCAGTGGCAGTTACCTATTCTTCAGAGAGGTTAGCTGAAATTTACATTCGTGAGATTGTCCGCCTTCACGGTGTACCCGTGTCTATTATTTCAGATCGAGGTACGCATTTTACCTCGCATTTTTGGAGGGCTGTACAGCGTGAGTTAGGCACACGGATGGAGTTGAGTACAATGTTTCATCCACAGACAGACGGACAGTCAGAGCGCACTATTCGGATATTGAAAGATATGCTTCGTGCTTGTGTTATAGGCTTTGGAGGTTCTTGGGATCATTTCTAGCCACTTGCGGAGTTTGCTTATAATAATAGCTACCAGTCGAGCATTTAGATGGCTCCATATAAGGCATTATACGGAAGGCAATGTCGATCGCCAGTTGGTTGGTTTGAACCGGGAGAGGCTCGGTTGTTGGGTACGATTTGGTACAGGATGCCTTGGATAAGGTCAAGATTATTCAGGATCGACTTTGCACAGCTCAGTCTAGGCAAAAGCGTTATGCCAACTGAAAAGTTTGTGATATTGCATTCATGGTTGGAGAACGAATATTGCTCCGAGTTTCACCTATGAAAGGTGTAATGAGGTTCGGAAAGAAGGGCAAGTTGAGCCCTAGGTATATCGGACCCTTTGAAATTCTTGAAAGGGTGAGTGAAGTAGCCTACAGGCTTGCATTACCACCTAGTTTATCAGCGGTTCATCCAGTGTTCCATGTGTCTATGCTCCATAAATATCATGGTGATTCGTCCCATGTGTTAGATTTCAGCTCAGTCCAATTGGACAAAGATTTGACTTACGAGGAGGAGCTGGTGGCTATTCTTGCCCGGCAGGTCCGACAGTTAAGGTCTAAGAGTTATCCTTCAGTTCGGGTGCAATGGAGAGGTCAGCCGGTAGAGGAATCTACCTGGGAGTCTGAGTCGGACATGCGGAGTAAATATCCACACCTTTTCTCCAGCTCAGGTACTTTTTCTAATTCCGTTCGAGGACGAACGTTTGTTTTAGAGGTGGAGAATGTGATGACCCAAAATGTCACCTTTAAATTTAGTAAGTAATTATGTCTTCTAAGACCTCGAAAAGCACCATTTATCATTCCTTGACTTGCGTGCGCAGTCCGTACAATTTTTCGGAAAGTTTTTATGTGAAAAATGGATTAAAATGTGAAATAGAGCTTTAAAACTCAACTAAGTTGACTTTAGTCAACATTTTGTGCAAACGGACCCGAATCAGTGTTTTGACAATTCTGGTAGGTCCGTATCATGATTTGGGACTTGGGCGTATGCCCGGAATCGAATTCCGAGGTCCCTAGCTCGAGATATGGAATTTTGATGAAAATTTAAAAGCTTGAAAGCTTAATGAGTTTTAAGAAATTACTAATATTGGATTTATTGACCTCGAGTCCGTATTTTGGTTCCGGAGCCCGGTATAGGTCCAATATAATATTTATGACTTGTCTGCCAAATTTGGTGAGAATCGGAGTTGATTTGACATGATTCGGACGTCCGGTTGTAAAAATATAAGTTTTAAAGTTTTTTTGAAAACTTCCTTTGATTTAGTGTCCGATTCGTAGTTCTAGGTGAGCAAGTTCGTATGATATTTTAGGACTTGGGTGCATGTTTGGTTTGGAGCCCCGAGGGCTCGGATTGATTTCGGATGGTTAACGGACCATTTTTGGACTTGGGAAACACTGCAAAAATCTGCTTCTGGTATCCTTCTTCGCGTTCGCGAGAGGTGGCTCGCGTTCGAGAAGAAGAAACTGGAGGCAGGTGAAATTTACTCTTCGTGTTCTCAAAGAGGGGGACGCATTCGCGAAGGGAAGAGGGTAGTGTTCATCGCGAATGCGTGGAAGCGTTCGCGTTCGCGTAGAAGGCGAGGCCTGGCCGGGCACCAAGCGTTAAAGCTTCGCGTTCGCGTAGGGTGTATCGCGTTCACGACGGGTGAATTTGGCAAGGCTTCGCATTCGCGACATTGCCTTCGCGTTCGCGAAGAGAAAAGTTTTGGCAGCACAAAAATGTGCTTCGCGAATGCGAGGCACTGACCGCGTTCGCGAAGGGTAAAAATCCCAGAAACAGAACTTAAGTTCTGGAAATGGAGTTTCGACCCATTTTTAATTCTTTCCCATTTTGTAGCTCGGGTAAGGCGATTTTTGGGCGATTTTCACGGGAAAATATTGGGATAAGTGTTTCTTATCCTATATTGATTATATTTCATGATTTCATACTCATTTTTATCATGAATCCGTGAAATTTTGGAAGAAAAATCAGATTTTTATAAAATCTTCCAAAAACGAAAAATTAAGATTTGAAGGTCCATTTGATATCAGAATTGGACAAATTTTGTATGGTTGAACTCGTATCGGAATGGGTGTTCGGGTTTCGTGAGTTTTTCCGGGATTTGAGACGTGGGTCCCACTGCCGAATATTTTAATGAATTTCGGATTTTTATCCGGAAAATTTATAAATTCATATGGAATTAATTCCTATGATTCGTATTGAATATATCAAATTATTTGTGAATAGATTTGAAGCTTTGGGAGGCAAATTTAAAAGGAAAATCTGTTGTTGAATAATTGATTGGAATTCGCAAAGCGAGGTAAGTGTCAACCTTGACTTGAGGGAGTAGAACCCTTAAATATTTGTTATGTGAAATGCATGTGAACGACGTATAGGCAAAGTGACGAGTGTCTATACGTCATCAAAATAATTGTTTGCCTGCTTACTTAAAAAGTCATAAATTGTTTTTAATCATAAATTAATTATAATAATAATTGTTTCTCTCTTATTCTTTGTCAAATATTAATTCTTGAATTTCTGCATTAATTGTTACATGCTATTTGAATTATGTGATTTAATTGTTATTTGACATTTAGCATATTAAATATTAAACTGCTTATCTTCTCCCTGATTTCTGTAATAATTTGCTATTTGTCATTGTTTATTTCATAATTAAATCATAATTGTTGTATACTTGTTGTCTTATAATTTTATATTAATTGTTGTATTTATTGGGGAAATTTCTTCTATAAGAATTGATTGAAATGGATATATTGGAGGATCGGGTTGGATGCCGCAATAGACTTATTAAAAGTTAATATTGGAGGATCGGATTGCACGCCGCAACAGACTTATTAAAAGTTAATATTGGAGGATCGGGTTGCACGCCGCAACAGACTTATTGAAAAGTCAATATTGGGGGATCGGATTGCATGCCGCAACAGACTTATTAAAAGTTAATATTGGAGGATCGGGTTGCACGCCGCAACAGACTTATGAAAAGTTAATATTGGAGGATCGGGTTGCACGCCGCAACAGACTTATGAAACATTAATATTAGAGTATCGGGTTACACGCCGCAACAGACTTATTAAAAGTTAATATTGGAGGATCGGGTTGCACACCGCAACAGACTTATTGAAAAGTCAATATTGGGGGATCGGATTGCACGCCGCATTAGACTTATTTAAAATTCTATATATATACTTGATTGAAATAAATATATGACAGACTTGATTAAAATAAATATATTGGAGGGGCGGGTTGCACGCCGCAACAGAACCAAATGTGAATATATTGTGAGAGCGGGTTGCACGCTGCAACAGAATTGAATGTGAATATATTGTGAGAGCGGGTTGCACGCTGCAACAGACTTGATGGAAATGATAATTGGTTTTGACTGCTGAGTTCGCTTCAATTATTATAAATGAGTTACCTGATTTATTTCTATTATTTGTTGCTGTTATTAATCTTGCGTACAGGTTAATGTGAGTGAACTGCCTTAGCCTCGTCACTACTTCGTCGAGGTTAGGCTCAGCACTTACTAGTACATGGGGTCGGTTGTACTGATACTACACTCTGCACTTCTTATACAGATTTTGGAGTTGGTCCCAGCGGCGTACCATAGACTTGCTCGGATTTCAGCTACCAGAGGAGACTTGAGGTATAACTGCATGGCGTCCGCAGTTCTGAAGTCCCCGTCTATTGTACTTTAGTTGTGTGTTTATTTCCCGACAGCTTTATTTTATTCAGACCTTTATTTGTATTTATTCTAGAGGCTCGTGCACTTGTGACACCACCTCTAGGATGGTATTTAGACACCGTCGTTTTTATGGATTATTTCACCATATTTCAAACTTTGCTTCCGCATTTGTTTCTTGATTATTAATTATTTAAAGATTGTTTAAAAATTAGTTAATATTATTATAACGTTGGCTTGCCTAGCAAGTGAAATGTTAGGCGCCTTCACGGTCCGAAGGGGAATTTTGGATCGTGACATTCCTCCTGCGCGATTTCCACAATGTCCCTCATGTACTTCTCTCATCACATATTCTATTTGAGAAAGTTCGAGACATCTTGCTAAAGGTCCTACGAACATCTTTCGATAAATGTTTCCTCGAACCAAACACTAACGAGCATCTTTTCATCGAAGGGACTGAGACCTTTTCTTGTCTTCAGGTAAAATTTTGTACTGCAGAAAGTTAACAAATTCGTTTCTCCAATCCCAAGTTAAATTATTGAAATTTATCTCATTTTTATGTTAGTGGAGTGCCGAATGGAACAAATATATTACGGTAGCATTTTCTGCATTCGTTACTTCGGCAACAGATACGAGATTAGCCAGTGCATCTGCTTCTGCATTTTTCTCCCTGGATATTTGCACGATTTTTCATGATTGGAACTGTCTAATTAATTCTCGCCCATTTTTCAAATATTGTTGCATTCGTACCTCTCTTGCTATGTAAGTTCCCTGCATCTGGTTAACTACCAGCTGCGAATCACTTTTGATTATAATCTGTTCTATCCCAAGTTCTCGTGCCAGTTCCAGACCTACAATTACAGCCTCGTAGTCTGCTTCATTGTTAGTAAAGGGATAGCATTTTATTGCTTGCCTTATGATTTCTCCCGAAGATGGGATTAGAACAATACCTAAACCCGCTCCTTTAACATTCGAGGAGACATCAGTAAATAGGGTCTAAGTACCCGGATTAGATCCGGTGAATACCTGTATTTCCTTTTCTGCTTCAGGAACTATTCATGTGCTGAAATCTGCCACAAAATCTGGTAAAACTTGAGATTTTATCGCAGTTCTAGGTTGATACACAATATCGTACTCACTAAGTTCAAAAGCCCATTTAGCTAACCTACCTGACAGCTCTTGCTTATGCAATATATTTCTTAGGGGATAGGCAGTTACTACAAAGATAGGATGGCATTAAAAATAAGGCATCAACTTTCTAGATGCCATAATTAATGCTAAAGTAAGTTTTTCTAAGTGAGGGTGTCGAGTTTCAGCATCCAACAAAGATTTGCTAACATAATAAATTGGAGATTATTTACCTTTATCTTCTCGTACTAGTATTGCACTTACCGCCATTTCTGACACAGCGAGATAGATGAGTAGCCTTTCTCCATCCTTTGGTTTAGCCAATAGCGGTGGATTTGACAAATATGCTTTTAGAGTTTTAAGAGCTTGTTGACATTCATCAGTCCACTCAAATTGGTTTTGCTTTTTCAATACTGAGAAGAACTTAAAACTTTTCTCCGAGGATTTGGAAATAAATCTTCCCAAAGCTGCTATCCTACCTGTCAACCTCTGCACCTCTTTTTTGCTCGTGAGTATGTCTGGTATCTCCTCAATAGCTTTGATCTGTGCAGGGTTCACTTCAATACCTTGGTTAGAAACAAGAAAACCTAAAAACTTACCTAAAGCCACGCCAAAGGCACATTTTTCTGGATTTAACTTCATATTGAACTTGCGGAGAATTTAAAAAGTGTCTCATAAATGCTGGATATGATCTCTTGCATGCGCCGATTTGACTAGCATATCATCAATGTAGACTTCCATAGTCCTTCCAATATGTTCTTGAAACATTTTTGTTACCAATCTTTGGTACATGGCTCCAACATATTTTAGTCCGAAAGGCATGACTTTATAACAGTAAGTCCCCCTTCCTGTGATAAAGGAAGTTTTTTCTTCATCTAAAGGGTCAGTCTTTATCTGGTTATATCCTAAATAGGCATCTAAAAAACTTAACAACTCATGTCCTGCAGTAGAATCAATTAGGTTATCTATGTGCGGTAAAGGGAATGAATCTTTAGGACAAGCCTTATTTAAGTCAGTATAATCTACACAAACTCGCCATTTCCCATTATTTTTTAGTACTACTACAATATTAGCTAGCAGTTACGATATTTTACCTCTCGTATTGATCCAATTTTTAAAAGTTTTTGTACCTCATCCTGGATCCCTGCTTCCTTTTCTTCTGTTTGACAGGTGGATATGAAGGATCTTCATTCAACTTGTGGGTCATCATCTCCGGTGGTATACCTGTCATATCTGAATGTGACCAAGCAAAGTAATCTGCGTTATCTTGTAAAAATTTGACAAGTTTACCTTTCATTCCTGGGCTTAGAATCATTCCAACATAAACTTTCCTATCTGGCCACTGCTCGAAAAGTGTGATAGCCTCGAGTTCTTCAATTGTTGTTTTGATGTTTCCATTCTCTTCTGGCTCTTGAATGACATCAGGTCTTGAATCTACATTCGTCTATCCTGAACTATTTTCAGTTGAGGTTTGTGTATTTATGTCCTCAACTGAATTCTATAGTTGCTATTTCTTATTTGCATCATCATTCACTGTGCTCGAATCTGCAACTAAATTGATATTTTTAGAAGCCTATTGATCTCCATGGATTTGTCGAATCCCCCATTGCGAAGAAAACTTAATAATTTGATGTAAAGTAGACAGTACAACATCCATATCATGAATCCACGACCTGCCAAGAGTCATATTATAAGCCATGTCCATATCTATCACCTGGAATTTTGTATCCTTGACAACTCCTTCTGCAACTGTGGTAAGCACTATTTCCCCTTTTGTGACAACGCTTGAATTATCGAATCCAGATAAGGTACGTGCTTTCGGCACTATCTTGTCATCAGCTTGCATCTCATTTACCACTCTTAGAAGAATAATATTTACGGAGCTACCTGGATCAATCAAAATTCATTTAACATTAGTATTATGTACAAGTAAAGATATTACCAGTGCATCATTGTGAAGGATTATCAAGTCATCTGCATCTGCATCATCAAACGTTATATTGTCTTCCTCCAAAACTTGGCGAACTTGCTTCCCATGGGTTACTGTGACTTTTGATGTCTTCTTTGCAGCCGTATATGTCACACTGTTGACCTCTTCTCCACCGCTTATCTCGTTAACCGTTCTTTTTGGTGACAGAGGTTTCAGAGGCTCCTGTCTATTTTTTATATAAGATTGCTTACCTTTCTCACTGAACAAGTTAGTTAAATAACCTTGTTTTAACAAATGCTCTAATTCACCTTGTAATAATTTGTAATCTGTTGTTTTGTGGACATGGTCATTATGAAACTCGTACTAGATATCTGGATTTCTTCTACTAGGGTTTGATCTCATTACTTTATGCCACCGCACCTTATCTCCCATTCTCCTTAGAACATCTACCAACTCATAAGTGCTAATATTTAAACTGTAATCACCAATCCTTACATTTGTATTAGCATTATTGTCTCACGCATCTCGCCTTTTTACGAACTTGGATGATGAACCCGCATCTCTATGCCTTGATCTAGAATCATACCATATGTTTTCTTGTTTGGATCGTGAATCCCGTCCTGCGGGTCCTATATAAGGTTCGTACCTGTTTCTACCGGTCCTTTTTTCAGATTTTGGTCGTCTCGAACTTGTTCTTTCATCACCCCTTGCCTGAGTGATCGCGTCTTCTTCTATCCGCAGCTTCGTGTTGTACTTATTGTACACATCATTCCATGTTGTAGAAGGGAATTCTCGTAAGCTTTCCTTAAGTCTCCTCATGGCTTCTGGGCTTTTTTCATTTAAGTTACTTGCAAATGCCATGGCTGCCCAATTATCAGGTACTCACGGTAGCATCATCCTTTCACATTGAAATCTATCCACAAATTCCCTGAGTAGCTCAGTATCCCCTTGTTTTATTTTAAACATGTCTTCCATCCTCTTATCAACTTTTTGAGCTCCCGAATGTGTTTTTATAAATGAATCTGCAAGCTCAGCAAAAGAATCAATAGAGTTTTCAGGTAAGAGAGAATACCATGTTAGTGCTCCTTTCGTGAGTGTTTCGCCAAATATTTTGACCAACACCGATTCAATTTCTTGCTTGGTTAAATCGTTTCCTTTCACGCCAGTTGTAAACGCGGTTACGTGATCTCGTGGATCGGTTGTTCCATCATATTTTGAAATATCAGGTATTTTAAACTTCTTAGGAATCGACAAAGGTGCTGCACTTGGCTTCCAGGGTTGTTGTGAATATTAATCAATATCCACTCCTTTAATCACAAGTGGTACACCAGGTATTTGTTCTATGCGATCATTCTGCTCTTTCAGCTATTTCTGCAAAGTTAGTACGAAACTTTGTAAATCAGAATTATTTGGTGTACCTGACCTTCCATCACGAGATTTACTGGGAGTTCCTCTGCTTCCTGAATTAGCAAGTCCCGAGCGTGGGTTTTCTATAGTCGCGGTATTGTTTGGAGGAGGAGTTGGTGGCGTAGTTGGCAATCCACTAACAAAAGTTTGAAGGGCGTTGTTGACGTGTTCTGCGATTAATTATTTTAATGCGTCCTGTTCGGCAGTCTACTCGTCCCCTTGTTGATCATTCGTATGTGATGTTGATCTTTGAGGTGTTCCCTCTCGGGACCGTAGATGAGATTCTTGTGTTGAAGGGATTGGTGGAGTTCCTCCCTCTTGTTGGTTCGGTTGGTTGTTGTCATTGGCAGTTGCCATGATTGTTTGTCAGAAAAGTAAATTTGGAAAGTGAAACGATTATCAGATTCCCGCCAACGGAACCAATTTGTTTAACCAAAAATAAGTCTTTTGGCCAAAATCTAATTTTAGAAGAAAACGGGTTACTGATAACCAAGTTTTGCGTCACTTTCACAATGATATCAAAGGAAATTAATAAGAATAACTTAGGTAATAATTGATGGACAAATTGCAAGGTCAAGGTAAACAAATTTGAGAAAGTAGAAAAGTAAAGAGTATATTTCAATATTGCCTCCCATATCCCCCTACAAATAGAATTATGTGTCCTTATATAGGAATATGCAATAGTAATGGTTTTTCTCACATAATTTGGGTTGATTATGGGCATTAATGATATTGATTGCCCATTATCTCGGATATCTATAACTGGCGTATTTATTGCTATAAATGCTTCATATCTGTTCTGATTCCCCTTCCTTATTTACTTCTGGTTCATGTACCTTTTCTTCTTTTTATTCTTTATTCATTTCGTCCTCATTTATTCTTTGCCAACTGTTAGGTTCTGTTCTTTTTTTCCCGTACCGTCTCGTGGGTATTTCCTCCTGTGCCTTCTCTTCTTTATCAATTAAGAAAACCACTTGTCGATATATCATTGTTCCATGTACCATGCCATGTCAGTATTCCAATATTCCACGTGTAATCTTTCACCACCAATACAAAATTCACTAAACAAGTACAAATAATATATTTGAAATCTAATAAATCAAATAGACACTAATAGAACTTCAAACTCAAAATCATAAAATTTGAATATTAAATACATCTCCGTGGGTCATGATTCACGTGCACCCTACACCCAACGTGGGTCGCTCCAGCTAGGAGTGGGAATAATACCGGCCGAACCGAAAAAATCGGCCGAACCGTGAATTTTGATTTTTTTATTTCGATTTAATTGATTTTTCGGTCGGTGCACGATTTTTAAATTATTAATTTTTGATTTTTCGGTGCGGTTTAGGATTTTCGTGTTTTGATTTTTGGTTTAACCGAATAACCGAAATTTTGGGTATTAGTTATTACCTATTTTAGGCTGAAGCCCAATAGCTATTTGAACTTTGAAGCCCAATTTAGTTTACCCAAACCCAAACCTATTGATAGTCTGTCTAATACCCAAAGTCCAAACCCATCGATTACAACTGACTAAATCACTAATACACATTACACTTAGTCACTTCCCATTTCCCATTTCCCAAACCTAAATAAAGAATTAGATTTAGGGTTCTCAAACCTACATCAATTGAAAAGTTTGCCTCTTCGGTTCTTCCTTCTTCCTGTGCGACTCGTCGTTGCCGACTGCTGCGACTTCTTCTTAGTTTCTGTGAGTTCTGCTCCTTCTTCCTCAGCTCAACTGTGATGCCTTCATCCTCATCTCGTCGCTCATCCTTCATCCTCAGGTTAGTGCGAGTTCTTCTGAGTTATGAAGAAAAAAAATGTCTTAATCTTTTGTGTATGTTGACTTTCAATTAGTCTCACTGTTAGTCTTTTGTTTATGTTGATTTTCAATTAGTCTCACTGTTATTCTTTTGTGTATGAAGAAAGAAAATGTCTCACTGTCTTAGTCTTTCACTTCAGTATATTTCAAAATCAGGTCTAACGTATGGACAACTTTACTTTAGTATTACGCACCACAATTTCTCTCAAAATTTCAAAAAGCAATCAAGTACACCAATAAAATAATAAGGTGCTTGGATGTTTCTGCCAAAGGAGGTTTATGGCCAACCGAAAAAGTAAAGGATTTGCTTTACATACCACTACAATAAATATGTATTGTAAATAAATTCTAAAGTTGAAAGAGAAAGGTGCTTGGATGTTTCTGCCAAATGAGGTTTCTAGGTAGATGGCCAACCTAAAAAGTAAAGGATTTGCTTTACATACCACTACAATAAATAAGTAATGTAAATAAACTCTAAAGTTAAAAGAGAAAGGTACATATTAAACATGTTTCCACTTATGAACATAGAAAAATTAGTATCTACGCATAATTATTTGATAAATGTTTGAACAAGTGGTAAGTTTAAAGATTTGCTTGTTTTATGATATTATTTTGTTATTTATAATTAAAAATATTTTATTAACTTGTGAAATTTTCTAATTTTTCTTTGTAGGTTCAACTATGCCTCGTGGTCCTAAAGCTAGATCGCCTATTTGGGAACATTTTGAGCTAGTTAAAGTAAATGAAGAATCCCGCAAAGCAAAGTGTCTTCATTGTGGTCGAGTTTATAATTGTCATCCAAATTATTATGGCACTTATGGCTTAGTGAAGCATATTAAGAAGTGTCTCATGCCTCATCCAGTGATTCGTATTTAAGGCTTTAAGTATCATTTTCTAGACTTACTTTGTGGCTTGTGGCTTGTGACTAGTTTGCCACTGTTTTGTTGTTTGGTGATGGTATTTCTAGACTTATTTTGGACTTTGGTAGCTGCTAGATTTGCCACTGTATTAAACTGTTTTGGACTAGTTTGCCACTGCTGAACTGTGCGGTATTTTGCTACTTAGGTGTTCTGTTTGCACTGATGCCACTGAAGGCCTCCCTGCTCTCTGTGAGCTTGTTCTCTATAGTCTATTCTCGGTTTCATTTATAGTGTAGTTTCAAATTAGAGTGTTATTGTCAACAAAACTTGTGTTAGACTGTCGTCTGCCACTGTTTTTCTCTGTTGTTGGGCTGGACGAACAGCAACTAAATGACAATTTGCTGGGTTGTCTTTCTCAAAAGTCAAAATGACAATTTACTGTTGGGCTGGATGAAAAGCAAATAAATTCCAGCCCTGTTTATTGATGTTCCTACAAACAGTAAATACTTGTTGTTCCTACAATCGTTTAAAATCGAAAAAATAAACCGGAAATAACCGAATCGAACTTTGAAAAAACCGCACCGAACCGTAAAAACTTTGGTTTGATTTGGTTATTAATATTATAAAATCTAAAATCGATAAACCGAACCGTACTTTCATAATAACCGACCAAATCGACTGACGACCCCCCTAGTTCCAGCAATTAAAATAGCCCAAGTTGGCATTAATCATATTCGAAAGTGATGAAATACTGTTTAACTTCTATTAATTTATTTGTAGATTACGAAGATAGTGGAGAATACTCTCAAATGTTTTCTAGTTTCAATAATCTTTTACCAAGAGACAATGTGTAAGGCAGTTTACCAAATCTCCTGTCTTCATTTAATTTGCTTCTGCACTTGGGAGAATGTGGAAAGCATTATGTTGTCTCGACCAAATCTCTAAGATCCCTATTTTTTTTCCATTCGGTCCTCGATATTTGTATAAAAGTCAGATTAAATTTAAATTTACATAAGTGAATCACATTTGGAGTAAAACGTTCTCATATACTGAAATCTCGAATCAAACCTCGGTCAAAGATAAAACGAAAAAGGTCCAAATATATCCTTGTATTATCCGAAATTGAGCACATTTGTCTTTCGTTAATACTTAGTCAAGTATGCCATTACCGTCACATAGCTGGTCCATATATGCCCTTAGAGTTACACAGTTGACCCATATATGCCCTTTTTGAAACGGAATCCACCTAAACTAATTAGTTCTTTCGTTAATTGTATTAAAGTGTATTACAAACATTATTTCCTTTTTATTAGTACTTTTGTTTCTTTACCTTTCTCTTTTCTTTCTTCTTTTTTCTTTTCTTCTCTTTTCTTTTTCCTTTTTCTTTCTTCCTTATCCGATTTTCTCCATTACTGATATCCTCTCAATTTTCGTCACCAATTTCACTTGATAAAACTCATGTATTCCAATTACTAAGAAAATTCTCCCATAATAATATTTTTATAGATCATATGTTTGTCAATTTTTAAATTTTTACTGAATATATATTTAGTTATAAAAAATTTAACAAAGTAAGATTGAAATAATATTTATGTAACAAAAAACCCGAAAAATCCAACAAAACCGAACAATTCAAACCGATATAATTGGTTTGGTTTGGTTTTGATAAAAACTGAACCAACCCGTTCCATGTACACCCCTAATTTACATAGTTAATAAAAAAAGTAGAAAATGTCCAGCTGAAAAAAGATGAAAAAAGACTAACAACTCAAACTTATAACACTACAACTTGAACTCTAAGCTTTTAATCATTAAATTATCTTTGTGAAAATAATTTAAATATTTTGATCTTTTGAATATTGTTAAAGGTTGAGATGTTTTTATTATTTTAAAGTTTAAACCATAATTTTTGGACAATTTAATTTCATTTATTTAGAGGGTCAGTAAAATTGGAACTTGATTACCTTATGGGAGAATTTTCTTAGTAATTGGAATTCATGAGTTTTGTCAAGTGAAATTGGTAACGAAAATGGATAAGACATCAGTAATGGAGGAAACGGATTAAGGGAAAAAGAAAAAGGAAAAAAAAAAGAAGAAAGAAAAGAGAAAGGTAAAGAAAAAAAAAGTACTAGTAAAAAGAAAATGGTATTTGTAATACACTTTAATACAATTAACGAAAAAACTAATTAGTTTGGGTGAATTCCGTTTCGAAAAGGGCATATATGGGCCAACTGTGTAACTCTAAGGGTATATATAAACCAACTATGTGACGGTAAGGGAATATTTAAGCTAAAGTATTAACGAATAACAAATGTGCTCAATTTCGTATAGTATAAGGGCATATTTGAACCTTTGCCCAAGATAAAACAATACTTACCACCCCACAAACCCTTGTGTCTTTAGACATAGTCACCTAGATCTAATACATCCTAACCTAATATTTTTAAAATTAATAACCTTTTCCACTTTGTACACGCCTGGGTTAACTTTACATATTATTATTTCTACTTGTTGTCACCTTTTTCTTGTTTTTTCATCCACTTGTTGTAAACTACTTCTGAAATAGTAACACTAGTCCAATTTCATGTGCATATATAGATGAGCTACTAGCTATTCTGTAAAACACAAAAAACTTTAGCTCGAGAGAGAACGAATAAGATAAGATCGCGAGAATGAGTAGAGGGTGGGTAATTTTCATGTTCCTGATTGCTGCAATTGTACTTTGCAGTCATCACACAGTTGCTGCAGAAAATGCCGCCATCTATTCGCAGGCACGCACTACCTTGCCTAATTGCAGTAACAGCGATAAATCGAAAATAAAGAAGTGTATGACAAATACAACCTCTATAGATAAATGTTGTCCATTATTTAAGAGGACAATTGGTACTAACTGTAAGTGTTACCGTTATGCCAAGAATTTGGATAATCTCTCTGCTTCACATAAAAGCATTTAGAAAGTTGAAAAAGAATTATATTTGTTAGGTTTCGTGAATGGAAATGGAAGAGGTACCTTTTAAATTGTACCTCTTCATCTCATTTTTTCATTATCTATAAATTTAGAAACATCGCTGTTAGAACATGCACAGCGGAAGCAAGCAAACAATTCATGCATCAAATACATGTAAACTAGACAATGCTATAATTGCTAGATTAGAAGTACTAACCTCTTGAAATCGTTGCACAAATCCTCCACACAGCTAGAATCCAGGGCTGCAGTCTTCTGCTATATGCCTAGTAAAACCTTGGACGAATTTGCTTTGAGTTGGCAAGAACAATACAACTCTAAAAAGTGAATTATTGGGTGAAATTAGTCTTCCTTAAGTAGACTAGTTTTTGGTCGAAAATCTACTCCAAAAACGTGTAGGATTCTACTTGCACAAGTAGAATCCTACTCTAACTCTACCGGATGACTTTTCTTCTAAGTCACTTTTTACCCAAGTTAAGTCCAGGTTTTTACTAGGTATAGCAGGGACCACATAAATAATAAGAGGCTACTAATTATAGCATTAATTCAAAATTAGCATGAATTAATTCTTACTATAATTAATTGCAGTTTATTCCACCAAAAAAACTGCAATTGAACTCCTCAATACGAATTTCAAAAATTCAGTAACACTTCCCATGTTAAGATCTCAAATACCAGTTAATTAAATTAAATTACTGAAAATTTAATTTAATCAACTAATTAAATCCTTTATAATTCCGCTTAAACCATTTCATGTGACGGATACAAAATCCACCAGTCGGGTTTTCACATGAAAACTTATAAGCTCACATAAAGGGGTATCGTCAAATTCAAAACCAAGTCATGGATTCTATCAACTAATTATTATTTCACAAATGTTATTCATTATTGTCCAATCTATTAGGCATACACTAACTCTGAATAGAGTCGCACCTTTTGATAAATCAAAACAATAAATAAATTACATTGATCATAAGAATTATATCAAGATTAGGAGTATAAGCTCATTTAATGAATTAGAGAAAATATTTTATATATATTCAGTACAAAAATATATTTTCTCTACTTGGTCCGTTCAATATACACTAAGTATACTAGCACAAGAAGTCAAAGTAAAACCACTCCCATAATCAAGACAAATTATACCATAATCTTGTGCTACAATCATCAAGATATTTTATACAATATATCTTTGATTGTGAACATAGTTTATTAATTATGTGAACCGACAATTTAATCTTTTGTGCATGAGCTAAGACTTCATACACTAAATTGTCTACTACATAACTAAAAGGACACACATGTAACAAATGATCTATTTAAAATAGTACTTTATTGAATTGAATAAATTAAAAAAAATTATTCGATAAAGAATAAAATAAAATACTATGTCTAAACCGCATGGTTAATAGTATATTCCAACTATCTCCCACTTAGACTCATAACCATGCATCTACTACTCTAATACCCATTCCTTCTACATGCTTGTCAAAAATCTTCTGTGTTAAGCTCTTTGTAAATGGGTTTACCAAATTGTCTTCTAACGCAATCTTCAACACTCTTGCATCACCTCTCTGAGTTATGTCCCGAATTAAGTGATATTTACGCTCAATATGCTTACTCTTTTTATGGCGTCTTGGTTCCTTCGAGTTTGCAACTGCACCACTAATGTCACAATAAAGTACAATCGGTGCTTGAACCGAAGGAACTATATTAAGCTCGTTTAGAAAGTTCCTGAGCCAAACAACCTCTTTAGCTGCCTCAGATAGCCACATATTCGGCTTCCATGGTGGAATCAACAACACATGATTACTTGATGCTCCTCCAACTTATGGCTCCACCTCCTAAGGTAAAAACATATTTTGAGGTAGATTTTCTAGAATCTCTATCTGACTGGAAATCTGAATCAGTATAGCCAATGGGTGCAAGATAACCTGAGTAATACACCAACATATAATCCCTAATCCTTTTCAAGTACTTGATTATATGCTTAACGACAGTCCAGTGTTCTCGTCCAGGGTTAGACTGAAATCTACTAACCATGCCAACATCAAAGCAGATATCAGGTCTAGTACATAGCATAGCATACATGAGACTCCTTACAGCAGAAGCATAAGGGATCGCTTTCATCTTTTCTATCTCATCAGTCATTTTTGGGGACTGATCTTTCGATAAAGAGATTCCATGTCTAAAAGGGAGAAATCCTTTCTTGGAATCTTGCATGCTAAACCTGGTGAGAATAGTATCAATATAAAGTGCTTGGGATAAGCCTAATATCCTTTGCTTGTGATCTCGCATAAGCTTGATCCCAAGGATATGTGCCGCATGTCGCAAGTCCTTCATATCGAAACGTGAGGACAACCATTCCTTTACTAAATTCAACATGCTCACATTATTTCCTATGAGCAAAATCTCATCTACGTACAAAACTAAAAATTTAACTTTATCTCCATCCCACTTCTTATAGACACAAGACTCATTTTCACATTGATTAAAAATGAAGGTTTTAATCAATGCGTCAAAACAAGTGTTCCATGCTCTAGAGGCTTGTTTCAATCCATAAATAGATTTCTTTAATTTACACAACATGTGCTCATTGCCACTTTTTATGAAACCAACTGGTTGTGCCATATAGATGCACTCATCAAGACTTCCATTTAGAAAAGTCGTCTTGACATCCATTTGCCAAATCTCATAATCGTAATGAGCAACAATGGATAAGAGAATCCTAATGGATTTAAGCATGGCTACTGGAGAAAAGGTTTCCTCATAATCGATTCATTCTTTTTGAGTAAACCCTTTTGCAACAAGCCTAGCTTTAAAAGTTTGCACTTTTCCATCCACTCCTCTCCTTTTCTTATAGGTCCATCTACAACCAATGAGTTTGACTCCAGTATGTGGTTCTACAAGATCCCAGACTTGATTGGAATACATGAACTCCATTTTAGATTTCATAGCAGCAACCCATTTATCAGCATCTATATCCTGTAGTGCTTCGTCGTAATTAATAGGTTCCACGTTGGGCTCTTCAGGGATTCTATCATAAGATTCTCCCAAGAGCGCAAAACTGAGAGGTTTTATTATAATTCTCCCACTACGACTAGTCACTACAGGTGCAGTATTTTGCTGTTGAATTACAACATCATTTTTCGGAACTGAAGCGTCAATGTTATCCTCCATACCTTGCGGTGTTGGGATATCATTAACTTCTTCCTCGAGTGCAGGCTGCAGAACAATTTCAGGTTGCTCAACAATCTGAGGTTGCTCAATATTACTCCCACAACTTTGGGGTAGTGAGATGTCAGACAATTGCTCTTGTGCATTCTGCTGCCTATTGACATTTCTCCCACTACGATAATACAGTGGTATGTCAATACTGGCTTCCGGGATACATTCCATAGATGAGTCATTAGTTACTCCATTACTTAATTCCTGTAAAACTAGTTTACTTCTAGGAATATGGTTCATTAAATAGTCCTCTTCTAAAATTCTGGCATTTGTCGTAATAATTACCTTCTTTTCTTTGGGACAATAAAATAAACCGCCTTTAGTTCCTTTTGGATATCCAATAAAAATGCATACTTCTGTCCTCGATTCCAATTTATCCGCTTTCCCTTTCAGCACATGTGCTGGACAACCCCAAACCCGAATGTGCTGTAAACTTGGCTTGCACCCAGTCCACAATTCTACTGGAGTTGAAGGTACTGACTTTGAAGGAACCAAATTTAGAATGTAATTTGTTGTTTCTATAGTATATACCCAAAAGGAAGAAGGCAAATCGGATTAACTTAACATTGATCTAACCATCTCCATAAGTGTCCTATTTCTTCTTTCTGCCACACCATTTTATTGTGGTGTTCCCGAAGCAGATAATTGAGATGTAATTTCAGAATCTGATAAGTATTTAATGAATTTCGCAGAAAGGTATTCACCACCACGATCAGATCGCAATGTTTTGATATATTTATCATGTCGTTTCTCCGTTTCCGTCTTAAATTCCTTGAATTTCTCAAAGCATTCAGACTTACGGCGCAATAGATAAATGTATCCATATTTTAAGTAATCATCTGTGAAAGTCACAAAAAACTCAAAACTACCTCTTTCTTGTATATTCATAGGGCCACACAAATCATAGTGAATTAATTCTAACTTATTGCTCGCTCTATTTCCTTTTGAGGAAAAATATCTTTTGGTCATTTTACCTTCTAAACAGGATTCGCATGTTGGCAGTGACTCCACTTTCAATGAACTCAAAGGTCCATCAGAAACCAATCTCAAAATCCTATTTATATTTATATGACCTAGACGTAAGTGCCATAAATAAGTTTGGCTCAATTCAGAAATATGTTTTCTTTTATGTGGCAGATTAATGTTGTTTAATTCTTTTGGTTGTTGTAGCACATGAGGAAGAGATATATCAAGAATGAAAAGGTCGTGTACTCTAGCAGTAGTTGAGATAAAATGTTTATTAAACTTAATAACAGCAGAGTTATTTGCAAAATAAATATTATAACCAACATCCACTATTTTCGAAACCGAAATCAATTCCTTCTAATAGAAGGTACATAGAGAACATCTTTCAAAACTAAAACTCTATCACTACTAAATGAAACTCTAATATCTCCTAATGCTAAAGCTGGTGCTGGCTCGCCATTGGCTTGAAAAATGCAAATTTCATTCTCACTTAGCCGTCGCGTTTCCTAAAACCCCTGCAAAGTAGTGCATATATGATTAGTGGCTCCTGAATCTACATACCAAAACATGGTAGAGACCGCCGCTAAACAAGTTTCAACGACATATAAATTTGAATTACCTTGCTTATACAACTTTGCCAGATAGGCAGGGCATTACTTTTTGTGATGCCCAGGTTGCTTGCAATGATAGCACTTTCCTTTGGGTTTTTTCACACCAGCCGCACCTCCAGGTGCCAAGACCTTTTGAGCCTTCTTCTTTTTCTTATCGCCTTTCGACTTAGAAACTGAAGCTTTCTCAACATTGAGTGCCACAACTGGAGCTTGCTGTTTGATAATAGATTCTGCCGCTTGCAGCTCATTCAACAATTTCGCCAGTGACAAATCCATTTTGTTCATGTTATAGTTCAAGCGAAATTGTTGAAAACTGTCAGGCAGAGTCTGTAAGACCATCTCAACTTGAGATTCCTTATCAATCACAGCTCCAAGGACCCCCAGCTCATTCAGAAGACTCATCATCTTCAGAACATGGTCCCTGACCGATGATCTTTCATCCATCTTGGTGTTCAAAAGGGCTTTCATGGCAGTCTACTTAGCCGCACAATTTTGCTCACCGAACATCTCTTTGAGACTTTCGAGTATGTCGTAAGCAGACCCCATATACTGATGCTGATGTTGCAAAAGCATTCGCCATAGAGGCAAGAATGTAACATCGCGTCATCTCATCAGCCTTGACCCATTTGTCATAGGACTTAACTTGATCATCAGTAGCATCTTCATCAGGTTTTTTTGGGCACTCATCAGTGATTACAAATTTGTAACCTTCAACAGTTAGGACAATATCAAGGTTTCTTTTCCAGTCAACATAATTCGGTCCTTCTAACTTGTTTTGGTTCAAAATTGAGGTAAGTGGGTTGAATGAAGACACGGTTAATCTAAGAGATATTCACATTAAATAGATCATTAGTTATGTATTTAGAATAATTAAATTCAAAAACAGCACATTACACATATAACCATGCTCATTGAATAGTTAGATTCGTTAGGCAAACTTAACTATTCATGCAAAATATATGAGTTATGTAAGATATTTATCCCATAAATTAAAAAAGGATCAACTCAGATGGAGAGTAAACTGTTAATTTAAGATAGGTAAATATCACTTTTATAAACTCTAGTTTCATTGAATCAACATATAACTCAATTTGAGAGTTAATACAAGTAATCAAATAACTAGAGGCAAATCTACAATAATCATCTATAATGAACTTATCCGATGTAGAAGAAGACCTATGTCAACATATAAATTCATTATATTGCTGTAAAACATGATTGAAAACCATGAGAATTGAACCCTACCATCACTGATTTCTTTTTTTAAAAATTTCTTTTATAAAATAAAATTTCCAGAAAATAGAAAAATGGCCAAAAACCCATCTAAACGACCCTGAATGCCCAATAAACGACGTACATCATGAGAAAATATCATGTATATTGCTCACTAGGCCGTTTTCGATGAACCTACCAAATTTGAGATCAATCGGAGTTCGACAGAATTTCAGAATTCCAAATTCATGACCTATTCGTAGAATTATGTTTTTGGCGTTTTTAAGGGTTTTAATTATTTTGACTGGTTCAAATCACATAATATACTAATGTTTGTTAAAATATGATTTCAGAACTCAAAATAATATTTTTTATTATTATTTAATAAAAATGTGTTCAAACAAAATTGTGGAATGTTTTTCATCATTCCAAACGCTATTGTTCATAATTCGTATATTAATCCTTAATTTCAGAATTAATAGCATTCAAAACAGACACGTTTTTATTAATATAACACTGTGATTATGGATAAAAAATACTATTCATCAAAAACATAATTAAACAGATTGTCATTAAATATAACACCACGATTTATGCATATGTATATTAATTCATAATTTCGGAATTAAAATACTAATAAATACAATCACGTTTTTGACATAGAATAATCATACCAAACATGTATCATTAAACAACACGTTTTAATATTACTATATTCATGTTGTATTATATTATCTAGTTAGATGTAAGACGACGTCTGATACTAATTGTTAGAACATGCGCAGCGAAAGCAAGCAAACAATCCAGGCATCAAATACATGTAAACTAGACAATGCTATAATTGCTAGATTAGAAGCACTAACCTCTTGAAATCGTTGCACAAATCTACTACATAGCTAGAATCCAAGGCTGTAGTCTTCAGCTATATGCCTAGTAAAACCTTGGACGAATTTACTTTGAGTGGGCAAGAACAATACAACTCTAAAAAGTGAATTATTGGGTGAAATTAGTCTTCCTTAAGTAGACTAGTTTTTGGTCGAAAATCTACTCCAAAAACGTGTAGGATTCTACTTGCACAAGTAGAATCCTACTCTAACTCTACCGGATGACTTTTCTTCTAAGTCACTTTTTACCCAAGTTAAGTCCAGGTTTTTACTAAGTATAGGAGGGACCACATAAATAATAAGAGGCTACTAATTATAGCATTAATTCAAAATTAGCTTGAATTAATTCTTACTATAATTATTGCAGTTTATTCCACCAAAAAAACTGCAATTGAACTCCTCAATACGAATTTCAAAAATTCAGTAACACTTCCCATGTTAAGATCTCAAATACCAGTTAATTAAATTAAATTACTGAAAATTTAATTTAATCAACTAATTAAATCTTTTATAATTCCGCTTAAACCATTTCATGTGACGGATACAAAATTCACTGGCCGGGTTTTCACATGAAAACTTATAAGCTCACATAAAGGGGTATCGTCAAATTCAAAACCAAGCCATGGATTCTATCAACTATTTATTATTTCACAAATGTTATTCATTATTGTCCAATCTATTAGGCATACACTAACTCTGAATAGAGTCGCACCTTTTGATAAATCAAAACAATAAACAAATTACATTGATCATAAGAATTATATCAAGATTAGGAGTATAAGCTCATTTAATGAATTAGAGAAAATATTTTATATATATTCAGTACAAAAATATCTTTTCTCTACTTGGTCCGTTCAATATACACTGAGTATACTAGCACAAGAAGTCGGAGTAAAACCACTCCCATAATCAAGACAAATTATACCATAATCTTGTGCTACAATCATCAAGATATTTTGTCCAATAATATCTTTGATTGTGAACATAGTTTATTAATTATGTGAACCGACAATTTAATCTTTTGTGCATGAGCTAAGACTTCATACACTAAATTGTCTACTACATAACTAAAAGGACAAACATGTAACAAATGATCTATTTAAAATAGTACTTTATTGAATTGAATAAATTTTAAAAAAAAACAATTGTTCCATAAAGAATAAAACAAAATACTATGTCTAAACCGCATGGTTAATAGTATATCCCAACAATACTCTCACTTTTCAGACATGGAAAATCTGAAAACTTCTCTCCTCTTTTCTACATTGTTGTATTGTTTTTCAAATAAATAAAGTATCAAGTGTGATTTGTTTCGTTTGTTGAGTTCACTGAAGTTCTGTAATTTCGATTGCCAGTATTACAGAATAGTTTTTCCGTTCTATCGTGGGAGGAAGTAATCCATAACCTTGAGCAACAGTGAGATACACGCACTTCCTGTCATATTTGTTTTAAGGAAGTGAAGACAATGTGCATATGATAAGGCTTTGGGATCATGGAGTGAAGCATGCATGATATTTTTAAGGAAGTAAGACATGAATTCGACTTACATTTGTACTTGAAAATTGTTTTGAGATCATAAAGAGGATATTTTATATATGTATATCGTGGAACATTCAGTTATGTCCCAAACAATTTGGTACCATTTCATGGAAAGAATTTGAATTAGAATTGGATTGAAACTCTTTAAAGGTCCAACTCTAATGCCGCCTAGCTTCACTATGAGTCTCTAATCAATATTTGATTAACTTGTATCTCATGTGTTGAGATTATTCGTGTTAATATTCGAAAGGCAGAGACATTATTTGGCATGGCAACAAGTGCATGAATAATTTTATATATACTTATGAGATATGATTTGCATTAAAACTAGTTGATCATGTTTCTTCTTTAACGGAGAAGTTCTAAAGTATTGAGTAACTTTAGAGTCGTATCATATAAAGTTTTCTCTGCAAGCTTTATTCTCACCTTGGTTTACACATGTGAGAGTATATATTAGCGACAGTCTAAATTCACAAAACCGTTGATATATGCTCAAGTCGGGTTTTACCATCTAAATTTAATCCTTTAATTGGGGCTATCAATTTCTTGAGTTCACCCCAATTTCTTGTTAGCCAAGTTTTCCTAGACTTAGTCTCTCTTTCTTAAGTAGAGACTAAGTCAATTAGGCATGAACTAATATTTGCAACCATTAATTCGTAAATTCAAGCAAGAACTAGGCTAAATATCATACACCCAACCTTAAACAGGTCCTAAATCAAACACCCATTAGATACACACACTAAGGTTGGGTCACAACCCTAACTAAAGATTTAGCTACTCATAGGCAAAGATGAAGAAATTGAGGAAGAAAATAAGATTAAACTCATAATAGATAATAAAGGGATGAAAATCCAATGTTAAAATGATAATCTAATACAAAGTTTCCCAAAGCAGTAAAGGAAAAACGGCTATCTACTTTCTGGAGTTCAAACTTAACCTAAAAATGACAAAAAGATCTATTTATACCCAGCTAAACTTAACCTAAAAATGACAATTTCGTGTGCGGTCCGCACTTTGAGGCTGACTTGACAGGGTGACCTTCTGCGGCCTCATAATTCTGGGATGCGGCCGCACTTCTTCTAATTTATGTAGACCGCATATTTCTGAGTGCGGCTGCACTCTTGGATATGACTTGGACCTGGATAATTTCTACGGACCACACATTTATGAGTGCGGCTGCACTTTAGCATTCTACAGCCGCACTATAATAGTGCGGTCCGCATTTTTTCAGGCCCCAAAACACCATCTCTCTGAAACTTGTCTTCTGTGGCCGCACTATAATTGTGCGGTTTGTACTTTGTGAAGGAATTTTGGCAATGGCTTTTCATAGTTTGCAGCCGCACACAGTATTGTGCTGTCCCTACTTTGCTCTTTTTTTTGTTGTGTTTTGGTCCTTGTCCAATTTTACTCCTTCTTGAGTTGATTTTCATTTTTTTGGCTCGTTTCCCAATATTCCTACAAGAAAGCACATTTTATTAGTTCTCAGGAGTATCTTTAAGCATTTTAAAGCTAAAACGTAAGTAAAAGAGTACTAATAAGTGGTCAAAATCCCAACTTATCAGTTCCCCCAAACTTAAACTTTTGCTTGTCCTCAAGCAATTAAGGTAATTCCCACCTCCACTAGGAGGAAAAAAAACTATTTCAGCTGGCCTAAATTGTATCAAACACACATCAATTGGGACCAACAATTACCCACACACTCATGAATCATTAACAAGCCTATGATTTGAATGTTAAAGCACAAATAGCTCTAATGTGATGCTTGAGCATCAAGAGTTGACTTTATTCATCAAGGAAGTTCGCACTTTCATATAGGTCATTGTGGATTCCAAACTCCTCCTATACTCTCTGGAAGCTCATCTCACTCAAGAATACAACACTCAATGCAATTATTCGAGAGAGGTTCGCTCATTACTCTCAAAAGAATGTCACAAGCCCTGATCTAAGTACAATATACTTGACCCTCATGTAGCTCCCCACTAATGTAAGCTTACATGGCTTGAAATCACGTAGGGCTTTTTCGGCATGTAATGAAGGCTTTTGGACTAAGGAGGGAAATATTGGAATGGAATTGGTTCATCTTTCCTTTAGCACTCCATTTTCTCTTTTTGGCTCATATTGTGCCGACTCTTTGAGTCATTTTCTTTTTTTTTCTTAGGGGAACTAGAGAGACTTGATATCACTCTTTCTTGGTCATGCTATTCATATTTTCCTTCTTTGTTTTCTCCATGCTTTGCACTTTTGCTTTCTTTTGAATCTTTTCAACCCTTTCATATTATTCACTTTCTTTTTGTGTTTTTCTCTTATTCTTTCTTTCTTTTTCTTTGTCTTTCCTCTTCTTCATTTCTTTTCTCTTTTTGTGCCTTGATACCATCTTTAAACTCCTCGTCTCTCCCCAAACTTATGTTTTTCTCCATTTGTTTCTCATGAGTTCTAAGGAAAGCTCGGGTGCCAAGAGAGGGTCACTATAAAATGGGTAAAGGCTTGTAACGCGGTTATCGAATAAAAAAGGCTTTAGGCTCAAAAGGGTTGACTAAGGATGATATCATTGGTGGGCCATGGAAGGTTTCAAAACGGGTCAAGGAGAGCCTACAATCACTTATCAAGCCAAGCTAACTTAGAATCTCGCCTAGAGACACGTTCGGGGCAAGTTCTAGACCATTCGCACGGGTACTTGGACTTGTAATAAAATAGCTCACTTCTCACACAATCAGATTGTTAAACAGAATAGAGTCGAGGGCCCATAACAATCATATTCAAGATTGAAAATCGCTAATGATTCAACTAAATCACCCGATGATTGACTAAGTCAACACAAGATTCACAAGGTCACTAACTAGAGCCATTTCTTTCCAAAAACTTATTTTTAACCATAAGCGTGTAATTAAGTATGTTGGTACCAAGTGATGCATGCTTGACTCTTATTTATTCATTAGTACTATTATTTCTAGCTAAACATCAAGAACGGAGTCGGTCCTTTAAGAAGGTTGTCACGCCATCCATTGTTGGGAAGAGCCACCCGGTTCACCCAAAATCCACCTTTGGAAAGAATCGTAGCCTAAAGAAACCCAAACGCTTATTGTTCACTTAAACGTAAAAAGAAGCTAACAAATCAGAAAGAAGCTATTAAAGTAAATAAGAAGATATACTATTAAGAAAACAAAATGAAGAAGCTATGAAATAAACTAATGAAAGTAAGACAAATGAATATATAAATCGAGGGGAATAGAATATATACAAGAGGGATGAATACATACATAATGAGAGAGAAAATAAAGATAAAAGAAAAAGAGTATTAAAGTTATTATAGGCCAATGTCATCAAATGTCATTAAATCAAACCAAAATAGATCACCCCCTAAATAAGAACAAGCATTGTCCTCAATGCTAAGCAAAATCAAAATAAGGGAGGGTAGAGAGTAAAGCAAAACTCCCTATGTGGTCTCAAGGTGACTGTCAACATCACCACCCTCGGGCTCCTCTAATTGTATCTCATCATCATCTGGCTGGGGAACAACAGGGTTGGCGAGCATCTAAAGCATCTCCTCAGCAGTGTGGGCAGCAAGATCTGGCTCGTCAGACTGGCCAGCTGGTGCCTCTGCTGATGGTGTTGCTGGGTCTGTTGGTACTGATGAATATGTCTCCATCAGTAGGTCAAATGGCAAATCACCTGCGGCTACGATCTTCGTCACCTCCTTCCTCAATCTCTCCACTAATTTCTTTGAAGCCTGGGATTTCCTCATCTTCTTCACCTGCTTGCCCAACTCCTCAATAGCTCCCCCATGAGCCACTAGTGTATCCATAACGGTCTTCTAGTTCTCCAATATCTTCTTCAATATTTCCTCCACTAACGGAGGGACCTGTGGTGTTGCTAGGGTAGAAGACTGTGCTGCAACAACGCTGGATATATCAGACAGCTTAGAAGTGGTTGTCTGCATCCAGTTGTTGAGACTCGTCAATGTTTGGGAGACTCGCAGTGCAGTGAGTGGATAAGTGGATGAAGCTGGCACTAGTATTGAGGATGATGGTCTAGAAGATGAAAGTGGTGGCATGTCAGTTGTCTCGGTGGAAGGCCCGACTGCTGAAGGAGGCATGGGACCTGTAGATGGCTCAGTAGCAGACTTTTTACCCACCACCAATGGCTCATCATATTGGCCAACGGTGGTAGTGGCCTTACCTTTGAACTTTGGGTTTTCCGCACCCTGCAAGTGGTATCATGAGAAGGGCTTCTTGGCCCTCACTTTCGTATCAAATGCCTTTGGCTCCACCTTTGCATTGTTGAAATATTCTAAGAGGGTGTTGGGATATGGGTAGGATCTTTCACCTTTTCGGACAGCTATTATCATGTTGGCTGACATAATGGCACCCACGTTGATTGGGTACCCGGCCATAATCGAAGCCACCAAAACTGCTCGGGGAAGAGAAAGATTGTTCTCATTTCTGCTCGGGTCTATACGGCCACACACAAAGGTCTGCCACCCTTTTGCTTCAAACTTTAGGGTGGCCCGGAGGATAGGAACCCCTGCTATGATCCACAATGGTTGTGGTCTTCAAGCAACCAAAATCTCAGCTAGCCAAGGGTGAGCTGCATCACCCTTAGCAAGCTTCTCTAGGTACTGGACTGCCTCTACCTCCTCAAAGCCCAGGTAAGTGTTCAAAGTGCTGGGGTCGAATTTGACTTTCAAATTTCTAACCTTTGTTATCTTGGTACCCTTATTTATGTGAGCCACATTAGCATAGAACTCCCGAACCAAGCGCTCATTTACATCGATGACACTTTAGGTGAACCACATCCACCCATTTCTCTCCTGGAACTGTCGAAAGACATTTGGATTGTCTTTATCCAAATTCTTCATTAAGAACTATCGCTCAAGTGTGAGCAATCTCTGGGGCCACCACTCCCTGAACCTTGTGAAGGCCGTCAAACTCACAAACCGATCCTCCCATGCTTCCTTCTTCTTTGACCTCTCTAGGCCGCCCACTCGAGTGTCACCTCCTCTACCATCATCCGGGACATCATCATCAGCTATTGGCACTGGTGTCGGAGGTGTAGGTGTAGGTGTAGAAGAGAGCTCTGAACCCTGGCTACGAACATTGGAACCCTCAGAAGAACTTGATGTAGTAGAGGGTTTGTTGCACAATTGATATCTCCCAGCGGGCTGTGGTGGTTGGGACTGGGCCTTAGGATGTACCTCCATTGAATGACCCTCGGAGTCTTCCCTAGACGGGGCAAATGAACTAGATTATGAGGGCTCTGTGGCCCTACCTCTCTCAGTGGTCGGCTTTTGGCGATTGCTTTAGATTGTACTCCTAGTGGGTGAGTGGCTTTTCCTCTACCTCGGGAGGGCTCACCACTCCCTTTAGATGTATCGCCTCCACCTAGTGAACGAACCATTGTCTACAATACAAGGTACATAAGTCAGTTGGAGTTCAAAATAGTTTAAACATTTGCAGTACAGTTGCAGGATAGAAGTCTACAGAAGAGACAATGCGGACCGCACAATTTTGAGTTCGGCCGCAGTCTGCCATGTGCGGAACGCACAATTTTGAAGTGCGGTCACACACCCTGAAGTGCGAACCGCAAAGTTTTGAGTGCGGCCACACATCCTGAAGTGCGGACCGTACAATTTTGAGCGCGGTCGCATAATTCCAAGCTGAGAATACTGGTTCTCTGAAGTTATCAAGTGCGGTCCGCACATTTTTGTGTGCCGCCGCAAATTGGCCTATTCTCTGCAACTCAAAACTTTAGAGAGTTCACTTTTTTGGGTCTCCAGTTGTGCAGCCACAAAGTCTTCTTTGCGGTTGCATTCATAATTATACGGTCCGCACAATAAATGTGCTGTCTGCACTTTTTCAACACTTGGCCAATTTTTCAATCACAGTACATGCAATGCATACTTATTCTTGCAAATCACTTCAAAATCAGTTAGCTCGATATAAAACCTATCTAAAAAGGAAGAAATAAAAAATGAAAAGAAACATGGGTTGCCTCTCAATAAGCGTCTGATTTAACGTCGTGATACGACACAGGTTATTATCAATCACTTGAAATGGATTAATGCCACAACGTGGCCATCATTAACTTTGCCAAGATAATGTTTCACCCAGTGACCATTGACTCTAAACACTTCATCATTCTTGTTCTTCAAGTCTAGTGCCCCAAAGGGTGTTACATGCACACCTTCAAATGGACCACTCTACTTGGACTTCAACTTTCCTGGGAACATCAGCAACCAAGAATTGAACAATAACACAAGATCACCTTCTTTGAACTCCTTGTTCCAGATGTACTTGTCATGGAGGTACTTCATCTTGTCCTTATATAAGGACGAACTTGAATATGCATGGTACCGGAATTCATCAAGCTCATTTAATTGTGCCGCCCTCAAGTTGGCGGCGACATCACATTCAATATTAAGCTTCTTCAATGCCCACATAGCTTTGTTCTCAAGTTCCATCAGAAGGTGACAAGCTTTCCCGAACATTAACCGGTATAGAGACATACCAATCAGTATTTTGTAATCCGTCCTATAAGCCCAAAGAGCATCATCAAGTTTCATTGACCGATCCGTCCGGTTGACATTCACAGTCTTTGACAAAATACTCTTGATCTCCCGGTTGGAGACTTCGACTTGCCCACTTTCTTGAGGATGATAGGGAGTCGATACTTTGTGAGTGACACCATACTTTGTGAGTAAGGTATCAAAAGCGTTGTTACAAAAGTGCGATCCCCCATCACTAATAATGGCCCTTGGAGTACCAAATCTCGTGAAGATATTCTTTTTCAAAAATGCCATCATACTTCGAGCTTCATTGCTGGGTAAAGCCGCGGCTTCAACCTACTTTGACACATAATCCACAGCTACCAATATGTAAGTGTTCCCACAAGAGCTCACGAACAGACCCATGAAATCAATGCCCCACACATAAAAAATGTCAATCTCTAAGATGGTGGTGAAGAGCATCTCATTTTTCTTTAAAATCCCATCGGCCCTTTGACATTCATCACAATGCTTGACGAGATCGCTAGCATCCTTCTAAAGAGTAGGCCAATAGAATCCACAACTCAACACTTTTGCTGCCATTCTAACTTCCCCATGGTGATCACCATATGGTGAAGTGTGGCAAGCCTAAAAAATTTACACTTGTTCCTCCTCCGGTACACATCGTCGAATCACACCATCGGTACAAATCCGGAAGAGATACAGCTCATCCCAATAATAGTCAAGGTAATCCTGTTTGAGATTCTTCCTTTGGTTTGAAGAAAACTCATTCGGTAAGATACCACTCATAAGATAATTGGCTAAATCGGTGAACCATGGCATCCCGGTCATTAAAATGGCTAGAAGCTGCTCGTCGGGGAAGGAATCATTTATCTCAAGGTCGTCATGTGGCCTCCCCTCCTTCTCCAAACGAGACAAGTGGTCCGCCACTTGGTTTTCACTACCCTTGCGGTCTTGAATCTCTAGATCAAACTCATGCAATAGAATCACCCACCGCATTAACCTTGCCTTTGAATCCTTTTTGCTCATTAAGTACCAAAGCGCTGCATGATCGGTGTGGACAATCACCTTTGTACCCATCAAGTACGGGCGAAACTTCTGCATAGCAAAGATAATAGCAAGGAGCTCTTTTTTGGTCACTGTGTAATTGACTTGGGCATCATTCATGGCCTTACTAGCATAGTAAATCGGATGGAAGATTTTGTTGATACATTTCCCCAAAACTGCTCCGACCGCCACATCACTTGCGTCACACATGATCTCAAAAGGCAAGCTCCAATCCGGTGCGGTGATAATAGGAGTAGTAGTCAACTTGAACTTGAGCAATTCGAATGCCTTCATATAATCCTCATTGAAATGGAACTTGGCATCCTTCTCCAAACGTTTACACAATGGGTTTACCACCTTAGAAAAGTCCTTGATGAATTGGCGATAGACCTCCAAATGACCCAAGAAGCTCCTCACTCCCTTCACTAATGTAGGGGGAGGGAGTTTGGAGATCACCTCAATTTTGGCCTTGTCGACCTCAATACCATGCTTTGAAATTTTATGGCCGAGGACTATGCCTTCCTCGACCATGAAGTGAAATTTCTCCCAATTCAAAACCAAGTTTGTTTCCTCACATCTTGCCAAAACCTTGTCCAAGTTGTCCAAGCACTCATCAAAAGAATTCCTTGCCACAGAAAAGTCATCCATGAAGACCTAAAGAAAATCCTCTACCACGTCGGTGAAGATGGCCATCATACACCGTTAAAAAGTCGCCGGTGCATTGCATACGAGAATGCGAAAGTACCTTAGGGACAAGTGAAAGTATCTTCTCTTGGTCCTCAGGAGCAATAAGAATTTGATTGTAGCCGGAATATCCATTAAGGAAATAATAAAAAACTCGTCCGGCCAACCTATCAAGCATTTGATCAAGAAATGGAAGCGGAAAATGATCTTTCCGAGTGACTTTGTTGAGCTTCATATAGTCCATGCAAACTCTCCACCCGGCGACCATTCTTGTGGGGATCAACTCGTTCTTGTCATTTTTACCACAGTCATGCCCCCTTTCTTTGGGACACATTGCATCGAAGAGGTCCACGAGCTATCGGAAATAGAGTAAACAACCCCAGCATCCAACCATTTTATGATCTCATTCTTTACCACCTCTTGCATTTCTTCATTTAATCTTATTTGATGTTCAATGAAGAGTTTGGCATCCTCATCCAAAATAATCTTGTGCATGCAAAAGGCGAGGCTTATACCCCGAATATCTGCCAGTGTCCATCCTATAGCTTTCTTCCTCTTTTGAAGCACCACCAAAGTAGAATCTACCTGCACATTAGTCAAGCAAGAGGAAAGAATAATAGGTAAAGTAGAACATGGGCCAAGAAACTCATACCTGAGATGTGAAGGCAATGGCTTTAACTCCAAAGTGGGAGGCTCCTCGATTGAGGGCTTTGTTAGAGGAGTCTTTCGGTTCTCAATATCTAAGAACAATTTTCGGAGTTCATAAGTATACGAACCCATTCCTTGTAATGCATTTACATATTCCACAAAGCCTTCCTTCTCATCATCATCATGATTAAGCAATACGGCTTCCAAAGTGTCATCAACATTCATCACGACACTATCATCATCAACAATCACTTCGGTCACTAAGTCCACAAGCGCACAAACTTTGTTGTTATTTGGTTGCCTCATAGATTTGCACACATGGAAAACCACCTTTTCATCACCCACCCGGAAGGTGAGCTCACGGGCTTCCAGATCAACAAGAGCCCTCCCCGTAGCAAGTAAAGGTCTACCCAAGATATCAACATGAGCCAACACATCATCAATAATATCCAATGGTCTCTTCGTAGTAAGATCCGCCATTTGTAACCTCATATATGTGGGTCTTGTTTCCCCAATTCCAAAAGTTTTAAATACCGAGTAGGGCATCAAGTTGATACTCGCCCCTAGATCACATAGAGATTTGGCAAAGTCGGCACTTCCAATAGTGCAAGGGATTGTGAAAGCGCCGGGATATTCCAATTTCGGAGCCATTGAATGCACAATAGCACTCACTTGATGTGTCATCTTGATAGTCTCACAATTTATTGATCTTTTCTTTGTCACCAAATACTTCATGAACTTTGCATAGCCGAGAATTTGTTCCAACGCCTCAACCAATGGCACATTAATGGATAAGCTCTTCATCATGTCAATAAAATTCTTGAATTGGTTCTCGCTATTTTTCTTGGAGAGACTTTGAGGGTATAGAGAATGAGGCCTTGGCATTGGTGCCTTGGCCTTTGGCACTACCGGTTCCGGTATGTCAATCACGTGTTCCCTAGACGGGTTCACTTCTTCTTGAGTCTCCTCCACATTTTAATCAATATCCATTCTCACTTATTCATTAGCTTGAACCACATTGCTTGGAATTTTATCTTCTTGAATCACTACATCATCATCCACAATTCTTCTTTGGTTTGTTGTTGTTGCCTCCCCACCATTTCTACTCCTTGTGGTTATGGCCATGGTATGTCCCGTGTTGTTCCCACCCTTCAGGTTCACCATCGTGTCACTAGGTAGTGCCCCCTTAGGACGAGTGTTTAAAGATTGTGAGATTTGCCCTAATTGAACCTCCAAATTGCGTATTGAAGTGTTATGAGAGGCTAGTTGAGCATCGGAGTCGGCATTTTTCTCCATCATTTGTTTGAACATAATTTTAATATGTCCCATCTCATTATTGGAAGAGCTAGAACCATGATACAGATAAGGAGGCGGATTGTTTGGTTGTTGATACATTGGGGGCTTTTGAAAGCCCGACCCCCAATTCCCTTGGTTATTGTTCCACCCCTCTTGGTTGTTGCTTCCCCAATATCCTTGATTGTTGCCACCCCAATTGCCTTGGTTGCCTTGATTGTTACAATTGCCTTGATTATTGTTATTGTTCCAATTACCTTGACTCAAATTGCCTTGGTGGTTTTGATTGTTCCAATTTCCTTAATTTCCTTGAGATCGCCATTGTTGGTAATTCGGGCCTTGAGAGTTGTTTCTTTGCCCTTAGTACTTATTCACATATTTCACTTCTTCCTCTTGCTCATTGTATGCTTCGTCTTGGTCAAACCCAGTATCATCTTGCACAAATTGTTCCACATGGTTTTGCACTTGTTTACCCTTTTGCCTTCGCTTGTTCACCATCATATTGACACCTTCTATTACATTTACTTGCTTAGGACCTTGAACCTGTTGAAGTTGAGCTTTGGCCAATCGATTCATTGTAGTGGTCAACTCGGCAATTGCTTGCCCATGATCATGCAATTCTTTGTGTATGTGAATCACATTTGGATCACCTTGAGGAACATTTGCTCTACTTTGTCATGCCGATGAAGTATCTTCCATTTCATCTAAGATTTCACAAGCTTCGGCATATGGTGTTGTCATGAAATTTCCACCAGCAAGTTGGTTGACCACGCATTGATTGGTAGTATTCATCCCCCTGTAGAAGGTTTGTTGAATCATAGCCTCAGTCATGTCATTATTCGGGCACTCTTTCACCATAGTGCGGTACCTCATCCATATCTCGTGCAAAGGCTCATTGGATTCTTGTTTGAATGCTAGAATCTCATCTCTAAGAGTAACCATATGCCCGAGAGAAAAGAATTCATCATGTGTATGAATAGAATGGTTTGGCAATCTTTCTAACCAGTCCAAGGCTTTCCCCCGTAGAGAGAAGGGAAATAGCCTCAACCTTAGAGCATCCTCGGAGACGTTGGTCTGTTTACTCCTCCAGCAAGTGTCCACAAATTCTTTCAAGTGTTTGTAAGCATTTTGATTCGGAGCCCCGATGAAGAATCCCCATTGCTCAAGCAATGTGAGTATAACATTTGTGATTTGAAAGTTGCCCGCCCTAATACGGGGCGGAACTATAGTACTTTCATACCCTTCATTCGGCAACACCCGGTGTGTAGTCGCTCTTGATGTATTTGGGGGTGGAACGGGAATATTGTCTTGAGGTAGTCGGCCACGTCTGTTTTCTTGAGGCTCGGGAGGAATCTCTTCAACTGGGTCATCTTTCACGTCCACATCCCCCAAAGGCATATTTCCGAGAGGATCATTGTTGAGAGAATTTTTTGTACCTACAATTGATTCACAAAAAGGTTATGTAACCCGGAAGAAAAAGAAGACAAATAACACACAAAACCAAATATATAGCTAAATCCGTTTTTAGCTCCCCGGCAACGGTGCCAAAAATTGATGTCGCCCAAATTCACACCACCGATTGGGATTGTGAAGCGGTCGATGTAATTATAATTATCCAACTTTGAGTCGGAGTCGATTCCTTATAGAGCTTATATTGGATTAGGTATATACTTAGACTAGGCGTATGACGTGCCTAAAATGCACTTCCACATACTTGGTTGTTACTTTCTATTTCTAAAGTTTATGCTATTGTTTGTAAATGTAAAGCTATAGTACAATATTTTTGGTGTTGTTGTTTTTCAAGTTTATAAAAGATCTAGGGTCGTGACTTCCACCTAGGTGGTTACCTAACGAGTTGTGGGCCTAAGAGCATGTTTCGTTGGTCGGAGTGTAATATAGCAATCAACACGTGATTACCCACTCGATACCTCTTGGTTGTTAGAGTGGTTTTGCCCAAATTGACTTTCTCAAGTCCAAATGGGTAATTCATAAAACCGTTGATATATGCTCAAGTCGGGTTTTACCATCAAAATTCAACCCTTTAATTAGGGCTATCAATTTCTTGAGTTCACCCCAATTTCTTGTTAGCCAAGTTTTCCTAGACTTAGTCTTTCTTTTTCAAGTAGAGACTAAGCCAATTAGGCATGAATCAATGTTTGCAACCATTAATTCCTAAATTCAAGCAAAAACTAGGCTAAATATCATAAACCCAACCTTAAACAAGCCCTAAATCAAACACCCATTAGATACCCACACTAGGGTTGGGTCACAACCCTAGCTAGAGATTTAGCTACTCATAGGTAAAGATGAAGAAATTGAGGAAGAAAATAAGATTAAACTCATAATAGATAATAAAGGGATGAAAATCCAATGTTAAAATGATAATCTAATACAAAGTTTCCCAAAGCAGTAAAGGAAAAACGGCTATCTACTTTCTGGAGTTCAAACTTAACCTAAAAATGATAAAAATATCTATTTATACCCAGTTAAAATTATCGGACAAAATTGTCCCTGCAGAGGTTGTGCAGCCGCACAATTCTGTATGCGGTCCGCACTTTGAGGCTGACTTGATAGGGTGACCTTCTGCAGCCGCATAATTCTGGGATGCGGCCGCACTTCTTCTGATTGTGAGGACCACACATTTCTGAGTGTGGCCGCACTCTGGATATGACTTGGACCTGGATAATTTCTGCGGACCGCACATTTATGAGTACGGCAGCACTTTAGCATTCTGCGGACGCACAATAATAGTGCGGTCCACACTTTTTCAGACCCCAAAACACCATATCTCTTAACCTTGTCTTCTGCGGCCGCACAATAATTTTTCGGTCCGCACTTTGTGAAGGAATTTTGGTAGTGGCTTTTCATAGTTTGCGGCTGCACACAGTATTGTGCGGTCCGCACTTTGATCTTTTTGTTGTTGTTGTTGTTGTTGTTGTTGTTGTTGTTGTTGTTGTTGTGTTTTGGTCCTTGTCCAATTTTACTCCTTCTTGAGTTGATTTTCATCTTTTTGGCTAGTTTCCCAATATTCCTGCAAGAAAGTACATTTCATTAGTTCTCGAGAATATCTTTAAGCATTTTTGAGCTAAAACGTAAGTTAAAGAATACCAATAAGGGGTCAAAATCCCAACTTATCATTGGTCTATAATGAGGCGAACCAACCGATGAACATGACCAAAATTCATTGCAAGTTGGATCTTTTTATGAATGGAGGTGCTATAATTTGCATATTGTATAGACGTATGAATAAATAGCATACAAATGCTAGAAAATGGCGGAGTGATTGCGAAATGTGTTATATATTAAAAGGTTGTGGCCACAACTAATGCCAATCATTCCAGTTGTTGTTATAATATACTATTGATACATTAAGTGTAGTCAATAATCTCATATGCAATAAAAAATCGAGACGTATTACTCTACGACATAAGGAATTTCGCATTGAACTGTCATGACAATAAAATGAGTTTTGGGATATTTGAAATATATCCATGACTATGCATTGCACTATAATAAGTATCATGCGGTTATTAAGAGGTATAGTGATACAAATTGGATCACCGGATCAACCTAAACTAAATCCACAAGTGGATATATTTTTACATCAGTGGAGGAACAGTGTCTTGGAAATCGTCCAAATAAATGTGCATTGCCGCTCTACAATGGAGGTTGAGTTTATAGCCTTAGACAAGGTCGGTGAAGAAGTTGAATGGCTCCGGAATCTTTTGAAGAAATTCCATCGTAGTCCAAAATATTGGTACTTATATGCATACATTGCGATGGTCAAGCGGCAATAGGAAGGGCCGTGAGCGTTATGTATAACCAAAAATCTTGTCATATACGTCGAAGACATATAATCGTTGGACAACTACTCTCTAAGGGATTATCATAATTGACTACGTGAAGTCAAGCGATAATGTGTTGGATCCACTTACAAAAGGCCTAATTAGAGAGGTAGTTGAGAGATCATCGAAGGGAATGAGACTATGGCCGATGACAAGTCATTATGGCGGTAACTCTACCTAGAATACTGGAGATCCCAAGATCTAGGTTCAAGGAGATCAAACAAAGTCATTAATACCGGTTCAACATTGTCAAATACAATTTCTTTTTGGTCCATTCTCATGATGAGACAATGTTCAGTACGAAGGATAAAACGTTAAGGCTTTTTAATGGTTTCTAAGTTTGATATGGGGTATATCAAATAGTGTATCTATGAATTTAGGAATCATCTATGTAAGTGTGAAGTGTTAGCCGCTTCAAGGAGAGTTCTGTAAGGCCAATTCTCTATTCACTTATGAAACCAGGTGGTGTTCATGGCTGAAACGAACACAACAATGAGAGCCAAAGACAGTTAAGGGTTGATTGTGTCACTTATAGTTGTCTAGGTATACACCAAAGCTCGACGGTTCAAAGATATCAAATCTACCGATTGACCGAGTATATCTGACATATGTTCACTACGGAAAGTTCAAAGGGAAACCTACTTATCCAGATGCGATTAATCATTACTTGCGAATCACACAAGTTTTATGCATATTTTTTATAAATATGGTCATTCCCTATTCATGTGGGGGATTGTTAGGTTTCGTGAATGGGAAATGGAAGAGGCACCTTTTGAATTGCACCTCTTCATCTCACCCTTTCATTGTCTATAAATTTAGAGACATAGCCTCACTTTTCAGACATAAAAAATCTGAAAACTTCTCCCCTCTTTTCTGTATTGTTGCATTATTTTTCAAATAAATAAAGTGTCAAGTGTGATTTGCTCCGTTTGTTGAGTTCGTTGAAATTCTGTAATATCGATTGCCAGTATTACAGAATAATTTTTCCGTTCTATCCTAGGAGGAAGTAATCCATAACCTTGGGTAATAGTGAGGGGATTAAATTTCTTAAGAACACACAAGCAACTTGTGGACTCATAATTATTTTACGATTTATTTACTGAACTAACGTTTCCTTTTCCTCTGATTTTCTGGTTTCGAACACAGTTATAATAACAATATTTATGATATTTAGGCTTTATATCTTTGTTGAACTTCTTTTCCGCATTCTTGCATTCTCACATATTGTTATAAAGGGCAGCGCGGTGCACTAAGCTCCTATTATGTGCGAGGTTCGGGGAAGGGCCGGACCACAAGGGTCTATTGTACGCACCTTTACTCTGCATTTCTATTAAAGGTTGTTTGCAACAGCTCGAACCACATGACATCAATTTCACCGGTTACGCCAAGGTCACTTTCATTCTCGCATATTATTGGATATAGAGTGGTCTAGAATTGGACAAGCCCCATTCTCTACAACTTACAAGATCACATTATTATACTTGTAAATAGTGCTATCTATTTCTATGTCACTGCCTAATTCAGTGGTTAATTTGCTGGTTTAATTTCAGGTGATATGATATAGAGCTAGCCAGGATGGAAATGGAAGAAAATAATGATGAACGATTAATTCCTAGTGATGAACTACTATTTGTTTACCTCCGTTGCAACTGATGTTTTATCTTCGTAACAAATTAAGTTTTAGTTGTCTTTCACGTGCGTTTCAAGAGGAAGTGATGTACTGTTTTATTTAAGACCGAGAGCAATAGGCGGATTCAGGATTTAAACCTTATGGGTTCAGCTTTTAAAGGTTTTAACGTTGAACCCATTATATTTTTAAAGTTATGAGTTTATATCTATTATTTATGCAATTTTAATAAATTTTTATATACAAATTTTTATTATGTCGAAAGTTATGGATTCAATTGAATCCGCCGGTAGAACGCTACATCCGCCCCTGTAACGTAGCATCCTTTTGCATTACATATGTGCTCATAGCATTCTTTCGCGTTTCGTATGTTCTCAAGCAGACCCTGACACCACGTTTATAAGAAAAAAGGTCACTCTTTCAAGTCTAGAGCTTCCATATATTGCTACCGCATTAGGATTTGGTGCGACGGGATACATTACAGCGCAAGTTTAAATTAGAACTCATGAGAAATACAGCACATACCAAAGGCAAATTGCAACAAAATGAAGAAACTTTTAATTTGAATGGAAACAAGAAATATATATAAAGGCAAAAAGGAGAAGCAAAAGAAATGAACCATAGAGGATGAATGAGCAAGAGAATACCTTATGTGAGGAAAACATTTAATGATAGAGCTCCACATAAAAATCAATTTTGCGCCAGTTAAGTTATAGTAAAAGTATTCAATGAATCCTCCTCCAAAACATCAGAGCCACGAGAAAAAATCCATTGACTCCTTTTTTTTTAATTGTATTTTGTGTGTAATGATAAAGGGGAAAAAATATTTAGACCTTTGGATCAATTTGTTCAAATCTACACCGTTCAAATAAAACTCCGGATGCTCCTTTTTCACCTCTCCACACGCTCCTTTTGCATGTAACTTACCTAGTCAAAAGTGATATGTATTACGCACACTTTGAAAAGGTTAAGTGTGTAAAGTAATTTTCGTTCGCAAAAAGTGTGTACTAGGGATTTGGTCCATAGTTCCGGGGTAACTTATGTATTTTGTCCCTTTCTTATAGTCATGTTCGTTGACGGTTCAAATAACTTTACACTATTAAAATAAAAAATAATATTGGAAGTCATTTAATTTTCTCTAATAACTGAAATTCTAACATCAACTAAAATTTTGCTTACTCAATGTTTTGTTGGAAATATTATATAGAAAATCCTAATATTTAGATTTATTATTTACACAAATAGATAAATCTGGCAATAACAAATCCATAGGAACAAGTAAGAATGTGGATATTGTTTATTGCGGGTTGAATTATTTTTTGTCATAGAATTCTAACCAATTAAGTCTATATAATTATTTATCTTAGTAATGAAATAGAGAAAGACTAAGTAAAAAATTATAACTAAAGTCGGTAATATTGGTCAGACTCCTTTAATTTCCTTATTCTTAATTATAGATTTATAACCATTCATGGAATTAAAATCAATCAATTATATATGCAATTTAACTATCGTACTTAATGAAAAAAAGTAAGGAAATATTTTTCGTAAAAATTATATTTGATTCTTTAAGTATACAATAGTATGTCCATTACCTTTTAATCAAACTACCTTCTATAATTGTATACCCATTACCTTTTAATCAAACTACCTTCTATAAAATTTATTACCAAAACATAAATACGCATTCTAATAAATATTATAATTAGATATAAATTATCCCAATATCCATAACTATTATACTTTTTTTAACTCATCGTCAAACTTTAAAAATGTTTTTTAAATGATACTTAACAATTGCACGTCAAGTATACATAGTTTAACAATATTTATATAATTTAAAAAAAAATTATACTTATTGATATGGGGTACACACGCAAAACGCGTACTCTAAATCTAGTCTATCTTAAAATTTTAAGTATGCCTTTTTAGCATATCCTACTCGATGAACCTCAATGTATCCTAATAAAAATATATTTGACCAAATTAATTTGAATTCATGTCGCATAAGATCCTTTAAAAGAAAAACCTTCCATTATCAAGAATTTCTTCATTTCTAGGACGTGAATCTAAAGCCTTTTAGGATGAATATATCTCATACCTACCCCAATCCTTGATAGTGTTGGTCTTCTACCAATTGCATCATATGCGCAAATTATTAAAAGTAAAATTAAAGGAAAAATGGAGAAAAGATGAGTATGAAGAACAATTTAACTCAAATTATCCTTAGGTAGAGGTCTCAAGCAGTGTTTTAAAAGGCGGAGACGTGAAGTGTGGCGTTTTACTTGATATGGGATAAAAGATAAGTCTCGATACATAGGACATAAGCCCAGCAAATCTTTAATTTTTTTAATTTATAAATTAATAATATAATATAATTACATAAAAAACAAAAATACATAAAAAGTTTATGAAAAATAAAAAGTATTAATGAAACACGTAATAAATAAAATATCTACCATATTTTTATAAGTATAAACAATACAATAGTGGTAAAGTTACTATGAAATATAAAACAAATATGGCGTCTTAACTTTCAAAAAATTAAAAGTCATAACTTCTTAAAAATACTATCAAACGATATATTTTACCTCCTTAAAAGTAAATAATTAATAAGGTTCATCGGTACTAATATAATTCCTGAATTTATAAATTTACTTTTAAATAAGAAAATAATAAAAGTTCAATAATTTTGAGAAACATAAAATTAAGATAAGAATATCTAGCAAGTAAAGATATAAAGTTTGGCTATCTATATTAGATTCAAATAATAGTCACCATCACAATATTCTCAATCAGCAAATATGCAATACTATAGCTTGTAAATTGAATTACTTTCAATTTTCATATTATTTTAGATCAATGGAATATTAAACATTCAGTTGTTAAAGAAATTTGAGGGACAACAATGCTAATTAGGTAATTCGACATATAATTTGCATAGAAATTATCGGCAAATTCTAAGCGTCGAGCGATAAACGTATTTATGGCACACAATCGAACGCTTGGAGACTAAGCTCTCATATGTTAGCCTTAAGGTATTTCGATTGTACAACGCCCCGAGACGAGCCTTGAAGCAAGTTTCGAAAAAGCCTTTTAAACATTGGTCTCAAGTTCAAGCATCGAGTAAATCCAAACTAATCCAAAAAGAAAACTCAAAGGGAAAGAAAAGAAAAATAAGCAAAACGAAAAGCAAATTCTCTTCCTCAAATTTCAACGCCTTCTCTACGTGTCTTCATCACACGTGCTCTCTCATTCAATATCCTTTGCTCCTCACATTTTTGCTTCTTAATTCACCCACGAAGATTCCGATTCAGATTCCGGTCAATTCTCGCCGGTAAATCCCTCAGACACCGGCGAATTTCATCTTCCCTCGATCGCAATGAATCCCGAGTAGTAAGTTCCATTTATCCTCTTCCTTATCCTTATTCTTTGAATATCGCATCATTGTTAAAGCATTAAGTAAATTTCATGTTGTTTATTTATCTTTTAACATTCAGTGTCGAACTGTAGATTTTGTGCTTGAATTCAGATAGGATCCTTATGTATTTTATATTAGCGAAATTATTTGTGAACCCTAAGTCATTAAATCACACGTAGCAGCTAACGTTTAGGATTATCTCTTGCTTTTCCATTCAATTTTACATCTGTTAATATCCGTGTTTGTGCACTATCATAAAATGCCTAACTAAATCCCCTCATAATTTTGGTGCACAAAATATGGTGGTTGAACATTATAATATAAAAAATTAGAGGATCTATGAGATAGTCCATGTAACTTTCATAGGTATATGACTACAACTACTACTACGCCTTAATCCAAATCTTGTTGGGGTCGGCTCTATCGGATAGGTGGATCCAAGATTTGAAATTTATGGGTTCCTATTGCTACGTCGAGTTAATATACAGTAATGACTGGGTTCACAATCAAATATTATAGATATCTAGTGGATTGTTTAATACATACAAGGTCTTGGGCAAAGTTATTGGATTTACGTGAACTCATATAGTGCATTATAGATCCGCCCCTGACTAGTCACTATATGAATCCTGAATATCATAAATGCTCAATTTGGGTCCATAATGTTTCAATACGCCTCTCTTAAGGATTATCTAACACTAGGGTTCTGTAATATACTCTGGTAGTTATATCTCTAATATACTAAGCCTCTAGGAGTCTCTTCTAGTGAACACTTGTCCTCTAGTTGGTATCATTTATACATATTTTCAACTTCCATTGTTTTCCATTTTTTGCTAGACTTGCCTGGATTCCGAGATATTCAAGATTTTCTTTTTAAATAACTCCTGCATTTAGGTACCTCAATTCCATCTAATTTCACCTAAACTTCTTTGCTATCTCGTTGGCTAAACTTGCAGTGCATGTACTCTATATTACTCCCACTTATCCTAAATGAGTTACTATCTAAAGTGCTTCTCCATAGCTCAAGCTTTTGAGACTTATTTAGGCAGAGTCGTAGACCTTGATTCTTATCTTGAAATTGGCTGAAAATGTTTCCATGATATTTTCTCAGATAATGATAATTCCCAAGTTTTTTTGCTTTTTCTTTGGGGAAAGGGGGTAGAGTGGATTAGGTGGAAGCTTTTGATCCTAGTTCTTGATCCTATTTCAGCAAAGGCTCGGGCTAGAAAACTTGGATCGTATGTCACCTAACATAGCCTTAAACCATATCAGGTACACTCCAGGGAAGAATAGGCTTGAACTAGATTCTGATTAGCCCTGACCCTAATTTAATATATGCTAGAGTTAATGGGTGATTTATCGGGTATTTTTTATACAAGTAATTATGCGTGATAAACATTATAGCAAAGATAGGAATGGGTATCGAGGATTCCTATACCCAACTGCAACTAGTGTGAGATTGAGGCGTAGTTGGTTTACATTACTTTACCGTATCAAATGGATAAAATCCTTAAAATGTTCTCTTTCTAGAATAGCAGTTATCTTAGTAGTCACATATAACCATACTACATGCTATAACAGTGTAAAATATCTTTTATAAGGAGTAACTAGGATTAAAATGAAAAGTTAATCACAATAAGTATCATACTATACAATAGAGAGCCATACTTTAAACATCTAGCAAGCTAATAAATAATATGATGATTGTATTGCTGTTCTTTCCATGCAGTGACTACCTCTTTAAGCTTTTGCTCATTGGTGATTCTGGCGTTGGGAAATCATGTCTTCTTCTGAGGTTTGCCGTAAGTTTTTTGATCATGAAATTAGGTGTACTACTCTAGTATCTTTTTTTCTTTCTTTGTAAAACATAAATGCTGATTTCTTCTGATAAGAAAACAAATGGAGGACTGAAATCATAGGGAGCATGTTGGCCATATGCACCACCTTTCCATTTTGTGTTCTTTCTTATTTCCTTCTCGTTAGCTTTAATCAGGTATCTATGAGCACATTTTTCAAAGGCCAAAGAGCTTTAATCAGGTATCTATGAACACATTTTTCAAAAGCCAAAGAGCCTATAAAAGTGCCAAAACCTGTTGGAGCTTCTAGCACAAAGCTCATTAGAACGTGGGTTTTCAAGAAGAAAGGCACAAAGGGAAAATTAAATAAATAAATAAAGAAATAATGCTGTAATGCAAGAAAAAATAATTATGATTAGGCACAACAATTATATGGACAAAGTAATTGGAAAAACTACAAGTGAAATATATGAAGTCAAATTTATGCGAATTAAGTACAAGAACCATTTTAAATTTCTGAGCCTGATGTAAATACTTTTGGTTTTAACTCTCTAAATCAGGTGAAGGAATAGTTTTATTATACATAGAAAGTTAATTTCTCGTTTTAATTGTAATTTCTTTTGTCTAATTTGATATATCACTTTCCGTACTATGTTTATCCTTTATCGTTGCCCTCTTCATGATAGAGCTCATGGATGATGAGGCTTCATTACATGCTTTAGCACCTTGGAGTCACATAAGCAAGGAGATGCGCCAACTTGCGCTATACTTAGCTTCAATGCTTGACCGCACCTTAGCGAAACCTTTTTAGCTTCAATGCTTGACCGCACCTTAGCAAAATCTTTTTAGCTTCAATGCTTGACCGCACCTTAGCAAAATCTTTTTAGCTTCAAGGCTTGACCGCACCTTAGCGAAACCTTTTACAACACCGATGAGCTATTGACTAACACTATTGCTTTAGCACTTCCCTATTCTTTTGCTTTGGCAAGTTTCTTGTTGATCTACTTTATCCAAAAAAAAATATTGCTTTAGCACTTCCCTATTCTTTTGCTTTGGCAAGTTTCTTGTTGATCTACTTTATCCAAAAAAAAGGTTTTTTATTGATTTGCTTTTTTACTAGGAGAGATTATCAATAACTGTAAACCTTTTGGGGTGGTTCTGTAATTGTGCTGCTATTAGTACATCTTTGAATGACCAATACTTTCAAACCTGGCAGGATTTTTTCCGCGTTGCATCTCCTTGAAAATCCTTTTTACTTCATCTAATTTTCATACAGTTTTATAACTACAAATCTCCTTAGAACTCTTGTAGAGTTGTTATAGTCTGTAGGTGTTAACCTTGACCCATCTTGCAGGTTTTATGATCATTCCTGTTTACTTTGGTAAACTACTTCTAGCATCAACTTTGTCCCTTCTTCCTAAGGCACTAATATGATACGCTCTGCTAGTTTCATGTTCGTACTGTAAACCCTCTGAATAATTGATGATGCATCTTGTTTCTTATGGAACTTCATTCTTAAGAGATTTTTAAGAGTGAAATTTTATTGGATGTTACCGCATTATAGTTTATTGTGGTTAAAGTTGTCTTTATTCAAAAAACAGGTGTCTTCTGCAAATGCCGCTAACTGTTTGTCTTTTATTATCATCAGGACGACACATATCTGGAAAGTTACATAAGCACCATTGGAGTTGATTTTGTAAGTAAATACCCTTGTAGTTGATGAGCTACTTCATTTATATATAGTTGGAGTCTTCCGTGATCTTATTCTGCCATCCCATTCTTAAATACGTCTAATTGCTCATTTTACCAAATCTTTTCGTGTAGAAAATCCGGACAGTAGAGCAAGATGGGAAGACTATAAAACTTCAGATTGTAAGATTTCACTTGCATTTCTGTTTAAATTCTTTTATGTTGCTAATTTTCTTCGAACCAAAATTTTAACTGGATCCCTGGTGTTTTTCTTTTTTGGCACCATATAGTGGGATACAGCTGGACAAGAACGGTTCAGGACCATCACTAGCAGCTACTATCGTGGAGCCCATGGCATAATAGTAGGTGCTTTTCCATAAAGTTTATCATCAATTGTTTTCTGTATCTTTTGATGTTTCTCAATGGCCTCTTGGGTAGGTTGTGTATGATGTGACAGATCAAGAGAGCTTCAATAATGTAAAACAGTGGCTGAGTGAAATTGATCGTTATGCTAGTGACAATGTTAACAAAATTCTTGTCGGGAACAAGTCTGACCTTACTGCAAATAGAGTTGTCTCATATGAAACAGCTAAGGTAAATCCATTTTCCACCATATATTTAATTCTTTGCTCCAAAATTCAAACTATACTGATGGACCTCTTCGTTCTTAGGCATTTGCTGATGAAATTGGTATTCCATTCTTGGAGACCAGTGCTAAAGATGCTACGAATGTAGAACAGGCTTTCATGGCTATGACTTCTGCTATCAAAAATAGGTAAACACGTACTCATTTCAGATGGCAGTTAAATTTTAATAACCTATTGTATCTTTCCTAAGTTGCTCAAGCCTGATCTGTGGTGCTATTTAGGCGCTTTGCGTTTTCTATCATCTAATGCTTTCACATAAATTGTGAAGGAGGGAGTAACAAATATATACGAGTAAAACTAGTAATTGCTTTTTAGGACTAGTTATTAAACTAAAAGCTGGAACAATTAGGTACAAATTGCCGATAGTAACTAAAATATTGGAGGCGTTAATTGTAGCTGGACTCACAAACTTGTTGAACTACTTGAGAAATTAAGAGTTGAAAGATTGAAAATTCAGAGTTTAAGCTAATATTAAGAGAGTTAAAGAAAGTTGCGAGCTTCATTTTGTTGTGTGTTTGTGGTGGGGGTGGGGGGGTGGGGGATTTGAGTTTTTGGAGCTAAAGCGTAATTTTTAGAAGTTAAAATAAAAAGGGGAGAGGGTGTGGATTCATTTTTTGGCCAATTGGCTAAAAAACTAACCTTTTCAAATGCTACACTCAACTGTCGGAGATCTGTTAGAACTTTCTTTTTGGTGCAATTGACAGCCCAAACTTCATGAATGAAAAATTGGGTGTAATGCCTAATAAAAACTTGTGCGTTAAGGCTGTTGTACCAACCTCATAAGCAATAGAATGAATAAAACGATGTTTTCAGCGAGAGTTAGAATTTCATTCTAGCTGAGCTTGCTCTTGGCTTGGCCCCCTTGGTTCACCAGGCTGTTGGCTTACCAAACACTCACCACTGATCCTACCGCCCCTCTGGCCAGATACAAAAAAAAAGGGTTTGGGGCAGTTGCGGGCCTTTTCTACATGGTTGGGCTAGTTAGTTTGGGCCAACCAAGTGCAGTTGGTTGGTTATAGGTAGAGTTCAGCTTCATTTTCATGCTATTGAAGGGCAGTGGCGAAGATAGGAATTTCTCCAAGGGTGTTCAAATTTAAAGAAGTGAAAAAACTTTCCGACAAAGGGTGTTCAATGTGTTATATACCTCTAAAACATAATATTTTACCTATGTACATAGTGTAATTTTTCGACGAAGGGTGGTCTTCCAAATGATCTTTTATGACCATGTGGCTTCGCCACTGTTGAAGGGGTCTTCCAAATGATCTTTTTTGCATTTAAGAGATAAAGTAGTGTCGCGCTGGTCCTCGTTTTGCTTGCCTCTATTTTTTCTTTCTCTAATGTTCTCCTAAATGCAGGATGGCAAGCCAACCAGCCAATAATTCCGCTAAGCCTCCAACCGTGAATATCCGTGGACAGCCGGTGACACAGAGTGGTGGCTGTTGCTCATCTTAGAGTACAAAAAATTGTTTGCTACTGTAATATTTGCTTTGCTGTCTCGTCCTTGTCATGTCTATTGTGGTCTGATTAAACATTGGTAAAGTTTTCTTTTGTTGCAATATATTTTTTTACTACCTTTATGTTTGTGGAATAGTTTGTAATTGTGAACATGTCAATATTAGTATTATTTGCCGAAGTTCCTGTGTTATATTTCCATTTCAGGAGACTGCGCTACTAGTATTGGGCTCTTCACTTTTAGCCCGTGACAGAAACTATTTACATTTGATAGCCGAAAAAGTATATAGAATTTGTATATAATATACAGAATATATATATATACAAAACATATACTCTTTTTTCGGCTATTATTTTGAGAGCGGCTATAGAATGTCATTTTCCCTTTAGTATTGGCCCCTCACCACCTCCTTTATCAGTTTCTGAGTGTGATGTTCAGTTTTTTGGTTATTGAAACTAATTCCTACTCTTCTTGAAAAAGAAAAGATAGCAGTCTATTATTTTAGCTATTGACGAAAGTACTAATATGTGATTTAACAACAATTTCTACCTTTAAGCAATGAATTAATATAAAACAAGAGCTTATCAGATTTCTTTTTATAACCGAAGAGTTTGTTTTTCAGCTTTAAGACTTGGCGAATAATGGTTCTTTCACTTAAATAGATTACCTAGTGTGATCTGTGAAGCCAAGTTTTGAACTCAAAATGTGCACCTACCATAGTAGTAACTAGTACAATGAGTCGGTTGTGTGAATTCAATAATAGACGCATGTTGGCATTCCAACCTTCCTTCTCCTTTTTCAGCTAATGCAGGTATTTGGTTTGTATGTAATAAAATTTATTATTTCGCTATGAAGGAAAGGAGTGAAAAGCTGTGTGAAGTAAAAGAGAAAAGGCTCTCCGATTCGGAAATAGTGTACATTGTGAAGCCATACATTCTAAGTTGTACAACTTTTGTTATTGAACCAAACCTCGGAGGACATAATATTTTAACATAACAATGCAAAATAAATAAAGAAATATATGGAGAACTTATATCATGTTATTATGTTTTTGAAGTGTGATAGATATGTGTGAAACTTATGCGTTAGAACCAAATATAGTTCAATGCACCACAATTTTTAGAAAGGCTAGAAAAAGACTAGACGATATGAAATGAAGATTCATGCATATCTATAATCAACTTCCCTCTATGTAGCACAGTTACCAAATCCAATCATAGTGCGTTTCATTGTGTTTAGTGGTCAGGTCATTTCTTGTAGTACGCACGCCATTTTCTAACCGATTTAGATTTCGAACTCTATGAGTTCAACTTTTAATATTTTTAGTATTGATCCCGTTATATATTTTTAAAAATATGAATTTGTATCTGCTATTTGTTTTAAATTTAGTGAATTTTTCACATATATTTGTTTCGCGTCAAAAGTACTGAATTCATATGAACCTGAATCGCAACACTGCATCCGCTCCTGATTTTCTACTTCATAGTTCCAAAATGTGTTACACGTTTATTGCATGAATTCTTGGTTCTTTTTTTGTTTGGGATGGAAGAAAAGAAAAAGGAAATACAAAGGACACAATGGTATGATTGACGTAAAGTAGAATCATAAAAAAGCCAAAAGACATTCACCTGAATTCAGTTGCACAGACCCACAGTTCTATGTTATTGGCATTCCGATGCTTTTCTATCAGTTATACAAAAAATATTTTCAGGGTCCTTCCCTGCATTTTCCGACCATTTCTAAGTTTTTTTAATCAGTTCCAATACAAACTTTTTATAGCAAGAAAAATGTGTTCGTTTGTACATGGAGGTGTAGTCCGGATTTTACCATCAAAACTTTTTTCTATCTTCACCTACCAATTATGTTTAATTATCCACAAGTTTTGACGGAAACAACCTCTTTATTCCCTCGGGATAGGGGTAAGATCTACATACACACTACCCTTCTCAGACCTTATTTGTGGGATTTTACTTTGTCATTGTTGTTGTTGTTGTTGTTGTTGTTGTTGTATCCACAAGTTTTGACGGAAACAACCTCTCTATTCCATCGGGATAGAGGTAAGATCTGCATACACACTATCCTCCTCATACCTCACTTGTGGAATTTTACTGGGTTATTATTGTTGTTGTTGTTGTATCCACAAATTTTGTCGGATCGTCAAAACTTGCTAAATTAATTGGTTACCCCATGCAATTGAATGGAGATATTCATATTGAGCTTATTTTTAAAATTGCCTGGATTCTAAGTGAATTATCTTATTTAATATTGTGTTGTTTTGTTGCCTAAGAAAAAGAAATGGATCTTTACACAATAGCCAGCCGGATTGTTCGTTTATTTTTTCTAGACGAGATATATAGATTATATTTTAATTAAACATGTTTATATACATTATTCATGGATTATGCATATATTATAAGATAATTATCGGCTATTAAGTGGTTGAGTGGACAGTTATTTATAATGGATCATAAAATCGGTCTTTGCTCAAAACATGTTACAGTCCGACCAAATAAATTTGGAGTGAGAGGGGGAGAGATCAATTTTTCAAAAATAGCGCGCCAAAGGTGGCAATATATTCTGAAAAAAATAAAAAAATAAAAGTTAAATATATTTTGTAAATGGTATATCACATTATCACTATAAGTTGAGTCATATCCTTATTGACCCTTTTCTTGGCTTATTATACCTAGCAAAATCACGAAGATTAGGTCATTCAATGAAGTTAATTATGGAGGAAGTTAAATTTGACATCTCAAAGGTTTTATGATTTGATAGTTGTCTCTTTACTTTATCTTAATTGGGATATTGGTAAAAACAATAGAGCATTTAATGATAATTGTAGAGAATTTTTAAGGGCCCATTTGGTATAAGAATTATTTTTACTTTTTTCCGAATTTTTTTTTCTTTTTTTCAAAATTAGTGTTTGGCCATGAAAATTTCAAATTTTACTTGAAATTGAATTTAGAAATTTTTTGAAAATTTGAAAAACTCTAAAAAATTATTATTCAAAATTTTCACTTCAAATCACTCACAAACAAAAACGACTTCAAATTATATTTATGTCCAAACACGATTCTAATTTTCAAATACTATTTTCATTTGAATTTTTTTCACTTTTCCGGAATTTTACTATTCTTTTGTCCAAACGCCCATTAAATCATACAAAATGCGAATTCATGACTAAATCGTCACTTGAAAAATGTAATCATACGCTATGATTAAAACGTAGAAGTATGTATGTGGCGTTTCACTTTCATTTTTCGATATAGACTTTACAATGATTGTTACAATCAACATTAAATGATCCCCCACTATTTCCAAGGCTGCTCCAATCATTTTAGAGTGTCTCAAATACTCTTTATTTCCTTTAATCCGATGTTCGATATCCGCAATTTAGGATATGAGTAATCCGGATTCGAGCGGGAAAATGCTACTTTAGGTATAAAACGTGTTTCCTATTAAAGGTAACTCCATATCCAAGCGTCGAACCTAAAATTTCTGATTAACGATGAAGAAATACTTATCACTCCCACCACAATATCAGGGGCGTATGTATCTTGTTGCATGCAGTGTCATATGACATCGTTTCGTCAAAATCTTTTACTAGATATATATAAAAAAAAATAAAAATATTGAGAATAAATACTTTATAAAAATATGACACTATTTATCGTTATAGTAATTTATTCATTAGTCCACTTTTAAAAATATTGTAACACCACTTATGAAATATTATGTATACGCCACCGCACAACCTCTAATGGTAAATACTCTTTAGTCTACGAATGCATAATTGAGCCCACTTCAATATCAAATAAAAAAGAATATACCATACATTTTATCCTATGATTATGCCACTTTAGCAATGTGACTCATGATTCTTTTTTTTTTTTTTTTGGTAACTAACTTTTTATTACTCACTAATAATAGCTGTACAAAGAACCGTAGCTAGCTAACTCAGCTAGCTAACATATTTACAATGGATCTCATATCTCTTCCTAGGCTTCTATTTAGAATCCATATCTATGTACTATCTCAGCTATTCTAGGAGGAGCTCGCACACAACATACGCATGCAATCTCCTTTGCTATTCTTTCCCACTCTACACTTGTCTTCTCTCAATCCATATGCAGTGTACTATCTCTGTGTATACCATCTTGAAGAGTTGGGCTTCTCTTGATTTTCCTTTAGCTCTCCTGGTCACTTCCTGCACATGTTGTTTCCAATCCCACACTGCTATGTTTTGGCTATGTGTCCATTGCATTATCTTGTTCATCATTGCCTTCATGTAGTCACATTTCACATAGAGATGATCTCTAGACTCCTCTGCTTGGTGGCATATGTTGCACTTGTTCTCTATCACCATACCCCATCTATTCAGCCTATCTGATATTAGTAGTCTATTCTGCATTTAAAGCCAAAGTGTAAATCGAGCTTTTGGTCTTCCAGCATTTCCAAACATCATACACTTCCATGAAATCCTGGGTTGTTCTCCCAGCAAATGTAGATAAATTTGATTAATGACACTCTTGCCTGTGCACACATGTATACTTTCCTGCTCTAGGATATTCTTTGCTTCCAGGATTTTCCTCACCGTCCAGCTTGCTTGTTTTGGCACTGTTACATGCTCCATCTATTGTCCTTTTAGATAGTATGTATGTATCTAACTTATCCACAACTTGTCTTTTTTACTTGCAAGATCCCAATACAACTTTATTATAGTTGCCTTGTTCCATAGTCTTAAGTTTATCAAATTCCATCCTCCACTACTTTTTAGAGAACAAACTTTGTCCCAGCTGACCAATGCTTTCCTTGTTATTACATTGTTGTCTGTCCATAAGTAGCTCCTGCAGAAACCTTCCACTATTTTCATCACCTTTGCTGGTAGTATAAAATATTATGCCTAATAGGATTGAACACCAAATAGCACACTTCTTATCAGTTGAGCTCTTCCTGCATAGGATAGTTTGTTTGCTGTCTATGATGTAATTCTTGCTACTATCTTCTCAATGAGGGGTTGCCACTGCATTAGTGTTAGCTTCTTTGTAGATAGAGGAACTCCCAAATACTTGAATGGTAGTGCTCCCTTTGTGAATCTCAGTTGGCTCAGTATCAGCACTTGTTCAACCTATGGTACACCTCCAAAATAAATGAAGCTCTTTCTTAAATTTGCTTGCAAACCTGATGCCTTTGAGAACTGGTTGAAACTATGTTGTACTTCTGTTACTGAAGAAACATCACCTCTTGAGAATATCAGCAGGTCATCAGCAAAACATAGGTGGGTTATTTCCAGCTTTGCACATCTAGGATGATAGTGAAATTCTTTTTTCTCAGTCATCAACTTTAAGTTGCGACTCAGATATTCCATTGCAATTGTAAACAGGAAGGGAGATACAAGATCTCCTTGCCTGAGTCCCTTTGCAGTATTGAAGAGGTCTGTTGGTTCACCATTCACCATAATAGTATAGTTCACAGTCTTTACACATTCCATCACCCAAGCTATGAATTTACCAGGGAATCCCAGCAGGTTCATAATTTGTTCCAAGTAGCTCCATTCAACCGAGTCATAGGCCTTCTGGAGGTCTATTTTAATCATACATCTCAGTGATACATGCTTCCTTGTATAAGCTTTGATTAATTAATGGGCCATGATGATGTTATCTCCTATTCTTCTCCCTGGAATAAACCCAGCCTGAGATTCATAAATGATGCTATCAATTACTTTTTGTAGCCTTGCTGCTAGTATCTTGGAGATAGTTTGTATAGCACTGTGCAACATACTATTGGCCTATATTCTTTGATTGTTGTTGGATTGTCAGTCTTTGGGATCAGGGTAATGGCTGTGCAATTAATGGCTCTATACATTCTTCCAGTTGAGAAGAACTCCCTCACTGCTTTAGTCACCTCTTCCCCAATGATGTGCCATGCTTTTTTGAAGAAGACAACATTATATCCATCTACTCCTGGAGCTTTGTCATCCCCTGTGGATCTTGTATATTAGCCTGATAGACTGTATTCCCATGTAGTCTATCCATTGAACACAACAATGCATTAAAATCCCCTAACACTAGCCAAGATACTGTAATGCCTTGAGCTAGTGTTTTCAGGGATTCCCAGAGATCCTTTCTTTTTTCATTAGTGTTGAACCCATAGGTAACAGTAATCACACACTCTAACTCTGTAGTGTGTCCTCTTACTTCACAGTGAATCATTTGTGCTCCTTCTGCTTTCTTATTTACTTGGTACCTATTAGTGTCCCATAACACCCATATTCGACAATTACTAGCAGTTGAGTAGTTATGTAACCATCCCCATCTTGGGCTATATTCTTACTTATAGCCCCAGCCTTATTCTCCTTAACTCTTGTTTCTACTAGAGCAGCTATTCCTATTTTTTTATTTTCAATATATTTCTTACTTTCTTCTGCTTATATCTCTTATTCAATCCTCGTATGTTCCACACAAGCCAAGTCATATTGATCGTTTTGTTCTACCTCCTATATCAGGAGGTTCTGATTGATCCCCTTTCACTTCTATCACTTCTCTATCCAATACTCCAAACCCATTCTTCACTGGAACTGAGCCTAGTACTGGGAAATTGATGTCATTTAGTTCTGGGCTTGCTCTTGCTCGTGTTTGTTTCCACTGGGGTTGTGTCCTTCTGTTGCACTTGCATATTGGTCTTCACCACCCCTGAATTCCGCCCTGCTTCTGTGACTCTTATCATTGCATTTGTTTCCACCTTTTGATGATTGTCTTGATTAAGATTTGGCAGATATTCCTCTTCCATATGCTGCTTTACTTTTCCTTTGTCTTTAGTAATCCATTGCTGCACTATTTTCTTTGTTTCCCTCTTTTCTTTCGTTTGATCCTTATGTTGTTGGTCCTGCCTTCTACCTTCCTGTTGACACTTATGCCCAATGACTTGGCATTTTTCATAGAACATTGGCTTCCAATCATAAATGATTGCTTGTAGGAATACTCTCCCATTTGGATCCTCCACAGTTATCTCATCTAACTGTGGTTTAGTCACATCAACCTCATTTAGCATCCTTGCATAGGATACTCTGATTTGCTTAGCAGTACATTCATCTACGTACATGAGTGTTCCAATTGAGCTGGCTATCCCGCTAAGTGAATTATTCTCCCAACAATTCAGTGGTAGCTTAGAAAATTTGATCCACAAAGGAATTTCTGTTGGAAACTCCTTCTCAAAATTGAAATCTGTTGTCCATTGCTTGAGAATAATAGGTCTATTGTTGATAGTATATGGGCAAGAATACAGAATCTCCTGCATATCTTCTCTTGTTTTGAATTTGATTATGTAATAGCCCTCCTCATGCATATACAGATCTAGTTCTGGAATAGCATTCCAATTTAACTCTATATACCTCTTCATAGTATTATAACCCGACATGTCCCCAATTACATATGCAATTAGAGCCCCTTTCCATTTCTCAGTTTCTCTATCAACTTCATCCTTATCCAATTTTATAATTATTTGACCATTGACAATCTGTAGTGGGATATAGGTTAGGGCCATACCATTTTCAGCAGCCTTATTCTTAGCAAATAGGTTAACCCACGTTTGAGTGCCTTCCTTCTCTGCCTGCTTATTCTCCTCCCCTGCTGGAATTACAGTTTCATTGCTTTGTTTCACTGGTGGGATAGTGATTTCCTTTGTCTTCTCTATTTCTAGATCTGCTCTTTCCTCTGGTGTTGCTGGGCTCAATTGGAGCTTTTTCATCGCTCCAGTTGATGATTCTCCTTGGTTCCCCTCTTTAGATCTCCTTTGTTCACGGGGGAATGCTGGTATTTCTTCATCAATGTTCTTGGGTTCTGAGCTACGAGTTCCTACTGAGCTCCCGATGGTGATGATCGGTACTTTTTTTGGGTGACCTCTCCCTCTTCCTCGTCCTCTTTCGCGTCCTCTAGCCCCTGCCATGGACACACCGGCATAGGTTAACTATCTTACGCCGAGAGCATATGTAACTCAGGTTCATGGTTAAATATTTAATGAATTTTTAACATATATATATATATATATATATATATATATAGAGTATACGTAATTAGTTTATATATTTTTTATATTTGGCTAACCTCTCAAATTATGGTTTGACCGATCTGCCAAATATGTTGAAAAAGTCTATTATTTTACTCATACGAAATAACTTTTCATCTTAAAGACGTCCCAAGATATGAACGTATAATTGTACTAAATGAATCATGGCTTATCAGGATAATTTATCACCAACATTCCATGTGTGATGACCCAAAGGGTCATCTTGTGAATTAAGATTTTATTCCGGGTCTGTTAGACTTAAAAAATTTATTTTTACTCACCTCGATTTGTATGCACAGTCCGAGCGTAAATCCGGAAAGCCTTTATGTGAAAATTTATGAAGTAATAATTTTGGGATTTTAAATTGATTTTTAGTTGACTTTGGTCAACGTTTTGAGTAAACGGACTCGGATCCGTGTTTCGACATTCCAAGAAGGTCCGTATAAAATATGGAACTTAGGTGTATGCCCGGAATCGAATTCCGAGGTCCCTAACTCGAGAAATGAATTTTTGATGAAAATTGTAAGACTGAAATTCTATGCATTTAAAGAAATTGATTAATGTTTGATCTCGTTGGTATCGGGTCTGTATTTTGGTTTCGGAGCCCGGTACAAGTTTAATATAATATATAAGTCATGTCTGTGAAATTTGGTAGAAATCGGAGTTGATTTGACGTGATTCAGACGTCCGGTTGAGAAGATAGTAGTTTTTGAGGAATTCATGAGTTTTGGTGCTAAATTCATAGTTTTAGGTGTTATTTCTGTGATTTGATCACACGAGCAAGTTCGTATGATGTTTTTAGACTTGCGTGCATGTTTGGTTTGGAGCCTCGTGGGCTCGGGTGAGTTTCGAATAGGCCACGGGATGTTTTGAACTTAGAAAATTTTGCTGGTATAACTGAACCTGTTGCAGGCCTCTGATCTCGCAATTGCGAGATCAGGCATCGCAAATGTGAACCAAGCAGGTATGGCAATTGCGAGTTTTTTTTATCGCAATTGCGAAGAAAGCCTAGGCTAGCAATTCTCGCAATTACGAAGGGTCAGTTGTCGCAAATGCGACATAATATTCGCATTTGCGAAGGCGGCGGAAATGTGAAGGTTCTCGCATTTGCGATGAACCCTTCGCATTTGCGAGCTTCGCAATTGCGAAGCTCAGGTCGCAAATGCGACATCTGCAGCTTATTAAAATGACTTTTGGACGGGAATTTTCATTCATTTCCCAAATTTTCAAGACCTAAAACACAAGAGGCAATTTTCCAAAGACCATTCCTTCCCCAAATTATAGGTAAGTGATTCTAAACTAGTCTCTTTCAATCTTTTACATCTTATAACAAGATTTCAACCTAGAATCTAGAATTTTTATGGTGAGATTAGAATTTTTGTGTAGAACTTAGGAATTTCGAAATTTGGGGATTTAGACCTCGAATTGAGGTCGGATTCCAAAACCAATTATATATCGTGACTCGTCTCGGAATGAGTGTTCGGATTTCGTAAGTTTTTCCGAGATTTGAGATGTGGATCCCACTGCCGAATATTTTAATGAATTTCGGATTTTATCCGAAAAATTAGTAAATTCATATGGAATTAATTCCTATGATTCGTATTGAGTATATTGAATTATTTGTGAATAGATTTGAAGCTTTCAGAAATAAATTTAAAAGGAAAAGCTATGGTTGAATAATTGATTGAAATTTGCAAAGCGAGGTAAGTGTCGTGGTTAACCTTGACTTGAGGGAATAGAACCCTTAATTTATTTGTTATGTGAATTGCATGTGAACGACGTATAGGCGAGGTGATGAGTGTCGTCAAATTAATTATTTGCCTGCTTACTTGAAAAATCATAAATTATTTTAAATCATAAATTAATTATTATAATAATTATTTTCTCTCCTATTCTTTCTCAAATATTAATTCTTGAATTCCTGCATTAATTGTTACATGCTATTTGAATTATGTATTTTAATTATTATTTGACAGTTAACATATTAAATATTAAACTACCTATTTTCTCTATGATTTTCATAATAAATTGTTATTTGTCATTGTTTGGTTCATAAATAAATTATAATTATTGTGAGCCTTGATGCTTAATAATTTTTTATTGGACGTGGTATTTATTGGAGTAAGTTTTATTACATTTATGAGTTATTTAAAATTATATTAGGGGAGCGGGTTGCATGCCACAACGGAAATGAAAGTATAATATATATATATTGGGGGATCGGATTGCACGCCGCAATAGACTTATTTAAAAGTCAATATTGGGGGATCGGATTGCACGCCGCAACAGACTTATTTAAAAGTCTATATATATACTTGATTGAAATAAATATATGACAGACTTGATTAAAAGGAATATATTGGGAGAGCGGGTTGCACACTGCAACAGAATTGAATGTGAATATATTGAGAGAGCGGGTTGCATGCTACAACAGAGTTTGTTGAAATAATAATGGATTATGACTGCTGAGTTGGCTTCAATTATTATAAATGAATTACCTGATTTATTTCTATTATTTGTTATTGTTATTAATATTGCGTATAGGTTAATGCAAGTGAACCGCCTTAGCCTCGTCACTACTTCGTCGAGGTTAGGCTCAACACTTACCAGTATATGGGGTCGGTTGTACTGATACTATACTCCGCACTTCTTGTGCAGATTTCGGAGTTGGTCCCAGTGACGTACCATAGACTTGCTCGGATTTCAGCTACCAGAGGAGACTTGAGGTATATCTGCATGGCATCCGCACTTCTGAAGTCCCCGTCTATTTTACTGTAGCTGTGTATTTATTTCCAGACAGCTTTATTTTATTCAGACCTTTATTTGTATTTACTCTAGAAGCTCGTGCACTTGTGACACAAATTCTGGGATGGTATTTAGACATCGTTATTTTTATGGGTTATTTCACTATATTTCAAACTTTGCTTCCGCATTTGTTTCTTTGATTATTAATAATTTAAAGATTATTTAAAAATTAGTTAATATTATTTTAACATTGGCTTGCCTAGCAAGTGAAATGTTAAGCGCTATCACAATCCGAAGGTGGGAATTTCGGATCGTGACATCATGAGATCCGATCACTTGTCCAAAAAGGTGGAATGTAAAAGTTTTCAATATTGATCTTGGGTAAATAGTTATTAGTAATGTATGTTAACACCAAACTAAATATTATACTTTAAAAATTAACAAAACAAAATGAAAAAATATATATGTAAGACAGATATTTTATATTAATTAGATTGGTGTAAACACTAGGTATGAGTAAACTTTTAGATTCTGTAATTAAGTGTCTATGTCAGAAAATATTTACATTCGGTAGCCGAAACAGTATATAAAATTTGTATAATTTTTGTATATAACATATAGAATATATATATATATACAAAATATACAAATAAATATAAATTTTTGGCTATTATTTTGAGAGATACAATGTCATTTTTCCAAATTTTTATTCTTTGTCTTGTGTGTAATAAACACGGATCGCTTAAAGTTGACTTCTTGTCTTAGATGCGTATATATGTTCTAGACTCCAGTCATATTCATAGGATTCTTTCCTTCTGTCAAAGATTTGATTTGAAAATTCTTTCTTTATTAAATTAAAGCTAGCTAAATATGCAAACCTCTATCATTTAAATGGATTCTTCTTATTGTACATAGTATCTGAATGGGAAAAAACGAGTAGTCCTACTTTTTCTAGAGGATTTGCTTTTCTTTCTTTTTTTTGGTTTCCTACCTGTTATTCGGTACTTGTATTGGGACACGGCTAAAATTGAATTCGTACTGAAAAATCTCACATTAGGGGTAAAGTGCTCCATAACAAAGGCGACTCTACACCCAGGGCTCGAACCTGAGACCTCTTGTTAAGGATGAAAGAGTACTTACCACTAGGGGCGTTCAAACCGAACCTGAAAATCGCACCAAATTGAAAAATTATATCAAACCGGTTAAAAATTCCGATAAGGTTTGGTTTAATTCGGTTTGGTATTTAGTTAAAAACTTGAACCAAATCAATATATAAATATATAATTTTTATTTATACTTTTAAGACTTTATATAGAATGTATTTTAAAAAATGTCTAGAAATATTTGGGATCCTTTCATGGGATGTAATATTTAATAGAACTATTAAATGCATTTATTTTTATTTACTTTAAATAATGAGTTGTATCACTTTCTTATCAAGTTTTATTGAAATGAGTCAATCATCTCTTTGTTCTTCCATATTCCATATTCAAATTTGAATGGTATTTAGATAATTTAAAATTAAATAGAAAATATCACATATCATATTGATTTTTTTGTTTAATTATTAAATTCGGTTAACCTTGAAACGAAAAATTATTGTTAGATGACTAAGAAAATAACTGTCACGTATTACTATAAAATTCTCCCATAAAAATATTTTAATATATCATATATTCGTCAAACTTTTAAATTTTTACTAAATATATATTCACATATCAAAACTTTATCTAAAACTATAATAAATTAATATTGAAATAATATTCTCACGTAATAAAAACCCGAAAAATTCGATAAAATCGAGCCAATCCAAATTGATAAAATCCAATAGTTAGTTTGGTTTGGTTCGTTACTTATCGTTTCACCATTGCCTTTATTGGTTACATGATTTGCTTGAGAAATGGTCACTTTGACAATGAAATCATTGTGACAAAAACGCTTTCCACCTTGGAGCCCCATGCATCATACATTAGGTCAAAGTATAGAAACTAGACCCACACAAATGCTTTACGTCCAATCATTTTGGGTATCATTTTGGGTAACGCTTGCAAATCAATATTTTCACATATTTGATTGTGAGTTACAATTATAGCTTTCATATTTGTTTGTTTCCTCAATTTGGCTTTGAATTCGAAGGTTCCTATGTTATGATCTGCATCGTTTTTACTCTTAACAAGTATTAGTCTTAGGGTACGTATTTTGTGCATGTACCTTGTATCGATAATATAATATTTTTAAAAATTATATAAATATTATTAAATTTTGTATATCTTATGTGCAATTATTCTGTCTCATCCGATAGTTTTTAAAAATTTGATGTTGAGTTAAAACGTATAATAATTATGAATATTGGGATAAATTATACCTAATAATAGTATTTAATAGGATTTGTATTTGTATATAACCAGAGAATGAAACATAATTTTTCACAAAAAGTTTTTCTCTATATTTTTCTTTTTTTATTGTTATTAAGATAATTAAATTATATAAAATTAATTAGTTTTAATTTTATGATAAGTTATAAATCTATAATTGAGAATAAATAAACCATAGGAGTGCCAACTGATATTATACAAGATATTAATATTGAAACTTATATAATTCAAAAAATAATTTAATGTATAAAATTTAGTTGCTTTAAAACTTTTAGTCTCTCAGTATAATTTTTTTAAAACTACATAATAAATACATTAAGATATGTTAAGTTATAGTAAAAGTTAGTATCAAACATGTAAGTTTTTGAAATTGATAAATATTAATAGCAAGCTTAGATTGTTAAATAAAACAGATAAATACGATATAAGAGCCAAAGAATTTAAAGTAAAACAAAGTAAAATTAAGAGAGATATTCAAAACCATATGAGAAAATATTCGTTAAAATATTATAAGGAGTAATAGATAATACATTAATAATGAGTACGAAACATACTTTTATTTTTTATACACGGAATATCAGTTCCTATTATTTATTACGTACTTAATCCATAGAATATTTTTACATAAAATATTTGATCAATTTATTCTTTGTCATGGATTCATGGTAAGTCCAAAAAATAAAAGAATAAAAATTACAGAGGACCTATAACAAACAAGACTAATGTCAAATTTGATTTGATTCTTTCAATTCCTTATTTACCGTTTGATTCAACACCATAAAGAAAGTATAAGTTATTGAAAGTTTCTACGTTGGGTTTTATATATTACTTAATTACTATGTACTATGCTTATCTTATAGCTCTATAAGGTAAATCTTTAATTAATATTTAATTTTTAAATATTAGAATTTCTTACCTAGTAGTTCAAATAAGGTAATTATTTAATATGCAAGATTTTTAGTTGATTTTAAAGTCTTAATAAAAATTAGAATAATTAAATAACTATTTTGCCTAATGTGAAATTAAATTTAAAAGGACAAAAAAGGTGAACATTTCGTTAAGAGCATTCATGCTTTTAGTATAATATAGATAGTTAGTTTTGGGAAAGACATAAAGGAAGTCCTAGCAATTTTAAGAAAACAGAATAATTAAAATTTTAAACATTTACTTACAAATGTCAGTTAACTAGTACTTCCTAAAATAGAATTTAAATTATATATATACTAATTATGATTTTTTTTCTATATCAATATAATTTCTTATCGTATAGATTTAATTACTTTAAATATGATTTGATTGTGTAAATATTTTCTTATATCCCCTATACTTAGAACTTACACTCAATATAATGTTGAGGTTAAGATAGGGGAAAAGGTCCAAAAATGATCTTGTGGTATTCGAAATGGATCAATTATAACCCCCGTTTAAATTTGAGTCCAAAAATGACTCTGCCGTTATAAAATGGGTCTAATAATGCCCTTGTGTTATTCAAAATAAATCAATTATAACCTTCATTTAAATTTGAGCTCACTAATGACCCTGCCATTAAAGAATGGGTCTAATACTGCTATTTTCCTCATTCTTTAATGGCAGGGTGCAAATGAATATTTAAAAACCGACTAAACCGACATAATCGTACCGTGCCGAACCGATTTTTAGTTTTTTTTTTAATAAAACCGTATGTTTTTATATAAATCTATAACTGTACCGATAATTATGGTAGATTTTTTATTTTATAAAAATAAACCGAAAAAATATTGAACCGTACGGTTCAATATTTGCAAAATATATATTTTTAATCTTTTCAGTTTTTTTAAAGTATTTATTTTTGTAAAAACTGGAAAAAAAATATTTTTTTAAAAATACTTTTAAAAACTGAAAAATATTTATTCTGTAAAAACTAAAAAAAGAAAAGAATTTGCAAAATATATATTTTTAAGTCTTTTCAGTTTTTTTAAAGTATTTTTTTTGTAAAAACTGGATTTTTTTTTAAAAAAACTGAAAAAAAACTCTCCTAAAGCAGTGGACTACATATGCATTAGTTTTAAAAAAATAAAATATTTTGCAAAATCTTTTTTTTTCAATTTGACGGTTCAATATTTTTTCGGTTTATTTTTATAAAATAAAAAATCTACCATAATTATCGGTACAGTTATAGATTTATATAAAAATATACGGTTTTATTAAAAAAAAACCTAAAAATCGGCACGGTACGATTATGTTGGTTTAGTCGGTTTTTAAATATTCATTTACACCCCTAATCATTACTGACTGAGGGAAATAGCAGCATTAGACCTATTCTTTAGCGGCAGGGTCATTAGTGAGCTCAAATTTAAATGAGGGTTATAATTGATCCATTTTGAATAACACAGGGGCATTATTAAATCCATTTTATAACGGCAGGGTCATTTTTGGACTCAAATTTAAACGGGGGTTATAATTGATCCATTTCGAATACCACAAGATCATTTTTGGGCCTTTTTCCTTAAGATAATAAAAAAAAATGGCAGTCGTGTGCATTAAACTCCCGCTATGTTCGGGGTCCGAGGAAGGATCAGACCACATGAGTTTATTGTACGCAACATTACCCTACAATTCTGCAAGAGACCGTTTCCACGGCTCGAACCCATGACTTTTTGGTCACATGAAAGCAACTTTACCAGTTACGCCAAGGCTCCCCTTCATTGAGGTTAAAGATACATGAAAACAAAATTCGTAACCATGAACCCCCAACCCCACCCCCAATTTGGTTTTTAAAGGGAGAGTTGTGAGGGGATAAATACTTACCTGCACTTAATATTTACATTATTTACATCAAAATATGTTATACATTTATTGATTTGATGAAGAAAAGTCTTAGAGTAACGGTAAAGAGTTTCAACCGTAGAATTAGCCAAGCCAATTGATACTTACATTAGGGTATGCTGCCTATATCACATTCCATGAGGTGCAGTCCTTTTCTAGACCCTGCGTGAACACGAAATATCTCATGCATTAGATTATTTTTTTTAAAATTTGATGTAAATATCGAATGTAGATAAATTTTAAAACTATGGTCTTAGGGGTCGTTTGGTTGGAAATAAATTATTTCGAGAGATTAATTATCCCGGTATTATTTATCCTAAAACTAGTTATCCCACCCTTCCATTAGAATAAAAAAATATTGCAATTCCGGAATAACTAATTGTGATTTTATCCCAACCAAATATGAGATAAACTATCTCAAATTTAATATGGGATTAGTAAAATTAAATATCACTACAGGGGACGCGTACAGTGAACGCACGTGCAACCAATATGGTCGGAGCCAAAGAAGCACTCGGACTCACTACACTCTTCTCTACTCGTTTCGTTTACTCTTCTTTGGTGTACGTAATTGGTTGGTGGTCAACATATGTCAAGATTTTGAAGGTCAATCTTTTTTTTTCTTTTTTCTCAGCTTTCTTCTATTTTAGTTTTCCCTTTTCATACTCATCTATGTTTTATAGGAAACTGATGTATTTTGTTTTTTTTGTCCATTTTAATAAGAATATTCTTCCGTCTCACTTTGTTGTGTATTTATATTTCCTTACTAGTTTGTTCTAAAATAATATATTTTTATATTTCTTTAGTTAGAAATTTTTATATTCATACAGATGCTACAACAAATTTAAAATCACAAGTTTAAATTTTTTTATAGTCACATAAATATTATGAAATATTTAAGATCGTAAATTTCAAAATATTTTTTTAATTAAACTTTGTGCTAAGTAAAACTACGATAAACAACGTGAAATGGAGGGAGTAACACTTTATCAAATTTCGAAACTCTTTAACTATAAAGTTTTTATTTAGCTTTTAATGATAAGGGCATCTCAATACACAAAGCATCCCGCATTCATGCAGAGTCTAGGAAAGAGTCACACCCCAAGAAGTATAATGCAGACAACCTACTTTTACGCAAGTATTAATAACTCATTTTACGGTTCGAACCCGTGACCTATAAATGTCATGATGAGTTTCAATTCACAAGATCAAAATAATATTTTTTAAAGTATTTGTTAAGTCCTTTCTTTTTTTAAAAATTTCGTACCTAGTCAGCCTTCACCACATAAAATGAAAGTATATATGACAAATTCTATGAGGATGTTTGGATTGGTTTTTAAACTGGTCAAATAAGCTTTTAAGATCTTTTTATCTTTTTTTAATATTTGGCAAAGTTAAAAAATGCTTAAGTAAGTTAAACTTGCTTAAAATAAGCCAAAAGCAATATACTGGGCAAGCCCAACTTATTGCCTTTTGACTTAAAAACTATTTCTGCTGAAATAAAGTCACTTTTTTTTAAGTCAATCTAAACGGGCGTTATATGTATGCTTTCTTAGGGGTGTTCATAAAAATCCGAAAAACCGAATCAAACCAACTAAAAAATCCGATCCTTTTACGATTTGGTTTGGTTATGGTCTTGAATTTTAAAAACCGACCAAATTTGATTTGGTTTTGATTGTAATAAAAAAATAACCAGAAAAAATCGAACCAAACCGAATATAGAAATAGCTATTTAAATTTTTTTATTATATATATATGTATATTGTTATACAAAGTTTCTAAAATTTAATGTTATATTTTAATAGTTTGCACTTTTAGTCTAGTTTTTTGCTATTATAATAATCTAGTTCTTTGCCTTTACATTATAGTTTGATTAATAGTTTTCTGTCGCTAGGTACATGAATTTATTTCATGTTGAAAATAATTTATTTATAATTGAGTCCTAAAATTATTCATCACTATTTGGTTCAATTATCATCAATATATCTTGATAAGTGATAGATTTCTCAAAGAGCAATTGGTGATGTTATGTTGAAAATATAATTGCTTGAATATGTGTTTGGTAATGTATGTCTCATATTTAAGATAAAATCGATAAATAACCGAAAAAATCGAAAAACCGAAAAAATCCGATATACACCGAATCTATAAAAAATCGACTTAATTGGTTTGGCTTGGATCCAATATTTGAAAAATCGATTTACTTGGTTTGATTTATTTTTAGAAAAAAAATCGATTCAAACCGAACCATGAACACCCCTATTTGCAGGTAGACTCGCTCTTATCTGCAACTAAATCTGCTTCTATATCCTCCTCTTTTATCTTAGGGGGATTTCTAATACCAAAATCTAGAAAATTTGCAAAATAAGTCCTCAACCAACGTTTTTCAGTTGCTAACTCAGTTTGTCCCCACTTAACTAGTCTACAACCTATCCCATGAAAATCAATGCACCGTCCGCTCCAATCTCCTCTTATAGTCTTCTCCCTCATTACATTCTCCCCACTGACCCACCACCCATTATTATACCCTTTTAGCATGAGTTTAGTTCCATTCTATAACTATAAATACTATCATTTGAGTGAAGCCAAAATGTAACTACGTGAAGTGCAAGAACCTCATCATCCACACTCCAAGAATCTTTAAAAACTACCTACAAACATGAGGCTCTTAGCTGGAAATTTCAAATCAAATTGCAACATAATACACTCCTCAAATTATAACTTGCTTTTTACTAAAAAGCATTTGGGATTTGCACTTCCTACTTCAAGGTGCTCTACACTAAGAAAATCGAGTGCTCGTGGATTCAGGATCACGAGCTCGTGGAACCCAGGGTCGGGTCACTGCTCTGTCGGAGACAGAGCAGCTGAACTCCGACACCGGTGGATGGAATTCCAAGGTATCAAGAATTGGGAAGGTTTGCTTGATCCACTTGACGATGATCTCCGCAAGGAGATCTTAAGGTACGGGGAATTTGTGGAAGCAGCCTATCGCTGCTTCGACTTTGACGTGTCATCACCCACGCACGCCACATGTCGTTATCCTACGAGTTCGATGCTGACAGACTGCGGACTAGACACGAGCGGATATAAGGTAATCAAGAACCTTTATGCCACGTGTGCAGTTCAAATGCCAAGTTGGACTAAAAGGTTCCCGAATTTAGCATCCCCGTGCTCTAGCTGGATTGGTTACGTGGCAGTTTGCGAAGATGAGGAAGAGATCGCTAGGCTTGGGCGTCGTGACGTGGTGATTGCTTATCGAGGCACTGCCACCTCATGCGAATGGCTCGAAAATTTACGTGCCACGTTAACTTCTTTACCAGATGACATGGCACCGGAAAATTACGATCAACCCATGGTACAAAGTGGATTCTTGAGCTTGTACACAACAAAAAACGAATGTGATCAAAGTTTGCAGGACACAATTAGAGAAGAAATTGGCAACGTTCTTGATAAGTATAATGACGAGCCATTAAGTATAACTGTCACAGGCCATAGTCTTGGAGCTGCCCTTGCAACATTAACAGCGTACGATATAACTACAAAATTTAGTCACGCACCAATAGTAACAGTTGTATCATTTGGAGGGCCTAGGATAGGAAACAAAAGTTTTAGATGCCAATTGGAGAAAAGTGGTACAAATGTTCTCCGCATTGTCAACTCCGACGATCCAATTACAAAAGTTCCGGGGTTCGTGATCGACGGAGACGATGATGTGGCAGAAAGAGGGAGTGCCCACGTGGCGACAACAGGGCTGCCAAGCTGGCTTCAAAGATGCATGGAGGATACACAATGGGTATATGCTGAGGTTGGCAAGGAACTTAGATTAAGTAGTAAAGACTCTAAATTTAGCAAAGCTGGAGATGTTGCCACGTGTCACGATCTCAAGACGTATTTGCACTTAGTGAACAATTTTGTAAGTGAAAAGGATGTAGAGAAGCGAGATCAAGAAAGAAATGCGGCTTTAGTTTGACAAATCCTTTCTTTACTCGGTACAGAGAATAGGATATAGGACCAATGAATAGAAATAGGACCACACGTGAGTCTTCTTGAAAATCCACACATAAAATGTGTCAAGTGAAAAGGGTTTCCATTATTTTTGAAGGAGCCCTACTCTCGTTGCCTATACTCCATAGGTTAGCAATATTTTCAATGTATATAATATATGGTGATCAAGTTGTGGAAGTTAAATAGTCTGAATCTTATTTCTTGAGTTACATGCACGCCCTACGACTAGGTCTAGATAAGCCTAATATTTTTGCGGAATAAATGAAATAAAAATATAAATTTAACAACTAACTTTTCAATATACTACACAATATTCCCAAAATCCGGAACATCGTAAATCACAAACTACAGGAGGAAAATCTAGTGTCTCTATACATCAGAGTCTATCAAAAAAAAATACAGAAGATAATGGACATGGGAAAGAGTAGAGGGGGACTCCGAGGTCTGCGAACGCGACAGATATACCTTGAAGTCTCCAAAGTTGTCCCTACTCACTGATAGTGCGACTCATAAGGAGTACCTGGATCTGCACATGAAAAATATGTGCAGAAGAATAGCTTGAGTACACCACAGTCGGTACCCAGTAAGTGCCAAGCCTAACCTCGGTCGAGTAGTGACGAGGTCAGGTCAAGTCCCTACTGGTATATGTATAATAACACAAGATAAAATGAAATCCCGCAGTAAAATAAAGACTGAAATTTAACCAGAATGAAATCATAGAAGACAATAACTCAGTACACATATATAACAACATGGGATTTCTCGAGATACCGTCTCTTAGTCCCAACGTAAATGTGCAGAACAGGGGGATCTCTCGGAATACCGTTTCGTAGTCCCAAAGTAAATATGCAGTACATGGGGATCTCCCGGAATACCGTTCCGTAGTCCCAAAGTAAATATGTAATACATAGGGATCTCCCGGAATACCGTTCCATAGTCCCAAAGTAAATATGCAGCCAAACAATAGAATTCAATAGTTACGGCACGAAATTCTACAGTTCAACCTAAGTACAAGTTAAGGAAAGACAGGTAAATTCACTAAACATGCTGCACATAGTTCAAGTAAACATTTAAGACAAGTAGGCATGCTATTCTAGTCTAGCCGGATACCACACATTCTGATGGAACTCAAATAAGAAGAAAATCAGGTTATTGCATAGTAGAAAAATCGGGGTTTTACACAATTAGCCCGTGTACGTACTCGTCACCTCACGTACACGATGCTCATATATCAAAAACAGTACAAATCCTATGGGGAGTTCCCCCCACAACCCCCACAAAGTTAGGCAAGTCACTTATCTCGAACCAAGTTCAATCAATCGGTAAGAATGCCTTTTTCACGAATATCCGATTCTGAATAGCTCGAATCTAACCAAAATAATTTGATACAGTCAACAAAAATTATAGGAATCAATTTCATAAGAATATACTACATTTCTCAATACAAACCTAAAATTAACTCAAAAATCGCCCGTGGGCCCATGTCTCGGAATCCAGCGAAACTCACAAAATTCGACAACTCATTCAATTACTAGTCCAACCATACCAGGTTCACTCAAATCGGACTCCGAATCGATACCGAAATCTCAAAAATTCATTTCTATGAGATTTATAAAATTTTCTCAAATTTCCATCTCAATACACTAATTAAATAGTGAAAATAATGATATATTTGTGTATATTGACCAAATCTGAGTTAGAATCACTTACCCAAATATTTTTCCTTGAAAATCTATCAAAACTCGCCTCTCCTCAAGCTCCAATTCGTCAAAAATGGCATATGAGACGAAGTCCCCTGTTTTATAATTTTGTCCAGGCAGCCCTCGGTCCTGCCTCGATCCTGACCCTCGATCAAGGCTTCGACCATGGCCCTCGATCCTGGGCCTCGATCATAGCTTCGATCCTGACCCTCGATCATGGCCTTCGATCATGGCCCTCGATTCCGGCCTTCGATCCTGAGTCTCGACTCTGGCTTCGATCCTGGCTCTCGACCCTGGCCTTCGATCCTGGCCCTCGACTCTATGCTTCGATCCTGGGCTCGATTTCTGTATTTCCAGCAGAAGAAATTGCAGCGGCTGTTTAAGTCTAACTTTTGATCCGTTAACCATCCGAAACTCACCCGAGGCCCTCGGACCCTCAACCAAATACACCAACAAGTCCTAAAATATCATACGAACTTATTTGAAACCTCAAATCACATCAAACAACGCTAAAATCAAAATTCACACCCCAATTCAAGCTTAATAAAACTTAAGAATTTCCAACTTCTACATTCGATGTCGAAACCTATCAAATCAAATCCGATTGACCTCAAATTTTGCACACAAGTCATAAATGACATAACTGAGCTATGAAAATTTTCAGAACTGGATTTCGACCCCGATATCAAAAAATTAACTCCCCGATCAAGCTTCCAAACTTAAATTCCTATTTTAGCCATTTCAAGCCTATTTTAATTACGAACTTCCAAATACAATTCCGAGCACGACCCTAAGTCCAAAATTACCATACAGAAATGTTGGAATCATTAAAATTCTATTTGGGGGTCGTTTGTACATAAGTCGACATCCGGTCACTATTTAAACTTAAGCTTTAAAACTTGAAACTAAGTGTTCCAATTCATTTCAAAACCTCACCGGACCCGAACCGACTACCCGACAAGTTACATAACATTTATAAAACACAGAATGAACAATACATAGGGGAGTAAGGGCTACAACTTTTTAAAACGATTGGCCAGGTCGTACAGGAAATTAAATAGTCTGCATCTTTCTTGAGTTACATGCAAGCACATGATATATTACAGTAGTGCGGAGGTTAATTTAAGATTTAAATTTTATAGGTTCAACCTTTAAGATTTTTAGCATTGAACCCAATATATTCTTAAAGTTATTGGTTCATATATACTATTTGTTGCAATTTGAATAGATTTTTACACACAAATTTATGCTTCACATCGAAAGTTGGCCTGGTCAATAAGAGGGAGTCATACTTTGGACTGCTTTTTTCAAAAGAAACTATCTGAAAGCCATTATGGGTTCAATTAAACCCGTCACTAACATGCTACATAAGCCCCTGCAGTAGGGCATAACTTCCTTCTTTCTGACCACAAATTAAAGGCACTAAAACATATGAACACAAAACGCGAAGCATGATACTTTTTCTTTTTAGTCCGTCAAGAAAAATATACACAAATATTTATAGTTCATTTTAGATCATAGGTTTTAAAAGTTTTTTTATTTAAACTTCGTGTCTAATCAAATATCCTCACTTAAATTAGGATGGAGGAAGTATACAGTGTATACGATAAAATTCGGTCTCAGAAGGTGAGTGAATTAGGAAGAAACATGTGTCAAGGATGATCAATCAGTAGTGATCCGGATACAAACTTGTGGCCGGATCACTACTAAAAAAATGGGAAAAACCAACCGATGTTGGTCGGTAATTGGCAAAAATCGCCCGATTCGTGGCAGTCGGTAATCGTAAGGTCGGTAGAGCTAACCAACCGAATTTGGTCGGTATTTTTCGACCGATTTCGGTCGGACAATTAAATTCCAAAAAAAAAAAACAATATGCCGAAAAAACCGACCGAAGTCGGTCGGTATTTTAGTTATGTAATTAAAAAATACATCATCTAGGAATTGAACCGGGGTCTGTACTGTGGCAGGATACTATTCTACCACTAGACCATTGGTGTATTTTGTTTTAAGACTGTCTTTTATTTCATTTATACTCTTTAATTGTATTTTTGGGCGAAAATAACCGACCGATGTCGGTCGATTTTATTAAAAAATAAAATTACCAACCGAATTCGGTCGGTTTTTTAAAATGACTGGTCGAATCAGTCGGTTTTTATAATATTAATTTTAATTTATTTTAAATGAAAAATCGACCAAAGTTGGTCGGTTTCTTGAAAAACAAATTCGCGGGAAGCAAAAATAATTTCTCACATTTTTGCGCCAAAGAAAACCGACCAAAGTTGATCGGTTTCGTAAAAAAAATATAAAAAAAGATATTTTGAAAAAACCGATCGGCCGTTTTTTGACATTGATCGAAGTCGGTTAGTCCACCACAATCGATTTTTGCCGAATTTCTAGTAGTATATAAGATGCAGTTCAAAATATGACCGTTGTAGAAACGTTACGGAAGACCCATACCTTTATTAGCTTGTATTACCTTTTATTACTCTTTATTATTACTCTTTAATTACCTTTTATTGTAGCATTAATATTGGTAATTAAGCGAGCATAATTTATAATCATACACCTCATAGCTCTAGTATAAATAGAGGCTTTCATTCTATTATAAAGCATAAAGAAATACTGATAGCAAAAGACTAGTATTCTCTTTCTCAAACTTTATAAGTGTTGTCGAGATTTTTCATTTATTCCTGAACTCGGCGGAAATATTCTAAAGCCCAGACTTGTATTTTCTTCATTTATTTATATTTTAATTGCTTTGTTCTTTATTACTTTATTTTATTAATCAATTTAATTTACGTGTCTATAAATCACATTACAAATTAAACTGTACCGTTTTTTCGGTAAACATACCTGATCCAAACTATTGCCGCCATAAAATTGATAGCCACCACCTCTTTGTTGAGGTTTTTGTTCTGACACGAAGTCCTTACGTTGCACGTGTTATTACCTCTAACATATAGAGATGTCAGGATTTCTTCCCGATTTTGATTTGAGATTTAGTTTCAGAAACGATTCTTACAAAATTCGGTAGTAGGATTGCATGCATGCATGTAATTCAAGAAAGATCGCTAGAATTGCAAGAGACAGTAGATATACATTGGGGCGAATGTAATTTGAAAGTAGTGGGTTCATCTGAAATTAGTATTTTTGGCGCGGTATATAAATTGTATAAAAGTTCATTAGAAAGAGATTTAATAGATATAAATTTATAACTTTGAAAATATAATATATTTGATTTTATAGAACTTAAATTTTGAATTCGCCTCTGTATATACGTAAGAATATTGCTAACCTAGCTATGGCGCATAGGCAACGAGAGTAGGGATTCTCTAAAAATAATGGAAAACCCTTATCTCAAAATTAAGGATGAGATATTGAGGATCTTAAAAAAGAAAAGAGTGCGAACGTGGTTTGCACATTTTTTCCCCTCACACCTTTTTTATGTGTATTTTCAAGGAAGACTAATGTACCGAGTAAAGAAGATTTGTCAAATAAGAGCAGTAGTTGTTTCTTGTTGCTCTGTCTCTTCTGTACATCCTTTTCTCTGGCCCCGAGGGGTGCACAATATGAACCTACAAAATGTTGGATAGTATGTATATTGGGAGACAATATGTTCTTATCAGATATATGAGCAAAACCCAAATATGTAATATACCTGTTAAAAAAAAAGACATTTCTTACAAATATGTTTTCTTTTTATATATATATATATATATATATATATATATATATATATATATATATATATATATATATATATATATATATAATTGTCAGCCTTGAGAGTGTGTGTACATTCTTTCGTGACGTTTTCGCTTAGACGAATCTTCAAGAAACTTGCATGTATCGATTATAGTTGGAAATTAAATCAAGATTAATTCGTATTCTTACATCGTCTAGGATTTGGTATTTACTAGATATTTAATTTATGTCTAATTAGGATTCACAGCCAAAATTATGTATGAATAAACTTTTTAGATTCTAGTCAAATTTAATTTGTAGTATTATAAATAGGGGTGCCACTACATATTTTCTATTGTGGAGAGGTAACTATGATGTAGAGAGATTCAAGAGTTATATGAGTTGTGAAAAACCCTCATATCACGTTCTCTCCCTAGTTTAATAAATTTCTTCTATATAATCTTTGTTGAATTTTTTGCTTGTGCATGCCTAAATTATTCTTCGAGGTATTTCAATCCTTCAAATTTGTATCAGAGCCTGTGTGAGATTCTATCAGAGCCGGTAGGAGATCCAAAAGAAATATGGATACTCTATTACCTAATTGTCCCGTTTTTGTGTTTGATGGCAAAAGTAATTTTGAAACTTGATATCAACAGATGAAGAATTGTTTTAAGGATATTGGATTATGGTCCATCATTGATGAAGGATTTAAGGAACCCCTAGAAGGCACAACGTTGACAGGTGATGCAGCTACTCAATTGGAGAAGAAAAGACATTTAGATTATCAGGCACACTACTATCTCGCCATTAAGGTCGAATTGTATGTATCTAAAAAACATTTGCATGCAAAGTCATCAAAGGAGGTTTGGACAATCTTGGTGAAGTCATATAAAAAAAATTGTAAAGAAGGAGAAACTGCAAGAGTTTAGGAGTCAATTTGAGTTGGCTCGTATGAGACCAACAAAGTCTATCAAAGAATTTTTTATAAGAATCAAAGAAATAGTCGATGGTGTAAGGACCAATGGAGAAGTATTGGAAGAAGTTAAAATTGTTGAAAAAATATTGCAGTCTCTAATTTTAAAGTTTAGCAACAAGAAAGTTATTCTTGAAGCTACCAAAGATCTTAGCACTCTCGGAGTTGATGATTTAGAAGGTGAATTTGTGACATTTGAGATATCATTGAATCAAAAGAAAGATGAGACATTGGAGGAGGTATCACAAGAAAAAGATGATCAACCAAAAAAAAAAAGAAGACACATCAAAGATGACGAAAATAAATCAAGAAGGCCAAAATTTAGAAACAATGGAGAAAAGAAGAGAAGGTACATGTAATTTTTATTGTGATAGAGATTCTATTGAATACAAAGAGAAGTCAAATAATATTCAAATTGATCTGCCAAAAATTTCTCCAGTTGTTAAAAAGGAAGATTTGGTTGCAAGGGACGTTAGTCCAAAAAAGGTTGGTGTTTCAACAGAAAAATTATTTGATGGTATTGTAGATGAACCTAGTAATGAAAGAAGCAAGAGAGTTCATTGATGGTAGGCTATAATATCGTATTTTAGTCGCTTATTTCACTCTAAGTTACTGCACTTTTATTGTGTTTGAGCTTTAATTGATAGAGTTTTTCACTTATTATGTGTTTTATGCCTTATAGGAGTGATTCCAAGTTATGTAGATGTTATGAAATGAATTTGAGTGATCTGAAGCTTTGAAGTCTGAGTAAAAGCCCAAGGGATTAAGTCGGGATTGTGTTCGAGGGTCAAGAAACACATCTAGATATCAAAAAGAAAGGAAAATTCCGTACTTTGAGAAAGCCCCACTGCCACGGTGCGTGTACATTTTCCTGCTGTTTGTCAGAAATCAACTCTCTGGATTTCTCCACTAATGCCCCGAATCGCGCGTCGCCCTATGCGGCGCGCCTGTACAATTCTTACAGAGTGAAAATCCAATTTCAGCTAGGAGAAGGTGATTTCGTCTGGGCCCGACCCTACTTGGTTTAAATACATAAAAAAATATTATTTTCTAGACTTTTGACACATATCAGACCTAAGGAGGATTTGGAGAAGCAAAAGCACAAGGAGTTCATCATTCAATCCTCACTCAAGACCCGAGTTTGGACCATTTTATATTTTCTTTTACTTTAAACATATTTTTGATGAATTGCTCCATATCTATGGAGTAATTCTCTTTAGGGTTTGATGGATTTGGTGTATTGATATTTGTTTGTTGATTATAACTCTAATTTTATGTATTGAAGCGTTTTGAATGATTTAACTGTTGCATCTATATTCACTTGTTCATATAATCGAGAGAGACATAACTTGTGATATCTTTGCATTATATTGTTGGTTGAGTTCATTTATTCTTCTTGGTAATCGAAAGAGGCTAGTTGAATTATTGATTAAATATAGTTAGGAGGATAATCGAGAGATGTTCTCCTAAAGACCAATCCACTATGCATTCTTGCATATCTTCACGTGCTTAAATTGGTTCATCTTGTGAGGTTGAAACTTAATCGAGAGAGGAGTTTCTACTAAACGTTTGAACTAATAATCGAGTGAATTCGAGAGACTCGCTTAAATATTAGAAGTGAATTCTCTAGAGCTAGATCCCAAACAAGTATCTTGCACCTATTTTCTCCAACTGATAACTTCCTTGCTTCCCTTTGTTGCGATAATCATTAGTCAATAACTTTAGATTCTTAGTTTATTTTAGTTATTAATCATATAAATCTCAATTGTTGATTCTTCTGGTTATCAATCAAGCTAGAAACTAAGAAAATACTGTTTAACTCTAATTCCTGTGGATACGATATTATCCTATACTATTTTTGACTAGTACCTTAAACTGTATGATCTTAACTTTGCTTAAATACTTTGACTAGAATGTCGTGATAGTATAATCCTGAGTGAGTTATGTGCCATGTGTGTGTGAGGTTTTGTGTATTTTGTGTATGGCATTTGATGTCTAGAACTTTCCCCGTGTGTTTGCAAAGCGAATTAGTAGTTTTGTTCAGTCGTGGAAGTGATATAGGCGTTTCTTTGTTGGCCAGTTATAATCTTTTACCCACCTAATTGTTATGTATTTTAGATAACCCTGTTGAGCCTGTAATCCTATTTCTTTGGCAATCACATTTCAAGCCTTACCCATTTGTTTGAATGTACCATCTATTTGAACCTTTTACCTCTCATGAGTACTTGAGTTTGTTATAAACTTTGTTAAAGTTGAAGTGTGGGGTGGTTGGTTGGGCTTTTGAGTGGAACTAATAAGATGAGGAGAAAGGTGCACTGTTTTGAAAAAGTAACATTGAATTAAAAAAGAAAGAAAATAAATAAGTCTATGATTGTGAAAAATGTTCTTTGATAGTGGTAACTTGATGTAATTGTGCTTAAAGAAGTAGGGAGTTAATGTATATTGATGTGAAGGTGGAGTTTTGGTTTGACATAAGTGTGGGGTTTAGAATGGCTAATTGTATGTATTAAAAATACTTAGGGAGGTGTAGTCACTCTTATATCTAAATGTATCCTACCCATCCCGTAACCTACATTACAACCAATTAAAGTCCTACTTGATCCTTGACTGAATGCACTCAATTAGTAGAGTAGCACACTACGGGCAAGCCTATGGTGCATCTTTTGTGGCATATGAATATTGTTTATGAGAGTGAGCGAATTCTTTCTATCTTGAGTTCTTAATTGTTCTTAATTTTCATTGTGTATGGAACTACTCTCTATTGTTGTGTGAGGGCACTTGATTTAGGAAGGAAAGGTAATATCGTTGACCTCTGTGTTAGAGTTAGTGAGCGGGTTATAAATAATGTGTGGTACTTTTAAGTCAAATCTTGAGGCTAGGATGTTACAGTATTATACTTAATCTGTTTCAAATATTCTTGGTGTGATGAGTTATGAGAATTGTTTTAAAAAGGCCATGTCTATGTGAAGTGTAATTTGATTGCTCGAGGACGAGCAGTTGTTTAAGTGTGGGGTGTTGATGGTCGGCTACAATCTTGTGTTTTAGTCGCTTATTGCACTCTAATTTACTGCACTTTAATTGTGTTTGAGCTTTAATTGATAGTATTTTGCACTTATTGTATGTTTTATGCCTTGTAGGAGTGATTCCAATCTATATAAATGTTATGGAATGAATTGGAGTGATTTGGAGCTTTGAAGTCTGAGTAAAAGCCCAAGGTATTAAGCCGGGATGGTGTTAGGGGGCCGAGAACCACACCCGGATATCAAAAAGCAAGGAAAATTCCGTACTCTGAGAAAGCCCCACCGCCGCGGCGTGTGGGGCACCACGTACGTACATTTTCCCGCTGTCTGTCAGAAATCAACTCTCTGGATTTCTCCACTAATTCGCCGTATGGCACGTCGTCCCATGCGGTGCGCCTGTGCAATTCTTATAGAGTGAAAATCCAATTTCAGCTAGGAGAAGGTGATTTCGTCTGGGCCCGACCATACTTGGTTTAAATACATGGAAAAATATTATTTTCTGGACTTTTGACACATATCGGACCTAAGGAGGAGTTGGAGAAGCAAATCACAAGGAGTTCATCATTCAATTCTCACTCAAGACCCGAGTTTGGACCGTTTTATGTTTTCTTTTACTTTAAACATATTTTTGATGAATTGATCCATATCTATGGAGTAGTTCTCTTTAGGGTTTGATGGATTTGGTGTATTGATATTTGTTTGTTGATTATAACTCTAGTTTTATGTATTGAAGCGTTTTGGATGATTTAACTGTTGCATCTATATTCACTTGTTCATGTAATCGAGAGACGCATCACTTGTGATATCTTTGCATTATATTATTGGTTGAGTTCATTAATTCTTCTTAGTAATCTAAATAGGCTAGTTGAATTGTTGATTAAACCTAGTTAAGAGGATGATCGAGAGAGGTTCTCTTAAAGACCAATCGACTATGCATTCTTACATATCTTCACGTGCTTAAATTGGTTCATCTTGTGAGGTTGAAACTTAATCGAGAGAGGAGTTTCTACTAAACGTTTGAACTAATAATTGAGTGAATTCGAGAGACTCACTTAAATATTAGAAGTGAATTCTCTAGAGTTAGATCCCAAACAATTATCTTGCACGTATCCTATCAATCCCCATTTTCTCCTACTGACAACTTCCTTGCTTACCTTTATTGCGATAGTCATTAGTCAATAGCTTTATATTCTTAGTTAATTTTAGTTATTAATCATATAAATCTCAATTGTTGATTCTCCTAGATAGCAATCAAGCTAGAAACTAAGAAAATACTATTTAACTCCAATCCCTATACATATGATATTATACTATACTATCTTTGACTAGCAAGCATAATTAAAGTGGTGTTTTGGCGTTGTTGCCGGGGAATGGCAATCAATAGTGTTTGAAATAGTTTGTAGTGCTAATTCAAAATTTTTTATTTTATTTTATTTTTCCCTTTTACATTTGGTGTTCTTTGACTGTGCGCATGTTACAGGTTAGATTGGTGCATGACTCAAGCTTCTGCTAAAGAAGTGCTACCATATGAACCAGAGATAAAATAACAACCGCGACATCAGAGGAAGGAAGAAATCTCATCGAGACATTAGAAAAGGTTGGGCAATCCTTAACTATAGAAACTATGACTGGAAACAGTGATGATGATGTGGATTTGGTTGCGAGAGAAGCAACCCAACGATTTGAACAAGCTGCACGGGATGTTGAGGAAGCAGCAGTTAGAGATGCACAAATTATCTACAAAGAAGAGAGGGGTCGTAGAATTGCTCAAAATCAACCTTTGGGTGCAGACCAGTTTAGAAATATAGCACCCATGCCTGGGAGACCACTTGGCAATTATGCTACACCGGTCTACAATCAAGGTTTATCAAGTGTGAGACCACCTATGATTGGAGAAAACAATTTCGAGTTGAAGCAAGGGTTGCTTCAAACACTTCAGAATTGCTGTGTCTTCAGAGGGAAGCCAAACGAAGATCCAAACACACATCTAATGGACCTCGAGGAGATTATGAACCCCTTTCAATACAATGGTGTGTCACAAGATCTAGTTTACTTAAGGGCATTCCCCTTCACACTCCAAGATGATGCAAAGTAGGGGCTTCGAAGCTTTCCTACAGGTTCGATTAGAACATGGGAGGTGATGACTAGAAAATTCCTTGCTAAATACTTCTCCTCAGCTAAAACGGGCTAGTTTAGAAGAGAAATCTATAACTTATGTCAGAAAGATACTGAGACTATGTTTGAATCTTGGGAGAGGTTTAAGGAAATAGTCAGAAAGTGTCAACATAGCGGAATTGAACTCTGGATATCGCTCCAGGACTTTTGGTGGGATGGATTGACTCTGGCCTCACATAGAACATAGAGCAATGCAGCTGGAGGGCCTGTTGATGAAGAAGACTCCAAAGGAAATAGTTACAATTCTTGATGAGTTATCTGAGGATGCAAATCAGTGGCCCTCTAAAAGTGCTGAAAGAAGAAGATCAAATGGTGTTCACCAGGTTAATGCTAACACATATATGTAGGTACAACTTGATGCTATGGACAAAGAGATAAGGAAGCCGACCTTAGCATCGAGACAAAGTGATCCTCATGCAGCTTATGATATATGTGGAAAAGGACACCCTACTCATGAGTGTCAAGCCCCAACTGAGGAACTAAATATTGTGGGAAACTACAATTTTAATGCAATGGGTCAGAGGCACGCCGGTTTTTCATGGAGTTCACCTGGAGGTACTGCGAATGCTTGGAAACAAAATAACTCTAGACCGTAGGGACAAGGAGCTCCAGCATACTAAAATCAGCAGAGGCAGCAGTTTCAGCCTCAACAGCCCATTCAACTTGGTCTAAAGGATCTAATGAAGGCTTTCATTATCAAGACAGATGAGAGGCTGGACGCTCATGGAGCAGCTATCAAAGAGTTGGGCGCTGGTTTGCAAAGTCTGGACAGACAAGTGGGACAGATTGCAACAATATTATATGAGCGGGTTCTATGCACTCTCCCCACTGACGCTGAAAAAAATCCCAAAGAAAAAGTGAATGCTATAACTCTGAGAAGTGGGCAAGTGTTGAAAGATTCCACCTCGATCCAACAAGAGGTGATACTTGAACAAAAAAGTGGGGAGCAACTGAAAAGTGACGATGACAAGAAGAAGAAAGGCCCAATGAAAACTGAGAAGAAGAAGAAGAAGGAGGAAAAATCAAGAAGGGAGGAACCTGAGGAGAGCCAGTATATGCATGCTTTACCCTTCCCTCAAAAGCTATGTAGAGAAAAGCTAGACAAGCAGTTTGCGAGATTTCTGGATGTGCTGAAAGAGGTTCATATAAATTTACCATTCATAGCAGTGCTCTCACAAATGCCTGCCTATGCCAAATTCTTGAAGGAGATCCTTACAAAGAAAAGGAAAATCGAGGAGACCTCAGTGGTCAAGCTCGCAGAGCATTGTAGTGCGATCTTATAAAACAAACTCCCACAAAAGTGTAAAGATCCAGGGAGTTTTACTATACCTTTATCTTTAGGCTATATTAATTTTGATAAATCTTTATGTAATTATGGTGCCTCAATTAACTTAATGCCTCTATCTATTTACAGGAAACTGGAGAAGGAGATTTGAGAGACAAGCTCAGTTCCAATATCTTTGCAGCTGGTAGACCAAACGACTCTGATACCCGAGGGGATAGTGGAAGATGTCTTAGTTCGGGTAGATAAGTTTGTATTTCTTGTAGATTTTATAGTAGTGAATATGGAGGAGAATAAAGAGATCCCCCTCATCTTAGGAAGATCATTCTTATCAACGGGTAGAGAAATATTAGATATACTCGAGAGAAAGCTCATGCTTAGAGTGGGTGAAGAGACTGTAACTTTCGAGATTAATGTAGGGGGGGGGGAGGGGAGGAGAAGCCAGTAGCGAGTGTTGAGTGGAAAGTGAAGGCTCAAAAGAGAAGGTTGCGGTGAGTGAGAAAGATAAGTGTGGGGTGCACCCCAAAAAGGCTGAGAAGAAGCTGTCGTCATGGATTTGCACATTAGTTCGAAGGTGAGGAATGGATCTCAACTTTGACTCAGACCGCGACTAGTTGTTTAGGGAAGTTTTATTTACCTTATGCTTTTTAATTGTGTGTTATGGGGACATGCCACAACTTAAAGTGTGGAGTGGGGGATAATTGTATGTTGTATGTATATGTGTTAGTTTTGTTAGTTGTAGTAGTGGAAAATTGAAAAAACCATAAAAATTAAAAAAGTTTCGATTTTTCTCGATGATGGATATCACCGACAGGTTTCTTGAGGGAATAAAGTCAAAAGAAAAAGACAGAAAGATTTTATTTTGTTAGGTAGTGTATTAATTACCCCTTGGTTTTTCTTTGTACCGCGGTTCTTTTCCAAGAGTTTTGTTTGAACCGGGTGTAGTTAGTTTTTATTTTTAGAAGTAGGAAACCTTGAGCTATGATTGGAATTGAAGGCAATATCTCTTAACTTTATTATGCCTTGAGAATAGTAAGGGCTTTAGTTGTGACGCTTATGCTCAAGTTTTGACCCTTGTGTAAGTACCTTAAACTGTATGATCTTAACTTTGGTTAACTGCTTTGACTAGAGTGTCGTGATAGTACAATCCTGAGTGAGTTATGTGCCATGTGTGTGTTTGAGTTTTTGTGGATTCTGTGCATTGAATTTGATGTCTAGAACTTTCCCCGTGTGTTTGAAAAGCAAAATAGTTGTTTTGTTCAGTCGTGGAAGTGATATAGGCGTTTCTTTGTTGGCTAGTTATAAGCTTTTACCCACCTAATTGTTATGTATCTTAGTAAACCCCGTTGAGCCTGTAATCCCTTTTCTTCGGCAACCACATTTCAAGCCTTACCCATTTGTTTGAATGGACCATCTATTCGAATATTTGTTTTTAGCAAATTATACTATTAAGCATGATGCCAATAGTTATTTTATTAATAATAAAAGAAAAAAGGACCAAAAAAGGAAGAGTACAAGTGGAGGGGGGGGGGGGTGTACAAGTGTTCGCCTCTATGCCTTGGCTATGTAATCAAGCCTATGCGCCTCCATTGCCTTATATTAGTAGCCTCATGACTGGCTGCCGGCGAAGTCTCATGAGGGAGGATGATCGTATAGCCGGTTGGACTTCCCAAAGGCGTAGGACATAAGCAAACACATACTGCGCTATTTGAACCTTTTACCTATCGTGAGCACTTGACTTTGTTATGAACTTTGTTAAAGTTGAAGTGTGGGGTGGTTGGTTGGGCTTTTGAGTGTAACTAATGAAATGAGGAGAAAGGTGAATTGTTTTGAAAAAGTAAGAGCCACTTGAATTGAATAAGAAAAAGAAAAAAAAGTGTATAGTTGTGAAATGTGTTCTTTGATAGTGGTAACTTGATGTAAGTGTGCTTAAAGAAGTAAGGAGTTAATGTATATTGATGTGAAGGTGGAGTTTTAGTTTGACTTAAGTGTAAGGTTTTGAATGGCTAATTGTATGTATTAAAAGTGCTTTGGGAGGTGTAGTCACTCTTATATCTAAATGTATCCTACCAATCCCGCAACCTACATTACAATAAATTAAAGTCCTACTTGATCCTTGACTGAATGAGCTCAATTAGTAGAGTAGCACACTACGGGCAAGCCTATGGTGCATCTTTTGTGGCATATGAATATTGTTTCTGAGAGTGAGCGAATTCTTTCTATCTTGAATTCCTAATGGTTCTTAATTTTCATTGTGTGTGGAACTACTCTCTATTGTTGTGTGAGGGCACTTGATTCCGGAAGGAAAGGTAATGTCATTGACCTCTGTGTTAGAGTAAGTGAGCGGGTTATAAATAATGTGTGGTACTTTTAAGTCAAATCTTGAGGCTAGGATGTTACAGTATTGTACTTAATCTGTTTCAAATATTCTTGGTGTGATGAGTTATGAGAATTGTTTAAAAAAGGCCATGTCTATGTGAAGTGTAGTTTGATTTATCGAGGACGAGCAATTGTTTAAGTGTGGGGTGTTGATGGTCGACTATAATCTTGCGTTTTAGTCGCTTATTGCACTCTAATTTACTGCACTTTTATTGTGTTTGAGCTTTAATTGATAGTGTTTTGCACTTATTATATGTTTTATGCCTTGTAAGAGTGACTTCGATCTATATAGGTGTTATGGAATGAATTGGAGTGATTTGGAGCTTTGAAGTCTGAGTAAAAGCCCAAGGTATTAAGCGGGGATGGTGTTTGGGGGCCGAGAACTAGACCTGGATATCAAAAGGCAAGGAAAAGTCCGTACTCTGAGAAAGCCCCACAGTCGCGGCATGTGGGGCAGCACGTGAGGCATCGCACGCGTACATTTTCCTGCTGTATGTCTGAAATCAACTCTCTGGATTTATCCACTAATGCCCCGCATGGCGCGTCGCCCCATGCGGCGTGCCTGTGCAATTATTACAGAGTAAAAATCCAGTTTCAGCTAGGAGAAGGTGATTTCATCTCGGTCTGACCCTACATGGTATAAATACATGGAAAAATGTTATTTTCTGGACTTTTGACACATATTAGACCTAAGGAGGAGTTGGAGATGCAAAAGCACAGGGAGTTCATCATTCAATACTCACTCATGACCCGAGTTTGGATCGTTTTATGTTTTTGTTTTCTTTAAACATATTTTTGATGAATTGCTCCATATCTATGGAGTAGTTTTCTTTAGGGTTTGATGGATTTGGTGTATTGATAATCGAGAGAGGCACATCTTGTGATATCTTTGCATTATGTTGTTGGTTGAGTTCATTAATTCTTCTTAGTAATCGAATTAGGCTAGTTGAATTGTTTATTAAACCTAGTTAGGAGGATAATCGAGAGAGGTTCTCCTAAAGACCAATTCTCTACGCATTCTTGCATATCTTCACGTGCTTAAATTGGTTCATCTTTTGAGGTTGAAACTTAATCGAGAGAGGAGTTTCTACTAAATGTTTAAATTAATAACTGAGTGAATTCGAAAGACTCACTTAAACATTAGAAGTGAATTCTCTAGAGTTATATCCCAAATAATTATCTTGCACCTATCTAATCAACCCCTATTTTCTCTCATTGATAACTTCCTTGCTTCATTTTGTTGCGATAGTAATTAGTCAATATCTTTAGATTCTTAGTTAATTTTAAACACTATTGTTTTGGCTTAGAGTTATAGTGGAGTTTTGGTAAAAATCCTAGTAGGATGTAGGTCGTGATTTATTTACCTTTTGATCCGGGTGTTTTTTACGTTAAAATACTTGTGTACTTTACTTTTTGTATTAGTTATTCCGCAATAGTAGACTAAGGAACACATAGAAGAACTAGATCCTTCTATAAATCAGTGCGCGCAAATATTGGACACAGACAAATCAATCCCCCGTTCTTGTGTGATATTGAAGTATAAGACATCAAGTGGTATCAGATCGGGTTATCCTTGAATAGGCTAACACCTTAGGAAAGGATCAAAATGAATGCACCACCTAAAAATTTGGAAAGGCAATCCACTGCTAGGCCACCACTCTTCAATGGCAAGTACTACTCTTGGTGGAAGATAAGAATGAGATAATATACATGCATAGGACTACGAGCTATGGGACATAATTATTGATGGTCCACTGTCTACTTTGAAGAAAAATGCCGAAGGAGAATATGTTCTAAAGACAAGAGTTGATTGCAATGCTGAGGACATAAAGAAGTGGGAAAAGGACACCAAAGTGAAGAAATGGCTTGTCTGTGGACTTGGTCCAAATGAGTACAACTGAATCCAAGGTTGCTCCACTGCTAAGCAAATTTGGGATACATTACAAGTGGCATAGGAAGGAACAACACAGTTAAAGAGATCAAGAGGAACCACATTATTCTCTCAGTATGAAAACTTTGCCATGAGAGATGGAGAAACCATTCAGGAGATGTACACAAGGTTCACTACATTTACAAATGATCTAAAGTCTCTTGGAAGGATTATCCCTGAAAATGAAAGGGTTGAGAAGATACTAATTAGGGTCTTGCCAATCACATAAGAAAGCAAGATCACTGCCATTCAGGAATCAAAGAACATTGCTACACTTCCTTTGGATGAGTTGATTGGAAATCTCACGGCTTATGAACTTAGAAAACAAACTATGAAAATGGATGTGCCTAAGAAGGAAATGAGCCTAGCACTCAGAATTACTGAAGGTTCTGACTTGGAAGATGGTGAAATGACAATGATTACCAAAGACTTCAAAAAGTACCTATGGAGAGGAAAGGTTTCTTCAAGAAGTGGAAGCTATAGCAAGGCCAGAGCTCCAGAGAAGCAGGCTAATGACGGATGTTATAAATGTGGAAATCCTTGTCACGACCCAAACCAAAGGACCGCGATGGGCACCCGGTGTCTTACTCAACCGAGTACCAACATAACATATCTTTCTTATCATACTATCATTGGTAACTGGGCCAACATGGACACAACTTGTAATGTATAACTATAAGTGGGAAAGCACTGTATCAATGAACCATCTTTCTTAAAACATGAATATATATGGGCCGTCAAGGCCTCTGACATACTGTACAAAATGAACCTCTGTCTACAAACCTCTAAGAGTATTAGACGTCAAATGGGATAGGGTACCGGCCTAGCCATAAGTCTGTAGCAAAATCCTGACACGATGACTCATAGACTCGGCTGAACTCCGAATGAGGTGGAGTCTTACCGATCCTTCGCTGAATGCTAACCTTGTCTACTATGAGGGCTTGTCAAACTGATTGTATATACCTGTAGGCATGAAATGCAGCATCCCCAGAAAAGGGGACGTCAGTACAAAATAATGTACCGAGTATGTAAGGCAGTCAAACTGAAAGCTGAAACTGAACTGATAATATAATAACTGAAAGTAACTGGGAGTCAAAGATAATCTGAAGATATGCTTACCTGCTGATACTGACTCAACTCTCTCAATATAGTAAGTAAAATAGTTGTCTGGCCTTATAAGGCTCGGTATGTATAACTGCTCTGCCGTAGTAGGCTCGCTCATAGGCGCTCGGCCATACTAGGCTCTGTATCTCGGCCAACTGGGCTCGCTCATAGGCGCTCGGCCACAGTAGTCTCGGTATATAACTTACCATCTGATCAGAGGTTGCCCAATAGGGGCCTGCCCATCGATTATAGCTCGATGGTGGTGAAAATACTATAATACTATATATATATATATCGACTCTCTGCTCTCTTGGCTGGAAGAAGACAATACTCAATTGAATATAAACCCTCTGCTCTCTTGACTGGAAGAAGACAATACTCAATTGAATATAAAGTCCCGTTAAGGGAGAATACTGTAACTTATGAGGCTAGGATAATGTATATAAATTTAGGAGTATGAACTTCTCTTTATGCCTCGTTATCAAACACATGTAGTTACGAGATCATGTCAGAATGAAGAAAGGGCTTAGTCTTAACCTACCTGATTTGATTCTCTTGACAATCCCTATAACACACGTCAGTTGCGACAAACCACATAACGACGTATCGAAGTAGAGAAAAATCCGTATGATATTCTTGAGAAGGATTGCACCGTAATCCCTTAAAATTGCCAATCTCACGCTTTATCGTATCATGATGTTTCAAGCAAATTGCTTGAACTCCATCCATAAGCTTAACATCACCAAACAAATATCACGAAGTCTCTTAAGCTTAACATCACCAAACGTAGCATCACAAAACAATATCTGTTAAGCTTAGCATCACCAAATTTAGGAGCTCCACCCGTTACCTTGTCGACGATTTCATATAAACTCTTTGTTGAATCTCTTAATCCATCTCCCTTTAATGAATTAGGAAGATTGAATTTTTATCTTATTGAGTGGGCCCCACTTGAATGACTCATCCTTGCCTAAAGGCCTCTAATTAGGCCACCTTACCACATAATTCATGAGTCATTATATAGGCATAGTGGGCTACCACGTTGGGCTTCAAGAATTTTGTAATGACCCAACCGGTCATTTTAATTTTTAGAACCCTGTTCCCTAAAATAAAACTCCCCGAACATACTTTTATTAATTTATGACTTGCGGGGATGGTTGGTTCGGGATTTGGAAGCGTTTGGGTTGAAATCGGAACACTTGGTTACTTAAGTTAGGTTTAAATGGACAAGTTTGACTTCGGCCAACATTTTAAGAAAACGACCTCGGAATCGGGATTTTACAGTTCCAATAAGTTCGTATGATGATTTTGGACTTGGGCGTATGTCCGAATCGGATTTTGGATAACCCGGGAGCATTTTGGCGCTTAATAGTGAAAATCAACTATTTGAAGGTTTAAAGTTCTTTAAATTTGGTTTGGAGTAGGTTTTTGAGAAATTGAAGTCCGTTTGGAATTCCGAATTTAGGAATAGTTCTGTATAGTGATTTAAGACTTGCACGCAAAATTTCGTGTCATTCCGGGTAGTTTAAGTACGTTTCGGCGTATTGGAAGTAAATTGAAGAACTTGAAGTTCTTAAGTTTGATTCAATTTGGTTTGGGGTATGATTCTTAGATTTGATGTTGTTTTACACGTTCCGTGAGTTCGAGCAAGTCCGTTTTATGATTTCAAACCTGTTGATATATTCGGGCGGTGTCCCGGGGACTCCGAGTGTCAATCGGACGAGGCTCGAACCAAGTTGGAAGTTGGGAGCCAAAACTGAAGCTCCCAGCTACTATCAGAATCGCACTTGCGCTTGGCAATCGCAGGTGCAACTTTCGCAGATGCGAAAGAAGCTCGCAGGCGCGGCACTCGCATATGCGAGATTTTGAGCGCAGAAGCGGAAATGGGAAGGGACAATCCACCGCAGCTGCGGACCATTTGCGCACCTGCGAACGCGCAGGTGCGAAGCTTTGTGCGCAAATGCGAGAATTTGCCGGGCAAGTGAAACTCGCACCTGCGAGGACTTTTCCGCAGGTGCGGAGCCCCAGGTGCATTCCAATTTCCGCAGGTGCGAAAGATCTGTTTGGCAGAAAGCTTAAAAGAACGGGATTTCACCATTTTTGCCAATGCTTCTTCCATGTTTGGGCGATTTCAGAGCTTTTTGAGAGGGGATTTCAACTAGCAATTTGGAGGTAAGTTAGTTCTACACCCCTTGAGTTAAATACATAGATTATAAGTAGATTATAACTAGTAAATCTTAGAAATCAAAGGTTTAGTTGAAAAACCTAGATTTTTATAAAAATGAGATTTTAACCACGAAAATGGTTATGGAATTGGATAGAAATTATATATTTTAGTTCTTGAGATTATGGGTAACGTTTTCATCTAAAAATTTCTGGAATCCGGGCACGTGGGCCCGGGGTGAATTTTAGGAATTTTACTATTTTGGATAGGGTAATTTATTTAATAGATGACTTTCGAATTATTGAACATATATTAATTATTTTATATAACTATTGTATAGTTTCAGATTTTTCGGCATTGAATCGAGAATTTTACGCGACGCGATAATCGGAAAGTGGACTTTGAGACGAGGTAAGTCTCTTGTCTAATCTTGTGAGGGAGAAATTACCCTATAAGGATAAAATTGAATAATTATTGATAATTGCGGGGGCTACGTATGCATGAGGTGACGAGAGTCCGTGCGTAGCTACTATTAATGCTAAAGTCCGGGTAGTTTAGGACTCAAAGCATGAATTACTTGTGTAAATTGTATTCCTTATTTAATTAATATTATTTGATATATTTATATTTATATTGTAAATTGTTAGATAAAGAATTATTAGATCAAAATATTACAGGATGGAAAATTTATATGTTTGATTTTCTATTTAAATTAGTTAATTGTTAAAAGAAATTATTCTTCCTCCCGAATTGATCTCATAATAAATAAACTCTCCTTCCGAAGGTACATAAGAAAATGTCCTCCTTTCTTGTGGAGCGGGCCGAACGCCTCGACGGGATAGATGCATCTATGGATCGCGCCACACGTCCCTCGGCAGTGTACACGACACTCTGGATCGGGCCGTACGTCCTCGGCAGAAATCGTGCTTAATAATAATAATAATTACATGATACTTTAATAGCTTATTTCAGCTTGTGAAGCTAATTGATAAATTGGAAAATCCTTGGAATTCATTGAATTATTATTCTTGCTTGTTAATGAATTAATTGTTATCCCTACAGATGATATTTAATTGATAAATTGGAAATTATTTGAATTGAAGAAATTTTATTAATATATTGAGAATTGTTGCATTTGAAGAAATTTGATTACTTCCGCTGATTAAATAAATTATTTTAAACTCTGTAAATCTTATTTAAATATCCTAGTTGTATTTCAATTATTATTATTGACCCATAGTGAGTGTCAAAGTCGGCCATCTCGTCTCTACCACTTCGAGATTAGGCTTGATACTTACTGGGTACATGTTGTTTATGTACTCATGCTACACTTGCTGCACTTTTTGTGCAGGATCTGAGACAGGTACTAGTGGAGGACCTATCATCACATATACACGTCATCTCGAGGCATAGTGGTGCCTGTGGCAGAGCCAGCTCCGGTGGAGTTCACATCTGCACTGGATTTCAGGATGTCATAGGTCGTATGCTGCGGTTCATGGATAATATGACTCAGGCCGGTTTATTTCCGGCAGACCCAGCCACATATCAGGCGGGCGGGGGAGCACAGACCCCTACCGCACAGGCTCATGGACAGGCAGCTGCTGTATATCAGACCCAGGGTGCACTACCCGTGGGTGGAGCCCAGCCAGTGGCAGCAGCTACACCTGATCCCAGGCCAGCTGTAGCCGCCGATCCTCAGAAACTATTGGACAGATGGACTAGACTACATCCTCCTGTCTTCGGGGGTGAGCGACATGAGGATCCACAGGATTTCATTGATCGTTGCAAGGATAGACAGTACAACATGAGGATATTAGAGTCTCATGGGGTAGACTTTGCTACTTTTCAGCTATTGGGCAGAGCCCGTAGATAGTGGTAGTCTTATACTCTTGGCAGACCAGCAGATTCTCCTCCCATGACTTGGGACAGGTTCACCCGTATCTTCTTGGACAGGTATGTTCCACCCTCCCAGAGGGAAGAGTTGCGGTTTCAGTTTGAGCAGCTCCAGCAGGGTTAGATATCAGTGACTGATTATGAGGCGAGATTTTCTGAATTATCTCGCCATGCACTTATGATACTCCCTACTGAGGCGGAGAGAGTGCGGAGGTTTGTTACGATTTTACATACTGGCATTCAGGCCATTATGGCTCGAGAGGTTGAGATGGGTACTTCTTATGAGCTAGTCGTGGAGATAGCCCGGAGGATTGAGGGTGTACGTCAGCGTAGCCGAGAGTAGGTTACTAGAGATAAGCGGTTTAGGTATTCTGGAAAGTTCAGAGGTGCTCCATCTGGGGGCAGAGGTCAGTTCGTGAGAGGGCAGTCCAGCAGGCCTCCATATCCAGCACCCCCGCCTCCTCGGGGTGCTCCAGTACGACCTTATTTTAGTGCTATACCAGAGAGTTCTTATCGCCCACCAACTATTTAGGGTTCTTCCCGTGGGTATTCAGGTCCCCAGGGCCAGACACGTAGTCAGCATCCCATCGCACCGAAGAGTTGTTACGAGTGCGGGGATCCTAGTCACATGCGGAGGTTTTGCCCCAGGCTTCGGGGTAGACCAGTACAGTAGGGTCAGCAGCCTAAGCTTACCGGACCATTTGCTCCACCAGTAGTCCGACCACCAAGAGGTGGAGGACAGGTGGGTAGGGGCCGTCTTAGAGGTAGAGTTCAGCCAGGCGGAGGCCAGACAGTTGGCGCTCCAGCTCGATTCTATGCTTTTCCAGCTAGACCAGATGCAGAGGCCTCAGATGCTGTGATTACATGTATTATTTCTGTTTGCGGCAAATATGCCTCAGTATTATTTGATCCAGGATCCACGTATTCATATGTGTCATCTCTATTTGCTCCATTCCTGGATGTTTCTCGTGAGTCCTTGAGTACTCATGTTCATGTGTCCACTCCTGTAGGCGATTCTATTATTGTGAACCGGATCTACCGGTCTTGTATTATTACATTTTGTGGTTATGAAACTAGAGCAGATCTCTTATTGCTTGAGATGATCGATTTTGAAATTATTCTAGGTATGGACTAGTTATCTCCATATCATGCTATTCTAGATTGTCATGCCAAAACTGTTACCTTGGCTATTCCATCTTTTCCTAGGCTGGAGTGGAAGGGTTCGTCGGTTAGTTCATTTAATCGGGTTATTTATTTTATAAAGGCTCAACACATGGTTGAGAAGGGTTGTTTGGCTTATCTAGCCTATTTTCGGGATACTACTGTAGAGACTCCGACTATTAATTCAGTGCCTGTAGTTCGGGAATTCTCCGATGTATTTCCGTCAGATCTTCCAGGTATGCCACCTGATCGTGATATTGATTTCTGCATTGATTTGGCTTCAGATACCTAGCCTATATCTATCCCACCGTATCGCATGGCTCCGAAAGAATTGAAAGAATTGAAAGAACAACTTGAAGAGTTACTAGCCAAAGGTTTCGTCAGACCGAGTGTATCTCCTTGGGGTGCACCGGTATTATTTGTGAAAAAGAAGGATGGAACAATGCGGATGTGTATTGATTATCGCCAATTGAACAAAGTCACTATTAAGAACAAGTACCCGTTGCCGCGTATTGATGATCTATTTGACCAGTTGCAGGGTGTTAGGGTATTCTCTAAGATCGACTTGAGGTCGGGCTACCATCAGTTGAAGATTCTGGATTCAGATGCTCCAAAGACTGCTTTTCGGACTAGATATGGTCATTATGAGTTTTTGGTGATGTCCTTCGGTTTAACTAATGCCCCGACATCATTTATGGATCTGATGAACATGGTATTCAGGCCATATATTGATTCATTTGTCATTGTCTTCATTGATGACATATTGATCTACTCACGCAGTAAGGAGGAACATGAGCAACATATGAGAGTAGTGCTTCAGACATTGCGGGAATAAAAGTTATATGCTAACTTCTCTAAATGTGAGTTTTGGCTAGAGTCTGTAGCATTTTTGGGACATATTGTATCGGGCGAAGGTATTAAAGTTGATCCCAAAAAGATTGAGGCAGTTCAGAATTGGCATCGTCCCACTTCGGCGACTGAGATCAGGAGTTTTCTGGGTTTAGCAGGTAATTATCGTCGGTTCGTGGAAGGTTTTTCATCTATTGTAGCACCTTTGACCAAATTTACCCAGAAGGGTATTCAGTTCCGATGGTCCGATGATTGTGAGGCAAGCTTTCAGAAGCTCAAGACAGCATTGACCACAGCACCAGTGTTAGTGTTACCTTTCGGTTCGGGGATGTATACAGTGTATTGCGATGCTTCACGTGTTGGTTTGGGTTGTGTATTAATGCAGGAAGGGCGAGTTATTGCATATGCTTCACGTCAGTTGAAGCCCCACGAGCAGAATTATCCGGTACATGATTTGGAGTTAGCTGCGATTGTTCATGCCCTTAATATTTTGAGGCATTATCTTTATGGGGTGTTCTGTGAAGTTTATACTGATCATCACAGTTTGCAGCATTTGTTCAAGCAGAGGGACCTAAATTTGAGGTAGCGCAGATGGCTGGAATTACTAAAAGATTATGATATTATTATCCTGTATCATCCGGGCAAAGCAAATGTGGTTGCAGATGCCTTGAGCAGAAAGGCGGAGAGTATGGGCAGTTTGGCTTTCATTTCAGCAGAGGAAAGGCCATTAGCCTTGGATATTCAGTCCTTGGCTAACAAACTTGTGAGGCTAGATATTTCAGAGCCCAGCCGAGTTCTTGCATGTTTTGTAGCTCAGTCTTCACTATTTGAACAGATCAAGGCTCGTCAGTATGATGATCCACACTTGATGGTTCTTCGAGAAACGGTACTACGAGGAGGTGCCAAGGAAGTTACTATTGGATCGGATGGTGTTCTGCGACTCTAGGATCGTCTATGTGTTCCTAATGTGGATGGGCTGAGGAAAACGATCCTGGAGAAGGCACACAGTTCTCGGTATTCTATTCATCCAGGTGCTACTAAGATGTATCGTGACTTGAGGCAACATTATTGGTGGCGACGAATGAAAAAGGACATAGTTGAGTATGTAGCTAGGTGTCTAAATTACCAGCAAGTTAAATATGAGCACTAGAGGCCAGGTGGCCTACTTCAGCAGATGACTATACCAGAGTGGAAATGGGAACGAATTACTATGAACTTTGTAGTTGGGTTGTCGCAGACCTTGAGGAAGTTTGATGCAGTTTGGGTGATTGTTGACAGGTTGACCAAGTCGGCACATTTTATTCCTGTTGTGACTATGTATACTTCAGAGAGGTTGGCCCAGATTTATATTCAGGAGATAGTTCGGTTGCACGGTGTGCCAATTTCCATCATATCAGATAGAGGCCCTCAGTTTACTTCACATTTCTGGAGAGTAGTACATAGTGAGTTGGGGACCCGTGTAGAGCTCAGCACAGCCTTTCATCCGCAGACCGACAGGCAGTCAGAGCGGACAATTCAGATTATAGAGGATATGCTCAGGGCATGTGTGATTGACTTTGGAGGTCAGTGGGATCGTTTCCTGCCTTTGGCCGAGTTTGCTTATGATAACAGTTACCAATCCAACATCGAGATGGCTCCATTTGAGGCTTTATATGGTCGTCGATGCCGTTCACCTATTGGATGGTTTGAGCCCGGTGAGGCTAAGTTTTATGGTACTGATTTGGTAAAGGATGCCTTGAAAAAGGTAAAGTTGATTCATGAGCGACTTCGTACAGCACAGTCCAGACAGAAGAGTTACACAGATCAGAAAGCACGTGATTTATCATTTATGGTAGGTGAAAAAGTTCTCTTGAAGGTTTCTCCGATGAAGGGAATCATGAGATTTGGGAAGAAGAGGAAATTGAGCCCAAGGTTTATAGGCCTATTTGAGGTGTTGAGATGAGTTGGGGAGGTTGCTTATGAGCTTGCATTGCCTCCCAGTCTATCAGGAGTTCATCCGGTTTTCCATGTATCTATGCTCCGGAAGTATCATGCTAACCTATCACATGTGTTGGACTTCAGCACAGTTCAGCTAGATAAGAGTTTGGGTTATGAAGAAGAGCCATTTGCCATTGTTGATAAAAATGTTTGCCAGTTGAGGTCCAAGAAGATTTCTGCAGTAAAGGTACAGTGGAGGGGCCAACCAGTCGAGGAAGCGACTTTGGAGGCCGAGGAGGACATTCAGAACAAATATCCACACTTATTTAGCACTCCAGGTATTATTCTAAACCCGTTCGAGGACGAACATTTGTTTAAGAGGTGGAGAATGTAATGACCCAACCGGTCATTTTAACTTTTAGAACCCCATTCCCTAAAACAAAACTCCCCGAACATGCTTTTATTAATTTATGACTTGCGGGGATGGTTGGTTCGGGATTTGGAAGTGTTTGGGTTGAAATCGGAACACTTGGTTCCTTAAGTTAGCTTTAAATGGACAAGTTTGACTTCGGTCAATATTTTGAGAAAACAACCTCAGAATCGAGATTTGACGGTTCTAATAGGTTTGTATGATGATTTTGGACTTGGACGTATGTCCGAATCGGGTTTTGGATAACCCGGGAGCATTTTGGCGCTTAATAATGAAAATCAACTATTTGAAGGTTTAAAGTTCTTTAAATTTGGTTTGGAGTAGGTTTTTGAGAAATTGAAGTCCGTTTGGAATTCCGAGTTCGGGAATAGTTCCGTATAGTTATTTAAGAGTTGCATGCAAAATTTCGTGTCATTCTGGGTAGTTTAAGTACGTTTCGGCACATTGGAAGTAAATTGAAGAACTCGAATTTCTTAAGTTTGATTCAATTTGGTTTGTGGTATGATTCTTAGATTTGATGTTGTTTTACACATTCCGTGAGTTCGAGCAAGTCCGTTTTATGATTTCAAACCTGTTGGTATGTTCGGGCGGGGTCCCGGGGACCCCGAGTGTCAATCGGACGAGACTCGGACCAAGTTGGAAGTTGGGAGATAAAACTGAAGCTCCCAGCTACTGTCATAATCGCACCTGCGCTTGGCCAGTCGCAGGTGCGACTTTCGTAGATGCAACAGAAGCTTGCAGGCGCGGCACTCGCATATGCGAGATTTTGAGCGCAGAAGCGGAAATGGGAAGGGACAATCCACCGCAGATGCGGACAATTTGCGCACCCGCGAACGCGCAGGTGCGAAGCTTTGTGCGCAATGCGAGAATTGGCCGGGCAAGTGAAACTCGCACCTGCGAGGATTTTTCCGCAGGTGCGGAGCCGCATGTGCATTCCAATTTCTGCAGGTGCGAAAGACCTGTTTGGCAGAAAGCTTAAAAGAACGGGATTTCACCATTTTTGCCAATTCATCTTCCATGTTTGGGCGATTTCAGAGCTTTTTGAGAGGGGATTTCAACTAGCAATTTGGAGGTAAGTTAATTCTACACCCCTTGAGTAAAATACATAGATTATAAGTAGATTATAACTAGTAAATCTTAGAAATCAAAGGTTTAGGTGAAAAACCTAGATTTTTATAAAAATGAGATTTTAACCACGAAAATGGTTATGGAATTGGATAGAAATTATATATTTGAGTTCTTGAGATTATGGGTAATGTTTTCATCCGAAAATTTCTGAAATCCGGGCACGTGGGCACGAGGTGAATTTTAGGAATTTTACCATTTTGGATAGGGTAATTTATTTAATAGATGAATTTCGAATTATTAAACATATATTAATTATTTTATATAACTTTTGGATAGTTTCGGATTTTTCGGCATTGAATCGAGAATTTTACGCGACGCGATAATCAGAAAGTGGACTTTGAGACGAGGTAAGTCTCTTGTCTAATCTCGTGAGGGGAAAATTACCCTATAAGGATTAAATTGAATAATTATTGCTAATTGCGGGGGCTACGTACGCACGAGGTGACGAGAGTCCGTGCGTAGCTACTATTAATGCTAAAGTCCGGGTAGTTTAGGACTCAAAGCATGAATTACTTGTGTAAATTATATTCTTTGTTTAATTAATATTATTTGATATATATATATATATATTGTGAATTGTTAGATAAAAAAAATTAAAAGATTGTGAATTGTTAGATCAAAATATAACAGGATGGAAAATTTATATGTTTGATTTTCTATTTAAATTAGTTAACTGTTAAAAGAAATTATTCTTCTTCCCGAATTGATCTCATAATAAATAAACTCTCCTTCCGAAGGTACATAAGAAAATATCCTCCTTTCTTGTGGAGCGGGCCGAACGCCTCGGCAGGATAGATGCATCTATGGATCGCACCGCACGTCCCTCGGCAGTGTATACGACACTCTAGATCGGGTCGTACGTCCTCGGTAGAAATCGTGCTTAATAATAATAATAATAATTACATGATACTTTAATAGCTTATTTCAGCTTGCGAAGCTAATTGATAAATTGGAAAATTCTTGGAATTCATTGAATTATTATTCTTGCTTGTTAATGAATTAATTGTTATCCCTATAAATGATATTTAATTGATAAATTGAAAATTATTTGAATGGAAGGAATTTAATTAATATATTGAGAATTGTTGCATTTGAAGAAATTTGATTACTTCCGCTGATTAAATAAATTATTTTAAACTCTATAAATCATACTAATTTAAATATCCTAGTTGTATTTCAATTATTATTATTGACCCATAGTGAGTGTCAAAGTCGGCCATCTCGTCTCTACCACTTCGAGATTAGGCTTGATACTTACTGGGTACATGTTATTTACGTACTCATACTACACTTGCTGCACTTTTTGTGCAGGATCTGAGACAGGTACTAGTGGAGGACCTATCATCACATATCCACGTCATCTCGAGACATAGTGGTGAGCAGCCTTTCTGAGCCGTTCTGCAGCTACCAATGTCTCTTCTTATATTTACATTCTGTCTACTTCATTTCAGAAAGTATTTGGAATTTTGTATAATCTACTAGGTGCTCATACACTTGTGACACCAGATCTTGGCACACACATTGGTAGAGTTTGGGTTTTATTATATTTTCTTGGTTTTAAATTTTATCAATGTATGCTTAATTTATTAGTTGGCTTTCCTAGATGTAGTATTGGCCGCCATCACGAGTTATATGTGAAATTGGGTCGTGACAAATTTTATCCAAAATGTCTTAATTAATTACCAATTTACTTAATTAACTTGGTAATTCTCCACTGATCCTACAATTAACCAATTACTCATATAATTAAGAATTATCTCAAACTACTTAAAATACTACTCCCCTTTAACACATATTATACACCTTATTATCATGATCATGTGGTACCTTGTAGGGTACTAGTCTATAAATACGGGGTATTATAGCTTGGACCATATTTTATCCCAAATTGCCAAACTTTGACGAAACTCATTTTCTTTGATTTGCTTACCCTCTCTCCTTCACGAATTTACTTATCACTTGATTGAAATAGCATAATGCTTATAATCTCAAAATAACCTCATCCCCGAACTTATGTCGATTAACTTACAACGAAACTTTAACATACGAAAATGCAGGATGTAACATCTCATTTTTTGAGATTCTATCAATTTACTTATGGAGTACTTTCACGTACGAAAACATGGGGTGTAACAATCCTGATCACATAATCAAGAACTGTACCTTGTGGGAGATTGAGTGGAAAAAGGAAAGAGCTGAATGAAGGAACCGAAATAAGGAACAAGTTCATCCCAAGAAAGGCAATAACAAGGGATCAACCAAGGCAATGGTTGCTGCTTGGGGAGATAGCTTAGATGAAAGTTTCGATGATGATGAGCGAGCACTAATGGATATGGAGAATCTGATGGAGAAATTGAGGTATGTCTCTTTTAACTCAAATATAAGATTAAGTTTCTTCTAAAGAAAGACTATCTGAATTACTATTAGATCTTATTGTTGAGTTTGAAGATGTGAATAATGAAAAGGAATAACTATCAAAAGTGTGTGTAATTTTGAAAGCAAAGTGCAAAAACCTGGAACTTAGGGCTTGTGAAACTGAAAATAAAATTGACGTGTTAAAGAACCAGGTTCATGCACTTGATACAAATGTTCTAGAACTTAGATCTAAAAATCTAAAATTGAAGTTAGGAATAGGTAAAAAGATAGCTGGTAACACACAACTCACACTAAAAGAAAATTTAGGTAAAGTGAAATATGAGTTGTATAAAAAGGATGAATATGTAGGAGTCTTGAAGGAGGACTAAATAAGGTTAAGCATGAGCTAGATAGAACTTGTAAATGGAACCGGTCCTCTGATGCACTTTCACGGCAACAAGAATACCATAGTAGCAATAGAACGAGACTTGGCTTCAGGAACTCTACACCTAAATGGGATCCCAAAAGCAAGTACCTCACACTCCCTGAGAATTAAATTTGCACTCTGTGTGGTAACATTGGTCACTATAAGAGTGAGTGCACTGCAAAAGAAAAGGCAAGTCAAAAGAACAAAAACTTTGTTCTAGAGAAAAATAGGGTATCAAATTGGGCTAAAAAGAATATGATATATCCTTTTGCCTATAGAAAGGGACCCAAACTAGTTTAGGTTCCTAAGACTAACCCCTAATTTTTTTTAAATGTCCAAGTGAAGGGGAGAAACCAAATATGGTTTATGGATAATGGCTGCTCAAAGCATATGACATGAAGCAAGAACCAGTTCTTTTCACTTGAGGACCTTAAAGGAGGTAATGTCTCATTTGGAAATGAAAATAAAGGTGATATCATTGGGGTTGTAAAGGTAGGTAAATATGATTCTCACTCTATTGAGAATGTCTACTTGATAGATGGACTGAAATACAACCTGATAAGTGTATCACAACTAAGTGATAGAGAAAACTTAGTAGCCTTCACCTCTATAAAATGCTTTATGCTAAATCTTACCACTGACAAGATATTTTTGTAGGGAAAAAGAGTGAACAACATATATGTGGTGGATTTGTCCACATTCTCAGATAATGAACTCAATTGCTTAAGTGTGTTGGACAATGATCCCCTCTTGTGGCATAAGAGACTTGGACATACAAGTCTGAGTCAACTCAAAAAATTAGTCTCCAAGGATTTAGTGATAGGGATACCTAACATTAAGTTCAAGGAAGATAAAGTTTGTGAGGCTTGTGCAAGGGGGAAGCAGGTAAGATCCTCTTTCAAAAGTAAGAAAATGGTGAGTACTACCAGGACGATGGAATTGGTCCTTATGGATCTGTGTCGACCAATGATGATGGATCTGTGTGGACCAATGAGGTCAATGAGCAGAGGTGATAAGAGATATGTTATGGGGCTTTTTGATGATTACTCTAGCTTTACTTGGATACTGTTTTTATCATCTAAAGATGAAATATTTGACATGTTCACTTCATTTGTTAGAAAAACTCATATACAACTAGGTAATCAACTTGAATCAATTAGGTTTGATAATGGTACTAAGTTTGAGAATGCTAAATTTTTAGAATTTTGTGATAAGCATGACATAGATCATAATCTTTCTACCCCTAGAACTCCACAACAAAATGAGGTAGTTGAAAGAATGAATAGAACCTTCGAGGAATAGCTAGGACTATGCTACTTTCTAGTAAATTGCCTCACATCTTCTGGGCAGAAGCTTTGAACACTGCATGCTACATTATAAATAGATGCATGATTAGACCTCTTATTGAGAAGACTCCCTATGAGTTACTTAAAGGGAGAAAACCAAATATATCCCATCTTAGGACATTTAGATGCAAGTGCTTTGTGCACAATAATGATAAAAACTCCCTAGGTAAGTTTGTTCCCAGAAGTGATGATGGAGTATTCTTGGATATTCTTCACATAGTAAAGCTTATAAAATATATTAAAAAAAAGAACTATGTGTGTAGAAGAAAGTGTAAATGTTGTTTTTGATGAAACTAATATTCTTTCTAAGAGGAAGGAACAAGATGATGAAGAAATTGTGCTGGTAAGAGACTCAAATTAAACCACAGCCCAGCCTGAAGCTGCACCACAGGAAGGAACAAGTGATGGAACATGTCATTCTACCTAGGGCAACCTAATAACGGGAACTGAATAAAGAGGAACTGATCCTCAAAACTCGGGGGAACCTGTCCATGAACCTATTCCTCAACAACAAAATATTGAAGGAACATCTATAGAAAATCAGTTGGTTGTGAAACCTTACAAGTATCAAAGTTCTCATCCAATTGAGAACATAATCACCGATCCAACCTCTGGAATCAGAACCAGATCTTCTTTAAAGAACCTCTGTGCTTTTGATACTTTTCTATCTCTTATTGAACCTAAATATATTTCTAAGGCTTTGCAGGATAGAGATTAGGTGAATGCAATGCAAGATGAATTCAACCAATTTGAGAGAAGTCAATTTTGGCATCTGGTATCAAGACCCAAAATGGGCGATCAATTTGAAATGAGTATGATGAGTGAGCTTAATTGTTTTTAGGCTTAAAAATTAAATAAATTTCAAATGGAACTATAATACATCAACAAAAGTATATAAAAGAGTTACATAAAGGGTTTTAAATGGAAGATTCCAATGAAATTGACACTCTTATAGCAACAATCACGAACTTGGATTTGGATGAACCTGGTTCATCTGTTGATTAGAAGATATATAGGGGAATGATTGGCTCTTTGTTATATCTCATTGCTAGTAGACCTAACATTGTTTTCAGTGTAGGTCTTTGTGGTAGATTCAAGGAAAATCCAAAGGAGTCTCACTTGAAGGCTGTCAAGAGGATCTTGAGATACCTAAAAGGCACCTCTGATTTTTGCCTATGGTATCTAAAAGGTACTAATTTTGATTTAGTGGGGTATGTTGATGCTGATTATGCAAATTTCTTGTGGATAAAAGAGCACTTTAGGTATGGTGCACTGTTTTGGCTCATGTCTTGTGTCTTGGGCCATCAAAAAGTAAAACTTGGTGACTTTGTCTACTAGTGAAGCTGAGTATGTGGATGCTGCTTCATATTGTGCTCAATTATTGAGCATTAAGAAAAAATTAATAGACTTTAGAATTGATGTAGATTGTATCTCCATCTTTTGTGACAACACTAGTGCAATTAGTATATCCAAGAACTATAGCTGTCAAACGGGCCGGGCTGACCCGATTTCGGCCCGGCCCAGACCGATTTTAGATCGACCCGATGGTAAGGGGCCGGGTAGGGCTGGGTTGGGACGGGGACCGTACTGTGCTGGGTAGATTTTTGGTACCGATTAATCAGACCGGTACGACCCGTTATGGTCAAGTCATATGGGAACCAGTTAACCAGACCGATTTAATGGCTATTTTTTGATTTTGTTTTTATAAATTACGATTTTTATACAAAATATAAAAAACACCCGGCCCGACCCATTAGGCACGGAACCGTTCCGATTAAATCTTGCATCGGGGAAGCCCGGAACTGGTAAGTACGGTAAAAAATAATCGGAACCGGCCCGGTAATAAAACTGGCCAGTTCTCTTTTCCTCTACCCCTGATCGGCCCGGCCCGAACCCTTGACACCTATACTAAGAACCCGGCTCATCACAAAAAAACTAAGCACATAGATGTTGGGCATCATTTTTTGAGGGACAACTTTGATAATAGTTTGATCATTATAGAATTTTTTGCTACTGATAAGCAAATAGCTGACAACTTCATAAAAATTCTAATTAGAGATCACATTGAAAGAAACAAGTTAGAATTAGGGATGATTAAGATACCCCGGTTTTAACTCAATGATTGGTTAGATAATTTGAGAATTTTATAAATAATTAGATTAGATATTTCCCACTCTCATACTTTTATTAGTATACACTTGTGCCATGTACTAAAATGTTTCACCTATGTCTAATGATATTACCCTTATGTTTTTGGAAAATTCAGTCTTACACAAGAGAACTTTCAGTGAAGAGCCTGGTTTAGGTTCATCAAGCTTATAAGGTATGTATTCTACACTCCGCATAATTTGAAATAATTATATTTGGATCATGGTCTAAAAAGAGTCCCACTTTGTCCCAAACTAATTTTTGAACCAATTAGTTACAAACGAACTAGTTTCATCAATAGTTCCACGCGCCATAAATGCCACACATCTAGGGAAAAGACCAACATCTTTCAAACTTAAACTCCCAAAGTGATAAGACCTCTAGACTTCAAAAAGTGTCGTTATACACTCAATCTACCCTCCTTTATATTCATATGCAATTATTATCTTCTCTCATCTCTTATTTTCTAAAATACCAAAGCCCCTAAAACCTAAAACTCTCTCAACCTTCTTCGTCTATCTACAATGATCAAATGACATCTTTACCTAAAAACATCAAAAACACAGAAAACCCAACCTGACCACCTAAAGAACCTTCACCCACACCTTCAACCGCTCAAACTCCAAAGAAAGAGCGTGTCAAGATGCTATCTCGTAAAACAGTAGTTGGTAGTGAACATGCCAAGAAATTGAATGAGAAGTTACAGGACAGTCAAGTAGAGAAACCCCAAAAATTAGATGAGTCCTTCAAGTCTACGACTGAGGGGGAAGAAATGGTTTCATCTGAAACTGAACCGGTACCTTTTGGGTTAAAATATTTTGATGTTTCTTCTAAAGGTTCTAAAAATATTGAGAAAATGTTTGTCCTGGTTGGTACAATTGCTTGTGTAGAATTTAAGACTGGAAAATGGGTGGTAAAAATAAAAAGGGAAAAGAAAATATGAGTGAGGGTGTTAAAGTAGATGTGAGGGGAAAGGGAGAAGAAAGAGTGGTTGAACCTTCTTCACCCACTCTTGTTGGTTTGACATAAGAAACATGGGCATTGGTGTTGTTCTGTGGGGAAAGTGCTGAGGAGGAAGAGAGTATGAGAAAAGAAGGAGGAAGTGGGTCTGGGGATGTTTCAGCAGCGGAAGGGCTGGTTAGATTAATAAAAAGGTTCCAAGAACCTGTTCCATCTAGGATGGAACCTCTCCATGACCTACTAAAAAGAGTGACGGATATTTACAGTCCCAAGAAGAAAACAAGTGCTGGAGTTAAGATTCCTGGAAAGGCAATGGGTGACAAAAAGAGAAAGGCTGCATCTTCTATCCCTGTAGAGACTTCTCCTACATGAGTAAGAACTACAAGGGTCAGAGGAAGCAGAGTGAGGTCGACCTAGAAAAGGCCTTAGTTGAGAGTGCAAAGAAAGTTGCTGCTAAAGGCAAGAAAAATCTGTGTGAAACAAGTGAAACCATTGAGATAGAGGAGATGGACCTGGTCCTTCATGATGAAGAAGAGGCAAAAGAAGCGGAGGCTATGACTCCCAATTCCAAGAAAAGAAAGACTTCTAAGAAGAAGTCTCTAGAAAAGTTTGCTGATACAGAGAGCTCTACCTTGTAAAAAAGAACCAGGTATGCCAAGAAATCAAGAAAAGTGTAATTTGTGGAGGAAGAGAGAGAAAAAAAGGAGACTGATGAAGAAAAATACAAAGTAGTCAAGTTCCAGAAGAGAACAACTTTGAAGGGGAGGCTCCTCGGGGATTTAGAAGAGGAAGTTTAGCCCGATCTGAGATTGTTGAGTTCCTTGCAAATTGTAAGATTGTGCATGGAAGGGTCAACAGTGAAGTGAAAGGAGTGAAGGTGAGCTTTGATGATAAAGAACTATGGGAGATTCTAGGTGTACATGCTGAGGGGTATAATGACTACACCAAGTTGAAGTGGCCTAGTCTAGAAGGTCTTCCTACCTCACTGACCATCACCAGGAAGTTTGCTGATAGGGACTTGGAGCAAGAACCCAGGGCTGTGTATGGAAGTGAAATGAAACCTGCCCATAAAGTACTCTTTAAGTTTGTTAACAAAGTGGTTCTGCCGAGGCAGGAGAGAAGGCACATTGCTACCTTCATGGACCTGATCTTTATGGAGTGCTTGGATAAGGGAAAGCAAATAATTTGCCAGTTATTCATAATCTAGCTTCTTAATAGGGTGGTTTGTGGCACTAAAACACATGTCATACCTTATGGCTTCATACTCACTATTGTGCTTGCTCAATTTAAGGTTCCCCTCAAGAAATGGGATGTTTGGACTAGTAAAGAATACTCTGGGGCCAACATTTTGACTGTCTATGACTATGAAGTCCTTACTACTCCTAAAGAACATGGTTCATCCAAGAGGGTTCCCAAGAATAACAAAGTGAGAGCATTGGAGCAGGAGAGTGGGCTAAGGATGCTGAGATTGAACGATTGGAGACTAGGTTGGCTGATGTAAATGCTGAGAGAGACTTTCTAAAATATGATCTTGAAAAGGAGAAAGAGAGGAATGAAGGCATTCTTCAAGACATGCTGAAACTACTTCAGGCCTGAAACCAAGAACCTGGTCCTTCCCAGTCCTAAACCCTTCCTAAGCCTAGTTTGTAACCGGTGACCCAAGTGGGATGTGTTTTTTGCTTTTTTGCTCATGGTTCAGTACTTTTATTTCTTTTTATGCTTTGTGGAAGAATCTTATCAATGAAATTCACTGTTTATACTCTAATTGTTTGTTGACATTTCTTAGATGACTAATATCCTTAGATTGATAAGAAAAAATTGAATCCATGATTGCATTTGAAGTGGACTCAATGGGCATGAGTAAGATCTGCTAAAATCTGTTACTTAACTTAATTATGTAACTTTTCAATGATGCTAAAAGGGGGGAGATAGGTTGTGTTTTTGCTTTAGACTATGATGTTTATAACCTAATGAACCTGGTCCTTGATGATTTGTGACTTTAAAATGTAAAGTGTTCTAACATTGTGATGCTGTTGAGCTGAGTTGAAACAAGTTGCATATGTATAAAAAGCAGAGAGTTTGTCATCATTAAAAAGGGAGAATTTTTTGGCCTGAGTGGTTTTTGTTTTGATAATTGATAAATGAACACGTGTATGAACCAAGTCCATAGACAGTGTACACAGTACACAGTTAGATTCAAGCAAAAGGCTTGCACATGCAAGGGATAAGTATAAATGGTTATATCTGATATTCCCTGAACAAAAAGGTTACATAATTGATAAAGAGAAAGACTCCTTACTTGAAGAGAATTCTATCCTAGATAAGGAAAGAGTTAGAGATTGAATTTAACTAGAACTTTTCCACCAAGGAAGAGTAAAGCATCATGTTTCTAGTTAATCCTAATCCTACTAACTCTATATATTTCATTTGTGTTCTCTTTTACATGTGACACACTAACGTTGAAGTTAAGAAATAATTGAGAGCAAAATAGCAAGGCATTTTGCAAGCAATACCTGTATGTTTCAAGAAGTGCGAACCTGAAGCTACATGAACCAAATAGAAGAACCAGTTCCATATGTCTGTCTTTTATTCTAGTACAATTATAGTAGGCCTTTTAAGTTGTACCTTTCAACTTTCTTAGAAGCAAAATGTATTAGGTACTTAAGTTGTATTGTTCAAGTTAGAGTTAACTTGAAGCTGTCGCAACAGCCTGTGGCTGGTTGCTACAAGGATTAAAGGTTATCCTTAGCTTTACAAGAGTTTGTAAACATTGTTGTTTTGGCTCAGAGTTGTAGTGGAGTTTTGGAAAAAATTCTACTAGTAAGTAGGTCGAGGTTTTTTTCACATTTTGAGTCGAGTATTTTTCACATAAAAATATTAGTATTCTTTAGATTCCGCATTAGTTATTCCACAACAGTAGATTAAGGAACGCATAGAAGAACCAAGTCCTTTTATAAATTAGTGCACGCAAAAATTGGTCACCACACCGATCATCTCCCCTCCCTTCTTGTGTGGTATTGAAGTATAAAACATCATAGTCAGAATGCCAAAACCAGAACTAATTTAATTTGGGCATCATGGGTAGCACTAGGTGCGGACTGTGATGCCCAAGGCGTGAAATTGAAATAAAAGGGACGGGGAGAGAGGCAATAGCTTCATTATTTAAAGATTAAACCCCCTCTCTTATTCTTGAGTTGTCCAAGGGTTCTCATACTACCTAAGGTGAGTTTTCAATCCAATTAGCGTTAGAATACTACTTCCAAACATCAATTCTATCAATATTCCATCTCAAAATTACTAGATTCTCAACAAGAACTTAAGAAAAAGGTCTCTCCGCTAACCTAGGGTTTAGCGATTCAAGGTAAGTTTTGTGAACGCTTTCAACCACGATTATTAGAAAGGCTTATGGTTAATATTTGTTCCTATATACTACTACTTAGAAAAAGATACTTAGATTAACGATGAACCGTAGAAGGAGAGAAGAATCACACCGAGGGTTTCTAAATTTTGGAAATCTTGGAACTTCTAGTATTGATTCTTGATATTTGTGTACAGATTGATTTGAGAAGTTGAATCGTTTGGATAGAAGCAACGAGGGTTCTCAAAGGAAGAACTAAGGTGACTAGAGATAATGCTTTTACCAAAGTTGTTTTCTCACAAAGATCATGCCATAAGTATTTGTTGGAATGTATAGGACGTTAATGTGGGCTCTGAATAGAACGAGTGGACTCACATTATCCATTAGAATTGTAGAAATGATCTTAGATTATTATCATAGTTAATAACTCAAGAATAGTATGTTATTCCGTAAATCATGCCTCATGCATTCATGACTTGCATAAACAATTAAATTTCTTTTACATGATTTTATGGAACTCTAAAGATATATCATTGTTTTAAATTTTGTGATACAAGAATCACGTAGAATTATTTTTTGGGAGTTTTCTTAGATCTCTGAGAAGGGTTTATAGCCTCTAGTGGTTTATGTTACCCCAAAATTACTCGTGAAAGAGTAGGAGATTAGTGTACCATCGGTTCAGGCACCATAGAAATGGGGTCCAGGCGATCGAGCTAGGATCATCCACCATACTGATCATATGGTGACATTTTCAAAATAAGAATCAGAAAGAATGTCAGAATCAATGGAATTCCCCAGCAAAGAAAAGAAAAGAACATAAAAGAAAATTTATATATTTATCTATTTGAATTTTTATATTTTCCCCAGAAAAGAATAGAGAGAAAAGAAAGAGAATTTTCATAAATGACATCAAGAAGAACTTTATCATAGACATGCGTTGTTTGTTTCAACTCTTCATCAGAAGCTTTTAGAATTTTTTTTATCATGCATACATTCTTCTGTTAGCGTCTCGTTTGAGTTTTAATGGGAGGATTGCTTTACTTACTGTGTACTGATGTGGTTTAATGACGTTCTCTTCCTAGGAACCTACATTGATATATGTCAATGTAGACACATATTTTGCAGGTAAGCAGGCTATGAGCTAGGATATCCTCCTCCCATTATCAGTAGACTTGGTGAGCTCCATTTTGGTTCATGGAGTTGATTCTAGAGTTTTGTCGTCTTATTCAGTATTTCTTAGAGGCTTCATAGACATAGCCATAACAGATTCATGGGTGTCCACTTTGCATTACATTATTTTTCAATGTATTTAAGATAACATAACGAATTTGTTTTCGGAATATCATTTCATTTAAAGATTCGGAAAAGAATTTGATTTAAGTTATATTGAATTGTAATGAGATGCATTGAACAATAAAAATATAACAGAATAAAAAAGCCAAGGTGGTTCGCTCTGTCAAGTTGAGGCACCAAGTGCTGGTTATGACTTGGTTAGAAATCTAGTCGTGACAAACTTAGTATCATATCAACATGTTTAGAGAGTCATAGCAGCCTATGAAGCCGTGTTAGTAGAGTCTAGTTTATCGTTGTGAGGCTCCCACTTCTATAAACAAGAGACTACATACATTTGAGAAAGGTTTCACATTCTTCCTTACTCTAGATCGTGAGTTAAAGCTTATAGTTATAATGAGACTTCTATTCTCGTCAATTAGTCAAATGCTTGATATACCGATGCAATTAGACTCTAAGAAAAATATCTATCAAGACATCACCGTCTACAAGCGAGGTGATTTACGGTGCTAATTTTAAGGGAGAATAAAGGCTAAGCCGGAACTGACTAAGAATTTGTATCCCAAAAGGGGGAATGAGGTAATACCGAGATGATCTGATTCAGGGTTGTAACAAATTAGAGCCATCATAATTATGTCAAAGACTTTGTACTGAAAAGATGAGGTGATGATGTCTTCAATAAGTTTAGAATTGTCATGGAACTCACAAGGAGTTGGTGCTAGTAAGATTAGTAGTAACACAGTAAAAGACTATATACCTAAGCTATGTCCAGATTTAATTTAGATACCAAGAAGGCCAACGTAACGACCCGATCGGCCGTTTTGAGTATTACAATCATGTTCCCCCATTTACTACTTAATTTATGCTTTACAGTTATTATATGACTTGCCGGGGTAATTGGTTCCAGTCCGGTGAGGTCTTGGAATGAATGGGAACACTTAGTTCCAAAGTTTAAAACTTAAGTTGAAAAGGTTGGCTGGATGTCGACCTATGTGTAAACGACCCCAGAATAAAGTTTTGATGATTCCAATAGCTCCGTATGGTAATTTCGGACTTAGGAGCATGTCCGAAAACATTAATTAGAAGTCCGTAGTTAAATTAGGCTTGAAATGGCTAAAATAGAAATTTAAGTTTGGAAGTTTGACCGGGGAGTTGAATTTATATCAGAGTCAGAATTCAGTTCTGAAAATTTTCATAGCTCCGTTATGTCATTTATGACTTGTGTGCAAAATTTAAGGTCAATAGGAATTGAATTGATAGGTTTCGGCATTGAATGTAAAAGTTGGAATTCGTTAGTTTTCGTTAAGCTTGAATTGGGGTGTGATTTGTGATTTTAGCATTGTTTTATATGATTTGAGGTTTCGACTAAGATCATATGATATTTTGGGAATTGTTGGTGTATTTGGTTGAGGCCCCGGGGGCCTCGAGTTAGTTTCGAATGGTTAACGGATCGAAATTCAGACTTAAATAGCTGCTGGAATTTTCTGATGCTTGTATCTGGTTTCCTTCATCGCGTTCGCGAGGGGAGTCTCGCGTTCGCGAAGAGGAAATTTGGGCTGGCTCATTTTTTGCTTCGCGTTCACGACCAGGGGCACACGTTCACGAAGGGTCGAGGGGTAAAGTTACGCGTCCGCGACCGGGGGCACGTGTTCGCGAAAGGTCGATGAGCAACGCTACGCGTTCGCGGTCGAGGCCTCGCATTTGCTAAAGGAAAATCCAACCTGAGGGAAATCGGTCTTCGTGTTTGCGAGACCGACCTTGCATTCGCAAAAGAGGAAATTCGGATAGCGCAAAAATGTGCTTCGCGAACGCGAATGAGCTGTCGCGTTCGCGAAGAAGAAACGCCTGGACAAAAACTTTAAGTTCTGAAAATGGGACTTCGTCCCATTTTCCATTTTTGACAAATTGGAGCTCGGGAAGAGGCGATATTCGGGAGATTTTCAAGGAAAATAATGGGGTAAGTGCTCTTAACTCAATATTGGTTAAATTATCTGAATCCATGGTTGTTTTTAACATTTAATTAGTGAATTAAGTTGGAAAATTTAGAAAACTCTCTTGGTTTAATTTGAAGATTTGAGGGTCGAGTTGATGTCAGAATTTGGTAAAATTTATATGGTTGGACTCATGATTGAATGGGCGTTCATATTTTGTAACTTTATCGGGTTCCGAGACGTGGGCCCCACAAGCGATATTTGGGTACAATTTCGGATTTTGTTGGAAAATTAGTATTTTCATATGGAAGTAATTCCTATAATTTGCATTGACTGAATCGAATTAATTATGACTAGATTCGAGGCATTTGGAGACCGATTCGTGAGGCAAAGGCATAGCGGAGTAAAGAATTACACGGCTTGAGGTAAGTAACACTTCTAAACTTGGTTCTAAGGGTATGAATCCCCGAATTTGGTGTTATATAAATTGTTTGGAGGTGACACACAAGATAGGTGACGAGCGTGTGGATGTGAACCATAAAAGTTGGGACTTGAATAGATCCTGTGAGGTTGTAAAAAAATTAAAGAATCTTGTTATTATTCGTATATGCTTCACGCGTTAGGAAATTTAGTTGAGGCTCGTATTAAAGATCATGATTTGGCTACGTGCCGGTATTTTGGGACCCACAGGATCGTGTTGCTGTTGAATTTAATTGCTTTAAAAATATATATTTCATACTCATAATCAGTCATGTTCATAAATGTGAGGATATTTATGGGATCAGGACTTCCCGCATGTAGCAGACCATATAAGCTTTATATATATTACTCTTATATGGAACGGGGTTGCCGGCCTGAAGCAGGCCTTATCGACTTTATCATTATATTGATCGGGGCTGCCCACCTGCAGCAGGCCATATCGGCTTTATATCACGCTTGGGCTGAAGGAGCCCCTCCAGAGTCTGCACCCCCCACAGTGAGCGTAGATGATTTATATTCGAGATGGACTTCCCACGGCATGGACTTGCCTTATTTATATATGTTCGGGATAGACTTCCCAGGGCATGGATTTGCCTTATTGATTTATGATTGTAATGAATTTTCCCTCGACATGGATATTGTCCTAGTCATATATATTTGGGGATAAATTTACCCCTGGGCTGGATTAGCCTTATACGGTGCTAAGTCATTGACAAACAGTTGACGTATATATATATGGGATGGATCTTTCCTGGGTTGGATTGGCCATATAAAGTACCGAGTCTAACTGTTGAATTTGAACGCATGACTACATTTCTGTACTGTTATTTCTATACTAGACTAGACCTGCTAAGCTCGTCACTACTTTAAGCCCAAAGGTTAGTCTTGTTACTTATTGAGTTGGTTGTACTCATACTACACTCTGCACCTCGTGTGCAGATCCGGTGCTTTCGGACACGGCGACTGTTAGATCTCAGAGTGTTATCGGTTGGAGACTTTCAAGGTAGCTGCCTGGCGTCCGCTGACCTTGAATCTCTTCCTTTAAGTTATTGTACTGTTATATATTTTCAGACAGTGTTTTTATCAGTCAGACTTTGTTATCATTTAGATGTTCATGTACTTAGTGACTCCGGATTTTGGGAGTGTATTTATATATATGTATTTGTGAGATTTGTTTCCCCACTAGATTTAAATATTATGTTTTCAAACTTGAAAGAAATTGTGGTTTATTGAGGTTGTCGGCTTGCCTAGTAATGAGATAGGCACCATTACGACAGGTTAGGATTTTGGGTCGTGACAGCCAATCAAGGTATATGCCACGATTAACATGAAAAGATTAGGTAGAAGAAATATATATAAGAATTTTGTCCTTAAGCTGACATCAAATTTTGTTCAATAAAATGAGGCTAATAAGTTATTTACAATGGTTAATAAGTTATGTACAAGGGTCAGCCAAGAATTGTACATACTCGTAGGGTAAAAGTTATGGTGGTTGTAATTTGTCACGACCCAAATACCTAACCAGTCGCGATGGCATCTATTGTGGAACTAGGCAAGCCGACATTCTCAATATGCTTTCAATACATAACATAAGTGAGCCAAAGAAATTAAACTAACTAAAGGTTTACATAATAACCGGGTAAAAACCTAAAACTCAAGTGCGGAATGATAACCCGACATCGAGGTGTCACTAAGTCATGAGCATCTAACAACCAATCTAGAAATAGAGTCTACTACATTCTGTGCCAAATGCCAATACAAGAGAGAAAATAAAATAAGAAAGGAGAAACAAGTACTGCGGACGCTGGCAACTACCTCGTAAGTCTCCGATAATCAGCTCGCGCACGAACTCAGCGACCATCAGAACCGTACACACCTGGATCTGCATATGAAGTGTAGGGTGTAGCATGAGTAAAACCAACTCAGCAAGTAAAAAAATTAAATAAGGAACTGAGAAGCAGTGACGAACTATAATAATACAGATCATTTCAAAAGTTTTCAGTAAAGAGTGAACATGCTTTCAAATCCGGTGGTATAAGTCAAATCAGTTCGATCTCAAGTAAAACAAATATGAATCTTCTAGAAATTTCACAACAACATCAAATAGGAACTAAGTGCAACAATAAATAAAATTAAGTACAGCCTCTCAAGGCAGCAGTCACTCAACTCATCTCAACAGCTCATTCTCTTGACTCTCGGCCCTCAATACACACTCTCAATAGGTACCTGCGCTCACTGGGGGGTACAGACTCCGAAGGGGTTCCTTTAGTCCAAGTGCTATATCGCTGCGGCATGCAACCCGACCCAATCATATAAGTAGCCATACGGCTCATTGCAGCGTGCAACCCAATCCACAATCCTTAAATAGCCATAGGCTCGTTGCGGCGTGCAACCCGATCCATATATCCTCACATAGCTCACAGCTCGGCACTCAGGCCCAATCTCAGTCACTAACCTCTCCAGCCCCTCGAGCTAACAGAATATCATAATAATCTACCGAAATAGAGAATACAACAAGTATCAACAAGAAATGAGAGGGAACAAAGATATAACCCACAAGTAAGACTATGTCTGAGTACAAGACAATAATTAGCAGGCAATTCAACAAGTATATGACTGCTGCGGGTCCCAACAGTAATATCATATTGCCTAAGCATGGTTTCTAACATAAAAGGCAGTCAATTGCTCAAAGACAAGGAAAAACAGGTAATAACAATGGCTATTCGTCTTTACAGTCTCACGGGATGGACCAAGTCACAATCTCTCACGGTGCACGCTCACACGCCCGTCACCTAGCATGTGCGTTACCTCGAAATATTCACATCATACCAATTCTCGGGGTTTCATACCCTCAAAACCAGATTTAAGATTGTTACTTACCTCAACCGCGTAGAAATCCTACTTCGAAATGACTCTGCCTCTCGAATCGGCCTCCAAATGCCCCGAATCTAGTCACAAACAGTACGAGATAATCAATATTGGCTAAAAGGATCTATTCCACAAGAAAACTACTAAAATATAGTCTAAAATCCGAAATCGGCTCAACCCGCCCCCGGGGCCCATGTCTCGAAACGCGATGAAAGTCACAAAACCTGAAATCCCATTCACTCACGAGTCTAACCATACCAAATTTATCAAAATCCAACCTCAATTGCCCTTCCAAAACCCCAAAATTCACTCTCCAATTCCCAATCCCTAATCTCCCAAATCTCACCTCAAACACTCACCAACTAGGTGTAAAATCAGTGGGGAAACACCATTATTGAAGATAAATAGGCACAAAGAACTTACCTTAGTGATTACTCCGAAATCTCTCTCAAAATCCCCAAAATCTGAGCTCAAAAATGATGAAAATGGTGAAAAGTCTCGAAGTGTTCTATTTATAGGTTCTGCCCAGACTTCTCGCACCTGCGGAGCCGCATCTGTGGGTAAGGCCCCACTTCTATGGAAAAATCCCTAAACACTTTCTCCGCTCCTGCGATCAAGTGCTCGCATCTGCGCTCTTCGCGGGTGCGGGAACTACATCGCACCTGTGGTCCAAACTCGCACCTGCGCCCCTAAATCTGCTTCTGCAACCATCGCAGGTGCGTGAATGCCATCGCACCTGCGTCCTCTGCCCAGGTCCTCCTTAGCCGCATTTGCGGCTCCTCCTTCACTTCTGCGGGCTGGCACCTGCAGTTCCCACTCCGCAGGTGCGGTTACACCAATAGCCGTAGCTTCAGCTGCAATTCCTCAACTCCCATCAAGCCGTTAACTACCTGAAATCACCCCGAGGTCTCCGGGACCTCAACCGATCATTCCAACAAGTCATGTAACCCCATGCAAACTTAGTCGAACCTTCAAATCACTTAATACATCAAAACTCCAATTACATCCGGATTCAAGCCTAAAGAACTTCTAAACTTTCAAATTCCACAAATGACGACGAAACCTACCAAACCACGTCCGATTGACCTCAAATTCTACACGCAAGTCAAAAATAATAACGCAAACCTATTCCAACTTCTAGGTTGGGACCCAACCCTAGTATGGGTACTTAATGGGTGATTGATTTAGGGCTTATTTATGATTGGGTATACGATATTTAGCCTAGTTCTTGCTTGAATTGGAGAATTAATGGTTGCAAACATTGATTCATGCCTAATTGACTTAGTCTCTACTTGAGGAAGAGATACTAAGTTTAGGAAAACTTGGCTAACAAGAAATTGGGGTGAACTCAAGAAATTGATAGCCCCAATAAAAGGGTCGAATCTAGAGATAGTATGACCCGACTTGAGCATCTATCTTTGTGAAATACCCATTTGGACTTGAGAAAGCCAAATTGGGCAAAATCACTCAAACTACCGAGAGGTATAGAGTGAGTAATCGCGTGTGATTGCTATATTATATCCTAACCAACCAAACATGCCCTAAAGCTCTCAATCTGTTAGTTAACCAACTAGGTGGAAGTTACAACCCTAGATCGTTTATAACCTGAAAAACAACAATACCAAAAATATTGTCTCTTAGGTTTACAATTACAACATTAGCATAAGATTTAGGAGTAGAAAAGAAACAACCGAATATGTGGAAGTGCAATCCTTGGCACGTCATATACTTAGACTAGGTATATACCTAATCCAACATAAAGTTCTCTGTGGAATCGACCCCGACTCGCGTTGGGTATTTATAATTGCATCGACCGCCTCACAATCCCAATTAGTGGTGTGAGTTTGGGTGACATCAATACGCTCCCACTTCCACTCAGGAATCTCTATCTACTGAAGCAAACCACCAGGTCTCTGATGCTCATACTTTACTTGCTGACAATTTAGACACCGAGCTACATAATAAACTATATCCTTCTTTATCCTCCTCCACCAATAATGCTGCCTCAAGTCCTGATACATCTTTGCGGCGCTCAGATGAATAGAATACTGGGAATTATGGGCCTCCTCAAGAATCAACTCATGGAGCACATCCACATTAGGAACACAAACACGACCCTGCATCCTCAAAACTCTGTCATCTCCAACAGTAACATGCTTGGCACCACTGTGCCGCATCGTGTCCCTAAGGACCAACAAATGAGGGTCGTCATACTGCCAATCTTTGATGTGCTCAAACAAAGAAGACTGAGCGACTGTACAAACTAGAACACGACTGGGCTCTGAAATATCCAACCTCACAAACTGGTTGGCTAAAGTCTGAACATCCGATGCAAGCGGCCTCTCACCGACTGGAATGAACACAAGGCTGCCCATACTCACTGCCTTTCTACTCAATGCGCCGGCCACCACATTGGCCTTCCCGGGATGATACAAGATGGTGATATCATAGTCTTTCAATAGCTTAACCACCTTCTCTGCCTCAAATTGAGATCCTTTTGCTTGAACAAATACTGAAGGCTCCGATGATCCGTGAAAACCTCACATGACACACCGTAAAGATAGTGCCTCCAAATCTTCAGCGCATGAACAATGGCTGCCAACTCTAAGTCATGGACAGAATAATTCTTCTCATGAACCTTCAACTTCCACGACACATATGTAATCACCCTGCCCTCCTGCATCAATACCGCACCAAGCCCAACACGTGACACATCACAATATACCGTATAAGATCTTGAACCTGTGGGCAACAACAACACCGGCGTTATAGTCAAAGCAGTCTTGAGCTTCTGAAAGCTCTCCTCACACTTATCTGACCATCTGAATGGGGCACCCTTCTGGGTCAACCTGGTCAATGGGGCTGCTATAGATGAAAACCCCTCCACAAATCGACGTTAATAGCCCGCCAAACCCAAGAATCTCCTCATCTTCGTAGTTGAAGTGGGTCTAGGCCGGTTCTGAACCGCCTCAATCTTCTTAGGATCTACCTGAATGCCCTCTGCTGATACAACATGCCCCAAGAAAGTGACTGAATCCAACCAAAACTCACACTTTGAAAATTTAGCATACAACTGGCTGGCTCTCAGAGTCTGAAGTACAATCCTGAGATGCTGCTCATTCTCCTCTTGATTGTGGGAGTAGATCAAGATATCATCAATAAACACGATCACAAAGGAGTCCAAATAAGGTTTGAACACTCAGTTCATCAAATTCATGAATGCTACTAGGGCATTTGTCAACCCAAAGCACATCACTAGAAACTCATAATGCTCGTACCGAGTCCGAAAAGCTATCTTAGGAACATCGGATACCATAATCCTCAACTGATGGTAGCTAGATCACAAATCAATCTTCAAAAACACCTTGAAACCCTGAAGCTGATTAAATAAATCATCAATCATTGGCAATGGATACTTGTTCTTGATGGTGACTTTGTTCAACTGCCGATAATCCATACACATCCTTATCGATCCATCTTTCTTCTTCACGAACAACACGGGTGCACCCCAGGGCGAGACACTAGGGCTAATGAATCCTTTATCAAGCAAATCTGGCAACTATCCCTTCAATTCTTTCAACTCCGGCAAGGCCATACAGTATGGCAAAATAGAGATGGGCTGAGTGCCCGGAGCCAAATCAATACAGAAATCAATATCTCTGTCGGGTGGCATCCCCGGTAGGTCTGCAAGAAATACCTCTGGGAACTCATGGACAACTGGCACCGAATCTATGGAAGGAACATCCGCACTAGAATTGCGGACATAAGCCAAATAAGATAGACACCCCTTCTCGACCATATGCCAAGCCTTCATATAAGAGATAACCCTGCTGGTAGAATGGTCAGGAGTCCCTTTCCACTCTAATTGAGGAAACTCCGACAAGGCTAAGGTCACCGTCTTAGCGTGACAATCCAATATAGCATGATAAGGTGATATCGAGAAGTAGAAGATCTACACTAGTCTCAAGACTCCCAAAGGTGACCACACATGAACGTCAAACACGATCTACAACAATAGCATCTCCCACAGGTGTGGACACATACACAAGAGCACTCAAAGAATCACGAGGCACAACCAAATATGAAGCAAAATAGGATGACACGTATGAATAACTAGAACCTGGGTCAAATAGAACTGAAGCATCTCTACTGCAAACTGAAACAATACCTGTGATAACAGCGTCAGATGACTCAGCCTCAGGCCTGGCTGGAAAAGCATAACATCGGGGCTGAGCCCCACCACTCTGAACCACGTCCCTGGGATGACCTCTAGCTGGCTGGCCTCCACCTCTAACGGCTTGACCTCCACCTTTAACAGTCTGGCCTCTACCTCTAGCTGCCTGACCCCTACCTCTAGCTGGCTGAGCAGGCGGTGAAGAACCTAACGCCATAACAATGACACGAGAGACCTGATGCAGTGAGCTGCTCGATGCCCGAGAGCAAAATCTAGCAATGTGCCTCGGATCACCACAAGTATAACAGGACCTTGGCTGCTGTGACTACTGACCCTAAAACTAACCCTGTCGACCTGAGTAACCACCCTGAAAACTCTAGAGCGGAGGTGCACTAATAGGAGTTGGTGGTGCACTGTAGCTAGCTGAATAAATTTGAGGGCCACGACCACCTGAGGCACTGTGGGATGCCTAGAGCGCTGAATGAAACTGGCCTGGGAGGATGGCCTCTACTAAAAGTACCCCTGCCTCCAGATGAGGCACCGTTGAACCCCCCAAAATAACGTGGTCTCTTGTCAGAGCCCTGACCTCCCTGAGCAAGAACCATCTCGACTCGTCTGGTGACATTGGCAGCCACCTGAAAAGAAATCTCACTCCCAGTCTCCTTAGCCATCTGCAATCTAATAGGCTGAGCAAGTCCGTCAATAAACCTCCTCACCCTCTCTCTCTCGGTAGGAAGCAGAAGGAGAGCACAACGGGCCATATCCACAAAACGGGTCTCATACTGAGTAACTGTAACACTGTCCTGCTGGAGACGCTCGAACTAACGGCGATGTTCCTTTCTCAATGTGATAGGGAAAACTTCTCTAGAAAAGGCTAAGAGAACTGGTCCCAAGTAAGAGCAGGCGATCCAGCTGGTCTGGTCAACAAATAATCTCTCCACCATTTCTTGGTGGAACCAGTCATCTGAAATGCAGCAAAATCGGCCCCATTGGTCTCCACTATACCCATGTTGCGTAGCACCTCATGACATCTGTCAAGATACTCCCGGGGATCCTCTGAAGGAGCACCACTGAAGTGAACTGGGAAGACCTTGGTAAACCTGTCCGATCTCCATAAAGCCTTAGAAGACATAGTTGACCTATCGCCGGCGTGTGCCGGAACAACCGGCTGAACTACTCTGACTGGTTGAGCTGCTGGAGTCTGATACTAGGGAGCCATCTGCTCCGAAGTGTGAGTAGTAGGAGTGTGGGCTCCTCCTCCATCCTGAGAGACGGCTGGTGCCATAGGAAATGCGCCAGTATGGGCCACACTCTCCATAAGGACCACCAAACGGACCAAAGCGTTCTGAAGCACTATGGTGGCAATGAACCCCTCCGAAACCTGAGCTGGTCTAGCAGGAATAGTCTGGGCTGGAACCTCCTCGTCAAACTCTACCTGAGGCTCAGCTGCTGGGGTTGCTGCTCGGGCTCTGGACTGAGACCTGCCCCTGCATCGGCCTCTAGCACGGCCTTGACCTCGACCTTTGCCCTTCGTAGGAGCTGCCACTAAAGGCTCTGGCTGCTGCTCAGCTGAAGATACGGTACGTGTCCTCGCCATTTGTGAGAGAATAAGAATAGAAGAGTTAAATTAGCATTCAGAGAACAAAAATCGCTCGATAGAGAAGAATAGAAGCGAAATTTGTTCCTAAACTTTGTAGCTTATGGAAGATAAGCACAGACGTCTCTGTACCGATCCTCCAGACTCTACTAAGCCTGCTCGTGAATTGTGACTCTAGATCCAGGTGATAGTAATTAATGAAGTTTTTATATTATTCCGCACTCGCTGTATTTCATTTTAGCTTATTTGTTGTTATTTACTGAATTAAATAAGGATTGGCTTAATAATTCTCTAACGTCGGCTTGCCTAGCAAGTGGAATGTTAGGCGTAATCGTGGTCCTGAAGGTGGGAATTCTGGGTCCGAATCACGTCAAACTAACTCCGTTTCTCATCAAATTTCACAGACAAGTCATAAATATAATAATGGACCTGTACCAGGCTTCGAAACCAAAATACGGACCCGGTATCAACAAGACCAAACATCAGTCAATTCTAAAAATCAATAAACTTTCAAACTTTTAATTTTTCATCAAAATTCCATATCTCGAGCTAGGGACATCGAAATTCGATTCGATTCCGGGCATACGCCCAGGGCCCAAATTACGATACGGACCTACCGGGACCGTCAAAACATGAATCCATGTCCATTTACTCAAAATGTTGACCGAAGTCAATTCAAATTAATTTTTAAGGTAAAAATTCTTATTTTTGTTAGTTTTTAACATAAAAGCTTTTCGGAAAGACGTCTGAACTACGTACATAAATCGAGGAAGGCTAAAACATAATTTTTAAGGCTTCAGATCACATAATTAGGTTTCAAAATATGAGATGATCTATCGGGTCATCACATCTTGAAATCCAAATACTTGAACTTGTCAAGTACTTTTTCAATGTAGTGAGAATGTTCAAATGCTAGACCTTGTGGAGTCTTGTGAATTCTGATTCCTAAGATCACATCAGCAACTCCTAAGTCTTTCATGTTGAATTTGCTAGTCAGCATGACCTTAGTAGCATTTATATCTGCCATATCTTTGCTCATTATCAACATGTCATCAACATAGAAACAAACAATGACTTCATGACCTGGAGTGTTTTTAATGTAAACAAATTTCTCACATTCGTTGATTTTAAACCCACTTGCCAACATTGTTTGGTCAAATTTTACATGCCATTATTTGGGTGTTTGTTTAAGTCTATAAAGAGACTTAACAAGTTTGCACACTTTCTTTTCTTTACCAGGAACCACAAAACCCTTAGGCTGTTCCATGTAAATCTCTTCCTCCAATTCTCCATTTAAGAAAGTTGTTTTAACATCCATTTGATGGATTTCAAGACCATGCGCGGCCGCTAGTTCCACTAACACCCTAATAAATGTTATCCTTGTTACTGGCGAGTAAGTGTCAAAGTAAGGGTGGCAAGTGGGCCGGGACCGCGGGACAAACAAGCCAAACGAGCCAAACGGGCCAGGACCGGTATTTGTGGGCCTTGTCTGGTCTTTTGGGCCGGTCCTAGAATAGGGACCAGGACCGTTTGGGACCGAGACCGGACCGGTCCCTGGCGTGCCAAACGGTCCCAATAGTCAAATTTGTTTTAAAAAAATATAATTTCATAAAATAGCCGTTGGCTATTTTGTAAATAGCCATTTAAGCCCCCCCCTCCCCTCCCAACTTTGTTTTAATCCCAAACTTTTTATAATTATACTTTTTCCCTTTTTTCAACTATAAATACCCCTCGTTCTTTCATTTTTCTTACAAAATCATCAATATATCACAATCTCTCTCTAATTTTCTTCTATAATTGCTACTATTGCTTACTTTATTGTTACAATTTATGAAACAATTGTGAAGTTGGTTAATTGAAGTCTTTAAGTCTTCAACGATAATCAATTTTCAACAAGTTGTTCGTCAATTCGGTAAACGCATTCCAACTCTTAAGTTTTAATATTATAGTTTTGTTTTATTTATTTTCTATTACTTGATTAATTAAGATGGCTTCCTTAAAAAAATATTTTAGTAAAAATAAAGGAAAATCCAAGAATGGCGAATCTAGTGCTCAAGATGTTCCTTCTCCACTGCCCTGGGCTTCCCGAACCAAACCCCATATCTGTCCTACACCCGCTATTCTTGATAGCGATAATAGTTTATTACAATTTACTGAGAGTCAATTTTGTCATAATATTGGAGCTGGTGAACAATTAGACCATGAATTAATGAATGCTCTTTATTATAATCTAACTATTGATGAAAATAATGATAAGGAAATAGATTTTGATGAAACTCAACCGGATGATGATACACCCACTAGTCATGCTCCTAATGTTAACACAACTAGTGATAACCCTGCTAATCCAAATGATGCCCCATCTGATACTCCTATTACTACCCCTACTCTTTCTAGACAACCAACCAAACGGAAGGAAACAACTCATATTTGGCCGTTTTTTACTCAACTAATTCTAGAAAATAAGGCTAAGTGTAATAATTGAGGCACGAAGTTAGATTTTAAATATTTTGTCTCTAATTTCTATTTAATTTTTAAAACAAACCAACAGGGCCGTGACCGTTTAGCCCGGGACCATGAGTTTGTGGGCCCGATCTCTGACCGGTTCCTACAAAAAGACCATTTGGCCCGGGACCGTTTGGCCCGTTTAATTTGGGACCGGCCCGGGACCGTTTGGACTGGCCCACTTGGTCCGTTTAGGTGCGGGACCGACCCACATGCCATCCTTATGTCAAAGTAATCAAGGCCTTCCTTTTGTCTATAAACATTGATAACAAGTCTTGCCTTATATTTGTCAATAGTGCCATCAGCTTTTATTTTCCGTTTCAAGATCCATTTCGAACCTAAAGGCTTATTTCCTGAAGGAAGATCAACCAATTCCCATGTATGGTTATCCAAAATTAATTGAAACTCACTATTGACTATTTCTTTCTAAAATGTTGAATCAGAAGATGACATAGCTTCTTTGAAAGTTTGAGGATCATTTTCAAGCAAGAATGTCGCAAAATCTAGTCCAAAGGAAGTAGATGTTCTTTGACGTTTGCTACGCCTTGGATCCTCTTCACTTGGATTATTTTCTATTGGTTCTTCCCGTGATCGTTTAGGTCTTTCACTTAACTACTCACATTCAGTTTTATACGGATAGATGCTTTCAAAGAATTCAGCATTATCTGATTCAATTACCGTATTATCATGAATTTCAGGATTATCAGATTTATGAACCAAAAACTGACATGCTTTACTTTTTGTAGCATATCCAATAAAAATACAATCCAATAGTTTTTGGTCCGATTTTAACCCTTTTGGGTAAAGGAACTTGTACCTTTGCTAGACACCCCCACACTTTGAAATATTTCAAGTTGGGTTTTCTTCCTTTCCATTTTTCATATGGAATAGATTGCGTTTTACTGTGGGGTACTCTATTGAGTATTCGGTTAGCTGTAAGGATAGCTTTGCCCCACAAACTTTGCGGTAATTCGGAACTTATTAATAAGGCATTCATCATTTCCTTTAATGTCCAATTTTTCCTTTCCGCAATTTCATTGGATTGAGGTGTGTAGGGGGGCAGTAGTTTGATGGATAATTCCATATTCCGAATATATTTCTGCAAACGGAGATTCGTATTCTCCACCACTATCACTTCTAATCATTTTAATCTTTTTATTCAATTGATTCTCCACTTCATTCTTGTATTTCTTAAATGCTTCAATTGCTTCATCCTTACCATTAAGCAAATGAACATAACAATATCGAGTACAATCGTCAATAAAAGTTATAAAATACTTTTTCCCACCACGAGATGGTGTTGACTTCATATCCTAAATGTCAGTATGAATTAAGTCTAAAGGATTTGAATTCCTTTCAACAAACTTATAAGGATTTTTTACAAACGTAGATTCAACACATATTTAACATTTTGATTTATTACTCTCGAATTTAGGCAATACTTCTAAATTAATGAACTTCCGTTAGGTTTTGTAATTGACATCTCCTAAACGAATATGCCATAAATATTTTGACTCCAATAAATAAGAAGAAGCTGAAATTTTATTTATACTGTCAACAACCATTACATTGAGTTTGAAAATGCCCTTTGTGAGGTAGCCCTTTCCAACATACATATCATTCTTGCTTACAACAATTTTGTTAGATACAAATACACATTTGAATCCATTCTTAACAAGTAAAGAATTTGAAACTAAACTTTTCCTAATAGTAGGAACATGAAGAACATTGTTGAGTGTTAACACCTTACAGAAAGTCATCTTCAGGAATATCTTTCCATAACCCTCGATCTTGGTTGTTGCAGTATTTTTCATGGAAACCTCTTCTTTGGGATGAGTAGTAGAGTAAGTCGCAAATGCTTCTTTGACAAAATAGACATGCCGAGTAGCTCCAAAGTCAATCCACCACTCCTTTATATTTCAAACTAAATTGCATTCCGAAAGCATTACACACAGATCATCAATGTCATCATTTTTCTCCACTATGTTGGCCTATCCCTTTTCTTGTCCTTTTTTGCGAGACGACAATCAGAGGCTTTGTGACCAGCATTTCTACAATTGTAGCAGTTGCCCTTGAATTGCTTCTTGTTCTACTCCTTAGTCTATCTATAAGACCTCTTTCTCTTCTTACTTTTTGGAGCAGGCTCCTCAACGATATTAGCTCCCATAATATTTTAATTTTCACGACACTTCTTCTCGGCTGTTTTGTTATCTTCCTCAATTTAGAGATAAATCACAAGACCTTTCAACTTTATTTCTTTGCGCTTGTGCTTTAGATAGTTTTTGAAATCCCTCCACGAAAGAGGCAACTTTTCAATTATTGTAGCCACTTGAAATGCTTCATTCACTACCATACCTTCAGCAATAAGGTCGTAAAAAATAATTTGAAGCTCTTGAACTTGGGTTCCAACAATTTTGTTGTCTATCATTTTATAGTCTAGAAACTTGAAAACCACAAACTTTTTGAAGTATGCATCTTGAGTCTTGTACTTCTTCTTAAGTGAGTCCCATAATTCTTTCAAAGTATTTATAGCACTGTAGACATTGTACAAGCCATCCTCCAAAGCACTTAGGATGTAGCATTTGCAAAGAAAATCTGTCTGTTTCCACGCCTCAACAACCATAAACTTCTCATTGTCTGGCATGTCAGAGTCATGCACTGGAGGGTCTTCACTGGTGAACTTCTGCATACTAAGTATGGTAAGACAAAAGGACACCCTTTGCTGCCATCCTTTGAAGTTAGCTCCGGAGAATTTCCTCGATTTTTCGGTCGATGGTACAACAGTTCGGCTTGACGAGGCTATCGACCACTGGAGGGTCTTCACTGGTGAACTTCTACATTCCAACAGTCGTAAAAGAATTTTCATTATCAATTGTCATTTCTCACCGTCCACTATAGAAGAGTTCAATTAATGGCAGATAATAGAACAGTAAACAGTACTGTAATTAATGATAAACAATACATTTAATAAACAAAACTTGAAGTTTTGTACATTCTGTTTCACTATAAAACATTAAAGTTTTTATGTTCTTCAAATCGTTTCTGAATTTTAATACTCCGATGAAGTTTTTATATCTTCAAATCAGAAATAGAAAAATTCAGACGGAGTAGAAAACCACAAAAATTTTAATCTCCAAAGCAGAATATAGATTATAGTATATTATTAATTTCCTTAAGATTGTTAGTCTAACTGTAATACTATAAAATATATGAAACAACAAGTTTTCTGAAACAAAAAATAGAAACAGAAAAATAATAGTATAGCAAAAATTTATATAACCAGAAACAGAACCTGAAAATATACTTCGGAAAGAAATTGGGCCCATTGAATGCACAGTGTGTCCTTAAAAAAATTATTCCCCTCAAGCACCCGAGGTTTTAGAATATTATCCTTCCAGGATAGTACGACTTCACCGGCGTATTGATACCAAAAACTCTGATGAACTTCGAACCGTTTAATGATTGTAAAACACCCTGAAAATTTCGTGCAGAAGAAGAAATTTCGTGCAGAAGAAGAAGAAGAGGAAGAAGAAGAAGAAGAAGAAGAAGAAGATCAGACAAATTCGTAAGGAAAGATTCTGGGATCAAGGCATATTTATAGCCATTTTCTAGCACTGTTTATGAAAAGTTTGCAACCTTTCAGAAACAACCATGGATGTTGGAACAGGCGGGAACTATTCATTTTAAAAATATTCCAAGAAATTAATTTAAATTCGGGAAAGAAATGGAACGAATCGCGTCGCGAATCCTAGGTTATTCTGGGTTGACTTTTTGTTAACTAATTAAATCAATTAATTAAATAATTGAAAGAAATTTTATCCAAAAAGATTAATCAATCAATCTCTGACCGAATCCGAGCCGAGCGAGCAACGATGACAGCACAAGGCTTACTTTCTTTCAAACCCATTTAACACCAAGGGAAGTTTTTTATCAATATAAATACATTCACATTTCTTTACACCACCAATAAGGGACACTTGCTCTTTCCAAAGCAAAGGGGAACTCATTTTCCCTTTACTTTCTTCTCTCTATTTTCCATTCACTAATATTTTAATCCCAACAGATTGCCGACTAGACAAGAGCGGATACAAGGTGATCAAGAACCTTTATGTCACGTATGCATTGGACTAAAAGATTCCCGAATTTCGCATCCCGTGCTCCAGCTGGATTGGTTACGTGGCAGTTTGCGAAGACGAGGAAGAGATCGCTAGGCTTGGGCGTCGTGACGTGGTGATTGCTTATCGAGGTACTTCCACCTAATGTGAGTGGTTCAAAAATTTACGTGCCATGTTAACTTCTTTACCGGATAACATGGCACCCGAAAATTACGATCAACCCAAGGTACAAAGTGAATTCTTAAGCTTGTATACAACAAAACACTAATGAGATAAAAGTTTGCAGGACACAATTAGAGAATAAATTGGCAACATTCTTGAAAGATATAGTGATGAACCTTTAAGTATAACTATCACAGACCATAGTCTTGGAGCTGCCCTTGCAACATCAACAGTGTATGATATAACTACAAATTCTAGTCACGCACTAATAGTAATAGTTGTATCATTTGGAGGTCCCAGGGTAGGAAATAAAATTTTCAGATGTCAATTGGAGAAAAGTGGTACAAATGTTCTCCGCATTGTCAACTCCGACGATCAAGAGTTCCGGGGTTCGTGATCGACGAAGATGGTGACATGGCGGAAAGAGGGAGTGCCCACGTGGTGACGACGGGGATGCCAAGCTGGCTTTAAAAATGCATGGAGGATACACAATGGGTATAAGCTGAGGTGGGCAAAGAACTTAGATTAGGTAGTAAAGACTCTAAATTTCTCTAAGCTGGAGATGTTTCCATGTGGCACGATCTCAAGAAGTATTTGCACTTTGTTGCAATTTTAATATATTTTACACATAAATTTATGATCCGCATCAAAGTTACGGATTCAGTTAAACCCATCACTTACATGCAACATAAGTGTATGGGTCGAAATCGGCCTGATAGTATTCGAAATAATATTACCCAAAAGGAGGGAGTCTCAAGTTGTCATTATCTGAGGTGGGGCGGGAAGCAGAAATACTCGCAACCGAAGAGTCGACGGGTACCGTGGTCGAGATGACGACAATAGTCGAGGTCAAGCATCACTGATAAAGCTGTAACGTCTAGTTTTTGATGTAAGATATTAAAGGGAATATTCTAACAAATATTCTCTGCAGTTTGTACTGTTAAAGTTTGTTAGAAACATGTCTCATATATATATATATATATATAGGAAGACAGGCCAATAATGTGAGGCATATGATATTCATTTGTAAGAATACACTTTGACAAAAGATTCTCTCTCTCTTACTAAGATACAAATATCACCTTTTTCACCAAGATTCTTGTCTATATTATTCCATACTTTTCACCATATCCGAGGATAATTTAAAAATTCAAGAATTTGTCTATCATTCATTATTGTCAGGAGGAATCACTACTAGAAAATAGCTATTTTCTGACTGCGAATACGGTCGGAATGCAGTCAGAAAATGCTAATTTCCGACCACATTCAGACCGAAATAACGCGATCGCAAAATAACTGGTCTGAAATAGTTTGCGACCGAATTTGTCCGTAATTTGCGACTACATCGGTTAGAAAGAGAAAATAGAAAAGGACTATCACATGTTGTCAACTTTCCGACTGACGCGGTCGCAAAGTATTTAAATTCAATTTTAATTTTATATTACATTTCCCACTACTTCGGTCGCAAAACTTAAAAATAATTATAATTTTATATAATCTTTCCCACCATATTGGTCGCAAATATCAAAAATTATTTTAATTTTATTTAAGCTTTCCCACTGATGCAATCGCAATTCTAATTAAATATTATTTATTTATTTATATTTTCCACTACTGCGGTCGCAAAACTATTTTAATATTATTTATTTATTTAGTTTTTCCACTGCTGCGGTCGCAGAATGTTATAATTCTGGAAACTTTTAAAGCATTTTACGACGACTTTAGTCAGAATTCAGTCGGAAAATTATAAATATTTTGACAAATTTCGACTGTTTTAAAACAATACCACATGTCAATTCAAAATTACAGCAACTAAAGAATCAATCCACCATTCCTACTAATTAATCCACCATTTCAACTAATCAAACACATAAAATGCAAACAATTAAGGAAAACATAAATATTTGTAACTAAAACATTCTAACACAAGTTAAACATCCAAGCACCATTCAATCAAATCTTAACATTACAATCATAGTCAAGTCTAAACATTTACCAAGTCTAAACAACCAACCACAACAAATAATATTGTCTCAAACATCACAACCACGATAAACTAAAACTCATTATCCCCATCACGTTCGTCATTCAAAGGATCAACTTGATGCATGCTCATAAGTTTCTCAACTAGACTCTGCAATTTGTTAGAATTTACACGATCTTCTTTCCGTTCTTCCTTCAATTCTTCAACTTCTTTTCGTAATGCTTCCACCTCTTCATGATCCTGCGAATAACTCGTCTTACCAGACAACAATGTCGTAGGACAATCTACGGAATATTGTGATCCAAGACCGTAGGTTCTACCTTTCTTTGCACCACCAACCACCTGCGTCCATATTGAAGCTACATCATTGAGTGACACTTGGGTTGAGCTACCATCCTCGGAGTCGGGTTGACTTTGACGCCATTCCTCCAAACGTTTTTAATAGGCTTCCTGAAATTAAAATGTTAATCATAAATTATTCTCCGCTAATGGACTACCCTCACTACCATTTCATTAGATCGAGAGTTTTCAAAATTATTCTCCGCTAATGGACTACCCTCACTACCAAAAAAGTTTTGAAAATCGACATCACCAACACTAGCAACATCCTCTCCATGAATAGTCCATACGTAATAATTTTTCATAAACCCTTTTTTATAAAGATGAATTTTAACAACATCTGGCTGTAATAACTTTGCACCCTTGCATTTGACACAAGGGCACCTAATCATCCCTTCACTGAGAAATTCATGAAGTGTTTTCGCTTTAGCCATAAATTCAGCAACCCTTTCTATAAATTCCTCCCTCAACCCACTACGATTAGGATAAGTCCGATTATACATCCATCTACGATATGCAAGATCCATCTACACAAATAAATTCAAGATATTTAATACAATATATTACTCAAAATGGACCAACAGAAACAAATGTTGTTGTTATTGTCAAGCCATGTTACACCTTCACACGTAATCTACAATTATTTCAAGGCATCCGTCTTACATTAAATTTTATATTCAACTAATTACAATATTTGGTTCTATTAATATCTCCATAATAACAAAACGTGAAATTTCAAATTTCTTCTATAGAAGTAAATTACAGGAATCATCCTTTAACTAAGCATAAATTTAAGAATATTCCCCCCACTCATATAGTCATATACCTAACTGCTTTCATACTGATTTCTCAAAGACCCAAAAATCATATAAGAAAACCCAAAACAGAAACCAAGAATAGCTACACGCATAGGTGGTTTTCCCTAAAAAGTAGAAATGATAGTTCCAAATGATATTTTCAAAAATAAATTACCCAAAAAAAAAAACAGAACAGCAAGAAAAGAACAAAAACATATCATTGTAATGAAGTTTGAAGTTAGAATTAACCCATATGAATAAAAAGATATTTTTTTTTACATAAACTCAGTATATTCATATGTTGAAATTGGAATATCATGACTGAAACACATAATAACAACTCTTTTTTATGTATGTTTGCATTGTTCACTTATAAAATTATATTTACTGTAAAAAATAAAGATTCATGAGCGCAAGCTGGCATTTCACTTAGAAATACACAATTAAACCCATTGTTTTGATATTTCACTTGAAGTTCACTATTTGCAAATCTTTATGACCAAACTAGTTTACAAATAGTGAATTAGTTCAGTATTGAAATATTGAAAAATAAAAGTCGTGCCCAAAAATGTCTTTGAAATGGATCCCAATAAGGGCTCAAAATATACAGTGATGATATAACAAAAGTCGACTTTGTATTTCAATTGAGAATTTCTCGAGAGTCATCAAATAGGGACAAAGGGTTTAAGCCTATGAATTTTTATTGCAGTATTTTCCCTTGTTAGGGAAAATGGAAAACATATAAACATAGAGATCAGACATGTACGGTGGAAACTTTGCTTTTACTGGGTTTGCCTCGTCCGCCCGTTTGCCTCTGTCAGCTGCTGAGATGGAGTGAAAGATATCGAAAGAGGGGGGGGGGGAATTGGGAAGATAGGGCGCGCACAAATTGGGGAAATAGGGCTTTGGCTTGAAATATTATATTTAGATTTCTGACTACCATGGTCGCAAACCCACTTAAATATTCTTTTACCATTTTAATTTTAACTGAGCGACCGACGCAGTCGCTTTGTTGGTCAACTAATACTTTTGACTTTTTATTGTCCGACCAAATCGGTCGCAAAAGTGAACGCGGAAAATTGGCGCGCTATTTTCACACTGCTTTCGTCAGAATAATAGTCTAATTTCTTTTTTGAAAAAATATAATAAAAATTCAGATCTGTTTCCGACTATGATAGTCGCAAAAGTAGTCCCATTAGCGACTACTTCATTTTCAGTCGGAAATTTCAGTCACAAATTAATATTTTTCTAGTAGTGAATAACCACCTAGTTCCTCCTTTATTGGGTGAATCACTCTTTCTATTTACTTAAATTCTATTTATTATTGTTCATTGCTATTTAATGCTCTATTATTTTTCACATTACTTGGAACTTGCATCTAAAAATATTATTGTTAACTTGGTTTAACCCATTAGTACATAAATTTAATTATTCGAGAAGGGTTATACTTTTTGGTCAAACAATTTGGCATCGTTTGTGGGGACTTTCTAGTTAAATTTTTAGTTTCTCTTAGATCTATCACTAACACGATCACTAACGTAAAAAAAAAAAAAAAAAAAGCTAGAACAAGATCTCTAATCTTTGTGTGCACAAATCCCAACATGGTAGGTAACAAGGAAGAAAGGACGGGAAAAATAAGTGACCTCTCAACCAACCTCATGAACTTCATCTATGAAAGCCGTGAAATAGCAGACGGAGACGCATTGTGCAATTCTTCCCCTAGGCGAGATGGGTCATCTCCTCCTCACTGCAACATCACAAAATCTCTTGGTAAGGGAGTCTCCACATCTGTGGCGGAGGGGACGCCCCCAGCTGTAAGTAAGCTTCTTGACGCATGGCTAACTAACACATTAACCAGCGTCCTCCATAAGTCCGCTCGGGACACGGGTACAGAAAGCTCAAGAACTTGCATTATACAACCAGCAGACGAGCATCACAAACAACTCCCTCCTCCTCCAATGACACGTATTACTCACAATGTTGTTAATAGTGTAGGCGACGACACTCTCGTAGCCATTCTAAAGAGGATGGAGGAAATGGAGAATGAGAACAGAGCACTCCGAGACCAAATGAGAGAACACCAAAAAAGAGTCGATAAGTTACCGGGCGCGCCCCTAAACTTTTGCCGAAGAGAGATGAAGACCGATTCGTCGAACAGCCTTATAGTGATGACGCCGCCCCATATGCCATACTAGAAACCTTTAAAATTCCACCCTACCTTAGGATATATGATGGAATTACTGACCCTGAAGATCATGTAACTCACTATTTCCCCGCCGTGAAAGGCAATGACCTCGCCAAAGAACAAGTATCTTCCATTTTGTTGAAAATATTCGGTGAAACCCTCATAGGAGGAGCATTAACATGGTATTCGCAAGTACCTCCACGTTCCATTAAAACATTCAAAGAGATGTCCGACAAGTTGGTAACGGCCCATGTTGGGGCCAAGAAGGATGAGGCGAGAGTAAATGACATATTTTCTATTAAACAGTATCCGAGAGAGGGATTGATGGACTTCCGCACCCGGTTCAACCGAATAAGGATGACCCTGTCGAACGTGTGAGAAGTGATGGTGGTCTCAGCCTTCCAGAATAGGTTGTGTAGGTATGGTTCGAGGGCGACTATAAAGCTATTAAGTCGACTGATGAAGTATCCCTAATCACTTGGGATGAAATACACAATGCATATTTTGCCGAGGTCCGAGCAGATGAGGACGACCTCAACAGACCAACTCATCGATTGACCTAGGTACAGTACGAACCCATAAAAGATCGAAGAAATGATACCAGAAGAGACCTCACAGCTCCTTGACCTAACATGGAACGACATCAACTCTATGCCAGAGCGGTCGTTGCGCCCTCCTGCCGCTACGAAGAAGGCATGCCTAGATCAAGGACAAGGACTCACCGGATTGAAAGAGTTATGCCCCTTTATTATCTGCTCACAACTTTTGTGTTTCACCTACAGAGATAGTCTATGCCCTGGAGAAGATCAGACCAAAGGTGAAATGGCCACAAAAGATGAGGTCAGATCCGAGTACCAGAAAGTCGGACGCCCTCTGCATGTTCCACCAAGAACGAGGGCACAAAATCGAAGATTGCATCGCCCTATGGTAGGCGATCATAAACATGTTATAACAAGGACATCTCAAAGATTTGCTAAGCGACCGGGGAAGGACCAACTTTGCTAGAGGACGTGAATAACATCAAGGACTGCCGAAACTGCCCTCATCAACTCGCACCATTCACATGATCATCGGTAGTGGCGATGATGCTTCTATCAACAACATGAAGTTCACCACTACCCAAAAGCTCAAATGGTCAATCACCTATGAATGGTATGACGAACTCAAAGAGAGTATCATCTTCGATAAGTCGGATACCAATTGTTTCGCTCTCCCTCACTATGATGCCCTTGTTATTACTTTACGAAATTTAGATACCGATGTGAGATGCATTATGGTAGACAGTGGCGGACCCAAGTGGTAGATAGCGGGTTCAACCAAACCCGCTTCACAAAAAAATAATATTGTATATATGTATAAATTAGGATTAAAGCTGTGTAAATTTTGCATAAATATTTTATTTGAACCCACTTGATAACTACTATTTTACTACTAAATTTATGTACTTCTAAGATTGAACCCTCTTGCACAAAATCCTGGGTCCGCCACTGATGGTAGACGATGGGACCGACTCTTGCATTATCCATCCTCGAGTACTTGCACAAATGAAACTCGAAGATAAGATAGTGCCGCATTGCATCACGCTAACTGGTTTTTTGTGACGATCCAGTCGATCGTTTTGAGAGTTATAGCCCTGATCCCCTATTAACTTCTTTCCACGTACCTATTTCTGCAATTATGACTTGCTCGGAGGTTTCGTTTTGGTTTTTGGAGTGTTTTGGGACACTTAGTCCCTAAACGAAGGTTTAAGCCTTAGGTTTTGGACCGTAGTCGGAAATGTGTGAATACGACTCTAGAATGGAGTTTTGTCGATTCTGTTAGCTCCGTTAGGTGATTTTGGACTTAGGGGCGTGTCCGAATTTTGTTTTGCAGGTATGTAACTCATTTAGGCTTGGAATGGCGAAAGTCGAAGTTTTGGAGATTTTGACCGGTAGTAGAAATTTTGATATCGGGGTCAGATTCATATTTCGGAAATTGGAATAGGTCTGTAGGGTTAAATACGACTTGTGTGCAAATTTTGGGGTCAATCGGACGTGGTTTGGTTGGTTTGAGCATCAATTGTCGAATTTGGGAGTTTCAAGTTCTTTAAGTTTGAATCGGAGAATGATTTGTGATTTTAGCATTGTTTGATGTGGTTTGAGGGCTCGACTAAGTTCGTATGGTGTTTTAGTATTGGTTGGTATAGTTGGTTGGGGTCCTGGGGGCCTCGGGTGTGTTTCAAATGCTTAACGGAAGAAATATTGAACTTAGGAAATTGCTGAAGCCTTCAGGCATCTGGTGTTTTTGCACTTGCGGTGGGGAGACCGTAGGTGCGAGGCCGCACGTGTGGGTGATTAAGCGCAGAAGCGATTTTGGGAATAATGGGCAGGGGTCGCAGGTGCGAGGTGAGTTCCGCATCTGCGATGCCCGCAGATGCGCTGGAGAGATCGTAGGAGCGGTGGAGGACCGCAGAAGCGGACATAGTTCCGTAGGTGCGCACACGCTGGTGCGACCTTTTGATCGCAGGAGCGGGAGATGAGTTTTAAGTGAGAACCGCACCTGCAATGGAATTTCCGTAGGTGCGGAACTGCAGATGCGGTTGAAGGCCCGCAGAAGCGGTTTGACTGGCAGAAAAAGGGCTAAGTGCGAGGGTTTGATTTCATTCTTCATTTTTGGACTTGAGAGCTCGGAATTTGGCGATTATTCTAGTGATTTTCAGAGGAAGCTTTTGGGTAATGATTCCTAACTTATTTTTGGTTGTATTCCATTAATCTATAGTTGTTTTCTCCATTTAATTTCGGATTTGGGGTTAAAGATTTGGGGAAACATTAAGAAACATTCTTAAGCCGAATTTTGGGATTTTGATCGAGATTTTGGTATCGGATTTGAGTATTTTGGGTATGAGTGAACTCGTGAGTGAATGTGTGTTCATATTTTATGACTTTTACCCGATTCTGAGACGTGAACCCGGTGAGGCTTTTTAGGGCGATTTTCCAATTTCTTGCTTTAGCTTTGATTCCATTAGCTAGATTAGTTTCTTGTAGTTATATTTATGTTATGTAATAGATTTTGGCTAGATTTGGGCCATTCGGTGTCGGATATTTATGGAAAAGGCATTGTTACCGATTAACTGAGCTTGGTTCGAGGTAAGTAGCTTGCCTAACCTTGTTTGGGGGAAATCCCCTTAGGATTTGGTACTGCTGTGATATGTGAGCGCCATGTACGTGAGGTGACAAGTACATACACAGGTTATTTGTTGTAAAACCTGATTTATTTTACTGTGTAGCAACCTGTTTCTCCTTAAATTGGAAGGTACATCTTTTAAATAAGTATTAGTCTGTTTTTCAATCTTAATTGAGTTATTCTAATATGTGTAGTTATCCTATTCAGTCTAATATCCCATGTCTACGTGCTTTAACTGCTTATTTGAACTATATGCAGCATGCCTAATTGATTTCCCGTTTTTCCCTTGATATTTATTAGTCTTAACTATAAAATTCTTGCTGTTAATTGTTGTATCTATTAGTTTCAGCTGTGTGTTTACTTTTGAGACTACGAGGCGGTTCCTCGAGAGTTCTCCATGAACATTTACTTTTGAGACTACAAGGCAGATCCTTGGTTCTCCCTGCACATTTACTTTTGAGACTACGAGGCTGTTCCTCGGGCGTTCTCCCTGCACATTTACTTTTGCGACTATGAGGTGGTTCCTCGGGAGTTCTCCCTACACATTTACTTTTGAGACTACGAGGCAGTTCCACGAGAGTTCTCCCTGCATATTTACTTTTGAGACTACGAGGAGGTACCTCGGGAGTTCTCCCTATATATTTACTCTTGGGACTACGAGACGGTATCCCGCGAGTGCTATTGTTGCTATTTCATTGTGTGGTGTTGTTATTTCTTTATGAAATACTGTTATTTTCTTCGTTTTACTTCATTTTTATTATATCATATGTCTTATTATTATATCCCAGTAGGGCCCGGACCTGACCTCGTCACTACTCTACCGAGGTTAGGCTTGGCACTTACTGGGTACCGTTGTGGTGTACTCATGCTACTCTTCTGCACATGTTTTGTGTGCAGATCCAGGTACTTCTTATCAGCCCCGCTACTAGCTGAGAGTGCTTGCTGCTGTACTGAGACTTCAAGGTATATTTGCCTCATCCGCAAACCTCGGAGTCCCCCTCCATTTCCCTCCTATGTCATTTACCTTCCTTAGTACTTTTATTAGACTCTGGTGTATAGAGATACTAGTTTTTCTCCTGTAGCTTGTGACTTATGATGTTCCGGGTTTTGGGAAAACTATGTATTATTAGAGTGTTTGTTGTTGTAATGTCAAGCGGTATTGTGATCAGTTATTTAGTTATCTGTTACAGTTAGTTGTTGAGTTTTGTTTCTATTTTTGTTATTTCTGCATCTTTGTTAGGCTTACCTAGTCGTAGAGACTAGGTGCCATCATGACATCTTACGGAGAGAGAATTGGGTCGTGACATTTTAACAATGCAGTCAAGCAAACATCTGGTGATATCACAATCCCTATTTTGGCTGGTGGCGTCACTCTAGATACCACGTTCCACATCATAAACCAAGAAAAAATGTACAACACCATAATAGGGCGACCATGGATACATACCATAAGGGCCATACCTTCCAGCTTATATCAGGTCATCAAATTCCCGACTCCATGGGGAATATTCAGCATACAAGGAGAACAACGCACATCCCGGGAATGCTACTGCATCTCCCTGGATAGCACGGTCACTCAACAAATGAAGGACAAAGAAAAATAGGCATAGCAATCAACAGGGTCGAGATCGATATGTGACAATAGTGAGGACGTCATCAGAGACCCTGATATGGTCGAAGCTGTAGGATCGACCATAGAAGACCTCGACCCCATTCAATTAGACCTCAACGACCACACCAATAAAGCTTACATCGACTGTAAACTTTAAGAACAAGGTAAATTCCGTCAATTCTTAACTACTAACGCAGAATTATTTGCTTTCAGGCATGCAGATATGCCGGGTATCCCAAAGGAAATCTCCATGCACAAATTGAACCCATTCCACCCCCAGCGAGACATGTTAGATGTAAGTTTAACTCCACAGTCAATGACACGGTATGTGAAGAGGTGGAAAAACTGTTAGAGAATGGCTCCATTAAGGAGTCGAAGTACCCTATGTGGGTTGACAATGTGGTCATGGTTAAGAAGAAGATTGGGAAATGGCAGATGTGCGTGGATTTCACATATTTAAACAAAGCATGCCCAAAGGATTCGTACCCATTACCCCACATCGACCAGCTCATCGATGCAAAAAGCGGGCATGAACTACTGAGCTTCTTGGACTCTTATTCAGGTTATAATGAAATCCTCATGGAAGAAGAGGATCAGGAAAAAACCACTTTCATCACCCATCAAGGGATGTATTGTTACAAGGTCATGCCCTTCAGGTTAAAGAATGTGTAGGCGAATTACCAAGGGTCGGTGATGAGGATGTTCAAGGACCAACTTGGTAAGGCGATGGAAGTCTATATAGATGACATGCTGGTCAAGTCCAAAAGGAAAGAAGATCACATCGACCATCTGATAGAAACTTTTGACATACTCAAGCGATACAGAATGAAGCTGAACCCCAAAATGTGTGTGTTTGGCATGGCCTTAGGAAAGTTTATAGGTTTCTTGGTATCACAGAGGGGGATCGAAGTCAATTCTGACCAAATCAAAGCCAGCGAGGGGATACCGGAACACCTGACCACTAAAAGCAAGTTCAAAGGTTGACTAGCCAGATCGCCTCCCCATCAAGGTTCATTTTACGATCATCAGATAGATGTCCCAAATTCTTTGCTGTACTGAAGAAGGATAATGGACTCTAATGAACTTCGGAGTGCGTCCTAGACCTGAAGGAATCAAAAGAATACTTGTCATCGCCATTACTTCTTTCAAACCCAGAGCCCGGAAAATGTCTCCTTGTGTATCTCGTCGTGTCCGAAGTAGATTTGGGCAATTCTGGTTCGAGAATACATAATCCCCCATCTATTATATTAGCAAAACATTAGTCGATACCTAGACGAGGTTTCCTACCCCAAGAAGCTAGCCCTAGCCTTAGTCGTACCTTCGCGAAAGCTTAGATTGCATTTCCAGTGCCACCCCATCTCGGTCGTCATGACCTTCCCCCTGAGAAGCATTTTGCCTAAACCCGAGCTATCGGGAATGCTGTCCAAATGGGCCATCGAGCTGATCGAGCATGATATCACGTACCAGCCGCGAACAAGGATAATGTCACAAGTGCTCGCTGATGTCATTGCCGACTTCAACGCAAAAGTATTGCTCGAAGTTGAGAGAGAAGCCTCTCAAACTTCACCCCAAACACAAGACCTCTAGGTCCTATATACTGATGGTGCATCCAACGCGTCAGGGGCCGGCCTGGGACTCGTCCTCAAAGTCCCAACAGGCTAAGTGATTCTCCAGTCCATAAGGTTCCCGGATATGACGAACAACGAGGCCGAGTATGAGGCTATAATCGTAGATTTGAGACTAGCAGTCAAGTATGGGTCAAGACGGTTAAAACTACACTGTGATACCCAACTCGTAGTCAACTAGGTCACAAGGACTTACCAAATCAAAGAAAAAATATTGCAAAAATATCAGACTGAAATATGTAAGCTGCTACCTGAGTTCGACGAATGCCAGCTCAACCAAATTCCCTGAGTACAGAACGCTGAGGTAGACAACCTTGCTAAATTGTTCGCAGCCCCTAAAAGCATTTCAACCGGAGACAAGAACGTAGACCACCTCCTCAACTCATCGCTTGATCAAATTGAGGTAAGAACCGTAAGCTTAACTTGGGATTGGCGCAATCGTGTTATTACATACTTGTAGGACGGCACACTCCCAGATGATAAAAAAGAAACCAAAAAACTGAGAATGCAAGCGTCCAGGTACAATATCATCCACAACGACCTGTATAAGAGGACTTATGACGTACATCTAGCAAAATGCTTGGGCCCAATCCAAACGCGATGCGTCCTTGAAGTTGTCCATGAGGACCAATGTGGTGCTCACTCTGATAATCGAGCTCTGGTTAGATGCCTCATACGAGCAGGATACTACTAGCCCACCATGAAAACTGAGGCCACAGACTTCGTGAAAAAATGCAAACAATTCCCAAAGTACACCCCGATGATTCACCAAGTGGGCGAACACCTCCACTCAGTCACCTCACCTTGGCCGTTTATCAAATTGGGAATGGACATTGTGAGCCCTGATCCATGTCTAATCTACACTGTCATTGGAAGAATAGTACCCAACAAGAGTCGGGGTCAAGTTCCACAGGGAGTTACTAGGGGTGTTAGGAGTATACACTTGACGAAAGCGAAAGGAATAGCTAAATTGAACTTCCACAATAGGTTTTGATTTCTAATTCTAATTTTACACTAGCAATTATAAGCTAAGAAAAGAAATTAGAAGCGAATCAGTGCTTTTGGTGTTTTTCCAAATAGTTTAAAGGCCTAGGGTTGTGACCATAACCTAGGTGTTTGCCTAATGGGATAAGAACGTTAATGCTTATTTTGTTGATTGGGTTGTATTATAGCTCTCAATTCTATGTTACCCACTCAATACCTCTCGGCCAGAGAGTGATTTTTTCCAATTTGGCTTTTTCAAGTCTAAATGGGTATCAACCAAAACAGTTGATAAGATCTAAAGTCGGGTTCTTACTATCTCTAGTTTGAACCCTTTAATTAGGTTAATCAATCTCTCAATTAACCCAATTCCCTGTTAGCTAAGTTATCCTCGACTATGTCTCTCTTTCTCAAGTAAAGACTAAGTCAAATAGGTGTGAATCAATGTTTGCAATCATTAATTCTAAAATTAATGCATGAACTAAGCTAAATAATCAACACCCAATAATAAACAAGAACTAAATTAATTACCCATAAGGTTTGCACACTAGGGTTGGGTCACAACTCTAGTAAAAATTTAGCTACAAATAATGGAATTTTCAGAAAATAAAAAAGAAAAGCTAATTAAAATCATAATGGAAGATTAAAATAATGGAATATAATATTAAAATACTCAAATAAGCTAAAACTTCTTAAAATAGCTAAGAGAAACGGCTACAACAACTTTGTATGTTCAAACTTGACCTAATTTTGTGAAACTCGTCTATTTATACATGGCCAAATATTGCGGACAAAAAAACCCCTCGGGAGGTTCTCTGACCGCACAATTCCATGTGTGGTCCGCAGATTTCTTCTATTGGCAGGAAGGAGGTTTCTGGGGCCGCACATTTTTGGACTGCGGCCGCGAGGCAAACTTCTGCGGCCGCACATAACAAAGGCTTCAAACTTGGTCTTGTTGCATATTCTCTGAACTTTTCATCTTTGTCAGTAAAATCCTGGTTCTGCGACCGGACAATTCTTGTGCGGTCCCCACATCGCTGAAGGTTCTGTTGAATTTTGTTTCTTGGTTTGTGGCTGTAGATTGAATTCTGCGGTCCGCAATGTCTTTTGCGGTGTAGATTCTTTCTGCAGACCGCACATTTGTGCTTCTGCGCCCTTTATTTCCTTTTGTTTTAGAACATTCCTTTTTAGTCAGATTTTATCTTGATAGAGAAAACTTCTAGCGTTACTGTAATTTGCACAATTTTATTAGTTTTGGGAACACAATTCAATACTTTTGGACTAAAACAAAAGGTAAAAGGTGCTATTAAGCAGTCAAAATCACTTATTAGGCCCCCTCCAGGCAGGGAGAGGTAACGTACGATTCCTTTTAGTTTTAACTGACTATTTCTCTCAGTAGGTGGAATCAGGAGCATTCGCCCAAACACGTGAACATGAAGTAATCACCTTTATATGGAAAAACATCATATGCCGATTCGGCCTCCCCAAAGAGATCAATTGTGATAACGGACCCCTGTTCACGGGAAAGAAGACCGCCGAGTTTTTTGAGAAATGGCGTATCAAAAGGATACTCTCGACACCATATCACTCCGCGGGCAATGGGAAAGCAGAGTCCCCCAACAAGGCAATACTGAACATCATGAAGAAAAATCTTGAAGACGCCAACGGGCTATAGCCAGAAATATTACTAGAAGTACTATGGGGCTATCGAACAACGCCAAAGATGAGCACATGAGAGACGCCCTACTCTTTGGTCTATGGGACAGATGCAGTATTACCAGTCGAGGTCAGAGAGCCCAGCCTAAGGGACTCCCATGAGAGCAGATCGAGGAACGACGAAAGCAGAATGCAAGAGCTCGACGAACATGGGGAACGAAGAGACATGGCCTACATAAGGATGATCTCCCAAAAAAATAAGAAGGACGATATTATAAGAAGAGGGAAAATGTCAGGCCGTTCAAAGATGGGGACTACGTGGTTAAAGCTAAAACATAAGGCAGCAAAGACCCACGGGAAGGCAAACTAGGAACAAATTGGGACGGCCCGTACAAAATAACGGCAAAAGTGAACAAAGGTTCAATCCAACTAGAAACAATGGAAGGAAAGCTACTACCAAACAACTGGAATATTACCCACCTAAAGTACTTCAACTTTTAAGAAGTAAAGCGTCCCCCAAGTCGTACTTTTTTTCCCTCATTTGAGTTTTGTTCCCATTGGGTTTTCTCAAGGAGATTTTTAACGAGGCAACGAAAGGAATACTTCAAGTCGAAGTACACAAAGATGGGGCCAAGAAAGATAGTTCATTGCTCGACCCATCAAGCACTCTCCAGGTCAATCAATGAAGGGACTAGATAGACTAGGACTGGGACTGGAATTTCATCCAACTCCCAAAAATTTGTAAATTTATCCAAATGTATGACGAAAGCAACAATGTTTAACGTTTACGGTTTCAACAAGATTCGAACTTATCTGAACACCTACCGTCCCTCAGCCATAATTAAAATTAGGTTATGTTCGACCTCGTCGAACTGACGCCTACTGGCCCTCAACTATAATTAAACTTAGATTATTTTAGACCTTGTTCGAACTAACACCTATCGACCTCGGCCATAATTAAACTTAGTTTATGTTCGACCTTGTTCGAACAAATATCTACCGGCCCTCAGTCATAATTAAACTTGAGTTAAGTTCGACCTTGTTCGAATTAACACCTACCGGCCCTTGACCATAATTAAAATTACGTTGTGTTCGACCTCGTTGAACTGACGCCTACTGATCCTCGGCCATAATTAAACTTAGGTTATGTTCGATCTCGAACTTACGCCTACTGGCTCTTGGCCATAATTAAATTTAGGTTATGTTCGACCTTGTTCGAACTAACACTTACCGGCCCTCGTCCATAATTAAATTTTGGTTATGTTCGACCTTATTCGAACTAACACCTACTTCCCTCAGCCATAATTAAATTTAGGTTATGTTCGACCTTGTTTGAACCGACACCTATTGACCTCGGCCATAATTAAACTTAGGTTATGTTCGATCTTATTCGAACTAACACCTACCAGCCCTCTTCCATAATTAAAACCTTGTTCGAACAATCGCCCAACAACCTCTGGCCTCCATTCTCCATTAAGTGAACACGTTCAGAAAATCAAGGCAACCAAGCGACATGATTAAAAAGCATACAAATGCAAAAACGAACTGCATGAAGAGAATCAAATGCAAATAATGAAGTTGGCATTTCATACTTGAAATATTTTTTTCAAAGGCTCATGAAGAAGCCACCAACTACACACAAAAATATGCAAAAATCAAAAGAAACAACTACCGTCCACCACCATCATGACCCTCGACGCACCCTTGACCTTCAACACCCTCACCATCGCCGCCTTCTCCCTCATGATATGCAACGTCATACCTGGCATTCTGCTCAAGCCGATCTACACATTCATCCCACTCGTCCTCGCCGGCCTCTAGCGTAGCGGGGTCATACCCCCAAGTGACTCGAGCTTCGCGAGCCTTAACACGAGAATCTTCAAGGGCGACCTCAGAAATGGATCTCGTCTCATGCAAATCTCGAAACACGTCTAACTGGGCCTCGATATGAATCCACTCCTCTTATAACTCTCGAGGAACACTAGGAAACTCTGAAGTATGGGAATAGGAATTGATGCTGAAGCATCGGGTGGGATCGAGGAGTGAGCAGAATCAGCCACGGTCGTAGAAAGGGAAGAAGCCAACGAGGCAACAACTTTCCTCTTACGGAATGCAGGTGGGGGAGCCTCCTCGAAGACCCTCGGGCTAGAGTTAAGAGAAATACAAAAGAAAAAGAAAGGGTCAACCAAAACAAAGAAAATCACCGGTTAAGGAGGGAGCATGCCCAAACTTCTTGAAAATGTTCAGCCACTCACGAATTCCCGCGATGTGAGGGAGGAGCTGGCTGACCCAATCAGAAATGACCCCAACCAAAGGAGGGGGCGTAGTCTTGGCTGCATAAGAAAGGAGCAAGAGATTAGAACTCACGACTAAACGAAGTAAATCAAATGCCTCAACGAAGAGAGGTTAGATGCTTACGAGTATCATTCCAAGTTTAAGTGAAGTCGTCTGTGTTGGCTACCACGTCTTCGGTTCTAACAAATAAAATATTGTGCTAGAACTGACGGTTAGCCATGTCATCCATCTTAACCACCAGGCACTTGCCCCCTCGGCGGCTAAGGTTTAACATCATCCCCCTATAGAAACTAGAGGTGAAGAGATGCATCAAATGCCGAAGTGTGATCTCAACCCCGGCGAATTCTGCAAACCTAGTAAGAATCCTTATGAGATTATAGATATACGGTACGATCTGAGCCGGGGCAAACACCATAGAAACGGAAAAACTCTTCCGCCAGTGGAAGAAGGGAAAGAGTGTAGCCGACATAAAAGGGGTAAGTGTAGAATGCACAGTACCCCAGGCGGTGGACTTGTACCACATCCCGCAGGGACCAAATCAATGCGAGCGAGAATACCGAATTTAGCCCTAAAGTTCTAATAAATCGGCCCCCTTCATCGCCGATTAGGAGATTTCGGGCGTAACTTCAATCGCCTTTATAAAATCAGACCTGACTTTCTCACCACTAGAAACTATATCCTTCACCATATAGAAGTTCTCGTCCTCAATGGCAACGAAGACGCCCTCCGTATGAGGAGGGAAACAATCCCTAAAGGAACCGGGTAACTTTCCTCGGTGGGACCAGAAGATACGTTAGACATGGTTCTAATGAAAGAGATGGTATTCAAAGTAACGGGGAGTTAAAAACAATAGGGATCGCTAGGGAAGGGAAAAAAGATGCACAATAATGGAATAAGAAGCAGAAGGCAGTAGGTTTTGATATGGGAAATTTGTAAAACTTGAGTGTGTGTCTTCACATCCCTATTTATAAGAGCTCAGAAATCGAAACCGAGAAATTAGGGCATTATCTCTTAGCACCGTTATCGAAGCAACATATCCAACCAACAGACGCATGCGAAATGACGCAACACATTGGGAAAATGCATCATAATGGCGTATGACATCATGACGTCACTTTGATCCAGGAACAATGTAACCCCAAAAGTTGCAGCCCATGAAAGGGCATGTTGCCATCTCGTCTCAAACATTGCGACTCGACCCACTTGTCCAATCATCTTGACCACGACGAACAGAATCCGCTCATCAAGCCCGCCTGAGGTCGGCATCAATAAGCGGATGGACTAACTGTATGGGTCAAAATCTGCTTGATAGTATTCAAAATAATATTACCTAAAAGGAGGGAGTCTCGAGTCGTCATTAGCTGAGGTGGTCCAGAAAGCAGAAATACTCGCAACCGAAGAGTCGACGGGAGCTGTGGTCAAAATGACGGCGATGGTCGAGGTCGAGCATCACCGATGAATTAAAGGGTTTGTTAGAAACATGGCTAGTTTTCGAAATAAGATATTAAAGGGAATATTCTCTACAGTTTGTACTGTTAGGGTTTGTTAGAAATATGTCTCATATATATAGGAAGAGGGACCAATAATATGAATCATGTGATATTTATTTGTAAGAACACACTTTGACAAAAAGATTCTCTCTCTCTTTCACTCACTCACTCTCTCTCTCTCTCTCTCTCTCTCTCTCTCTATATATATATATATATATATATATATATATATATATATATATATATATATATATATATATATATATATATATTTTTCACCAAGATTATTATCTATATTATTTCATACTTTCCACTAGATCCGAGAAAAATTTGGACATTCAAGGATTTGTCTGTCATTCATCATTGTCAAGAGGAATAACCATCTAGTTCCTCCTTTATTGGGTGAATTACTCCTTCTATTTACATAAATGCTATTTATTATTATTCGTTGCTATTTAATGCTCTATTATAGCTCACATTACTTGGAATGATTGTTATACACCATTATTATATTTCTACCAGATCTGTCCAACGTTAATCACGCCTTCAGAACTCGTATCTAGAAATATTATTGCCATGACCCAAATTTCCCTCCGTAGGATGTCGTGATGGAACCTAGTCTCTAAAACTAGGTAAGCCTAACAATTTACAGAATAACTGAATATAAAACTGAACTCAAATCTCAAAATTCGGTAGAAATAAGTTATAAGCTTCTAAGAGAAAATACTAAGTGTCTCTATATATCAGAGTCTAAAGAGAATAAGGAAAACAATATAATAAGGATAGAGGGGGACTCCGAGATCTGCGGACGCTGGCAGATATACCTTAAAATCTCCACGTACAGCTAGCTCTCGGGTACCTGGTCTGGTAAGCAGTACGTGGATCTGCACAAAAGATGTACAGAAGTATAGTATGAGTACACCACAACGGTACTCAATAAGTGCCAAGCCTAACCTCGGTAGTGTAGTGACGATGTCAAGTTAGGGCCCTACTGGAATAAAAGGAAATGAGGCAGAAAATATAATAATACAATGAAATGACTGAGAAATGAACAACGAGAAATTACAGAGAGGTAACAACACAACAATTAAAGGTAAACAATAGGGTCTCTCTTGAGGTACCGCCTCGTAGTCCTAAATGTAAAAGCATAACAGGGGAATCTCCCGAGGTACTGCCTCGTTGTCCCAAAAGTAAATACACGACAGGGGGATCTCCCGAGGTACCGCCTCATTGTCCCAAACGTAAATATGTAATAAGGGATCTCCCGAGGTACCGCCTCATAGCCCCAAAAATAAATACACGACAGGGGATCTCCTGAGGTACTACCTCGTAGTCCAAAAAGTAAATATGCAACTCATAAATTATGGAATAACGAATTTACGGTAAGGAATCCTAGAGTTAAAGACCGAATACAATAATCAAGGAAACATGTAATTCAACTAAGCATGTTGCACAAATTTCAAGTAAAGATTAAGACACGTAGACATGCGATACTAGGCTAAACATGATAGCTACATATGTTAATTGAACTCAGTTAAGGAATTTAAAAGAAATCTACTCAGCAAGAACCAGAATTTCCACAATTAGCCTGCGTACGCACTCGTCACCTCGCGTACACGACGCTCACATATCACAAATTGTTACAACAGTACCAAATCCTAAGGAGATTTCTCCCACACAAGGTTAGACATGTCACTTACCTCACATCTCACTCAATCAATCGATAATGATGCCTTTCCCTCGATTTTCCAACCCCAAACAACCCAAATCTAGCCAAAAGCAATTACATACCGTGAATACAACTATAAGGAACTAATTTAAATAATGAAACTACAACTTTAGCAAAGAATTAAAAACTTTGCCCAAAAGGTCGACCTGGGCCCATGTCTCGAAATTGGGTAAAAGTCATAAAATACGAACACCCATTTGACCACGAGTCCAACCATACCAATTTTACATAAATCCGACATCAACTCGACCTTCAAATCCCTAGGCTCAAATCTTCGAATTTCGCCTCAGAAACACGTAATCTTGTCGAAATACTCAATGAAAATTCAATATTATTGACTAACAATGATCACAAGTGACTTACCTCAAGTTTTCACGTTAACTCTCTCTGAAAAATTGCCTCAACTCGTGTTTGAAATGTCCAAGAATGAGAAAATCTCGTACCCCTCTGTTTTTGTACACTGCCCAGTGCTTTCGAACCTGCGGCCAAGTTTCTCGCTTGTGTGATATAGCTTCCGCGGTAAACTCTTCCTCACATGTGGAACTTCCGCTTCTGCAGACTCGCTTCTGCGATACGAAGGCCACTTCTGCGGAGCCCCCATGTCAGGTCCCTTCCGCTTCTGTGCTGCCTCCTTTGTATCTACGACCTCGCAGATGCAGAACTTCCCTTGCAGATGCGACCTCTGCCCACGCTGCTCCAGACCTCTTCTGCGATCAACATTTCGCTTCTACGATCGCGCGTCTGCGATCATTCCCATCGCAGGTGCGATTGCACCAGAACTGGAAATTTTCTAGAATTCTTCCAAGTCCAAATTTGTTTCGAATTCAATCCGAATCACACCCGGGGCCTCCAGGGCCTCCGGGACCACGACCAAATATACCAACCAGTCTTAAAACATTATACGAACTTAGTCGAGTCTTTATATCACACCAAACAACGCTAAAAGCACGAATTCCCCATCATTTCGTGCCTAATGAATTTTAAAACTTCAAACTTCTACATCTGGTACTGAAACCTATCAATCAAGTACGATTAACCTCAAATTTTGCACACAAGTCATAATTGACATTACGAACCTACTTCAACTTTCGGAATCGGAATCCGGCCCTGATATAAAAAATTTCACTCCCGGTCAACTTCCCAAAAATCATCCAAATTTCCAACTTTCGCCAATTGACTCCGAAATGACCTACGGACCTCCAAATCAACAACCGGACACGCTTCTAAGACCAAAATCATCATACGAATCTGTTGGAACCTTCAAATCCTATTTCCGAGGTCGTTTACTCAAAAGTCAAATCTTAGTCAATTCTCCAAACTTAAAGCTTCCGAAATTAGAATTTTCTTTCCAAATCCACTCCGAACTTCCCGAAATTCAACTCTGACCACACACACAAGTCATATTACCTGAAGTGAAGCTACTCAATGTCTCAAACTGCTAAACGATTCTCTAGAGTTTAAAACGACCGGTCAGGTCGTTACAATATTATTATCTAGGTTTAACCCCTTAGTAGATAAATTTAATTATTCGAGCCAAGGGTTACACTTTTTGGTCAAACAATAAGCCCCAGCATTAGTGCATAGCTTCCTTCTTTCTCACTACATATTAAAGGCACTAAAAAATGTAAACACAAAATGCGAGACATGAGACTTTTTTCCTTTTAGTCCGTCAAAAAAAAAACATAAATATTTATGGTTCATTTTTGACCATAAATTTAAATTTAAAAAATCTTAAATTTCGTGTCTAATCAAACATCATCACTTAAAAACTGATAGCCACCACTTCTTTGTTGAGGTTTTTATTCTAAGACACGAAGTCATTACGTTGCACGGGTTGTTACCTCTAACATATAGGGATGTCAGGATTTATTCCCGATTTAATATCTGATCTTTGACGGTAGATCAATAAATAGATTCCAAATGTCAGGTTTGATCTTCTAATCTTTCTGGAATGAAATTCAGTATTTAAGTTTGAAAATATAATTTGTAATACTATTATTTAATAGTTTAAGTTATATACACGATAATTGTAATTTCATTTGGTTTGGAATTTGATTTGATTCTTGAGATTTATTAGTTTCAGAGATTCATTCTTACAAAAATTCGGTGGCAGGATTGCATGCATGCAGGTAATTCAAGAAAGATCCAGACTATTTGACTGTGTTACCTGATCACTATTAGAAGTAAATTCAGAATTTAAATCATTGAGTACAATTTAACTTTAAGTTTTTTTGAATTGAACTCATTGTATTTTTAAATTTATAGGTTCAGACCTACTATTTATAGTAATTTTAGTCAACTTTTACACATAAATTTATATTTTGCGTCAAAAGTACGAGGTTCAAATGAATCGGATTCCGCTAAACATCCGCCCCTGATCACTGTATATAGGTTAAATATATTGCTATCCAAATGGCTGTGTTCTTAAGGAGATAAATACATATAAGACAAAATGCTGTGCCTCTGATCGAGAGAAAAGGATGTACAGAAGAGAGAGAGAGAGCGCAACAAGAAATAACTGCGGCTCTAGTTTGACAAATCTTCTTTACTCGGTATATAGGGAATAGGAATAGGAATAGGAATAGGACCACGTTAGCCTTCTTGAAAATACATAGTGTAGCTAATAAGGCTTGTCTCTCCTTCAAATTTGGAGGGCCTCATTTTTTTTTAAATAATAAGTATACTTTTAGTAAAAAAAAGGTCATCTTTTCATATAAGAAGATTTGTTTTTAAATATGTAAATAATGTAACCGTTTGACTTACTTAAAATCGGTTGTATAAATAATTTTTCTAACGTTTGAATTACAATTGATTTGACAAGGAAAAAGTAGAAGATACTATATGGTTTATGTTTCAAATATTTATATTACATATAGAATAAAGTTAATCTATAACAATTGACTGAAAATTTTCAACCAACCTATCAAAAGGGACGAGGGGACGTTATTAAGCTATCCAAATGGCTAAGGATAGACGCTTTTCTTTTCTTGGAAGATAAAGAAAAAGGGTATGTTCTTAAGACCAAGACCACTTGTGTCCCACAAACCTCTATCATAAATTCTTTCAAATTCCATCAACACTTCATTTACTATCCCCACTTTATTCATCTCCACTAAAAGCTTCAACAAGCCCACCGAGTGTTTGTGAAATTTCCCCTTTGACAATATCTCCTTAAGAACATACCCTTTTTCTTTATCTTCCAAGAAAAGAAAAGGGTCTTTTTTTTTAGCCATTTGGATAGCTTAATAATGTCCCCTCGTCCCTTTTGATAGGTTGGCTGTATTTCTTTCCGCCGAGGCAATTGTTATAGGAATTGTTAACTTTATTCTCTAAGCAATATAAACATTTAGAAAAATAAAAGCAAACTTTTTTCTTTGATTAATCATATAGTTTCTTCTGAATGATTTTTCTTGTCAAATCAATTCTAATTCACATGTTAGAAAAATTATTTATATAACCGATGTTTAAGTAACTCAAACGGTTATATTATTTACATATTTAAAAAATTTCTTTCTTCTTATATGAAAAGATGTACTATTTTACTAAAAGTATTAAATTTTATTTTATTTAAATACCTATAAACTTATTAGTTTTAAAAATTGAGGCCCTCCAAATTTGGAGGAGACACAAGCCGCATTAGCTACACTGATAGAGCCGGCCCTGACACATTTTTTATATGTATTTTCAAGAAGTCTTACGTGGTCCTATTCCTATTCCTATTCCTATTCCTATTCTCTATATACCGAGTAAAGAAATTCGTCAAACACTCAAACTAGAGCCGCAGTTATTTCTTGTTGCTCTCTCTCTCTCTTCTGTACATCCTTTTCTCTAGGGGTGCACGATTTCAGGAGCGGTTGTGGTAAAAGCCAAATTTTACGAAAGCCCTTAATTATTTTTTTAAAATAATTATTTAATTATTTAAAATTTATTTTTCTAGCTTTTCTTAGATACAAAGTTATTAATAATTTTCTTATAATCAATAACTCATAATAAGTCTTTATTAATTGACAATATAACTAATCCATTTAACCTTTCTTGATACATTGTTGATCTTAGGTAAAATTTTATCAATTTTAATTTTGAAAATTTCTTTCTACTGAAGCGATGGTAACAAGAGTTATTAACATTATTACATAAGAAATATAGGCATTGGAAAAAAAATTAATCTTTTTATTTGACCGGGTGTATCAATTAAACTGTTGTCTTCTAATTGTACTATTTTTCTTAATATTTTTAGTTCCGAAAATAAATCTAACCCATCAATATCGAATTGATTATTATGCTTTAAGAAACATTTAAGATTAAGGTAATATTTTTCCAAATTTCTATCATCTAGTGATCTTAGTTTTTACCGCTAAATAGAAAACCAAAAATATTTTCATATGCTTCGAATTATTCAAATCTATTTTGAAGTGAAAAAATAGTCTTGTCTACTATGTATAAAGTAATCAACTCCAAAGGACTCTTCGAAAGATTTTAAAATTTTGTTATCAACATTCTTATCAAATTGTTACTTCCTATATATATCTCATACGTTTCTTACGAAATTCGGGTTCGATATTCATTTCAAGTGCAATTTTCGTAGCAGAAATCATAGCAGTTGCAAATTCCTATTCTCTATACTCGTACTTGTTAAAGAAAGAAAATCAAACATTTTCACTTCACAAAACCTTTTTTAAAGGGATTTTACCTAGTTATACTATAATAAAAACCTATTTACCACATTTATTTAGGTTCCTTATTAATTACTTTGTATATCTATATTTATTATTTATATACAAAACCATAAAAAGAAGAAATTCAAGATCCCTTAAATCTAGCCTATCAGTTACATGACACCAACCCTAACGAGCACAAAACACACACTTAAATATGCTCGCTAGTCAAAGATAGTATAAAATAATATCGTATCCATAGGAATTGGAGGTAAATAATATTTTCGTAGGTTGTACCTAGATTACTAACCAAGATGATCAATAATTGAGAATTATGTGATTAAAAACTAAAATTAACTAAGAATCTAGAGCTAATTGACTAATGACAATCGCAACAAAAGTAAGCAAGGAAGATATCAGTGGGAGAAAATATGGGTTGATTGGATAGGTGCAAGATAATTGCCTGGGATTTAACTCTAGTTAATTCACTTCTAATGTTCAAGTGAGTCTCTCGAATTCACTCAATTATTAGTTCAAACGTTCAGTAGAAACGTCTCTCTCGATTAAGTCTTAACCTCACAATATGAACCAAATTAAGCTCGGTGAAGATATGCACGACTTCGTTGTGGATTGGTCATTAGGAGAACGTCTTTCGATTATTCTCCTAACTAGGTTTAATTAATAACTCATCTAGCCTCTTTCAATTACTAAGAAGAATTAATGAATTCAACCAACGAGATAATGCACAAACATCACAAGTTATGCCTCTCTCGATTACATGAACATGTGAATATAGATGCAACAATTAAAATGACCAAAACGATTCAATGCATAAAAACTAGAGTTAATATCCATAAATAAATACCAATACATCAAATCCATCAATCCCTAAAAAGAACTACTCCATATATATGAAGTAATTCATCACAAATATAAAAAAAGGAATAAAACGATCCAGACTCTTGTCTTGAGTGAGGATTGAATGATGAATTCTTTGTGCTTTCGCTTCTCCGCCTCCTATGTAGCCTCCTTAGGTCTTAGACGTGTCAAAAGTCCAGAAAATAACGTTTTTATATGTATTTATACTAATTAGGGTCGGGCCCAGACAAAAATACCTTTTCCTGTGTGAAATATAAAAATACTCTGTAAACGTTGCATAGGCGCACCTAATGGGGCGACGCTCCATACAGGGCATTAGTGGAAAAGTCCAGAGAGTTGATTTCTCATAGATGGCAGGAATTTGCATAGGTGTGGCGCCCCACGCGTCGTGATTGTACACTTTTCTCAGAGTCCCGCTTTTTGCTTCGATTTTGACATCCAGACGTGGTGTTCGACCCTCGAGCGCGATCCTGGCTTAATTCCTTGGGATTTTACTCAGACTTCAAAGCTCCAATTAGCTCAATTTCATTTTGTAATATCTACATAGCTCGGAATCCTCCTACAAAGCATAAAATACACAATTAGTGCAGAACACTAGCGACTAAAGCTCAAACTCAATTAAAGTGCAGTAAATTAGAGTGCAATAAGCGACTAAAATGTGAGATTATAGCCTACCATCAATACCCCACACTTAAACCATTTCTCGTCCTCGAGCAATCAAACTACACTTCATATAGACACGACCTTATTTAGTAACTCCCCAAACTCATTAAACCAAGAATATTTAAAATAGATTAAGTACAATAACGTAACATCATAGCCTCAAAATTCGATTCAAAAGCACCAAGCATTATTTATAACCTGCTCAACTACTCTAACACATAGGTCAACGACATTACCTTTCCTTCATGAATTAAGTGCCCTTACCACAGAAAAAAATTGTTCCACACACAATAGAAATTAAGAAGAATTAGGAACTCAAGACAGAAACAATTCATTCACTCTCAGAAATAACATTCATATACCAAAAATGATGAACCATAGGCTTGCCCATAGTGTACTACTTAACTAATCGAGCCCATTTAGTCAAGGATCAAGTAGGACTTTAATAGGTTGTAATGTAGGCTACGGGGTGGGTAGTATACATTTAGATATAAGAGTGACTCCACCTCCCTAAGCACTTTGTACATACATTTCATTGTTCAAAATCCCATACTTATGTCAAACCATAACTCCACCTTTACATCAATATACATTAACTCCCAACTTTTTTAAGCATAATTACATCAAGATTTACCACTATCATGGAATATTGTTTTCTTACTCTCTTCAAGTGGCTCTTATTTTTTTTCAATACAATGCACCTTTCTCCTTATTTCATTAGTTCCACTCAAAAGCCAAACCAACCACCCCACATTTTAACTTTTACAAAGTTCATAACCAATTCAAGTGCTCAAGAGAGGTACAAGGCTTAAATAGATGGTCAATTCAAACAAATGGGTAGGTCTTGCAATGTGGTTGCCAAAGGAATAGGATTATAGGCTCAACGGGGTTAACTAAGATACATGACAATTAGGCGGGTAATAATATATAATTGGCACAACAAAGAAATGTCTATATCACTTCCAAGACTGAATAAAACTACTATATCACGTTGCAAACACACGGGGCAAGTTATAGACATCAAATGCAATGCACAGAATAACACAAACCTCACACACACATGGCACATAACTCACTCAGGATCGAACTATCAAGACACTCTAGTCAAAGCAGTTAAGCAAAGTTAAGATCATACAATTTAAGGAACTTATACAAGAGTCAAAAACTGAGCCTGAGCATCACAACTAAAGCACTCACTATTCTCAAGGCATAACCAAGTCAAGAGATATTGCCTTCAACTCAAAACATAGCACAAGGTTTCCTAAACATAACTAAAATAAAAACTAATTACACCCGGTTCAAACAAAAACCCTTAGAAACCAAGAGGGGATTATGTAACAACTCAACCGGTCATTTATAGTATTATAACCCCGTTCCCCCATTTACTACTCAAGTTATGATTTTACCGAGTTAGTTGGTTCGGGTCCGAAGGATTTCGAACTGAAATGAGACACTTAGTCTCATAATTGAAAACTTAAGTTGAAAAAGTTGACAGGATGTTGACATATGTGTAAACGACCTTGGATTTGAATTTTGATGATTCCCATAGCTCTATATGGTGATTTTGGACTTAGGAGCATGTCCGACAAATTATTTGGAGGTCCGTAATAGAATTAGGCTTGAAATGGCGAAAGTCAAATTTTGAGATGTTTGACCGGGGGGTTGACTTTTTGATATCGGGGTCGGAATCTGATTCTTGAAATTTGAATAGGTCAGTTATGTCATTTGTGACTTGTGTGCAAAATTTGAGGTCAATCGGACGTGATTTGATAGGTTCCGACGTTGTTTGTAGGAATTAGAAGCTTCAAAGTTTATTAGGCTTGAATCTATGTGTGATTCATATTTTTAGTGTTGTTTGATGTGATATGAAAACTCAACTGAGTTTGTATGATATTTTTGGACTTGTTGGTATATTTGGTTGAGGTCCCGGGGGCCTCGGGTGAGTTTCAGGTGGTTAACGGATCAAATTCGGACTTAGAAGAAAAGCTTAAGTTTCTACCTTCTAGTACAATCGCACCTGCGGAATTTGGCTCGCAAGTGATAGCACGCAGAAGCGCAATGGGAATCGCATGTGCGTAAGGTCCGCAAAAGTGGAAAGAAAACTCGCAAAAGTGAGCTCGCAGGTGCGAGCTGGGACGCGCAGATGCGGATGCTTGGCTGGTGGACTGTGGAGCGCAAATGCGAAAGGAATTTCGCAGGTGCGGACTCGCACCTACGCATGGGGGATCGCAGAAGCGAGAGTTGACACAAAATATGGAGAAAATCCGCACTAGCGGTTGCGCATAAGCGGCTAAAAATCCAGCATAAGCGGAATCCCCTGGACAGTACAGAAACAGAGGGTTTCTGAGCTTTTGCCATTTTTAGGCATTTCAAGCTCGGGCTGGGCGATTTTGAGCGAGGTTTTCACGGAAATTATTGAGGTAAGTCCCTTGTGATCATTTTTACTCCATAATATTAAATTATTATCGAATAATCCGACTAGATTACATGTTTTTGAGGTGTAAATTGGGGATTTGAACTTAGGGATTTGAAAATAAGATTTGAAGATTTAAAAGTCGAGTTGAGGTCGGATTTTGGTAAAATTAGCATGGTTAGACTCGTGATTGAATGGGATTTCGGATTTTGTAACTTTTTCAGGTTCCGAGACGTGGGCCCCATGGGCAATATTTGGGTGCAATTTCGGATTTTGTTGGAAAATCAATATTTTCATATGGAATTAATTTCTATAATTTGTATTGACTGGATCGAATTATTTGTGACTAGACTCGAGGCATTTGGAGACCGATTCGCGGGGAAAAGGCATTGCAGAATAAAGAATTACACGATTTGAGGTAAGTAACAGTTCTAAATTTGGTCCTGAGGGTATGAATCCTTGAATTATGTGTTATGTGATTGGTTTTGAGGTGACACACATGCTAGGTGACGGGCGTGTGGGCGTGCACCTTAGGAATTATTACTTGGTCAAATTCTATGGAATTGTGTAGTTGAATAATCTGTTGATATCAGTACATTCTCTATGTGTTAGAAAAAATTGAGCTAAGACTCGTATTATAAATCATGCTTAGACATATGTTGTTATTATTGGTACATACTGGGGTCATTTCTGTGGTTGAATTATATGTTCAAATTGTAATTTTACACTCAGCCATGTTCATTCATTTCATATCATATCTCAGTGTCTGTTGCTATTTATTGATACATCATATTATCATTTTTGGGTTGATTTTCATGATATCTTGAGCCTGAGAGATTGGAGAGGTTGATGACTGAGTAAGGCCGAGGGACTAATTGTGAGGATTTATGGGATCCGACTGCATGCCGCAGCATGTTTCATTGTTATATGCCATGATTGGCTTGATATAGCGCTTGGGCTGAAGGAGCCCCTCCGGAGTCTGTACACACCCCCAGTGAGCGCAGGTACCTACTGAGTGCGAGTGCCGAGTGCCGAGTGCTGAGTGCCGAGTGCGAGTGCCGAGTGCCGAGTGATTGAGAGGAATGAGTGACTGTGAGAAAAGAGTGACTGTGAGATCGAAGTGAATGGGAGGACTGAGTGACTGTTACTCTGAGAGGATGCATTGATTTCATTATTGCTGCACTTCAGCTGTCATATATCACTATTTTGGAAATTTCGAAAAAACATTATTTCTGTTTCAGTCAAATTTGATATGAAATTACTGTGGAGTTTTAAATGTTGAACTTGAAATCATGCCTACTCTTTTACGTTGGAAAGTACTGTATTTGGACTTAGCTGAGAAACTCGTCACTACTTTCAGTTCCTTATTTATTATCATTACTTGTTGAGTTGGTTGTACTCATACTACACCCTGCACTTCGTGTGCAGATTCAAGTGATCCCGGACACAGGGGGTGTTGATTCTTTCGCACAGTTGATTTTTCGGAGATTTAGAGGTAGCTGCCATGTTTCACAGACCTTGTCTCTCCTTCTCTATCCTCTTATTTATTGTATTTGGTCTCAGATCATTATAGACCGTGTTTTCCAGACTTGTAATGTATAGATGCTCATGTAATCAGTGACACCAGATTTTGGAAGTGTTTGTATCGGTATTTGCGAGATATTTGGGTTGTGTTTAAACATTATATTTTCAAACTTAAAGGAAATCATGGGTTATTGATGGTGTCGGCTTGCCTAGTATTGAGATAGGCGCCATCACGACAGGTTAGGATTTTGGATCGTGACAGATTAATACACTACCTAACAAGAAAAAATCTTTTTTTGTCTTTTTCTTTTGACATTACTCCCTCAAGAAACTCGTCTAATGATATCAATCATCGTGAAAAGTCGTAAATTTTAAACTTTTTATGGGTTTTCAATTTTTTCTAACTACTAAAAAGTAGTAAAACACATATACATACAACATACAAATATCCCCCAATAAAACACATATACATAATACATACAAATATCCCCTAACCCACACTTTAAGTTGTGTCATGTCTCCATGACACACAATTAAAACACATAAGGTAGAGGAAACTTCCCCGAATCTCTAGTCGGGGTTTGAATCAAAATCGGGATCCATTTCACTCGCCTGAACTAGTTCACACATCTATGCAGACGGCTTCTTCTCAGCCTTCTTGGGGTACACCCCACACTTATCTTTCTCAATCACTGGAGCCTTATCTTTTGCACTCTTCACATTCCACTCAACACTTACAGCCGGCTTCTCATTTTTCACCCCCGTTTCTACATTCATCTCAAAAGTTACAGTCTCCTTCTCCATTCTAAGCATGAGTTTTCTATCATGTGTATCTAAAATTGCTCTACCCGTTGCTAAGAATGGTCTTCCTAAGATGAGAGGGACCTATTTATTCTCCTCCATATTTACTACTATAAAATCTACAGGAAATACAAACTTATCTACCCGAACTAAGACATCTTCCACTATCCCCTCGGGTATGATAGTTGTTTGGTCTGCCAGCTGCAAAGATATTGGTGCAGACCTTATCTCTCCAATCTCCTTCTCAAGCTTCCTGTTAATAGACAAATGCATTAGATTAATTGATGCGCCCGAATCACATAAAGACTTATCAAAATTAAGAGTGTCTAACGAGCAAGGTATAGTAAAACTCCCTGGATCTCCACACTTTTGTGGGAGTTTGTTTTGCAAGATTGCACTGCAATTCTCTGTGAGCTTGACCACTGAGGTCTCGTCTATCTTCCTTTTATTTATCAGGACCTCCTTCAAGAATTTGGCATAAGCTGGCATTTATGAGAGAACTTCAGTGAATGACAGATTTACATTAACCTGCCTCAACATATCCAGAAATCTCTCAAATTGCTTGTCCAACTTTTCTTTATATAACTTTTGGGGAAAAGGTAGAGCACGCGTGTGCTTGTTCTCTTCATTAGATTCCTCCCTTCTTGAAGTTTCCTCCATATTCTTTTTCTCTACTCCCTTCTTACATTTCTTCTTCTTACCATCTTCAATATTCAACTCCTTCCCACTTTCTTTTCCAAGCATCACCTCTTTTTGGATTGGAATGGGATATTTTAACACTTGTCCGCTTCTCAGGGTCACATCATTTACCGTTTCCTTGGAATTCTTTTCAGTATCTGCTGGCAGAGTACCTGGGATTCTATCAGATAATATAGTTACAATTTGTCCCACTTGTCTCTCCAAGTTACGCAAACCTGTCCCAAGTTCTTTGATAGCTTGCCATGAGCATCTAATCTCTCGTTAGTCTTAACAATGAATGACTTCATTATAACTTCTAACCCATACTGAATTGGCTGTTGAGGCTGAAGTTGTGGCCTCGGCTGATTCACAAAACCAGGAGCTCCTTGAAATCTTGAGTTATTTTGTTGCCATGCATTTGATTTACCCCCATGTGAACTTCATGTAAAACTAGGGTGCTTCTTATCCATTGCATTGAAGTTATAACTACCCATATTATTAACTTCCTCAGTTGAGGCTTGGCACTCATGAGTAGGGTGTCCTCTTCCACACATGTCACATGCTACATCAGGCTCATTATGTATCGAAGCCAAGGTCAGCTTCATTATTTCTTTTGCCATGTCATCAAGTTGTACCTGCACAGATGTGTTAGCATCAACATGGTGAACACCAACTGATCTTTTTCTTTCAGCAATTTCAGAGGGCCACTAATTTGCATCTTCAAACAACTCATCAAGAATAGCGACTATCTCTTCTGGAGTCTTTTTCATCAACGGGCCCCCAGCTGCATTGCTCAATGTTCTGCGAGCGGGGGGTGTCAATCCATCCCAAAAGTCCTGGAGTTGCATCCAGAGTTCAATTCCGCTATGTTGACACTTTCGCACTATCTCCTTAAACCTCTCCCAAGCTTCAAACACCGTTTTAGTCTCATTCTGGCAGAAGTTATGGATTAATCTTCAAAACGTGCTCATTTTAGCTGAGAAGAAATATTTAGCAAGAAACTTTCTGGTCATTTCCACCCATGTTCTAATCAATCCCTGGGGAAAGCTTCGAAGCCAGTGTTTTGCATCATCATTAAGTGTGAAGGGGAATGACCTTAGATAAACTGCATCTTGTGACACCCCATTATATTGAAAGGTGTTTATTATCTCCCCGAAGTCCATAAGATGATTGTTTGGATCTTCGTTCATCTTTTCTCTGAAAACACACATGTTTTGGAGGGTTTGGAGCAACCCTTGCTTCAATTCAAAATTGTTGGTTGCGACTGGAGGTGGTCTCACACTCGATAAGCCTTGGTTGTAGACCATTTTAGCATAATCATAAAGTGGTCTCCCTTGGCCGAGAGCTATGTTTCTGAACTGGTCTGCACCCACGGGCTGATTCTGAACCATTTTTTGAGGCCTCTCCTCCTCATAAGATATTTGTGCATCTCTAAGTACTGCCTCTTCAGCATCTCTAAGTGTTACTTCTTCAGCATCCCTTGCAGCCTTCTCTCTGAGTTGAGTTGCCTCTCTCGAAGCCAAATTAACATTATCATCATCTCCAACCATGTCTTCCTTGGTTGAGGATTGCCCAACCTTCTTTATTTTCTCGGCGAGATTTCTTTCCTTCCTCAACTGTCGCAGTTGTTTCTTGATTTCTGGTATATATGGTTGTAATTCCTTACCAGAAGATCGAGTCATGCACCAATCTAAATTGTAGATTGCGCACAGTTAAAGAACACAAAACGTAAAAGAGAAAAAAACATAAAAAAAACAATTCCTGAATTAGCACTACAAAGTATTTCAAACACTATTAATTACCAATCCCCGTTAACGCGTGCAAAACACACACTTAAATATACTCGCTAGTCAAAGATATTATAGTACAATATCGTATCCACATGGATTTGAGTTAAACAGTATTTTCGTAGGTTGTAGCTAGATTGCTATCCAAGATGATCAATAGTTGAGAATTATGTTATTAAAAACTAAAATTAACTAAGAATCTAGAGCTAATTGACTAATGGCAATTGCAACAAATGTAAGCAAGGAAGATATCAGTGGGAGAAAATAGGGTTTGATTGGATAGGTGCAAGATAATTGCCTGGGATTTCACTCTAGTTAATTCACTTCTAATGTTCAAGTGAGTCTCTCGAATTCACTCAATTATTAGGTTAAATGATTAGTAGAAACTCCTCTCTCGATTAAGTCTCAACCTCACAATATGAACCAATTTAAGCTCAGTGAAGATATGCACGACTTCGTAGTGGATTGGTCTTTAAGAGAACCTCTTTCGATTATCCTCCTAACTAGGTTTAATTAAGAGAACCCCTTTCGATTAATAAGAAGAATTAATGAATTCAACCAACGTGATAATGCACAAACATCACAAGTATGCCTCTCTTGATTACATGAACATGTGAATATAGATGCAATAATTAAAATACCCAAAACTATTCAATGTATAAAAACTAGAGTTAATATCCATAAATAAATATCAATACACTAAATCCATCAATCCCTAAAGAGAACTACTCCATAGATATGGAGTAATTAATCACAAATATAAAGAAAAGCATAAAACGATCCAGACTCTTATCTTGAGTGAGGATTGAATGATGAATTCCTTGTGCTTTCGCTTCTCCACCTCCTATCTAGTCTCCTTAGGTATTAGATATGTTAAAAATCCAGAAATAATATTTTTACAAGTATTTATACTAAGTAGGGTCGGGCCCAGACGAAAATACCTTTTCCTGCGCGAAATATGAAAATACTCTATAAACATTGCACATGCGCGCCGCATCGGGCGATGCGCCATGCAGGGCGTTAGTGAAAAAATCGAGAGAGTTGATTTTTGATAGTTGGCAGCAATTTTCATAGGCGCGGCGCGCCACGCACCGTCCCACACGCCGCGATTGTACACTTTTCTCAGAGTCCCGATTTTTGCTTCGATTTTGACATCCATACGTGGTGTTCGGCCCCCGAACGCAATCCCGGCTTAATCCCTTGGGAATTTACTCAGATTTCAAAGCTCTAATTAGCTCAAATTCATTCTGTAATATATACATAGCTCGAAATCCTCGCACAAGATAAAATACACAATTAGTGCAGAACACTAGCGATTAAAGCTCAAACTCAATCAAAGTGCAGTAAATTAGAGTGCAATAAGCGACTAAAATATGAGATTATAGCCTACCATCAACACCCCACACTTAAACCATTCCCCCCCCCCCCCCCGTATTTAAGATTCTTTCCTTTTCCAAAGGATTACAAAACCATCTTCTCTTTCTTAATCATTACCCAAAATTGTTCTTACCCACAGTAAGAAATTTCGCTTACCCATTGTTATAAAAAATCTTGCTGACCCAAAAACTCGCTTACCCACTGTTATCCCCCCAAAATTGCAAATTTATTTCCTCTTCCAAAGCTTTTAAAATTCAATTTCTCTCTTTTTTACTAATTACCCAAAATCTCTATTCCTTATTGATAAAATGCAGGCGAAATTTGGAATATTGCTCTAGAATCAAGTTGTGGGTAAATTTTGAATCTTGTTTTCTTTCTTTCTTTCTAAAATCTTTATTGTATTTGGCTTGTATATGATACATCAATACCCAAAATAATACTCGATAAAATACTAATACAATTATAATATGATTGTATTAAATTTTTAGTGTAGAGTTGTGATTGAAACTTGAAGAAGATGAAGATCATACTTGTATCATAATTTTTCAGAAATGTATTACGGTTGTATTATAATTGTATATGTATCGTAATTATTGCAGGAATTGTATTACAAATATATGATAATTGTATATTCATTGTACATTATTGCGAGTAGTTGTAAGTTCATGACGAATTTCACAGTTTATATCACAACTATGATAATTATATATTAATTTATTAATATTGTATCATGTATTATTTTGAGTATTATTGTACTAGATACAAGTTAGATACAATTATGATACATTTATATTTTAGGCATTGATGTATCTGATACAATTTAAATATAATTATGAATACAGTTATCATACAATTATCATACCATTTCTGAATATTTTTTTAATAATATAAAGCTATCAGAAATGGTGGGAAGAGAGAAAATGGAGATTTTGGACATAAATTAAGGAATTTTGATGTAAAAAAAAGAGAGAGAAGAGGATAAGGGGAAAAAAGGAAAGGATGTAATTGAATCCCTTAATTGAAGGCACTAATAATGGGGTGGGAGCCTTTTAAGAAGAAATGTATACAATTCTTAAGAAAAACCTAGATACTTATTAAAAACTACAAAACATAGAGAACATAGGTAAATAAGTTTCTAATATAATATAGCTAGGTAATTACCTTTTTTAAACTTATACATAGCTTAATAGGTGTAACAAAAAATAGCTCCCTATAAATATGTGGCCTAAAGCAATTGCTTTACTTGCTTTATGAATGGGCCACCCTGCACTATATGAACCTGCAAAATGTTGGATAGTTTGTACATTGGGAGACAATATGTTCTTATTAGATATATGAACAAAACCCAAATATGTAATATACATGTTCAAAGAAAGAAATTTCTTACAAATAGTCTCCTTTCTTTTTTATAAATTTGTCAATCGTTGATAATGTCTATATATTCTGTCTTGACGTTTTCGCTTTGACGATTTGTGAAAAAACTTGATAGTATCTACTATAAAATATATATAGTGGTGATATTTATTTAAGGTAACTATTTACCCATAAAACGGTACAGTTGAATTTATACGTGGTTTATAGACAGGTGAATCGATTTGATCCCAAAATAATAAATAAATTAAATAAGAATGTCTGATTTAGCGTTGAAATCGAGATAAGATATCAGAAATCTTAGTTCCGGAAGCAGAGCTTTCGGAGGCAATAATAACGATCTTAATAAGCAAGAAGATAAAATATTATTGAGATTTGAACATTATATAGCATAAGCTTGTTAGAAAATTCATGTCCCTTACAATGATTGTTGAACTCACTGATTATAGTTGCTCCTAGGGAACAAGGTCCTAGGATCAAGCCCTTATGAAATGAAAGTTATTGGGGCCATTGAAGAATGTGTAACAACATTCTCTGAATGCCATATTCTCTGTAACGGGATACATACTTAATACTACAGAATATTCTCCATTAAATGTTAACAGGTGATAGACATTTATTTTATCTTTATGAGCAACATTCCCTTCGGGAACAAACAAGATCTCTGCCCTCAGACTTGATTGCAATTTGCCTCTCTTTCCATATGCCTTCGGCTCCACGTGTCGCTTTATTATGCGAGCATTTAATATGAACATATTTTACCCTATACAGATAGTCCCCCTACTTTCCGGTGGCACATCTTTGTGTCATCGGGAAGTTGGTGAAGATTCCTTTCTTGGCGGGAAATTTTCTGATCCCTTCTGAAAAGTTTCTGACACTTGATTAGACGCATGTCTCTCCGCATTTAATACCCCAAACACGCGTCACTCCACTATTTAGCAACAATTACACCGGTTCTCGAGGTAATGATGGCCACGATTTTAGCCACCTATTCCTTTACTTATATGCTTCAACCTTCTTCTTTTACACTTCATAATTTTCTAAACTCTCTCAAACTCTCTTTACTAAACTCACACTTGTTTTCAACTTCATTTAATCGTCTTCTTCAGAGAAACATCCTAACTTCCTTCTAATAACTATGGTCTCCTCTTCCAAAAATTTGAGTTCTTCAAAGAACAAAGAAAACACTACTGATGTTGCTTCTCATACGTTGAGCACCATTATCCCCAGAAGGCTTACTACAACTAAGGACTTCGAAGAGAAGTACCCTTCTGCTAACCTCTGCATATGGGTTGTAGGTGTATATCTTTCTTCCATCCGTCCTTCTAGCATCCCTGACGTGAAGGAAGACTCTGGTTGTCAAGATTTGAACATCATCGCTCCTGACCTAGTGGAGCAGGTAACCTTCTCCAAGAAGGGTTTTACGTATGTTTGCACATACCCCTTCACTTTGGGCCCGTTCTCATTGAGCAGGGGGGGCTTGACTCCGTTATCTTTGTGTTTTGCTTCCATTACCAAGCCTGCTTGGCACAGGTGAGCCCTTCTTTGTGGTGGACGATTTCCTGTCTTCGGCATCTATGTCAGGAGACGGGGGAAGAGCTATCCCTGGATCGACTGATGAACCTTTATTCCCCTTAGATATTCCGTGAGGGAATGATAAACTTCAACAAATGTGGTCATCATGCATTTCTCACTAGCATGGACAATGGCAACAATCGTGGATGGATGGAACGGTTCACTGCAGTTTCCACCAGGGATATTATCCCTGCCATAACTCCATCCTTTCCTGAATCATGGAATTGTACTTGTAATTTTAGCGTCTCTTTTTTTCTTCTAGTTAAATATTGTCCCATGTTATTACTGATCCTTCATCTTTCATTATTTCAACAATTCGGTGGACACCACCAAGGGTTGAAGGCTTGGGCCAGTGGGTCCAGAAGATTTTGGACGTCACTACGCTTGAGACCCTGCGGTGGAAAGAACTGGCCCTTAAATACGGGTGAAAGGCCAAAAATCATGATAGGTTGAACTTATCTTGTTTTAATTTATGTATAGGAAAAATGGTTAACTTTTCTTTCCTGTTGAATTCAGGTCTTCTGCAGGGGTCTGTTACCGTCCCCGAGGAAGACGTTTTGGTTGATCCTGCCGATGCGGCGAGGTTGCTGCAGGAGGATTTCTCCCAAACGGGTGTCATTGGGCCTGCTTCCGGTGCAAGCGCTTCCTCTTGGAGTCCCCGACCGGAGAACAAGCAACAAAAATGGTGACGTTCCTCCATGACCTAGGGAAAAAATAAAAAGACGAAGAGCGCCACGCCCGAGCCCACGACAAACATAGTGGTGATCGATGATTATGAAGAAGCCTCTGATGAGGGGGCTTCTCTACATATAAGATGACAACCTTCATCGGCTCAACAAAATGCTCAATTTGTTGAGCTAGTTACATCAATCGAGGATGACGTCCAAGCGCTCTGGGGGGAATGTGATATAGTGAAAGATACTAACTCTCGCTTCTGAGTCCCAGTCGTTGTTCCTAGTACCGTGAGGCTGGGTACTAGGTCTTTTCCATCTTCAGTTGATGAGCAACCAATAACTCGCACTGCTTTTGCCACATTTGCTTCTCAACCTATAACGCCATCAGCTTTATCTCCATCTTCTCCAACATTGCCTTTGCCATCAGCAACTGCTACATCATCTCTACCGACCGCAGTCGATCGAGAAGAGGATGTCCCTCTTCCCCAATCCCCAGTTCATGGGAATTTGGTACATAATTGTTCTGCCCCTACAAAGATATTCAGAAAAGGAGGAGTGTTTCCCTATCTGTTTCTACCGGATGCCATTTGTTGTCCTCGCCGGTGGAACTTGCTAATTATCTTAAGCCTCTAGCTTCAGAGAAGTATAGGAATAAAATACATTCTCTCTCGGGGAAAGTATATGATGAACAACGCCATGCACAACATTGCAGCGGTGCGATCTTTGTTCCCTTTATTGTTTCTTCTATATTTGTTATGGCAGGTTTTTTAATTTGTAATTTTATTTTGCAGGATAACTTCCTTGCTTCCAAGGACCTTCAGAGGTTGATCCTTGACAAACAGAAACTCACATCCGAGTGGGATCAATTCTTGGCCGAGCGGGATCAAATTGTTGCTTGCCTCCCAAAATTGGAAACACAAGCCGCTGAGGTCATTGAGTTGGAGGCTCGGTTGCAGCAAAGCGAGCAATAGCTAGTGACCCTCGGCCAAGAGGCCGCCCTGCTGCTACCGATCGCGGGGCTGCCTCTACTAAAAGACTGAATAATTTGGAGGCAACCTTGAAATCCAAAGCTGAAGAAGTTGTTGCTGCTAAGAAGAAATATGCCCGAATGGAGGAGAAGTATAGGAAGGTTATGGAACATAATAAAGTTTACAACTCCACTATTTGTGACCTCGATGTCAGCCTTCAAGCCATTAGGTCTGAGAGGAATAACCTTTCGACCTCTTTTTGCTATTTACTGCACTACCCTCGCCCGTTACTCTCAACGGATGAAAGGGTTTGTCGTCCGATAACCACCGATCGTGCTACGCACCTCAACATCTGCCCGCCAGCACAACTCCGTAATCAGTGAAGGGAACATCAAGCTTGGGCTGTTGTCTAGCAAATACTCTTTCAGCTCCTGATGGATATAATGGCCGACATTCACATGAATGACGTCGTGTATGCATACAATCATCGGGGTTTTGCCATATGAAACATCCAAAACATTTCAACATGGTGATACACTATTGCAGATGACGTAGAGCCATACCTTGGCCTCAGCTGTAAAATCGATGGACGTCAAACCCTTTCTCTTGTTTGCCCATTTTTCTCTCATGCCGGCTAGATAAAGTTTAGAAACTAGCCAATCTCCATTTGATCAATGATCTTTTTCTCGTACCGGCTCAAGTGAATGGTTAGGAAGCCCTAGAATATCATTGATTTGTTCAGTTCCAAACCTCATTGTTTTGCCTCTTGTGAGCACCTAATTTTTGACTATATTGAATTTTTATCACCTTCTACTATGTAAATATTTTTAAAATATTAATATATATTTTTTTAGCTTTGTTAGACGTTTTTAATATATAGGGTAAATAATTATAAATATTTTAAAAGGTCAATTAGTACTATTAATATTGTTTTTAGTTTTCCCCTTATTTTAAAATAAAATAAATTAAAAAACCGAAAAATAATTAATTAAACATTTTATTTTTTAAAAAGATTAATTAAATATTTGATCTTTTTAAAAACTAAATCAGATGGGAATAAAAAATAGGAAAATTAGAATAATAGAATTAAAAATAAAAAGTAAAAGTAGGCGGAAATTATTTAATAAAAAAATTAAAGGAAAGTGGAAAATTAAAAAAAAATAAAAGTTAAAGAATGTGGAAATTTAAAAATTGAAAAGTAAAAGAAAGTTGGAATTAAAAAATGAAAGTAATTAAAAACAATCTGAGAGTAATTTTATTTTATTTTAAAAAAAAGAAAAATGGGAAGTGGGAATATGTTTTGATTAAAATATAATAAAATAATAATATAATTAAAACAAATCTGCAAAATTCCCAAATTTTTTCTATAAATACAAGTGAAAAATGAGAGAAAAGGAGGAGAAAGAAGGGAGAAAAAAAAGAGGAGGGAATTGAGAGAAATATTTTTCTTCTCTACGCTAAGGGAATTTCTACTCGAGTCATTCTTTCTTCCTCTTTCTTTCGAAAAATTCAGACAAAAAAGAGCAGCAAAACCAGCTGCGAAATAGCTTGAAAATAGTTTCAAAATCAGTCCAAAATTAGTTTCGAAACCATCATTAAAGTGAGGTGATGTTCAAGTTCGCCGGTTCGAGGTTCCGGCGATGTCGCCTTTAGAAGACTCCGATCTTGGTGTCACGACCCAAACCGATGGGCCGCGATGGGTACCAGGTACCTTACTTAATCGAGTACCACTGTAACATATCTTTCTTATTACTATCATCATATACACGTGACATACGAGCCTAATAGGACAACATCATCATTTATAAACTCAAAACATAGGGCGACAAGGTCGTACAATCTTTCACGTACACGACATATGTCTACAAGCCTCTAAGAGTACATAATTGTCATAAAGGTTGGGACAGAGCCCCACCATACCAAACCATACACATCTAAATCATACTGACCAAACAAGGAACTCTAGAGTAAATGGAGTGCACCAATATCTTCTGCTGAGCTGATCGCCTACTTGGAGGACTCTCGACCTGTCTATCGAGACCTGCGGGCATGAAACGCAGCGTCCCCAGGCAAAAAAGACGTCAGTACAAATAATGTACCGAGTATGTAAGGAATAAAAATCAGTAAATAATAGACATGAGAGAAACATGAAGTAAAAGACTCGACATGTACGTGTGCATAGCTTTGTGAGTCATTTCATTTTTATAATGTGATGCATATGCGTATAAATATCATACCATTCATAGGTATATGCGTTCATAACATCATCAAGACTCTGAGGGCATCCCATCATATCATCTCAGCCACTGTGGGCAAATCATTAACGTATACCAGTTGATCAGGTGGTGGTGCGTATATAACGTTGTAACCTTTTTTCATATCCCATGTATATATATATACATATATACGCGTATATAACGCCATCTGGTCATAGGTCAATGTATATGTATAAATGCATGAAATGCATAAAAAATATGTTAATAATATTTTCTCGAAATGTCATAAAAACAATATGCCTTAAGAAATACGTTAATAAGATTTTCTCGGAATGTCATAAAAATAATATGCATGTCGGATAAATTTTATCAAATACGTATTTTTCTGAGACCCATGAACAAAAGATATAATAATAATTCATGTGGGAAATCAAGAATATAGACACCCCTAATATTTCTATGAATAGAGTCATTTATGGAAGTTGTGCATTTGCTCATTTCGGTCGTGTCGTATAGATTATGCCAAAGGAAAGAAGGGATAGCCTTAACATACCTGAGTCGGTTCTCTGGACAATCCTACTAACATACGACAATTGCGACAAAACTTATGACGGCAAGATCGGAGTAGAAAAAAATCTGTAAAATATTCTTGAGAAATATTGTACCGGACTTTCATTGAACTAGCCTTTCACGTTGGATATTGTAAAATTTCAGAGAGAATTAACGTTGGATTATTGTTATCTTCTCTGTTAATGGTATAGGAATGTTATCTTAACTTTGAAAAGTCCTATACTTTTCCAATAAAGAGGCCAAGAAATCTTTACGTGTAAATGGGTTGTCACTTTGTCTAGTGACTCATTTGTATAATTTGCCACATAATATAATGGATTAAAGAGTCATTCTTGGGGTTTAAGGGGTGCTTCCACGTGAGTTCCCCTTACTTATACAATTATCCACCCCTTTTTCTTAATCAATCCATTAATTCCCCCACTAGTCCAATAATTAACCAATTACCTATATAATTAAGAATTATCTTAAATTACCTAAAATACTACTCCTTTTTAATACACTTTATACATCATACTATCATGGCCATATGGTATTTTGTATGGCACTAATCCATAAATACCGGGTATTATAGCTCGAACCGTATTTTATCCCAAATTGTCAAACTTTGAGGAATTTAATTTTCATCGATTTGCTTACCCTCTCTCCTTCATGAATATTCTCATCACTTGTTTGGAATAACATAATACTTATAATCCCAAAATAATCTTGTTCCCGAGCTTACGTCGATTAACTTATGACGAAATATTAGCATACAAAAAAAATACGGGATGTAACATCTCATTTTTGAGCTCTCATCAATTTATTTATGGCGTGTTTTTCTCATTTTCGAGCTCTCATCAATTTATTTATGACGTGCTTTCATATACGAACATGTGGGGTGTAACATAACATCATTCCCCCCTTTGGAACATTCGTCCTCGAATGTTGACTGTTGCTCTGATCATTTTCATAGCCTATGTCTTCCGAATACTTTATTACTCTCCTTGCCATCTAGGCAACTGTTCTGTGAATAAATTCAAAGGCCAGGGCATCCCCTCCCTTTAGGCCTCTTTCTCACACCATGACTTTTGGTCGGAATCCTTCCAATCTCGTAACTGTTGCTACCTTCTATCATGCAACCTGTATGACTCTGACCTTGTAAATGCGCCTATGCGACTCTTTCCTTCAGCTTTTAGCCAATCTCTAGGCCTCACTTTGTGAACATATACAGAACTAAAGATGTCCCTCTAGGCATTTATAGATATACTGAAGTCCTTCCCTCGGTACTTTGTCGAACTTACTACTATTGCTATATCTTGTTTCATAGCCCTGGTTATCCATCCGTGTGACTTTACTGCATCTAGGTAGGTCATAATATACCATAACACTTACTTCTATTTATCGTTACTGAGGCCTGCTACCAAACTCCAGGTTATTCTCATTGCTTATCCCATATGTATAAATCTAAGTCCTTTAATGCTTCCTCATTACTGTTCATCTTAAGAACGACGGTCTAATCTCATCTCGTACTTTGTGACTTTTGTCCATCCATTGTTGATTCACCTCAATATTGATCTACAATATATCACTGATAACTTGAAACTTCTTACATAAAACCTTGCCACTAGGGCTTACGTTGCATTGAGGAATATTTGAAGTGATTTCCATAATCGTATTTCATAATATCTCGATGTGATTCGCCTTATGGGGGTATTCTGATCTCGTGCCGTTTGCGAAATCATTTCTCCTTCTCCCCTTTATTTTTCTTTCTTCAAATCATTATTCAGTCAAAGGCCCAACCGTTATCTTTTATCTGTCACAATTACACCTTTATTTCACTACCAGGGCAGCATTCCATCTCTTCTAAATGCTACTAGTCTTAGATTCCTTTGAGTTCATTCAGGCTATACTGAGCTTTCTATAACTTAGATAAGCCATCAGCTCTCTTGTTTTTATGGGCTTAATCCCGAGAACTGACCCATTCTCGTCACTTTCTTACTCCCCCTTTCTCATCCTTACTCCTATCATAAAACCTTGTCGCTTTACTATACTGTAGCTTGCGACCTCTACGTATCTGTTTATACTATTCACAACCTTACTTCAACTTGCTTGCACCATTGATTCCCTTATGTTATTCTGGGTCATTAAGAGAGACATCACATCGTCTCTAACTCTTCTTTACTCTCTTGACTAGATCTCTCGGTAGTTAGAAACCATAGGCTGGAAAGTACGCCACTGACGACGCTGCTATCGTTCTTGGATATTGAATCCCAATGCTTCTAGCCTTCTATCCGAAGCATGGACTATTCACGATCTTCTGCCTTTGAGTATCTTATACGTTGTTCACCTTTACCTTACTTACCTTAAAATCTCGCATCATATCTTCTATCTCTTTCATGACCTCCCTTCCACATAGGTATAATTCACGTCCATAACTTGAAGCTCTATTATAATACCTGCACCGCTAGTGCATACACAATCCGGTGGGAGTTTCGTACTGAGTTTTTATGAGGCTGGTACTTTTCTAATCAGCTTTATCATAGGGCCGTTATAGAATATGGTTGTTGTACTATCCCTCTGGTACCTCTGATATTAAGAGTGATCGTGTAATATTTTCAATCACGATTTCTATAATTTTCTGGGTCGCATAATCAGATTCTTGATTTACTTCATTGATATAACTCTTTAGTTTCCTCCTTCTTCTGATCAGTCTTTATGTAGGCTTAAGCTATCTCTTGATCTGCGGCTCATTGTATTAGTTATTACGTTTAGCCTTTCATGGGCACTGAGGAATGTCCATGATACAATCCTTTAATAATACAATCCTTCATCTATGACCTGGGCTCAATTCTTTCTTTTAACTTATACCGAAATCTTCTACGGTTGTATTTTCTGCATGTATACAACTTCCAAACTCTTAAGTGCGTTCATAACGTAACTAACTCTGGATCATGAATCTAATAATTCTTTTTGTTCCATCTCAGCTTTCTTCAAACGTAAGCAATTACTTTTCCTGGTCTTTCTGCCCCCTTTTTGCATGCATACTTAGCTTATCTTCGTGCCCATGCATATTGGAATTCCATACAACTCATATGATCTTGAATATCACTTCTGATTTTACTTCCCGTTCCTTAGCCACAGTAGGTGCTATTTTCTTATGGAGTGCATACAATGTTATTGTGAGACTGTTGTTATAAGACCATTTCCTCCTTAGGTCAACCAGCTTAGGTTAAAGCTTCCTTCCTTACTTTCTCAGCCAGTCTTTCATTGTAGTATTTAGGGAGGATTCTCTAACTATTGTAAAGCTGTGAGCTAATTACATTGAATACTTAATGTCCTTTCTCTCCTATAATTATCCGTAGTTTACGCTCGTGTGCTTGTAGGGATGCTTTTGAACTTAAATTTTGACTGTTTCCAGTGGAATCCTCTTTTATTTCCGTAACACTTATACGTCACCTTTAACAACCCCAACTTCTGTCTGAATATTTCTCAAGGGCTCCGAGGTCATATCCGCGAGACTGAATTCCCCATATTGGGTTTTACTATGTTTATCTTGCACGGTCTGCTACCTCATATGTAACCCCATGTTTAGCCATAACTAGGCTCTTTCTGAATCAACTACTGACTACTCGTTGGCCCCTTCTCATATCAATATTCCGCGTAATCTTTCTTGGGTCATTTCTTTTATCATAACTTATGTCTCGCACGTGCTCTTTATTTATCAATAACATCTCAGGTAGAAACCCTTACTTCCTCTCCTAGACGTCGTGCTTGCATAATATTCTGGAATCGTAGCACATCTGTAGGATTTGAATACGTGCAATCTCATCCCCTTTTCATTTTTGTCGCACTCTTCCTTTACCATTTCATAGTTACTAGAATTACTTAATTCCAACTTAATGCCACGTAACTCCATATTCCCCCCCCATTTAGGGGAGTACTAAGAGATTAAGCCGCGAGGATCTATCTATAGATGTTTTACCTCTTCATTTTTGGCGTTATTTCACAACATCAATCACCCTTACTCGCCTTGCGGCAATCCTTCTGTACCCAGGATAACAATCCCTTAAACGTAACTTTGCTCATATTGCTTGCTTTAGGGAAGCATCTTCCTGAATGACCATTTTCTGAATTTCTCATGAATCGTCTTCTGTTGTCTATTCTATTATTGCCGGAACACAAATCTAAAATTCTCGTGATGCTTACTATTATAAAGTCACCCAGTCCCTAATTCATGTTTAATTTATCTTGTTCACCAGCCCATACCTATTTCTATTATTCTGGGGTCTAAGTTTTCCTTCCGGTAGTTGCATTGGAGACACGAACTTATTATTCGAAGTGAGGATATGACTTTATGGCCTATACTCTTTTATTGCCTCAAGGCCTGTCACCTCTCGTATATTCCTTCCCCTGACCATTGACTCTATAATACTGCTATTTTTGTTTTGATCTACCGTTGTAATCCATGTTGACATCTTACTCATAATGCTTCATTAACTCTCTTCTTATTTCCCTGCTAACATCTCTGTCTATCACCTTATTATGAAAATTTCAACAAGAAATTCTCTTGCTTTTAGCTCCCCTTGCTCCATCTACTGGCTCTTCGAGTTGCCTAACATTCTCTCTCTACTAGGGACGGGAGCCATACTAAGATAATATTTATACTTTCCAGGCTTCCAGTGCCTATCTTTGTAGTACTCATATCTGGCTGTACTATTTTAGGGTGCACCATCGAGGTGTCTCACCAGGAGATCCATTACCACGTTTGCACTATCCTTTGGAAATGTCAACCAACTCAAATATTCCATCCACCCTTTTGGGTCACTCTAACCCCAGCCGAACCTTGATATCCGTCCTTCTCTTATACTACTTTTGTTAGCTTTCATATAGCATAAATGAGATGGGTGTGGCCAGTTGTACATACCTCTGCTACCATTGAAGGTAACTCAAAATGCTTATATCTCCCATCATGAATGGTAAATAATGATAGTCTTCATTAACTGGGTGCCTCGTACCCTTCTTCACCTTACTTCATTTACTTGTTTAGACTTGTACTATCTTCTGAATTCTCATTGCCTTTCACCATAGGGGTGGATAGATATCCTTGCCTTAAGGCTCCTTATCAAGAGGCTCAGACGTTTTAGTACACACATGATCTGCTAAAGACCTTACATTTTCTCATCATAAGCATTATGAAAAATCGAGTTCCTCTGACTTAACTCTTCTATATCCGTATTCAATCTCTTACCAACTAGAGGTATCGTCATATTACAAATAAAATAGAAGCTAGGAGTTTGAATTCTTATAAATGAGCTCTACCACACGATCTAGAGTAAGAAGAAAGAGTGATAGTCCTAAATGCCATGTAGCCTCCTGCTTATAAGTGTGGTGCATGACACACCCATAAATAAGACTCTACTAGACACGGCTTGTAGACTCCCTAGGACAGAACTGCTCTGATACCACTTTTGTCATGACCCAAACCGATGGGCCGCGATGGGCACCCGATACCTTACTCAACTGAGTACCACCATAACGTATCTTTCTTATTACTATCATTATATACACGTGAAATACGGGGCTAATAGGCCAAAATCATCATTTATAAACTCAAAACATAGGCCGACAAGGCCATACAATCTTTTCCGTACACGACATATGTCTACAAGCCTCTAAGAGTACATAATTTTCATAAAGGTCGGGACAGAACCTTGCCATGCCATACCAAACCATACACATCTAGCAAACTAGTCTAAAAAAAGGGGCCCCCTTTTTCTACTTCTTCTTCCAAGTGCAGGATAACCCCAAGGGGTTGTGGGTTTTTTTCTACATACTGACCAAACAAGCAACTACGGAGCAAATGGAGTGCACCAATATCTTCTGCTGAGCTGATCGCCTACTTGAAGGACTCTCGACCTGTCTATCGAGACCTGCGGGCATGAAACGAAATATCCCCAGGCAAAAGAGATGTCAGTACAAATAATGTACCGAGTATGTAAGGAATAAAAATCAGTAAATAATAGACATGAGAGAAACATGGAGTAAAAGACTCGGCATGTACGTGTGCATAACTCTATGAGTTATTTCATTTTTATAATGTCATGCATATGCGTATAAATATCGTACCATGCATAGGCATATGCGTTCATAGCATTATCAAGCCTCTGAGGGCATTCCATCATATCATTTCAGCTATTGTGGGCAAATCATCAACGTATACTAGCTGATCAGGTGGTGGTGCGTATATAACGCCGTAACTTTTTTCCATATCCCATATACATACATACATATATATATATATATATATATATATATATATATATATATATATATATATATATATATATATATATATATATATATATACATATATACAATAATATTAATTAAACAAGGAATGCAATTTACACAAGAAATTCATGCTTTGAGTCCTAAACTACTCGGACTTTAGCATTAATAGTAGCTACGCACAGACTCTCATTAACAACAATTATTACTTTAATTACCTATGGGGTAATTTTTTCCTCCCAAGATTAGACAAGGGACTTACCTCAACTTCCTCAAATTTAATCCACTAGTATGCCTTTTCCTCGATTATCTAACTCTATATGGCTCGAATCTAGCAAAAATAATTTGATACAATCACTAAAAATTATATGAATCAATTTTATAAGAAAATATTATATTTGTCAATAAAAATCCAAAATTAATTCAAAAATCGTCTGTGTAGCCCATGTCTCGGAATCCGGCGAAAGTTATGAAATATGAACGCCCACTCAAACCCATACAAAAATTACTAAATTCCGATAACAATTCGGCCCTCAAATCCTCAAATTTATCCAAGAGGGTTTTCAAACTTTTCCAATTTAATTCATCCATTAAATGATAAAAACAATGATAGATTCGGGTAATTTAACCAATATTGAGTTAAGAACACTTACCCCATTGTTTTCTCTGAAAATCTCCCAAATATTGTCCAAATCCGAGCTCCAAATCATTAAAAATGGAAGTCCCATTTTCAGAACTTAACCTCTCTGCCAATGATTTCTTCTACGCGATCGCGAACTTCCTCATGCGATCGCGTAGCACAAATTTTCACTGCCCAGGAAATAACCCTACGCGATCGCAAACTAACCCACGCGATCGCGAAGTTCAAACCTACAGGCCCACGCGATCATAAACTATTTCAAGCGATCGCGAAGCACAAATGTGTGGCCTTCCCTGCTGCTCCACTTTACTCTACGCGAACGCGACCTCTTCCACGCGGTCGCGAATACCAAATTCCCACACCTAGGCGATCGCACCCGTATTCACGCGATCGCTATGAACAAAAATATCACTGCCTCAAATAATCCTACGCGATCGCAAACTATCTCACGCGATGGCGTAGAAATAAGTCGCCTCTGCCCAAATTACGCTACGCGATCACAGACAAACTTACGCGATCGCGTATAAGGAAATCAGAAGAAAAATACCAGCAGCTATCAGCAGTCTCTCAAAGGCCAAAAGTGATCTGTTAGCCGCCCGAAACTCACCCGAGCCCCTCGGGACCTCAACAAAATATACCAATAAGTCCTAAAATATCATACGAGCTTAGTCGAACCCTCTGATCATATCAAACAACGCTAAAACCACAAATCATACTCCAATTCAAGCTTAATGAAACTTAAAATTTCCAACTTCTACATTCGGTGTCGAAACCTATCAAATCAAGTCCGATTGACCTCAAATTTTGCACACAAGTCATAAATGACATAACGGAGCTATGAAAATTTTCGGAATTGAATTCCGACTCTGATATCAAAAAGTCAACTCCCCGGTCAAACTTCCAAACTTAAATTTATATTTTAGCCATTTTAAGCCTAATTTAAATACGGACTTCCAAATAAAATTCCGAACACGCTTCTAAGTCCAAAATTACCATATGGGGCTGTTGGAATTATTAAAATTCTATTCCGGGGCCATTTTCTAAAAATGTTGACCGAAGTCAAACTTAGCATTTTAAGGCCAACTTAAGGAACTAAGTGTTCCGATTTCAACCCGAACACTTCCAAATCCCAAACCAACCATCCCCGCAAGTCATAAATCATAAAAGCACATACGGAAAGTTTTATTTTAGGGAACAGGGTTCTAAAAGTTAAAATGACCGGTTAGGTCATTACATTCTCCACCTCTTAAATAAACGTTCGTCCTCGAACGGGTTTAGAATAATACTTGGAGTGATAAATAAGTGTGGATATCTGCTCTGCATGTTTTCTTCGGCCTCCCAAGTCGCTTCCTCGACTGGTTGACCCCTCCACTGGACTTTTACTGTAGAAATCATCTTGGACCTCAACTGGCGAACCTGTTTATCAACAATGGCAACTTGTTCTTCTTCATAGCCCAAACTATTATCTAGCTGAACAATGCTGAAATCTGACACATGTGATAGGTCGGCATGATACTTCCGGAGCATAGATACATAGAAAATCGGATGAACTCCCGATAGACTGGGAGGCAATGCAAGCTCATAAGCAACCTCCCCAACTTGTCTCAACACCTCAAATGGGCCTATAAACCTTGGGCTCAACTTGCCCTTCTTCCCGAATCTCATGATTCCCTTCATCGGCGAAACCTTCAAGAGAACTTTTTCACCCATCATAAAGGATAAATCACGCGCTTTCTGATCTGCGTAACTTTTCTGTATGGACTGTGCTGTACGAATTCGCTCCTGAATCAACTTTACCTTTTCCAAGGCATCTCTCACCAAATCAATACCATATAACTTAGCCTCAACGGGCTCAAACCATCCGATAGGCGAACGACATTGCCAACCATATAAAGCCTCACATGGAGCCATCTTGATGCTGGATTGGTAACTGTTATTATAAGTAAACTAGGCCAAAGGCAAGAAACGATCCCACTGACCTCCAAAGTCAATCACATATGCCCTGAGCATATCCTCCAAAATCAGAATTGTCCGCTCTGACTGCCTGTCGGTCTGCGGATGAAAGGTTGTGCTGAGCTCTACACGGGTCCCCAACTCACTTTGTACTACTCTCCAAAAATGTGAAGTAAACTGAGGACCTCTATCTGATATGATGGAAATTGGCACACCGTGCAACCGAACTATCTCCTGAATATAAATCTGGGCCAACCTCTCTAAAATATACGTAGTCACAACTGGAATAAAGTGTGCCGACTTGGTCAACCTGTCGACAATCACCCAAACTGCATCAAACTTCCGCAAGGTCCGGGCAACCCAACTACAAAGTCTATAGTAATGCGTTCCCATTTCCACTCCGGTATAGTCATCTGCTGAAGTAGGCCACCTGGCCTCTGGTGCTCATATTTAACTTGCTGGAAATTTAGACACCTAGCTACATACTCAACTATGTCCTTTTTCATTCGTCGCCACCAATAATGCTGCCTCAAGTCACGATACATCTTCGTAGCACCTGGATGAATAGAATACCGAGATTTGTGTCCCTCCTCCAGGATCTTTTTCCTCAGTTCATCCACATTAGGAACACATAGATGATCCTGGAGTCGCAGAACACCATCTGCACCAATAGTAACTTCCTTGGCACCACCTCGTAGTACCATTTCTCAAAGAACCATTAAGTGTGGATCATCATACTGGCGAGCCTTGATCTGTTCAAATAGTGAAGACTGGGCTACAACACATGCAAGAACTCGGCTGGGCTCTAAAATATCCAGCCATACAAGTCTGTTGGCCAAGGACTGAATATCCAAAGCTAATGGCCTCTCCTCTGCTGAAATGAAAGCCAAGCTACCCATACTCTCTGCCTTTCTACTCAAAGCGTCAGCAACCACATTTGCTTTGCCCGGATGATATAAGATACTAATATCATAATCTTTCAATAATTCCAGTCATATGTGCTACCTCAAATTTAGGTCCCTCTGCCTGAACAAATGCTGCAAACTACGATGATCGGTGTAAACTTCATAAGAAACCCCATAAAGATAATGCCTCAAAAACTTAAGAGCGTGAACAATCGCAACTAATTCCAAATCATGTACCAGATAATTCTTCTCGTGGGGCTTCAGCTGACGTGAAGCATATGCAATAACTTGCCCTTCCTGCATTAATACACAACCCAAGCCAACGCGTGAAGTATCACAATACACTGTATACATCCCCGAACCGGAAGGCAATACTAACACTAGTGTTGTAGTCAATGTTGTCTCGAGCTTCTGAAATCTCACCTCACAATCATCGGACCATCGGAACAGAGCACCCTTCTAGGTTAATTTGGTCAAAGGTGTTGCAATAGATGAAAACCCATCCACGAACCAACGATAATAACCTGCTAAACCCAGAAAACTCCTGATCTCAGTCACCGAAGTGGGACGATGCCAATTCTAAACTGCCTCAATCTTTTTGGGATCAACTTTAATACCCTCGCCCAATATAATATGCCCCAAAAATGCTACAGACAATGACAGAACTCACATTTGGAGAACTTAGCATATAACTTTTATTCCCGCAACGTCTGAAGCACCACTCTCATATTTTGCTCGTGCTCCTCCTTACTGCACGAGTAAATCAAAATATCATCAATGAAGACAATGACAAAAGAATCAATATATGGCCTGAATACCCTGTTCATCAGATCCATAAACGATGTCGGGGCGTTAGTTAAACCGAAGGACATCACCAGAAACTCATAATGACCATATCTAGTCCGAAAAGCAGTCTTTGGAACATTCGAATCTCGAATCTTCAACTGATGGTACCCCGACCTCAAGTCGATCTTAGAAAACACCCTAGAACCCTGCAACTGATCAAATAAATCATCAATACGTGGCAACAGGTACTTGTTCTTAATAGTGACTTTGTTCAATTGGTGATAATCAATACACATATGCATTGTTCCATCCTTCTTCTTCACAAATAATACCCGTGCACCCCAAGGCGATACACTCGGTCTAACAAACCTTTTGGCTAGTAACTCCTCAAGTTGTTCTTTCAATTCTTTTGGAGCCATGCGATATAGTGGGATAGATATAGGCTGGGTATCTGGCGCCAAGTCAATATAGAAATCAACATCACGATCAGGTGGCATACCTAGAAGATCTGAAGGAAATACATCGGAGAACTCCGAACTATAGGCACTGAATCAATAGTCGGAGTCTCTGTAGTAGTATCCCGAACATAGGCTAAATAAGCTAAACAACCCTTCTCAACCATGTGTTGAGCCTTAGTAAAAGAAATAACCCGATTAAATGAACTAACAGATGAACCCTTCCACTTCAGCTTAGGTAATGGTGGAATAGCCAAGTTAACAGTCCTGGCATGATAATCTAGAATAGCATGATATGGAGATAACCAGTCTATGTCCAGAATAATTTCAAAATCGGTCATCTCAAGCAATAGGAGATCTGCTCTAGTTTCATAACCACAGAATATAATAATACAGGACCGGTAGATCCGGTTCACATCAATAGAATCGCCCACAAGAGTGGACACATAAATAGGAGTACTCAAGGACTCACGAGAAATACCCAGGAAATGAGCAAATAGAGATGACACATAGGAATATATAGATCCTAGATCAAATAATATGGAGGCATCTTTACCTCAAATAGAAATAATACCTGTAATCATGGCATCTGAGGCCTCTGCATCTGGTTTGGTTGAAAAAGCATAAAACTGAGCTGGAGTGCCAACTAGCTGGCCTCCGCCTGGCTGACCTCCACCTCTAGGATGGCCCCTTCCCACCTGTCCTCCACCTCTTGGTGGTCAGACTATTGGTGGAGCAACTGGTCCGATAATCATAGGTTGCTGACCCTGTTGCAATAGTTTACCCCGAAGCCTGGGGTAGAATCTCTGTATGTGACTGGGGTCCCCACACTCGTAACCACTCTTAGGTACAATGGGCTGCTGACTAAGAATTTGGCCCTGGTGACCTGAATACCCACTGGAAGAACCCTGAATATTTGGTGGCGATAAGAACTCTCTGGTATAACACTGAAATAAGGTCGCACTGGAGCACCCCGAGGAGGCGGTGGTGATGGATATGGGGCCTGCTGGACTGCCCTCTAACGAACTGACCTCTGCCCCCAGACGGAGCACCTCTAAACTCTCCATAATACCTGAACAGCTTATCTATCATAACCTGCTCTCGGCTCCGCTGACGTACACCCTCAATCCTCCGAGCTGTCTCCACGACTAGCTCATAAGAAGTACCCATCTCAACCTCTCGAGCCATATTGGCCTGAATGCCAGTATGTAAACTCGCAACAAACCTCCGCACTCTTTTCGCCTCAGTAGGGAGTATCATAAGTGCATGGTGAGATAACTCAAAAAATCTCGCCTCATAATTAGTCACTGATATCTGACCCTACTGGAGCTGCTCAAACTGAAATCTCAACTCTTCCCTCTGAGAGGGTGGAATATACTTGTCCAGGAAGATACAGGTGAACCTGTCCCAAGTCATGGGAGAAGAATCTGATGGTCTGCCAAGAACATAAGACTGCCACCATCTACAGGCTCTGCCCTCTAGCTGAAAAGTAGCAAAGTCTACCCCATTAGACTCCAATATCCTCATGTTGTACAGTCTATCCTTGCACCGATCAATAAAATCCTGGGGATCCTCATGTCGCTCAACCCCAAAGATAGGAGGATGTAGTCTAGTCCATATGTCCAATAGTTTTTGAGGATCAGGGGTTGCAACTGGCCTGGGCTTAGGTGTAGTTGTTGCCACTGGCTGGGCTCCACCCACAAGTAGTGCACCCTGGGTCTGATATACAATAGTTGCCTATCCATGAGCTTGCGCGGTAGGGGTCTGTGCTGCCCCGCCCGCCTGGGATGTGGCTGGGTCTGCCAGAAATAAACCGACCTGAGTCATATTATCCATGAACTGCAGCATACGACCCATAACATCCTGGAATCCCGGTGCAGATGTGAAATCCACCGGAGCTGGCTCTGCCACAGGCACTTCACCCTGCTCCTCAATAATGGGATCCTCTGCTGGACCCACTGGTGGAATAACTGGAATAGTCCTGGGACGTCTCTACCACGAGATGGAGCCCTCCCTTGGCCTCGGCCTCTAGCAACTGGGGGAGTAGCTCTTCCCTGGTCTGGAGCCTCATTAGAGCATGTTCTCACCATCTGTGAGAGAGTAAGAGACGGATATTTAGTACTGCATCAATTGCATGATGGAATATGAAGAAAGGTAATTTCCTAACACCCTATAGCCTCTCGAAGATAAGTACAGACGTCTCCGTACTGATCTGTAAGACTCTATTAGGTCTGCTCATAACTTGTGAGACCTACGTGAACCTAGTGCTCTGATACCATGTTGTCATAACCCAATTTCATCTATAGGCCGTGATGGCACCCAACACTACAACTAGGCAAGCCAACAAATAAATTGAACATATATCAATTATTTTCAGAATAATTTTCTAAGTAATTTTATTACTTTTCTAGAAATATTAAAGAAATTTGAAAAGATACTGATTAACTTAAATCCAAGAAAATAATACAATTCAAAATTCTACTAATGTGTGTGCCAAGACCTGGTATCACAAGTGTATGAGCATCTAGTAGGTTATACAAACTCCAAATACTGTCTGAAATAAAAATAGACAGAATGAAATGCAAGAAGAGGCACTAGTAACTGCAGATCGGCTTAGAAAGGCAGCACTCCACTATGCCTCTGGATAACGTGGATGTGCGATGATAGGTCTTCCACTAGTGCCTGTCTCAGATCCTGCACAAAAAGTGCAGCAAGTATAGTATGAGTACGTAAACAACGTGTACCCAGTAAGTATCAAGCCTAATCTCGAAGTGGTAGAGACGAGATGGTCAACTTTGACACTCACTAATGGTCAACAATACTAAATAGAATAAAACAGAATTTATTTAACTCAGCATGATTCACAAAGTCAACAATAATTTTATTTAATCAGCAGAAATAATTAAATTCCCTCAAATGCAACAATTCTCAATATATTAATTAAATTCCTTCAATTCCAATAAATTTTCAATTTATCAATTAGTTTTACAAGCTGCAATAAACTATCCAAATATCGTGTAATTATTATTATTAGGCACGATTTCTGCCGAGGTCATACGGCCCGATCCAGAGTTTCGTGTACACTGCCGAGGGACGTGCAACACGATCCATAGATGCATCTATCCTTCCGAGGCATTCGGCCCGCTCCACAAGAAAGGAGGACATTTTCTTATGTACCTCCGGAATGAGAGTATATTTATTATAAGATAAATTCAGGAGGAAGAACAATTTCTCTTAACAATTAATTAATTTAAACAGAAAATCAAGCATATGAGATTTCCATCCTTTAATATTTTTATCTAACAATTCATAATATATATATATATATATATATATATATATATATATATATATATATATATATATATATATATATATATATATATATATATATATATCAAATAATATTAATTAAACAAAGAATACAATTTACACAAGTAATTCATGCTTTGAGTTCTAAACTACCCGGACTTTAGCATTAATAATAGCTACGCATGGACTCTCGTCACCTCGTGCGTATGTAGCCCCCACAATTAGCAGTAATTATTATTTTAATTACCTATGGGATAATTTTTCCTCACAAGATTAGACAAGGGACTTACCTCAACTTGCTCCAATTTAATCCACTAGTATGCCTTTTCTTGGATAATCCAACTCTGTATGGCTCGAATCTAGCCAAAATAATTCGATACAATCACTAAAAATTATATGAATCAATTTCACAAGAAAATACTATATTTTTCAATAAAAATTCGAAAATAATTCAAAATTCGTCCGTAGGGCCCACGTCTCGGAATCCGGCGAAAGTTACAAAATATGAGCACCCACTCAACCACGAGTCTATCCATACAAAAATTACGAAATTCCGATAACAATTCGGCCCTCAAATCCTCAAATTTATCCAAGAGGGTTTTTAAACTTTTCCAACTTAATTCACTCATTAAATGATAAAAATAGTGATAGATTCGGGTAATTTAACCAATATTGAGTTAAGAACACTTACCCCATTATTTTCTCTTAAAATCTCCCAAAAATCGTCCAAATCCGAGCTCCAAATCGTTAAAAATAGAAAATGGGACGAACAGAACTTAACCTCTCTGCCCAGTGATTTCTTCTACGCGATCGCGAACTTCCTCACGCGATCGCATAGCACAAATTTTCATTGCCTAGTAAATAACCCTACGTGATCGCAAACTAACCCATGCGATCGCGAATTTCAAACCTACAGGCCCACGCGATCGCAAACCATTTCACGTGATCGCGAAGAACAAACGCGTGGCCTTCCCTGCTGCTCCACTTTACTCTACGCGAACGCGGCCTCCTCCACGCAGTCGCGAATACCAAATTCCCACACCTACGCGATCGCGATGAACAAAAATATCACTGCCTCAAATAAGCCTACGCGATCGCAAACTATCGCACGCGATCGCGTAGAACAAAGTCGCCTCTGCCAGATTACACTATGCGATCGCAGACAAACTTACGCGATCGCGTATAAGAAAATCAGAAGAAAAATACCAGCAGCTATCAGCAGTCTCCCAAAGGCTAAAAGTGATCCGTTAGCCGCTCGAAACTCACCCGAGCCCCTCGGGACCTCAACCAAATATACCAATAAGTCCTAAAATATCATACTAACTTAGTCAAACCCTCAGATCATATCAAACAACGCTAAAACCACAAATCATACTCCAATTCAAGCTTAATGAAATTTAAAATTTTCAACTTCTTCATTCAGTGTCGAAACCTATCAAATCAAGTCCGATTGACCTCAAAATTTGCACACAAGTCATAAATGACATAACTGAGCTATAAAAATTTTCAGAACTGGATTCTGACACCGATATCAAAAAGTCAATTCCCCGGTCAAACTTCCAAACTTAAATTCCTATTTTAGCCATTTCAAGCCTAATTTAACTACGGACTTCCAAATAAAATTCTGAACACGCTTCTAAGTCCAAAATCATCATACGGAACTGTTGGAATCATCAAAATTCTATTCCGGGGTCATTTTCTAAAAAAGTTGACCGAAGTCAAACTTAGCATTTTAAGGCCAACTTAAGGAACCAAGTGTTCCGATTTCAACCCGAACACTTCAAAATCCTGAATCAACCACCCCCGCAATCATAAATTTTTAAAAGTACATATGGGGAGTTTTATTTTAAAAAATAGGGTTCTAAAAATTAAAATGATCGGTTGGGTCATTACAGCAAACTTAAGGAACAAATATACATGCATCAACCCGAAGGATTTGAAATTGAAGGAAAAGAAGATCATGTTTGCTTGTTGAAGAAATCCTTGTACGGATTAAAGCAGTCTCCAAGACAATGGTATAAAAGGTTTGATTCCTTTATGTTGGGTCATGGTTATTCGAGGAGCATGTATGATAGTTGTGTTTACTTCCGAAAGTTAAATGATGGTTTATTTGTGTACCTATTATTATATGTTGATGACATGCTCATTGATGCTAAGAATTTAGTAGAAATTCACAATTTAAAAGGTCAGCTGAAAAGTAAATTTGAGATAAAAGATTTGGGAGCAGCTAAGAAAATCCTTGGCATAGAGATCAAAAGAGATCGAAAAGCTAACAGGCTATTTCTGACCCAAAAGAAATACTTGGAGAAAGTCTTGGAGAGGTTTGGCATGAAAGATGCTAAACCAGTTAGTACCTCTCTTGCTGCTAATTTTAAGTTATCAGTTGCTCAATCTCCGCAGTCAGAGGAAGAAGAGAGGTACATAGCACAAGTTCCTTATTCCAGTGCAGTCAGCAGTATAATGTATGCAATAGTTTGTATACGTCTAGACATTTCACAAGTAGTGAGCGTGGTAAGCCGGTATATGGCTTGCCCTGGTAAAGCACATTGGCAGGCTGTGAAATAGATTCTCAGATACTTGCGAGGTACTTCAAACACACGTTTGGAGTTTGGGAGAAATACTAACATTTTGGTTGGTTTTGTAGACTCAGATTATGCAGGTGATCTTGACAAAAGAAGATCACTGACAGGCTATGTATTTTGCATTGGTGATTGCGCTATTAGTTGGAAATCTAAATTACAACATGTAGTAGATTTATCTACTACCGAAGAAGAATATATGGCAGTGACCGAGGCAATCAAAGAAGCCATATGGTTGAAGGGTCTATTGCAGAACTCAGTTCACACCAAGGTGGTCTTACCATTTTCTGTGATAGTCAAAGTGCCATTCAGTTGACTAAAGATCAGATGTATCATGAGAGGACGAAGCACATTGATATAAAGTATCATTTCATCCGAGAAACCATTGCTGAAGTAAAAGTCTCTGTTCAGAAGATCAACACTAGAGATAATCCTCCTTACATTTTCACAAAACCTCTTCCAGTGTCCAAGTAAGTACAAGCTTTGCCTGAACTTGATTGGCATTTATGAAGAATGATTTTGCCCATTGGGGTTTTTGCGGAGAAAGTGGAGCAAATTTACTATATATAGGCCGAAATTAGGCCAAGGTGGAGATTTATAATATGGACATTAATTTCGCTTCTTATCAAGTGGGGGCCAAATTTTCATGACATTTGCCATGACATAATATCCCCTATTAGGCTAAGGATTTCTTGCTATAAATAGAGGAGCTTCTCCTCATTTGTAAACACACCAATTCAAGAGATTTTCACTCTTATCTTTCTTTCTCCTCCTTTATTTTATTATAGAATATTTTGTAAGAGAGTGAGTGTTGGGAAATACTTGTGTGAACCCTTTATTTGGAATGATCTTGTTAGGTTATTCTCTGGGGGTATTTGGGACTAATTAAAGTATTTACTCTAATTTTTTACTCTCTTTTGTACTCTTGTTGATACAGTGAAATTGCTCCTCTCTGCTTGTGGACGTAGGTCACCTTGACCGAACCACGTTAAATATGTGTCTTCTTTATCTTCTTTAATTGCTGTTATTATCAACTTGCATTGTCTTTGTTATTGTCATTATAACATTATTTGGCTAAATTTCGTACTACCCGGTTTACCAATCCTAACAGCCCTGCTATCTCCAAATTCTTGATCCGTCTTTGGGTACTACTAAGGATATATTCAACCACCAAGGATCATGGAGGGATAGATAGGATCCCTCCGTCCTTAACAAAATTTCTATTCAAGACCTAAGAATGTAAAAACTCTGTTAGAGAATGATTCCCACTTTAATGGACTTTACATCGCCCTAATCCGGGTTCCAGCAGGGGCACTAGACGAGAAAATGATCTCTTAAAGCCACTAGTTACAATTTGAATAGAAGAAGGAATGAAGTTCCAGCATTTCAAATCATAACAAACTTGTGTAGTCAATTGTTTCTTCTTGAGGTTTTGTAAAGTGTTTGTATTATCAAGTCATTTGTGATCGGTTTCACCAGAATGTAGGGATAAAACTAACTTAAAATCAATGTTTATACTAATTCAATGACTTTAGAATTTAACTTATACTATGTGTTGAGGGGTCTATATAGAAATAAGTGAGTCAATTATTTTCTATGTACTTCAATTATTTCCACTGAGCATGACTTAAGATCACTTACAATCCAAAGTCTTAAGATGAACATATTATTCGTTGATGTTTTGTCCGTCAAAGAATATTTTTCTTCGAGTTTTACCCACTCATTTTGATATACTTTGCCCTCATCCTATGTTTGGACCAGACAGTGGTAAAGATAGTCGGAAAGATTTAGCCTTTGTATTTGATATAGTCCGTACAGGTGAAAGGCGAATCAAGAAAAGCAAGAGTTAATAAGTTGCTTAATATATTTGAGAAATAAGGGTGTAGGATGGTACCAATGGCATGTGCTGAGCATGATAGGATATGTTGCGGTTCACAATACAATGTAGAGGGTGTTGGAAAAGTTGAATTTGGAGATAATTCATATCAGTACTTAAGGGTACGAGACTTTGTTGAAACTGGTGGAGATTACTGGTAGTGATAGCTTGGACTTGTACTAAGGTATATTTATGTATAATAAATATGCAATGGAGGAGTTGGAAAGGTCTTGTATTTGCTGGACATACTTCATATTGTTTTTCAATGAAACATAAGTTCTAGATATGGCAATAGAAGAACCTCAAACTAAAGTCACCCTAATAAATAACAGTTCTATCCCAAAAGTCTTTGATGAAGGCTTATTGATCTTGAGGTAGTAGATGCATAGAAACAAAATAGAAACTCTAATACCCGTAAATAAACCTAAAAATATAATAACATATTCAAAAAATAAAATGGCTGATACAATAATAACTATGTTGATGATCAAAACAATTCTGGTAAAGCAGCTTATAGGTGTACTCTTGTGAAAATGAGATACGGATAAGGGTCTGATTTGTCCCTCTACTATCATAAATAGGCCTTATTTACCCTCCGTTTAAATTTTTTATCAAAAATATCGTTATAGTTATACATTAGGTTTATATTTATCCCTTACACATTAAAACGGGTAACATTTGCCCTTCGTTATACTTTAGGATCATATTTACCCCTCTACTCTTCAAAAAGAGTTACATTTGCCCTTCGTTATACTTTTTTGACATATTTATCCTTACAATTATACTTTAGGATCATATTTTCCTCTCATCCGTTAGATCGCCATGTCCCACCTTTGTTTTCCTACACGGCGCCTATGTGGATTTTTTTCCTTCCAATTTAAATATGATCACTTATTTAAGATAATTTAACCCGCCCATCCAATTTAAATAAGACTTCATTAACTCCATTGTTGTGCAACTTCTCGTAATTTACTTTGGTTACTGCAATAATTGTGAGTTGTATTAGATTAGTGATTTTGAGTTCAAAGTTATTGTTTGCCAATATGTTGCCGCTGCTATAACTATTGTATTTCGCACAATCTTCGTAAATGTCGTATCAGGAAATTGCTTTTCGTGGATCAATCATGGTCAGTTGACCCAGTTTAGACTTTACAGAGTTGTATCTCTACAAACACTTCAAAACATCATTGAGTGATTCATGTCTCCTAACTCCTAAGCATTAAAGGGAAACAAATTATCATAGAAAAGGGTGAAATAATTAAATAAATTAATTAGAGATAACACAACAGTTTCGTTCACTCACTATCCAAAATTTTCTCGCTCTCCGAAAAACATGGAGCTGACCCGGAGAAGAGAGATGCACGAGTTGGGGGGAGGGGGGGAGGGGGTTGGGAATTATGGTTTCCATTTATTTAGTTAGTGTGTCTTATTTAAATTGGGTGGGCGGATTAAATTATCTTAAATAGGTGATCATATTTAAATTGGAAGAAAAAAAAATCCACATAGGCGCCATGTAGGAAAACAAAGGTGGGACATGGCGATCTAACGGATGAGAGGCAAATATAATTCTAAAGTATAATTGTAATGATAAATATGTCAAGAAAGTATAACGAAGGGCAAATGTAACCCTTTTTGAAGAGTAGAGGGGTAAATATGATCCTAAAGTATAACGAAGGGCAAATGTATCCCGTTTTAACGTGTAAGGGGTAAATATGAACCTAATATATAACGGTAAGGATATTTTTGATAGAAAATTTAAACTGAGGGTAAATAAGGTCTATTTATGATAGTAGAGGGGCAAATTAGACCCTTATCCGATGAAATATATCTTAAATGGTTGTTGCAATTGATTAGACAAGCATGCTTGATTATTGGATTGATTAGCATCGTGTATATTGCAATCTTCAAACTGAGTTTTCTAGTGGGGAGATTTAAAGTTACTTAAAAAATCAAATTTTGTCCTTAATGTACTTGTGAATCGATGACAACAATTCAGAGTGAAGTAAAAAAAATAAAAAAAAATTGCTCTAATACCAATTTGAAAGGATCTAAAATAATAAAGAATAATATATTCAGAATCTTATAAATTTCTAACTCCCCCTGTTTTAAAACGATTGGCACTATTTCTTTATAACTATGTTTTAAAAAAATTAACACCTTTCAATATTTCTCAAACAGGAAGCATTTAGAGCCACACAAATGCTATGGTAGATTTAAGATCACAAGTTTCAAAAGTTTTATAACTTATGGCTTATTTAAAATCATATATCTCCAAAGTCTTCCCTTATTTACTAACGTTTATGGCAAGTCAAGCTAGGACAATCTTTTTGAAATGGGGGGAGTAATATTTTTCACAACTTCACACACTAAATAGCTAAAATACCCTCCCTCCCTATATATTTATTGTGGGGATCATATTGAAGAAAACAAAAAGGAAAGAAGAAAAATGGGATGGGAGGTGCCTAACTTTGTTGAAATATTATAGGACTAAATCAACAATAAGTCATCTTCTTTGCAGTAGTTGGACGACATCTCTTACTATAAATAGAGGCCTACATTCTTCATTTCAATTACACCAAAATAAGAGAGAAGCAATAGAAGTTAGAGAGAGTAATCCACAGATTGTAGTCTGTGAGATAAATAATGTGTGTGAGTAATATTATAGTGATGTATTTTAAATAAAGAGTGTTATTTCTTTCAAAATTGTAGTAGTCTCTTAACACTACTAAGTTGTAATATTATAGTGGTTATATTGCTCAGCTCGAATATTATATTTTACCCATTAAAAGAGTTGATGTCGTTGTCACTCTCTTGTGTTACTATTATTTACCGTGGATATTATTTCTATGCGGGAATTATTTTTTTCCAACAACGTGATATCAGAGCCATGGCGAATAATGGTCCGCTGTCTTTTCAGTTCTTCCGTCTCACAAAAGATAATTATGAGAAATTGTATCTACGTATGAAATCCATTCCTGGCTCCCAGGATGTATGGGATATCGTAGATAGAAGGTATGCAAAACTCGATAATAAGGAAGCAATGCCTCAAAATGAAAAAGAAGTCTTTGCAAAGACAAGGAAGAAGGAACAACAAGCCCTCACGCTCATCCACCAATGTCTGGATGATGCCATATTTGAGAAGGTGGCAAATGCTACCACCTCAAAGAAAGCTTAGGAGATTTTACAAAATTCTCTTCAAGGAGTTGACAAGGTGAAAAAGGTAAAACTTCAAACTCCAAGGGTTGATTTTGAAGTTTTAAAAATGAAAGAATCCGAATACATTTCGGATTATTGTTCAAATGTGAAAGCTGTTGTGAATACGGGGAGGACATAGAAGATGTCTGTGTGGTAGAAACGATCCTTCGCACTTAACACCTAAATTTGATTTTGTGGTGTATGCTATTGAGGAGTCTAAAGATTTAGACTCTATGATGATGGAGCAATTGGAGGGTTCTTTACAGGCCTATGAAGAAAAGATCAAAAGAAGACAAGAAGTGCCATTAAAGCAACTTCTTAAAATTTAGACATCCTTCAAGGATTATGGAGGTGAAAAAAGCTATCGAGGGAATGGACGGGGACGAGGTCGTGGAGGTCATGGAAGAGGAATAAGTAGCGGTAACAACTTCAACAATGAAGTTAAAATCTACCAAACATTCAGAGGTCGTGGTCGTGGACATAGAGGAGGAAGAGGACGTGGCTACTACCAAGAAATAATGGACAAAGGTATGACAAATAAAAAATTGAGTGTTATAATTATCATAAATTTAGCCATTACTCTTGGGAATGTCGTAGCAATATTGAAGAAAAAGCTAACCTTGTTGACGATAAGAAAGAAAAAGTTGAGTCAACGTTGTTGATGTCACTCAAGGAAGAAGACATGAATGATTGCGGCTGGTGGTATTTGGACAATGGAGCAAGCAATCATATGTGTGGATGAAAGAGAAGTTTGTGGAGATCAATAAAACGGTGAGAGGTAATGTGTCCTTTAGAGATACCTCAAAGATTCAAATCGAAGGGATAGGTACGATTCTGATCTTCGATAAAAATGGTGACAACAAGTTAATTCAAGATGTTTATTATGTCCCAAAATTAAAAAGTAATATTTTGAGTTTAGGACAACTTCTTGAAAAGGAATATGACATCCACATGAAATATATGCATCTTTGGCTTAGAGATTCAAGTGAAATTCTAATTGCTAAAGTGCATATGGCTAAGAATAGATTGTTCTCTCCGAATCTTAAGACAATTGATGCAAAGTGTTTGAAGGCTAATGTGCAAGATGAATCATGGTGTTGGCACATGCGATTTGGGCACTTGAATTTTGAAGCACTCAAATTAATGGGAGAAAAGAACATGGTGCATGGGATACCATCAATAAGTTATCCCAATCAATTGTGTGAAGCTTGTCTTATTGGAAAATATGCAAGGAGGAGTTTTCCAAAGGAGGCCATGTCAAGATCAACTAAACAGCTTCAGCTTGTTCACACTGATGTGTGTGGACACCTTTCTTTAGTAAAAGTAAATACTTTCTACTTTTTATTGATGACTTTAGTAGAAAGACTTGGGTTTATTTCTTGAACCAAAAATCTGAAGCTTTTGCTGCTTTTAAAATTTTTAAAGTACTTGTAGAAAAAGAAAGTGGCTGTGAAATAAAAGATTTAACGTCTGATAGAGGAGGCGAATTCACTTCAAAAGAATTTAATAACTTCTGTCAGTCTCATGGAATTCGTCACCCTCTAAAGGTACCTTATTCACCCCAACAAAATGGAGTTGCAGAGAGAAAGAATCGAATGATGCTTAATATGACTAGATGTATGTTTAAAGCTAAAAGTATGCCCAAGGAATTTTGGGCCGAAGTTGTTTCTTGTGCAGTTTATTTGAACAACAGGTCTCCAACAAGAAATGTTAGAGGTCAAACCCCTCAAGAAACATGGAGTTGAAAAAAACCAAGTGTCAAGCACTTGAAAATCTTTGGGAGCATAGCCTATGCTCATGTGCCACAACAAGGGAGAGCGAAGCTTTACGATTGAAGTGTACTAGTTCAAAAGGTTACAAGTTATACAACCCAAGCAGCAGCAAAGTGGTGGTAAGTTGCGATGTTGAATTTGATGAAGAATTGGCATGGAACTGGGAAGCTCGGGAAGAAACTTCATATGATTTTCTTCCATACTTTGGTGATGAAGATGAACCAGAGACCGTGGAATATGTACAGGATACAACTCCACCTCCTTCTCCAACCAATGTTGCATCTCCCTCTTCTCAAGAAAGTTCAAATAAACAGTTGCAAAGGACAAGGAGTATTCAAGAACTCTATGAGGACATAGAAGAAGTTACTAATTTTGATTTTTTATATTGTCTCTTTGCTGAAAGTGAACCAATAAAATTTGATGAAGCTGTTATAGACAAAAGGTGGAGACAAGCCATGAAGGAGGAGATCGATTCAATAAAAAAGAACAACACTTGGGAGTTAACAACTCTTCCCAACGGTCATCGAGCAATTGGAGTGAAATGGGTATATAAGATAAAGAAGAATGTTGATGGAGATGTGGAGAGATACAAGACATGACTTATGGCTAAAGGATACAAGCAAAGGCAAGGCATTGACTATGAAGAAGTCTATGCACCTATTGCCCGCATGAAGATGATTTGTTTACTGATCTCTTTGGCGGTGCAAATGAAGTGGACTATCCATCAACTAGACGTCAAGTCAGCCTTCTTGAATGGCTATCTTGAAGAAAATATCTATGTTGAACAACCATTAGGCTTTGTGGTTAAAAACCATGAAGATAAAGTGTTACGGTTGAAGAAATCTTTATATGGATTGAAGCAGGCTCCACAAGCATGGAATAGTTACATCGACAAGTATTTTCAAGACAATGGGTTTACTCGTTGTTTCCATGAATATGCTCTTTATCTTAAAGTTCATACTAATGGAGATATATTTCTTGTTTGTCTTTATGTTGATGATCTTATTTTCATGGGTAATAACCCAAGTTTGTTTGAATCTTTTAAGAAAAATATGTCCCATGAGTTCGAGATGACTGAGGTAGGGCTCATGTCATACTACCTGGGCCTAGAAGTGAAACAGATGGAGGATGGAATTAAATATTGAAGAAGTTCAACATGCTCGATTGCAACCCCGTGAATACATCGATAGATAATGGGACAAAATTGTCCAAGTTTGATGAAGGATAAAAAATAGATCCCACATTTTTCAAAAGTCTTGTGGGAAGTTTAAGGTACTTGAATTGTACCAGACCAGATATACTCTCTGCAGTTGGAGTAGTAAGCTGCTTCATGGAAGCTCCTACCTCCACTCATTTGAAAGTCACTAGAAGAATTCTTTGTTACCTAAAAGGTACGATTGACTTTGGGCTATTTTATTCTTCTTATAGTGATTTCAACCTTATGGGATTTTGTGACAGTAATTATGCGGGAGATATTGATGATAGAAAAATAACAATTGCTTTGTGTTTTTCTTGGGTGATTCTGTTATTTCTTGGAGTTCAAAAAAATAGTCCATAGTTACTCTCTTGACTTGTGAAGCCGAATATGTAGCAGCAACATCATGTACATGTCATGCTATTTGGCTAAGAAGATTATTGAAGGAGCTTAATTTACCACAAATTGAAGCTATAAAAATTTGTATTGATAACAAATATGCACAGGCACTCGCCAAGAATCTGGTGTATCAGGATAGAAGTAAGCATATAGATATAAGATATCACTTCATCAGAGAGTGCATTGATAAGAAGGAAGTCAAGCTCAAATATGTGAAGTCTCACGATCAGGCTGCAGATATCTTTACAAATCCTCTTATGTTTGAGGATTTTCAGAGATTGAGATCAAGTCTTGGAATGAAAAAGAAAAATCAAAATGAAGGGAGAGATTTCTGGGGCTCATATTGAAGAAAACAAAAAGAAAAGAAGAAAAATAGGATGAGATGTGCCTGACTTTGTTGACAACTTTGTTGAAAAAAAATAAGATAGGAGGTGCCTAACTTTGTTGAAAAATTATAGGACTAAATCAACAACAAGCCATCTTCTTTGTAGTAGTTGGACGACAACTCTTACTATAAACGGAGGCCTCCATTTGTCATTTCAATTACACTAAAATAAGAGAGAAGCAATAGAAGTTAGAGAGAGTAATCCACAGATTGTAGTCTGTGAGATAAATAGTGAGTGCGAGTAATATTGTAGTGAGGTATTTTCAATAAAGAGTATTATTTCTTTCAAAATTGTAGTAGTCTCTTGACACTACTAAATTGTAATATTATAATGGTTATATTGCTCCACTCGAATATTGTATTTTACCCATTAAAAGAGCTGGTGTCGTTGTTACTCTCTTGTGTTATTATTATTTATCGTGGATATTATTCTTGGGCGGGATTATTATTTTTTCCAACATTTATAATAGTATATAACCCAGTTTGACTCCCAATTCTCGTATTTTTGGGTTCCCAAACATCCAATTGCTAGCTAGTTTATATACTGCATTTTGACATATTTATGAAAAAGAAAGATATATACTTTCAATTTTAAAAAACTAGTAAAGAGATCATGCAAAATAAGTGCTTTAATTGACAGTTAACTGAACTTCAATCAAAATAAACAATAAAACTTATATATTTTCTCGTTAAATAACTAGACCCATCTCTCTCTTACTTCCCGTACTTGTATAAGGAACTGTGATTTCATGTTTGGTCCTGTAATTGAGATTCTATTTATGACACTTTAGGACATTATAAAAAAAATTAAAAAAAGAGACAAGTTAGCCTATACAATCCTATACTAATAGAAAATATAGGAGTAATTTAATGGTTTAGATGTGAACTTATTATATATCGTGGCTTACTGTCGAAAATTACATTCCTAAAATCTGGTAAAAGCACGACGGAAAATTTAATTTTCTTTTATATGATATTAAAATAACACATTTTAATATATAAATTTATTCTCATTTTATCCTCGATGACGTACGCTTATAGTCGTTGAAATTATTTAATATCACAAGTTTTAGAAGTACTTTCGATACATGTCAAAAGTTTTTCTTTGTTAGAAGTATAAGTACAAATGTATAATATTTGAAGTAGATGGAGTATAGATATCATCAAAATTGCCTTGGGAAACTGGCTCCTTCATGGAATTACATATGTTTACCCTTAAAATCGGATAACAATTAAATTTATATGCATTTTAAGGATATGTGATATAATTTGATACAAAGTGAGAAATCAAATTTAATATGGAAAAATAGATAGAAACACAAGTACAAACCATGCAGATTGAACAACTTAAGCCTTGCAAAGTTAACATCCTTCCGATTTTAAAATGATATTGTCGGGACCAGAATATTATTGAATCCAAAATAATATGAACAAAGGTGGAAAAGATAGTATGTTATTCTTTGAAGTTGTTACCATGTCCTTGATGAATTACTAAGTTCCATTTATATATTGAGGGATATGAAGCTTTTAAGGCATTATTTTATAAGAAACTATGTAAACCGTTGGCTCCTTTTTTGACTTAATTCCGTGATTTCTGCCATAATGATTAATTAATGGTGAGAATCAGGAATCCTTGTCGGATGAGTTGGCAAGGCTTTTCCTCGAGGATGTTAGAAGCTCGATCGGTCGTGCCCTCAGTAAACTCGAGGGCGAATCTGCTGATATTGTCGAACTTCGAACCTCGATATCAAGCTCGATTTCATTTGTAATTTTGATTTATTGCAAATGTGTCGAACCTGGTCTATTGTTCCAGATGCTCGACCGAGCATCGAGCTCGGTTTTACCCGTATACAGATAGTCCCCTCATTTTGTGGAGAGTAAGCGATAAAAAATGATATTAACCCTCGGTCCTTACTTTGATAAATCATGACGATGACGATGGATACATGACATAGGTGATAAGAATAGCGGAAACATCCCGTCAGTCCGGTCTTCGAGGCATTAAATGTGTGTCAGTTGACGATCGGCCACCTCGGGAGATGAACCGCCGCTTGAGAAATCTATAAATACCCTTTAATCTATTTGTTAAAACTTTTACACTCAAATCCTTCTTGTTTCTAAGATAACTCCACCTTCTTCATCTCCTGGTTTCCCCATTGTTGACCTCAAAGCTTCCCTTTACCAACAAACTTTTTCCATCATTTTTTATAAAAATGGTTAAGACTTCAAATTCTGTTCCTCAAAAAGAAGCAACTTCTTCTTCAAAACCTTCTGAAAACATTCCTCATGCTGCTACTAAGGAACCCCTTTTGAGATCATACATCCCTACTAGGTACCCTAATGTGGCTGACTTCAAGGTTGAGAATACGCCCATGGTACCGAGTCGATGTGAACCGGTCTCGAGGTACATATGTACGATTACAGACAACATTCTCGATAAGGTTAAAGAGGATTGCAACTGGGTAGGCAAACACATAGTGATTCCTACCCCTGAAGAATCAATTACCACCTACGTGGAGGGTTTCTTAAGTGTTTACACTTACCCTTTCACGTTGGGTCCTCTAGATCCGATTATCATAGCCTTTTGCAAAAGGTATGATGTGACTCTCGGACAGATACATCTTTCATTTTGGAGGATCATTATTCTGCTTCGATTCTTTGTGAGCAAGGTCGAGGGATGTCCATTCATCATCGACCATCTCATGCGCCTGTACAGCCCTCGACTTTAAAAAGGAAGGTTAATTAAGCTTGCACGCCGAGCCACCAAGACCATGTTCTCGAGTATCGATGAGGATCGAGACCGAGGCTGGTTTGATAGATTTGTTTGAGTGAGGACCTCGAACTTAATCCCAGCTGCGTGCATGCCATTCCTTGAGAAATGGAACACGAAACGTAAGTTTAGCTTTGCCTTCGGTATTCCTTTTATTGCTTTTTATTTCGTTTGGTTTCTCATCGATAATATGTGATGCAGTTGTTGCCCAGATGCCAAACCCCGTTCCTAAACTTAGAGAGTGGGTCGAGGGAATTGCAACACAGAGACCTTAATCCGAGCGCTTATGGCGTGAGCTCTCGAAGGTTAGATGGAAGGCCCGTAATCATGGTAAGAGTTTTTCCTTAACAATATATATTATCTTATTTTTCATCATTAGCCTCTGATCCGTTATACTATCATTTTACAGGTTTAGGAAATGACGTCTAGATGAGGCCTCCATCAGCTGATGATGATATACACATTGATCCCCTTGCCTCAAAACAAGTCAAAGAAAAGCAGAAAAGGAAAGCCTTGAGTCCCTCAGACCCTAAAACAAAAAAATGGAGGAAGCAGTCGGCGCATAAACCTAAGAAAGATAGAGCCCGAGAACTCTCATCGAACTCGCTCAATCGATTGAGGGATAAGTCTGAGGAAGAAGCAGATTCTGAGTTGGTGGCCCGCGTGAGAAGTAACTCTAAAATGCCTCGAGCCATAGAGGTCATAGAAGAAACAGTGGTTGAAGTCTCTGATAGGCTCGGGACCGATTTGGCCCGAACTAGTGAAGTCGAAAAAGAAAATGTGGTTGGTACATCCCGATCAGAAGATAATGCACCCAAAGAGGCACTTGGGATTATTGTTCTTTCCGGGCCATCTTCGTTTACAAATTCTATGATAAACAAGGCTCAGGCGTTGAGAGGTATCCTTGGCGAAGGGGCCCAAGGATTAGCCGATTCTTTCCATAATTTTTTCGATGGCATGGATTCCGCTGCTTCAGAGGATGTTGCCAGTTTGGGCGACTTATCAGTAACGAGGAAGATATCGTCCCCGAGAACTGGCGGATCCTCTCCGCGCCCGAAATTATTGAACTAGTTTCTTGATCCGAGTGTTGATCCTACTCGGAGGCGGGCAATTATATGTCCATCCCGGGGGACGCCCGGGTTCTTTCTACCATGGTGGGAATTGCTAGTTACCTTAGGTGTTTGGTGACCGAAGAGGATTAAATAAAAAAGAACGAGGTAGGCGCGCCCTGTCTTTTCAACGAAGCTCAACAGGCGCTGAATAGGGTAATTCTGCATATCCCTTTGTTATATACTTAGATTCAATAGTGAATAATCCTAACATATTCCTTTGTGCTTGCAGTCCTCGGTTCTTCATCATGAGGCCTTTCTACGATTTCAGGAGGAGTTCAAGCGTCACGAGGCCAAGACTCGGGAGCTTACTGAGAATAAGGATACTTACAAGCTTCTTAGTGAAAAGCTTCAGGCCAAGTTAGAAGCGGCTCGGAAGGAGCAAGCCGATTTGCTTGAACATGTAATACAAATATTCGATCTTAGTGATGATGATTCAAATAATTTTTGTATCGACCCGACTTGTCATTTTAAGAATTAACTCCCCGTTCAACGACTTATGGTGCAGAACAACTTTGTAATATGTATTATGACTTGCGTGTGAGGCCGAGTTTGGTTTTTGGAAGGTTCAGTATTTAATTGGAAGAACAATACTTATTGTTGAAGCTTAAATGAAAGGAGTTGACTGGAGTTTGCCTTTTGAGCAAACGACTCCGGAATGAGATTTTGATGATTCTAATAGCTTCGTGCAGTGATTTCGGACTTAGGCGTATGTCCTAATTTGGATTTGGAAGTCCGTAGGGCAATTTGACGCATTTTGGCAAAAATTGGAAAATGGAAGATTTTTAGAACGTTTGACCGGGAATTTGACTTTTCGATATCGGGGTCGGATTTCAATTTCGAAAGTTGGAGTAGGTCTGTAATGTCAATTATGACTTGTGTGCAAAATTTGAGGTCAATCGGGCTTGATTTTATAGGGTTCAGCATCAGATATAGAAGTTTGAAGTTTTAAAGTTCATTAGGCTTGAATCGATGTGCAATTCATGTTTTAGCCATTGTTATATGTGATTTAAAGTATCGACTAAGTTCGTATTATATTTTGGGGCGTGTTGGTATATTTGGTTAAGGTCCTGAGGGTCTCGGGTGCGTTTCGGATGGGCTACGGACCATTTTCTCTTGTTTTGGATGGTTGTTCTGATATATGGTGTCCCCTTCTATGAGATCACGTAGGTGAAGGCGCGATCGCGAAGCTGTTTGGGGGACTGACCATTTTCCTTCTTTACATTCACATAGGCCAGTCCATGATCTCGAAAGTGTGCATTTTTCTTCTCTGCGTTCGCACCTCACTACCCGTGTTCGCATAGCTCAACGCGATCACATGCTATCTCGTGCGATCGCTTAGTATATTGTTGACTTGACATATTTTTCCTTCATCACGTTTTCATAGTAAGGTTCGCGAGAATTTTGCTACATCGTGTTCGAACTCCCTCCTTCCGCGTTCACATAGAGCCCTTTTGTGGGCAGTGTCATTTCTTCTACGCGATCGCATGCATAATTCCGCAATAGCGTATTACATTTTGGGGAAGTAGCCATTTTATTCTTCGTGATCGCATTAGTTCTTCCGCGATCGTGATGTACAAACACTTGGGCAGAACATAAAAGTACTATATTTCGAGGGTTAGCCAATTTTATCATTTTTGGAGTTGTAGAACTCAGTTTTGAGCGATTCTTCATGGGCTTTTCAAGCAAATCATCTAGGTAAGTGTTCTATACCTGAAAGTGATTATATTTCATAAATCCATGGATATTCATCGTTTAATTCGAGTTTTGATGGAAGAAATTGAGATTTTTGCAAAATCTTTCAAAAATTAAAATTTTAGATTTGGAGGTCGATTCGTTATCCGAATTTGATAAAATTCATATGGTTGGACTCGTATCAAAATGGGTGTTCGTATTTCCTAAAAATTCTGTCAGGTTCCGAGATGCATGCCCCACGTTGACTTTGGTTGACTTTTAATGTAAACTTTTAAGTTGACATTTTATTATTCGGAATTATTTTCGATGAATTTTAATGAAGTTATACAATCAATTTGGATAGATTTGAGCTGTCCGAAGGTTAATTCAAGCAAGAAGGATATTTTGAAATATCGGTCTAAATTCAAAAGGGTAAGTATCTTACCTAACCTTGAGTGGGAGAAATTTCCCTTAGCATTTAGTCTTATATGGAAATTGTGTGATTGAAAACCATGTACGCGAGGTGACGAGTACGTACTTGGTTTATATGTGCAAATTATATCGGTTTTAATTCGTAGACACCCTTATGTATTAAATTGAAAAATTATTGGAATATAGTAAATCCTTTATTTGTCATGCCTCGTTCCTTGTTTGTCGAGTTTGTATTTTATATGATAATTTTGGGTGATTGCCACTTGAATTTTTATGTGAATTCCATGTGTTTGCTAATTTGATATTTATTGCAATTAATTTCATTATGGATTTTTCATCTGCAAATAATTAATTAAATAAGCTTAAAAAGAGGCGTTAATATATTTATCAAAACTTTGGATTAAAAAAGGTGTTGTCCTATGTTGAGTTACTTTTTCATCTCTGTTGTTGTTTTGAGGTTTTATACACGTTATGTGGAGCCTTCGGCTCTTTGCTTTGAAATTAGTTGATTTTTGTTGTATATTTGGAGTTGGTTTTGGCCGATGGGCAAATTGTGATATGAATTATTGTATTGTGTTGTCGTTTAAACACCATCCCTGGTGTTATTTATGCTTCCTACCTTGCTTGTTAATGATATACATGTGCTTGGTAAGGAAGAGTGTAAAGCACGAAGGGCGATGTCGTGCCATTTCATATACATTATCATGTGCGGGAGAGTGTAAAGCATGAAGGGTGATGCCGTGCCATTTTAATTATATTATCACGTGAGGATGAGAGTAAAATCACGAAGGGTGATGCCATGCCATTATTTTTATATTATCATATGTTCATGGCACGAAGGGTGTTTCCGTGCAGGCAAGGACAAGAAACATACATTATATTGTGATATATTTTCTTGTGTATATATTCATACCTTTATCTTGAGATGTTATTGTGATCCTATGTTTTCTATGTGCCTTGTAATCGTTGTTGCTTCATGTGTGCCTCTCACTTTTGTCACGACCTAAATTCTCCCTCCTTGAATCGTCGTGACAGCACCTAGTCTCTACGACTAGGTAAGCCTAACACTTTCGGAAAAGAAATGAAAAACATGAAAATTTACAACTAACAGTAATAGATATTTTAATAAGCAATTGAGATGTCGCTCGGCATATACAATAATCAACTCTCGAAATATACATAACACTTCCAAGACTCGAAACACCGTAAGTCACAAGCTTCTACGAAGTTCTGACTGTTCTATACATCAGTGTCTATAGAAATAAGAGAAGAATCAACATAAGGGGATAGAGGGGGACTCCGAGGATCTGTGGGCGCGGTCAGATGTACCTTGAAGTTCTCCTAACACAGCAACGAATGGAACTAAGGACGAGGCTGGTAAAAGGAACCTGGATCTGCACACAAAAAATATGTACAGGAAAGGGAGTGAGTACACCACAGTGGTACCCAGTAAGTGTCAAGCCTAACCTCGGCCTAGTAGTGACGAGGTCAGGTCAAGGACCTACTAGTATATAATAAAGAAGCAGAAGAGTATAACAATATAAAAAGAGACTGGAATTTAAACAAAGAGAACATAGCAAAGTAGCAATGGAGAACACAAGGATAAACAGAAGGGGATCTCCCGAGATACCGTCTCGTAGTCCCAAAATAAAAGTGCAAGGAGATCTCCAGAGCTACCGCCTCATAGTATCAAAAGTAAATATGCAAGGAGACATCCCGAGGAACCGCCTCGTAGTCTCAAAAGTAAATGTGCAGGGAGATCTCCCGAGGAACCGCCTCGTAGTCTCAAAAGTAAATATGCATGGGGATCTCCCGGGATACCGTCCCGTAGTCCCAAAGTAAATACGCAGCTCAAACAAATGAATATAACAGTTACAATAAGAAACCTATAATTAGACTAAGTACAAGTCAAGAAAGAAGCATGATTTACTAAACATGCTACAAAGAGTTCAAATAGCCAATTATGCCATGTAGACATGCTATTCTAGACTAACAAGATAACTACACATGCTAGTATACTCAGATAAGATGAAAACAGGCTATTACTCGGTAAAAATCAGGTTTTTCCATAAATAGCCTGTGTACGCACTCGTCACCTCGCGTACACGGCGCTCACATATCATAACAACACCAAATCCTAAGGGGATTTCCCCCACACAAGGTTAGCAATCCACTTGCCTCGAACTAAGCCCAATCAATCGGTAACAATGCCTTTTCCACGAATATCCGGCTCTTAATGGCCCAAATCTAGCCAAAATCAATTACATAACATAAATACAACTATAAGAAATTAATCTAATTTATGAAATCAAAGCTAATGCAAGAAATTAGAAAATTGCCCCAAAAAGTCTCCTCGGGCCCACGTCTCGGAATTGGGTAAACTCACAAAATATGAACACACATTCACTCACGAGTTCAGTCGTACCAAAATTATCCAAATCCGATGTCAAACTCTCAATCAAAATTCAAAATCTTAGTCAAAGAACTTCTTTCCATTTTCCCCAAATTTCTTAATTAGAAGATGAAATCAACCATATATTAGTGGAATATAACCATAAAGGAGTTAAAAATCGTTACCCACAAGCTTCCTCTGAAAATACCTTGAAATGTCGCCTTAATTCGAGCTCTCTAGGTCCAAAGATGGAGAATGAAATCAAACCCTCGCACTTAGCCCTTTTTCTGCCAGTGATCTCGCTTCTGCGAGCCTTCCACCGCATCTGTGGTCCCGCACCTGCAGAATTTCCATCGCAGGTGCGGATTTCACTCAAAACTCATCGCTCGCTTCTGCGGTCAAAAGGTCGCACCTGCGGACCTATGTCCGCTTCTGCGGTCCCCCACCGCTCCTGCGATCTCTCCAGTGCATCTGCGGGCATCGCAGATGCGGAACTTACCTCGCACCTATGACCCCTGACCATTCCTTCAAAAACTGCTTATGCGCTTAATCATACGCACGTGCGGCCCTGCACCTGTGGTCTCCCCACCGCAGGTGCGAAAACACCAGATGCCTGAAGGCTTCAGCAATTTCCTAAGTCCAATATTTCTTCCGTTAAACGTCTGAAACATACCTGAGGCCCCCGAGACCCTAAACCAAACATACCAACCCATCCTAAAACACCATACGAACTTAGTCAAGCCCTCAAACCACATCAAACAACGCTAAAATCACAAATCATCCTCCGATTAATACTTAAAGAACTTGAAACTTCCAAATTCGACAAATGATGCTGAAACCATCTAAAAACCAAAACGAAACCTCACGATAAGACATATAAGCAGAAAATGACACGGGGAAAGCAGTAAACTGGGGATCGGGGCTATTACTCTCAAAACTACCGGCCGGGTCTTTACATCCTTCCCCTCTTAAAATAATCGTTCATCCTCAAACGAGCATAAAGACATACCTAAAGTGGTGAAAAGATGAGGGTAACAGATACGCATATCATGCTCGGTCTCCCAAGTCGCCTCCTCGACAGACTGAACCTTCACGGAAGCAATGTTCTTTGACCTCAACTTTCGAACCTGCCTGCCCAAAATAGCCACTGGCTTCTCAACATAAGATAGATCCTTGTCCAACTGGATTGAGCTGAAATCCAATACATGAGCCGGATCGCCGTGATACTTCCGGAGCATAGAAACATGAAATACTGGATGGACCCCTACAAGAATGGAAGGCAAGGCAAGCTCATAAGAAACCTCCCTAACGCGTCGCAACACCTCAAATGGGCCGATGAACCTTGGGCTCAGCTTGCCCTTCTTCCCAAACCTCATAACGCCATTCATAGCGAAACCCGGAGCAAGACCTGCTCTCCAACCATGAATGCAACATCACGAACCTTCCGGTTCGCATAACGCTTTTGTCTGGACTAGGCTATGCGAAGTCGATCCTGAATCACCTTCACGTTATCCAGGGCATCCTGAACCAAGTCTGTACCCAATAATCTAACCTCTCCCGACTCGAAACAAACCACTGGAGACCGACACTGCCTACCATACAGAGCCTCATACGGTGCCATTTGAATGCTCGACTGATAACTGTTGTTGTAGGTAAACTCCGCAAGTGGCAAGAACTGATCCCAGGCACCCCCAAAATCTATCACACAAGCACGGAGCATATCCTCCAGTATCTGAATAGTGCGCTCGGACTGTCCGTCTGTCTGAGGGTGAAATGCTATGTTCAACTCAACCTGAGTACCCAACTCCTGATGTACAGCCCTCCAGAACCATGATATAAATTGCGTACCCCGGTCAGAGATGATAGATACCGGTACGCCATGAAGCTTGACAATCTCGCGGATGTAAATTTGAGCCAGCTCGGAAGAATAAGTAGTCATCACATGAATGAAATGAGCTGACTTGGTTAGCCTATCCACAATCACCCAAATTGCATCAAACCTCCGCTGAGTCTATGGGAGTGCAATAACGAAATCCATAGTGATCCGCTCCTTGTAAATTTAGGCACCTAGGCACATACTCCACTATGTCCTTCTTCATCCTCCTCCACCAGTAATGCCACCTCAAGTCTTGATACATAGTCTTGGCACCCAGGTGAATAGAGTACCGTGAGCTATGAGCCTCCTAAAGAATCAACTCATGCAAACCACCTACATTAGGCACACATAGCCTGTCATGGATCCTCAATACGCTGTCACCCCCAATAGTTACCTCCTTAGCATCACTATGCTGAACCGTGTCCTTAAGGACAAGCAGGTGGGGGTCATCATACTTACGCTCCCTGATGCGATCATAAAGAGAAGACCGAGAGACCACACAAGCCAACACTTGACTCAGCTCAGAAATATCCAATCTCACAAACTGGCTGGCTAAGGCCTGAACATCCAATGCTAAGGGTCTCTCTGCTGCTGGAAGATATGCTAAACTCCCCAAAATCTCCGCCTGGCAACTCAAAGCGTCGACCTCTACATTGACCTTCCCCGGGTGGTACAAAATGGTGATATCATAGTCCTTAAGTAGTTCCAACCACCTCCGCTGACGCAAGTTAAGATATTTTTGCTTGAACAGATGCTGCAAACTTTGATGATCGGTGTAAATCTCACAAGGAACACCATACCAGTAGTGTCGCCAAATCTTCAAGGCATGAACAATAGCTGCTAACTCAAGGTCGTGGACATGATAGTTCTTTTCGTGCACCTTCAATAGCTGCTACCGTACTGCATCAACACCGCTCCGAGACCAATCTGCGACGCATCACAATATACATTATAAGACTTCAAACCGGTAGGCAATACCAATATTGGGGCTGTAGTTAAAGATGTCTTGAGCTTCTGGAATCTCTTCTAACACTCCTCTGTCCACCTGAACAGAGCACCCTTCTAGGTTAGCCTGGTCATAAGTGATGCAATAAATGAGAAACCCTTTTCAAACTAACGGTAATACCCCGCCAAACCAAGAAAACTCCGGATCTCTGTAGCTGAGGACGGTCTGGGCCAACTCTGCACTGCTTCTATTTTCTTCGGATCCACCTGGATCCCATCACTCGATACTACATGACCCAATAATGCAACTGAGTCTAGCCAAAACTCACACTTCAAAAATTTTGCATATAACTTCTTTTCTCTCAAGGTTTGAAGCACAGTCCTCAGGTGCTGCTCATGATCCTCCCGAGTCCGGGAGTACACTAGAATGTCGTCAATAAATACAATGATGAAGGAGTCAAGATAAGGCCAGAACACACTGTGCATCAAGTGCATAAAAGCTGTTGGGGAATTGGTCAGCCCAAAAGACATCACAAGGAACTCGTAGTGACCATACCGAGTTCTGAAGGCACTCTTCGGGATATCTGGCTCCTGAATCATTAACTGATGATAGCCTGAACGTAATTCAATCTTGGAGAACACTCTAGCACCCTGTAACTGATCAAAGAAGTCCTCAATACAAGGCAATTGATACATGTTCTTCACTGTAACTTTGTTTAACTAGCGGTAATCAATACACATCCGCATAGAACCATCCTTCTTATTCACAAATAAGACAGGAGCACCCCAAGGTGACACACTGGGCCGAATGAAGCCCTTATCAAGCAACTCCTGTAACTGCTCCTTCAACTCCTTCAATTCAGGAGAAGCCATACGGTATGAAGGAATAGAGATGGGTTGAGTCCCCGGCAATAAATCAATGCCAAAATCAATATCTTTGTCGGGCGGCATGCCCGGAAGATCAGCTGGAAACACATCTGGAAAGTCCCTCACTACTGGGACTGACTCAACTGTAGGGGTATCAATACTGACATCTCTCACATAAGCTAGATACGCATCACACCCCTTCTCAACCATTCGTTGAGCTTTAAGAAATCAAATAACTCAGCTGGGAGTATACTCTAAGGTACATCTCTAATCTAATCGCGGTAAACCTGGCATAGCCAGTGTCACAGTTTTAGTGTGACAATCAAGAATAGCATAATGGGGCGACAACCAGTCCATGCCCAAAATAACATCAAGGTCTACCATACTGAGCAATAATAAATCGGCTCTGGTCTCAAAACCACTAAGAGCAATCAAACACGACCGATACACGCGGTCCACAACAAGAGAATCTCCCACAGGAGTAGACACATAAATAGGGGAACTCAAAGAATCCCGAGATACGCCCAAATATGGGTAAAATAAAAGGACACATATGAATACGTAGAGCCTGGGTCAAATAATACTGACGCGTCTCTATGACAGATTGGAACAATACCTGTAATGATAGAGTCGGAAGCTACTGCCTCTATTCGAGTCGAAAGAGCATAATACTTGGCCTGGCCTCCCCCTCTAGGGCGACCTCGACCTCCACCTCGAATCGGCTGAGCAGGTGGGGCGGTAGCTGGTGCTGGAATCATGGCCTGAGGACCCGGTGGACAGACAACGTAGTGGATGAGAAGTCTGTGGAAGTGCACCCCTTTTAAGTCTGGGGCAATCCTTCACTATATGGCAGGTATCGCCACACTCAAAACAACCCCTCGGAAGGCGTGGTTGCTACCACTAACTCGGGCTAGGTCTACTGGACTGACTGTTGATAGCACCCCGTGCAGGAGGCACGCTAGATACTGGAGGTGTGTAATAAGGCTCCTAAGGTCTAGAAGGAGTTGGAATACCATTGGCGGCTGGAAGAGTTGAATGAACGGGGCGACTCACATAACCCCTACCATGAGAAACTGTAGCTGGGCACGAGTACCGATGTAAGTGTCAGACTCTCGAGACCTCTTTCTCCCTCTCCTCTCTATCCCGGGCACGCATGCCCTCCAATCTCCTAGCAATACTCACAACCTGCTGGTAAGGAATATCAATCTCCAGCTCCCTGACCATACTAATCTTGATACTGGGGTAGAGTCCCTCAATAAATCGTCGAACCCTCTCTCGAACTGTGGCAACCAAGGCCGGTGCATGTCGGGCCAAATCACTGAAGCGGACTGCATATTACAACACAATCATAGCACCCTGGCACAGCTGCTCAAACTTCGTGTGCCATGAGTCCCTAAGGCTCTGAGGGACATACTCTCTCAAAAACATGTCCGAGAACTTAGTCATGTAAGTGAAGCTACCTCATCCGAACTACTCAACTCATAAGCACGCCACCACTGATAGGCTGCTCCTCTAAGCTAAAAGGTGGTAAAAGAAACCCCAGTCATCTCCGCTACGCCCATAGTACTGAGAATACGATGACACTCCTCCAAAAAACCCTGAGCATCATTAGTAGCCAATCCGCTAAAGGTAGGTGGGTGGTACTTCTTATACCTCTCAAGTCTAAGTTGCTCCGCCTCAGAAGCGGATGTCCTAGTCTCATGTTGAATCGGAGCTACCAGCGGTATAGGAATGAACTCTGGGGCTTGATCAACCTGGATGCTCTGCTCAGGAGTGTGGGCTACGGGAGTCTGTGCCCCTCCTCCGTCTTGAGATGCGGTGGGAGCTAATGGAATCAATCTAGCCTCAGCTAAGGTGCTGAACATGCTCATGAACTAGGCTAGAGTCTCTTGGAGGGTTGGTGCAGTAACAGGAACCTCTGGTGCCTTCCCTCTAGCTGGATCTGCTGGGGGCTCTTCTGTCGCAGCTCGTGCGGGTGCTCTAGCTGCACCACGTGGTCATCCTCTACCCCGGCCCCAGCCTCTGGCGGCTCTAGCAGGGGGCACGAGTGCCTGGTCATCAGATCCTCCCGTACGGGTCCTCACCATATGTGAGAAATAATAGAATAGAGAATTTAAGAATTTGATGATAATAACTCGCACGACAAGGAATCAAAAGAAGTATGATTGTTCCTGACAGTTCCATAGCCTCCCAAAGATAAGTACAGATGTCTCTGTACCGATCCACGAGACTCTAATAAACCAGCTTGTGACTCACGACACGTGTGAACCTAGAGCTCTGATACCAACTTGTCACGACCCAAATTCTCCCTCCGTGAATCGTCGTGACGGCACCTAGTCTCTACGACTAGGTAAGCCTAACACTTGCGAAAAAGAAATGAAAAACATGAAAATTTACAACTAGCAGTAATAGATATTTTAATAAGCAATTGAGTTGCTGCTCGGTATATACAATAATCAACTCTCGAAATATACATAACACCCCCAAGACGCGGAACATCGTAAGTCACAAGCTTCTATGAAATTCTAACTGTTCTATGCATCAGTGTCTATAGAAATAAGAGAAGAATCAACAAAGGGGTATAGAGGGGGACTTCGAGGATCTGTGGGCGCGGGTAGATGTACCTTGAAGTTCTCTGAAAACTACAGCGACTGCAACTAAGGACGAGGCTGGTAAAGGAAACCCGGATCTGCACACGAAAAATATATGCAGGAAAGGACGTGAGTACACCACATCGGTATCTAGTAAGTGTCAAGCCTAACCTCGGCCGAGTAGTGACGAGGTCAGGTCAAGGCACTACTAGTATATAATAAATAAGCAGGAGAGTATAACAATATAATAAGAGACTGGAATTTAAACAAAGAGAACATAGTAAAGTAGCAACGCAGAACACAAGGATAAACAGCAAGGGATCTCTCGAGATACCGTCTCGTAGTCCCAAAATAAAAGTGCAAGGAGATCTCCAGAGCTACCGCCTCGTAGTATCAAAAGTAAATATGCAAGGAGACATCCCGAGGAACCGCCTCGTAGTCTCAAAAGTAAATGTGCAGGGAGATCTCCCAAGAAACCGCCTCGTAGTCTCAAAAGTAAATATGCATGGGGATCTCCCGGGATACCGTCCCGTAGTCCCAAAGTAAATACGCAGCTCAAACAAATGAATATAACAGTTACAATAAGAAACCTATAATTAGACTAAGTACAAGTCAAGAAAGAAGCATGATTTACTAAACATGCTGCAAAGAGTTCAAATAGCCAATTATGCCATGTAGACATGCTATTCTAGACTAACAAGATAACTACACATGCTAGTATACTCAGATAAGATGAAAACAGGCTATTACTCGGTAAAAATCAGGTTTTTCCATAAATAGCCTGTGTACGCACTCGTCACCTCGCGTACACGGCGCTCACATATCATAACAACACCAAATCCTAAGGGTATTTCCCCCACACAAGGTTAGGCAAGTCACTTACCTCGAACCAGGCTCAATCAATCGATAACAATGCCTTTTCCACGAATATTCGACTCCGAATAGCCCAAATCTAGCCAAAATTTAATTATATACCATAAATACAACTATAAGAAATTAATCTAATTAATGAAATCAAAGCTAAAGTGAGAAATTAGAAAATTGCCCCAAAATGTCTCCACGAGCCCACGTCTTGGAATCGGGTAAAAGTCACAAAATATGAACATCTATTCACTCACGAGTTCACACGTACCAAAATTATCCAAATCCGATGTCAAAATCTCAATCAAAACCCAAAATCTTAGTTGAAGAACTTCTTCCCATTTTCCCCAAATTTCTTAATTAGATGATGAAATCAACCATAGATTAGTGGAATATAACCATAAAGGAGTTAAGAATCGTTACCCACAAGCTTCCTCTGAAAATCCCTTGAAATTTCGCCTTAAGTCGAGCTCTCTAGGTCCAAAGATGGAGAATGAAATCAAACCCTCGCACTTAGCCCTTTTTATGCAAATGATCTCGCTTCTGCGAGCCTTCCACCACATCTGCGGTCCCGCACCTGCAGAATTTCAATCACATGTGCGGATTTCACTCAAAACTCATCGCCCGTTGTTGTGGTCAAAAGGTTGCACCTGTGTGTGCGCACCTGCGCACCTATATCCACTTCTGCGGTCCCCCAACACTCATGCGATCTCTCCAGCGCATCTGCGGGCATCGCAGATGCAGAACTCACCTCGTACCTGCGACCCCTGACCATTCCTTCAAAAACTGCTTATGCGCTTAATCATACGCACGTGCGGCCCCGCACCTGCTGTCTCCCCACCGCAGGTGCGAAAACTCCAGATGCCTGAAACACACCCGAGGCCCCCGGGACCACAACCAAACATACCAACCCATCCTTAAACACCATATAAACTTTGTCGATCCCTCAAACCACATCAAACAATGCTAAAATCACAAATCATCATCTGATTCAAACTTAAAGAACTTGAAACTTCCAAAATTCGACAACTGATGCCGAAACAAAACAAACCACGTCTAATTGACCTCTAATGTTGCACACAGGTCATATCCAACCCTACGGACCTACTCCAACTTCTGGAATTAGAATCTGACCCCGATATCAAAAAGTCCACTACCGGTCAAAATCTCTAAAACTTCGACTTTCGCCATTTCAAGCCTAAATGAGCTACGGACCTCCAAAACACTATCCGGACACGCCCCTAAGTCCAAGATCACCTAACAGAGCTAACGGCACCAACAGAACTCTATTCCGCAGTCGTCTTCACACAGTTCCGACTACTGTCCAAATCCTAAGGCTTAAACCTCCATTTAGGAACTAAGTGTCCCAAAATAGTCCAAAAGCCAAAATGAAACCTCCCGGCAAGACACATAAGCAGAAAAAGATACGGGAAAAGTAGTAAACAGGGGATCAGGGCTATTACTCTCAAAATGACCGGCCGAGTCATTACAACTTTATTTCTTTTATTGTTATTTGTATTTTTCCCACCTAGATGGTACTGTTATATGTATGCACAATGAGAAAGAGATAAATATACGAAGGGTGTTGCCCTGCCAATTGATTTGATATATATATATATATATATATATATATATATATATATATATATATAGTGTGTGTGAATGAGACAAGTGCACGAAGGTAGTGTCGTGCCATTTGATGTGATATTTTGAATATATTTCTCACACCAGGAAAGTTAAATGGTGACTTTTACTTGAAAGAATTATATTCGAAAGATATTTATTGAAAGAATTATATACAAAAGATATTTATTTGAAAGAATTATATTCGAAAGATATTTATTTGAAAGAATTATATTCGAAATATATTTATTTAAAAGAACTATATTCGAAAGATATTTATTTGAAAGAATTATAATTGAAAGATATTTATTTGAAGGAAGTATATTCGAAATATATTTATTGGAAAGGATTATATTCTAGAGACTTGTATTGAAAACCTTACAGATAAAAGATGTATATTTTGAAGGACTTGATTATTGGTTGTGCTTGTGTTCATTATCTGTTTGAGCAATATTTATGGAGTTCTTGCTGCCTTGTTGTTTACATCACTAGTTGATTATTGTTGCTATCACTGCTATTTGTTTTCTATTATTTTTGTATACTATATTGTACAAGTTATTAGACTAGTGAGTGTCTCGACTGTACCTCGTCACTACTCCACCGAGGTTAGTCTTGATACTTACTGGTACCGACCGTGGTATACTCATACTACACTTATGCACATTTTTGTGCAGAGCCAGGTATTGGAGATATCGGATTCGGACAGAGATTAGAGTATGATCGCAAGGATTCAAGGTAAGACTACTTGGTCGTCGCTGTCCCTTGGAGTCTTTCCATTTTATTGTACTGTTAATTTCTTATTCGAACAATATTATATATTCGACACTCGAGATAATTCCATGTAGTCATTTAGTGTTCGTGACTCAGTATTACCAGTCTTGGGAGGTTGTTTGAATATTTTCGTTGTTAGTTTTGAGACTTGTGTTATAATTACATGTTTAAAAAAATGGCTTGAATTGTTATTATAATCGGCTTACCTAGTCTTAGAGACTAAGTGTCATCATGACACCTGTCGTGGGATTTTTGGTCATGACACTTTTGCTAATAACCTGAAACTACAGTCTCAAAAGAGACTTGACCAGGTCGGGAAGCTTCAGGTAGAGGTAGACGCGGTGAAGGCCGATGCCGAAGAATGGAAGAAAAATATGAACCGTCTAGCCTCGGAAAAAGAAACTACCCGGGCACAATTGGCTTCTACTGAGGTTCAGCTTCAGGCTGCAAAGGAGAAGAACTCAGCGCAGGCCAAAACGATCAAGGAACTCCAATCTCAGCTGAGTTTAGTTGTTTCTGGCCAAGAGAATTTGGCCAAGGAACTCGAGGCTGCAAAGTTAGAAATCATTACGGCCCGGAACGAAGCTGACAAAGGGGTGGCTTAGCTCAAAGTTGATGCCGAGGCTATCAAGGAGCAGGCAAAAAATATGGTGAAACATGTGTGGTGGGAATCGCGAAGGAAGACCGTCGAGGGAGTCCATAACCAGAAATTTGACATATTGAACGAAATTGAGAACGCCAAGACATGCGAAGCTAATGCTCGAAGGCTAGCTTTTTCCGAAGAGGATTCTGGTGCGTCTGAAGAATTGGGCGAGTCTGATAGCGAGGAAGACTCTGAAGGTGATGACATAGCCCCCGGTGAAGATTAGGCCGTTCAAAAACATTTTTTGTACTGTCTCTTTTGTTGAGGCAACCCGGCCTTTGTATATAACATATAGCGGGGCTATTCAGCCCTTGTAAAATATTTTGATATATATAAGGCTTTTCCCTTTCATAGCTTTCAAATTGTTTCTTTGCTTTATTTGTATTTGCAAAGGTCGAGATGCCTTAGCATGAAATAATAAGGTTGTGTCCAAAGGTTTGAGCAAACATTACCTTTACTACCTTTCTAGGTTAAGGCATTGTAGGGGTTCGGTGTTACCAAAAATTTCCCCCGAAATATCTTAGGTTTGTTGCCTTACCGTGGACAACTTTTAGAACCGATTATAAGAGGCCTTGTATTTATTACGAGCCTGGGATGTTTCCGTGTCATATTAATATGGTCGTAGCCTTTTTAGTTCGGGTGATACCTAATAGGTTTTTTTTCCTTTGTAATCTGATAGTTTGGAATGTCTGAGATTGTTTTTCGATCGGCAGTCCTCAAGTGAATATTCGAACTCGGATTTAAGATTACCTTTAGGCTCGATGCCTAGTCCCTGAGTGAATGTTCGAACTCGGATTAAGATTGCCCTTAGTCTTGACATCGATCGACAGTCCCCGAGTGAATGTTCGAACTTGAATTTAAGATTACCTTTAGGCTCGATGCCTAGTCCCCGAGTGAATGTTCGAACTCGGATTAAGATTTCCCTTAGGATCGACATCGATCGACAGTCCCCGAGTGAATGTTCAAACTCGAATTTAAGATTACCTTTAGGCTCGATGCCTACTCCTCTAGTGAATGTTCAAACTCGTATTAAGATTGCCCTTAGGCTCGACATCAATCGACAGTCCCCGAGTGAATGTTCAAACTCGAATTTAGATTGCCCTTAGGCTTTACATTTTTAAGTGTAGGGAATTTCTGCAATAAACATTTTTTGAGGACGATATGTTTATATGCAAAAAAGGTTCTTTTATTCTTGCGCATAATAGTCACACATGTTCAGTGTCAGGATTCGATTGACTTGAGCGGGTATGGTTCATTTGACCGTTTGGCCCTTAAAATAAATCATATTAATCGAGGCCCCTTAAGCACGAAGTCGAAATGGCCTTGTTAAATTCTATATTCGTGGATATTGCCCCCACCTCCCCCAGCGTTTGAGGTTGACTGAAGAGAGGCCTCAAATATTGTTGTAATTATTGCAACAGGTTTATTTCCGGCCTTCGATTCTAAGTTAGCATGATTTACTTGTCGCCTCATTAAAAATCTTGCTAGAAAACCCCTTTAGGACAAAACCTGTCACACCCAAAATCCCAACCTATCGTGATGGTGCCTATCTCAATACTAGGCAAGCCGAAAGTCTCAATAAACCAAAACTTCTCTTTAAGGTTAAAAATATAATATTTAAATACAATACAAACACTCCCCAAAACCTGGTGTCACTGAGTACATGAGCATCTAATATGAATACAAGTCTAGAAAATATGGTCTATAATAGTCTGAGACCAAATACAGTAAACAAGGAGATAGAGAAGGAGAGACAAGGTCTGCGAAACACGGCAGCTACCTCAAAATCTCCTGAAAATCAGCTGTACGGAAGAATTAACACTCGCTATATCCGGGAACACCTGAATCTGCACACGAAGTGCAGGGTATAATATGAGTACAACCAACTCAGTAAGTAACAATAATAAATAAAGAACTGAAGATAGTGACGAGCTACACAACTACAGATCATATTCAGTAGTTCCAGCAAAGAATAGACATGCTTTCAAATCTGGCAGTTTAATGTCAAATAGATTTTTATACAGTTCATGTTCATGTAATCCGTATATAAAATCTTTCAGAGATTTCACAACAATGACACATAGCAACTAGGTGTAACAACAAACGAAAATCAAGTACAACCTCTTGGGACAACAATCACTCACTAAGCTCCAAGCCCTCATCACTCACACTCAATGGGGCTCCTACAGCCCAAGCGCTATAATCTGCACGGACAACTCACGTGTCGTAATATAAATATCCGGATCCGCACGGCCGACTCACGTACTGCATGGCCAACTCACGTGCTATAGTATAATATAAGGATCTGCACGGCCAACTCACGTGCTATAGTATAATATAAGGATTTGCACAGCCAACTCACGTGCTATAGTATCAATATCTCACAATCAGGCCCTCGGCCTCACTCAGTCATAAATGTTTCCAGTCTCTCGGGCTCGCAATAATCATGAAATCACCCCAAACAACAATGATATGATGTATCAATAATAATAATAGAGACTGAGATAAAATGTGCAAGTAAAAACTGAGACTAAATACATATAGCATTTAGTAGGCAATTCAACAAGTACGCGACCTCTGGGGGTCCCAACAGTACTATTACATAGCCTAAGCATGATTTCTAACATGATTTACAGTCAAATTTTATCAACACATAGAGAGCATATAGCTAACAACAAATTATTCAACTTTATAGTTTCCGGGACGGACCAAGTCATAATCCCCTCGGTGCACGCCCACACGCCCGTCACCTAGCATGTGCGTCACCTTCAAAATAATCACATGATACCAAAATCTGGGGTTTCATACCCTCAGGACCAGATTTATAATTGTTACTTACTTCAAAACGTGAAACTTTTTACTCTGCTATGCCTTTGCCTCACAAATCGGCCTTCGAATGCCTCGAATCTAGTCACAAATAATTCGTTTCAGTCAATAAAATTTATTGGAATTAATTTCATAAGAAAATACTAATTTTTCATAAAAATTCAAAATTTAGCTCAAAAATCGCTTGTGAGACCTACGTCTCGGAACCCAACAAAAGTTATAAAATCTGAAAGCCCATTCAACCACGAGTCTACCCATACCAATTTTACCAAAATCCGACCTCAACTCGACCCTCAAATCTACAATCTTATTTTCAAATTTCTAAGTTCCAATCTCTGATTTACACCTCAAAATCATGTAATCTAGTCGGATTATTCGATGATAATTCAATATTATGAAGTAGAAATGATCACAAGGGACTTACCTCAAGTTTTCCTTGAAAATATATCAAATATCGCCTCTCCTCAAGCTCCAATTTGTCAAAAATGGTGAATGGGATGAAGTCCATGTTTTTATAATTCTGCCCAGACAACCTCGGTTCTGCCTCGATCTTGGCCTTCAATCTTGGCCTTCAATCGACGTCCTCGATCCTAGGCCTCGATCCTGGTCCTCGATCTTGGCCCTCGATCCTAGGCCTCGATCATGGCTTCGATCCTGATCCTCGATCATGGCCCTCGACCCTGGCCTTCGATCATGTTTTCGACCCTGCCTTCGATCGTGGCCCTCGACCCTAGGCTCGATCATGGCTTTGATCGTGGTCCTCGACCCTGGGCTCGATCTGGGCTCACAGCTGGGCACGATTTCTAGGCTCGATTCTGAGAAATTTCTGGGCTCGAATCTGGCAGAAGAAATTTCCAACAGAAGGAAATTGCAGCAGCTGTTGTAGTTCAATTTTTGATCTGTTAACCATCCGAAACTCACCCGAGGCCCTCGGGACATCAACCAAATATACCAACAAGTCCTAAAACCTCATACGAACTTAGTTGAATCCTCAAATCACCTCAAACAATGCTAAAACCATGAATTATACCCCAATTCAAGCCTATTGAACTTTAAAATTTCTAATTTCTACAAATAACACTGAAACCTATCAATCACGTCCGATTGACCTCAAATTTTGCACACAAGTCATAAATGACATAACATACCTATTAAAATTTTCAGAATCGGATTTCTAACCCGACATCAAAAAGTCAACCCCTCGGTCAAACTTTTCAAAAATTAAACTTTTGGCATTTCAAGTCTAATTCCTCTACGCACCTCCAAAAATTCTTCCGGACACGCTCCTAAGTTCGAAATTACCATACGAAGCTATTGGAATTATCAGAATCCAAATCTAAGGTCGTTTACACATAGGTCCATATCCGGTCCACTTTTCTAACTTAATTTTTTTCAATTATGAGACTAAGTGTCTCATTTCACTCCTTATTCCTTCCGGACCCGAACTAACTAACCTGATAAGTCATAAATCAATAGCAAGGCATAAATTGAGCAGTAAATAGGGAAATGGGGTTATAATATTCAAAATGATCGGGCGGGTCATTACATTCTCCCCCTCTTAAACAAACGATCGTCCTCGAACGGGTTTAGAATAATACCTGGAGTCTCAAATAAGTGTGGATATTTGTTCCGCTTCTCCTGCTCCATCTCCCAAGTAGCTTCTCCGACTGGCTGGCCTCTCCACTGCACCTTCACTGATGCTATGTTCTTTGACCTCAGCTTTCGAACCTGCCGGTTTAAAATAGCCACCGGCTCCACATCATAAGTCAAATTACCGTCCAGTTGTACTGTACTGAAATCCAGAATGTGAGACGGATCCCCGACATACTTTTGGAGCATGGATACATGGAGCACTGGATGAACACCTGATAGACTAGGTGGCAAAGCAAGTTCATAAGCCACCTCCCCAATTTTCTTAAGTATCTCAAAAGGCCCAATATACTGAGGGCTCAACTTGCTCTTTTTCCCGAACCTCAACACACCCTTCATGGGTGAAATCTTGAGCAGAACCGTCTCCCCAACCATGTGAACAACATCACGAACCTTCCTGTCGGCATAACTCTTCTGTCTAGACTGTGCCATGCAAAGCCGTTCCTGAATTACTTTGACCTTCTCTAAAGCATCCTGAACCAAGTCAGTACCCAATAGTCTAACCTCACCAGGCTAAAACTAACCCACCGGAGACCGACACCATCTCCCATATAAAGCTTCATACGAAGCCATATAAATGCTTGACTGGTAGCTATTATTGTAAGCAAACTCTGCGAGTGGCAGAAATTGATCCCAAGAACCCCCAAAATCAATGACACAAGCACGTAGAATATCCTCCAATATCTGAATAGTACGCTCGGACTGTCCGTCCGTCGGAGGGTGAAATGATGTACTCAACTGAACCTGTGTGCCCAATTCTCGATGCACTGCCCTCCAAAACTGTGAGTTAAACTGCGTACCCCGATCTAAAATAATGGACATCGGCACACCGTGTAGGCGTAAAATCTCGCGAATATAAATCCCAGTCAACCGCTCCGAAGAATAATTAGAACTGACTGGAATAAAATGCGCAGATTTGGTCAACCGATCTACTATCACCCAAACAGCATCAAACTTTCTCAAAGTCTATGGGAGTCCAACTACGAAGTCTATGGTAATACGCTTCCACTTCCACTCCGGAATTTCAAGTCTCTGTAGCAATCCGCCCGGTCTCTGATGCTCGTACTTTACCTGTTGACAATTTAAACACCGAGATACAAACCCAACTATATCTTTCTTCATCCGCCTCCACCAATAGTGTTGTCTCAAATCCTGATACATCTTCGCGGCACCTGGATGAATAGAGTACCGCGAACTGTGAGCTTCCTGGAGAATCAGCTCATGCAAACCATCTGCATTACGCACATATAACCTGCCCTGTATCCGTAATACACTGTCATCTCCAATGGTGACTTCCTTGACATCACTGTGTCCTTAAGGACAAGCAGATGTGGATCATCATACTGGCGCTCTCTGATGCGATCATATAAAGAAGAACAAGAAACCACACAGGCCAAAACCCGATTCGGCTCGGAAACATCCAATCTAACAATCTAATTAGCCAAGGCCTGAACATCTAAAGGCCTCTCTGCTACCGGTAAGTATGCTAAGCTGCCCAAACTCTACACCTTACGACTCAAGGCATCGGCCACCACATTGGCCTTTCCGGGATGATAGAGAATAGTGATATCATAATCCTTAAGCAACTCCAACCACCTTCGCTGCCGCAAGTTAAGATCCTTCTGTTTAAACAAGTGTTGTAGACTCCGATGATCGGTATATACCTCACACAGGACACCGTACAAGTAATGCCGCCAAATTTTCAAGGCATGAATAATAGCTGCTAACTCAAGATCGTGGACTGGATACTTTTTCTCATGTACCTTTAACTGTCTGGATGCATAGGCAATCGCCCTACCGTCTTGCATCAGCACTGCGCCGAGACCAATACGCGATGCGTCACAATACACAGTATAAGACTCTGAACCTGTAGGCAACACCAATACTGAAATTGTAATCAAAGTTGTCTTGAGCTTCTGAAAGCTCTCTTCACATTCATCCGACCACCTGAACGGAGCACCTTTCTGGGTCAATTTAGTCATAGGTAATGCAATAGACGAGAAACCCTCCACGAAACGACGATAATAACTGGCCAAGATGAGAAAACGCCGAATCTCAATAACTGAGGATAGTCTGGGCCAATTCTGAATTGCATCTATTTTCTTCGGATCCACCTTAATTCCTTCACTGGACACTATATGTCCCAAGAATGCCACTGAACTGAGCGAGAACTCACACTTAGAGAATTTGGCATAAAGTTTCTCATCTCTCAGCCTCTGTAATACAATACCTAAGTGTTGTGCATGCTCCTCCTGGCTACGTGAGTATACCAGAATATCATCAATAAATATTACGACAAATAAATCAAGATATGGATGAAATACACTATTCATCAAATGCATAAATGTTGCTGGGGCATTGGTTAGCCCAAAAGACATCACAAGAAATTCATAGTGACCATAACGAGTTTTGAATGTCGTCTTTAGAATATCTGAATCCCGAATTTTTAACTAGTGATACCCAAATATCAAATCAATTTTTGAGAAGACCGTCACTCCCTGAAGCTAGTCAAATAAGTCATCAATACGCGCTAAAGGATATTTATTCTTGATCGTCACTTTGTTCAACTGCCTATAGTCAATGTACATCCGCATAGTACTATCTTTCTTTTTCACAAACAGAACCGGTGCACCCCAAGGTGACATACTAGGCCTAATAAACCCTTTTTCAAGGAGTTCCTGAAGTTGCTCTTTCAATTCTTTTAAGTCAGCTGGTGTCATACGATACGGAGGAATAGAAATAGGCTGAGTGCCCTGCACCAAGTCAATACCGAAATCAATATCCCTATAAGGTGGCATACCCGGCAGGTCTACAAGAAATACATTCGGAAAGTTTCGCACGACCGGTACTGAATCAATAATAGGAGTATCTTCTTCAACCATACGTTGGTCCTTTCCAACCATACGTTGGGCCTTCAAATAAGAAATTACCCTTCTAGGAACAAGATCTAGAGAACCCCTCCATTCAACCTTTGACAACCTCGGCATCGTCAACGCCACGATTTTTTTGTGACAGTCTAGAACATCATGACATGGAGACAACCAATCCATACCCACGATTACATCAAAATCAACCATGTCGAGTAATAAGAGATCAACTTTAGTCTCCAGTTCCACAATAGTTACCACACACGACCGATACACACGATCCACAGTAATAATATCTCCAACCGGTTTAGATACACAAACAGGTAAAACTAAGGACTTACAGGGCATATCCAGATAATGAGCAAAAATACGATGATACATATGAATAAGTGGAACTAGGGTCAAATAATATAGAAGCCTCCTTGTGGCACACTGAAACAATACCTGTGATCACTGCATCTGAGGCAGCAACATCTGGCCTAGCAGGAAAAGCATAGAATCAAGCCTGCCCGCCTCCTGATCGGCATCCTCCTCTTGGGCGACCCCTAGCTGCCTGACCACTACCCCGAGATGGTAGGGTAGGTGGTGCAACTGCCGGTGCTGGTGCCGTCAATCGAGAACTCTGTTGTGAAACCCCACTCAACAGCCTAGGACACTCTCTCTTGAAATGACCAAATTCTCTGCACTCGAAACAACCCCTCCTCTAAAGGAATTTCTACTCCTGATAACTCGTGGAATGACCTCAGAAGCCTGTGCGGACGAGGCATGATGAGAACTCTGTGCTGGTAGTGCACTGAATGGAGACTGGCCTGAGTGAGCACTGTAATAACCATGGCAAGCTGATGCACCACGATGAGCTGGACGACCCGTCTGAGCGTGTCTGTAAGAACGACCCCTACCACGGTGAAACTGACCCCCTGAAGGAACATCACTGTAATTACCCGGACCACGAGGCCTCTTAGCCTCTCTCTCTCTCTCTTCCATGTTCCTGGCTACGAACAATCTCTATCTGCCGAGCAGTGTCCACTACCTTATCAAAAGTAGCACCAGATACTATATCCCTAGTCATAAGTAACTGCAGCTAATATGTTAGGCCATCAATGAACCTCTTAATCCTTTCCCTATCCGTGGGATCCAACTAGACTGCGTGACGAGCCAACTCAGAAAATCTCATCTCGTACCGCGTCACGGACATATCACCCTAGCGAAGCTGCTCAAAATGTCTGCGCAGCTCTTCTCTGCGGGACTGAGGTACGAACTTCTCCAAAAAGACCACGGAGAACTGATGCCAAGTAAGGGGTGCTGCGCCAATAGGCCTACGTCTCTCGTAAGTCTCCCACTATCTGAGTGCAGACCCCGAAAACTGAAAAGTAGTGAATGAGACCCCACTGGTCTCCAGAATACCCACTGTCCGAAGCATCCGTTGATACCTATCCAGAAAATCCTGAGCATCCTCTTACTGAGTACCGCTAAATGGTGGAGGTCGAAGCCTCTCAAATCTCTCAAGTCTCCTCTGCTCATCATCTGCCATAACAGGAACTACTGGGGCCTGAGCAACTGTAACCGGTTGGGCTGGTAGTGCCCCCGGTATCTAAAGTCCCTGTACTACCTGGTCTGGAGTACGGGCAACAGGGGAATGAGTACCTCCCCCAGCCTGAGAAGTGGCAGGTGCGGCCTGAGCCGAAACCGCCTGAGCAAGACCAGTGCAGGCTGCCAATATCTGGGCCAAAGTCTCCTGAATGCCTGCAATCTCAATGGGCACAGCTGGTGCCTGAGCTGATCCTGTCAGCTCAACTATATCTGGAATCTGCTCCTGAGCTTGAACAACTGGTGGTACTACGGGTGCTATTCCAACTGTGGTACGAGCTACATCTCGACCTCTACCTCAGCCCTGGCCTCTACCACGGCCCCGACCTCTCGCGGCCCTAACTGGTGGCACTGGTGCCTGACCGTCTAATCCGGTAGTACGTGTCCTCACCATTAGTGAGAGAATAGAATAGCAGAAATTTAGTTTCCAGAATCAACAAATTCGCACGACAGATTACAAGAAAGTGAAATTTTCCTAAGGGTTCTGCAGCCTCTCGAAGATAAGTACAGACGTCTCCATACCGATCCGCAAGACTCTACTAAACTTGCTCATGACTCGTGAGAGCTATGTAACCTAGACTCTGATACCAACTTGTCACGACCCAAAATCCCAACCTGTCGTGATGGCGCTTATCTCTATATTAGACAAGCAGAAAATCTCAATAAACCAAAACCTCTCTTTAAGGTTGAAAATATAATATTTAAACACAATACAAACACTCCCCAAAACCTGGTGTCACTGAGTACATGAGCATCTAATATGAATACAAGTCTGGAAAATATGGTCTATAATAGTCTGAGACCAAATATAGTAAACAATGAGATAGAGAAGGAGAGACAAGGTCTGCGAAACACGACAGCTACCTCAAAATCTCCTGAAAATCAGCTGTACGGAAGAATCAACACCCGCTATATCCGGGAACACCTGACTCTGCACACGAAGTGCAGGGTATAGTATGAGTACAACCAACTCAGTAAGTAACAATAATAAATAAAGAACTGAAGATAGTGACGAGCTACACAGCTACAGTTCATATTTAGTAGTTCCAGCAAAGAATAGACATGCTTTCAAATCTGGCAGTTTAATGTCAAATAGATTTTTATACAGTTCATGTTCATGTAATCCGTATATAAAATCTTTCAGAGATTTCACAACAATGAAAGATAGCAACTAGGTGCAACAACAAACAGAAATCAAGTACAACCTCTCGGGAAAACAATCACTCACTGGGCTCCCAACCCTCATCACTCACACTCCATGGGTACCCGCGCTCACTGAGGATGTACAGACTCCGGAGGGGCTCCTACAGCCCAAGCGCTATAATCTGCACGGACAACTCACGTGTCGTAATATAAATATTCGAATCCGCACGGCCAACTCACGTGCTGCACGGCCAACTCACATGCTATAGTATAATATAAGGATCCGCACGACCAACTCACGTGCTGCACGGCCAACTCACGTGCTATAGTATAATATAAGGATTTGCACGGCCAACTCACGTGCTGCACGGACAACTCACGTGCTATAGTATCAATATCTCACAATTAGGCCCTCGGCCTCACTCAGTCATAAATCTCTCCAGTCTCTCGGGCTCTCTCAACATGAAATCAGCCCAAACAACAATGATATGATGTATCAATAATAATAACAGAGACTGAGATAAAATATGTAAGTAAAAATTGAGACTGAGTACATATAGCATTTAGTAGGCAATTCAACAAGTACGCGACCTCAGTGGGTCCCAACAATACTATCACATAGCCTAAGCATGATTTCTAACATGATTTACAGTAAAATTTTATGAACACATAGAGAGCATATAGCTTACAACAAATTATTCAACTTTACAGTTCTCGGGATGGACCAAGTTACAATCCCCTCGGTGCACGCCCACACGCCCGTCACCTAGCATGTGCGTCACCTTCAAAATAATCACATGATACCAAAATCTGGGGTTTCATACCCTCAGGACCAGATTGATAACTGTTACTTACTTCAAAACGTGAAACTCTTTACTCTGCTATGCCTTTGCCTCACAAATCGGCCTCCGAATGCCTCGAATCTAGTCACAAATAATTCGTTTCAGTCAATAAAATTTATTGAAATTAATTCTATAAGAAAATACTAATTTTTCATAAAAATTCAAAATTTAGCTTAACAATCGCTTGTGGGGTCCACGTCTCGGAACCTAACAAAGGTTACAAAATCCCAAAGCCCATTCAATCACGAGTCTACCCATACCAATTTTACCAAAATCCGACCACAACGCGACCCTCAAATCTACAAATCTTATTTCCAAATTTCTAAGTTTCAATCTCCGATTTACACCTCAAAATCATATAATCTAGTCGGATTATTTGATGATAATTCAATATTATGGAGTAGAAATGATCACAAGGGACTTATCTCAAGTTTTCCTTTAAAATATATCAAAAACCGTCTCTCCTCAAGCTCCAATTTGTCAAAAATGGCGAATGGGACGAAGTCCCTCTTTTTATAATTCTGCCTAGACAACCTCGGTTCTGCCTCGATCTTGGCCTTCGATCGAGGTCCTCGATCCTAGGCCTCGATCCTGACCCTCGATCCTAGGCCTCGATCGTGGCTTCGATCCTCATCCTCGATCATGGCCCTCGACCCTGGCCTTCGATCATGTCTTTGACCCTGCCTTCGATCGTGGCCCTCGACCCTGGGCTCGATCATGGCTTCGATCGTGGCCCTAGACCCTGGGCTCGATCTAGGCTCACATCTAGGCTCGAATCTGGCAGAAGAAATTTCCAACAGAAGGAAATTGCAGCAGCTGTTGTAGTTTAATTTTTGATCTGTTAACCATCCGAAACTCACCCGAGGCCCTCGGGACATCAACCAAATATACCAACAAGTTCTAAAACCTCATACGAACTTAGTCGAATCCTCAAATCATCTCAAACTATGCTAAAACCATGAATTACGCCCCAATTCAAGCCTATTGAACTTTGAAATTTCTAATTTCTACAAATAACGCCGAAACGTATCAAAGCACGTCCGATTGACCTCAATTTTGCACGCAAGTCATAAATGATATAACATACCTATTAAAATTTTCAGAATTGGATTTCGATCCCGATATCAAAAAGTTAACCCCTCGGTCAAACTTCCCAAAATTCAACTTTCGGCATTTCAAGTCTAATTCCTCTACGAACCAACAAAAATTCTTCTGGACATGCTCCTAAGTCTGAAATCACCATACGGAGCTATTGAAATTATCAGAATCTGAATCCGAGGTCGTTTACGCATAGGTCCATATCCGGTCTACTTTTCTAACTTAATTTTTTCAATTATGAGACTAAGTGTCTCATTTCACTTCGAATTCCTTCCAGACCCGAACCAACTAACCCGATAAGTCATAAATTAATAGCAAGGCATAAATTGAGCAGTAAATAGGGAAATAGGATTATAATGTTCAAAACAACCGGCCGGGTCGTTACAAAACCAGTTCAAAGGAAAAAGAGTGCAACGCATGCTTTCAGACCTAGAATCTCGTATCATCCTTTGTAAGTTGCCTGCAAGTGTGAGTTTAAAAAGTAAATAAAATATAGAACTGGGGTCGTACCTTAGCACTAATATCGCTTTAAGTGAGTTATATTCCCGTTGTTCGATAATTGCTCGCCGTTCATTGTTCCGAGCTTGTAGGATCCCTTCTCCGGTGATCTTGGTAATTTGGTATGGTCCTTCCCAGTTCGGGCCCAATTTTCCTTCGTTCGGATTTCGGATGCTCAGCGTGACTTTTCTTAGTACCAAATCCCCGATGTTGAAATATCGGAGGTTGGCTCTTCGATTATAATACCTCTAGATTTGTTGCTTCTGGGCAGCCAATCCACTACAAGAAAAGTGCCATTTACATGGGGATTGTTTTAGGGATTATAATGTAAAATTCGCATGTAAAATATTTACCTGGGGATTTTCATGTAAACGGGAATCCTCAGGAATAAAGGTCGTGGGTAACTATTACCTGCAAATTTTAATATCCCTAGGTACGTTACCTGGGGATAAATTGGCAGTATGTAAATTACCTGGGAATGTTAAATCCCTATGTAAGTTACTTGCGGACTTTTCCGCAAGGAATATCAAAAATTTATAAGTAAATTTTGGTAAAACATTGTGAAAGAAAGGAGTTTTCCTAGGGATTTTCATGGGCAAATATTCGCATGTAATTCCGCAGTAAAACCTCCAAGTAATATTGCAGGAAATATTCAATAAAAATTTTGTGGAAAAAGAGAATTTCTTGGGAATTTGATGTGATAATTTCGCAGGAGAATTCCTAACAAAATCCCCATGTACTGTATTTTGTTTCAAGCAAACAACTCTGCACAAATCCGAAGTAATATATAGCCAAAATATGATCCATAAATTAATAAATAATAATGCATAATTCCTAAATGAAAAAAATTAGGCCAAATACACAGACAACCCCTTAATGTTGCCAGCAAAATCCATTTAAATACCTCAACTAACCCTTATATCTATTAGACACTCAAACACTCATTGAAGTGTACCTATTGAACCTTTCATGCACATGTGGCACAAAGAGTGAGTTTCACTTCAGGTCCCGCGCGTGAATGAATAATTAAAATATAATTTTATTTATTATCTTTCTTCTTCACTCTCCTTGGTCGCATGAATCAGTCATCTTCACATTTTCAAGCTTCTCACCAATTTTCTTCTTAAATCTTCTTGATAACATTCTTCTTCACAAAAATTATAAAATTAACACAACTCAAAATTACACACGATCAAAAATAATATCTTGAAATTGATAATAACATCACTCTCTCCGCCACCACCAACTACCCTTGCTTCGTCCTCACTCCACCCTCACCAAAAATTTCATCAATGTTTGCTCCATTTGGCAAGAACTCATATGGCAAGAACTCAGAAGCGAAAATATTGGACTATTTCTAATTAAGTCCAAAACTAAGTGCAACAGCTCTAAAAAATGTCAATTGACCCAATTAAGTTCTAAAATTCAACACATCCCACTTCAAATCAAGCGTTATTTTCTTCAATTTCCTTATCTTCAAGGAGTTTGGTGTTTGATTTGGAACAATAAATTTATTGGAAAGCAAGTTGAGATGATAAGCTTTGTTACGGGAGGAATCCAAGGAGTCATCGGTATCGATTTTTATCGCGGGTTTTCTTCATTTGTTGAGGCACTATTATAGTTGTCATTTGTTTAGGTGTTGCAAAACAAGAACTTGGTCGTATAATATGAATTCTAGCATAATTTGGTTTGAAAATGAGGAATACAAACATACCGGTGCATGATTTGGTAGTGTGGATCTTGAAAAGCAAAACAAGAATACTAGCCAAATGGCTCATATCTCTTGCTAACCTGAATATATTCGTCTTTCTTTAGAGTTTAGATGATGAAGAAGAAGAAACAACAGAAAAACAACATAAAAAAAGAGAAACAATGGAGAAGAAAATGAACGACGCCGGACATGAAGGAAGGGGGATAATAGAAAGGAAGTTTTTCTTTTTTTGGCTTAAAGTCTTTTGCTTTTCCTTTTAAGTTTTGTTTTATTCTTTTGTATTTTACACGTGTCACCTATTAATTGGTCCCTTTTCACATCAGCAGAGAGTAAAAACACGCGCTCCTTTTTGACAAAAATTGTGACTCAAGTGTTTAATAGGTACACTTGAGTGAGTGTTGAAGTGTCTAATAGGTGCAAGGGTGAGTTGAGGTGTCTAAATGAATTTTGGTGCCAACTTTAAGGGGTTGTTTATGTATTTGGCCAAAAAATTAAAAGTCTAAACTATGAATCTTAAATAATACTACCAAGTATCTCAATCCTGATCATATTCATCTGAAATAGTACAACCAAGTATCTCAATCCAAATCATACTGATCTACCGAGTTGTTGTTATCATCATTATCACTCTGTGAATCTTGATTGTCTTCCGAAGATGATGATTGTGCATTCGAAGATGATGTCGGGTAACCCACATGCTTTATCAATGCTGCTAATTTCTCATTTGTGTCACCTAACTCCTTCCTCATTTTTTTGTTTTGGTGTCTCATCTTTTTATTTTGGCGCCTCATCTCTTTATTTTGGCGTTGTGTTTCTTCCAACTGATTATATAACTCAGCATTTAACGCATGAACTTGGGCTCTAATCCGATCATCAACTTCTTCCGACACATCAAATATTGTTTGCTTAGGTACTTTTACAGATCGACCCAAAGAGCCAAGGCCTGCAACTCTTCCATTTTTCTTTCCACCAACTGATAGCACCCAAATATCCATTTCACTTAATTGAGATTGCTCGCTAGCTAAATTAGTTTCTCCATCAACATATGCACTTTGGGAAGCTAATAATTCTTCTTTTTTTTTCAAAATTATTCTGCACAAAAGCATTGAAACAAATATTAGTGATTTTGCATCCACTGTTCATATGAACACGGAGGTTGTCAATTGCTTGTGTAATGTCTGATTGCTTGTGTAGATGGGACAGGTAATTCTGGCAAGACAATTTCATTTCAACTATACTACTCCAGATAGAATGCAACAAGATATGTTATGATCTTGCGATAAAAGATGATTAAGGGATTTATGTGTTGAATTTTCTAATAGTAATTACTTTGAAGCAAGGGGGACGGGAAAAGTGCATGGGTTCACAGTCCTCACACCCCTCGGGCTCCTAAGCAACAAGCAACAAGCAATTGTCACTATGCAATATTTTAGAGGGGTTAATTGATCGTGACTTTGCAAGGGTGATGCTGGTTTATGGTTCAATCAGAAGCTTTACTTTGATAAAGCTAGTAGGTCCAATTTAGAAAGATTAATATTACTCTTGTTTATTATCACTACAATAAAATAATGGCTACTTGGCCACTTTCTTTTTCTTCTCTCCTTTTCTTTCTTTTATGTTTTTCATAATGGTATAATCTAAAAATCTGCCTAGGCCCTGATAAGGCATAATTACATAGAGCAAGCTTGTGTAAGTTTGTTGGACTATTAAATTCTTTGCTCTTTTTGAAACAACCAATTTATTTATCAACTTAATAGAGTAACGACAGTTAAATAATTTCAATACATATATGTTGTAGAAGGAAGACTTACATAAGCAGCTTCAACTTTCTCATTTACCCAACTTTTATCTTTCTCTTTTCGATGAGTGCGAAAATAAAATTCTGAAATCTTTTTCACTAGCTTCCTTCTGTAATTAAAGGAAGATATGTATGCTATCAGCATTTATATGATCTATTTACTAGAAAGAAAAAATTAAAAAGGAACTACATATTACCAATCTCTTCCAAATCACGCGATGAGGTATACAACCACCTGTATGACCCGAGGCACCTGCATTTGCATCGCGATTCTTTTTGTTTTGTTCCGACTTTAACTTAAATTGAGGAGACTCCCAATGCTTATTCATCTCCTTGAATACAGCATCACCCATCCAATTTGGCTTCACACACAAGTCCTTTCTAACATCTTGGAAAAGTTGGGTCATTCTTGAAGATGCCCTTTTTCTCAAAATTGCGTCATATAACATCATTATAGTGAGGGAGCCATCTAAATTTCTTCTATAGTATTTTATAACACAACACATCAAAATAAAATTTGAATCAGTCCTATAAACTTACACCCCAACATTTGAACGTGAATCATATTATAAACATCCTTACCTTGAATTCATCAAACCACATATCCCGGGTAGATTGTGGGAATTTTTTCCAAGAAGGTTTAGCCAGCTCAAATTTACTACGAATGCAACTAGCAATGCCTTCAATAACTGGCTTATGAGGATCAAACCTACATAAAAATGCAGTAGTTATCAATCATTTATAAATTAACTAGGTAGTTTCACTCATCCTTCCATTCAATCAATTCCCATCAATTAATCACATCAAATCTGTCAAAACCATTGTCTGTAAATAGTTAAATTTAGACTATTACAAGGCTCGTGCACGTGACGAGTTTACTACCACTTCAAGCTAGAAAACTGAGGACTAAGATTTCTAAAAGGTGTTGGTCTCTACTTATATTGGCATTTCAGAGGGGGGAGATGATCTCCCCAAACCAACACACTTCAGCATGCCAAATAAAGTGGAAGGAACAGTTAAACAGAAAATTTGTGAAATTAATCCCTTCTGTCTTGATTATTGAAGTGGCAACTTGGGGCAGCTTGCTATTTATACATAGCAAAAGAAGCAACATAGAGTGGGATAGACATAATGGACTCACCTTTAAGCTAAACCATGAACAAGAGAACTCATTTCTTTTTCAGGAGATTCATGAAAATAGCCTACGAACTTAGTTGATCACTGTCCATTACTGTTGCTAACAACTAAGTATTCAATTTCCTCAGAACAATTTTAGCAATCTGTCATGGGCTGCAACTGATATCAGTTACCTCAGCAAGAACTACAAAATTTGCACTACTCAGAACAGAGAACAATAATATAGTCAAAGAAATCACATGCAAAGATTACAATTTGAACTAAGTTGCACTTTCACTATTGTCTACAAGCAATCATACAAAACAGAAGTCAGTATTAATAACATATTATACCATATTAGAGCATCAAAGAACCAAAGCATGTGTACTAAATAATATACTTACCCATCTTCTTCAGGTACAATCCACATTCGACCATCATCATTGCCATTATCATTGCCACCGCCTACCGCACTACACGAGGTGGCTGGAGTCACATTGGTTGGTGAAGACATATGCGGTTGAGTGACTGTATTTATAGGTTGCGACTGATTAGATTGAGGCTGAGATCCAGTGTTATGAGGTTGGGGTCGATTGGCTCTAATACTTGGTTGAGGCAGATTGACTTCAGGAGTAGGTTGAGGCAAGAAAGTCTCATGTACATGAAGTAAACTAGTTTGAGATAGGAGGGATTGTGATGGGATTACGCAAGGCATTTTGTAATATGAGGCTCTATTGTGTGTGTCTTCCTTTTACGAAATTTTTCTCCTTTACCATTAGTTTGCCCAGCTTGTTTAGATCCTGTATTACCTGACATCTGGGGGAAGAAACAAATAATGTTGATACAATCTTTAGTTTGCGCAGCTTGTTTAGATCCTGTATTATAAACATAACAGTAGACCAACATAACTAATTATTTAAGAGAACAAGATATGCAAACATTAGATTACTTCAAGACCGTAAGAAAATAAGATATCATTTACTGTAAATACCATCTTGAAGTTTAGAATACCAGAGGGAATTCTTAGATTCCAATCAGTTTACTCAAACAAATATTTGTCCCCGGAAAAGAAATAACTTTAGCCATTTAAGAATTAGTTGATGAAGTTATTTTAGCCATTCCACATATCTCTTCAAAGAAACTCTCACAATGGCCTCAAAAATTGACAAATACAACTATAATGAATATTAAGACCATAACATGACAAGACCAAAGTTAAACGCCTAAAGCCATGGACAAAGGAGATAAAAAACTATCTAGATGAAGAAGCAAGAATGTATGTGGGTTGCCTTCTTCAGGCCTTTGCCGAGGATTACCGACCGTGAGAGGAAAGCCTTGGATGGAGAATAATTGTATTTTGGAGAAACCCTTGAGCCCTAGAATTTGGTATTGCAATGTGAAGGGTTTCAGAAATTGAGAGCCATCTTAGAGAGGGAAAACATCCCGCGTTTTGTATTTGGCAAAAAAACTTAAGAGGGAAACAATTCAATTGTGCGTTTTATTTCTTTTCAATTGTATTTATTTAATTTTATGTATAATTCTTATCTTTATAAATCTATATTTATTTATTTTAAGTGAAAATTCTTGAATATATAAATAAAACTATCTCATTGTTAAAAAAATATAAATAATAAGTCATGGAAAATATATATAATTTTCACTTTTTAAAAAAACCAAAAAGTAAAATTCACATGACTTAAAAAATCCTTTAATTTTTGACTATCCTACCCAATTTGATGTCATTATATATTGTCCGCAAGTGCAAATTGATTTTTTTATTCTTTGATCTAAAGTTATTCATTTTTAATATCAAAGAGTAATTGATTGGATGTCTTAGTGATACTTATCGTTGTACTTAGAATTGTGTTCGAAATAAATAAATAAAAAAATTCTCACTAATATAATTATTTTAATAAGATAAAACTATAATTAATAAAACAATACTTATAGTAATCTTACTATCATCGAGGCCAAAAGCAATATGTGGCAAAACATCATCACCATCAATGGTAGTAAGATTACTATAAGTATTATCGTCGAGCAAACTGAGTGTAAATATGATATATTAGTTTATATAAGGAATATATTTGCTTATATCACCTTTATATTGGTTTATAAACCAACAAACCAATCTATCAATGTTATAGTTAGTTTACTTATATATTGCTTATATAAACCAATATATCACATTTATAGTCAGTCTACTCGACGATAATGACTATAACAGTGAGTCTCTCTACTCCTTAATAATCATTAAAAAATAATTATTTTTTTTAATAAAACGCTGTGGACAGGAGTGTTAGTGGATATGGAGTAGGCGAAGTGTATCATTTGTAATGGAAAGAAAGATACCATAAAAGTCAATTATTTGTTGATAATATACTTCTACAATGTATTTCACGTGGCTCAATAACACATGAAATTTCTCAAATAATACCGCAGGTATAAATATCCCCATGTAAATCCCCAAGAATAAGTCCCGAGCTAAAATCGCAACAACTTTATTCCCATGTAATTCTGCAGGTACTAATATCCCCAAGTAAATCTCCAAGAATAAATCCTCAACTAAAATTACAGTAACTATATCCCCAGTTAATTCCACAGGTACATATATCTCTAGGTAAATCCCCAAGAATAGATCCCCCAACAAAATCTGCAGCAAGAACATCCCCAAGTAATTTCCCAAGTAAATAATATCCCCATATAAAACCCCAAGTGATTATCCCTAGCAAAACTTGCAGATCATGCGGATTATCATAGGAAACATTATTATTTTTTTTTCGTTCTCGTTCCAGCGGAGTTACCTGCGAATATGGTACATGCGAATTGAATTCTCAACTAATTCCCCAAGTGTTATTTTCGCGCTAGATGGCGCTAAGTATACCTGTGGAATTGCTTGGGAATCCCGTTTTCGCAAGTACAATATTCTTATATTTAGGAATTTTAGATTTTTCCATGAAAATCCGCATGTATTACCTGCAGAAAAAAATTCCATGTAAAATCCCCATGTAAATGACACTTTTCTTGTAGTGATCTGTCACGACCCGAAACTTCCCACCGACGGGACCGTGATGGCGCCTAACATTTCACTTGCTAGGCAAGCCAACGTTAGAGAATCATTAAACTAATTCATTTTTCCCATTCAGTAATTAACAGTAATTAACTAAGATAAAATATAATAAGTAGGGAATATCATAAAACTATATTAATTACTACCACCCGGATCTAGAGTCACAATTCACGAGCATTCTAGAATTTGCTACAAGTAATAGTTTGAAAGAAATACAACTTTCTGAATGAAAGAAACAGTAGAACAGAAAAGATAGACGGGGACTTCAAGGTCTGTGAACGCCGACAGATCTACCTTGAGTCTCCGGACAGCGGACTAATAGCAAAATCTCGATCAACCCGAGACGGTATCAAAATTTGCACAGAAAGTGCAGAGTGCAGTATCAGTACAACCGACCCCATGTACTGGTAAGTGTCGAGCCTAACCTCATCGAAGTAGTGACGAGGCTAAGGCAAGGCACCTACAATTCAACCTGTATAATTTAACAGTGTATATACAAATAACAGAAATAAAGAACTAAACAGGAAATATCGGAAGGGGAACATACTGAGGGGAATACAAGATAAAGAACTACAACAGAATGATCACCGGAGCAGTCAATATACCATGAATCAACAGGAATAGTGAATACAATAAGAAAAAATGCACGGTATCGCCCTTCGTGCTTTTACTCTCAATCTCACCATAAAATTAATAGAAACGGTACGGCATCACCCTTCGTGCATTAACACTCATATCATGGCACGACATCACCCTTCGTGCATTAATACTCACAATATAGCACGCATCACCCTTCGTGCATTAACACTCATAATATGGCATGGCATCACCTTTCGTGCATTAACACTCTCCTTTACCATAATGCAATGCATAAATAACAGCAGGGAGATAGAATAACAATACAAAACTTACTTCTACATTTGGTTCCATAATATCAATCTCAACTTTGAAATAAAAACTCAATTATCACTAGAAGATCCAAAAACATGATAAGAACGATAAACTGAACAACACTAGTATAACATGCAGCAATTAGGCATAGGAATGAGACAATATAAGAAAAATAGAGAAATATGGAAAACAGGTAAATTGGCAGCGCATAAGAACTCGTCACTTCACATATGCGCAACTCACATGAATTTCACTTAACAAGTAATCTAAGGTTCCTAATTCCCTCAAGTCAGGGTTAGACACAACACTTACCTCGCTCCGAAGGCCACTTAATTTTCAATCATAGCTTTTCCTCTAGAATTCACCTCTAAATCACTCGTATCTATTCAAAAATGACTCAATAATATTAAATACTGCTAAAGGAATCAATTATATTGCATAATTTAAATTTCCCAAATTTTCCTCAAAAAGTCAAAAAATCGACCCCGGGCTCGCTTGGTCAAAACTTGAGGTTCGGACCAAAATTTATTTACCCATTCACCCCCGAGCCCGAATAAATAATTGTTTTTGGAATCCGACTTCAAATTGAGGTCTAATTCCCCAAATTTTCGAAATTCCTAGTTTGTACCCTAACCCCTAATTCTACCATAAAAACTCTAGATTTTAGGTTGAAAATTCAAAAAATGTAATGGGTAATTGAAAGAAAATGGTTTAGAATCACTTACCAACACTTTGGGGAAAAAATGACTCTTGGAAAATCGCCTCACACCGTTTGGTTTTTGAGAAAAAAAAATGAATTTTTGACTAAATCCCGTGTTTGGATTCTGTTACGTGCTGGGCGACAGTGTTCATCGCGTTCGCGAGAACACTATCGCGTTCGCGAAGAGTATAGGCTGCCAAGCCTTCGCGTTCGCGAGACAGTGCTCGCGTTCGCGTAGGCTACCCTTCTCTGGTCTTCGCGTTCGCGAGACAGTGTTCGATTTCGCGATGAAGAAAATGCTAACTCCCCCTCCCCGGTGCCTAACACTACGTGTTCGTGAGTAGCTAGTCACGTTCGCGAAGGGTAACGCCCCCATCGCTTCGCGTTCATGACAAAGCCTTCGCGTTCGCGAAGAAGAAAACTTCAGCTGCCCAGTTTACTCTTCGCGTTCGCGAGAGTACCTTCGCAAACGCGAAGAAGGACATGCTAGAACACGTGCTACAGCAAAATACTAGATTTTCAAAGTCTAAAACATCCTGTGGCCTATTCGAAACTCACCCGAGCCCTCTGGGCTCCAAACCAAACATGCACACAATTCTAAAAATATCATACGAACTTGCTCGCGCGATCAAATTGCCAAAATAACACCTAGAACTCTAAATTTAGCACTAAATCAAATGAAATTCTCAAGAACACTTTAAAGTTCATATCTTCTCAACTGGACGTCCGAATCACGTCAAATCAACTCCGTTTCTCACCAAATTTGACAAACAAGTCTTAAATATCATAATGAACCTGTACCGGGCTCTGGAACCAGAATACGAAACCGGCACTAACAATGCCAAACATCAATCAATTCTTAAAAATAATTAACTTTTAGACTTTAATTTTCATCAAAAATTCATAACTTGAGCTAGGGACCTCTGAATTCGATTTCGGGCATACGCCCAGGTCCCATAATTCTATACGAACCCACCGGGACCGTCAAAGCACGGATCCAGGCCTGTTTACCAATAATGTTGACCATAGTCAACTAAAATTAACTTTTAAGGCATAAATTCTTATTTTCATCAATTTTCAACATAAAATCTTTCCGGAAATATGTTCGGATTGTGCACGCAAATCGAGGAGGGTAAAAAATGAGATTTTTAAGGCTTAAGAGCGCAGATTCGAGTTCTAAAACATAAGATGATCTTTTGGGTCATCACATTCTCCACCTCTAAAACAATCGTTCGTCCTCGAAACGGACATAGAAAATATTTGGGCTGGTGAAAAAGTGGGGATATCTACCCCGCATATCGGACTCGGACTCCCAAGTAGCTGCCTCAATAGGCTGACCTCTCCACTGCACTTGAACTGAAGGGTAACTCTTTGATCTCAACTGGTGAACTTGTCGGGCTAGAATTGCCACCGGCTCCTCCTCGTAAGTCAAATCCTTGTCCTACTGGACAGAGCTAAAATCGAACACATGGGACGGATCGTCGTGATACTTTCAAAGCATGGACATATGGAATACCGAATGAACAACTGCTAAACTAGGTGGCAACGCAAGCCTATAAGTCACCTCTCTCACTCTCTCCAGAATCTCAAAAGGTCTGATATACCTAGGGCTCAACTTGCCCTTCTTTCTGAACCTCATTACACCCTTCATGGGTGATACCCGAAGTAACACTCTCTCTCCGACCATGAATGCAACATCACAAACTCTACGGTCAACATAACTCTTCTGCATGGACTGAGCTATACGGAGTCGATCCTGAATAATCTTGACCTTATCCAAGGCATCCTATACTAAGTCTGTGCCCAACAACCGAGCCTCTCCCGGCTCGAACCACCCTACTGGCGACCGACACCGCCTACCATATAATGCCTCATAGGGAGCCATATGAATGCTCGACTGATAGCTGTTGTTGTAGGGAAAATCTGCAAGGGGCAAGAACTTATCCCACGATCCTCCGAAGTTTGCCCGTCCGTCTGAGGATGAAATGTTGTGCTCAACTCAACCCGCGTACCCAACTCACACTGAACTACCCTCCAAAAGTGCGAGGTAAATTGCGTACCTCGATCAGAAATGATAGACACGGGCATACCGTGAAGACGGACAATCTCACAAATGTAAATCTCTGTCAACCGCTCCGAGGAATAGGTAACTGCCCAGGAATGAAATGCGCTGACTTTGTCAGTCTGTCCACAATAACACAAACTGCATCGAACTTCCTCTGAGTTTGTGGGAGTCTAACAACAAAATCCATAGTGATACGCTCCCACTTCCACTCAGGGATATCTAAACCTCTGAAGTAAACCACCAGGTCTCTGATGCTCACACTTTACCTAATGGCAATTTAGGCACCGATCTACATAGGCAACTATGTCCTTCTTCATTCGCCTCCACGAATAATGCTGCCTCAAGTCCTGATACATCTTGGCGGCACCTGGATGAATAGAATACCAGGAACTGTGGGACTCCTCAAGGATCAACTCACGAAGTCCATCCACATTAGGCACACAAATACGACCCTGCATCCTCAAAACTTCGTCATCTCCAACAGTAACTAGCTTGGCACCACCGTGTCGCATTGTGTCTCTAAGGACAAGTAAATAAGGATCGTCATCCTACCGATATCTGATACGATCAAACAAAGAAGACCGAGTAACTGTACAAGCTAGGACATGGCTGGGCTCAGAAATATCTAACCTTACGAACTGGTTGGCCAGGGCCTGAACGTCCAATGCAAGTGGTCTCTCACCAATTGGAATATATGTAAGGCTACCCATATTGAATGACTTTCTGCTCAAAGCATCGGCCACCACATTGGCCTTCCCGGGATGATACAAATATGGTGATATCATAGTTATTCAATAGCTCCAGCTACCTCATCTACCTCAAATTGAGTTCCTTCTGCTTGAATAAATACTACAAGCTCCTCTGATAAGTGAATACCTCACATGGCATGCCATAAAGACAGTGCCTCCAAATCTTCAGCGCGTGAACAATGGTTGCCAACTCTAGATCATGAACAAGGTAATTCTTCTCGTGAACCTTCAGTTGCCGTGAAGCATATGCAATAACCTTACCACCCTACATCAATACCGCACCCAAACCAATACGAGATGCATCACAATATACTGTATAAGATCCTGAACCTGTGGGTAATACCAATACCGATGTTGTGGTCAAAGCAGTCTTGAGCTTCTGAAAGTTCATTCACACTTGTCTGACCACCTGAACGTGGCACCCTTCTGGGTCAATCTGGTCAACGGGGCTGCTATGGATAAAAACCCTTCCATAAATCGACGGTAATAGCCTTCCAAACCCAAGAAACTACGGATCTCTGTAGCTGATATGGGTCTAGGCTAGTTTTGGACTACCTTAATCTTCTTAGGATCTACCTGAATACCCTTTGCTGATACAATGTGACCCAAGAAAGCAACTGAACTCAACCAAAACTCGCATTTTGAGAACTTAGCATATAACTGGCTGTCTTTCAAAGTCTGAAGAATGATCCCAAGGTGCTGCTCATGCTCCTCTCGACTGTGGGAGTAGATCAAGATATCATCAATAAACACAACCACAAAGGAATCCAAGTAGGGTTTGAACACCCGATTCATCAAATCCATAAATGTTGTTGGGCATTTTTCAGCCCAAATGACATCACTAGAAACTCATAATGCCCATACCGAGACTGCAAAGCTGTCTTAGGAACATCGGATGCCCTAATTCTCAACTGATGGTAGCTAGATCTCAAATCAATCTTTGAAAACACCTTGGCACCCTGAAGCTAATCAAATAAATCATCAATCCTCGGCAATGGATATTTGTTCTTGATGGTGACGTTGTTCAACTGCCGATAATCTATACACATCCTCATCGATCCATCTTTCTTCTTCACAAATAACACGGGTGCACCCCATGGCGAGACACCGGGTCTAATGAAGCCCTTATCAAGCAAATCTTGTAACTGCTCCTTCAATTCTTTCAACTCTTGTGGGGCCATGCGGTATGGCGTAATGGAAATAAGCTGAGTTCCCGGAGCCAAATCTATGCATAAATCAATATCCCTGTCGGGTGGCATCCCCGGCAGGTCTGCAGGAAACACCTCTGGAAACTCACGAACAACCGGCACTGAATCCATGGAAGGAACCTCCGCACTAGAATCGCAGACATAAGCCAAATAAACTAGACACCCCTTCTCGACCATATGTCGAGCCTTCACATAAGAGATAACCTTACTGGCAGAATGGCCAAGATTCCCTCTCCACTCTAATCGAGGTAACCCCTGCAAGGCTAAGGCCACCGTATTGGCGTGACAATATAATATAGCATGATAAGGTGACAGCCAATCCATACCCAGTATGACATCAAAATCAACCATGTCGAGAAGTAGAAGATCTACACGAGTCTCAAGACTCTCAATGGTGACCACACACGAACAATAAATATGATCTACAACAATATCATCTCCCACCGGTGTGGACACATACACACGAGCACTCAAATAATCATGGGGCATAACCAAAAAGGAAGCAAAATAGGATGACATATATGAGTAAGTATGTAACGACCCGACCGGTCGTTTCGAGAGTTATAGCCTTATTTTCCCCATTTCTACTTTTTTTTGTGTTATTCAGCTATATTATGTTATATCTTGCTAGTTGGTTCAGGACCGGAGTGGTTTCAGAGTGAATTGAGACACTTAGTCTCTTAAGTAGAAACTTAAGTAGGAAAAGTCAATCGAATGTTGATATGTGTGTAAACGATCTCGGATTTGAATTCTGATGGTTCTGTTAGATCTGTTAGGTGATTTTGGACTTAGGAATGCGTCCAGAATGTGATTTGGAGGTCCGTGGTAGAATTAGGCTTGAATTGGCAAAATTGAAAATTTGGCGATTTTGGTCGGTAGTGGAAAATTTGATATCGGGGTCGGAATGGAATTCCGGAAGTTGGATTAGGTTCGAAGTGTCATTTGTGATGTGTGTACAAAATTTGAGGTCATTCAGACGTGGTTTGGTTGGTTTCGACATCGGTTGCCGAATTTGGAAATTTAGAAGTTCTTAGGCAGTAATTTGATGATTTGATGTTGTTTTGAGTGATTCAAAGGTTCGACTAAGTTGGTATGTTGATATATGACTTGTTGGCCTTTTTTGTTGAGGTCCCGAGGGCCTCAGGATGATTCCGGGTGGTTAACGGATTTGTCGAAGTTGGAAAAATGCAGCTGAAGCTGCTGCTATTGCTATTTTCGCACCTGTGGAAGAAAGCCTCGCAGGTGCGAGGCCGCTGGTGCGCGTGGGGAGTGCGCAGGTGCGGGAAACGCTGGGCTAAGAAAGATGCGCAGGTGCGAGTTGGAGGTCGCATCTCATTATTTTTGATTGAAAATCCATACTCAGTCATGTTTATACTTGTTTACCGCGTAACTCAGTTTTATGACTCTATTTTGATGCATATAAATGTTTTGGGCCGAATGCCCTATTTTACTGAAATGCCCGAGTGGCTTGAGAGATTTATGACTGAGTGTGGCTGAGGGCCTGATTTGTAAGGATGAGTGTGGATCGGGGATGATCGTCTGCAACATACTTTATTATTATAGCACGTGAGTTGTCCGTGCAGCACGTGAGTTGTCCGTGCAGATTATAGCGCTTAGGCTGAAGGAGCCCCTCCGGAGTCTGTACACACCCCCAGTGAGCACAAGTACCTACGGAGTGCCGAATGCCGAGTGCTGAGTGACTGGGAGGCATTAGTGATTGTGAGGTATGCCCGAGTGGCAAGAGTGATTGTGAGGTATGCCCGAGTGTCACGAGTGACTGTGAGTTTTGCCCGAGGGGCTACATATGAGTGATGTTTTGCCTGAGGGGCTGTTTATGATTTCATCATTTTGCTCACCTTTGCATTTTTCCTCTGTCTGAAAACTGTTGGAAAATACCTTTAAATGATTTTTACTGGAACTGGGTCAAACGAGATATTTTGATTCAAATCCTAATTTTAAAAGCATGTGGTATTTTACTGAGATTTCCCGATATGAATGTTATATGCTTTATTGCTTGTAACTACTGCTCAGTCTTTATTTATTTTTGTTACTTACTGAGTTGGCGTACTCACGTTACTCCCTGAAAATTATGTGCAGATTCAGGTGTAGCTAGACACGGTAGCGGTTATTGATTGTTCTGGTTGTAGATTTTCTTGGAGATAGCAAGGTAGTTGTTGGCAATCGCAGCCCCTGCTCTTCTCCTTCTTATCTTCATCTAGTTGTATTTAGCTATTCTTTAGGCCAAGTTTGCCTTGATATTGTTAGACAGATTGTAGTTGATGCTCAGGACTAGTGACACCCCGATGTCGGGCTTTTCCTTCCGCACTTTTATTTTGATTTGAACTCCTTTATGAAGGTTTTTATGTTAAATAACATTGAAATTATCTTTGAAATGAAAACATCAGTTTGTTTTGGAAATGAGTCGGCTTGCCTAGTTCCACGATAGGCGCCATCACGACAGGGGTTAGTTTGGGTCGTGACAGATTGGTATCATAGCTTAGGTTACATAGGCCTCATGAGTCATGAGCGGGTTTAGTAGAGTCTTGCAGATCGGTACAGAGTCATCTGTACTTATCTTCGAGAGGTTGCAGAACCTTTAGGAAACTCCAAATTCTTGAATGCTTATCGTGCGAATCTGTTAATTCTAGTAACTAAACATTTGTTGTTTCATTCTCTCACAGATGGTGAGGACTCGTGCTAACGGTCAGGAGGGCCAACCACCAGTACCACCAGCTAGGGCCACGAGAGGCCGAGGCCGCGGTAGAGGCCATGGTAGGGGCAGAGATGCAGCCCGTACAACAGCTGGGGCAGTACCTGCAGATCCACACCGGTTGTCCCAGATCAGGACCAGGTTCCAGTTGTTGATGCTCCAGCTCAAGCACCACCTATGCCTATTGTGATTCCAGGCCTTCAGGAGGCCCTATCTCAAATTCTGACAGCGTGTACTAGCCTTGCTCAGGCGCAGGTTGTTCAGGGACTTCAGACACTGGAGCCACTACCAGCCTAACCGGTTGTAATTTCTCAGGATTATTTTGTTCCTGCTCTGCCTAAGGATGATCAACATAGGTTGGTGAGGTTTGGGAGACTTCAGCCACCACCTTTCAGTGGCACAGAGAGAGAGAGGATGCTCAGGACCTTTTGGACAGGTGTCAGAGGATACTCTGTACTGCTGGAATTCTGGAGACTTGTGGGGTCTCATTCACTACCTTTTAGTTCTCTAGGGCTGCACTCAGATGGTGGGAGACTTACGAGAGGCGTAGGCCTGATGGTGCAACACCCCTTACTTGGCAGCAGTTCTCTGTGGTCTTTTTGGAGAAGTTCGTGCCTCGATCCCATAGAGAGGAGCTGCACAGACAGTTTGAACAGTTTTGCCAGGGTGATGTATCTGTGACACAGTATGAGATGCGATTCTCTGAGTTGGCCCGTCATACTATCTAGTTGGTTCCCACGGACAGAGAAAGGATCATGAGGTTTATTGTTGGCCTCACTTATCAGCTACAGTTGCTCATGACAAGGGAGCGGGTTTCGGGTGCTACCTTTGGTGAGGTTGTCTACATTGCTCGGTAGATTGAGATGGTTCACGGTCAGGAGAGGGTTGAGAGGGAGGCCAAGAGGCCTCGTGGTCAGGGTGGATTCAGCGGTTCTCCTTTTGGGGATCAGTTCCAGCAAGGTAGAGGTTGTCATTTCAGACAGCCTCAGTCAGCTCAGCCATTTCACTGTGGTGCATCATCTGGCCATGGTTCTCACAGTTCTCATTAGGGCCACTCATCATTTAGTGCCTTTTCAGTTCAGAGTTTGTCCCATGCTTCACCTGTTCAGGGCTCTTCCATGCCAGGTTCTTCTACCAGTTATCCCGGTGCTAGGGGTTCCCTTTAGTTTCCGCCGGCAGCAACAAGGAGTTGTTTTGAGTGTGGGGAGCTTGGGCATATGTGGAGTCAGTGTCCTCGTTGTCATGGAGTTCTATCTCAATCGAGGAGTCAGCCTCCGACTACAACACTAGTTACCTCACCACCGGCCCAGTCAGCTCGGGGTGGAGGTCAGTCAGCTAGGGGTCACCCTAGAGGGGGAGGCAGATCAGGGGGTGGTCAGGCCTGTTTCTATGCTCTCCCTGCTAGACCAGATGTTATTGCTTCAGATGCTGTGATTATAGATATTGTCTCAGTTTGTCACAGAGATGCCTCAGTATTATTTGACCCTAGTTCCACGTATTCATATGTTTCCTCATATTTCGCCCATTTTCTGGATATGCCCAGTGAGTCTCTAATTTCTTTTGTTCATGTATCTACTCCTGTAGGTGATACTACCATTGTGGACCGCATATATCGGTCATGTGTGGTGACTATTAGGGGTCTGAAGACCCAAGTGGACCTTTTGCTGCTCAGTATGGTCGACTTTGATGTGATATTAGGTATGGATTGGTTATCTCCGTGTCATGTTGTTCTAGACTATCATGCTAAGACGGTGACGTTGACTATGCCGGGAATTCCGAGGGTTGAGTGGAGCGGTTCTGTAGATTATGTACCAAGTAGGGTGATTTCATATTTGAAGGATCAACGCATGGTTGAGAAGGGTTGCCTATCTTATTTGGCTTTTATGAGGGATGTTAGTGCAGAGACTCCTGTCATTGATTCTGTTCCGGTGGTGCATGATTTTCAGGATGTGTTTTCTGCAGACCTGCCGGGCATGCCGCCTGACAGGGATATTGACTTTGGTATTGATTTGGTGTCGGGCACTCAACCCATTTCTATTCCACCATATCGTATGGCACCGGCAGAGTTGAAGGAATTGAAAGAACAACTTCAGGAACTCCTTGATAAGGAGTTTATTCGGCCTAGTGTGTCACCCTAGGGTGCACCGGTTCTATTTGTGAAGAAGAAGGATGGTTCCATGAGAATGTGTATTGATTACAAGTAGTTGAACAAGGTCACAATCAAGAACAAGTATCCTTTGCCTCGTATTGATGATTTATTCGACCAGCTTCAGGGAGCGAGGGTGTTCTCCAAGATCGATTTGAGGTTCGGTTATCACCAGCTGAAGATTCGGGATTCATATATTCTTAAGACAGTTTTCAGGACCCGATATAGCCATTATGAGTTCTTGGTGGTGTCTTTTGGGATGACCAATGCCCCAGCAACGTTCATGCATTTGATGAACAGTGTATTCCAGTCCTATTTGGACTCATTCATTGTTTTATTCATTGATGACATCCTGGTGTACTCTCGTAGCCAGGAGGAACACGCTCAGCATTAGAAGATTGTATTACAAAGATTGAGGGAGGAGAAGCTTTATTCAGAGTTCTCCAAATGTGAGTTTTGGCTCAGTTTAGTAGCATTCTTGGGGCACGTGGTGTCCAGTGAGGGTATTAAGGTGGATCCGAAGAAGATAGAGGCAGTGCAGAGTTGGCCTAGACCATCCTCAGCCATGGAGATTAGGAGCTTTCTTGGTTTGGCGGGTTACTACCGTCGCTTTATGGAGGGATTTTCATCTATTGCATCGTCCTTAACCAAATTGACCCAAAAGGGTGCTCCATTCAGGTGGTCAGATGAGTGTGAGGAGAGATTTCAGAAGCTCAAGACTACTTTGACCACAACTCAAGTGTTAGTTCTGCCATCAGCTTTAGGTTCTTACACCTTATGTTGTGATGCCTCGAGGATAGGCATTGTTTGTGTTTTGAAGGAGGGTAGGGTGATTATTTATGCCTCGGTCCAGTTGAAGACCCATGAGAAGAACTATCCTGTTCATGATCTTGAGTTAGCAGCCATTGTTCACGCCTTGAATCTTTGGCGTCATTATTTGTATAGGGCTCATTGTGAGATCTATAATAATCACCAGAGTCTGCAGTATTTGTTAAAGCAGAAGGATCTTAATTTGCATCAGCGGAGATGGTTGGAGCTTCTTAAGGACTATGATATCACTATTTTATACCATCCGGGGAAGGCCAATGTGGTGGTCGATGCTTTGAGTTGCTGGACAGAGAGTTTGGGGAGTTTAGCATATCTTCCAGCAGCATAGAGACCTTTGGCATTGGATGTTCAGGCCATAGTGGGCCAGCTTGTCAGATTGGATATTTCGAAGCCTAGTTAGGTATTGGCTTGTGTGGTCTCTAGGTCTTCTCTTTATGACCGTATCAAGGAGCGTCAATATGATTACCCCCACTTCCTCATTCTTTAGGACATGGTTCAGAGAGGTGATGTTAGGGATGTGACTATTGGTGATGACGACGTGCTGAGAATGCAGGGCCGGATATGTGTGCCTAATGTAGATGGGCTTCGAGAGTTGATTCTTGAGGAGGCCCACAACTCGCGGTATTCCATCCATCCGGGTACCGCGAAGATGTACCGGGATTTAAGGCAGCACTATTGGTGGAGGCGGATGAAGAAGGACATAGTTTGGTTTGTGGCTCGGTGCCTCAACTGTCAGCAGGTTAAGTATTAGCATCAGAGACCGGGTGGCTTGCTTCAGAGATTAGAGATCCCAGAGTGGAAGTAGGAGCGGATCACCATGGACTTTGTAGTTGGGCTCCCACGGACTTTGAGGAAGTTCGATGCTATTTGGGTTATTGTGGATTGGTGACCAAGTCCGCACACTTCATTCCAGTTGGTACTACTTACTCTTCGGAGTGGTTGGCTGAGATTTACATCCGAGAGATCGTTCGCCTGAATGGTGTCCCAGTTTCCATCATTTCAGATAGGGGTACTCAGTTCACATCGCAGTTTTGGAGGACCGTTCAGTGAGAGTTGGGTACTCAGGTTGAGTTGAGCACTGCTTTTCACCCTCAGACGGATGGGCAGTCCGAGCGCACTATTCAGATATTGGAGGACATGTTGCGTGCTTGTGTCATTGACTTTGGGGGTTCATGGGACCTGTTTCTGCCACTCGCAGAGTTTGCATATAACAACAGTTATCAGTCGTAGTATTCAAATGGCTTCGTATGAGGCTTTATATGGGAGGAGGTGTAGATCTCTGGTTGGATGATTTGAGCCGGGTGAGGCTAGGCTCTTAGGTACAGACTTGGTCCATGACGCATTCGATAAGGTGAAATTAATTCAGGAGTGGCTTCACATGGCTTAGTCTAGGCAGAAGAGCTACACGGATAGGAAGGTCCGTGATGTGTCTTTTATGGTTGGGGAGAAGGTTTTGCTGAAGGTATCACCCATGAAGGGTGTTATGAGGTTTGGGAAGAGGGGCAAGTTGAGCCCCCGATTCATTGTGCCTTTTGAGGTACTTCAGAGGATAGGGGAGGTGGCTTATAAGCTTGCCTTGCCACCCAGCTTGTCGAGTGTTCATCCAGTGTTTCATGTTTCCATGCTCTGGAAGTATATTGGAGATTCGTCCCATGTTTTGGATTTCAGCACGGTTCAGTTGGAGGGTGATATGACTTATGATGTGGAGCCGGTGGCTATTTTGGATCGGCAGGTTCTAAGGTTAAGGTCAAAGGATATAGCTTCAGTGAAGGTGCAAAGGAGAGGTCATTATGTGGAGGAGGCCACCTGGGAGACCGAGCGGGAGATGCAGAGCAGATATCCACGCCTATTCGAGACTCTAGGTATGTTTCTAGACCCGTTTGGGGACGAACGGATGTTTGAGAAGGGGAGGATGTAACTACCCGGCCGGTCGTTTCTAGAGTTATAGCCTCATTTTCCCGATTTCTACTTCTTTTTGTGTTATTCAGCTATATTATGTTATATCAGGTTAGTTGGTTCGGGACCAGAGTGGTTTCAGAGTGAATTGAGATACTTAGTCTCTTAAGTAGAAACTTAACTTGGAAAAGTCAACCGGATGTTGACCTATGTGTAAACGATCTCGGATTTGAATTCTGACGGTTCTGTTAGTTCTGTTAGGTGATTTTGGACTAAGGATTGCGTCTGGAATGTGATTTGGAGGTCCGTGGTAGAATTAGGCTTGAATTGGCGAAATTAGAAATTTGACAATTTCGGTAGGCAGTGGAAAATTTGATATCGGAGTCGGAATGAAATTTCGGAAGTTAGAGTAGGTTTGTAGTGTCATTTGTGATGTGTGTGAAAAATTTGAGGTCATTCGGACGTGGTTTGGTTGGTTTCGGCATCGGTTGCCGAATTTAGAAATTTAGAAGTTCTTAGGCTTGAATCCGAGTGGAATTTGATGATTTGATATTGTTCTGAGTGATTCGAAGGTTCGACTAAGTTGGTATGTTGATATATGACTTGTTGGAATTTTTAGTTGAGGTCTCCAGGGCCTTGGGGTGATTCCGGGTGGTTAACGGATTTGTCGAAGTTGGAAAAATGCAGCTGAAGTTGCTCCTACTGCTATTTTGGCACCTGCGGAAGAAAGCCTCGCAGGTGCGAGGCCGCTGGTGCACATGGGGAGTGCGCAAGTGCGGGCAACACTAAGCTAGGCAAGATGTGCAGGTGTGAGTTGGAGGTCACATCTGCGAGCCCGCAGGTTCGAAACCTGGGGCGCAGATGCGGAAAAGGGAAATGCTGGGGAGGCTTTGCAGAAGCGGAGGAAACGTGCAGGTGCGCCTTCACAGGTGCGATGGGTTTACCGCAGATGCGGAGTCTGGGCGCGTAACTGAGTTGCGCAGGTGCGGCTCCTTGGACCGCAGGTGCGGTCGCGCGGGTGCGAGAAAATGGCCGCAGGTGCGAGGAGCCTCGGCAGAGGGTACATATTGCACACTTCGCGAATTTTGGTGCATTCTTCACCATTTCTATTCGGTTTTTGGAGCTTTTGGGAGAGATTTGAAAAGGGAATGAAGGGGATTTCGTTGAGGTAAGTTACTTGAGCCCTAATACTTGTATATATGGTAATTTTCCGTTGTTTATTCATTGTAATTAGTGAAAATGGGGGGTTAGGGCTTAGAATTTTTGGAGAGTAATTTAAGGATTTGAAGGACCAAACGATGTCGGATTTTGATGAATTTGGTATGGTTAGACTCGTGAGTGAATGAGCTTTCTAGTTTTGTAAATTTTGTTGGATTTCGAGACATGGTCCCAGGGGCCGGGTTTGAGCCAAATTTGGGTTTTGGTCTAATTTTGTAGTTTTTCTTGTGGAATTCATTCCATTAGCACGTGTTGATGGTATTGTACTAATTGTGAATAGATTCAGAGCAATTGGAGGCTGAGTCCAGAGGCAAGAGCATTGCGGGGTAGAGATTTGACCGGTTTGAGGTAAGTAACGATTGTAAATCTAGTCCTGAGGGTACGAAACCCCGGATTTTGTATCATTCTACTATTTTTAGTGACGCACATGCTAGGTGACGGGCGTGTGGGCGTGCACTGTTGGGGATTGTGACTTGGTCCGTCCCGTAGCAACTCTAAAGTTGCATATTTTGTTGAAACTATATGATACTTATATGTTTTAGAAAGTGTTTCTGTAAATTGGGCTGAACGCCATGTTCGGGCCTTGCGCCAGTGCTGTTTGGACCCTTAGGGGCTTTTTTTTACCATGCTCTCATTTTTTTCGATTGAAAATCCATACTCAGTCATGTTTATACTTGTTTACCCCGTAACTCAGTTTTATTACTCTATTTTGATGCATATAAATATTTTGGGCCAAATGCCCTGTTTTACTGAAATGCCCGAGTAGCTTGAGAGGTTTATGACTGAGTGAGGCCGAGGGCCTGATTTGTGAGAATGAGTGTGGATCGGGGCTGCCCGCCTGCAGCATACTTTATTATTATAGCACGTGAGTTGTCCGTGCAGATTATAGCGCTTGGGCTGAAGGAGCCCCTCCGGAGTCTGTACATACCCCTAGTGAGCGCATGTACCTATTAAGTGTGAGTGCCGAGTGCTGAGTGACTGGGAGGCATGAGTGATTGTGAGGTATGCCCGAGTGTCAAGAGTGATTATGAGGTATGCCTGAGTGGCACGAGTGACTGTGAGGTTTTGTGACTCAGATATGCCTGAGGGGCTGTATATGAGTGATGTTTTGCCCGAGGGGCTGTTTATGATTTCATGATTTTGCTCACCTTTGCATTTTTCCTCTGTCTGAAAACTGTTGAAAAATACCTTTAAATAATTTTTACTGGAATTGGGTTAAACGAGATGTTTTGATTCAAATCCTGATTTTAAAAGCATGTGGTATTTTACTGAGATTTCCCGATATGTATGTTATATGCTTTATTGCTCGTCACTATTGCTCAGTCTTTATTTATGTTTTTTACTTACTGAGTTCGCGTACTCACATTACTCCTTGTACCTTGTGTGCAGGTTCAGGTATAGCTGGACACAGTAGCGGTTATTGATTATTCTTGTTGCAGATATTCTAGGAGATAGCAAGGTAGTTGTTGGCGATCGCAGCCCCTGCTCTTCTCCCTCTTATATTTCTCTAGTTCTATTTTTCTATTCTTGAGGTCGAGTTATCCTTGATATTTTTAGACAGATTGTAGTAGATGCTCATGACTAGTGACACCCTGATGTCGGGCTTTTCCTTTCGTACTTTTATTTTGATTGGAACTCCTTTACGAAGGTTTTTATGTTAAATAACATTGAAATTATCTTTGAAATGAAAACATCGGTTTGTTTTGGAAATGAGTCAGCTTGCCTAGTTCCACGATGGGCGCCATCACGACAGAGGTTAGCTTGGGTCGTGACAAAGTATATCCCGGATCAAATAGAACTGAAGCTTCTCTACTGCAAACTGAAATAGTACCTGTGATAAGAGCGTCAGATGACTCAGCCACAGGCCTGGCTGGGAAAGCATAACACCGGGGCTGGGCCCCACCACCCTGAACTATGTCCCTGGGACGGCCTCTAACTGGCTGGTCTCCACCTCTAACGGCTTGACCTCCACCTCTAACAATCTCGCCTTTACCTCTAGATGCCTGACCCTTGCCTCTAGCTGGCTAAGTAGGTGGTGCAGCAACTGGTGCCGGGACCATGGCACATGAACTCTGATGTTATGAGCTACCCGTTGCTCGAGGGTCTAGCAATGTGCCTCGGATCACCACAAGTATAATATAACCTCGGCTGCTGTGACTGCTGACCCTGAAACTGACCTTGTCGACCTAAATAACCACCCTGATAACTCTGGAGTGGAGGTGCACTAGTAAGAGCTGGTGGTGCACCGTAGGCTAGCTGGTCGGAATAATGCATCTGAGGGCCACGACCACCTGAGGCACCGTGGGATGCCTGGAGCGCTGAATGAAACCCCATGGGATGATGACCTCTACCAAAAGTACTCATGCCTCTAGATGAGGCACCGCTGAACTCACCGGAATGACGAGGTCTCTTGTTAGACCCCTGACCTCCCTGAGTAAGAACCATTTCGACTCATCTGGCGACATTAGCAGCCGCCTAAAAAGAAATCTCACTCCCAGTCTCCTTAGCCATCTGCAATCTGATAGGCTGAGAAAGTCCAACAATAAACCTCCTCAGCCTCTCTCTTTCGGTGGGAAGTAGAAGAATAGCATGACAGGCCAAATCCACAAAACGGGTCTCATATTGAGTAACAGCCATACTGCCCTGCTGGAGACACTCAAACTGACGGCGACACTCCTCTCTCAATGTGATAGGCGGAAACTTCTCTATGAAGAGCTGAGAGAACTGGTCCCAAGTAAGAGCAGGCGACCCAACTGGTCTGGTCAACAAGTAATCTCTCCACCACTTCTTGGCGGAATCAGTTATCTAAAATGCAGCAAAATCGACCCCATTGATCTCCACTATTCCCATGTTTCGTAGAACCTCGTAACAGTTGTCAAGATACTCCTGGGGATCCTCTAAAGGAGCACCACTGAAGTGAACAGGAAAGAGCTTGGTAAACCTGTCCAATCTCCATAAAGACTCAGAAGACATAGCTGGCCCATCTCCAACCTGTGCCGCAATAACTGGCTGAACTAATCTGACTGGCTGAGCTGCTGGAGCCTGATATTGGGGAGCTATCTACTCCGGAGCAGGAGTAGTGGGAGTCTGGGCTCCTCCTCCAGCCTGAGAGACTACTGGTGCCATGGGAAATGCGCCAATCTGGGCCACACTCTCCATAAGCCCCTCAAACGGAACAAAGCGTCCTGAAGTACTAGGGTAGAAATGAACCCCTCCGGAACCTAAGCTGGTCTGGCAGGAACAGTCTGGGCTAGAACCTTCTCGTCAAGCTCTATCTGAGGCTCCACTGCTGGGGCCGCTGCTCAGGCCCTAGGATGAGCCCTGCCCCTGCCTCTGGCACGGCCTCGACCTCGACCTCTTCCCCGCGTAGGAGCTGCCACTGGAGGTTTTGGCTGCTGCTCAGCTGAGAAAGTGGTACGTGTTTTCGCCATCTGTGAAAGAATAAGAGTAGAAGAGTTCAATCAGTATAGGGAAAGCAAAATCGCACGATAGAGAAGGATAGGAGTGAAACTTGTTCCTAAACTTCATAGCCTCTGGAAGATAAGCACTGACGTCTCTGTACCGATCCTCCAGACTCTACTAAGCTTGCTCGTGAATCGTGAGACCTACGCAACCTAGTGCTCTGATACCAACTGTCACGACCCAAAATTTCTCACCGACGGGACCGTGATGGCTCCTAACATTTCACTTTCTAGGCAAGCCAACGGTAGTGAATCATTAAACCAATTCCATTTTCCCATTCAGTAATTAACAATAATTAACTAAGATGAAATATATTAAGTACGGAATATCATAAAACTATATTAATTACTACCACCCATATCTGGAGTCACAATTCATGAGCATTCTAGAATTTGCTACAAGTAATAGTCTGAAAGAAATACAACTGTCTGAATAAAAGAAATAGTAGAACAAAAAAGATAGACGGGGACTTCAAGGTCTATGAACGCCGACAGATCTACCTTGAGTCTCCAGACAACGGACCAATAGTAAAATCTCGATCAACCCGAGCCGGTATCAAAGTCTGCACAGAAAGTGCAGAGTGCAGTATCAGTAAAACCGACCCCATGTACTGGTAAGTATCGAGCCTAACCTCGACAAAGTAGTGACGAGGCTAAGGCAAGGCACCTACAAATCAACATGTACAATTTAGCAGTGTATATACAAATAACAGAAATGAAGAACTAAACAGGAAATGTCGGGAGGGGAATACAAGATAAAGAACTACAACAGAATGATTACCAGAGTAGTCAAAATACCATGAATCAACAAGAATAGTGAATACAGTAAGGAAATAAATGCACGACATCGCCCTTCGTGCTTTTACTCTCAATCTTACCATAAAATTAATAGAAAAGGCACGGCATCACCCTTCGTGCATTAACTCTCATATCATGGCACGGCATCACCCTTCGTGCATTAACACTCACAATATGGCACAACATCACCCTTCGTGCATTAACACTCACAATAATGGAACGACATCACCCTTCGTGCATTAACACTCACAATATGGCACGGCATCACCCTTCGTGCATTAACACTCTCCCTTACCATAATGCAATGCATAAATAACAACAGGGAGATAGAATAACAAGTACAAACCTTACTTCAACATTTGGTTCCATAATATCAATCTTAACTTTGAAATAAAAACTCAATTATCACCAGAAGATCCGAAAACATGATAATAACGATAAATTGAACAATACTAGTATAACACGTATCAATTAGGTATAGGAATGAGACAATAAAAGAAAAACAGAGAAATATGGAAAATAGGTAAATTGGCGGCGCATAAGTACTCATCACCTCACATATACGCAGCTCACATGAATTTCACTTAGCAAGTAATCTAAGGTTCCTAATTCCCTCAAGTCAGGGTTAGACACAACACTTACCTCGCTCCGAAGGCCACTTAATTCTCAATCACAGCTTTTCCTCTGGAACTCACCTCCAAACCACTCGTATCTATTCAAAAATGACTCAATAATATCAAATACTGCTAAAGGAATCAATTATATTGCATAATTTAAATTTACCAAATTTTCCTCCAAAAAGTCAAAAAATTGACCACGGACCCACTTGGTCAAAATCCGAGGTTCGGACCAAAATCCATTTACCCATTCACCCCCGAGCCCGAATATATAATTAGTTTTGGAATCCGACCTCAAATTGAGGTCTAAATCCCCAAATTTCCGAAATTTTTAGGTTTTACCCTAACCCCTAATTCTACCATGAAAACTCTAGACTTTAGGTTTAAAATTCAAGAAATGTAATGGGTAATTGAAAGGAAATGGTTTAGAATCACTTACCAACACTTTGGGAAAGAAATGACTCTTGGAAAATCGCCTCACACCGTTTGGTTTTTGAGAAAAATGAATTTTTGGCTAAATCCCGTATTTGGATTCTATTAAGTGTTGGGCGACAGTGTTCATCGCGTTCGCGAGAGCACTGTCGCGTTCGTGAAGAGTATAGGCTGCCAAACCTTCACGTTTGCGAGACAGTGCTCGCGTTCACGTAGGCTACCCTTCCCTGGTCTTCGCGTTCGCGAGACAGTGTTCGCGTTCGCAATGAAGAAAAGGCTGACTCCCCTTCCCCGGTGCCTAACACTACGCATTCGCGAGGAGTTAGTTGCATTCGCGAAGGGTAACGCCCTCATCGCTTTGCGTTCATGACAAAGCCTTCGCGTTCGCGGAGAAGAAAACGTCAGCTGCCCAGTTTACTCTTCGCGTTCGCGAGAGTACCTTCGCGAACGCGAAGAAGGACATGCCAGAACACCTGCTATAGCAAAATACCAGATTTTCAAAGTCCAAAACATCTCGTGGTCTATCCGAAACTCACCCGAGCCCTCGGGTCTCCAAACCAAACATGCACATAAGTATAAAACATCATACGAACTTGCTCGTGCGATCAAATCCCCAAAATAACACCTAAAATTCTAAAATTAGCACAAAATCAAATGAAATTCTTAATAACACTTTAAAGTTCATATCTTCTCAACTGGACATCCGAATCACGTCAAATCAACTCTGTTTCTCACCAAATTTCACATACAAGTCTTAAATATCATAATGAACTTGTACCGGGCTCCGGAACCAGAATACGGACCCGGCACTAACAATGCCAAACATCAATCAATTCTTAAAAAATAATTAATTTTTAGACTTTTAATTTTCATCAAATATTCATAACTCGAACTAGGGACCTCCAAATTCGATTTCGGGCATACGCCCAGGTCCCATAATTTGATACGGACCCACCGAGACTGTCAAAATACTAATCCGAGCCTGTTTACCAATAATATGACCGAAGTCAACTAAAATCAACTTTTAAGGCATAAATTCTTATTTTTATCAATTTTCAACATAAAAACTTTCCGAAAACATGCCCGGACTGCGCACGTAAATTGAGGAGGGTAAAAATGAGATTTTTAAAGCTTAAGAGCACAGTTTCGAGTTCTAAAACATAAGATGACCTTTTGGGTCATCACATGATCGAACAAGGGCGGCTTCACGCCTTTCATCCAATAGCTCCAGGCTCGTATTCATGGCCTCGTCATTCGATTCCTTTATTGCATATCGAAATCTGATACTTGGTTCCCCAACTTCATTCGATATTAGAGCTTCGGCACCATAAACCAATGAGAATGGAGTAGCCCCGGTACTGGACTTCGCAATCGTGCGGTATGCCCAAAATACTTAAGGCAGGATCTCCTTCCATTTCCCTTTAGCGTCGGTTAACCTTTTCTTTAGGTTTTGGATTATAGTTTTGTTGGTCGATTTGGCTTGCCCATTCCCTCTAGGATGATAAGGTGTTGATAAGACCCTTTTGATCTTATGCTCTTCAAGAAACTTGTCCACTTTCCTGCCGATAAACTGTTTTCCGTTGTCACACACAATTTCGGATGGCATCCCGAACCTACATATGATGTGGTCCCAAATGAAGTCGATGAATTCCTTTTCCCTAACCTTTTCATATGCCTGCATTTCAACCTACTTAGAAAAATAGTCAGTCATAAATAAAATAAATTGAGCCTTACATGGTGCCCATGGAAGAGGGTCAACGATGTTCATTCCCCACTTCATGAATAGCTACGGAGACAAAACTGAATGTAGTAGCTCCCCCAGTTGATGAATCAACAGAGCGTATCTTTGACAACCATTACATTTGCGGACGAATTCCTTTGGATCTTTTTCCATATCGATCCAATAATATCCAACCCTGATTATTTTGTGAACTAATGATTCGGCACCCGAATGATTTCCACCGGTACCCTAGTGGATTTCCCTCAGAATGTACTCAGTATCCCCCGGCCCTAGACATATTACAAGTGGGCCATTGAATGATCTTTTGAATAGGGTTCCGTCTTTGGATAAGATAAATCGGGCTGCTTTTGTATGCAGGGCCCTTGATTCTTTAGGGTCCGAGGGAAGCTTTCCGGCCATGAGATATTCCATGTACTTATTCCTCCAGTCCCAAGTTAGGCTCGTCGAGTTGATTTCGGCATGTCCTTCTTCCTCCACCGATCTCACAAGTTGTATGTCCTCTCCTGATTTAAACTCGTCATCTTTGACCGACAATCCAAAGTTAGTGAGGGCATCGACTTTGCTGTTTTGATCCGGAGGTACATGTTGAAAAGTCAATTTTTTGAACCGATGTAATGTCACATATAACTTGTCCAAGTCTCTCTACATTCGTTCTTCCCATACCTCGAATGTTCCATTAACTTGGTTTACAACAAGGAGGGATTCGCACTTGGCTTCGATCACCTATGCCCCAAAACCTTTGGCTAATTCAAGGCCTGCAAGCATGGCCTCATATTAGACCTCATTGTTAGTCAATTTCATAGTCCTAATAGATTATCTAACAGTATTACCCGTCGGTGGCTTCAGTACAATACCAAGTACGGACACTTTCGCGTTCGAGGCCCCATCTGTAAAGAGGGTCCAATGCTCGAAGAAGTTCCCGAGTTTACCAGCAACTCTTTTTTGACCTCAGGTATTAGGGTCGGCATGAAGTCGGCCACGAAGTTTGCCAAAATTTTGGACTTAATGGTGGTTCGAGGTCGGTACTCAATATCATACCCACTTATTTCCACGGCCTATTTGGCCAATCGGCCCGAGAGTTCGAGCTTATGCATGATATTCCTCAACTGGTAAGTAGTAACAACACATATGGGGTGATATTGGAAGTAGGGTTTCAGCTTCCTAGAGGCACTTAACAAAGCGAGCGCCCATATTTCTAGGTGAGGATACCTAGTTTTTGTCTCACCTAAGGTTCTGCTAACATAATAAATTATAAATTGCGTACCTTACTCTTCCCGAACCAAGACTCCACTTACTACTACCTCCGAGACTGCTAAGTGCAAATATAATGGTTCATCTGTCTTTGGTGTGTGAAGCAGTGGTGGACCCGATAAGTATCTTTTGAGATCCTCCAGAGCTCGTTGACATTCCGGAGTCCATGAGAAGTTATTCTTCTTTTTTAGTAGTGCAAAATATCGGTGGTTCTTGTCGGACGACCTCGAAATAAATTTCCCTAGAGCGGTTATGCGCCCGGTTAACCTTTGTACGGCCTTTACGTTGTCCACGACCGTGATATTCTCTATGGCTTTGATCTTGTCGGGGTTGATCTCAATCCCTCGGTTGGATACCATGAACCCGAGAAATTTACCCGATCCAACTCCGAACGCACATTTTTTCGGGTTCAACTTCATATTGGACTTCTTCAATATGCTGAAAGTTCCCTGCAAATGCTTTAAATGGTCCTCTTCTCGCAGGATTTAAACAACATATCATCAATGTAAATTTCCATTGATATTCCTATTTGTTCTTCGAACATCTGATTTACTAAGCGTTGGTATGTCGCACCGACATTTTTAATCCAAATAGCATTACATTATAATAGTATGTGTCATTTTTAGTGATGAAGGAGGTTTTTTCCAAATCACCCGAGTCCATCCGTATTTGGTTGTACCTGGAATAGGCATCGAGAATGCTGAGGATCTCGTGGTTGGTCATGGCATCGACCATACGGTCGATGTTGGGCAAGGGAAAAGAGTCTTTGGGGCATGCTTTATTTAAATTTTTGTAATCCATACACGTTCTTAGTTTATTCCCTTTTTTAGGGACTACCACTACGTTTGCTAACCAATCTGGGTATTTAACCTCTCGAATGGATCCTATTTTAAGGAGTTTAGATACCTCGTCTTTGATGAAAATATGTTTGACCTCAGACTGGGGTCTCATTTTCTGCTTGACCGGATTGATTTTTGGTTCCATGCTTAGTTTGTGGGTAGTTAACTCCGGGGGGATCCCTGACATATCAAGATGGGACCAGGCAAAACAATCTACATTAGCTATAAAAAATTGAATGAGTTTTTCCCCGACTCGAGAGTTAACCCCGTGCCCAGGTATACCTTCCGATCGGGAAAATTCTTGATCAATATAACCTGTTCCAATTCTTCGACCGTTGATTTCGTCACATCAGAGTCATCGGGGGATATGAAAGATCGGGGAACCCCATAATCATTGTCTTCATTAGTCTTCTGCATATCCAATCGGGTCGCGACCGGTATCGGTGATTACTATTTAGCCTATTGGCTCGTGTCCGAGCTTGGTTCCTTCGATGTTGCAAATATTTCTTTTGTGGCCAGTTATTCCCCCTAGACTGTCTTAATCCCCTCCCTGGGGTCGGGAACTTCAGTACTTGGTGAATAGATGGGGGCACTACCCTTATGTAATGGATACATGGCCTACCGAGGAGGGCGTTCTACCTCATATCCCCTTCAATAACATAACATTTTGCCTCTCGTATGACCCCGACGGTGCTGACCGGTAATGCTATCTATCCCTTGGTGGTTTCACATGCCATGTCGAACTGGTTTAGGATTCGTATTGCAGGCACAATTTTGTCTTTTAGGCTGAGCTGTTCTACGACCCTCGACCGAACTATGTTGGCCGAGCTACCTGGATCAATTAACACACGTTTAATTCTAGTTTTATTTACGTGTACAGATATTACCAGTGCATCATTGTGGGGTTGTATGATCCCTTTTGCATCCTCGTCGCTGAAGGATAAGACTTCTTCGGGTATGTAGTCTCGAATTCGTTTTTCCCTGGCGACGGAGATTCTGGTTCGTTTCAACATTGGATCTTGTGGGATATCGACCCCACCGATGATCATATTAATGATGTGTTGAGGTTCGATATCTTCTTGTTCCATGTGTCTATTAGAATCAATGTTCCTGAAATGATTCTTGGCCCGGACGCTTAAGAATTCTCGAAGGTACCCGTTGTTGAATAGTCGGGCTACTACTTCCCTCAGTTGCCGACAGTCTTCCATTCTATGACCGTGTGTTCCATGATATTTGCATACCTTGTTGGGATCTATTTGAGTTGGGTTGGATTGTAGAGGTCGTGGCCATTTAGTATCCTTGATTCGCCCGATGGCTAATACGATGGCGGCCGCATCGATACTGAAGTTGTACTCCATAACGACCCCACTTGTCGTTTTAACAGATAATGCCCCGTCCAATGACTTAAGTCCCGGGCAGCTTTGTAATATGTATTATGACTTGCGTGTGTGGTCGAGTTTGGTTTTCGGAAGATTCAGAATTAAATTGAAAGAACAGCTCTTATTTAGAAGCTAAAATGAAAAGAGTTGACTTGAGAGTTGACTTTTGAGCAAATGACTCCGAAATGGAATTTTGATGATGTCAATAGCTTTGTATGGTAATTTCGGACTTAGGATTACGCCCATATTTGAAATTCCATAGGACAATTCGACGCATTTTGGCGAAAGTTAGACAATAGAAATTTTTTGAAAAGTTCGACCGAAGGTTGAATTTTATATAACGAGGTCAGATTTTGATTTCAGAAATTGGAATATATCCATTACGTCATTTATGACTCACGTGCAAAATTTGAAGTCATTCCGGATTGATTTTGATACGTTTCGGTGCAAAATAAAGAAGTTGGAAGAGGCCCTGGAATTACCTTCGGGAAATCTAAGAGGACAGCTCGTCGAGCCTATGGTGGACGATTTGAAAACTCATAATTCGATTTGATGCGCGATTCATACTTTCGTTGTTGTTTGACGTGGTTTAAAGCCTCGACTAAGTTCGTATTATATTTTGGGATATGTTGGTATATTTGGTTAAAGCCCGAGAGTCTCGGGTGGATTTCAGAAGGTTAACGGAGTTGAATTTTGGATGAGATAGCTGCTGGAATTTGCTGTTGTTTCTGGGAAGCAGCTGGTTTCTTCGCTTCTGTGAAAGCTTCATCGCAGAAGCGACCTCGCAGAAGCGAGATGAAGCTCGCAGAAGCAAAATCTGGGCAGGCTGGACATTTTTCACAGAAGCGAGGATCTGTGCGCACCTGCGACAGTGCAGGTGCGGAAACAAGCATGCAGAAGCGGAAGAAGGCAGTTGGGCATGGCTTCGCAGAAGCAGTCATTTTGTCGCAGAAGCGACATTGCAGATGCGAAATTTCTTCAGCAGATGCAAGCTTCTGATGGGCAGTGTACTTTTGGTCTTCACAGCAGGGAAGTTTGGCTCACAAAAGTGAGCTCGCAGAAGCACAAAGTCAGTCCGCAGAAGCGAATACTGGACAAAAGCTTAAGGACCAAAAATGGTCATTTCGCCATTTTCATTTGAGATTTTGGAGCTCTGTTTTTGGGCGATTTTGGAGGATTTCTTCACGACTTTAACTTAGTTAAGTGTCCTCTATACGAAAGTGATTATATTGCATAAATCCATTGTTATATTCATCGTTTAATTCAGATTTAAATGGAAGAAATCTAGATTTTTGCAAAATCTTTCAAAAACAAAAATTTAAGATTTGGAGATCGAGTTGTTATCGGAATTTGATAAAATTGGTATGGTTGAACTCGTATCGGAATGGGTGTTCCTATTTCATGAATATTTTATCAGGTTCGGAGAGGCGGGTCCCACATTCACTTTTGGTTGACTTTTTGAATATGAAATTTTAAGTCAACGTTATATTATTCGAAATTATTTTCTATAAATTTAATGAAGTTATACAATTAATTTGGATATATTTGAGCTGTCTAGAGGTCAATTAAAGGAAAAAAACAATTTTGGAATATCGGCATAACTTCAAAAATGTAAGTATTTTGCCTAACCTTGTGTGGAAAAATTTTCCCTTAGGCATTGAGTCTTATGTGAAAATTGTGTGATTGAAAAACCATGTATGCGAGGTGATGAGTACGTACTTAGTTTATATGTGCAAATTATATCGGTTAAAATTCGTAGACACCCTTATGTATTAAATTAAAAAATTGTTGGAACTTATTAAATTCTTTATTGTTATGCCTCATTCATGGTTTGTCGAGATTGCTTCTATATGATAATTTGGTGTGGTTGCTACTTGGATTTTTATGTGAATTCTGTGCGTTTGTTGAGTTGATAATTCGTGGAAATAATTATATTATGGAGTTTTCCATCTACAAATAATTAATTAAATAAGTTTAAATCGAGGTATTAATATATATTTATCAAAAATTTGGATTAAAGAATGCATTGTCTTATGTTGAGTTAAGTTTCCATCCTTGTTGTCATTTTTTAGGTTTTATATACGTTGTGTGGAGCCTTGGGCTATTTGTTGTGAAGTTAATTGATTTTTGTTGTATCTTTGGAATTGCGTGTGGCCTATGCACAATTTGTAATAGGAATTGTTGTTTTGTGTTGTCGTGGTAATAGTCGTGCAAATTGTTGGGTGATTTGGGTTGTTGTTATGCGATGTATAAGGTGGCATTACACTGTTTATATTATGCGGGCATAAGGGTGGCATTTCACTATGGTTATGTGTGTTGGAATATTGTCAGGGCGGAGTGACAAGGGTGGCTATTATACGGAGCGATAAGGGAGTCTAATATAGGAGTAATAAGGGTGGCTATTGTCAGGGATGATATGTGATGATGTGGGTTATTGTGTTGGTAATTTTTAAGTGATGATGTGGGGATATTATGTTGGTGATTTTTATTTGATGTTATGATTTCTTCTATATCTTGTGCAACTTGTTTTGTTAATTCAACAAATTTGATAATGGTCTGATTCATGTTAATATTATGAGCATGTGGCTATTGTCGGGCAGTTTATATTATTGGCACGTGAACTGTCCGTGCAGATGTGATATAAAATATGGGCACGAGGTGCCGGGGAAAATATGATCATTTTATTATTGGTACGTGAGTTGTCCGTGCGGTTATGATAGAAATATGGGTATGAGGTGCCGTGAAAATATGAAAGTGGGTTGAGACCCGTGTTATGAAAAATATGAAAGTGGGCTGAGACCCGTATTTTATGATTATGAAATGAGGTGTCACAAGGCGACTTTTATTTGAGAGAATTATATTTAAGATATTTATTTGAAAGAATTATATTCGAAGGATATTCATTTGAAAGAATTATATTTGAAAGATATTTATCTGAAGGAAGTATATTCGAATTTTATTTATTGGAAAGGATTATATTCTAAAGATTATTATTTGAAAAACTTATAGGTGAAAGATTTATATTTGAAGGACTTGATTAATTGGTTGTACTTGTATTCATTATTTGTTGAGCAATATTTATAGTGTTCTTATTGCCCCGCTGTTTATAACACTGGTTGGTCAATGTTGCTATCATTACTATTTGTTTCCTATTATTTTTGTATGCTATATTGCACAGGTTATTAGACTAGCGAGTGTCTTGACTGGACCTCGTCACTACTCCACCGAGGTTAGTCTTGATACTTACTGGGTACCGACTGTGGTGTACACATACTACACTTCTGCACATTTTTGTGTAGAGCCAGGTATCAGAGATATCAGACTCGGGAGAGTTAGACTAGGATCGCAAGGATTCACGGTAGAGCTTCTTGGTCCGCGCAGTCCCTTGGAGTTTTTTCATTTTTATTGTACTGTTAATCATTATTCAAACATTATTGAGTATTCGATCCTTGAGATCATTTCATGTATTCAGTATTTCCAGTCTTGGGAGGTTGTTTGTAATTATTTTCGTTGTTGGTTGCGACACTTGTATTAAATTATCTGTTAAACAAAATGATTTGAATTGTAATTATAATCGGCTTACATAGTCTTAGAGACTAAGTGTCATCACGACGCATGTGGTGAGATTTTGGGTCATGACAAGTTGGTATCACAGCTCTAGGTTCATAGGTTCTACGAGTCATGAACGAGTCTAGTCGAGTCTTGCGGATCGGTACAGAGACGTCTGTACTGATCTTCGAGAGAATACAGAACGGTTAGGAAATTTCCACTTCTTTCATTCCTGTCGTGCGAATTTGTTGATTGTGGAATTTGAGCCTTTGTATCTCTATTCTCTCACAGATAGTGAGGACATGTGCTACCGGGTCAGCTTAACAGGCACCCGCATATACTGCTAGGGCCGCAAGAGGCCGGGGCCGAGGTAGAGGCCGAGGAAGGGCATGTGCCGCGACTAGAGCACCTATCAGAGTAGCAGTTGAGGAGCCGCCAGTAGCTCCAGTTGGGGGACAGGTACCAAAAGCACCTGTTGCTACCCCGGGACTTCAGGAGACTTTAGCACAATTCTTGAATATGTTTGGTACATTAACTCAGACGAGATTGGTCTCTGTTGCACCAAATAATTCATAAATTGGGGGAGTAACTCAGACTCCTACCGCCCGTACTTCAGAGCAACGGGTTTACATTGGTCAGGTTCCGGGTGTAGTACCGATACAACCCATTATTCTGGTTCATCCAGAGGTCAGGCCAGAGGTATCATAACAAAAGAGACTTGAGAGGTTTAAGAGGTATAGTCCACCTACTTTCAGTGGCACATCTACAGAGGATGCCCAGGGATTTCTAGAAAAGTGTCACTGTATTCTCCGCACCATGGGTATTGTGGAAGTGAGCGGAGTTGCCTTTACTACATTTCAGTTGTCAGACACATCATATCAGTGGTGGAAAATCTATGAAGAAGGTAGACCAGCCGATGCAATACCACCTACTTGGGCTCAGTTTTCAGAGATATTTTTGAAAGAATTTGTTCCATAGACCCTCCGAGATGCGTGGCGCATAGAGTTTGAACGGTTACGCCAGGGCACTATGACAGTGTCAGAATATGCCATCAGGTTCAGTGAGTTAGCCCGTCATGCATCTACTTTGGTTCCTACCGTCAGAGAGCGGGTCTGCAGATTCATTGAGGGGCTCAATTATGATCTTAAAATATGCATGGCTCGAGAGTTGCATACTAATACTCCATTTCAGCAAGTAGTGGAGATTGTGAGGAGGATTAAGCGTGTTCTAGGTGAGGAAAGGGAGTCTAACGAGGCCAAAAGGTCTCGAAGCTCTAGAGGGGTTAGTGGATTTTACTCTTTAGCTATGACCCATTATGGCGGAGGCTCGAGCAGTCGGCCAGCTCAGTCCGCACATCAGATTACTCGGGGTGCTTGAGTAAGTTCTTATAGTGCACCACCGACACGAGATTCCTACAACGGTTATTCCAGTTATTCGACACAGACTCAGTATGAGCAAGCACCTCAACAGAGAGGTTGCTATGAGTGTGGTGATACTAGGAACATCACGAGAGATTGTCCCAGACTTGGAGAGGTTGATTTCATCAGGGCACTCAGGCTACATGCCCGATTTCAATTACTACTCCACCTACATATCCAGCTAGGGGTGGAGGACAGATGGTTAGAGGGCGCCCTAGAGGGGGAGGCCTGGAACGTTGATATACTTGTCATGGTATGGCTGAGACCGCTACACCAGATGGTGTCGTTACAGGTATGACCTTGATTTGTTATAAAGGAATAGTTTCTTAACTTAACTTGGTTCTGTATATCGAGTCGAGTCCTCCTATTATGCTCCGCTTATGGGTGAGCTTCATAATTTTGTGACCCACTTATATGTTTATCCCTATTGGGAGATTTGAAGATGTGAGCCCGTGTCTGTCATTTTTATTTCTGTGCACCATTTGAGGGTTATAAGTCCAAAAGTGACTTTCTATTACTCTCTACAGTGGGTTTTGATGTGATTTCGGAATAATTGAATTCAATTTTATGAATTATATGCCCTACCGGTATGGGGTTTCATTATATGTTGTGAAAATTGTTTACGGAACTTATTCAAAAGAAGAAAGAAAGGAAATGGAAAATTTCAATTGGCACAATGTGCAAATTACTTGTGATTAAGAGATGAGGACGAGATCCTCGCATTTTATATGATGTGAAATATTTAAATTGGGCTACAAGCCGTGGTGGAAGTTATATAAGTACGAGGTCCTTGTGGTGAAAAATTTATGAGTTTAAATTCTCCCTTTTGTGAAATTAAATTTGTACCATAGTAATAATAGGGGGTCAAGCCTGTTACGCTTATTTAATTAATTCTTGTATGTATTTTCTGTGCATATTTAGCCATATTCATGCTGTAATTATTAAGTTTTAGCATACGAGGCGAGTGCCCAGGTGACATTAAATATGACTCGTTAATTCAGAAAAATAATTATGAGGTCTTCATGCCTTGCGTGTTGCTGTTAGTATTGTGAAAATTTGATACGAGATTTTGGTTAATATGAGATTAATTGAGGATGCTGGAATTAATTATGAATAACTATTATGACCAGAGATGTGGTTATGGGCATACGTATAATATGTGTATAGGCACGAAATTGCTACGCTAAAGATTTCCAAAATTTGACTGCGGAGTTGACTTTATTGATTTCGGAATCGGATTGAGAATCCGAAAATTGGAATAGCTCTGTTATGTCATTTATGACTTGTGTGACATAAGTCCAAATCGTGGTGTGAATTGTAATTTCGATGCTTTTAGAGTTTATTTGAGATCCCAAGTAAGTCTGTATTATGTTTCAGGACTTGTTGGTATATTTTTATGGGGTCCCAAGTACCCCAAGTGTGATTCGGATTGAAATCGGAACATAATATTGGACTTAAGCAAAATCTGGAATTTTGCTACTTCTGGTGACTTCGCTTCTGTGAAGCCTTGGTTGCAGAAGCGGCTCCGTAGAAGCAAGAAATCCCTCGCAGAAGCGACCTGGGAAAGCTGGGCAAAAAGTCGCAGGTGCGGAACCTTGAACGCACCCGCGCGTCCGCAGAAGCGGAATCTACGATCACAGAAGCAGAAGGCAGCGCAGATGCACATTTGGCTCCGCAGAAGCCAGACCGCAGGCACAGTCAAGTCCACCGTAGAAGCAGAAATCCCTGGACAGTGTATAAATCGAAGAGTCTGAGATTTTTCTCATTTTTTGGCATTTCAAGCACGGATTTGGGCGATTCCAAAGGGGTTTTTCACGATTTTGACTTGGGTAAGTATTCTATATCCAAATGTGATTATATTTCATAAATCCGTGTCAATATTCATCATTTATTTCGGATTTAGATGGAAGAAATTAGAATTTTTGTAAAACTTTTCAAAAATAAAAATTAAGGATTTGAAGGTCCATTTGACATCAGAATTTGATAATTTTTATATGGTTGGACTCGTCTTGGAACATGTGCTCAGATTTTGTAAGTTTTTCCAAGATTCGAGAGGTGGCCCTCACTGTTGATTGTTTAGATGAATTTCGGATTTTAATCCGGAAAATTAGTAAATTCATATGGAATTATTTCCTACGATTTGTATCAAGTATATTGAATTACTTATGACTAGATTTTAGAATTGCAGACACGAATTTGTGAGGCAAAGGTTTATTGGAATCTTGAATTTGGTTGCAAAGCAAGGTACGTGTCATGGTTAATCTTGACTTGAGGGAGTATGATTTATTTGTCTATTTGCTACGTTATTTAATGTGCGAGTACAACGCATATGTGAGGTGACTAGTACTTATGCGTTGTGGTTGAGTCAAAGCATGTTGGAGGAATTTATTTCATTTTGAATAATTGCCTATTTAATTAAGATATTCCTGTTTAAGTTTATTATTGATTATTTGGTCGTTATTCATGAAATTGTTATTGATTTAATTATTGTTGAATATGGTGAAACAGAGTGTAAAAGCACAAAGGGTGATGCCGTGCCATTTTAATTATGTATACTATCATTGTCATGGTGAGAAAGAGTGTAAAAGCACGAAAGGTGTTGTCGTTTCACTTTTGAATGTAAAAGCACGAAGGGTGATGTTGTGCCATTTTCAGAGAGTGTAAAAGCACGAAGGGTGATGCCATGTCAAAAGAGAGTTAAAGCACGAAGGGTGATGCCGTGCCAATTATTATTATTTATTTATTAGTTTATGGGAGAAATGAGAGTAAAAGTACGAAGGGTGGTGCTGTGCCATTTTCATATTATCAGTTGCTCATTTTATTGTTGATGAATTAATTGGATGCTAAGTGATACTTCTCCTACTGAAAGTATTATATCATTCCCCTTCGCATGTCCCCTCCCAATTTATAAATTGTTATTTATTGTATTATTGTTGCTTCGTATCTGTATATACTTGTACAGGTTATTTATGTACGTGTCTTGTCATAGCCTCGTCATTACTTCGTCGAGGTTAGACTCGACACTTACAAAGTATATTGGGTCGGTTGTACTCATACTACACTCTGCACTTCTTGTGCAGATTTTGGAGTTAGTCTCAGTGGCGTACCATAGACGTGCTCGGATTTAGCTACTCAAAGGAGACTTGAGGTATAACTGCAAAACGTTCGCAGTTCTGAAGTCTCCTTCTATCTTATTTTAGTTGTGTATTATCTTTCAAATAGCTTGAAATTTATTCAGACCGTTATTTGTATTATTCTAGTAGCTCATGCACTTGTGACACTAGATTCAGGGATGTATTGTGATGATTCGGTAGTTATGGTCGTCCGCACTTTATTTCAGTAATGGACTTCTCTTTAATTAAATTTTCTTTAAAATGGTTAAGATTATTTTAACGTTGGCTTGCCTAGCAAGTGAAATATTAGGCGCCATCATGGTCCTGAAGGTGGGAATTTCGGGCTGTAACAACTATGTGGGTGCAGACTACGGAGGAGCTCCTTCAGACCAATCGTGATATAAAGCCGATATGGCCTGCTGTAGGCGGTCAGCCCCGATCCATATAATAATAAAGCCTAAAAGGCTTGCTGCAGGTGGGCAGCCCCGTTCCATATAATAGTAATATATATAAAGTTGATTTGGCATGTTGCGGCGTGCAGCCCCGATCCCATAAACATCCTCACAATGGAAGAACATGACTGAGTATGAAATGTACATTTTAAAATAATTACATTCAACAGCAACATGACCCTATGGGTCCCAAAGTATCGGCAAGTAGCCTAAACATGATCTTTAATACGAGCCTTAGCTTAATTTCACTAACACGTGGAGGATACGCGGATAATAACATAATTCATTAATTTTTACAACTCCATAGAATTTATTTAAGTCACAATTTCTAAGGTGCACGCCCACACGCCCGTCACCTAGCACGTGCGTCACCTTCATACAATTCACATAATACGTAATTCAGGTATTCATACCCTAAGAACCAAGTTTTGAAGTGTTACTTATCTCAAACCATGTAATTCTTTGCTGCGCTATACCCTTTCCTCGTGAATCGATCTCTGAACGCCTTGAATCTAATCACAATTAATTCGATTGAGTCAATACAAATCAATGGGATTAATTCAATATGAAAATACTAATTTTCCAACAAAATCCAAAATTTAACTCAAAACTCGCATATGGGGCCCATGTCTCGGAACCCGAAAAAAGTTATAAAATATGAACGCCCATTCAACCAGGAGTCTAACCATACAAATTTTATCAAATTCCGACATCAACTCGACCTTCAAATCTTCAAATTAAACCGAGAGTTTCTAAATATTCAAACTTAAATCACTAATTAAATGTTAAAAACAACCATGGATTCAGGTACTTTGACCAATATTGAATTAAGAACACTTACCCCATGGTTTTCCTTGAAAATCTCCCAAAAATCACCTCTTCCCGAGATCTAATTCGTCAAAATGGAAAATGGGACGAAGTCCCATTTTCAGAACTTAAAGTTTTTGTCCAGGCATTTCTTCTTCGCGAATGCGACAGCTCCCTCGCATTCGCAAAGCACATTTTTTGTGTTGCCCGGATTTCCTCCTTCGCGAACACGAGCCCGGCCTCGCGAACGCAAAGACCAATTTCCCCCAGGCCAGATTTCCCTTTTGCGAATGCGAGGCCTCAATCGCAAATGCGTAGCTTTGCCCCCCGACCATTTGCGAACGCGTGCCCCCGATCGCAAACGTGTATCACAAAACGGGTCAGTCCGAATTTCCTCTTCGTGAACACGAGACTCACCTCACGAACGCAATGAAGGAAACCAGATACAGGCATCAGAAAATTCCAGCAGCTATTTAACTCCAAATTTTGATCCGTCCAACAAGTCCTAAATCATCATACGAACTTAGTCTAAATTTCAAATCACAACAAAACAACGCTAAAATCACAAATCATACCCCAATTCAAGCTTAATGAAACTTAAGAACTTTTAACTTCTACATTCAACGCCGAAAGTTATCAAATCAAGTCCGATTGACCTCAAATTTTGCACACAAGACATAAATGACATAACAGACCTATTTCAATTTTTAGAATCACATTTCGGCCCCGATATCAAAAAGTCAACTCCCCCGTCAAACTTCCAAACTTAGATTTCTATTTTCGCCATTTCAAGCCTAATTTTAGCTACGGGCTTCCAAATAATTTTTCAGACACGCTCCTAAGTCCAAAATTACCATACGGAACTATTGGAATCATCAAAACTCTATTTCAGGGTCGTTTACACATAAGTCGACATCCGATCACTATTTTAACTTAAGCTTTAAACCTTGGAACTAAGTGTTCCAATTCATTCCAAAACCTCACCGGACCCGATCCAATCACCTTGGCAAGTCACATAACAATTATAAAGCATAAATTGAGCAGTAAATGGGGGAACGGGGTTGTAATACTTAAAACAACTGGTCAAGTCGTTACATTCTCCACAACTTAAACATACGTTCGTCCTCGAACGTGCCAAGAATTGTTTCCAAGCCATCACATCACTATTCCATCTTACCACGCACATACCCGAGGGTGATCCCTTGTCACCCTATTCCATATAGGTCTAACAACACAACATAAATGAAGATCATTAATTTAACCTTGGCCCGTAATCCTTGGAATTCAATTTCCAACATTCAGAATTTCTTTTCAAGACCCGAATCTCACATCTACGCACTGTATAAGTCCGAACAAACTGTATCAATCCATAGCCATAACTCAAGTTGTAATCACATGATATATCACACAACTCACATACTCGCATCACCATTTTCGATTTCTGTAACTACTCCAAACCAACCAAGTACTATATTCAACCCCACATTCCACAAAACCTCGTTCCAAAACTTTCGTACACTGCTGATAATAAAAGGAACACGCGGAATCTCATAACCCCTTATCAGATCAACAAATCATGGAGCTCTCTCGCCCCAACCAGAACCATAATCACTTTCTAAGACGACTTTCAATGTGTTCCTCCCAAATATACCATAATCAAACCTGATAGTACCCATTCTAGGTCCAATGACCATATATTATTAAACACAACTATCCCACAGACATGCCACACCAATCAAATTCAAGCCGCAAACTGCGCAATCCATTTACCAAAAAATGGGAAAATGTTTCAAAGAAGAGAACTGTTTCGCAAGTTCAACAAGCACTACTACAATCGAAATGCTATGAACTCATCATACTTTATAAAACAATGACACACGAATCTAATAACGGTAACCAGCTCTCCTAGAGCTCACATTAAGATCAACCCGCACGGACAACTCATGTGTTATCATATCAATATTTGGACCTGCACGGATAACTCACATGCTAATAATATCAATATATGGATCCGTATGGACAACTCACGTGCCAATAACATAATTCGCGTGGCATGGTCACAAGCCTCTAGTCCAAGCATATCATACAGGAGAAATCAAATAAGTACACATGTATATGATAATTGAAATAAAATTCACATGCTCCTGGACTGGTATAAATAACACGCAATAGAGTAGGAACGTGCAAAGTGCGCTATCACAACTCAAATCGGCAAGTTAACATAGAAATAGTAACTACCCAATTTATTCAGGGAAGTAGCTTCTTTGTAACCTCAAGTATAGCCCAAATAGTTCTCAACAAAGGTATGACTACAAGAAACGCTATAACTTTACACTTAACAGTCAACTCTAGGCATATCATAGCCTAAGCATTCTTCCGAGTATGAATACTTGCTCTGATGCCCGCACATGGGCTCAAACCTCACATATATGTGCACTCATAGCACATAGATATCACAAATAATTAGCGCAACTAGTGCCTCCACTGAGTTTAAATAAAACACTCACCTCAAACAAGCTGCAACCCTGAAACAATATGCTTCGGAGAAGTCCGAGTCTCCAAATTCATAGAACACACGAACCACCGTAACTGATCCCAACTCCAACACTCGAATGACTAACACATCTATCATGCAAGATCATCACACGAGGAATACTTTCATAATTATTCCATGCCACATATCAATAATTTGAATATCAGCAGTCTATCAACCAGGTGAGTACCGCAATACCAATGAACATTCGTAAATCAAAACACAATGCGCCTTTTGAAATATGCACCCTTCTCAGGGATTACCGAGCATTTATAACATTCATCTAAATATATAACATTGACCATTCTGTCCAAAATTCGTGAGTTTCCCTTCAAGAATGAACTGCCACCTTGTACATGTAAATCTTAATCCCGCATAACACACCACATCTATCATGCCATTATGTGACAAGCATAAGAATCTCATTATCAACTTTGAGTCACCAGCAATTTACATACCTGGTTAGTTAAAAACCTTCCTCTTGCTCCCATATAGGAGGAAATCACAATATACAACATGTTCCTCACGCCGGTAGGACACATCCGGCTCATACCATGGTAGAAACCACCAAGGACACTTTGAAATTCATTTGCACACAACCAAGATATCAAACTGAATTCATCTAACTCGACCAAGTCACGCAGGTCACCAAATCCCAAAATATTACCACCAAAACATTTGTAAAGCCTCAATACATCATAGGTACCCAAATATCTTATCATACCATTACCAAACTAGTCCAACCTACTACCTAGTTATCCTATTTTCTTCGAGTTTCTTTTGAATTACCCTCAAGTTGACACTTCTCCTTGTCAAAACTCCACGATCCTTACTCAAAGCTCACTACAAGACATCCTAGCATACAACTACACTACCCTAAGGCCCATAAGCCATTGTATTCTTCTTAAGCACCACAAAGTACCACCACAACTGAGACACCCACTCTGAAGGACCTTATGTGAATATAAAATTGTTTTTCTTTCCTTTCATATTCTAAAATGTAGAATCCATAGTCATACAGAATTACTGCAAGTCCCTGCACCATTAAATGTAAATACTAGATTCTGATGATATACAAATTTCGAAAAAAATTCAATTGACACATATACATTTTGAATCCATTAGAATCCTTTCGAAAGTCACCCACTATGCTCGAATCTAAATTGCACCGCCCAAACAGGCCAAAAGACACAAGCCTCATTAACACAACATCCCCCAAAGAAGTAATCCTGGCTTAAGACCACCAATCAAATTCATACTCCGTGCGTACTACATCCTTCAAAATAACAATTTAATCATTTCACGATTTTTCATATTTTCATAAAGTACAATATAACCCGCATTCAAGAAATTTTCTTACTCGAGTCATCCCCGATCTCAACCTCTGCAAGTCATAACTAATCAACAAGTATGCCTCAGACCAAAACCAATATCGCACATAATCGTGCAATCAAATCGTAGATAGCAGACTCCCTTACTTGGCTCAACGCCATATAGCAAAACATTTGATAACTCACCATACCCATACTCTACTATTGTCATAATCCCGCAGTCAATTCCACAAAAATTCTTCACAAGCTCAGGTAACACAAACCATAAAATACCTTAAATCATCTATTAAGCTCGCCTTCATCCCCGTTACGGTCAAGTCAACTAATCCAAACTCAAATCTCAACACATATACCCCGCTGGGAGAAAAGAAACCATCCACTCAACATTATAAGGAACATATATTCATATATTACTTCGCGAGAGATAACCACCTTCTTAGCCACAAATTGGCATCTTGCTATACCCTTCTGCAGCCACAATTACTATGGAATCACTTAATATTTATGAGTTTGAACTCATCAACACGACATGAAAATTTACTTCGCTCTATAATTAAATAGCATGATAGATCCCTCAACGCACTCACAACTCAAGAATGTACGTCACATTTAAACAGGAATCAAGTACCCAATAGCAAACTCTTGAGTCATAAGTAAACTTTATTCATCTTATTCAACCCACCTGAACACATCCCGCATTCACATAATACTCATCATCTAGTCATTCAACCGCCCATCGAGCCACAAATTCCACTCATAAGGATACTACTGACGTATAAGTCCAAGTGCACAAGTTCTCACATCCGAAACTACTAAGCTTAAGTTGCGGTCTAACCCTGGCCTCAACTCCTCCAGACTGGCCCATCACCAAAACACAAAATACTCATCTTGAACCCCGTTCATAGAATCTCAATAGGCATAGTTAGTGCCTAAGCTAGTCCTGTCGGCTCAGCTATGTTTGGAATCTGCTCCTGAGCTGGAGAAGCTGGTGGTGCTGCTCCAACTATTGTACGAATTACACCTCGACCTCTACCACGACCCCGACCTCTCGCGACCCTAACTGGTGGCTGACCATCTGATCCGGTAGTATGTGTCCTCACCATCTTGAGAGAATAGAATTGCAGAAAATTTAGTTTTCGGAACCAACAAATTCGCCCGATAGAATAGAAGGACGTGAAATTTTCCTAAGGGTTCGGCATCCTCTCGAAGATAAGTACAGACGTCTCCGTACCTATCCGCAAGACTCTACTAAACCTGCTCATAACTCGTGAGACCTATGTAACCTAGGCTCTAATACCAACTTGTCACGACCCAAAATCTCACCTGCCGTGATGGCGCCTATCTCAAAACTAGGCAAGCCGACAATCTCAACAAACCGCAATTTCTTTTAAGGTTGAAAACATAATATTTGATTTCAAAAAAAACTCACAGTTACAGATACAAAACACTCCCAAAACCCTGTGTCACTGAGTACATGAGCATCTAAATGAATACAAAGTCTTACTGATAAAAACACTGTCCGAAAGTATAGAATAGTACAATAACTAAAAGAAAGCGAGTCCAGGTCAGCAGACGCCGGGCAGCTACCTTTATAGTCTCCAATTGATAGCACTCTGAAATCTAATAGTCGTCGTGTCGGAAAGCACCTGGATCTGCACACGAGGTGCAGAGTATAGTATGAGTACAACCAACTCAATAAGTAACAAGACTAACCTATGGGATGAAGCTAGTGACAAGTTCTGCAGGAACAGTCCTGTGTATAAATAACAGTACAAAAATGTAGGCACGCTTTCAAGTTCAATAGTTAAACTCAATACGAGTAAAATAGATCAATCCTGCATGATATGAGGAATATGATATCTCACTGGAAAAACCTCATGTACTACTGGTCACTAATCATTCGGTCACTCGGTACTGTTTAAAGCCAATCCAGCCCAGGCATATTTCACCCCATATATATATACACATCGATTGACAGTCAGTCACTCAGTGCCGTATAAGGCCAATCTAGCCTTGGGGTAATTTATCCCCAAATGTAAATGATTCGGACAAGATCCATGTCCAGGGAAATTCATCACAATATAAATAAGTAAGGCAAGTCCATGCCCTAGCAAGTCCATCCCGAATATATAATCATCTACGCTCACTGTGGAGGGTGCAGACTCCAGAGGGGCTCCTTCTGTCCAGGCATGATATAAAGCCGATATGGCCTGCTGCAGGCGGGCAACCCCGATCCATATAATAATAAAACCTAAAAGGCCTGCTGCAGGTGGGCAGCCTCGTTCCACACATATAATAATAAAATATATAAAGCCGATATGGCATGCTGCAGGCCGGCAACCCCGATCTCATAAATATCCTCACAATGGATGAACATGACTGAGTATGAAATGTACATTTTAAAATAATTAAATTCAACAGCAACACGACCCTATGGGTCCCAAAGTATCGACACGTAGCCTAAACATGATCTTTAATATGAGCCACAGCTCAATTTCTCTAACACGTGGAGGATACGCGGATAATAACATGACTCATTAATTTTTACAACTCCACACAATTTATTTAAGTCACAATTTCGGTCCCTCATGAATCAGTCTCCGAACGCCTTGAATCTAGTCAAAATTAATTCGATTCAGTCAATACAAATCATTGGGATTAATTCCATATGAAAAATACTAATTTTTTAATAAAATCCGAAATTTAACTCAAAAATTGCCTGTGGGGCCCATGTCTCGGAACACGACAAAAGTTATAAAATATGAACGCCCATTCAACCACGAGTCCAACCATATAAATTTTACCAAATTCCGACATAAACCCGACCCTCAAATCTTCAAATTAAACCAAGAGGGTTTTCTAAACTTTCCAACTTAAATCACTAATTAAATGTTAAAAATAGCCATGGATTCGGGTAATTTGACCAATATTGAGTTAAGAAAACTTACCCCATTGTTTTCCTTAAAAATCTCTCGAAAATCGCCTCTCCCCGAGCTCTAATTCAAAAATGAAAAATGTGACAAAGTCCCATTTTCAAAACTTATTCTGTCCAGGCATTTCTTCTTCGCGAACGCGACAACTCCCTCGTGTTCGCGAAGCACATTTTTTTTTGCTGCCCGGATTTCCTCCTTCGCGAATGCAAGCCCGGCCTCACGAACGCGAAGACCAATTTCCTCCAGGCCGGCTTTCCTTTTCACGAACATATAGCTTTGCCCCTCGACCCTTCGCGAACGCGAGACTCCCCTCGCGAACGCGATGAAGGAAACCAGATACATGCATCAAAAAATTTCAGCAGCTATTTAAGTCCAAATTTCGATCCGTTAACCATTCGAAACTCACCTGAGGCCCCCAGGGCCTCAACCAAATACACCAAAAAATCTTAAAACATCATACGAACTTAGTCAAAACTTCAAATCACATCAAAACTAAGGTTGTCCAATGGGACAGGCCGTCCCGATCCCGCCCCGTATCCCGGCCCGACCCAGTCCACTTAAATCTAAGCGAGATGGACCCATGTTAATCGGTACACGGGATGGGACGGGATGCCCATTTTGTCTCGTTTATCCCATTTCGTCCTGTCCTGTCCTGCGTGTTTTTTAACTATTTTATTTTTGAAATATAGTCGTTGGGTAACGGCCTCCATTGCAAATTTAGTCGTTCCCAAGGGCCATAAATGGCTATAAACGGCCATATTTGCCCCCTCGCCCCCTCCCCCCAAACTTTTAATATAACCCCTAAATCATGAAACTTTACAAAGACAATTTGGCAATGGTATATTTATTGAGGACGAAGAAAATTTGGAAGAAGAAAATGAGGAAGAAGAATTAGATGAAACACCCACTAGTCCTGCAACACATTCAAAGATTTCCGTATTATTCAGAGATTGGATTAATTCAGAAAGAAAAAATCTTAGTTTTGAAAAATTAACTACTAGGGAAGAAGAAGAAGAATACAATGAGATACTTAGCACTGGGAGCGATGCCGACATGGAACTCATGGAACATCAATCAACATTTCAAATTCCAGAACAATATCCAAGAAAAATTATAAATAAGTTACAACGAAACTATATAGGAGCTTACAAATATTAGTATGATAATTTTTAATTGGCTACTAAGAGGCCTAATTCAAACAGAACCCTTCCTAGAAGGTGGCTGCGTAGATTAGGTGCTCTTCAAAAGAATTATATTTGTATGTGAAATTTGAAAGTTCTATTAATAAAATAAAAGGCTTTAAATCTTGAATTTTTTATGAATTGTCTTACACTCTTACTTAGTTACTTAATGGCTTGAAATTATATTAAATAAATTATAACTCTATTATAATTACTAAAATATTTTATTACAAGTCTTTTATTTTAATATTTTATAATTCTTTACTTAGTTTCCTAATTTTCTTATAATTTATTAAGTTTTAAGTTTATTAAATAAGTCAAAAAACTAGCCGTTGCAGACTTTAAAAACTTAGTCATTGTCAAAAAAATTAGTCGTTGCTAAACTTAATGCTTAAGTAATTAAAGTTTTTTTTTAAAATGGCCCACTTAAGGCCCGCGAAACCGTCTCGTCTCGTCCCGTCCTGTTTGTTAATGGGATGGGATGATCCTACCGTTTCGTCCCGTTTATCCCGTCACGTAAAGGCCCGTTCCACTACCGTCCCGGCTAAATGGCGTCCCATCCCGTCCCGTTTATTTGGTCCCGTCCCGTTGGACAGCCTTAATCAAAACAACGCTAAAATTACAAATCATACCCCAATTCAAGCTTAATGAAACTTAAGAATTTAAACTTCTACATTCAACACCGAAACCTATCAAATCAAGTCTGATTGACCTCAAATTTTGCACACAAGTCATATATGATATAACAGACCTATTCCAATTTTCAGAATTGGATTCTGTCCCCGGTCAAACTTCCAAACTTAATTTTTTATTTTTTCTATTTCAAGCCTAATTTAGCTACGGGCTTCCAAATAATTTTTCGGACATACCCCTATGTTCAAAATCACCATACAGAGCTATTGGAATCATCAAAACTCTATTCCGGGGTCGTTTACACATAAGTCGACATCCGTTCACTATTTTAGCTTAAGTTTTATATCTTAGAACTAAGTGTTCCAATTTATTCCAAAACCTCACCGGACCCAAACCAATCACCCCGGCAAGTCACATAACAACTGTAAAGCATATATTGAGCAGTAAATGGGGGAACGAGGTTGTAATACTAAAAATGACCGGCCGGGTCATTAAAAATAAACCATATGTGGCGCATCCATATTAATCTATCACGACCCCAATTCACCCTCTGTAGGATGTCGTGATGGCACCTAGTTTCTAAGACTAGGTAAGCTTAACTAATTTGCAAAATAACATAATATAAAATTTGAAGCCCAATTCTCATCACATGAAATAAATATAAACTGCAAATCAATAATTACAACTCCCAATACCCGGTAGGAATAAGTCACAAGCTTCTAAAAGAAAATACTATGTGTCTTTATACATTAGAGTCTAAAGAGAATAAGGAAAACAACATAATAAGGATAGAGGGGGACTCCGAGGTCTGCGGACGCTGGCAGATATACCTTGAAGTCTCCACGTACAGTCTAGCTCACTGGTTTCTGGTCTGGTAGGAAGAACCTGGATCTGCAGAAAAAGATGTGTAGAGTGTAGTATGAGTACACCATAATGGTACCCAGCAAGTGCCAAGCCTAACCTCGGTAGAGTAGTGACAAGGACAGGTCAGGGCCCTACTGGTTTAAAAGAAAAGCAAGACAGAAGATATAATAATATTTTGAAATGATTGAGAATTTAAACAACGAGAAATTTCTGAAAATAACAGCACAGCAAATAGAGGTAAACAACAGGGGCGCTCCCGAGGTACCGCCTCGTAGTCCCAAATGTAAATATGCTAGACAGGGGGATCTCCCGAGGAACCACCTCATAGTCCCAAAGTAAATATGCAGTACATGGGGATATCTCGAGAAACCGCCTCGTAGTACCAAAGTAAATATGCAGTACAAGGGGATCTCCCGACGAACTGCCTCATAGTTCTAAGGTAAATATGCAGTACAGGGGATCTCCCTAGGAACCGCCTCATAGTCCCAAAGTAAATATGCAGTACAAGGAGATCTCCCGAGTAAATGCCTCATAGTCCCAAAGTAAATATGCAGTACAAGGGGATCTCCCGAAGAACTGCCTCGTAGTCCCAAAGTAAATATGCAGTACAAGGGATCTCCCGAGTAAACGCCTCGTAGTCCCAAAGTAAATATGCAGTACAAGGGATCTCTTGAGTAAACGCCTCGTAGTCCTAAAGTAAATATGCAGCATGTAACCAAACCGAAGGAACAACGAATTTACAGTAAGAAATCTTACAGTTAAAGATTAAATTCAAAACAAGGGAAGCAGGCAATTCAACTAAGCATGTTCCAGAAATTGCAAGTAAGAGTTAAGGCACGTAGATATGCGATACTAGGCTAATCGTGATCACTACATATGCTAGGCAACTCAGTTAAGGAATTTAAAAGAAGACAACTCAGAAAGAACCGGAATTTCCACATTAGCCCGTGTACGCACTCATCACCTCGCGTACATGGCGCTTACATATTACAAATTGCCACAATAGTACCAAATCCTAAGGGGATTTCCCCCACACAAAGTTAGACATGTCACTTACCTAAAATCTCGCTCAATCAGTCAAGTAGTATGCCTTTCCCTTGCTTTTCCGACTCTGAATGGTCCAATTCTAGCCAAAAGCAATTACGTAACATGAATACAACTACAAGAAACTAATTGAAATCATAAATCTACGACTTTAGCAAAGAATTGAAAAATCGCCCCAAAAGGTCTACCCAGGCCCATATCTCGGAATCGGGTAAAAGTTACAAAATATGAACACCCATTCGATATCGAGTTCACCCATACCAAAATTTTCAAATTCTAACACCAAGTCGCCACCCAAATCCCCAAATTTAACTCTCCAAATCCCTAGCCTCGAACACCCAAATTCCACCTTAAACACGCACAATCTAGATGGAAAAATCAATGGGGAAACAAAGTTATTGATCAAAAATGAGTACAAGAGACTTAACTTAAGAAATCCCTCAAAAATGCTCTCAAAATTGCTAAGACCCAATCTCAAAATGTTCAAAACTGATAAAAATCACAAACCCTTGATTTAATATAGTCTGCCTAGGCTTTTCGCTTCTACGGAAACTTAGCCGCATTTTCAGCGTTGCAGAAGCGACAACTTATCCGCTATTGCGGTTACCCTCGCACTAGCGGGTCCTCATCCGCTTCTACGAACTCCCAGCCGCTTCTCTGGTACCAGTTGCCTCGCCTATTTCCACTTCTACGGTTCAAGACCACTTCTGCGGGTGTGCATCTATGCATACACGTAAGCACTCGACGGTTCTGCGATCACTCTTCCGCAGGAGCGACTCCGCTTCTGCGGTCTTTACGTCGAATCTGCGACCACTGGCCAAGTCCCCCAGCCACACATCTGCGCCCATTTGCTCACTTCTGCGGGCTCGTGCCTGCAGTCAATCTTTTGCAAGTGCGATTACACCAGAGTTGGTGTCTTTAGCCATTCTTACAAGTCCAAATTCGATCTGTTAACCATCCGGAATCCACCCAAGGCCCCCTCCCCCCCCCCCCCGTACCTCAACCAAATTTACCAAAAATTCCTAAAACATTATACAGACTTAGTCGAGCCTTTAAATCACATAAAACAATGCTAAAAACGCAAATTGCGCATCGATTCAAGCCTAATGAACTTTAAAGCTTCAAACTTCTACATCCGACGCCGAAACCTATCAAATCAAGTCCGATTGACCTCAAATTTTACACACAAGTCATAATCGACATTGCGGACCTACTCCAACTTCCATAATCGAAATACGATACGATATCAAAAAGTTCATTCCGGTCAAACTTCCCAAAAATCATCCAATTTTCCAACTTTTGCCTGTTGACGCTAAAATGACCTACAGACCTCCAATTCAACGTCCAAACATGCTCCTAAGACCAAAATCACCCTACGGAGCTATTGGAATCGTCAAAACTCCATTTTGTGGTCATCTTTACACAGTTCAAACTACGGTTCATTCTTACGACTTAAACTTCCATTTTAGGGACTATGTGTCCCATTTCACTTTGAAAATAAAAACCAAACCTCCTGGAGAATCCTGTAACCATAGAATGAAATAGAGGGAGAAATAAATAGGGGTTCAGAACTAATACTCTCAAAATGACCGGTCGGGCCGTTACATCCTCCCCTTCTTAAAACATACGTTCGTCCTCGAAGGAGTATAGAGACATACCTGAAGTAGTGAAAAGATGAGGATAACGGTTGCGCAAACCATGCTCGGTCTCCCAAGTCGCCTCCTCGACCGGATGACCCCTCCACTGAACCTTCACTGAAGCGATGTTCTTTGACCTCAACTTTCGAACCTGCTTGTCCAAATGGCCACTAGCTCCTCAACATAAGATAGATCCTTCTTCAACTAGACTAAGTTGAAGTCTAACACATGAGACAGATCGACGTGCTACTTCAGGAGCATGGAAACATGGAACACTAGATGAACTGCAGAGAGACTAGGTGGTAGTGAAAGTCTACAAGCCACCTCTCCAACCCTCTCAAAAATCTAAAAAGGCCCAATATACCTAGGGCTAAACTTGCCCTTCTTCCAGAACCTCATAACACATTTCATGGGCGAAACCTAGAGCAATACCCGCTCCCCAACCATGAATGAAATGTCGCGAACCTTCCAATCCGCATGACTTTTCTTTTTGGACTAGGCTATACGAAGTCGATCTTGAATTAATTTAACCTTTTCCAAGGCATCCTGAACCAAGTATGTACCCAATAGCCTAGCCTCGCCCGGCTTCGAACCAACCCACTAGGGACCGGCACTGTCTACCATACAAAGCCTCATACGGTACCATCTGAATGCTCGACTGATAGCTGTTGTTGTAGTCAAACTCTACAAGTGGCAAGAATTGATCCCAAGCACCCCCAAAATCAATCACATATGCACAAAGCATATCCTCCAATATCTGAATAGTGCGCTCGGACTGTCCGTCCGTATGAGGGTGAAATGATGTACTCAACTCCACACGAGTACCCAACTCATGATGTATGACTCTCCAGAACTGTGATATAAACTGGGTACCCCGGTCAGAGATGATAGATACCGGTACGCCATGAAGCGTGACAATCTCAAGAATGTAAACCTGAGCCAACTACTCCGAAGAGTAAGTAGTAACTACAAGAATGAAATGAGGTGACTTTGTCAATCTATCCACAATCACCCAAACTGCATCGAACTTTATCTGAGTCTGTGGAAGCCCAACAACGAAATCTATAGTGATCTGCTCCCATTTCCACTCTGGAATCTCCAACTTCTGAAGCAATCCACCCGGTCGCTGATGCTCATACTTTACCTGCTTACAATTTAGGCAACGAGCTACATATTCAACTATGTCCTTCTTCATCCGCTTCCACCAATAGTATTGCCTCAAATCCTTATACATCTTCACGACCCTTGGATGAATGGAGTACCGCGAGCTGTGAACCTCATGGAGAATCAACTCACGCAAACCATCTACATTAGGCACACATAGCCCGCCCTGCATCCATAATATTTTGTCATCTCCAATAGTGACCTCCTTGGCACTACTGTGCTGAACCATGTCCTTAAGAACGAGAAGATGGGGGTCATTATACTGATGCTCTCTGATATGATCATAAAGAGAAGATTGAGAAATCACACAAGCTAAAACTTTGCTCGATTCGGAAACATCCAATCTGACAAACTGGTTGGCCAAGGCCTGAACATCTAAGGCTAAAGGCCTCTCTACTACTGGTAGATATACTAAACTGCCCAAACTCTCCGCCTTGTGACTCAAGGCATCAGCCACCATATTGGCCTTCTCGGGATGATAGAGAATGGTGATGTCATAATCTTTAAGCAACTCCAACCATCTATGCTGCCGCAAGTTAGGATCCTTCTGTTTAAACAGATGTTATAGACTTCGGTGATCGGTGAAAACCTCACAAGGGACACCATACAAGTAGTGCTACCATATCTTCAAGGCATGAACAATAGCTGCTAACTCAAGGTCGTGGACAGGATAATTCTTATCATGCACCTTCATCTGTCTAGACGCGTAGGCAAACACCCTACCGCCCTACATCAACACCACACCGTGACCAAAGCGTGACGAATCACAATACACCGTATAGGACCCTGATCCAGTAGGTAACGCTAACACTGGGTTGTAGTCAAAGTAGTCTTGAGCTTTTGAAAGCTCTCCTCACACTCCTCGGTCCACCTGAATGGAGCACCCTTCTGGGTCAATCTGGTCATGGGTGTTGCAATAGACGAGAAACCCTCCACAAATAGATGGTAGTAACCCGCCAAACCAAGAAAGCCCCGGATCTCCGTAGCTGAGGACGGTCTAGGCAAACTCTGTACTTTTTTAATCTTCTTCAGATCTACCTTGATCCCCTCACTCGATACTACATAACCCAAAAATGCCACTAACTCTAGCCAGAATTCACACTTTGAAAATTTTGCATACAACTTCTTTTCTCTCAAGATCTGAAGCACAGACCTCAGGTGCTGCTCATGATCCTCCCGACTTCGGGAGTATAGTAGAATGTTATCAATAAACACAATGACGTAAGAGCCAAGATATGGATGAAACACATTGTTCATCAAGTGCATGAATGTTGCTGGGGTGTTCGTCAGCCCAAAAGACATCACAAGAAACTCGTAATGACCATACCAAGTCCTGAAAGCAGTCTTCGGGATATCTGGCTCCCGAATCTTCAACTGATGATAGCCTGAACGCAAGTCGATCTTAGAGAACACTCTGGCACCTTGAAGCTTATCAAATAGGTCATTAATACGTGGAAATAGATACATGTTCTTCACTGTAACCTTGTTCAACTGGCAATAATCAATACACATTCGCATAGAATCATCCTTCTTCTTTACAAACAAGACCGGAGCACCCCAAGGCGATACACTAGGCCGAATGAAGCCCTTATCGAGCAACTCTTGTAAATGTTCCTTTAATTCTTTCAACTCTATTAGGGCCATACGATAAGGTGCAATAGAAATGGGCTGAGTGTCCGGTAACAAATCAATGCCAAAGTCAATATCTCTGTCTGGCAGCATGCCCGAAAGATCTATTGGAAATACATCTGCAAAATCCCTCACTACCGGAACTGACTCAACGGTAGGAGTATCAACACTAACATCTCTCACATAGTCTAGATACGTATCACATCCCTTCTCAATCATTCGTTGAGCCTTAAGAAATGAGACAACCCTGGTAGGAACATAATCTAAGGTACCTCTCTACTCTAGCCGCGGTAGACCTGGCATAGCTAATGTCACCGTCTTGGCGTGACAATCAAGGATAGCGTGATAGGGCGACAACCAGTCCATGCCCAAAATAACATCAAAATCCACCATACTGAGCAATAATAAATCAGCTTTGGTCTCAAAACCACCAAAAACAATCAAACACAACTGATACACATGGTCAACAATAATAGAATCACCCACAGGTGTAGACACAGAGACAGGTGAACTCAGAGAATCACAGGATACACCCAAATACGAAGCAAAATAAGATGACACATAGGAATAAGTGGAGCCTGGATCAAATAAGACTGATATATCTCTATGACAGACCGGAACGGTGCCTGTGATGACAGCATCAGATGCAACTACCTCAGTCCTAGCAGGAAGGGCATAATATCTGGCCTGGCCTCCCCCTCTAGGGCGACCTCTACCTACTCGACCTCCACCTCTAGCTGGCGGTGTAGGTGGGGTGGTAGTTGGTGCTATAACCATATAGCCTTAGGGCCTGGTGGAGCACGCGGTGCTTGAGAAATCTTTGGAGGTGCACCCCTACTGAATCTGGGGCAATCCCTCACCAAATAATGAGTGTTGCCACACTCAAAACAAGCTCTCAGAGAACATGGCTATTGCGATTGGCTCAGGCCTGATTGACTGGACTGACCATTAGAAGCACCCCGTATAGGAGGCACACTACACACTGGCGATGCATAATAAGGAGCCTGGGGCCTAGTAGTGGCTAGAGCACCGCTGGCAGCTGAAAGTACTGAATAAGCAGGGAGACCAATATAATCCCCTACCCTGACGAGTTCTCGAAGGGGCACGAGTACCACTGTAAGTGCCAGACTCTCGAGATCTCTTGGCCTCTCTCTCATCTCTATCCCGAGACAGCATACCCTCTAACCACCTATCAATCCCTACTACTTGCTGGTACACAATATACATCTCTAACTTTCGGGCCATGCTCAATCTGATACTGGGGTTGAGCCTCTCAATAAACTGACGAACCTGCTCTCGAACGGTAGCAACCAAGGTCGGTGCATGCCTAGCCAAATTACTGAATCGGACCGCATAGTCTGACACAATCATAGCACCCTAGCACAAATGCTCAAACTCTACGCGCCATGCATCTCTGAGACTCTGGGAACATACTCCCTCAAAAACATATCTGAGAAATGAGTCCAAGTGAGTGAATGTACCTCAGCTGGACTATCCAACTCGTATGCGCGCCACCACTGATAGGCCACTCCTCTAAGTTGGAACATAGTGAAAGAAACCCCACTAGTCTCCGCAACACCCATAGTACGAATGATATGGTGGCACTCCTCAAGAAAACTCTAGGAATCCTCTGAAACCAAGCCACTGAAATTAGGTGGGTGGTACTTCTTGTACCTCTCTAGTCTGAGCTGTTCCGCCTAAAAAATGGTTGCCCTAACCTCAGGTTGAACTAGAACTACTGGCTGCATCGGTATGATCTCTGGAACCTGGTCGACCTGGACCTGCTGCTCTGGGATACCGGCGATGGGAGTATGTGCTCCTCCCCCTGCCTGAGATGTGGCAGGGGCAAGCGGTATCAATCCTGCCTGAGGCAAGGTGCTGAACATGCTCAGAAACTGAGCTAGAGTCTCCTAGAGGGCTGGTGCAGTAACAGGCATCTCAGGTGCATGCCCTCCAACTGGAGCTACCAATGGATCCTCTTTAGCTACTCCTGCAGGTGATCTGGCTGCACCACGTGGACATCCTCAGCCTCTACCCTGTCCCCGGTCCCGGCCTCTCGCGTCTCTAGCAGGGGGCACAGGTGTCTGGTCATCTGATCCAACTGTACGTGTCTTCACCATCTGTGATAGAATAGAAATACATAAATTTAGAATCCAAGGTCAAAATCTCACACGATAAGGAATCAAAGAAGTGAAGCTTTTCCTAACAGTTCCATAGCCTCCCGAAGATAAGTACAAACGTCTCTGTACCGATCCACGAGACTCTACTAAACATACTTCTGATTCATAACACCTATGAACCCAGAGCTCTGATACCAACTTGTCACGACCCCAATTCACCCTCAGTAGGATGTCGTGATGGCACCTAGTAGCTAAGACTAGGTAAGCCTAACAAATTTGCGAAATAACATAATATAAAATTTGAAGCCCAATTCTCAACACATGAAATAAATACAAACTCCAAATCAATAATTACAACTCCCAAAACCCGGTAGGAATAAGTCACAAGCTTCTAAAAGAAAGTACTAAATGTCTCTATACATCAGAGTCTAAAGAGAATAAGGAAAACAATATAATAAGGATAGAGGGGGACATCGAGGTCTGCGGACGCTGGCAGATATACCTTGAAGTCTCCACGTACAGTCCAACTCACTGGTATTTAGTCTGGTAGGAAGAACCTGGATCTGCACAAAAAGATGTGCAGCGTGTAGTATGAGTACACCACAACTGTACCCAATAAGTGCCAAGCCAAACCTCAGTAGAGTAGTGACAAGGTCAGGTCAGGGACCTACTGGTTAAAAAGAAAAGCAATGCAGAAGATATAATAATATTTTGAAATGACTGAGAATTTAAACAACGAGTAATTTCAGAAAATAATAGCACATCAAATAGAGGTAAACAACATGGGCGCTCCCGAGGTACCGCCTCGTAGTCCCAAATATAAATATGCAAGACAGGGGGATCTCCCAAGGAACCGCCTCATAGTCCCAAAGTAAATATGCAGTACAGGGGGATCTCCCGAGGAACCGCCTCGTAGTCCCAAAGTAAATATGCAGTACAGGGGGGTCTACCGAGAAACCGCCTTATAGTCCCAAAGTAAATATGCAGTACAGGGGGATCTCCAGGAACCGTCTTGTAGTTCCAAAGTAAATATACAGTACAAGGGGGATCTCCCAAGGAACTGCTTCGTAGTCCTAAAGTAAATATGATGTACAAGGGGATCTCCGGAGTAAACGCCTCGTAGTCCCAAAGTAAATATACAGTACAAAGGGATCTCCTGAGGAACCCCCTCATAGTCCCAGTAAATATGCAGTACAACGGATAACCCGAGTAAACACCCTGTAGTCCCAAAGTAAATATGCAGAAGATAACTGAACCGAAGGAACAACGAATTTACAGCAAGAAATCTTACAGTTAAAGATTTAATTCAAAACAAGGGAACCAGGTAATTCAACTACGCATGTTCCACAAATTGCATGTAAGAGTTAAGGCATGTAGACATGCGATACTAGGCCAATCGTGATCACTACATATGCTAGGCAACTGAGTTAAGGAATTTGAAAGAAGACAACTCAGAAAGAACCGGAATTTCCACATTTGCATGTGTACGCACTCGTCACCTCGCGTACACGACGCTCACATATTACAAATTGCCACAAACAGTACCAAATCCTAAGGGGATTCCCCCCACACAAGGTTAGACAAATCACTTACATCATCAGTCAAGTAGTATGCCTTTCCCTCGATTTTCCGACTCTGAATGGTCCAAATCTAGCCAAAAGAAATTACATAACATGAATACAATTACAAGAAACTAATTGAAATCATAAATCTACGACTTTAGCAAATAATTGAAAAATCGCCCAAAAATGTCGACCCGGGCCCACGTCTCGAAATCGGGTAAAAGTCACAAAATACGAACACCCATTCGATATCAAGTTCACCCATACCAAAATTTCCAAAATCTGACACCAAGTCGCTACCAAAATCTCCAAATTTAACTCTCCAAATCCCTAGCCTCCAAGTCCCAAATTCCACCTTAAACACACACAATCTATGTGGGAAAATCAATGGGGAAACAAGGTTATTGATCAAAAATAAGTACAAGAGACTTACCTCAAGAAATCCCTCAAAAATGCTCTCAAAATCGCTAAGACCCGAGCTCAAAATGTTCAAAAGTGATAAAAATCACGAACCGTTGATTTAATATAGTCTACCCATGCTTTTCTCTTCTACGGAAACTTGGCCACATTCGCTGCATCGTAGAAGCGACAACTTATCCGCTTCTGCGTTTACCCCCGCACTTGCGGGTCCTCATCCGCTTCTGCGGACTCCCTGTCGCTTCTGCGGTACCAGCTGCCTTTCCCATTTCTGCTTATGCGGTTCAGGACCACTTCTGCGAGTGCACATCTATGCATACACGTCCACTTCTGCGGACATGCCTCCCAACCACTCGTCCGCTTCTGTGATCACTCTTCAGTACGAGTGACTCCGCTTCTGCGGTCTTCACGTCGCATCTGCACACAAGTCATAATTGACATTACGTACTTACTCCAACTTCTGGAATCGAAATCCGACCCCGATATCAAAAAGTCCACTCCCGGTCAAACTTCCCAAAAATCGTCCAATTTTCTAACTTTCGCCAATTGACGCTAAAATGACCTACGAACCTCTAATTCAACGTCCGAACATGCTCCTAAGACCAAAATTACCCTACGGAGCTATTGGAACCGTCAAAACTCCATTCTGAGGTCATTTTCATACAGTCCAACCTAGGTCAATATTTACGACTTAAACTTCCATTTTAGGGACTATGTGTCCCACTTCATTCCGAAAAGAAAAACCAAACCTCCCGGCGAGTCACGTAACCACAGAATGAAATAAAAGGAGCAATAAATAGGGGTTCAGAGCTAATATTCTCAAAACGACCGGTCGGGTCGTTACATAATCGGAGTTCCAAGGTAGATATTGGACAGGGTGAGAAAACGAGTATACTTATGGTATACTTTCTAGAATTAGTTAAATTCTAGTTTCTCGTATCTTGTTGCTCCAAACCTTACGGTATATTTCTTTTAGGATTAACAAAATGTTGATTTTGGTGCAATTTATTCACATTATATGCAAACACACAAAAAATCGATAACCTAACTTTATAGAAAAGATAAAGAGCAAACTTATTCGTACTACATAAGAGTAATATATAACGGTTATTTTGAATTATCTTACGTGTTTGTATTTCTGATGTTAGTTACTCCAGCATATATAATAAAAATAGCTTAGCTTTCGGAGAGCAAATATTAAAGCCTGAATAAAAAGAAATAAATTGAAATACTAAAATGCCCGTTTGGCCATAAAAAAAGATTTCTTTTTTTCCGAATTTGTTTTTACTTTTTTCGGAATTAGTGTTTGGCCATGAAAATTTCAAATTTCACTTGAAGTTAAATTTTAAATTTTTTTTAAAATTTGAAAAGCTCCAAAAGGTTGTTTTTCAAAAGTTTTACTTCAAAGCACTCACAAAAATTCAAAAACAACTCCAAATTGTATTCATGTCCAAACACAACTCTAATTTTCAAATATCATTTTCAATTTGAAAATTTTTATCTTTTTTATGGTATTTCACTATTCTTATGTCCAAACGCCCACTAAAAAAGATATACTACTGCTAATACAATAGCAGATTTCTGCATTGTCACGATAAAGTAATCAAAATTGCTATCTGTATATGGCATAACTTTTATCCAAAAAATTAAAGGTTACATTTTTTTCTTCTTTTTATCTCACTCTGCTCTGCAATGAAACTGTAGTATCAATTTTTATATTTTACATCTGCTCCATAAGTTTCTTTTCGAATAATGAGCCTAACCATTTTAATGTTTCTTAATGAATTTTCTAGTGATTATTTTTAATGCTAGTCACCATGTTGTCACGACTCAAAATCTAACCATGGTCGTGATGGCACCTATCGTGTTACAAGGCAATCCTACTTTCCAAAATATTTCTACTAAACCGATTATAAGAATTTTATAAAATATTTCAATATTTGAATTTTTTCATAAACTAAATCAACTCTAAATATAATTATAAAAAAATACGGAAACGAGCCACAAACATCGGGGTGTCACTAAGTCATGAGCGTCTAAATCTATGAACTAAGAAATGAAACTGTCTAACTGTCAATACAATCCAAAAAAAGAAATGATAAAAGGAGTAACAAGGTCCTGCAGACGCTAGCAGCTACCTTGCAATCTCCACAGATACACAGCCTGAACTCAACGATCGCCGTGCTCTAACTCACCTAAATCTGCACATAAAGTGCAGGATGTAGCATGAGTACAACCAACTCAGCAAGTAACAGAAATAACTAAGGAACTGAGCAATAGTGACAAGCTAAGTAAAACAGTCTAATTATTTATTTTCACAATTTAAAAATAAATAGAAATAAATAGGTAAATTCCATAACTCTGTAAATGCCACAAAGAAGTTTAATAGATAAATGCAGCAACAACACAAATAAATACAACCTCACAGCAGTGTCACTCCATCACTCATCACTCGCACTCAGCACTCAATACTCAAAACACTCAACACTCTGCGCTCACTGAGGGTGTGTACAGACTCCGGAGGGGCTCCCAAAGCCCAAGCGCTAAGTACGGACAACTCACGTGCCATCATATCAATACCTGAATCCGCACGGTCAACTCACGTGCTACGCGGACAACTCACGCGCTATGGTATCAATACCTGGACCCGCACGGTCAACTCACGTGTTACGCGGACAACTCACATGCTATGGTATTAATATCCTCACAACCAGTCCCTCGGCCTCACTCAATCAATATCAATACCTGGATCCGCACGGTCAACTCACGCGCTACGCGGACAACTCACGCGCTATGGTATCAATACCTGGATCCGCACGGTCAACTCACGTGCTACGCGGATAACTCACACGCTATGGTATTAATATTCTCACAACCAGGCTCTCAACCTTACTCAATCATGTATCTCACTAGCCTCATCATCACCAGCAAATAAGGGAACACAACTCACATCAAGTATCACCACATATTAGCAATTAATAGAGACTGATGTAAACATGTACAATAATTTATATGACTGAGTACAAATAATGTGAGCATGAATAAAGCCTAAGCATGATCTCTAAGATGAAGGCAAACAAGTTCAACAACAATTAAACACATAATCACAGATAATAATCATTAGGCCTCACAGCCTCACGGGACGGACCAAGTCTCAATCCCTCACGGTGCACATCCACACGCCCGTCACCTAGCGTGGGTATCACTTCCAAACAATCACGTGATGTCAAATCTCCGGGTTTATACCCTCAAAGCCAGAGTTAAAACTGTTACTTACCTCAACAAGATGAACCCAACATCGAGCAAGCTAATCAATACTCAGGAAATTTTCACTCCGTGTGTATCCACCTCTGAATGCCCTCTTGTCTTCTCAATTCAATGCCAACGATCCGAAACTGAAATTCACCCCTTAATGATAATACAACGATCTACTATACTAAGCAACTTCAATCTACAATATCAACATCTATTGGACCAATATTAGTAACAAATCCCATAGGTTCATTGTATTCATAAATTTCATCACCAAGATTACCATTCACCTTCTCTCTTATTTTCTCAAAAGTACTATTCATGCCATGAACTAGAGTTTTATAATCCAATATTTCAACCATTAAAACTTATAACAAATGCTTCAAATACTTCTAACTACTCATAATAAACGAGTTTGAAGCATTGAAATTACCTCTAGTAGATTAATCTTCACTACTAAAAATCTGCTAAAAACCGACCAACTATTTCCGACCAACGTTGGTCGGTCAAAAAAGCGACCAAAAACCGTCCAGGTTGGACGGAAACTGAGAAAAAAAATATTTATATTTCTTTTAAACTAAATACCGACCAACGTTGGTCGGTAAATTGGTCAACGAATTGACCAAGCTGGTCAGACAAGAAAATTTTGGATTACCGACCAACAATTTTTTTAATTTTAATAATTATTTTATTATTTAAAATATTTTATAATATTTAAGAATTTATATTTAAAATTACCGACCAACGTTGGTCGGTTAATGTAGGGGAAGCATTTACCGACCAACTTTGGTCGGTAATTATTATTTTCTGCAAAATAACCGACCAAAGTTGGTCGGTTATTACGTCAACATTGATCAAACTTTCGAATTACTTTTATATTTACTATCTAAATAATATAAATGTAATTCGTTAACACTTTTATAATACAAATAATTAATACACTAACATATACTATATATAACATGCTATTTGTAAATTGATTCATCGACTTATAACTTACTTAGATGCATCGATGAATATTAAAAATAAAACGTTTGACCTATATCGACTAATAGTAAAAATAAAACGTCTCGACTTATATCGATTAATCTAGCTATGTCATGCATTATTAGTGATGAATGAATGAAAAATAAAAGAATTAATACTAAACATCTATGACACACATACACACACACACACACACACACATATATATATATATATATATATATATATATGGATCACAAATTAAATAAACGAAAGAAGATATTAGTATTAAGTAAACGAGTTAAATTAATAGGTCAAACATGGTCAAACTTTAACAAGCTATATATATACACACTAACATATACTATAACAAGCTATATATATAGTTAAAGTATTACAGTGAAGTGTGTTTGTATGTGTGTGTATATATATACATACATACATACATACATATATATATATATATATAAGAACACGAAGCGCTAGGACCACATGGTCGGGTTCTTTTAGGGATAGACTTGGGAAGATACTAATTAGTATATATACTTTATCATCAAATATATCTATTTGTAAATTGATTCATCGACTTATAACTTACTTAGATGTATTGATGAATATTAATCGATTAATCATCAAAACGTCTCGACCTATATATCGATTAATCTATGTCATGCATTATTAGTGATGAACGAATGAAAAAAGAAGTTATTAGCATCAATTACAATATAGTGTATGCGTGTGCGTGAGAAATTACTCACATACTTAATTATAACTTAGAAAATTTACTTAGATAGATGCTATTATAATTTATTAAAATTAAATAGTTAATATAATTATTTATAAAGATTATGCTTATAGTTTATAATTATTTATAATAATTGCATAGTTAAATAAAATAAATGCTTGTAGTTTATAATATTTTTTTATAGTTTATAATATTTTAAGAAAAAAACACACAAAAAAAAAGAATTTAAATTTTTTTAAAAAAAAAACGACCAAAGTTGGTCGGTTTTTGGTCAAACGGTCAGCACTTAATGTACCGACCAAAATTACCGACCAACTTTGGTCGGTAATTCTAAAATCAGAGAAGTAAAAAACGGGGGAAACCCCCATTTCTCTGAAATTTTTTCCTCTTCACTCTAAACCTTCCCCTCTCTCCTTCTCCCAGCCCTCCCCCTCGCCGTCCAGCCCTCACCCTCGCCGTCGCTGCGCCGCTGCCACTGCCGCCCCTCTCCTTCTCCATCTCCTAAAAATTCTAGGTTTGAATTACAACCCATTTATTTATTATTTCTAGGTTTTGTTAATTAGTTATGAATTAGTTTCAATTGATTAGTGTTTCAATTATTTGAACATTGCATTTTATTGAGGATTAGGGTTTAGGTCTTGTTTTAATTAGTTTTATTAACTAATTAGTTTTGTTAATTAGTCAATTAGTTATGAATTAGTTTAGTTTAGGGTATGGGTTGAATTTCTTTAGTTTAGTTAGTTTATGTTTAAACTCGTAGGATATGAATTGAAATTTTAGTTTTTAGGATTTGTTCTTGTGAATTGAACTTTTAGGATATGAATTGAACTTTTAAGATATGAATTGGACCTTTTGGATATGAATTGAACTTTTAGGATATAAATTGGTGTAATTAGGAAAAAATAATTATCTTGAATTAACTAAAAAAGATATAATTAATTTATAATTGTAGAATAAATTAATTTGTTGTTGTGAATCGAACTTTTAGGGTATGTGTTGAATTTCTTTAGTTTAGTTAGTTTATGTTTAAACTCGTAGGATATGAATTGAAATTTTAGTTTTTAGGATTTGTTCTTGTGAATTGAACTTTTAGGATATGAATTGAACTTTTAAGATATGAATTGGACCTTTTGGATATGAATTGAACTTTTAGGATATAAATTGGTGTAATTAGGAAAAAATAATTATCTTGAATTAACTAAAAAAGATATAATTAATTTATAATTGTAGAATAAATTAATTTGTTGTTGTGAATCGAACTTTTAGGGTATGGGTTGAATTTCTTTAGTTTAGTTAGTTTATGTTTAAACTCGTAGGATATGAATTGAAATTTTAGTTTTTTGGATTTGTTCTTGTGAATTGAAATTTTAGGATATGAATTGAACTTTTAAGATATGAATTGGACCTTTTGGATATGAATTGAACTTTTAGGATATAAATTGGTGTAATTAGGAAAAAAATAATTATCTTGAATTAACTAAAAAAGATATAATTAATTTATAATTGTAGAATAAATTAATTTGTTGTTGTTTTATTTGTATAGATGGAACATCGTACTTGGATGTACAATAGAAATTATCCTAATCGGCGGGGATTGCGGGAGGATTTTGTAGAAGGGGTTGATGACTTTATTAGACATGCAATGTCACTTCCACCATACCAAAGTGAAGGAGTAATTAGGTGCCCTTGTGTCAGGTGCGATTGTATGAATTTTAAAAAATCGGAGGAAGTTAAGCTTCATCTTTATAGGAAGGGGTTTATAGAGAATTACTTTGTGTGGACTAATCATGGAGAGATCGATGGTAGCCGTGGGATATTTCATAATATGGTTGTTGGTGAAATTAGTAGGTCGGTGGAGAATACAAATCTTGATTCTAGAATTCAGGATATAGTTGCGGATGCTTTTGGGGGTGAGCCCAATGAAAATGTTGAATAAACTCCTAATGATGACGCAAAACGTTTTTATGAACAGTTAGAGGAAGCTAGTCGTCCACTACGTGAAGGAAGTCCGCACTCTGAGCTGTCTGTTGCAGTTAGATTACTAAGTATCAAATCTAATTGGAATATTTCTCAAGCAGCCATGTACTCTTTCATTGACCTTATGAGTGAACTAGTTGACCCTAATATCAACTTACCTGGTGATTTCTATAAGGCGAAGAGATTGGTTTCTAAGTTAGGACTTTGGTCAATGAGAATTGATTGTTGTGAAGATGGTTGCATGTTATATTATAAAGATGATGCAACTTTAGACAGTTGTAAATTTTGCGAAAAGCCTCATTTCAAGAGGCTTTCCAGCGGGAATATGGTCGTTGTCAAGGCGATGCATTATTTACCTCTTATACCTAGGTTAAAGAGGTTATATGCGTCGATGAGTTCTGCTCCTCATATGAGATGGCACTTTGAAAATAGAAGACCACCTGGTGTTATGTGTTATCCTTCAGATGGAGAAGCTTGGAAGCACTTTGATAGGACATATCCAGATTTTGCTAGTTAACCAAGGAACATTCGGTTAGGTCTGTGTGCCGATGGCTTCACGCCTTTTTCTATATCTGCGACACCATATTCATGTTGGCATGTCTTTCTTACACCTTATAATCTACCACCTGAGTTGTGTATGACTAGTCCATATATATTCTTAAATTGTATTATCCCCGGTCCACGTAATCCGAAAAGTTTGATTGATGTATATTTGCAACCTTTGATCGATGAGCTAAAACAATTGTGGTATGATGATGTTGAAACATATGACATATCAACCAAGCAGAATTTTAATATGCGTGCTAATTTAATATGGACTATTAATGATTTTTCTGCGTATGGAATGTTGTCTGGGTGGATGACTGCCGGGAAGCTAGCTTGTCCTTACTGCATGGAAAATAGTAAAGCGTTCACTTTGAAACATGGCCGAAAGCAATCATGGTTTGATTGTCACCGTCAATTCTTGCCTGATGATCATGAGTTTAGAAGGATGAAAAATGCATTCAAATAGAATAAAGTGGAATATGATTCTTCACCTCCGATACTTTCAGGTGAGGAAACTTGGGAGAGGGTCCAAAACTTCAGTAAAGTTACTGAGGCTCTACCTTATAGATTCCCCGGATATGGTGTTAATCATAATTGGACGAAATAGAGTATATTTTGGGAGTTGTCTTATTGGAAGGATAATCTTCTCCGACACAACCTTGATGTCATGCATATTGAGAAGAATTATTTTGATAATTTATTCAACACAGTGATGGATGTTAAAGGTAAGACAAAAGATAACCCGAAGGCTAGAATGGACTTACAAGAATATTGCAGGCAGCCTGAATTATACTTACAGACAGCAAACAATGGTAAGGTGTTCAAGCCCAAAGCAAGTTACACATTCACTTTGAAGGAAATACGACAAATTTGTGATTGGGTTACGAAATTAAAGATGCCTGAGGGTTATGCGTCGAATCTTGGAAAAAAAGTAGATATGGAGGTAGGGAAGTTGAGCCATTTGAAAAGTCATGACTGCCATGTTTTCATGGAGACCTTAGTGCCTATTGCATTTTGTGGTTTACCTGAAAGAATCTGGAAACCCATCACAGAGATTAGTTTGTTTTTCAAAGACTTGTGTTCTACCACATTAAGGGAAGAAAACCTACTTCGGATGGACCAGAACATCCGTGTAATTTCTAGTAAGATGGAAAAAATATTCCCATGTGGTTTCTTTGATGTGATGGAACACCTTCCAATATACCTTGTACACGAGGCACGACTTGGAGGGCCTGTTCAATGCAGATGGATGTATCCCTTTGAGAGGTAATATTATAAGTTTGATGTAATATTCTATTTTATTTTAATGTTCTTGGCTAACATGAGATTATGTAGGACAATTGGCAAATGCAAACAATTTGTTAAGCAGAGGAATAAGATTGAAGGATCTATATGCGAAGCCTATTTTGCAAAGGAAACTGCACATTTTTGTTCTTATTATTTTGAGATTAACGTGCCATGTTCTAGGAATAGGCCCAATAGGCACATGGTCGAATGTGTGAATGATCCATTATATCCACCAATGTCCATATTCAATCAACCAGGCCGATGTTCTAAGGATGTTACAAAGAGAAGTTTGAGTGATATGGAGTACAAGTCAGCTACAATTCATGTGTTGCTAAATTGTCCCGAAGTTGTACCCTTTCTTAAGTAAGTATTGATTTATTAGTTATCAAAATGTAAAATTTACTGTGACTACATATTGATGCAACTACTAAAAATATTTGATATGTCACAGTCACTTCGTGGGTCAATTTGGCTATGATGTTGTATATACGAGATTTGATACGTGGTTCAAACAGTTTGTAAGTGTGTGTATATATATATGTAGTGAATGTATAAAAATTGATTCATAAGTTGTAGTTTGTAAGTGTATATATATATATACATATGTAGTGAATGTATAAAAATTGATTCATAAGTTGTGCTAACTTATGAATTTTTTTAACTCTATGTAGGTAAATAATCCAAATAATGGTGTAAATCAATTTTTGAAAGATATATCTTGGGGACCTGGGCTTCAGGTCACAACAATGTCTAAGTACGTAGTGAATGGTTATAAGTTTCATACAGAGGATTGCTCTAAAAATAAAAATAGCAACAACAGCGGGGTGTGGGTTCAAGGTGGTGATGGCAACCAAGTTGGAGATATTGATTATTATGGTGTGGTCAAAGAAATATTACAACTAGAATATACAGGTTGGCCATATAAGAAATTGATACTCTTTAGATGCAAGTGGTTTGACCCAAATCCAACAAGAGGTACAAGAGTACACAACCAATACAACATAATTGAGGTTAATCATACGAGGGAGTATGATCGCTATGATCCTTTCATAATTGCACATAACGTTAGGCAAGTGTATTATGCTCCTTATCCATTGCGGTGGCATCTCCAGAGAATTTCTCTAGGAACCTTGTCATACGCTTTCTCTAGGTCAATAAACACCATGTGCAGATCCTTCTTCCTCTCTCTGTATAGTTCCACCAACCTTCTAACAAGGTGTATAGCTTCTGTAGTCGAACGACCCGGCATGAACCCGAACTGGTTGTCGGATACAGACACTGTCATCCTCACCCTCGCTTCAACCACCCTCTCCCACACTTTTATGGTATGACTCAGTAATTTGATACCCCTATAATTGTTACAACTCTGGATATCACCTTTGTTCTTATACAATGGAACCACCGTACTCTACCTCCACTCATCCGGCATCCTCTTCCCCTTAAAAATAATATTAAACAACCTAGTCAACCACTCCAAACCTGCTTTCCCCACACACTTCCAAAATTTCACCGGAATCTCGTCTGGCCCGGTCGCTCTGCCCTTACTCATATTACGCATAACTCCCACGACCTCCTCAACCTCGATACGCCTGCAGTATCCAAAGTCACGGTGACTCTTGGAATGCTCCAATTTGCCTAGCACAATATCCCGATCCCCTTCTTCATTCAGAAGTTTATGAAAGTAAGTCTGCCATCTCCTCTTAATCTGGGCATCTTCCATCAATACTCTACCACCTTCGTCCTTGATGCATCTCACTTGGTCCAAATCTCGAGCCTTCCTCTCTCTCAACTTGGCCAGCCGGAATAACTTCTTCTCCCCACCTTTTTTCCCCAATTCCTCGTACATATGACCATAAGCCGCAGTCTTAGCCTCTGTGACCGCCAACTTAGCCTCCTTCCTAGCTGACTTATACCTCTCCATACACACTCGCCTCTCCTCCTCACCTATGCTCCCTACTAACTTCAGGTACGCCGCCTTCTTTGCTTCCACTTTACCTTGGACTACTTCATTCCACCACCAGTCTCCTTTGTGCCCACCAGATACGCCCCTCGAGACCCCTAACACCTCTCTCGCAACCTCTCTAATATAGTCTGTTGTCGCTGACCATATAGTGCTCGCGTCACCACTGCTCCTCCAAGCTCCCATAGCCGACAACCGCCCCTCCAAAGCTTGGGTTTTATCCTTAGTTAAGGCTCCCCACCTGATTCTCGGTCTTCCTCGAGTAGACCTTTTCCTCCTCTTTAACATAATACCAACGTCCATCACCAAGAGCCTATGCTGTGTTGAGAGTATCTCACCCGGAATCACCTTGCAATCCTTGCACAACCCTCTGTCACACCTCCTGAGGAGGAGATAGTCAATCTGGGTCTTCGCCACCACATTTTGAAAAGTAACCAAATGCCCCTCCCTCTTCCGAAATCTAGAATTCGCAATCACCAACCCAAAAGCCTTAGCGAAGTCCAACAACGATGTACCTCCTCCGTTCCTCTCCCCAAAATCGAAGTCTCCATGCACCTCGCCATAACCACCTGCGGTCGACCCAATATGCCCATTGAAATCCCCTCCTATAAATAACTTCTCAGCAGGCGGAACCTGGCGCACTTTTCATCTAACTCTCACTAAGTTTTGTGAGTGCAAAATTCAGGACAACAAAATAACCGAAAAAATGGAGCAGACCTTCATCATGATCAAGCCTGATGGTGTCCAACGTGGCCTGGTTTGCTTCGATTCGATTTCGTTTAATTTTGTTTTTATGTTTGTTGAGCTACAGTTTCGTTATTCCTAATTTTTGGATCAATGTTTTGATGTTTTGTTTCAGTTTGGTGAGATTATTGAAAGATTCGAGAAAAAAGGTTTCTCTTTGAAAGGTAATTTTTCCTCTACTGGCTTCACATTTCCCCAATTGTGATTAATAGAAGGTTAGTTTGGTAGATAGATTTAACAATAAGGGCTTTAGTGTAATATATTTTATTCTATTGTTAAACAAATAAGGAAAGGAAAAGATCTTTATATATATATATATATATATATATATATATATATATATATATATATATATATATATATATATATATATATATATATATGTTCACATAATAGTCATTGAATTATCTTCCAATTTCATTAAAGTCATTCAACTATATTTTGTCACTTAAAAGTAACTAAATTTTAGCATTGTAACTTAAAAATTATTTTGCCTCAACCCCCTATCATAAATATGACATGACATAAAATTTAATAAGAAAAATCCAAAAATAAATGCCACATAAGTTTAAATGGGTCATACCCACTTTAGATCCATATCTTCCTTAATATGATTTGACTCAAAACCCAAATGGGTTTCAATAGATAAAAAAACGCCTCTTGCCGGTGTCAACCACATCCCTCTTTAGATAATGCACATTCATAATTATTCTACATTAGTTTAAAATAATTATCCTATACTACAAAGTTTTTGCCTTTTCTATTACATAATGCACATTCATATTTATTCAATACTAAAATAATTTATGCTAAAAAATTCTTATTTTGTTTGTATGCCCTATCCGAGTAATTTTATAACTCTACTGCAGCTAAAATACTACTGTATCCAACTCACATAACATATTTATAATTTTTTAGTGAAGTTAAAATACTATTGTGTCTATCTCGCATAACATATAAATGTATCATAAGCAGACAAGAATAATAAGACTAATAAGAATCTATTTTCACAAACTACCATTCAATTAATTTCAAAATGTTGCTTATTAAGCAACACTAGCATACAAATAAACTACTTAGTAAGCAACACATGCAATTAAAGTGCATAATAAAAAAGGGAGATTTTTATAATTACCTATGGATTCTAAAATATTCCATAATCTACAACTTGTAATAGAATAACATATTCTACAACAAATGTATAAAACATATACTCTAAAAAAGGTAAATTTTCTAATAAAGGAGAATTCTATTTTGAAACATATCCCATAATTAGCTCATAAAAATTCTTCAATTTATTAATTATTGATTAGTACTATAAATACATTAGGTTACCTTATAACACTATCTCTTACACACTACATCCTCCATAAAAATAGGGACTTCATAAAGATAGTTGCATAATTCGGATGATAATATTTCCATTCTTTCATCCTTATCATCTATATAGTATTAATAATACAAATACTATATGTTAGTATACAATATACTATATATATATATATATATATATATATATATATATATATATATATAGTATTCTACAACAAATGTATAAAACATATACTCTAAAAAAGGTAAATTTCCTATTGAAGGGGAATTCTATTTTGAAACATATCCCATAACTAGCTCATAAATATTCTTCAATTTATTAATTATTGATTAATACTATAAATACATTAGGTTACCATTATAACACTATCTCTTACACACTACATCCTCCATAAAAATAGGGACTTCATAAAGATAGTTGCATAATTTCGGATGAAAAGTTTTCCATTCTTTGATCCTTATCATCTATACAGTATTAATAATACAAATACTATATGTTAGTATACAATATATATATATATATATATATATATATATATATATATGAGAGAGAGAGAGAGAGAGAGAGAGAGAGAGAGATGACCCAAAAGGTCATCTTATATTTTAGAACTCGAATCTGCGCTCTTAAGCCTAAAAAATATTATTTTTACCCTCCTCAATTTACGTGCGCAGTCCGGGCAGGTTTTCGGAAAGCTTTTATGTTAAAAACTAATGAAAATAAGAATTTTGCCTTAAAAGTTAATTTTTATTGACTTCGGTCAATATTTTAGGTAAACGGGCCCGGATCCGTACTTTGACGGTCCCGGTAGGTCCGTATCGAATTATGGGACCTGGGCGTACGTCCGGAATTGAATTCTGAGGTCCTTGGCTTGAGTTATGAATTTTTGATGAAAATTAAAAGTCTGAAAATTATTTATTTTTAAGAATTTATTGATATTTGGCATGGTTAGTATCGGGTCCGTATTTTAGTTCCGGAGCTCGGTACAGGTTCATTATGATATTTAAGACTTGTTTGTGAAATTTGGTGAGAAACGGAGTTGATTTGACGTGATTCAGACGTTCAATTGAGAAGATATGAATTTTGAAGTGTTCTTGAGAATTTCATTTGATTTGGTACAAAATTCGTAGTTTTAGGTGTTATTTGGCGATTTGATCGCGCGAGCAAGTTCGTATGATATTTTTAGACTTGTGTGCATGTTTGGTTTGGAGCCCCGAGGGCTCGAGTGAGTTTCGGATAGGCCACGGGATGTTTTGAACTTAGAAAATATTGCTGGTATAACTGAACCTGTTGCAGGCCTCTGATATCGCAATTGCGAGATCGGGCTTCGCAAATGCAAAATAAGCAGGCCTGGAAATTGCGAGGTATCTATCGCAATTGCGAAGAAGGCCTGGGCCAGCATGTTCTCGCAATTACAAGATTTTCTTTGCAATTGCGATGGGAGTTTGGGAAGGGCAGGTTCGCAAATACGAACATCTACTCGCATTTGCGAGGTTCAGTGGTCGCAAATGCGACACTTTCCTCGCATTTGCAAAGGCAGCGGGATTGTGAAGGGCATCGCAATTGCGATTGTTCCTTCGCATTTGCGAGTTTCGTATTTGCGAAGCTCAGTTCGCAATTGCGACACCTACAGCTGAGTAAAAGGGACTTAGACGGGATTTTTCATTCATTCTTCATATTTTCGAAACCCTAAACCTTAAGAGGCGAATTTCCAAAGACCAAATCTTTCCTAAATCATAGATAAGTGATTCCTAACTCTTTTCTTTCAATCTTTTACATCTTATAACAAGATTCCAACCTAGAATCTAGAATTTTTATGGTGAAATTAGTATTTTTTGGTAGAAGTTAGGAATTTCGAAATTTGAGGATTTAGACCTCAATTTGAGGTCGGATTTTAAAATTAATTAAATATTTGGGCTCGGAGGTAAAAGAATTTTGGTCCGAACCTCGAATTTTGACCAAGCGGGCCCGGGGTCGATTTTTTAATTTTTTTTGGAGAAAATTTGAGAAAATTTAACTTACGCAATATAATTAATTCCTTTAGCTATATTTGATATTATTGAGTCATTTTTGAATAGATACGAGTGGTTTGGAGGTGAATTCCAAAGGAAGAGCTGTGATTGAGAATTAAGTAGTCTTCAGAGCGAGGTAAGTGTTGTGTCTAACCCTGACTTGAGGGAATAAGGAACCTTAGATTATTTGCTAAGTGAAATTCATGTGAGCGGCGTATATGTGAGGTGACGAGTACTTATGCACCGCCAATTTACCTGTTTTTCATGTTTCTCTATTTTTGTTATATTGTCTCATTCCTATGCCTAATTGCTACGTGTTATACTAGTGTTGTTCAATTTCTCGTTCTTATCATGTTTACGGATTTTCTGGTGATAATTGAGTTTTTATTTCAAAGTTGAGATTGATATTATGGAACCAAATATTGAAGTAAGGTTTGTACTTGTTATTCTATCTCTCTGTTATTATTTATGCATTGCATTATGGTAAGGGAGAGTATTAATGCACGAAGGGTGATGCCGTGTCATATTGTGAGTGTCAATGCACGAAGGGTGATGTCAGTGTCCTATTATGAGTGTTAATGCACGAAGGGTGATGTCCTGCTATATTGTGAGTGTTAATGCATAAAGGGTAATGCAGTGCCATATTGTGAGTGTTAATGCATGAAGGGTGATGTCGTGCCATGATATGAGAGTTAATGCACGAAGGGTGATGCCGTGCCGTTTCTATTAATTTTATGGTGAGATTGAGAGTAAAATCACGAAGGGTGATATCGTGCATTTTTCCTTACTGTATTCACTATTCCTGTTGATTCATGGTATATGGACTGCTCATTCTGTTGTAGTTCTTTATCTTGTATTTCCCTCAGTATGTTCCTCTCCCGACATTTTCTATTTAGTTCTTCATTTTTGTTATTTGTATATACACTGTGAAATTGTACAGGTTGATTTGTAGGTGTCTTGCCTTAGCCTCGTCACTACTTCATCGGGGTTTGGCTCGATACTTACCAGTACATGGGGTCGGTTGTACTGATACTGCACTCTGCACTTTCCGTGCAGATTTTGATACCGGCTCGGATTGATTGAAATTTTACTATTAGTCCAATATCCGGAGACTCAAGGTAGATCTGTCGGCGTTCACAGACCTTGAAGTCCCCATCTATCTTTTCTGTTCTACAGCTTTTTTCATTCAGACAGTTGTATTTCTTTCAGATTATTACTTGTAGTAAATTCTAGAATACTCGTGAATTATGACTCCAGATCCGGGTGGTAGTAATTAATACAGTTTTATGATATTTCGCACTATTTATATTTCATCTTAGTTAATTATTGTTAATTACTGAATGGGAATAAGAAATTGGTTTAATGATTCTCTAACGTTGGCTTGCCTATCAAGTGAAATATTAAACGCCATCACGGTCCCGTCGGTGGAAAATTTCGGGTCATGACAGTTGGTATCAGAGCACTAGGTTACAATTGTCTAAGGTCAAATGCTCTTTGTATACAGTATATATATATATATATATATATATATATATATATATATATATATATATATATATATATATATATATATATATATATATATATATATATATATATATAACTATACAATATACAGATTTTAATTAATACTTTGCAAAAATACATAGAACAATTTTAATATAATCTACCTTTAATTTATTAGTGTATACACATAAATAAGTATCAATATCCTACATACAGTATATAACATTGTGGGGGAGAAGACAAGTTGTGAATGATTCCAATTCAATTCAGTTTCTGAAGAAACTGGAGAGACTTGTGACATTATTTTGATGAGAGAGAAAATATGTAATTTTAAATTTAATGTAGTGATATGCTCTAATTGGTATAATCCCTATTTTTTAGGTTCAATAACGAGTTTTAAGAGAGAGATATTAGGAATGAAAAGTTATGTATAATTTAATTAAAAATGTAAGATTTTTAAATAAGTTGTATTATATGTAATTTTCAAGAAGTGATTGTAAGTTATTTAAATAAGTCTTATAAAAGTTGTATTCTATTTAAATTCCTCTAATAAAAATTGTCAATAGACATGCAATTACAGATAACCTATAGCAACTGTCTAGACAAAAGGGCACAATATAATGCGTCATTAAGACTGTATCTGTTTGATCAAAGCCCAAAAAATAATTACAAGACCTATTTTTTCTTAAATTCCCTAGACTTCTTTTTTTGCACATCAACCACGAAATCAGACATGTTTTTTCTCTTCACATTCCTGCCTCTCTTTCAAACAACAACATCATCTAGAGGTTGGATAACATCAAGTTGTGAAGAACAATCAACTTCAGTTGGAAGAGCAACAACCCCATTAGATGCACGAAAGTCTTGAATTGGTCCCTAATGAAAAAAAGAAGATTTAGTTTGTGTGTTAAAATGCAATCGACACTGGCAAGAGGCGTATTTTTACCTATTGAAACTCATTTGAGTTTTGGGTCAAATCATATTAAGGGAGACATGGATCTAAAGAGGGTATGACCCATTTAAGCTTATGTGACATTTATTTTTGGATTTTTCTTATTGAATTTTATGTCATGTCATATTTATGATAGGGGTTTGAGACAAAATGACTTTTAAGTGACAATGATAAAGTTTATTTACTTTTAAGTAACAAAAAATAGTTGAGTGACATCTCCCCATTATATATATATATATATATATATATATATATATATATATATATATATATATATGTGTGTGTGTGTGTGTGTGTGTGTATGCCCTTATCATAAGCGAAGCTTCTAGTACGGTGGCAAAGGTAGTTCAGAAAAAGATTTAGGTCACAAGTTCAAACATGGGGTATGGTGTTCTTGCATTCTTTTGAATTTCTGGCTCCGCCACTAATCCAACAGTAAAGTTGTCTCCGTGTGACCTATAGGTCACAGATTCGAGTCATGCAATCAGCTTGTTAGTATTGTTACCCGGATAAAAGGATATAACTAGTCATAATTTAGTATTGCTCTTGTTGTAATTTTTAGTATGTATGTGACAACCTTATTAGATGATTGTATAATTCTTACTTTTTTTCCGCTCGTTCTGATTAATTTACTAGAACTAAACTTATCATGTTGGTTACTTTGTTTGGATCTAGGTTTGAAGCTCCTTACTGTGGATCGCACTTTTGCTGAAATGCACTATGCAGACTTGTCTGCAAAGCCTTTCTTCAATGGGCTTGTCAAATACATTGTTTCTGGCCCCGTTGTTGCAATGGTGTGGGCGGGTAAGGGTGTAGTTACTACCGGTAGGAAGATAATTGGTGCAACAAACCCATTGGAGTCTGCTGCTGGCACCATCCGTGGTGATTATGCTATTGATATTGGGAGGTAAAATATTTAATTTCCCGGTTTAGTGTTTTCTATAGCATGCATTTGTCTCAAGCCAATGTGCCAATAGTTAGGATCATTATGTCTTCCAGCACGTACCTATAGTCGGATCTAGGATTTGGTGGTTTCGGATGTCAAGCTGGTCGATTTGATCGACTTTGTGCTTTAACTCGAATTGTTCTCCTTTCGATTTATATAAACAAATAGAGGTAGGAAATAAACAAGGGGGAGCCTTATTATACTTAAACAAACAAAAACCGTCAACAATAAATTAAAAGTGTGTCAACTTAATATTTTGCTTCAGTGGGTATTCATCTATGTGTTTGTCGTCTCTTTACTTTCAGCAAGCTAAAAAACTTGAATAAAGCTGATGGCAGGAGTCGAACTCATGCCAGGGGAAGGAAAACTTGACCTCTTGCCACCGGCACCTTGACGGAAGGAAATTGCTCTTTAGTTTCCTGATGGTGTCGCGGAGTGGCAGAGCAGCCTTCACTCTTAAAAATCTATGAGTAAGAGATTTTACGAGTTGACTATCAATAGCCTATCGATATGCACACAAAGTGCATCTCATAGTGTCACCTATGTGCATCAACAATTCGTCTATCTCTATCTTTCCAAACTGCAACTTAAGAAATTTTGCCTGATGTTTGAGTAGAAATATTGTTGTTTCACACTTGTTTCCATTTGTTATTTCAAGACGACTAAGATATGATATTAGCGGAATTACTGTAGTGAAATGTAAAGGTAGAAATGACACCATGTAGAAATGAAAATTTTATGAACAAACGATGATTTCGAAAAGAAGTAAAAAATTTTTGAAAAAAAGGGAAATTTTTTTTATGTCCAAACGGGTTCTAAGAATTAGCTTGCGCATTCAAGATTTCAGTTTTTCAATTCAATTTTTCAGGACAAAAATATCTTGAATTGTCGTGAAGTTAAGATTTTTAGTTTAAAATTTCAGGACAAAAATAAGTACGGGCTAATTCCTAAATAGCATCCCTGAGAATCGCTATATGTGCTCTTGTCCCTCAATAAAATTATTTGGGTTGAGATGGATTGGGTCAAGATGAGCCAAAATTTGGGTCATAACCTAACTCGTCCAACTCTTATCGAGTTTTAATTAATGTGTGTTATTTTTTTTATCAATTGTTTAATTATCAAAAAAGATTTTTTTCTTTTGTTATGGTCATGTATAACCTATCAAACAAAAAAGAATTATTTTACAGAAATTTTAGCATAGTTACTCATTAAATCAATTTGGGCTAAAAATGAACCCAATTTTAAATGGGCTGAGATGTGTTAGGTCAAGATGAGCTGAGATGAACAAATGAGCGGGTGAATGAAGGTGTTTGCAACAAATTTTCGTCGTTATGAAAAAAAAACTGCAATCACAAAATAAGAGAAAAATATTTTTATTAATCAATTGTGAGTACAATTCTGTTTCTCCCTTGATTCTTCTCTCCTGATTATCTCTGTGATTCGAGGGCTGAAGTAACGTATTTCTCGAATGCAAGATAATGCAGACCTCCTGGGATGTATTTGATCTCCATCTTCTTGAACTATTTGGTTGCCAAGAAGTATCCGGCCATATTTTTGTTCTCTTTGTGAATATCCCAAGAGTTTATGGGATTTTCGAGACGCCTCTTCAAGGGAATATGTATCCCTTTATATAGGTGTGCGTTATGGTTTACAGTAGAATAACCTCCAAGAAACCCTGATAGACTCCTAGGGTTTCAAGAGTCTTGTAGTATCTTGAATTTAGGATTTAGCTTGATCCGTTAAAATTTTGATGTCTACAAATGCCCCCTACTTCAAGGTTTGTTGGGGTGTAGGCTTGCCGAAACTTGAAGACAAGACTTGAAGTATTCGACCATCACAACAAATGATTTTGAAACTTTGAATTTTCGATTTATAGGAAGAAGAGATGAAGGGCAGAACTGGTCCTACCGGGCGTGTCAATTTGTTTGCAATAAATTTTCGTCATTATGAAAAATAAACTGCAATCACAAAATAAGAGAAAAATATTTTTATTAATCAACTGTGAGTACAATTCTGTTTCTCCCTTGATTCTTCTCTCCTGATTATCTCCGTGATTCGAGGGCTGAAGCAGCGTATTTCTCGAATGCAAGATGATGCAGACCTCCTGGGATGTATTTGATCTCCATCTTCTTGAACTATTTGGTTGCCAAGAAGTATCCGGCCATATTTTTGTTCTCTTTGTGAATATCCCAAGAGTTTATGGGATTTTCGAGACGCCTCTTCAAGGGAATATGTATCCCTTTATATAGGTGTGCGTTATGGTTTACGGTAGAATAACCTCCAAGAAACCCTGATAGACTCCTAGGGTTTCCAGCGTCTTGTAGTATCTTGAATTTAGGATTTAGCTTGATCCGTTAAAATTTCGATATCTACAAATGCCCCCTACTTCAAGGTTTGTCGGGGTGTAGGCATACCCACTGGGCGTGCCAATTTGTTTGCAACAAATTATTTGTGATACAAAAATAAATTGTAACCACAATATAAATATGAAGAAACATAATTTTATTGATAAAATGATGCGGGTACAATTCTGTTTATTCCCTTGATTCTTCCTCCGGATTGTTCTCCATAATTCGAGGACCTTAGCGGCGTATTTCTCGAACATAGGATGATGCGGACCTCTCTAGATTATTTGATCTCCGTGAAAGTCGATCATTGTATGGATATTTTCTTTGAAGTATTTGATTATCAAGAAGAACATCTATTGATCACGATATTATTTTATGCCTTGATCCCTTTGTGAATATCTCAAGAATTTATGGGATTTTTGAGACCCTCTTGGAAGGCCATATGTCGTCTTATTTATAGGCATGAATTAGGATTTGGGTGGAGTAGCCACCAAGTAACCCTAATAGACTCCTAATATTTTCAAGAATCGTCTTGAATTTAAGATTTATCTTGATCTGCTAAAATTTCAGTATCTACAGAAGGCTCAACCTTGGATGGATTGGGTGGGTTAAATGAGTTTGAACTCAAAGTGCCACCCGTGGAGGACGTTATATACTACCCCAGGCTAATTTTATGTCAGCGTTTGATTGGATATCTACGGGTAAACATCAATGAAAGTAAAATTAGTTAAAACCTAAAAATTAAAAAAAAGATATACTTTATAACAAGTTAAAATTTAGTGTAAAAATGTTTATGTTCTTAAATCCAAAACAACATGCCTTTTGTCAGCTAGTATATGGCATTATATGGATAAGGGAATAAACCTTTCTTTTGGAGCAATAAATAAAATATTTTGCACGTTGATCAGTTTGCATTTGCTTTAAATCACCATATTCAAATTCTAGATTTGACATTTTAAGATTTCTTTAAATCCCCTTGTATATATTTCTAATTTTTTCATTGTCGAGTGTCAATCACTATCTCTAATTTTAAGGTTGGACAATCTCTATATAAGGGTGGATTAGTGCTACGGGTTCGTCACAAGTAATTTTGGCTCATATACTTTATTTAAATAATTTCACTAAATAATTATAATTGGGACCCATAAAATTCAAATGCAAATACATTTGTCTCTATATCTACAAAGATATGATTCACATGCACCTAACTCCCAACGTGGGCTCTCGTCAGCAATCAAAATAGCCTAATTAAGTTGGCATCCATTATATTCGAAAATAATAAATTGTTGTTTAACTTGTATAATTAATTTGTAAATTACGAGGATAACGGAGAATACTCCCAAATAATATCTAATTTCAATATTTGTTTTTACCAAGAGCCAGACTAAATTTACCAATGACAAGGGGCAAGGGGAATCTCTCAATATCTGCATATGATTTAACATTTGCACTTTGGAGAATGTGGAAAGTGGAAACCATGATGTTGTTTTTGACAAAATCTTTAGACTTAGATCTAAAATAGGGAAACGTGATTAATAATCCTAACCTAACATATTTAAAATTAATTACCTTTTCCACTTTGTACACGCCTGTGTTAACTTTACATATTATAATGTCCACTTGTTGTCACCTTTTTTGTTTTTCTTTCTATCCACTTCTTGTAAAATACTTTCTGAAATAGTAACACTAGTCCAATACTCCAATTTGATTTAGTACGGTGGCAAAGGTAGTTCAAATATTGATTTAAGCTTCTAGTACGGTGGCAAAGGTAGTTCAAATATTGATTTAGGTCACAGGTTCAATCCTCGGTATGGCGTTCTTGCATTCTTTTGAATCCCTTGGAAGAATTCCGGAGCCATTGATCCAACAGTGGGTAGACTGCCTATATGACACTCTCTCGGGTGCTGCCCTTTCTCGGACCCTGCGTGAACGAAGATGCTTCGTGCACTGGGCTGTCTTTACTTGAGGGAAGTGTTGTTCCTTGGATAAAAGGATATAAGTCATAATTTAGTATTGTTCCCCCGGATAAAAGGATATAACCAGTCATAATTTAGTATTGCTCTTGTTGTAATTTTTAGTATGTATGTGACAACCTTAGTAGATGATTATATAACTCTTACTTTTTTTCCGCTCGTTCTGATTAATTTGCTAGAACTAAACTTGTCATTTTGGTTACTTTCTGAAAAGCACTATGCAGACTTGTCTGCAAAGCCTTTCTTCAATGGGCTTGTCGAATACATTGTTTCTGGTCCCGTTGTTGCAATGGTGTGAGCGGGTAAGGGTGTAGTTACTACCGGTAGGAAGATAATTGGTGCAACAAATCCATTGGAGTCTGCTGCTGGCACCATCCGTGGTGATTATGCTATTGATATTGGGAGGTAAAACATTTAATTTCCCAGTTTAGTGATTTGTGTAGCATGCATTTGTCTCAAGCCAATGTGCCAATAGTTAGGATCATTATGTCTTCCCGCACGTGCCTAGAGGCGGATCTAGAATTTGGTGGTTCCGAATGTCAAGCTTGCCGATTTGATAGACTTTGTGCTTTGACTCTGAATTGTTCTCCTTTCGATTTATATAAACAAATAGAGGAAGGAAATAAACAAGGGGGAGCCTTATTATACTTGAACAAACAAAAAACGTCAACAATAAATTAAAAAAGAAGTGTGTTAACTTAATATTTTGCTTCAGTGGGTATTCATCTATGTGTTTGTCGTCTCTTTACTTTCAGCAAGTTAAAAAACTTGAATAAAGCTGGTGGCAGGAGTTGAACTCATGCCAGGGGAAGGAAAACTTGACCACTTGCCACCGGCACCTTGGCCACTTTTGTTATTGCGAGTGACACTTTTAATATTTGTACTATTTCTTATATATATATAATTCTGCCGAAAGCCGATTTACATCACAACATAGATCCGCCCCTATGCACACCTAACACCAAGTTAAAACTTGTGTAACTTCTTTGCTCAATCAATTCCACTGGGTTTGTTGTTGTTGGAAAGTTGATCATATTGAATCCCGCTCTTATGTATTTATGTTGTTTGAGATGACAGAGTAAACTGTTACCTATCATGGAATGTTATTCATGGAAGTGATTCTGTTGAGAGCGCTAAGAAGGAAATTGCTCTTTGGTTTCCTGATGGTGTCGCGGAGTGGCAGAGCAGCCTTCACTCTTGGATCTATGAGTAAGAGATTTTACGAGTTGACTATCAATAGCTAATCGATATGCACACAAAGTGCAGCTCATAGTGTCACCTATGCGTATCAACGACCCGTCTATCTATATCTTTCCAAACTGCAACTTAAGAAATTTTGCCTGATGTTTGAGTAGAAATATTGTTGTTTCACACTTGTTTCCATTTGTTATTTCAAGACGATTAAGATATGATATTAGCAGAATTACTGTAGTGATATTTACTCATTTCACTTAAAGCTGTATTTGTTATAAGAGAAATCAAATTATGTTGGATGTCTGCTCTTCCTCCATGATCTTCTCAAATGCTTAATGACATATTTAATGACATATTTTTATTCATTTTTCATGACTATATAAAAGCCTTGTAATAGATAGTAAAAACACACAATAAAAGAAGAAATAAGAATCTCTCTTTCTCTCTTTCTCTCCATATCTCTTAGCTTGTTTTTCCTTATTGTTATTTTGAGTTATATTTATAACACGTTATTAGCACGATTGTCACCTTCATTTTCACACTCACATCCTAGTTGTGTTCGATTCTCCTTCAGGTATATCACTATATATTCTTTTAGTTTATGGTAATATATATATGCACAAATATGCTATTTATTAACAAATTCATATACTCTTAAGCATTTGTTTTAATTGATCATGTTACTGAAGTTCTCTTACCTTGCTTATTGTTAAAGAAAATATAAGATATAGATCTTAAGTGCGTTAAACTAACAAAAATAATTTAATAAATATGTGTGGACTTGCGTAGAGCAAAACTTATTTTCAAGACATTCTACAAAAATAAAATAGTGATAACCAAGGTGACAAAGTAATTATTGTACATACTAGTTTAAATTACTTTATAATTGGTGGAAAGTAATATTTGAATACATTCACTCTTATCACCGTATATGGTTATTCCTCAAATCCACGTTTATAATAAATTGCTTTTCTTTTACCATACTAAATATATCTCTTTGTGTTTATTCATATACTCCATAATTCTTGTTTATTTGACATATATATTATATGTTACTTTTTATACTACATGTTTGAAGTGATCAACTTCTTAATTAGTTGTCTGATTTATTTTTACAAGTATATTTTCATTGAAAATTATTTTTATTTGTTCTAACCCATTTACTTTTGTGATTAGTTTCAATATGTCAAACTTGTCAAAGCTTGAATTTGTGGCACTAGACATTACCGAGAAGAATTATTTATCATGGGTCCTTGATGCTGAAATTCACCTTGACGCTAAAGGTCTTGGAAATACTATTATACAAGAAAATGAAGCATCAAATTAGGATAAAGCGAAGGCCATGATTTTCCTTCGTCATCATCTACATGAATGGTTAAAAATTGAGTATTTAACTGTAAAAGATCCACTTGAGTTATGGATTAATTTGAAGGATCGATATGACCACCTAAAACTTACGGTATTACCGAAAGCTCGGTATGAATGGATACATTTAAGGTTGCAAGACTTTAAAACCGTAAGTGAGTATAATTCGGCTATCTTTAAAGTAAGTTCTCTATTAAAATTATGTGGAGACACTATCACAGATGAGGACTTATTAAAAAAAATATTTTCTACTTTTCACGCTTCAAATGTGGTGTTACAACAAGAATACCGTGAAAAGGGTTTTAAGAAATATTCTGAGTTAATCACATGCCTACTTGTGGCAGAGCAGAATAATACTCTATTAATGAAAAATCATGAAGCCCGTCCCACTGGGTCAGCACCATTCCCGGAAGTAAATGCTGTAGCAGCATATGATAAGTCTGAAAGAAAATAAAATAATTACCGTGGTCATGGACATAGTCGTAGACGTGGACGTGGCAGGGGACGAAACAATTATCGTCACTATGGTGGAAACAAATAGGAGAACAATAAGGGTTCTCAAATTAATCCTTCAAAAGGTAAAATTAGTATGTGTCACCGATGTGGTATGAAAGGTCATTGGACACGCATTTGTCGTACGCCAGATTATTTTGTCAAACTTTATCAAGCCTCCTTTAGAAAGAAAGAAAATAATGTCAAGGCACACTTGACCTTTCAAAATAATGATGATGAAGCAGGTCCCTCAAACAAATATGATTCTGAGGCACATCTTGCATATAAATATGATGATTTTGGAGGCCTAGCAAATATTACTCATTTAGAAGCTGGAGACTTCTTTGAGGATATTGACTGAAGAACTAATCATCTTACTGGGAATGAAGTTATAATAAAAGTTGTCATTTTGTTATGTTTGCAACTAGTTTATTTTTCTTAAGTGTATTTTCCTAATGTATCATGTGTTGCTAGTTTCTACATTCCTAATGTATTTCTTAATATATATTTTGTTTGTATTTCATATTTCTTATAATGTACTTTTTGATTTTTTTTATGAAGAATATGAAAATTTTCCGGTCTTCAGTTGGACTCAAGATTAATAAAGATGATATATGTCTTCTAGATAGTGCTACAACACACACTATTTTAAGAGATAAGAGATATTTCTCTTATTTGGTAATGAAAGAAGCCAATTTTAATACAATATCCGTTAGTACAAAATTAATTGAAGGTTCTGGAAGAGCCAATTTATTACTACCAGGAGGAACAAATTTGGCTATTGATGAAGTACTATATTATAGTAAATCTCAAAGAAACTTATTAAGTTTTAAAGATATTCGCCAAAATGGCTACCATATTGAGACTACAAATGATGAAAAGATTGAATATCTTTATATTACTATAATAATGTCTGGTAAGAAATATGTGCTTGAAATATTGCCTGCTCTTTCCTCCGGCTTATATTACATAAGTATTAGCAAGATTGAAACGCATGCCATAGTAAATGAAAAGTTTACTAATCAAGATAATTTTATTATTTGGCATGACCGGTTGGGTCATCCTGGTTCTACTATGATGCGTAAAATAATTGAGAATTCACATGGACATTCAATGAAGAACCATAAGATTCTTCAATTTAAAGAATTCTCTTGTGCTGCATGTTCTCAAGGCAAATTAATTATTAGACCATCAGCTATTAAAGTTAGGATGGAATCCCCTACATTTCTGGAACGTATACAGGGTGATATATGTGGGCCCATTCACCCTCCGTGGACCATTCAGATATTATATGGTTTTGGTAGATGCATATACAAGATGGTCACATGTGTGCTTACTATCAACTCGCAATATGGCACTTGCGAGATTGTTGACTCAAATAATAAAGCTAAGAACACAATTTTCAGATTATACAATTAAGACAATTCGTCTTGATAATGCTGGTGAATTTACATCCCAAGCCTTTAATGATTATTGTATATCAACTGGGATAACAATTGAGCATCCGGTTGCTCATGTTCATACACAAAATGGTCTTGCGGAATCATTGATCAAACGCCTCCAATTAATTGCTAGACCAATGCTTATGAGAACAAAACTTCTCATTTCAATATGGGGTCATGCTATTTTACATGCAGCAGCACTTGTGCGGATAAGGCCCACAAGTTATCATAAAATCTCCCCATTGCAATTGGCTTTTGGTCAGGAGCCAAATATTTTTCATCTTAGAATCTTTGGTTGTGCGATATATGTTCCAATTGCTCCACCACAACGCACAAAGATGGGTCCCCAAAGAAGGTTGGGAGTATATGTTGGGTATGAATCTCCTTCTATTATAAAATATCTGGAGCCTATGACTGGAGATTTATTTACAGCAAGATTTTCTGATTGTCATTTTGATGAATCAGTATACCCAATATTAGGGGGAGAAAATAAGCAGTTGAGAAAGGAGATAGATTGGAATGTATTATCACTATCTTATTTAGATCCTCGAACAAATCAATGTGAACAAGAGGTTCAAAAGATAATTCATTTGTAAAATATTACAAATCAATTGCCAGATACATTCACTGACCTACCAAGGGTGACTAAGTCACATATTCCAGCTGCTAATGCTCCAATTCGAGTGGATATCCCGGTAGGACAATTAATTAAAGCAAATGATTTTAAACCACGCTTGAAACGTGGTAGACCTATCGATTCTAAGGATAAAAATCCTCGAAAAAAAAAATGAGCAAATGATCAAAGTGATCATAATACGGAGGTAGTGACTCAAGAAGAGCACAAAGACATAACAAATGATAAAACCTCAAGGGAGGTTCAGGTACCTGAAAATGATAAGAATGGAGAGATCTCAATAAGTTATGTCTTAACGGGAAAAAGATGAAACCGAAATAATATTGTTATCGATAACGTTTTTACTTATAATGTCGCTATTGAAATAATGCAACAAGATGAGGATCTTGAACCAAAATCTGTTGATGAATGTAGACAGAGAAATGATTGGCCAAAATGGGAAGATGCTATCGAGGCAGAATTAACTTTACTTGCGAAACGTGAAGTTTTTGGGTCTGTAGTCCAAACACCAAATGGTGTTAAGCCTGTTGGCTATAAATGGATTTTTGTACGTAAAAGAAATGAGAAAAATGAGGTACAAAGATATAAGGCACGCCTTGTTGCACAAGGATTTTCACAAAAGCCTGGTATCGATTATGAAGAGACGTATTCTCTTGTTATGGATGCTATATCATTTCGTTATTTCATTAGTTTTGCTGTCCATGAAAAGCTTGACATGCATTTAATGAATGTGGTTACAGCCTATCTTTACGGCTCACTTGATAATGAGATATACATGAAAATTCCCTAGGGATTTAAAATGCCTGACGCACATAATTCAAAGTCCCGAAAAATGTTTTCAATCAAATTACAAAGATCCTTGTATGGTCTAAAGCAATCAGGTAGAATGTGGTATAACCGCCTTAATGAGTATTTATTAAAGAAAGGTTATATAAATGATACCATTTGTCCATGTGTTTTTATAAAGAAAACAACATCAGAGTTTGTTGTACTAGCTGTATATGTTGATGACATAAACTTTATTGGAACTCCTATAGAACTCCAAAAGGCAATTGATTATTTAAAGAAGGAATTTGAGATGAAAGATCTCGGAAAAATAAAATTATGTCTTGGTTTGCAAATTAAACATTTGGCAAACGGAACTTTTGTTCATCAATCTGCCTACATAGAAAAGGTATTGAAACGGTTTTATATGGATGGAGCGCATCCATTAAGTACTCCGATAATTGTTCGATCACTTGATGTGAATAAGGACCCGTTCCGACCTCAAGAAAAGAATGAAGAACTTCTTGGTCCTGAAGTACCATATCTTAGTGCAATTGGTGCACTTATGTATCTTGCTAACACTACAAGGCATGGCATAACTTTTTCAGTTAATATCTTAGCAAGATATAGCTTTGCTCCTACAATGAGACATTGGAATGGAATCAAACACATATTGCGGTATCTAAAAGGGACTATCGATATGGGGTTATTTTATGGTAATGATTGCAGTCCCAGTCTTGTTGGTTATGCTGATACTGGGTATTTATCTGACCCACACAAGGCTCGATCTCAAACAGGCTATGTGTTTACATATGGAGGCACTGCCATATCTTGGCGATCAACTAAGCAATCAATAGTGGCTACTTCATCTAATTATGTTGAGATAATTGCTATTCATGAAGCAAGTCGAGAATGTGTATGGTTGAGGTCTATAATACACCTTATTCGAGACAAGTGTGGATTAAAGTGTGATAAATTATCCACAATTTTGTATGAAGACAATGCAACATGCATAGCCCAATTGAAAGGAGGATTCATAAAAGGGGATAGGACAAAGCACATTTCACCAAAGTTATTTTTCACACATGATCTTCAAAAGAATGGTGATATCAATGTGCAACAGATCCGTTCAAGCGATAATATGACTGATTTGTTCACCAAATCTCTACCGACGCCAACCTTCAAGAAACTAGTGTACAAGATTGGGATGCGAAAGCTCAAGATTTTGTCCCACTGGGTTTTCCTTGCAAGGTTTTTAACGAGGCAACCAAAGGGCGTATTTCTAAACATGTGTACTTTTTTTTCCTTCACTATGATTTTTTTTAAATAGGATTTTTTCCTAATAAGGTTTTAGCGAGGCACATTATCTATGGATGTCCCAAGGGGGAGTGTTATAAGAGAAATCAAATTATGTTGGATGTCTACTCTTCCTCCATGATCTTCTCAAATGCTTGATGACATATTCAATGACATATTTTTATTCACTTTTCATGCCTATATAAAAGGTCTTGTAATAGATAGTAAAAACACATAATAGAAGAAGAAATAAAAATCTCTCTTTTCTCTTCATATCTCTTAGCTTATTTTTCCTTGTTGTTATTTTGAGTTATATTTATAACAGTATTTACATAATTGAGCTTTGTCATCTATCAGCTTCACTATTGTCTAAGAAAAAGCCTTGAAATGGAAGTTGTATCATGTATATATGAGTGTTAACGTTTGAGTATTGGAGGGCGCTAGGGGTCAAATGGGCAGGTTGGGCTAATTTTGGGCGGGTCTAATTGGTCGAGTCAGTAAAGGTAGTAATGACACCAGGTAGCTACGGATCTAAAGAGCTGTTATGACACCAGGTAGCTACGGATCTTAAGAGCTTCTATTTAAGAATTAGCCCGGGCGTTCAAGATTTCAGTTTTTCAATTCAATTTCTCAGGATAAAAATATCTTGAGTTGTCCTGAAATTAAAGATTTTTAGTTTAAATTTTCAGGAGAAAATTAAGTATTGGCTAATTCCTAAATAACATCCATGAGAATGGCTATATGTGCATTTGTCCCTTAATAAAATTATTTGGGTTGAGATGGATTGAGTCAAGATGAGCCAAAAGCTCGTCCAACTCTTATCAAACTTTAATTAATGTGTGTTATTTTCTTATCAATTATTTAATTATTAAATAAGATTTTTTTCTTTTGTTATGGTCATGTATAACCTATCAAACAAAAAAGAATTATTTTATAAAAATTTTAGCATAGTTACTCATGAATCAATTTGGGTTAAAAATCAGCTCAATTTTAAATGAGCTGAGATGGGCTAGGTCAAGATGAGCTGAGATCAACAAATGAGTAGGTCAATGAAGGCTCAACCTTGGACGAATTGTGTGGGTTAAATGGGTTTGAACTCAAAGTGCCACCACTCTAAAGCGGGTTATATACTCCCTCCGACTAATTTTATGTCAGCATTTGATTGGATAACTATAGGTAAACATCAGATTAGTTAAAACCTACAAAAATAAGAAAAACATATATTTGTTATAACAAGTTAAAATAAAAATGTTTAAGTTCTTAAATCCAAAACAACATGCCTTTTGTCAGCTAGTATATGGTATTATATGGGGAAGGGAATAAACCTTTCTTTTGGAGCAATAAATAAATAATTATGCACGTTGATCAGTTTGAATTTGCTTTAAATCACCATATTCAAATTCTAGATTTGACATTTTAAGATTTCTTTAAATCCACTTGTGTATATATTTCTAATTTTTTCATTGTTTGTCGAGTGTCAATCACTATCTCCAATTTGAAGGGTGAGACAATCTCTCGATATAAGGGCAGATTAGTGCGTAATAACAAGTAACTTTGGCTCATGAATTTTATTTAAATAACTTTACTAAATAATTATAAATAATAAATTATGAATCTAATAAACAAAATGATAGAATTCGAACTGGGACCCATAAAATTCAAATGCAAATACATCTCTCTCTATATCTACAAAGACATGATTCACGTGCACCCTACTCCCAACGTGGCCTCTCGTCAGCAATTAAAATAGCCTAAGTTGGCATCCATTATATTCTACAACAACAACCCAGTGTTTGTAATTTCTAGGGAGAGTAGTGTGTACGCAGACCTTACCCCTATCCTGGGATAGAGAGCTATTTTCGATAGACCCTCGGCTCCCTCCCTTCAAAAACTCCCCACCTTGCTCTTGGGGTGACTCGAAATCAGCTCAATTTTAAATTAACTGAGATGAGCTAGGTCAAGATGAGATGAGATTAACAAATGAGTGGGTCAATGAAGCTTGGACGGATTGTGTGGGTTAAATGGGTTTGAACTCAAAGTGCCACTCCTCTAAAGCGGGTTATATACTCCCTCCGGCTAATTTTATGTCAGCATTTGATTGGATAACTATAGGTAAACATCAGATTAGTTAAAACCTACAAAAATAAGAAAAACATATATTTGTTATAACAAGTTAAAATAAAAATGTTTAAGTTCTTAAATCCAAAACAACATGCCTTTTGTCAGCTAGTATATGGTATTATATGGGGAAGGGAATAAACCTTTCTTTTGGAGCAATAAATAAATAATTATGCACGTTGATCAGTTTGAATTTGCTTTAAATCACCATATTCAAATTCTAGATTTGACATTTTAAGATTTCTTTAAATCCACTTGTGTATATATTTCTAATTTTTTCATTGTTTGTCGAGTGTCAATCACTATCTCCAATTTGAAGGGTGAGACAATCTCTCGATATAAGGGCAGATTAGTGCGTAATAACAAGTAACTTTGGCTCATGAATTTTATTTAAATAACTTTACTAAATAATTATAAATAATAAATTATGAATCTAATAAACAAAATGATAGAATTCGAACTGGGACCCATAAAATTCAAATGCAAATACATCTCTCTCTATATCTACAAAGACATGATTCACGTGCACCCTACTCCCTACGTGGCCTCTCGTCAGCAATTAAAATAGCCTAAGTTGGCATCCATTATATTCTACAACAACAACCCAGTATAATTTCTAGGGAGGGTAGTGTGTACGCAGACCTTACCCCTATCCAGGGATAGAGAGCTGTTTTCGATAAACCCTCGACCCTCTCCCTCCAAGAACTCCCCACCTTGCTCTTGGGGTGACTCGAACTCACAATTTCTTGATTGGAAGTGGAGGGTGCTCACCACTAGAGCAACCCACTCTTCTCCATCCATTATATTCGAAAATAATAAATTGTTGTTTAACTTGTATAATTAATTTGTAAATTACAAGGATAATGGAGAATACTCCCTAATAATTTCTAATTTCAATATTTGTTTTTGGAAAATTTCTTTCTGCAACACTCTCAGGTTATTAGTGTAAAATCACACCCAAATTAGGGTTTTTGCGCTAATTTTATACCAAAAATTCCCTTCCTGTTAGGTTTTGAATTTCTCTCCTTGATTTTCTATCATCCATTGAATGTTTGTCTTCCCAATACATGGAAAATATCAAGCATGCAAACCCTTTTTCTCATTAATGTATTTTTTCATCTTTTTTGTAGTATACGCATATACATTTCGAATTTATTCATCAATATACATATACTTGATTGTGTATTTCGTATATCTTTCGTATAATAAGGTCTTCAAAGTCCTAATATTTAAACAACCCTAGATGGCCGAAAACAAAACTAACAGCAACAACAACCCAGTAAAATTCCACTAGTGGGGTCTGGGGATGATAGTGTGTACGCAGACCTTACCCCTACCCCGAAGAGGTAGAGAGGTTGTTTCCGAAAGACTCTCGGCTCAAGAGGACAAAAAGACAAAAGGAGATTTTTATCACTTTTCAAAACCCTAATACTTAAACAAACCTAATACTTGATTGTTTTTTCATCTCTTACTCACCCGTGTTCTTCTAAGTGTGAGTGAATGGGTATTTTTACCACACTAATTTTTATACATAAATTTATAGTCTGGCTCGAAGTTATAGATTCAACAGAACCTGTCATTATAATACTACATCTATCCCTGTGCGCATTATTTCGTGTTTGACCGGATACGAAATATTCATTTATACGGGTACTTAGAACCGAAGAAAATATTTCGATAAAGATATTATTGTATAAGTTTTTTAATTAGTGGAGCAACTCTGAAAAAGATCATAATATGAGTCTTTTGACATATTTGAGTTTGTATATTTCCATATGGTACATAAGACATTATCATTATGATCACAAAGTGGCTAAGTGTGTGAACTCACGCAAGTAGGATCGATGTCATATTTTTTTGAAAAAAAAATATATTCGTCTAGTATTTGAAAAAAATATTCTTAATTAGCCCAATAATTTAACCACTGAAATTACTTATATTAATGTTAGCCGAAAGAATCCTCCATTTTAGTTAGCTGAAAGAATCCTGTCAGTGAATGAACAACCTATTACTGGTGCGACTATCTAGTTTGGTTTAAATAGAGTTGTTGTCGAAACTAATGGTATTAGTTGAATTGTATTAACTATTTCGATTACCAAAATTGTATTAATAACTACAATTTTTGAATCCCCATGTAGATATTGAATCATATCTACTAACAAAAACTATTCACATGCCAACCATTTAACTTCTCAATGAAGTATTTACACCTCTTATTTACTCTTCCTAACTCTTTCGAATTCAAAATTGTTTTAGTCTTTTGAAATGATATAAAAAATGAAAAAAAAAGAGATACAGTTATAACAAAAAACACACGAGAGCTGGATGAAGATATAAATTTTATATCATTCATAGTTCAATAGAAAGTAAAAGTACACATACCATAACTGGATGAACTTAAAAATAAAAGCTGAAAAAAAAGAAAAAATAACACAAACATAATCTAAAAACTAATTAATTTTAACCGGATCTTCAAAAGTTCCTTTTCCTTTTACTTGCACATTGAAGACAACAAACAATGGTGCAATTTCAACCAACTCAAATTTAACGACCCAACCTCGCTTGATATCATTCTCTACCACAAAAATTTTCCAACCTTCTTTGAGCCTTCTTCGTTCACCAATGGTCAATCCTACAAACCACTCTTTGCCACCATATTGAAGAAGCACAATGTTATTTGTTTCGGGAAGATGCTCGTAGATTCATTTTGGAATATGCTGCAAACAGAAGAAAAAACTATTAGTAATAACTTTTAACCCTAAACTATAAAGCACAAAGCCACACTGCCGGAGGCATCAAAAATATACCGATGCATATATTTATCTGGAGTTAAGGCATAAAAAATAATAGTAAGAAATTCATTTAGCCCGAAATCATAAGTACTTCAAATGTTGGATTATGCTCTTCCTCGTTATCATCAGAAAAGGAGTAAGATAGAGATCGTTTGGCACAGCAGGGAGAAGAGTCCATAGTTGGTTTTCTAGGGTTTTTATAAGAGTGTGTGTTTATGTCTTTGGAGTTGTGTGGGTGAATGTGTATATATACACGGCCAACTGTTCAAAAGGGCATATTTGACCATAAAGTTTAGTAAAATGTAGATTTGGGACCTAATTAAAATGTGAATTTTGAATATTTAGTCACAATGTTCATTTTGACCTCAATTGTTAAATTATTTAATTCAAACCATAATAATAAGTAGATATTAATAGTAACCATATAAATCAATTGACTAAGGTTGTAGTCATATAACCTATGTTAATTACATCGTTGCGATTCATAATTATATTGATCGTTTATGTAATAGCCAATATATAATTTCATTCATTAAGGTCATACGTATCGGCCATTAGTTATTCATAGCAACAATATAAGTCAATTGACTAAAGTTGTAGTCATATACTACGCTAATATTAATTACATCATTGCGATTCATAGTTATATTAATCGTTTATGTAATAGCCAATATATAATTTAATTCATTAAGGTCATACGTATCGGCCACTAGTTATTCATAGTCCCTGTGTAATGTTCATTTTGACCTCAATTGTTAAATTATTTAATTCAAACCATAATAATAAGTAGATATTAATAGTAACCATATAAATCCATTGACTAAGGTTGTAGTCATATAACCTATATTAATTATATCGTTGCGCTTCATAGTTATATTGACCGTTTATATAATAGCTAATATATAATTTCATTCATTAAGGTTATACGTATCAGCGGCCACTAGTTATTCATAGTCCCCATGTAATGTTCATTTTGACCTCAATTGTTAAATTATTTAATTCAAACAATAATAATAAGTAGATATTAATAGTAACCTTATAAATCCATTGACTAAGGTTGTAGTCATATAACCTATGTTAATTACATCGTTGTGATTCATAGTTATATTAATCGTTATGTAATAGCTAATATATAATTTCATTCATTAAGGTCATACGTATCGGCCATTAGTTATTCATAACAATAATATAAGTCCATTGGCTAAGGTTGTAGTCATATACTACGATAGTGTTAATTACATCGTTGCGATTCAAAGTTATATTGATATTTGCTGTTGAAGTGCTAGGAACATCTAATGCTTAGCTTTCATACGTATCGGCCACTAGTTATTCATAGTCCATGTGTAATGTTCATTTTGACCTCAATTGTTAAATTATTTAATTCAAACCATAATAATAAGTAGATATTAATAGTAACCATATAAATCCATTGACTAAGGTTGTAGTCATATAACCTATGTTAATTATATCGTTGCGCTTCATAGTTATATTGACCGTTTATATAATAGCTAATATATAATTTCATTCATTAAGGTCATACGTATCGGCGGTCACTAGTTATTCATAGTCCCTATGTGATGTTCATTTTGACCTCAATTTGTTAAATTATTTAATTCAAACCTTAATAATAAGTAGATATTAATAGTAACCATCTAAATCCATTAACTAAGGTTGTAGTCATATAACCTATGTTAATTATATCGTTGCGATTCATAGTTATATTGATCGTTTATGTAATAGCCAATATATAATTTCATTCATTAAGGTCATATGTATCGGCCATTAGTTATTCATAGCAACAATATAAGTCCATTGACTAAGGTTGTAGTCATATACTGCGCTAAAGTTAATTACATCATTGCGATTCATAGTTATATTGATCGTTTGTGTCATAGCCAATATATAATTTCATTCATTAAGGTCATACGTATTGGCCACTAGTTATTCATAGTCCATGTGTAATGTTCATTTTGACCTCAGTTGTTAAATTATTTAATTCAAACCATAATAATAAGTAGATATTAATAGTAACCATATAAATCCATTGACTAAGGTTGTAGTCATATAACCTATGTTAATTATATCGTTGGCCTTCATAGTTATATTGACCACTTTAATAGTTAATATATAATTTTATTCATTAAGGTCATACGTATCGGCCACTAGTTATTCGTAGTCCCTATGTAATGTTCATTTTGACCTCAATTGTTAAATTATTTAATTCAAACAATAATAATAAGTAGATATTAATAGTAACCTTATAAATCCATTGACTAAGGTTGTAGTCATATAACCTATGTTAATTACATCGTTGTGATTCATAGTTATATTAATCATTATGTAATAGCTAATATATAATTTCATTCATTAAGGTCATACGTATCGGCCATTAGTTATTCATAACAATAATATAAGTCCATTGGCTAAGGTTGTAGTCATATACTACGATAGTATTAATTACATCGTTGCGATTCATAGTTATATTGATCGTTTATGTAATAGCCAGTATATAATTTCATTCATTAATGTCATACGTATCGGCCACTAGTTATTCATAGTCCATGTGTAATGTTCATTTTGACCTCAATTGTTAAATTATTTAATTCAAACCATAATAATAAGTAGATATTAATAGTAACCATATAAATCCATTGACTAAGGTTGTAGTCATATAACCTATGTTAATTATATCGTTGCGCTTCATAGTTATATTGACTGTTTATATAATAGCTAATATATAATTTCATTCATTAAGGTCATACATATCCGCCATTAGTTATTCATAACAATAATATAAGTCCATTGACTAAGGTTGTAGTCATATACTACGATAGTGTTAATTACATCGTTGCGATTCATAGTTATATTGATTGTTTATGTAATAGCCAGTATATTATTTTATTTATTAAGGTCATACGTATCGGCCATTAGTTATTCATAGTCCCTATGTAATGTTCATTTTGACCTCAATTATTAAATTATTTAATTCAAACCTTAATAATAAGTAGATATTAATAGTAACATATAAATCTATTGACTAAGGTTGTAGTCATATAACCTATGTTAATTACATCGTTGCGATTCATAGTTATATTAATCGTTTATGTAATAGCCAATATATAATTTCATTCATTAAGGTCATACGTATCCGCCATTAGTTATTCATAACAATAATATAAGTCCATTGACTAAGGTTGTAGTCATATACTACGATAGTGTTAATTATATCGTTGCGATTCATAGTTATATTGATCGTTTATGTAATAGCCAGTATATAATTTCATTCTTTAAGGTCTTACGTATCGGCCATTAGTTATTCATAGTCCCTGTGTAATGTTCATTTTGACCTCAATTGTTAAAGTATTTAATTCAAACCATAATAATAAGTAGATATTAATAGTAAAATATAAATCAATTGACTAAGGTTGTAGTCATATAACCTATGTTAATTACATCGTTGCGATTCATAGTTATATTAATCGTTTATGTAATAGCCTATATATAATTTCATTCATTAAGGTCATACGTATCGGCCATTAGTTATTCATAACAATAATATAAGTCCATTGGCTAAGGTTGTAGTCATATACTACGATAGTGTTAATTACATCGTTGCGATTCAAAGTTATATTGATATTTGCTGTTGAAGTGCTAGGAACATCTAATGCTTAGCTTTTTTGATTTTTTCATTAAGGTCATGTAGTGACTGTGTTCTACCATTGTCATTAAAATATTTATGGATTAATATAATTTTCTTAAAATATTGTGTTATTTTTCCTTGTATTATTGTTATACTTATTTTTCCTTGTATTATTGATTATTTTTCCTTGTATTATTATTATACTTATTTTTCCTTATATTATTGATAAGGAGGAAGTATTGATACTACTAAATCTAGTGAATTCAAATTTTCTTCCTCCTACTAAATCGTATACCGTATTTGTTTAAAGAAAATACAATAATTGGCTATACACATAAAATACAATAGAAATACAATATGATGTAAAGACTACATGAATGATTTCACGCAGCTCAATACTTGGGAGTAGAAAGAACCTCTCCATATTTAATTTTCTGTTTTGAAGGGAAAATTGTATGGCTAAATAATTAGGAGGTAGTTGATGTAATTTCACCCGTGTGGCCACAGTTGGGCCACATTAGTGTGGTCGTTTAGATTTAACATTTGCACTTTGGAGAATGTGATGGCAACCACCCTCCACTTCCAACTAAGAGGTTGTGAGTTCGAGTCACCCCAAGAGCAAGGTGGAGAGTTCTTGGAGGGAAGGATGCCGATGGTCATTTGGAAACAGCCTCTTTATCCCAGAGTAGGGGTAAGGTCTGCGTACACACTACCCTCCCCAGACCCCACTAATGGAATTATACTGGGTTGTTGTTGTTGTTGTAGTACTTTGGAGAATGTGGAAAGTGGAAACCATGATGTTGTTTTTGACAAAATCTTTAGACTTAGATCTAAAATAGAGAAACGTGATTAATAATCCTAACCTAACATATTTAAAATTAATTACCTTTTCCACTTTGTACACGCCCGTGTTAACTTTACATATTATTATTTCTACTTGTTGTCACCTTTTTCTTGTTTTTTCATCCACTTGTTGTAAACTACTTCTGAAATAGTAACACTAGTCCAATTTCATGTGCATATATAGATGAGCTACTAGCTATTCTGTAAAACACAAAAAACTTTAGCTCGAGAGAGAACGAATAAGATAAGATCGCGAGAATGAGTAGAGGGTGGGTAATTTTCATGTTCCTGATTGCTGCAATTGTACTTTGCAGTCATCACACAGTTGCTGCAGAAAATGCCGCCATCTATTCGCAGGCACGCACTACCTTGCCTAATTGCAGTAACAGCGATAAATCGAAAATAAATAAGTGTATGACAAATACAACCTCTATAGATAAATGTTGTCCATTATTTAAGAGGACAATTGGTACTAACTGTAAGTGTTACCGTTATGCCAAGGATTTGGATAATCAAGCTTTAATTACTCTTCAGGCTTATTGTGATGTCAATAATCCATGTAAGCGTGTCCAAGTAAGTTCTTTCTTATCTCTACTTCACATAAAAGTATTTAGCTAGTGTTTGAATATAAATTTGGTTAAAAATTTTACTTGCAGAGAGTGGTAGCAGAGGCCGTTGCCACCATTTCTGCCACCCCCCGCCCGCTCCCTCGGCTACAGCCAAAATGCAGTGCTACTGATGAAGCAAAGGTTAAAAAATGCATGACAAACACAACCTCCATGGATGCATGTTGCCCAACATTCAGAAGCATATTGGGCAGGAGTTGCCCTTGCTTTGCTTATGCCATGCTATTAGATAATCTGGCTTTGATTACTATTCAGGCTTATTGTGATGTTAGTAATCCTTGTAAGCAAGTCCAAGTAAGTCTTATCCCTTTTTAATACTCCATTTTATATGGTGCTCGTTTCTTTTGCCTGCTAAATTTCTACCTACAATAAACTGTGAACCTTATAGAAGACGAGTTGTGGTTGGCTTTGTCATAAGTACTAAATTGCTTGAACCTATAAAATTTAAATTTTAACTGATGCTAGTTAAATAACACCGTGCAAATTTGAGACATTAACTAATATTTTTTATTACAAGCTCTTTCAAGTAAGTCGTTCATTTTTCCTTGTGTTATTGTGAGCTATCTCACCTACCGACATCCTACCTTGTACTTTGTGCACCAAATTTACTAACTACTTTTTCCCCTTTCCCTACAAAAAGAAGGGTGTGATAAATACCTGTGGGATCAACTTTAATTGATTTCTTTTTAGCTATTTCATACATATTAATGAATTTCATGACAATTTTAGAAAAAAGAAGTTAATTTTGTTTTTATATCCGTAAAATATCAACTATTGTGGACCAAAAAGAAAAGGCCAAAAAATCAATTAAAGTGGACATAGTAGTAACTAGCTATCCACTTCTGTGTCACTGCCTAATTCTGTGGTTAATTTGCTGGTTTCAGGTGATATGATCGAGCTAGCAAAGATGGAGATGGAAGAAAATAACAATAATGAAACTCATTTCAAGAGAGAAGAAATGTTGTATTGTTATATCAATAAGACTTTTAGCAATAACTTGTCGTTATTTTGATAGCATCATTTTGCATACCATTGACCTCAAGTTGGCCTGCACCCTTCCATTATAGTAAGACAAAAAAAAGACACTCCTTTCAAGGATAGGATTTGGTGCAACGCAATAGATCTTCACGAATAGGTATCCATTGCAGCGCAAGAAAATTCACTATGTTGCGACATGAAAAGATTTTAGGGATAATCTCCACCAAATTAAAGAATCGTTGTATGAAAAATCAAAATAAGAGGGGTAAACGCGTAATATTATGAACCACAACAGGGTCAGTATGATGGAAGAGAAATTTGGAGGCAGGTCTAAATTATTAATTATCCCTAAAATCTAAGAAGAAGCTACCCAAATTAATATTACGAGAACTAACTTATGTCCACCAAATTTCCTTACCAACAAACATGTGCAATAAACAAAGAGTGGAGAAGAGGTCAACACAATTGAGAAAAACGCAACAAAGTGAAGAAAGTTTAATTTGAAAAGAAACCAGATGTAAAGGCCAAAAGAGGAGCAAAAGAAATGAACACTATATACGATATTAATAGTTTTTCATTACCACAAATAATAATAGAGATATAGGAAGGCTGACAAAGGTATAAGGAGATTTGATCTCCACATAAAATTAATATTAACTTATATAAAAATACAACCATTATATTATGCAAGAATTTATATATTAATTTACGCTCATGGAATGTTAAATTAAAATGCGTGTATTACTTAATACATGAGTTAAAAACACTAAAATAACAAACCTAACTCTTATAATAGCAAAAAAGACTTCTTATTTTGTTTTAAAAGTAAACACATTTGTATACTAATTTAATTTTGTAATATATCAAACTTAAATGTTCAACAAAAGATAAAGATAATCTTTATATTACTAATTTCTATATAACTTGTGAAAGTACAAGAGGGGGTGAATTGAAGCCTTTTTAAATTTCTAGTAGACTACTCCCCAGACCTAGTAGACTAATAGAGAGACAGCATGTACAATACTGTTAATACTTCGATTTGATCAAATACTTATCTCAATAAATAGTAAATCCTTATAATAAAATATGAAAAAGGTAAATGATACATGAATTTTATACTGATTCGTAACCAATAGTGGTATCCTACTCTAGTTTTCTTGGGTTGTAAGGAGGTTATCTCTTTAGTTTTTTTTGTAATATGAGTATCCCAAGGAGGTTCTCATTAGTTTTTTGTAATATGAGTTTGAGTACAACTTGTGATTTTCAACGTTCACCACTAACGTTTTACAAGGTTAATTTTCACTCGCTCACCAACAACGCAAAAGGTTGGTTTTTGCTCGTTCACTAACGACTCTTTGGTTTTCACTCGCTCACCAGAGAAACGAAGAATGACACAACCCTCTAAGGACACACTGCCTCTCCCATATTTTTTTATCTCTCTTCACTCTTTTGTGTACACAGTAAATCTACTAAAAGTGAATTACAATGTTCGTTAAGAGTAGAATAAAGAACTTGTAGTTGGATAGACAATTGTATAGAAGGCTGCATACTTTTCTTCCTCCATAAATCTTCCCTTTTATAGTCTTTTCAACTTGTTTTCTTTATTGCATAACCCAAGGGATTTTGAATATTCTTCCAATCTTCCTGAAGCCGTTTTCTGATGCTTCCTTGAATCTTGGACTAATATCTTGTTTTAGATCTCTTGACCGTTGCTGATTTGCTCTATAAGGTAGATTTTGGATATCTTTTAACAATGTAAATTTTCCTTTTGAATTGGACAATTTGAATTTCTCAATTTTAATTCTTTTCTCGAACAGATCCATGATTAGTATTTCTCTACAACATTCCTCTCAAAATTGCTTTCCTTTGTGGAGTCTCACTTTTGTTGCTTAGTGATCCTTTGTGGACTCCAACTATTGTACATTAGTTGTACCAATTGTGAATATAAAATACTCTTCCATTTCGGTACACCATATAATCTTTATGAATATCTACATGAGAATAGTCATGATGATTCAATCAAGATCCCCATGATCCTTTTCCATGATTGTAGTAATTAATCATCCTTGATTAATTCCAATAACGCAATTCCTTGGCCTCATGTTTCCATACGTCTAACTTCTCTTACATTGGAGAATATGGATGCTTCTTTCCATTTTGTAGTTTTATTCATAAGAATAATACTCTTTCTAGAGATAGAATTCAAACATGTTCTCATGAATAAACCTGTAACGAGTCGGCCAGTCATTTTATGTATTACAGCCCCGTTCTCCCGTTCACTACTCAATTTATACTTTATAATTATTGTATGACTTGCCGGATTAATGGATCCGGGTCCGGGTCCGGTGAGGTTTTGAAATGAATTAAGACACTTAGTCTCCAAGATAAAAACTTAAGTTGAAAAAATTGACCGGATATTGACTTATGTGTAAACGACCCCGGAACAGAGTTTTGATGGTTCCAATAGCTCTGTATGGTGATTTTAGACTTAGGAGCATGTCCGAAAAATTATTTGGAAGTCCGTAGTAAAATTACGCTTGAAATGACTAAAATAGAAATTTAAGTTTGGAAGTTTGACCAGGGAGTTGACTTTTTGATATCGGGGTCGGAATCCGATTCTGGAAAATTGAATAGGTCTGTTATGTCATTTATGACTTGTGTGCAAAATTTAAGGTCAATCGGACTTGAATTGATAGGTTTCGGCATCGAATATAGAAGTTAAAATTTTTTAGTTTCATTAAGCTTGAATTGGGGTATGATTCGTGGTTTTAACATTGTTGATGTGATCTGAGGGCTCGACTAACTTCGTATAATATTTTAGGACTTGTTGGTATATTTGGTTGAGGTCCCGGGGGCCTCAGGTGAGTTTCGGATGGTTAACGGATCAAATTCGGACTTAGAAGAAATCTGAAAATTTTCTGTCTTCTGGTGTGATCGCACCTGCGAGGAATTGGTCGCAGGTGTGATGCCATAGATGCGGCTCATTTTACGCAGAGGCAGGGCGCTTGTGCGAGGGGATTAACCGCATCTGCGAGTGATCTCGTCCAAGTCACACCTCTATTTGAGGTTATGAAACGGTCGATACAATAGTAATATTCAACAGAGAGTCGGGGTCGAATTCCACAAGGAGCTATATGAATGGGATTTAGAAGTATATATTGTGGTGAATGAGCTTGAACTATCTTAAATTACACTTCCACAAGATTTGGTTGCTTCTAGATCTAGTTTAAACTAAGATTGCAAGATAAATAATTAAAACTAAGAAAATATTTTTGTTGTTGCTTTCAAATAGTGTAAAAGCCTAGGCTATGCCCTTCACCTAGGTGTTTGCCTAATGGGTTGTAAACTGTAAAGCTTGTTTCATTGGTCGAGGTGTATTATAGTGTAAAAGGCCTAGGCTATACCCTTCACCTAGGTGTTTGCCTAATAGGTTGTAAACTGTAAAGCTTGTTTCATTGGTCGAGGTGTATTATAGCTATCAACACTCAAGTACCCACTCAATACCTCTCGGTAAGAGAGTGATTTTGTCAAATTTGGCTTTCTCAAGTCCAAATGGGTATTGAACAAAATAATTGATAAAATTCTCAAGTTGGGTTTTACTATCTGTAGGATTAACCCTGTAAATTGGGACTATCAGTCTCTTTATTTTATCCCAAATTCTCGTTAGCCAAGTTTTTCTAGACCAAGTCTCTCTTTCTCGAGAAGAGACCAAGTCAAATAGGCATGAACTAATGTTTGCAATCATTAATTCTACAATCAAAAGCAAGAACAAGGCTAAATAATAAAACCCAACCATAAACAAACCATAAATCAAACACCCATTAGGTTTACACACTAGGGTTGGGTCACAACCCTAGTTACAAATCTAGCTACTCATAATGGGTATAGAAGAAAATAAAGAAGAAAAGATGATGAAACTCATATTGCAAAATTAAAAGATAAAAACCTAATGTTAAATCACCAAAGTAAGGTAAAGTTACCTAAAGAGGCAAGTAAAAACGGCTACAGGACTTTCAATATTTCAAAATCTGACATAATTTTGTGAAACTAGTCTATTTATACAAAGCTGGAATTTTCGAAAAAAAATGCCCTTTCAAAGGTTCTGCGGCTGCACAATTCCATATGCGGTCCGAACTTCTCATCAGTCTTGACAGGAGTTGAATTTGCGGCCGCACAATTCTGGATTGCGGCCGCATCTCTCATATTCTGCGGTCCGCACAATTCTTGGTGCGGCCGCACATGGCTCTTCTGCGGATCACACATTTCTGAGTGCGGCCACGTAGATGATTTTGCACAATTATTGTGCGGTCCACATTTCTTTTTGAGCTTGAAATGAGACTTTCTGAACTTTAGCTCTCGCATAACTTCTGTGACTTGACAATAATTGTGTGGTCCGCACTTTGCACTTGGACTCTGTTAAATTTCCTTCATATTTTGCGCCCGCTGATGAAAATCTGCGGTCCGCACTTGAGCTTATGTGCCTGATTTTTGTCCTTGAGTTTAGATCACTCCTTTTTGAGTTGAATTTCATCTTAGTGGCTTATTTTCTAATACTCCTGCAATTAGACATATTTCATCAATTTTCGGAAATACAATTAAATACTTTTGGATTAAAACGAAAGCTAAAAAGCGCTAATAAGTAGTCAAAATCCCCATTTATCAACTCCCCAAACTTAAGCTTTTGCTTGTCCTCAAGCAAATAAGGTAATTCTCACCTCCACAAGATAAGAGCAATTCGAGCTAATCTAAGGTGTATCAAACACACATCAATTAGGACCAACAATTACCCACACCACTTATGAATTATCAACAAGGCAATGATTAGAAGTTTTAATCACAAATAGTTCTAATGTGACACTTGAGTATCAAGAGTTGACTTTATTTATCAAGGAAGTTCGCTCTTTCATGTAGGTCATTGTGGATCCCAAACTCCTCCTCTTCTACTCTCCATTTGCACCTCACTTAAGAATGTAGCACTCAATTCAAAGTTTTGTGAAAGGTTCGCTCATTTTTCTCAAAAGAATGTCGCAAGTACGACTTTAAGTACCATAGGCTTGCCCCTCATGTAAATCACCACTAATGTAAGCTCACTCGACTTAAAATCACATAGGGCTTTTTGGGAATGTAATGAAGGCTTTTGGACTAAGGTTGGATATACTAGGATAGAACAGGTTCATCTTTCCTTAAGCATTCCATTTTCTTTTATCGGCTCATGCTATGCCAATTTTAGAAGGAATTTTGTTTCCCATAGGGGGTTAGAGAGACTTAGCATCATTCTTTCTTGGTCATGATATTCATTTCCTCATTCTTTGTTTTATCCATGCTTTGCATCATTACCATTCTTTGAAATCCCTTCATTTTTTCAACTTATTCACTTTCTTTTTGCTTTTTGTTCTTCTTTCTTTTTCTTGCCTTCCCTTTTCTTCATTTCTTCACTTTTTGTGACTTGATACCTTTTTCAAACTCCTCGTCTCTTCCCCAAACTTATGTTTTAGCCAATTATTTCTCAAGAGTGTTATGGAAAGCTCGGGTGCCAAAAGAGGGTTACTACAAAATGGGTAAAGGCTTGTAACATGATTATCGAATGAGAAAGGTCTTAGGCTCAAATTGGTTGACTAGGGATAACAACTTTGGTGGGTCATGGAAAATTTCAAGCGGGTCAAAGAGAGCCTACAATCACTTCTCAAGCTAAGCAAAATTTAAAATATCGCCTAGAAACACATTCAGGGCAAGTTCTAGACCATTTGCACGGGTACTAGGACTTGCAAAAATATCATCTCACCTCTCACACAGCTGGAATGTTAAAAAGGATAGAGTCAAGGGCCCACAACGACCATATTCAAGATTTAAAAATCACTATGGCTCGACTAAACCATTCAATGATTGCCTAATCCAACGCAAGAGTCACAAGGTCGCTAATTAGAGCTACTTCTTTCCCGAAAACTTGTTTTTAACCATAAGCACGTAGTTAAGTGTGCTGGTACCAAGTGAAGCATGTTTGACTCTTTTATTCATTACTACTACTATTCTTACCTAAACATAAAAAACAGACTCAATCCCTTAAGAAAGTTGTCACGCCATCCATCGTTGGGAAAAATCACTCGGTTCACACAAAAACTACCTTTGGAAAGAACCGTGATATTAAGAAAACCAAAGGCTTATTGACTACTAAAAACATAAAAATAAGCTACAAAATTAAACATAGACTAATAAGAAAACAAAATAAAGAAGCTACAAAGAAAGCTACTAAAGACATAAATGAATGTACATACTGAGAGGGAAAAAGATAGAATATATACACCAATAGAGAAAAAGGGAAGAATATATACATAAATAAAAGGCAAGTGGAAAATATTATCAGTTATTACAAACCAAATGTCAAATATCCAAATATCAAATAAACTCCACCCCTCTGAATAAAAATAAACATTGTCCTCAATGCTTAACAAAATAAGAATAAGGAAAGGTAAGAGTAAAGAGCACTCCCTATGTGGCCTTGAACATCTCTGTATCCATAGCAGCGTCACCACCCTCAGGGCAAAAAAGGCAAGCAGTGCGGACCACATAATTCTAGTGCGGCCGTAGAGGGGAGATTCAGAGAGTAGTTTTTGGGCCAACTAAAGGCATGCGGACCGCACCAAAATTGTGCGGACGCATTCATTATTATGCGGTCCGCAAGGTTGGAGAATCAGAAGTCCAAAATAATAAGGAGTGTGGACCGCAACAGTTTTGCGCGGCCATATAATCATAAGTGCGGCCGCACCCATTTTTATGCGGACCGCAGAATCCCCCAAGTTCCAAGCCCAAATTCCCAAGAATGCGGACCGCACGATAATTGTGCGGCCGCAGTAGCTCATTGTGTGGACTGCACCAGAATTACGTGGCCGCACAACCTTCGTAGGGGCATTTTTGTCAGATATTTTCAGCTTAGTATAAATAGAACTTTTTGTCATTTTTAGGTTAAGTTTAGTTTTCAGAAGTGCACCTGAGCCGTTTTCTTTGCTATTTTGAGGATTTTTGTACTAGATTAACATCTATACATTAGATTTTCTTTCCCTAATCAATTATTATGCATTTTATCTTAATTTCTTATTGTATTTCTTTATTTTTCATGAGTATCTAAATCTTTAGCTAGGGTTGTGACCCAACCCTAGTGTGGGTATTTGATGGGTGTTTAATTTAGGGCTTGTTTTTTATTAGGTTAGTGATATATAGCCTTGTTCATGATTGAACCCTAGAATCAATGGTTGCAAACATTGATTCATGCCTATTTAACTTAGTCTTTACTTGAGAAAGAGAGACTAAGTCTAGCAAAACTTGGCTAACAAGCAATTGGGGTGAACTCAAGAAATTGTTAGCTCCAATTAAAGGGTTAAACCTAGAGATAGTAATACCCGACTTGAGCTAACATCACTTGTATTGTGTAAATACCCAATTGGGCTTGAGAAAGCCAAATTGGGTAAAATCACTCAAACTACCGAGAGGTATAGAGTGAGTACCAGGATGTGATTGCTACATCATGACCCCAACTAATCAAATTTGCCCTAGAGTTTACAACCCATTAGATAACCACCTAGGTAGAAGTCACGACCCCAATCCCTTTTAATCATTTGAAAAACTCAAAACCAAAAATATTTTCCTTAGTTTTATACTTGCAAACAATAGAGTAAAGTAGAAGTAGAACACCAATCATGTTTTTGGAAGTACAATTGAAGCCAAAGCTTGCAATTAACTTAGATATACACCTAATCCCATATTCTAACTCCTTGTGGATTCGATCCCGAATATCCGTTGCAAGGTCCTAGTTCTTCCAACAGTGAAATGGTACGGATTGAAAACATGTTTAAGTAAATGATGGAGAAAAATGCCGACTCTGATGCCCAATTTGCCTCCCACAATACTTCTATCCGCAACTTGGAGGTTCAACTTGGCCAAATTTCTCAAGCTTTAAATACTCGCCCAAAGGGGGCACTACCTAGTGATACGGTGGTGAACCCAAAAGTTGGGAATACGGGGCATGCAATGGCCGTGACAACAAAAAGTGGGAGAGGTGGAGTTGCTAGTACCTCAAACCAAAGAAGACATGTGGGTGATGATGTATTGGTGCAAGATGATGATGAGCCAAGCAATGATGTTCAAGCTAATGAAGAAGCGAGGATGGATATTGATGAAAATGTGGAGGAGACGCAAGAAGATGTGAACCCGTATAGGGAGCACGTAATTGACATGCCGAAGCCGGTAGTGACAAAGGCTAAGGCACCAATGCCAAGGCCTCTTCCTCCATACCCTCAAAGACTTGCAAAGAAACACAATGAGAATCAATTTAAGAAATTCATTTATATGATGAAAAGTTTGTCCATAAATGTGCCGATTGTTGAAGTCTTACAACAAATTCCAGGATATGCCAAGTTCATGAAGGATTTGGTAACAAAGAAGAAATCAATGAACTGTGAAATGATCAAAATGACACATCAAGTGAGTGCTATTGTGAACTCTATGGCTCCAAAGTTGGAAGACCCCGGTGCTTTCACAATCCCGTGCACTATTAGGAGTGCCGATTTCACCAAAGCTTTATGTGACTTGGGTGCAAGAATTAACTTGATGCACTATTCTATGTTCAAAACGTTGGGGATTGGGCAACCACGACCCACATCCATGAGGTTGAAAATGGTGGATCGGACAATGAAAAAGCCATTGGGGATAATTGATGACGTGTTAGTTCGGGTCGACAAGTTTATCCTTCCCGTAGAGTTTGTGATACTTGACTGTGAGGTTGACTACGAAGTGCCAATCATTTTTGGGGAGACCTTTCCTTGCTATAGGGAAGGACTTAGTTGATGTGGAAGCAGGCTAGCTCACCTTCCGGGTGGGCGATGAAAAAGTGGTGTTCCATGTTTGTAAGTCAATGAGACAACCAAATAGCAACGAAGTGTGTTCGTTCGTGGATCTTGTGACCGAAGTAATTGTTGATGACACAAGTGTTGTGATAAATGTTGAAGATACCTTGGAAGCTGCGTTGTTGAATCATGATGAGGATGAGAAGGAAGGCTTTGTAGATTGTGTCAATGCTTTGCAAGGAATGTGATCATATACTTATGAGCCCCGAAAACTTTCCTTGGATCTCGAAAACCGAAAGACTCAACCAACAAATCCCTCAATCGAGGAGCCTCCCATCTTGGAGTTAAAGTCTTTGCCTTCACACCTCAGGTATGAGTTTATAGGCCTTGTTCCACTTTACCTGTTGTTGTTTCCTCATGCTTAACTAACATGCAAGTAGATTCCACTCTTGCGGTGCTCCAAAGGAGGAAGAAAGTAATAGGTTGGACATTGGCGGATATTCAGGGTATAAGCCCCACCTTTTGCATGCACAAATCATTTTGGAGAAGGATGCAAAACCCTCAGTGGAACATCAAAGATGATTGAATGAGGCCATGTAAGAGGTAGTAAAGAAAGAGATCATCAAGTGGTTCGATGCCAGGGTTGTTTACCCCATTTCCGATACTTCGTGGACCTCGCCGGTGCAATGTGTCCCAAAGAAAGGGGCATGACTGTGATAACAAATGACAAAAATGAATTGATCCCCACAAGAACTGTTACTAGGTGGAGAGTGTGCATGGATTATAGGAAGCTCAACAAAGTTACTTGGACAGACCATTTTCCGCTTCCATTCCTTGATCAAATATTGGATAGGTTAGCCGGACGTGCTTATTATTGCTTCCTTGATGGATATTCCCGGTATAACCAGATTCTTATTGCTCTTGAAGACCAAGAGAAGACCACTTTCACTTGTTCCTATGGCACTTTCGCATTCTCGCGGAGGCCATTCGGGTTATGCATTGCACCAGTAACTTTTCAACGGTGTATGATGGCCATCTTCACCGATATGGCCGCACTCATTTTTGTGCGGTCCGTACTAGAGGCTATGCGGCCGCACACACTTTTATGCGGTCCGTAGTTCTTTAAGTTAGGAAAATTGTGTGCTTGAATTGTGCAACTGCACTCAAAATTGTGCGGTCCACAGTGGACTTATGCGGCCGCAATCATTTTTGTGCGGTCCGCACTGATGAAACATCAGAGACCCAGTAGTCTGAACCTGGGGCTGTGCGGCCACAATCAAAATTTTGCTATCCGCACTCTTGGTTGTGCGTCCGCACTCATTTTTGTGCGGTCCGCAATAGGCAGTCTGCGGTCGCACTCACTTTTGTGTGGTCCGCACTGCCCTTTAGAGGCCGTCTTCCTGCAACTTTAAACAATGATTCTGTATACATTATGAGCTTCAATTCTAACTAACTCTTATCCTTATGTATTGCAGACAATGGTTCACTCACATGGTAGAGGAGATGCATCACAAGGGAGGGCAGAACCCTCAGGAGGCCGAGGTCGAGGTAAATGCAACCTACCTCTAACACTACAAAGGGCTATAAGTAAGAAAGTTATAATCAACAGACCTCCCGAATCCTCGGAAACCAGTGAGTATGTCCCATCTGGGGAAGCTTCTGAGGGTAACTCCGTGCAAGCACAACCGGAAGCCCAACCACAATAATTCCCGGGGAGATTTCATTTGGTAGATGAGTCTTCTTCAGCTGCCAGTTCATTTGAAGGTTCGGAAGAGGGGAGTCAAGATTCTGAGCCCTCTTCCTCACAAGCTCCGGTTGACCCAATTAATGTGGACGATGATGATGATGTCCCAGATGATGGGAGAGGGGGTGATACTGCAGTGTGAGGCTTGGAGAGATCTAAGAGACCAGAGGTATGGGAGGATAGATTTGTCAGTGCTATCGCCTTTGCAAAGTTTAGGGAATGGTGGCCACGGAGGTCGCTCACTCTTGAGCGACAATTTCTGATAAAAGATTTGAACAAACAAAACCCCAATGTCCTTAGGCAATTCCAGGAGCGGAAAGGATGGAAATGGTTCACCACCAGCGTCTTAGATGCAAATGAGTACTTGGTCAAGGAATTCTATGCAAATGTTGCTCACATCAAAAAGGGAACTAAGGTGACAAAAGTGCGGAATCTGAAAATTCGCTTTGACTCATGTGCATTGAAAAAATATGTCGGGTTTGAAGAAGTAGAGTCAATGCAATATTTGGAAAATCTAGCTATGGATGATGCAACTCATCCGTGGTTAGCTGAGATTCTGGCAATCCCAGGGTCAACATCTCCGTGGCTTACAATAGGGGTTCCAATTGTTCGGGCCACCCTAAACTTTGAAGCAAAAGGGTGGCAAGCATTCGTATGTAGCCGCATTAACCCATGCCTCAATAAAAATATGCTTCCACTTCCCCATGTAGTCTTGGTGGCTTCCATTATGGAGGGGTATCCGATAAATGTTGGTGCCATCATGTCCACCAACATCACTTTAGCTGTCCAGAAAGGTGAAAGATCCTATCCATACCCGAACTTCCTTACAGAATATTTCAAGGATCAAAGGGTGGAGCCAAAGCATTATGATGCAGAAGTGAAAGACAAGAAGCCTTTTTCATGGTACTACCTTCAGGGAGCTGACAACCCGAAATTCAAGGGAAAAGCTACTAACTCCACTGGCTAGTCTGAAAAGCCAGAGGTAGTGGTTACTGATTTAGCTGCCGAGCCTTCCAACGCATCCGGTACTTCCACCGGGACAGTAGCTATGCCACCCTCATCTTCCGGACCACCTGTTTCTGCTAGACTATCAGTGTCATTATCAGTGCCAGCTTCATCTACATATCCTCAGTCTGCGCTGCGAGTCTGCCAGACATTGGCGAGTCTCAACAATTGGATGCAGGCAACTACAACAAAGGTGAGTGATATATCCAGTGCTGTTGCAGCACAGTCCTCAGCCCCAACAAAGCCACAGGTACCTCTGTCAGTGGAGGAAATATTGAAGATGATTCTGGAGAACCAGAAGACCATTGTTGATACTCTGGCGTCATATGGGAAGGTCATTAAGGATTTGGGCAAACAAGTCAAGAAGATGCGTAGATCCCAGGCATCAAAGAAGTCGGTAGAGAAGCTTAGCAAAGAGGTTGAAAGGATTGTATCTGCCAGAGATATTCCATTGGACTTCCTTATGGAGCAGACAGTCCCAGCAGCACATGCAGCACCGACAGAGGCACCAAAGCCAGCAGCCGGCCAGTCTGAGAAGCCGGTTGTGACTGCACACATTGCGGATGAGATGATATAGATGCTCAGCAACCCTGTTATCCCTTAGCCAAGAGATGATGACATACAGTTGGAGGAGTCAGAGGGTGCTGGTGATCCTATGCAGACTGAGACCACATAGGGAGTTTTCTTAACTCTCTACCCTTTTCTTGTTCTTATTTTTGTTAAGCATTGAGGACAATGCTTTTTTTCATTTGGGGGGTGGTCTATTTTTATTATTTGACTTTGACATTTGACATTTGGGCTGTAATAACTCTGATACTGTTTTTTCTTTCATCTTTATTTTCCTTTGGTATGTATATATTCATTTAACTTCGGTTTGTATATTCATTTATCTCGCTTTTCGTAATTTACTTCATAGCTTCTTTAGTTTGCTTTTCATTAGTAGTATAACTTCTTATTTACTTTAGTAGCTTCTTTTTTAATTTGTTAGCTTCTTTTTACATTTTGAGTGAACAATGAGCCTTTGGTTTTCTTAATGCCACGGTTCTTTCCAAAGGTGTATTTTGTGTGAACTAGGTGGATCTTCCCAACGATGGATAGCGTGACAACCTTCTTAAGGGATTGAGTCCGTTTTCATTTATGTTTTGACAAAATATAGCAGTAATGAATAAAAGTGTCTCGGGCATGCTTCACTTGGTACTAACACATTTACCTTTAACCGTAAAGTTGTTGGCATAAAATAGCTCTAGTTGTGACCTTTAGACTCTTGTGTTGACTCAAACAGTCATCGAGTGATTCAATCAAGCCATTTGTGATTCTCAATCCTAGCTAGGGTTATTGTGGGACCTCGACTCCATTCTCTTTAGCAATCCAACAGTGTGAGAGGTGAGGTATTGAATTTCAAGTCTAAGTTCCCGTGCCAATAGTCTAGAACTTGCCCCAAGTATTTTTCTAAACGAAATTCTAAGTGTAGCTTGGCTTGAGAAATAATTGTAGGCTCTCCTTGATCCAATTTGAAATTGAAATCTTCCATAGCCTACCAATGTGATATCCCTAGTCAACCCTTTTTAGCCGAAGCCTTTGTCTTTCATTAACTAAGTTACAAGCCTTTATCAGTTCTGAAATGACCCTCTCTTGGCACCCAATCTTTCCTTAGCATTCTTGAGAAACAATTGGTAAAACTATTAGTTTGGGAGAGATACGAGGAGTTTGTAGTGATAAAAGGTACAAAGAAGAGGAAGAAATAAAAAAAGAAGAAGGGGGAAGGCAAAAAGAAAAAAAAGAAAGAACAAAGAGAAAAATGACAAAAAGAAAGTGAATAAAGTGAAGAGTTGAAGGGAATTCTAAAGAAAATGAGGATAAAAGGCTGAAGTAAATAGAAAAGGATAAGAATGAATGTCATGATCAAGAAAGAGCGATGTTACGTCTCTTTAGTTCCCCCGAGGAAGAATAAAATGACTCAAAGAGTCTAGAAATGTGAGCCGAAAAGACAAAATGGAGTGCTTAAGGAAAGATGAAACCATTTTATTCCAACAAGTCCTACATTGGTCCAAAAGCCTTCATTACATCCCTCAAAAGCCCTACATGATTTCAAGTTGAGTGAGCTTACATTAGTGGTGATTTACATGAGGGGCACGCTTATGGTACTTAGATCCGGACTTGTGGCATTCTTTTGAGAGAGATGGGCGAACTTTTCACAATCCTTGTATCATGTGCTGCATTCTAATGTGAGATATGCTAATGGAGAATAGAGGAGGAGGAGGAGTTTGGGATCCACAATGGCCTACTTGAAAAAGCGAGCTTCCTTGATGAATGTGTGATAAATTCACCTTAGGCCAGCTGAAATATCTCTTTTTCTAGTGGAGGTGGGAATTGCCTTATTTGCTTGAGGACAAGCAAAAGCTTAAGTTTGGGGGAGTAAATAAGTGGGGATTTTGACCGATTATTTATTCTCTTTTACTTGCGATTTAGCTCAAAAATGCTTAAAGGCATTCTTGGAAACTAACAAAATGTGCTTACTTGTAGGAATATTGGGACACGAGCCAAAAAAGTCAAAATCAACTCATAAAGGAGTCAAAAGTGAACAAGAACCAAAACATGGCAAAATAGGCAAGCAGTGCGGACCAAACAATTCTAGTGCGGCCGCAGAGGGGAGATTCAGAGAGTAGTTTTTGGGCCAGCTAATGGCATGTGGACCGCACCAAAATTGTGCATCCGCAGGAGGCCAAGTGCGACCACATTCATTATTATGCGGTCCGCAAGGTTGGAGAATCAGAAGTCCAAAACAATAAGGAGTGCGGACCGTAGAAGCCCCAGAGTTCCAAGCTTAAGTTCCCAAGAATGCGGACCGCACGATAATTGTGCGGCTGCAGTAGCTCATTGTGCGGACCGCACCAGAATTATGCGGCCGCACAACCTTCGTAGGGACAGTTTTGTCAGATATTTTCAGCTTAGTATAAATAGAACGTTTTGTTATTTTTAGGTTAAGTTTAGTTTTCAGAAGTGCACCTGAGCCGTTTTCTTGGCTATTTTGAGGATATTTGTACTAGGTTAACATCTATACATTAGATGTTCTTTCCCTAATCAATTATTATGAATTATATATTAATTTCTTCTTGTATTTCTTTATTTTTCATGAGTAGCTAAATGTTTATCTAGGGTTGTGACCCAACCCTAGTGTGGGTATTTGATGAATGTTTAATTTAGGGTTTGTTTTTTATTAGGTTAGTGATATTTAGCCTTGTTCATGATTGATCCCTAGAATCAATGGTTGAAAACATTGATTCATGCCTATTTGACTTAGCCTCTACTTGAGAAAAGATACTAAGTCTAGGAAAACTTGGCTAATAAGAAATTGGGGTGAACTCAAGAAATTTATAGCCACAATTAAAGGGCTAAACCTAGAGATAGTAATACCCGACTTGAGCTAACATCACTTGTATTATGAAAATACCTAATTTGGGCTTGAGAAAGTCAAATTGGGCAAAATCACTCAAACTACCGAGATGTATAGAGTGAGTACCAGGATGTGATTGCTACATCACGACCCCAACTAATCAAATTTGCCCTGGAGTTTACAACCCATTAGATAACCACCTAGGTAGAAGTCACGAGCCTAGTCCCTTTTAATCATTTGAAAAACTCAAAACCAAAAATATTGTCCCTAGTTTTATACTTGTAAACAATAGAGTAAAGTAGAAGTAGAACACCAATCAAGTTTGTGGAAGTACAATTGAAGCCAAAACTTGACTTAGATATACACATAATCCCATATTCTAATTCTCTGTTGATTCGATCCCGAACTTTGTTGGGTTTATTATTGCATCGACCGCCTCGCTACTTAATTATGGTGTGGGATTGGCCGAGACCAGGCACCAACTTCAAAAGCGACGTGGAAGGCACTGATGCTGAAGGACCTGAAGAAAGAGGTGGGGCATAGCTGTTGCACTATCAGAAGGATCTGCCGAAGTAGATGGCATGTCAACTGTCCTAGCAGCTACCTCGGCAGGCTCATCAGACTGGCCTGGAGTAGTAGAGGGCTGACCCCTCTTCTTTAGTTTCCACTATCGATCAACGCATACCACGAGAAAGGCTTCTTCGCCTTCACTTTGGTGTCAAAATCCCTTGGTTCCACCCCCACATCTATGAGGTCCTCAGTGATAGTATTGGGATATGGGTAGGAGGTGTCACTTTGCCTGGGAACCAAGGACATATTGACCGACATCAAGACACCCTTATTGATTGGGTACCCATCCATGATCGAGGAGACTAGCACTCTTCGCGGGATTGGTAGATTTGTTTCATTCCGGTATGGGTCTATTCTGCTACACACAAACGTCTGTCATCCCTTTGCCTCAAAATTCAGGGTGTTCCGCTGAATTGGAATCCCTACTGTGATCTATGGTGGTGGTGGTCTCGGAGCTTCCAGAAGCTCAGCTAGCCATGGGCGAGCTGCATGGCCCATAGCCAGCTTTTACAAGTATTGCACTGGCTCCACATCCTCTAACCTTAGGTATGTATTCAGGGTGGTTTGGTCAAACCTCACTTTCAAGTTCCTCACTTTCTTCACTTTGGTCCCCTTGTTGATGTGTGCCACGTTGGGATAAAATTCCTGGACCAAGTGCTCTTTGGCATCCACTAAACTTTGAGTGAACCATTTCTACCCTTTTCTTTCCCGAAATTGTCTTAACACATTTGGGTTGTATCTATCCAAATCTTTCAACACAAACTGCCACTCAAGAGTGAACAATCTCTATGGCCACCATTCTCGGAACCTGTTGAATACAGTCAGGCTCACAAACCTATATTCCTAAACTTCCTTCTTCTTTGACCTCTCCAGGCCTACAACTATGGTATCACCTCCCGACCATCATCTGGGATCTCATCCACCTCCACTGTATTAGCCTGTGTGTTGAGAGCATGTGTAGATGAAGGCTCCGAAGACTGACTGTTCCCTTCCGACCCCTCAGTAGTACTCTCAGAAGAGGTAAGCTCATTTCTCAGTCGGTATCTGTCCTAGGGCAGCTGTGGCTGTGATTGCACAACAGGCTGCCTTTGAACTGAGTCTCCCTCCGATGCTTCCCTAGAAGGGGCATATGAACTTGATTAGGAGGGCTCTGACTATCTACCTCGGCCTGTTGTTGCCTTCTTACTGATCATTTTTTGGAGGGCGAGGGGTAAGGTGCTTTTGCCTCTTCCTCTGGAAGGTTCATCCCTCCCCTTTGATGTATCACCACGACTAAGTGATCTAACTATATTCTGCACAAAATAGCAGTAAGAGTCAGCTTTAGTTAAGTGCAGGTAGGCAGAAAATTTTTAGAACAAAACATGTTGCAGGTTGGGGGAGTGCGGCCGCAGATGGGGTTATGCGGACCGCAAAATTTGAAAGTGCGGCCGCAGTGATGATTCTGCAGTCCACAAAATTTTAAGTGCGGTCCGCACATTTGAAGTGCGGTCCGCACAATTTGGGGTGCGACCACACATTGAAACATCAAAAATGACTACTCTCTGAAGACAGAGAACTGCTTGATCTGCGGCCGCACACACCTTTCTACGGACGCGGTTGAATTTCTGCGGACCGCATAATTTCAAGTGCGGTCCGCACAATCATTCTACACCAAAATGCCCTAGTCTACTAATCTACGGACCACATAATTCCTTGTGCGTCTGCACAATCCAAAAGCAATCGGCAGTAAACTTAGGGTTTCTAATTCACGCACAATTTAAACATGGTAGTAGCAATATAGACATGATACACAGTTTACCAATCCCCTAAATAGAAAATAGGAAGTTACCCATACAAATTTAAGCTAATGAATTTGATATTAGGCCTAAAAATAACTAAACTAATTATGAACAAAATTAGGAAAATTGAAAAATTTAAAGATTAATTGAACATACAAGTAATGTAGTGATGCGAAGGAAGAATAAAAAATGATGAAACGAGTGTTACATGCATGAATCACTTGAGTGCACTGTGTTTGCCTTTGTGTTAACTATTCAGAGTTCGTAAAGTCTCAACAGTAGTGAGAAGGCTACTATTTATACTTGACCGGTTAGGGAAAGAGTTTAAGAGATGAGTGCGTCCACAGAATTTCATGTGTGGTCCGCACTCCTTTACCTGTTACACATTTACCCTTTGTTGATCTGCGGTTCAAATATTTTTAAGTGTGGCCGTAGATTTTGGTGCGGACCGCACATTTCCTTGTGCGGCTGCACTTTGGACATTTCTCTGACAAGCAAACTTCAAAAAGTTTGCAATTTTTTAATCTCCAGTTGTGCGGTCCGCACAAGAATTGTGCGTCCGCAGATCCTTTTTTGCTGCGACATTCAAAATTGTGCGGTCCGCACTTTTTTCACACTTAGCCATTCTTTCTGAGAACAGTCCTTGTAAATCATAATCATTCCTGCAACACACTTCAAAACCAGTTAGCACAGAAGAACACCTATCTAAAGAACAAGAAAAAGAAACATGGGTTGCCTCCCAATAAGCGCCTGATTTAACGTCGCAACATGACGCAAATTACTATCACTTCAAATGAATCACTGCCAACACGTGGCCATAATTAGCTTGTCCCAAATAATGCTTCACCCGGTGACCATTGACTCGGAATACCTCATTATTTTTGTTCTTCAAGTCCAATGCACCAAAAGGTGTTACACCCACAATTTCAAAGGGACTACTCCATTTGGATTTCAACTTTCTGGGAAACATCTTCAATCGTGAGTTGAACAACAAAACAAGATCTCCCACTTTGAATTCCCTATTTCGGATGTATTTGTCATGAGGTACTTTATTCTTTATTTGTACAAGGACGAACTTGCATATGCATGGTACCGAAATTCATCTAGCTCATTTAAATGTGAAACCCGCAATGCGGCAGCTGCATCCCAATAAAGATTTAGCTTTTTCAAAGCCCACACGACTTGTGCTCAAGTTCCACCGGAAGGTGACAAGGTTTGCCAAACACCAACGGTATGGAGATATCCCGATAGGAGTTTTGAAAGCAGTCTGATAAGCCCATAGTGCATCATCCAACTTCTTTTACCAATCTGTCCGATTAACATTCACTGACTTGGACAATATACTCTTGATCTCTCGGTTGGAGACTTCCACTTATCCGCTTTCCTTGAGGGTGATAGGGAGTCGTGACTTTGTGAGTGACACCATACTTGCTAAGTAAGGTGTGAAAAGCTTTTTTGTCAAAAATGCGACCCCCCATCTCTTATGATGGCCCGTAGAGTACCAAACCTTGTGAAGATGTTCTTTTTCAAAAATGCCACCACACTTCTTGCTTCGTTGTTGGGTAGAACAACGACCTTAACCCATTTTGACACACAATCCACCGCTAACAAGATGTAGGTGTTTCCACAAGAACTCACAAAGGGACCCATAAAGTAAATATCCCAAAATATCAATCTCCAAAATGGTGGTGAGGGGCATTTCATTTTTCTTTGAGATTGCACTGGCCCTTTGACATTCATCACAACGCTTGACGAGATCACTTGCAGACTTGTAAAGAGTGGGCCAATAAAAACTGCAACTTAACACTTTTGTCGCCGTTCTTACTCTACCATGGTGACCACCATATGGCGAAGAATAACAAGCCCCAAGAATTTCACATTGTTCCTCCTCTGGTACACATCTTCTAATCACTCCATCCGTACAAATCCGTAAAGGTATGGTTCATCCCAATAATAGTCTTGACAATTCCGTTTGAGATTCTTCCTTTGGTTTGAAGAGAACTCATCCAGGATAATACCACTCACAAGAAAATTTGCTAGATCCGCGAACCATGGAACCTCTTTCATTGAAATGGCTAAGAGTTGCTCATCAGGGAAGGAGTCATTGATTTCAAGGCCATCATGCGGCCTCCCCTCCTCCTCTAAACGAGACAAGTGGTCCGCCACTTGGTTTTCACTTCCTTTTCGGTGTTGGATGTCTATGTCAAACTCTTGCAAAGAAAGCACCCATCCCATCAACCAGGCTATGGAATCTTTCTTGCTTATAAGGTAACGAAATGCCGCATGATCCGCGTGGACAATCACTTCTGCACCCATCAAGTATGTGCGGAACTTCTCAATAGCAAGCACAATGGCAAGGAGATTTCGGTCACAGTGTAATTGACTTGGGCATCATTCATTATCTTATTATCATAGTAGAATGGATGAAAGATATTGTTGATACATTTCCCCAAAACTACTCCAACTGCCACATCACTAGCATCACACATAAGCTCAAAAGGAATGCTCTAATTTGGGGCGGTGATAATGGGAGTAGTTATCAACTTGAACTTGAGCAATTCAAATGCTCTCACGCAATCATCATTGAAGTGAAATTTAGCATCTTTCTCCAAAAGCTTGCACAAGGGGTTCACTACCTTGGAAAAATCCTTTATGAAACGCCGGTAGAACTCCGCGTGACCCAAAAAACTTCTCACGTCCTTCACGGATGTTGGAGGTGGAAGTTTAAAAATCACCTCTATTTTTGCCTTGTCGACCTCAATCCCCTTCTTTGAAATCTTGTGGCCAAGGACAATACCCTCCTCGACCATGAAATGGCATTTCTTCCAATTCAACACCAAGTTCGTCTCTTTACATATTGCCAAGAACTTATCCAAATTTGCCAAGCAATTATCAAAGGAATCCCCGACTACTGAAAAGTAATCCATGAAGACTTCAAGGTAATCCTCTACCATATCGGTAAAGATCAACATCATACACCGTTGGAAAGTTGCCGGTGCATTGCATAAGCCAATGACATCCGCTTGAAAGAGAAAGTGCCATAGGGATAAGTGAAAGTTGTTTTCTCTTGCAAATAATTGTATGACCCCATCCCTTGCAAAGAATTTACACATTCCATGAAGCCATCCATTTCCTCATCAGCAAAATTTAGCAAAATGTCCTCCAACATGTCACCCACATTAATCGTGGCACTTGTATCATCATTAATAACATCGGTCACCAAGTCCACGAACGAACATACTTCATTGCTATTCGGTTGCCTCATAGATTTGCACACGTGGAACACCGCCTTTTCATCACCCACCCAAAAAGTGAGTTCACCGACATCTATATCAATAAGAGCCTTTCCCGTAGCAAGGAAAGGTCTACCAAGAATAATCAGCACCTCATAGTCCACTTCACAATCAAGAATAACAAAATCTGTCGGGAGAATGAATTTATCAATGCGAACCAACACATCATCAATTATACCCAACGGTCTCTTCATGGTACGATCCACCATTTATAATCTCATAGATGTAGGTCTTGGTTGCCCACTTCCCAAAGTCTTGAAAATCGAATAGGGTATCAAATTAATACTTGCCCCAAGATCACAAAGAGCTTTAGCAATGTCAGCATTTCCAATGGTACAAGGGATTGTGAAAGAGCCGGGATCTTCCAATTTAGGAGCCATTGAATGCACAATTGCACTCACTTGATGCGTCATCTTTATAGTTTCACAATTCATCGACTGCTTCTTTATCACCAAGTCCTTCATGAACTTTGCATAACCAGGTATTTGCTCCAAAGCCTCAACCATTGGTACATTAATAAATAGACTCTTCATTATGTCAATGAACGTTTTGAATTGATTCTCGCCATTTTTCTTGGCAAGCCTTTGAGGATATGAAGGAGGAGGCCTTGGCATTGGTGCCTTAGCCTTTGGCACTACCGGTTTCGGTATGTCAACAATGTGCTCCCTAAACGGGTTCACTTCCTCTTGAGTCTCCTCCATATTGTCATCAATATCAATTCTTACTTCATCATTTTATTGCACCACATTGTTTGGGATCTTATCTTCTTGTACCACTTGCTCATCATCCACAATTTTCCTTTGACTTAAGGTGGGTGCATCCCCACCTTTTCCACTCCTTGTAGTAATAACCATGGCATGTCCCGTGTTGTTACCACCCTTTGGGTTCACCACCATGTCACTTGGTAGTGCCCCCTTAGGACGAGTGTTTAAAGCTTGCAAGATTTGCCCCAATTGAACTTCCAAATTGCGAATTGAAATGTTGTGAGAGGCTAGTTGGGCATCAGAGTCGACATTCTTCTCCATAATGTGTTTGAACATGTTCTCAATTTGTTCCATCTCATTGTTGGAAGATCTTGGGCCATGGGAAGGATAAGGAGGCAGGTTGCTCGGTTGTTGATACATCGGGGGGCCTTTGAAAGCCCGACCCTCGATTCCTTCTTGGTTGTTGCCTCCCCAATATCCTTGACTATCACCACTCCAATTTCCTTGGTTATTTTGACCATTCCAATTTCCTTGATTGTTTTGATTGTTCCAATTTCCTTGGTTGTAACCACCATTCCAATTGCCTTGGTTGCTAGAATTCTAATTCCCTTGATTACCATGAGGTCGCCATTGTTCTTGATTCAGTCCTTGAGAGTTGTTTCTTTGCCCTTGAAAGTTGTTCACAAATTTTACTTCCTCCTCTTGTTCATTGTAAGAGTCATCTTGATCAAACCCACCATCTTCTTGCACATAATGTTCCGCATGGTTTTGCACTTGAGGACCCTTTTGCCTTCTCTTGTTTACCATCATATTAACTCCCTCCATTGCATTGACTTGCTTAGGAACTTGCACTTGTTGAAGTTAAGCCTTGGTTAATTGATTCATTGTGGTGGTCAACTCGGAAATTGCTTGCCCATAATCATGCAATTCTTTATGTAGGTGAATCATATTTGGATCACCTTAAAGAACATTTGCTCTACTTTTCCATGTCGATGAAGTATCCGCCATTTCATCTATGATCTCACAAGATTCCACATATGGCATTGTCATGAAATTTCCACCGGCAAGTTGGTTGACCATGCATTGATTGGTAGTATTGATCCCCCTGTAGAAAGTTTGTTGAATCATAACCTCCGTCATGTCATTGTTTGGGCACTCTTTCACCATAATTCGGTACCACTCCCATATTTTATGCAATATATCATTGGGTTCTTGTTTGAATGCTAGAATCTCGTCTCTAAGAGTAGAATTATGCCCGGGAGAAAAGAACTTGGAAATACATTTCTCCGCCAATTCATCCCATGTGTGGATGGAATGGTTTGGCAACCTTTCTAACAAATCAAAGGCTTTTTCCCATAGAGAGAAAGGAAATAGCCTCAACCTTAATGCATCCTCGGAGACGTTTGTCTATTTACTCCCCCAGCAAGTGTCCACAAACGCTTCCAAATATTTGTACGCATTTTGATTCGGAGCCCCGTTGAAGAATCCCCGTTGCTCTAGCAATGTGAGCATAACATTTGTGATTTGAAAGTTGATGGACCCAATGCGGGGCGGGACTATGGCACTTGCATACCCTCCATTCGGCAACACCCGGTGTGGAGCCGCTCTTGGTGGAGGTGGGGGTGGAACGCGAACGTTGTCTTACAGCGGTCGGTCTCGTCTATTTTCTTGAGGTTCAAGAGGAACCTTGTCAACTTGGTCATCTTCCACGTCCACATCCTCCAAAGGCATGTTTCCGAGAGGATCATTGTTGTTGAGAGCCATTGTTTTACCTATAATTGTTTCACAAAAAAGATTAGTAACAAGGAAGGAAAAGAAGAAAATTCACACACAAAACCAAATATATAGCTAAATCCATTTTTATGCTCCCCGGCAATGGTGCCAAAAATTAATCTTGTCCAAGTCACACCTCTATTTGACGTTATGAAACGGTCGATGCAATAGTAATACCCAACAGAGAGTCGGGGTCGAATTCTATATGGAGCTATATGAATAGGATTTAGAAGTATATATTGTGGTGAATGAGCTTGAACTATCTTTAATTACACTTCCACAAGATTTGGTTGATTCTAGATCTAGTTTAAACTAAGATTGCAAGATAAATAATTAAAACTAAGAAAATATTTTTGTTGTTGCTTTCAATAATGTAAAAGGCCTAGGGCTATGTCCTTCACCTAGGTGTTTTCCTAATGGGTTGTAAATTGTAAAGCTTGTTTAGTTGGTCGGGGTGTATTATAGCTATCAACACTCAAGTACCCATTCAATACCTCTCGGTAAGAGAGTGATTTTGCCCAATTTGGCTTTCTCAAGTCCAAATGAGTATTGAACAAAACAGTTGATAAAATGCTCAAGTCAGGTTTTACTATCTGTAGGTTCAACCCTTTAATTGGGACTATCAGTCTCTTGATTTTATCCCAAATTCTCGTTAGCCAAGTTTTCCTAGACCAAGTCTCTCTTTCTCAAGAACAGACTAAGTCAAATAGGCATGAACTAATGTTTGCAACCATTAATTCTACAATCAAAAGCAAGAACAAGGCTAAATAATAAAACCTCAAACCATAAACAAGCCATAAATCAAACACCCATTAGGTTTACACACTAGGGTTGGGTCACAACCCTAGTTACAAATCTAGCTTCTCATAATGGGTATAGAAGAAAATAAAGAAAAAAAGATGATAAAACTCATATTGCAAGATTAAAATATAAAAATCCAATGCTAAATCACCAAAGTAAGCTAAAGTTGCCTAAAGAGGCAAGTAAAAACGGCTACAAGACTTTCAATATTTCAAAAACTGACCTAATTTCATGAAACTAGTCAATTTATACAAAGCTAGAATTTTCGAACAAAAATGCCCTTTCAGATGTTCTGCGGTTGCACAAATCCATGTGCGGTCCGCACTTCTCTTCAGTCTTGACATGAGTTGACTCTGCAGTCGCACAATTCTGGATTGATTCCATATCTCTCATATTTTGCAGTTCGCACAATTCTTGGTACGGCCGCACATGGCCCTTCTACGGACCGCACATTTCTGAGTGCGGCCGTGTAGCTGATTTTTGCGGCCGCACAATTATTGTGCGGTCCATATTTCTTTTTGAGATTGAAATGAGACTCTCTGAACTTTGGCCCTTGCATAGCTTCAGCGCCCGCACAATAATTGTGCGGTCCACACTTTGCACTTAGACTCTATTAAATTTCCTTCACATTCTGCGGCCGCTGATGAAAATCTATGGTCCGCACTTGAGCTTCCGTGCTTATTTTTGTCCTTGAGTTCAAATCACTCTTTTTGATTTGGATTTCATCTTAGTGGCTTATTTTCCAAGACTCCTACAATTAAGCATATGTTATCAGTTTCCGGGAATACAATTAAGTACTTTTGGACTAAAACGAAAGCTAAAAAGCGCTAATAAGTAGTCAAAATTCCCACTTATCAGTGAGCACGTAGGTGCGAGCGAGGATCCGCAGATGCAAAGTTGAGGGAGAGGCACGTTCCGCAGGTGCGGGGAATGGAGCGTAAAAGCGGCTCCGCATATGCGGGAGATGGAGCGCAGGTGCAAAGTTTGGGAAACAAAGTGGCTTCCACAGAAGCGGTTCTGCAGGTGCGGATAGGGGGTCGCAGGTGCAAAAAGCCTGGACAGAATGTTAAAAACAAGGTCCGCGATTTTGGCTTAATTTCTAACATTTCCAACACGGTTTTGGGGAGATTTTCAGAGATAATTCATGGGAAAACTTGAGGTAAGTCACTTGTGATCATTGTTAGTCAATAATATTGAATTATCATTGAGTATTTCGACTAGATTACGTGGTTTTGAAGTGAAATTAGAGGATTTGGGCATAGGGATTTGAAAATGAGATTTGGGGGTTTTAAGGTCGAGTTGTTATAGAAATTTGGTAAATTTGGTATGGTTGGACTCGTGGTTGAAGGGAGTTCATATTTTGTAACTTTTGTTGGGTTCTGAGTCGTGGGCCCCACTGGCAATTTTTGAGAGTAATTTCGGATTGTTTTGGGAAAAATTAGTATTTTAATATGAAATTAATTCCTATAATGTGTGTGGACAGAATCAAATGAATTGTGACTAAATTCGAATCGTTTAAAAGTTGATACGCGTAGAATGAAATTTCTGGAGCATTGTTTAGCTTGCTCGACATTGGATTTGGCTTATTCGAGGTAAGTAACTCTTTTAATCTTGGAGTTGAGGGTATGAACCCTGACTATATGTGTTATGTGTTTGGCATTGAGGTGACGCACACGCTAGGTGACAGGTGTGTGGGCGTGCACCGTGTGAACTGTGAGTCTGTTATTTCTGTGGTACTGTGTAGATACCTGAACTTATCTGTAATCATGAAATCTCTACGTACTAGACTTATCGAGCTGTGATTCCTATTAGAAACCATGTCTAGGCTATACGCTTATTTTGTTGGGACCCAGTGAGGTCATTACTACTGCTGCGTTATTTGCTTACATTGCAATATCATACTCAGTTATTTCATTCATTGTATATCATATCTCAGTCCATGTTGTTACTTATTGATACATTATATCATCATTATGGGCTAGTTCATGTCATTGTGAGACCGAGAGACTGGAGAGGTTGATGACTGTGCAACACGTGAGTTGTCTGTGCGGATTTTAGCGCTTGGGCTGAAGGAGCCCCTCCGGAGTCTGCACACACCTGCAGTGAGCGCGGTTGATTTATATTGAGGGATGGATCTTCCCTGGACATGTATCTTGTCTGAAGCATTTATACCTAGGGATGAATCTTACCCACGGGCTGGACTGGCCCTACTCGGTACTGAGTGACTGATGGTCAGTTGATGTACATATTCTGGGATGGATCTTCCCTAGGCCGGATTGGCCATATACATTACTGATTGATTGAGCATGATGAGTGAAAAGTGTGAGACAGTGAGATTGAGTACTCTGAGAGTGTGAGTACATGAGTTCATCTCTGAGATATATTGCATTGACATGTACACATGACATACATACATACATAAAGAAGTATTTTCTTCATGTTGTACGATATCACGTCATTCATGACTTCTCACTCATATTGGCATATGGGCATGGTGATGCATTTTACACTAGCTATCTGGAAAGAAAATAAAACATCTTATTTATTGTGGAAAGTATTTTTGGAAAAATTACTATTTTCAAACTTACTCATATTTTTGGCAACTTCGGTAAACGATTTGGGTTTTCACTTATATACTTGAAAAGCAGAACTATTTTCAGAAATCATGATTAAGCTGAGCATTTTATCACTGAGTTACTTCTTTTATTACTTGCTTTACGTTGTTATGGACAGTTGTTGGCTATTGGTATTGGACCCGACCTTTGTTCCAACTCGTCACTACTTTCAACCTAAGGTTAGGTTTGTTACTTATTGAGTATATGGGGTCGGTTGTACTCATACTACACTTCTACACCTTGCGTGCAGGTGTTGTTTGTTGACGTTGTTGAGACCGACGTGAGCTAGATTTGAAGATGTACCCGCGTTCCGGTTGTAGCTGCCTCTTGTTCATGATAGCCTTAGATTTATAAAGATCCGTTTATGTACATTTCGAAAAGATGTTGTATTTATTTCATACCAACTTTGTATATTCTAATCTTAGAGGCTCATGATTTGTACTACCAGCCCTTGGGGAATGTATAAGATTTAGGTAATTTCTTTTTACTTAATTGTCTTGTTAAATTTCATTAGAATTGGATAGTTGATAACTGGCTTACGTAGCGGGTTGAGTTAGGTGCCATCACAACTAGTTGGATTTTGGGTCGTGACAAAACTATATCCTTACATTTAAGTACTTCCCAAAATACAGGTTGAAGTAAAAGTATTCTTACTTCTATTGCATCCCGTAGTACGTATTTTCTTGCCCAAATCTTCTTGAACCTAGACCATTTATTTGTGTCTTCCAAAGTACTCCAGTGAGCTTGATGTATAATCTCTTTCCTTTAGTGAGTAAGTACAAATGGATTTTCCAAATATCTTCCTTAATTGATTCCTTGACCAGTGAAAAAGATTTGCTCCTTAAAATGAACCATGCTATCTTCTTCCAATAAAATAATTCCTTTTTGATAGATCTCAATATATCTTTAACTCTTTTCGTGATCTTGAAAAATAATCTCTTTCCATAATATAGATTATACTATACCCATAATATATTTCTTTCCATAAAGAATATATTCTTCCTTGGCCTTGTTGTATCTCTTCCATATAGTATCTTCCTTCCACAAAATAATGGATCTTCTCCTTGATTCTAGCAACTTTTCTTTCAAGATATTGAAAAACTTTCCTTCCATAATTTCCGTAGGTTCTTCTTCTGATATTGTAGTAAGTCATTCAATATTTAAAATTTGACTTTCAAATATTATTCCTTCTATGATGCTTGGAGATTAAATCTCTAAAAATAATCTTCCTTGATACATTCATAACATGATATTCTCTTTTCCATATTTGTTTGGATCTTTACCAGCATCGTTTTTCTTGAATAAACCTATGCAAAAGTAAACTTTACCACAAGTAAATGTTCTTTGATTAATAATTATGTTGCTTTGTTATTGTAACGACCCGACCAGTTATTTTGAGTATTATAAATCCGTTTCTCCATTTACTGATCAAATTTTGCTTTATAGTTGTTGTGTGACTTGCCGGGGCAATTGGTTCGGGTCCGGTGAGGTTTTAGAATGAATTGGAACACTTAGTCCCAAGGTTTAAAGCTTAAGTTAAAATAGTGACCGGATGTCGACTTATGTGTAAACGATCTCAGAATTTAATTCTGATGATTCCAATAGCTCTGTATGGTTATTTAGGACTATGGAGCATGTCCGGAAAATTATTTAGAGGTCCGTAGTGGAATTAGGCTTGAAATGCCAAAAGTTAAATATTTTAGAAGTTTGACCGGGGGGTTGACTTTTTGATATCGAGGTCGGAATCCGATTCTGGAAATTGAAATAGCTTCGTTATGTCATTTATGTCTTGTGTGCAAAATTTGAAGTCATTCCGAATTGATTTGATGTATTTCGGCACAAGATATAGAATTTGAAAGTTTAAAGTTCATTAGGCTTGAATTGAGGTACGATTCGTAGATTTAGCATTGTTTGATGTGATTCGAGGCTTCGACTAAGTTCGTATGATGTTTTAGGACTTGTTGGTATATTTGGTTGAGGTCCCGAGGGGCTCGGGTGAGTTTCGGGGTAGTTTCGGACCATCTCTAGGACATTCTTAGTTGCTGGTTTTTGGCCACAGAGGTATGCATCGCGATCGCGGACAAATGGTCGCAATCGCGAAGAAGAATTTTGCTGTTTGGGCACTGTTAATCGCGATCGCGGAAGCCTTTTCGCAATCGCGTAGAGGAAACTCCTGCTGCATAGACCCGACTTTGGAAGCTTATATCTCGTAATCTATAAGGAATTTGAGATGATCCAAATATGATAGTTGTAGCCCTTTGTGTCTAGTTTTCAGAAAGGTAAACCATTTGTCATTTGGAGTTGGGTACCAAAGGTTATGGTGGATATACTATAGGCTGTCCGGGAAGAGTTTGGAAATCGCTGTTGCAGAGGGCTGACTTTGGAAGCTTATATATAGAAATATATAAGGAATTGGGAGATTAGCAACAAATGAAAGTTGTTGCCCTTGGTGTCTAGTTTTCAGAAAGTTTACCATTTGCAATTTGGAGTTTTGTACAAAACGTTATGACCAATATACTAGAGTCTGTCTCGAAGAGTTGGGGGAGTTTGTTCTTCGCGATCGCGATTGGTTTTCCGCGATACTAACTCGGTTTTGGTTAAATTACACCAATCTATTATTGTTTTTATCAAAAAATTAGTGTTTTGGGTTAAAAATAGTAGAAAAATTCATAGACGTTAATTGAGGATTTGAAGGCTGAGTTATGGCCGGATTTGAGTAATTTTGGTATGCTTGGACTCGTGGTTGAATGGGGGTTCGGATTTTATAAGTTTTATCGGATTCCGAGACGTGGGACCAACGGGTGATTTTTGGGGCGTAATTTTATTTTTTTGGAAAATATTAGTATTTTGATATGGAATTAGTTCCTATAATATTTGTGAGCTGAATCAAAATAATTGTGACTAGAGTCGGGCAGTTTGGAAGTTGATACGCACAGAATGGAATTTCTGGAGCATTGCTTAGCTTGCTCGACATTGGATTTGGCTTGTTCGAGGTAAGTAACTCTTCTAATCTTGGAGCTGAGGGTATGAACCCTGAATATATGTATTATGTAAATCGTTGGGAGGTGACGTACATGCTAGGTGACGGGCGTGTGGGTGTGCACTATAGAAATTGTGACATAATTGTTTCTGTAAAAATTTGTAGTTAAATAATCTTGGCATTTTTCATGCAGTTTTATGTGTTGAAGAAATTGAGCTAAAAAGCATATTAAAAATCATGTTGAGGCTATGCGCCAGTATTGTTGGGACCCACGGAGGTCATATTGCTGTGAATTATTTGTTTAAGTTGCAAATTCATACTCAGTCGTATTCATTTTATTGCATATCATATCTCAGTCTCTAATGTTATTTATTGATACATCATATCATTATTTTTAGGCTATTCTCATGACATTGCGAGCCCATGTGAGAGAGACTGGAGAGATTGATGAGTGAGGGAGGCCGAGGACCTGATTGTGAGGATACTTTTGGGATCGGGATGCACACCGTAGTAGGCCATGTTGGCTATATATATATTATTACTATTATATGGATCGGGGCTTCCCGCCTGCAGCAAGCCTTATTAGATTATTATGGCACGTGAGTTGTCCGTGGTGATTCTGATATGATATTATAGCACATGAGTTGTCCGTGTAGATTATAGCGCTTGGGCTGAAGGAGCTCCTCCGGAGTCTGTACACACCCCCAGTGAGCGCATGTACCTACTGAGTGCGAGTGTCGAGTGCCGACTACTGAGTTATTGGGAGGCATGCCCGAGGGGCTGTTTACTAGTGATTGTGAGGTATGCCTAAGGGGCTATTTACGAGTGATTGTATGGTACGTCCGGGGGGCTGTTTATGATTTTGTCAGTGAGTTGCATCGCATTGGCATGCACACACGACATACATGCATAGAGATGTATTTTTCTCATGCTGTACAACATCACATTATTCATGATTTCTCACACATTTTGACAGATGGGCATAGTGATGCATTTGTTTTTACACGGGTTATCTGGAAGGAAAATGAAACATCTCATTTATCATTGAAAGAATTTTTGGGAAAAATAATTGTTTTCAAACTTATTCAATTTTTTGGTAACTTCCGCAAACGATTTGGGTTTTCACTGATGTACTTGAAAGGAAGAACTATTATTTTTGAAATCATGATTTGGCCGAGCATTTAATCTCTGAGTTACTTATGGTATTATTTGCTTTATGTTGTTATGGACTGTTATGGACTAGAGGTTTTGGACCCGACCTTGGTAGAAGCTCGTCACTACTTTCAACCTAAGGCTAGGTTTGTTACTTACTCAGTACATGGGGTCGGTTGTACTGATACTACACTTCTACACACTGCGTACAAATATTGGCCGTTGTTGTTGTTGCTGTGCTCGATGATTGCGGGATTTGAAGATGTACCTGCGTTCCTATTGTAGCTGCCTCTTATTCATGGTAGCCTTTGATTTATAAAAGCTCTGTTTATGTATTATTCAAACAGACTATGTATTTATTTCATTTCCGCTTTGTATACTCTATTCTTAGAAGCTCATGATTTGTACTACCAGTTCTTGGGGGATGTGTGAGATTAAGATTTTTATTCACTTAAATTGCTTTAATAATTGTTATTTGAATTGGATAATTGAAAGTTGGCTTACCTATCGGGTTGGGTTAGGTACCATCACGACTAGTTGGATTTTGGGTTGTGACAAGGTGGTATCAGAGCTCTAGGTTCATAGGTTCTATAAGTTATGAACAAGTGTCTAGTAGAGTCTTGCGGATCAGTATGATGACGTCCATACTTATCTTTGAGAGGCTACAAGGCATTTAGGATATATACTTCCCATCTTTCTTTCCTTATCGTGCGGGATTGATTCAGTTTGAGACATAACTCTTTGAATTCCTTCCACGTATTCGTATGCACACATGAATGCTCGGTATCAACTATACATCGCCGGCTTGTGATTATATGAACGAGGTTCGAGGTGAGTATTCTGTGTTTTGGTGATGGGCCAGTCTGGAGGACTTGAGGCCATGGTTAAACCGTAGCTTGAGCTTGGTAGCTTCAGTTGTAACCTGTACAATTGGACTCATATGTCTGGTAATGACCCTACAATGGAATTTGTGGCTCGATGAGTAGTGGAATGGCTTTCTGATGAGTATGATGTAACTGCGGGATGTGTTAAGACGATTTGAATGTGATGTGAAGTGTTTCCTTGAAATGTAAAGGAAGGCCATTGGGTGCTTGCTTTTTGTTTCGATGTGACGTACAGTCTCGAGTGTGAATGTTTTGAAGAATCTTTCACGATTGTTAAATTTTGGGACAAATTAAATTCTCATGTCTGGTTAGTGAGTTTGGACTCAGATAGACTAAGTGATTGCATAGTAATTGTGACAGCGAAAGGGTATATCAAGATACCAATTTGAGGTTAAGCAGGTGGGTTATTCCTTGCAGAGTAATCTACGTAGGTGTATTCCTTATTATGTGAGTGGAGAGTTTCTTTTTTTCCAGTGGGGCATATGTGTGGAGATTTGAATTTGAATCTGGCCGAGAAGGTTGACTTGAGTGTCAAGAGAATGATTGCGAGCTTAGCAGATGATTTGGGGTATTTTTATGGTTGGCGTTGCATGAGTTTGAGAAAAAGTTTCGTTGAACTGACTGTGGCATTATGACAGTAATAGAGTATTGATATTGTGAGTTATGGAATGTTTTAATCTATGGCTTTGAGCCAAGTGGGGGAGCATGCTATTGATAATTCAATTTCATGATTATATGTAAAGGTTTAGTTTTGGGCCGAGGCATACTGGTGGGTTAGTTATGACTTGCAAAAATTGAGATCGATGATGGCTCGAATAAGGAAATTCATGGATACGGGTTATATTGCACTTATGAGTATATGAAAATCGTGGGATGAGTGAGTTGTTATTTGTGAATGATGTAGTATGTACGGAGTATGGATTTGATAGGTGGTATTAAAGTAGAGCTACTTCTTTGAGAGCTGTTGTGCTAATGAGGCACGTGTCTTTTGGCCCATATGGGCAGTGTAATGTGGATTTGAACAAACGGGGTGATTCTCGAGAAAGTTCTAATGGATTTGAGATTTATATGTAACAATTGAGAATTTTTGGCGGATTTGTTTGCGGCTAAAATCTGAGATTTAAGTTGGATGGTGTCGAGACTTGTGGCATTTTTGTATATCATTATGGATTTTATATTTTGGTATCAGGAAGGTGAATGAAACTACCTTAGAGTCAAATAAGATATTTTCAGAGTGGGTGTTTCGGTTGTGGTATTTATATGGGTAATTATGATGTGGTGAGACTCTACAGATGTTTTGGTGGTAATATTCTTGAGTTTTGTGACCTACGTGGTTTGGTCGAGTTAGAGGAATTTAGTTCTAATATCTTGGTTATGTGCAGATGGATTTCAAAGTGTTCTTGATGGATTCTAGCATAGTTGGAACTGGATATTTTCTACTGGTATGAGAAACATATTGTGTATTGTGATTTCCTCTTGGAAGGAAGCAAGATAAAGGTTTCTAACTAACCGGATATGTAATTTGCTGGTGACCAGAGTTGATAATGAGATTCCTGTCCTTTTCACATGATGGCAAAATAGATGTTATGTGTTTTGCGGAAGTTAGATTTACATGTACAAGGTGGCAGTTCAGTCTTGAAGGAAGGTAGCGTAGTTTGGGCAGAATGGTCATGAATTCTTAGACAACATGTGCGGTTCCAAATGACTAGATGAATACGATTACTACTTGGTGTATGAGAAGGGTGCGTATTTCAGAAGGCGCATTGTATTTTGACTTACGGATGTTTAATTAGTATTACGGTACTCACATGGTTGATAGACTGCTGATATTCAAATTTTGCCAAGTGGCACGGAAGAACTTTTAAAGTATTTCTCGTGGGATGATCGTGTATGAGAGAGGTGTTAGGCATTCGGGCGGTGGAGATGGAATCAAATATGGTGATTTGCATGTTCTATGGATTTGGAGATTTGGGAGTTCTCAGGAGCAAATGGTTTCATGGTTGTGGACTGTGAAGTTGTGGCCGGAGCTAGCCAGATGATAGAATGTGTTATGATATAGTCATTATGGATTTTCGGAGGGATTTTTATCTATTTGTGGGTAACCCGAGTTGATTTAGGGGTCCATTGGTATGCCCAATTAAGATATTTATTCTACACCGAGCCAAAATGGTTGGCTCCATACTGCTATTGTTGAGGGATGTGCCATTTGGTTGATGTTGAACTTATTCGTGTTGTGAAATGATCTGTGAGTTACTCCTTTATGCTACGAGGAGTTGTGATTCATTGGTTATGTGCACAGATGGTGCGGTTCTATTTGAGCTTTATAGCGGAATTTGAGCGTGATGAGTATTTGGGTATTGCATGATCGATTGCGTAATGGTTATGTTCTTTCAAGTTTTGTGTGGTATTTTTTGTCATTTGTCTCTCTGTGGTTATTGATTTTGAGTGGGGTGGCTCGAGGTATATATTATGGACCAGCATTTGGATGCGGTCACGCATTGCAGCGGAGTTATGTTAAGGTATGAACCTTGTGTTAGAATCAGGTGATGGTTCTACGATGTATGACAAATTTTCAGAGTTTTGTTGTGGCGGTACTTGTTAATCTGGCGGGGCAGTTCTCTCATTTGAGTCATTTTCCATGACTGGGTACATTTGAATTGCTGCGTATTGGTGCACGGATGGCACGAGATGTGACTCTGAGTTATATTGGTGAGGCATGTCTATGGAACAATTGTGTTTAGTAATATAAGGTCATTGGACATAGAATGGGTAGTATCAGGTTTGATTACGGTATATTCGGGAATATAATATTGAGAGTCGGCTCAGAAAGTGATTATGGTTCTGGTTGGGACGAGAGAGCTCCGTGACTTATTGATCTGGTAAGTGGTCAAGAAATTTTGCATGTTTCTTTTATTATCAACAGTGTACGAAGGTTTTGGGATGAGGTTTGGTTCGATATGGGTTTAATACTAGTGTTTGGTTGGTTTTGGAGTAGTCACTGTGGCCAGGAATGGTGCTATGAGCATGCGAGTTGTGTAATATGTTAGGTGATTATGTCCATGGTTATGATTATGGTTATGGCTTGATACAGCTTATTCAAACTCATACAGGGTGTAAATGTAAGATTCGTATCTTGAAAGAAATTCTAAAGGTTGGAAATTAAATTCCAAGGTTTATGGACTAAAGTTAAATCAATGATTTCAGTTGTATTATGTTGTCAAGCTCATATGGAATAGGGTAACGTGGGTTCACCCCCGAGTATGTGTGTGGTAAGATGGAACAGTGATTTGATGGCTTGGAAACAACTCTTGAAACGTTCGAGGACAAACGTATTAAGTGGGGGAGAATGTAACGACCCGACCGGTCGTTTTGAGTATTACAATCCCGTTTCCCCATTTACTGCTCAAATTAGGCTTTACAGTTGTTGTGTGACTTGTCGGGGAAATTGGTTCGGGTCCAGCGAAGTTTTGGAATGAATTGGAACACTTAATTCCAAGGTTTAAAGCTTAAGTTAAAATAGTGACTGGATGTCGACTTATGTGTAAACGGCCTCGAAATTTAATTCTGATGATTCCAATAGCTCCGTATGGTCATTTTGGACTTAAGAGCGTGTCCAAAAAATTATTTGGAGGTCCGTAGTGGAATTAGGCTTGAAATGCCGAAAGTTGAATTTTTGGAAAGTTTGACCGGGGGGTTGACTTTTTGATATGGAGGTCGGAATCCGGTTCTAGAAATTGGAATAGCTTCGTTATGTCATTTATGACTTGTGTGAAAAATTTGAAGTCATTCCAAATTGATTTGATGTATTTTGGCACAAAATATAGAATTTGATAGTTCAAAGTTCATTAGGCTTGAATGAGGTGCGATACGTAGTTTTAGCGTTGTTTGATGAGATTTGAAGCTTCGACTAAGTTCGTATGATGTTTTAGGACTTATTGGTATATTTGGTTGAGGTCCCGAGGGGCTCAGGTGAGTTTCAGGGTGGTTTCAGACCATTTCTAGGTCATTCTTAGTTCCTGGTTTTTGGCCACAGAGGTATGCATCGCGATCGCGGACAAATGGTCGCGATCGCGAAGAACAATTTTGCTGTTTGGGCACTGTGAATCGCGATCGCATAGAGGAAAATCCTGGTGCACTGAACCAATTTTGGAAGCTTATATCTTGCAATCTATAAGAAATTTGGTGATGATCCAAAAATGAATGTTGTAGCGCTTTGTGTCTAGTTTTCAGAAAGGTAAATCATTTGTCATTTGAATTGTGTACCAAAAGTTATGGTGGATACACTATAGGCTGTCTGGGAAGAGTTTGGAAATCTCTGTTGCACAGGGCTGACTTTGGAAGCTTATATCTAGAAATATATAAGGAATTTAGGGATAAGCAACAAATGAAAGTTGTAGCCCTTGGTGTCTAGTTTTCAGAAAGTTAAACCATTTACAATTTGGAATTTTGTACAAAACGTTATGACTAATATACTAGAGGCTATCTGAAAGAGTTGGGGGAGTTTGTTCTTCGCGATCGCGATTGGTTTTCCGCGATCGCGAAGAGCAATTTTGGGGCTGAAAAATTCTGTGCTTCACGATCGCGAAGCATTTTCCGCGATCGCGAAGAGTAAATGCCTGGACAGAAGATATATTTTGAGATTTCGGCCATTTTAATACATTTAGAGCTATAAAGCTCGGATTGAAGCAATTTTTGAGGCGATTTTGCACCATATGGATTGGGGTAAGTGATTCTAACTTAGTTTTGGTTAAATTACAGGAATATATTATTGTTTTTATCAACAAATTAGTGTTTTGGGTTGAAAATAGCAGAAACATTCATAGACTTTAATTGAGGATTTGAAGGCCGAGTTGTGGTCGGATTTGAGTAATTTTGGTATGGATGGACTCGTGGTTGAATGGGGGTTCGGATTTTGTGAGTTTTATCGTATTCTGAGACGTGGACCCCACAGGTGATTTTTGGGGCGTAATTTCGGATTTTTGGAAAATATTAGTATTTTGATATGGAATTAATTCCTATAATTTTGTGAGTTGAATCAAATTAATTGTGACTAGATTCGAGCCATTTGGAAGTTGATACGAGTAGAATGGAATTTCTGGAGCATTGCTTAGCTTGCTAGACATTGGATTTGGCTTGTTCGAGGTAAGTAACTCTTCTAATCTTGGAGCTGAGGGTATGAACCCTGAATATATGTATTATGTAAATCGTTGGGAGGTGACGCACATGCTAGGTGACAGGCGTGTGGGCGTGCACTATAAAAATTGTGACATAATTATTTCTGTGGAAATTTGTAGTTAAATAATCTTGGCATTTCCATGCAGTTTTATGTGTTAAAGAATTTGAGCTGAAAAGCATATTAAAAATAATGTTGAGGTTATGTGTCAGTATTATTGGGACCCACAGAGGTCATATTGCTATGAATTATTTTTTTTTAATTGAAAATTTATACTCAGTCATATTCATTTCATTGCATATAATATCTCAGTGTCTGTTGTTATTTATTGATACATCATATCATCATTTTTGGGCTATTCTCATGACATTGTGAGCCCATGAGAGAGAGACTGGAGAGATTGATGACTGAGGGAGGCCGAGAGCCTGATTGTGAGGATATTTTTGGGATCGGGCTGCATGCCGCAGAAGGCCATATTGGCTTTATATATATTATTACTATTATATGGATCGAGGTTGCCCGCATGCAGCAGGCCTTATTCGCTTATTATGGCACGTGAGTTGTCCGTGCAGATTCTGATATGATATTATAGCACGTGAGTAGTACGTGCAACACGTGAGTTGTCCGTGCAGATTATAACGCTTGGGCTGAAGGAGCCCCTCCGGAGTGTGTATACACCCCCAGTGAGCGCAGGTACCTACTGAGTGCGAGTGCCGAGTGACTGGGAGGCATGATAGATGGTGAGGCATGCCCGAAGGGCTGTTTACGAGTGATTCTGAGGTATGCCCGAGGAGCTGTTTACGAGTGATTGTGAGGTAAGCCCGAGGGGCTGTTTATGATTTTATCACCGAGTTACATCGCATTGGCATGCACACATGATATACATGCATAGATATATATTTTCCTCATGATGTACAACATCACATCATTCATGATTTCTCACACATTTTGACAGATGGGCATAGTGATGCATTTATTTTTACACGGGTTATCTAGAAGGAAAATGAAACATCTCATTTATTATTGAAAGGATTTTTGGAAAAAATTATTGTTTTCAAACTTATTCATTTTTTAACAACTTCGGCAAACGATTTGGGTTTTCACTGATGTACTTGAAAGGAAGAACTATTATTTTTTAAATCATGATTTGGCTGAGCATTTAATCTCTGAGTTACTTTTGGTATTATTTGCTTTATGTTGTTATAGACTGTTGTGGACTAGTGGTTTTGGACCCGACCTTGGTAGAAGCTCATCACTACTTTCAACCTAAGGCTACACTTCTGCACATTGCGTGCAGATGTTGGCTGCTGTTGTTGTTGTGCTCGATGGTTGCGGGATTTGAAGATGTACTTGCGTTCCTGTTGTAGCTGCCTCTTGTTCAGGGTAGCCTTAGATTTATAAAAGCTCTGTTTATGTATTATTCAAACAGACTATGTATTTATTTTATTTTCGCTTTGTATACTATATTCTTAGAAGCTTATGATTTGTGCTACCAGTTCTTGGGAGATGTATGAGATTACGATTTTTATTCACTTAAATTGCTTTAATAATTGTTATTGGAATTGGATAATTGAAAGTTGACTTACCTATCATGTTGGGTTAGGTACCATCACGACTAGTTGAATTTTGGGTCGTGACAGTTATCATCAAAATTAATACGTGAAACCTATAATCTAGCAATATCCACCTTTTTGATGATGGCAAACTATTGAGTACAAAATAAGAAAATTTAATCAAAGATTTAATTAAAGGCATTAATGGGATAAGCTAGTTAAACTGGTTACTTCCCTGAAGTCATCTTCTCGAAATGCATGTAATACATCAAGTGTGTACTCCCCCTCACTCTATGCATTCCTCAGTTATGTTCCCCCTGTCTCCATGCATTCTACCTAAATTTTTGAGCTTTTGTACACATTATTTTTTCCCCCTTTGTCATCATCAAAAAGGTGGAATAGGATACCAGAACCAATAATAAAGCATACGCTCAATTAATTTAAAATAATATATATTCAAAGAATCTCTCAATTAGATAAATGCACAATCAATTAGTTCATCCAGGTTAAAGTAAAACCTACGACATGTATAATATACACTAAGCAATCAATACCAAAGGTTTGAATCAGTTGGAAAAACTTTTGAGTAACCAAATCGTTGCTGACCATACGAAGCACAAGAAATTATAGTTCATTTTAGGTCAACCAAAAACAATTTTAAATATTTGAAGAGAATTATCAGGCTTCTAATAACACAGAGCAGTACGACACAATTTTGAATCTATTGAAAATAATTCTAATAGAATCGAACCGCAAACATGTTATCATAGGCTTGAAATCACACAAATGATAAACACAAAAGAGGTAAGATAATAATGAATCATTATTACCAAAAAGGATACACAAGGATATCATTAAGATACCAATTTCTTTCCTCAAATTGAGAAAATGTTTCAATATCCTCAAAGCATACTTCCATGTTACCTTACCTTTGGCATATTTCTCTTTGGTTAGAGAAGTAGACGGCTCACAGGAGTACTTATGTACTATAAAGTTCTAATGCAAGCCTCTTGAATAGTTCTTTTGAATACTCTGCCATATGAACGAACTTTCTTTCTTGCTTTGCATTTTTTTGAGATTTGAAGAGGAGTGTTAATTCTCCCTTGTACTCTCAAATTCACTCACCTTGCAAACTCTATAAAATTTTTCTTGCTGTGAAACCTTGAGCTGTAAGTGTACCTTTATTTCTCAATACCTTGCCATCAAGCTCGGTTTGTAAATATACTTGGTTATACATTTGGTCGGCTCTCACATTGTGACTCTTTCGATATTATTCAGCTATTCTTGTGTTTCTAGACTACATCATTCACCGCAATGCTCCTCATAGATTTTCTATATCATCTTATATGAATGTGCCAATACGAATATGCATTCACACTCTTGCTCAAAGATACATAAGTCCAATAAGATAAATTCATGTCCATAAGATTAGCTAGTAGCAAGGGCTAATGAAGATACCGTCAATCTTACCATTTTTTATCCTTTCCATGATAGTGGATAGACATTTGACCAAAAAGTTGAATATAATAAACAATATTTTTTTTCCTATCATATCGCATATGAATTGTTCTCCAATATAGATCCAGAACATAACCCAATTGAGGTTAGTAATCATCAATAGTAGAAATACATACTTTTTGTCTTCAACCTTTTAAGTATTGCTTGAAAACTTTCATGGGCAGAATTGACCTCAAGGTTGAATAACTTTCTTGACTTGAATGAAGCATTAGTACTCTTATCAGGAAAGCAGATAACACACATATAATTCACTTTAAGAATAATCTTAGTGATACTAGTCACTTCTTTAGATCATACGTCATATTTCCTTCATCCTCTGTTGAATATTTAAGAACTTTGAAGCATCTTTAAGCATGTTCCTCGACCAGCCAATATGCAAACATCTTTGATCTTTTTTATGGATGGACTAAGGAATTCCTGCAAATCAAATTAGTTTGTTTTTGGTACCTAAACCTTTTTGGGTCCTTGATGGTTAGTAGCTTGTGTAACTGGAGATACATATAACTATTTAGGTCTCCAAACAAAATTTAATCTAACATGACTTTTGGAATAATTACATGCAAATGCCTTATGTCCAAAATTACCACAGTAGTGACATGTAACAAAAGAATTAAAGTATTTACCAGCAGGTGCCTTAGTCGACTTGAAGCTTTCCTTGAGTCGACTTGTTTGAAGTAGGGCATCTACTAGTAGATCCTTTGTCAGTCAACTTGGAGTTATTAAGAAAATGAGCCCACTTTTTCGATCGATCAAATTGATGACGAGAAGATTTGTGCAAACTATTTATTTTTTTGCGAAGTTTCGTATTTTCTTGTTGAAGTAAGTCATTTTCAACCTGATATTCTTCGAGTAGAATAACCCACTCTTCCTTTTACTTTTTCAACTTGTTATATTCTTCAAGTTGGGTCTCCTAGATCTTCTTCTCCCGTTTAGTCTTCTTGAGCTCATTAAGAATTTTTTTCATATCTTCTATAGCATGTTCTACGATATTTTGAAGTTAATTACATTTATCAAGTCATGAGTTCTTACCTCACTTGTTTCACTTGGGGACATGAAGCAGTTTCTTGTAAATTCCTCATAATCGTTGTTTGGTATCTCTTCATCACTCCAGGAACCAAAAGATTTCATTTTCTCACTTGTTTCACTTCATGCCATGAAACAAAGGTTGGTGGCTCCATTATGATCTTTATCTGGCATATATTCATCACTCCATACGCTAGAAGATTTTCTCTTTCGATTGCCCTTGGATAGTTTCCTTTTTAGTTCTGGACAATTGGCTTGGATGTGACATAATTTTTGCATTCGTAGTATTTTTTATCATTATTTTTCTTCTCACTTATTTCATTACCTTTTCTAGAACTTGATTTGCCTCTTCCATTATTCTTTCTTCTTCGCGTCGTGTTAGAGACAATTCTAGAAAATAATGCAATATCATCTTGATGTTTGTCTCCTTCTTCTTCGTCTTCACCTTCAAACTCAACAATAGTTGATTTAGAAGAAACACTCTATTTCTTCTCTTCATGTCCATGCATTTTGAGATGGGTTTGCTCAAAGGCTATAAGGTCTCCATGAAGTTCATCAAATGATAGTTTGTCGAGATCTCCATATTCAAGAGTAATAACTTTTGGTTGCCATAAAGTGGGTAGACTTCTTTGAATTTTTCTGACTTGTTCACCACTTGAATATGGTATTCCATAGGATTTTAGATCTACAACTATTTTACTAAATCAACCAAACATGTCTTCAATGGATTCATCATCCTTTATTTGAAACAACTCATAATCACGAATCAGAAGATTTATCCTTGTCACTTTTACTTTACCGGTACATTCATAGGTAACTTTCAGTTTATCCCACATTTCTTTGGGTATGTCACAAATTGATTTTTTCTCAAATTCTTCTCTGTTTATAACATTGTATAATAGATTTTTTTCCTTTGAGTTTATCTGCACGATCGCCATATGCTCGTTAGTATAATCATTAATATCAAGGGTTTCAGTAGATACATGTCCTTCTGGTTTCTTTTCTGGTTTGGACTGTACGAAAGGAAAGTCACCATTTTTGATGACTCACAATACTTTGATATCATAAGATTTGATGAAAGCTTCCATTCAAACTTTCCAGTAAGTGTAATATAGTCTATTGAAATATAGTGGTCTTAATGCAGAAGTCCCCTCTTGGAGTAAGGCTCCGATAATTGTGTGTGCTGGCATGCTCTTTTCTCACTTGCTGTTAAGAAAAAGTAAAAATGTGAGACATGCTCTGATACCAATTGAAAGTACAAGAGAGAGAGTGTGTCTGTGTGTGTGGGGGGGAGGGGGGGGAGGGGGTGAATTGTAGCCTTTTTAAATTTTTAGTTAACTACTCCTCATATCTAGTCGACTAATACGGAGACACCCTATACAATACTGTTAGTACTTCGATTCAATCAAAGCAGTAAGTAAATGACACATGAATTTTATACTGGTTCGGAATCAATGTTATATCCTACTCCAGTCCCCTTTAGTTGCAAGGAGGTTGTAACGACCCGATCGATTATTTTAAAATCTAGCACGTCATTTAGCAGTTTGATACCCTAAGCAATTTCACATCAGGTATTAATACTTGTACGCGTGGTCGGAATTTAATTTTGGGAAAGTTCGGAGTTAATTTGGAAAGAAAATTTTAATTTAGGAAGCTTTAGGTTGGAGGAATTGACTAAGGTGTGATTTCTGAGTGAACGACCTCGAAATTGGGATTTAAAGGTTTCAACAGGTTCATATGATGGTTTTGGACTTAGGCGTATGTCCGGATCGAGTTTTTGATGATCCGAGAGCGTTTCAGCGCCTATTATGGAAAGTTAGCATTTTGGAAGGATTTCATAAATTTGGGTTGAAGTGCATTTCAATGTTATCAATGTCCGATTGGGATTCCGAGTCTGGGAATACCTCCGTATGATGATTCCGGTCTTATGAACGCATTCAGAAGTGGAATTAGAGGTCCGTAGGTCATTTTGGGGCCATTTGGCGAAAGTTAGAAATTTGAAGTTTTTTGGAAGGTTTGACCGGGGGTGGACTTTGTGATATCGGGCTTGGATTTTGATTTTGAAAGTTGGAGTAGGTCTGTAATGTCGGATGTGACTTGTGTGCGAAATTTGAGGTCAATCAGACGTGATTTGAAAGGTTTTGGCATCGAATGTAGAAGTTTGAAGTTCTAAAGTTTATTAAGATTGAATTGGGGTGAGATTCATTATTTCGATGTTGTTTGGCGTGATTTGAAGGCTGGTCTAAGTTCGTATTATGTTTTAGGACTTGTTGGTATAATTGGTTGGGGTCCCGAGGGCCTCAGGTGGATTCCGGAAGATTAACAGATCGATTGTATTGACTTAAGAAATTCTGAAGCTCAATGCTTCTAGTGTAACCGCACCTGCATAACTTTGGCCAATGGTGCGAGATCGCGGGTGCGGCAAATTGCTCGCAGAAGCGAGAATAGACTAGATCTGGGGGAGCCGGAGAAGCGCACATGCGAGTGCACAGGAGCGAGGCATCTGCCGCTGGTGCATATGAATGCGCAGATGCGCGAGGGCAGGTCGCACCTGCGATGCCCGCAGAAGCGAAAAGACTTACACAGGTGCGAGTTCTTGACTGGGCAGTGAGGACCGCAGGAGCAGAATTTGGAACTCACCTGCGGAGCCACAGAAGCGGTCAGGTCACCGTAGGTGCGATGAACGCTGGGCAGTGTGTTCTCTTTAAATTGGAGGTTTGGCTCATTTTCACTTCATTTCGTCAATAAGAGCCGATTTTGGAGCATTTTTGGAGTGCCATCTTCATCAACTATAATGGGGTAAGTGATTTCTTCACATTTTGAGTTAAATACATGGTTTTTACATGGATTCAAGCATGAAAATTTGTAAAAATTTGGGAGTTTGAAGAAAAAAACTAGAAATTGGTATTCTTGGATTTTCATCACGAATTTGGGCATGAAATTGAGAATAAATTATATAATTGAGTTCATAGTGTTATGGGTAGTTTTTGTCTTTGAAAGTTTTCGGAATTCGAGCACGTGGGCCCGAGGGTGATTTTAACGACTTTTCGAACGGAGTTGGAAATTGTTGTAAATTGAATTATAATGAGTATTAGAGTATATATTTATGGGTTATCACATTTATTGACTAGTTTTGGAGTGTTGGGCATCAGTTTGAGTGGTTGGAAGGGCTTGGAAGCCGGTTGTGGAATTTCGGAGCGAGGTAAGTCTCCTTTCTATCCTTGTATGAGGGAATTAACCCCATAGGTGAACTAAATTATTATGTGCTTCTATTTGCGGGGACTACGTACGCATGAGGTGACGATAGTCCGAACGTAGCTACTAGCTATGCCTATGTCCGAATAGTTTTAGGCTTACATCATGCCTTGTTGGTATTGTTATTGATTTATGTTTATTGGTTGTCTTGAGAAGGAACGAGATTTAGTTTGCTTATTAAATATTTTGAAAGGAGTTGAAATTTACGAAAAATTGGGATCTTAAAAGTTTTTATTTAAATTTCGTATTTTGAAAATAATGGAAGAATACTATAATAACTTAAGAAATCTATGTGTAACCGCGTTGCAAGTATGATCCGCGAGCGGAGTAATTCCTTAAATTTATATTTAAACATGTCGCATGTATGATCCGCGAGCGGGGTAATAGATGCATTTATGGTTCGCGCGCGTTTGACCCTCGGCAGTGCACAATTTACATTTATGTTCGATCCGGCCGAACGTCCTCAATGTTATTCGTGTGTGATAATAGTACTGGAAGTTCCTTTTTATAATTGGTATAAACTCATTATTTGAAAGATTATTTGTTTTAGATGAAGGAAGTGATTTGGATTCTTAAATATGGTGATGAATTGTTCAGTTATTTCTTGTTCTGAGTTTCATTGTTATTTATATCATGCTTAATTAGAATTTCATATTATCATTTTGTTTGCCCTTAGTAAGTGTTGAAGTCGACCCCTCGTCACTACTTTTTCGGGGTTAGGCGAGATACTTACTGGGTACGCGTTGATTTACGTACTCATGCTACATTTGATGCACGTTTTTGTGCAAGTGCATATATGTCTAGTGGCCTTGTGGGTGCAGAGGCACGATTATGGTAGGGACTTAGGTGAGTTGCATTCTATTCTACGATCCGCAACCGGCAGAGTCTCCTTCAGAATAGTTACATTTTTCCTGACCAATTTGTATTCCGGACAGTTGTTGTATTTTATTTTATATTCCTAGTAAATGTTCATGCACTTGTGACACCGGGTTTTGGGATGATTATGGGTTGTTATGTAATAGAGCTGTAAAAAACAAATTTAAAAAATTATTATTTATTTTCTAAATTTCGTCTTTCACCATTTAATTGAAGGGAATATGATTTCAAAAATATTAAAATGAGAACCAAGTTAGTATTTATTTTTGGCTTGCCTGACAGCGGTGTCCGGCGCCATCACGACCTTTAATGGATTTTGGGTCTTCACAACATGGTATCAGAGCACTAGGTTCACTTAGATCTCACGAGTCATGAGCGAGTCTAGTAGAGTCTTGCGGATCGGCACAAAGACGTTTGTACTTATCTTCGGGAGGCTACATGACTGTTAGGAGCACTTCCCTTCTTGATTCCTCATCGTGCGATCCGATTCCTTGTGGCTTATGCCTTCATTCCCTTCCTATTTAGTCTTATGCGACATGAAGTGCTTGTTATAAATTGGGAATCGAGGAATTTTAATGGTACTACAGATGTCGTTGCAGCTCGGTATCAGTATTACCTAAGGTTTTTAGGTTTGGCATTGTTCGTTATGACTATTCGTGCGGTACTATCGCACCATATTTGTGTAATAATAGGATGCTTGTCTATGTGTTGAAGTAGTGAATGACTTGGGAAAGAGGTTTACTCAGTGCATGAATCAGAGATCCAATATTGTATTTTCGACGAAGGAAAGGCAATCGGACTATGAATGTTTAGGTTTGGGTTGACGGAGTAACAAGACTTGGTATTTCGAGCATGATGGAATTTTCATTTATGATGTGGTGTCGTCGCCCTGGATTGAATGTGTTAAGTTCACCGGTGTTATGGTCTTCATCAATTTTGCCTTCGGGCAGGGTGGTGTGAAACAGTGCCAGGGAAGCGGATGTCAGAGATCGCAGTGTGCGGTGGTTTATGACTTAATCGGTGGTCCGGGTGTTGGGGGCTCAAGGAAGATGATCTTCGTAAAGGTTTAAAGTTGGTAGCGATCTGTTGGTTCAGGTGCTACAGAGAAGGACTTTGATTTAAGGAAACAACTAGGCAACGAAGGATGAGGAAGAACATGTGGGAGGTGTCTTGCGGTGGTTAAACTTCTAGAAGGCCAAGTGCGAGAAATAGAAGTCGGGTAGTTGCTTATAGGAGAGGGTTTGACCAAAGTGGGAGAGTGGCAGAGTAGCATATGGTTTCTGTGGTAGGATGACTATACGCCTTGGGAAAGGTTTAGAGTGATTTGGAACTCATGGTGGACAGTGACTAAGTCTACGAACTTAATTTGGAATATTGGCTGCTATACGGAGAAGCGTTGGATACGACGGAAAAGAGTTGCATGATATGAAGAAGGATACAGCATGACTTTGGATTAGGATGTATTGTCGCACGTTTAGTTGATGCCAATGGGGAGTGAACGGGCTTGTACAGCTAGCGAATGAGCACAGGCTCAGAATGGTTTATTGGTTTTGTGGTAATTGTACTCGGTGCAGCATTGTCGGAAGATGTCAGCATGGAAGTTTCTTAGGTGGATTATTTCTGGTGAGTAGGTTAACTGTTGCGTGGTGTTGATGAAACTTCTATGAAGAATTTTACTGGCTATCCGGTAAGAGGTCGAATATGTAAATGTGGCTAGTGATTCAAGGCATTCATGAAATGGTTAACAGGAAGATTTCGAGGAATTTGGCGGGTCGATTGCACAAGGTCATGTCAGTAAGGAGGAAGGAATCTGGGTAGGTTCCAGGGTCATGCAATGGTAGCTTCAAGTTAAATGGGAGAGCCCCCACCGCCAATGATTGGATTGCATGGTTGTCTACTTGTGAGGTTTCTAATTGTCGGCATATTGGTGTGTTGTTACGACTAAGGAAAGAGAGCATCGGTGGTGATTTGAGCCAAGGACTTGAGGAATGTGTGCTACAATTAGCCTTATTGATTCATGTTCAGGTTTTGGGAAAGACTTAGAGTCTATGCTTCGTGTGGATGTGATGTGCAAGGAAAGGAATTCAGCCGGCTGCTTTTTTGAGAGGGTGTTAATGTGCCAGCAGGGCCTTGGAGTTTGATTATATTCGGTAACAAGTCAAAGTGGGTGGCTCTCAACAATGGTTCTAGTGGGTTAAAAAATTCAAAGTGCGGTGCCTAAGGATTTTGAGCCAGTAGCATGGTTAAGTATCGAGCTTTTGCAGTAGATTATGAAAGGGGCTTAGAGTGTTCTATGTTATCATCGGTCTGCGGTGCAGTATTGGAATATGGGAGAAAATAACTTCGGATTCATAAAGGAAATATCAGAATGGGTGTACCAGTTGAAGATATGAATGTGTGCATAAGGAGGGTATGCGATGGTTTGTGGGTTTTGAGACGAGCGTGGTCTTGTGAAATAAGGTCACTCGGGATGAGTACGGATTTTGGGTCATTATATTTTGAATGGAGCTATTATTATTTCTAGGGTAAGTCCCGAGTAAATTAGAAGAAGTGGCTCGGTTGGTTATGGTTGAATCAACACGGTTATGGCGGCGACCAGTTTCTCCAGCATGAAGTTATACATGTGGTTTGTGGTTGTACACTTAGGCTCGTGCACCACCATAACTTGGTTGATTTGGGAGGTATTCGATTCGTATGGCTTTGTTGTGTAAAGGGATTTAGTTATGGCAGTTTAGATTACGAAATGAGGGTGTATTTTCTGTGGTTTGGGAATTTAGTTGCGTGTTGCGTTGGTTCTTCTAAAATAATGATGAAGTGTATATTCTATTAGTGGATCAAGGGTTATTATGGAATTCTGGTACTCTCACGTATTGGCATGTTAGGTGCAGTGAGAGGCATGGGAAATTGGAAGATGAGGATTAAGGTTGCGGTTCGGTGTTGACAAGAATGTCACGAGCTCGGATGATCAGGGAAGAATTCAGATGTTTAGAGTAAGCTGGTATTGTCTTTAGTGTCACCTGAGATTGGTGTCCTATGTAAGAGGCTTTGTGTACTGATTTGCGGCTTCTTGGTTTTGCTTTACAACATTAGTGTGGCCAGTGGTTTGGATGTGCAAACTTGTTACCTGGTGCGGAAGGTCGTGTGAGCGTATCCCATGGGAAAATTGTATAAGTGTGACATGTAGTCACTTGATTGATTAAATATTTGAACCAAGTATGGAGATTTGGTACTATCGCTAATGTGAGAGTTTAGGCCTGAAAGGCGCTCTATTTAGTTGGTTGTGAATTGTGGAAGTTTGTTCCGGATTTGACAGCTGTTCTTATATATCATGAGAAAAAGGGTTGTTGTGGATCTTTGAAAGGTTATTAGCCCAGTGCGGTACGATCAGAATCGACTTGAGGTATGTGGATGGATCTAAATGTGAATGTGGGCTCTATATCAGGCCGGGTGTGTTCATTTCAGTATAACGCTGTTTTCGTAGGGGTCTTTGGGCCTTGGAATTTATTTCTGTTGTCGGCCTTTCTGTGTAGTCTCTATTGTGCCATATGGGTTGTGAGGCGATTTGATTATTCGCACTCGTATTGAGATCCCGTATTATTTGTGGTGTTATATGAGCAGGATGGATCTCGAGATGCAAGTCATTTATTGCACCTTAGTTGTACTTGAGTTTTATAGCGTATGACGCTACCCGTCTCCCCAGGATTTGTATTATACACTTGGCGTGCTTATGGTTGATATTCGGGCATTTCGTGAGTATAAGCGTTTCTTTTGATTTTTATGTTGTTTGGATCGGGTGGCACACCGCCACAGGTATCATGGTTGGATCGGGTTGCAGCCGCAACGATTTAGATGTTTAGATATTTGCTACATGTTTAGATGTTGGGGAACAATGTATATGTGAGGTAACGAGTACTTATCTGTTATAGTTGGGTTAAAGCATGCGGGTGGGGGCTTGGTTTCTTGCAATTATAGCTTCCTTTGTTCATGTTATCCATGTTTAGACTAGTATTGTTAAATTGATCGTTCTTGTCATGTTTACGGATCTTCTGGTGATAATTGAGTATTGATTTCGAAGTTGAGGTTGATATTGTGGAACCAAATATTGAAGTAAAGCTTGTACTTGTTATTTTATCTCCCTGTTATTATTTGTTCATTGCATTATGGTAAGGGAGAGTGTTAATGCACGAAGGGTGATGTCGTACCATATTTTGTGTGTTAATGCACGAAGGGTGATGCCGTACTATATTGTGAGTGTTAATGCACGAAGGGTAATGCCGTGCCATGTTATGCGAGTTAATGCACGAAGCATGATGCCATGCCGTTTCTATTGATTTTGTAGTGAGGTTGGGAGTAAAAGCACGAGGGGTGATGCCGTGCATTTTTCCTTTACTGTGTTTAATGGTTCTGATTGATTCATAGTATATTGACTGTTCAAGTCACCATTCTACTCTAGTTCTCTATCTCGTATTTCCCTCAACATGTTTCCCTCCCAATAGTACATGTTTCGCTGTTATTGTTATTTTCTTTTACATATACTGTTATCTGCACAAGTTTATTATGTGAGCGTCTTGTCATAGCCTCGTCACTACTTCGTCGAGGTTAGGCTCAACACTTACTAGTACATAGGGTCGGTTGTACTGATACTGCACTCTGCACTTCTTGTGCAGATTTTGGTACTGGTCCCTAGCTGATCGTGAGGCTTAGCAGCTTGGATGTGCTGTCAGGAGACCCAAGGTAGATCTACAGGTGTCCGTAGACCCTGGAGTCTCTTCCTAGTTTTATCATTTACTGTTTTCTTACTTCAAAACAGTGTATTTTCTCTTTTCAGACTCTGTTTGTAGTAAATTATAGTAGCTCGTGAGTTGTGACTTCAGATCCGGGTGGTAGTAATTAATGAAGTTGTTATATTATTCCGCACTCGCTGTATTCCATTTTAGCTTATTTGCTGTTATTTTATGAATTGAATAAGGATTGGCTTAATAATTCTCTAATGTCGGCTTGCCTAGCAAGTGGAATATTAGGCGCCATCACGGTCCCGACGGTGGGAATTTCGGGTCGTGACATTAGCCTAAACATGATCTTCAACATGAGTCTCAGCTCAATTTCCTCTAACACGTGGAGGATATGTGGATAATGACATGATTCTTTAATTATAGAACTCCACAGAATTTATTTAAGTCATAATTTTTATGGTGCACGCCCACACACCCGTCACCCAGCATGTGCGTTACCTCCATACAATTCACATAACACGTAATTCAGGAATTTCTACCCTCAGAACCAAGTTTAGAAGTGTTACTTACCTCGAACAAGCGGAAGCCAATATTGAGCAAGCTACACAATGTTCCAGAAATTCCACTCTATGCGTATCAAACTCTGAACACCTTACTATCTTCTCAATTCAAGCCAAACGATCCTTATCTATTCAAACAACGTGCAATTTAATCACAATGTACTCCAATGCTTACAATTTAACAATTTATAAAAATTCTCAACTCCGCTCGAAAAATCGACATTGGGGCCCACAACTCAGAATTTGACAAAACTCACAAAATTCGATAACTCATTCAATTACGAGTCCAACCATTCTAACTTTACTCAAATCCGACTCTGAATCGACATTCAAATCTCAAAAATTCATTTTATGGAATTATAGAAAATTCCTCCGATTTCTCTTGAAATATCAATAGTCTAACGCCGAAAACAAAGATTAGTTCATGAAATATGATCACAAGGGAGTCAATAACACTTACTCCAAGTTGTGTGAAAATATTCCTCTCCAAAGTCTCCCAAACCGAGCTCCCAAATCCGAAAATGTGAATAAAACGACCAAGACCTCAATTATAGTTTCTGCCCAGGTTTTCAGCATATGCGATCGCATAGTCGCATCTGCGACCTTCGCTTATGCAGTATAAATCTTGCTTCTACGAGAACAACTTGGCTAGCACTGATCGCTTCTGCGATGCCCAGGACCACATCTGCGGTTGCGCTTCTATGCAAAACACTCAGCATTTGTGGATATCCTGCCCGGCTGCTTAGTCTGCTTCTGCGATGGGCTGCTCGCTTCCGCAGAGCCTCTTCTGCGACCAAGCTTCCGTAGAAGCGGTTGCACCAGCAACCCAAAAATTCCAGTAGCTTCAACAAGGATTCAATCAATCTGAACCCCGTCCGAAACTCATCCGAGCTACTCGGGACCCGGTCCGAAAATACCGATAAGTTCCATAACCCAACACGGACCTACTCGAGGCATCAAATTACATCCAATAACGTCGAAATTATAAATTGCCACTCGAATCGAACTTATGAATTTTCAAATCTTTCAACTTCTATAGTTTGCGCCGAAACCTATCAAATCAAGTTCGATTGACCACAAATTTTGTACACAAGTCATAAATGACATAACAGACATATGAAAATTTTTAAAACTAGATTCCGACCCTGATATTAAAAAGTCAACTCCCCGGTCAAACTTCCAAACTTAAATTTCCTATTTTCGCCATTTCAAGCCTAATTTAACTATGGCTTCCAAATAATTTTTCGGACACACTCTTAAGTCCAAAATCACCATACAAAGCTATTTGAATCATCAAAACTCTATTTCGGGGTCGTTTACACATAAGCCAACATCCAGTTAGTTATTTCAATTTAAACTTTAATTCTTGGAACTAAGTTTTCCAATTCATTCTGAAACCTCTCCGACGAGCCACACAATTATAATTGAATACAGGACAAGCAGTAAATGGGGGAACGAGACTGTAATACTCAAAACGATCGGCCAGATCATTACAGTTGTGTGTGATGTGACAGATCAAGAGAGATTCAATAATGTAAAACAGTGGTTGAATGAAATTGATCGTTATGCTAAGTGACAATGTTAACAAATTCTTGTCGGTAACAAGACTGACTCTTACTGCAAATAGAGTTGTCTCGTATGAAACAGCTAAGGTAAAATCCATTTTCTACCATATATTTAATTGTTTGCTCCTAAATGTAAACTATACTGATTGAGCGCTTTGTTTAGTGTAAGTTAGGGCAGGGATACTCGTCCTACCTTGAAATTAATAAAGTCATCAATAATAAAAGCAGACATAGGAAAAACAAGAAAATCAAATAAATTACAGTTTATCCAAACTAATTTAAGCCAAATATAATCAATAAAGCGATTATGCTAAAATTACAGGATTCGGAAAGTGCCTCACACCTTCTTTTCGATCAACAAAATTCGTTACACAGTCTCCTGTTTTCGCAAACCAATAATAAATAGAGTCAATTTCCTATTGATTAGGGATTCAATAAGGTGACTTGGAGCACCAAACTCAATTCAAAGTGGCAACTCTACTAATAAAATAATCCCTATCCAAAATTGTCACTTTAATTGGATAAATTGTTTAATCCACCGTACATACTATATAGCAGGGGTAAAACAGAGTAAATTTGAAATACAAAAATATTTTCTTTGTTAGGAGCTTTCATGATCTTACTTGTATAAGAGTAAAAAAAGAGAGTTAATTTGTTTACTTTATTTTGGATGTTCCCGAACTACGCAAATATCTTATTCATGTCCCCACATGATACGTAGGCAATCCACATCAGGTTCAATCGAACTATTTTTGAAAAGAAAACAAATCGAATAATAATAAGGATTGACTGAGTCCATTCTAATGTGTCTTTTGTTTTCTATGTAATAAGACTAAATGCCATTAGTAACTTTATTATTATTATTATTATTATTATTATTATTATTATTATTATTATTATTATTATTATTATTATTATTATTATTATTATTATTATTATTGTTTTTATTTTTCTTCTTAAATAATATCCGAAAAATATATATATATATATATATATATATATATATATATATATATATGCACGTTCGTGCCTACAATATGCTTAACGCTTAAATTAATTATTAAAGGTGGTTAAGTTTCTATATTACTATTAAGCATAAAGGAAAATAAAACTAATTCTTAAGACGTTTATTAGACCAGTCTATAGTTATTTTAGGGGTGGGTCAACTTATGAGGTATTATCATTTTTAGCCCGCGATAGAATTATTTACATTCGATAGCCGAAAAATAGTATAAAATTTATATAATTTTTGAATACAACTTGCAAAATATATATTTCTTCGACTATTTTTTTAAGAGCGGTTATACAATATCATTTTTTCTACTTATTGGCTTATTGAAAAAATGGACCAATTTTGCTTACAAACTTTTCAGGGCGGTGGGCCACTTTTATTTATTTGAGATGAAATGGCCAGCTGCTTATTTGAGGAAGAATGGGCCTAAAGTTAGCTAAAGACTAGTGAACTTGTGAAAGATTTCATTATATTTATAAAATGATCTTTATCTAATATTCAAATACTAAAAATAATAAAATCGGTTATATACACTTAATTGTTTACCTTCACATTCTCCAACACAATATCCGATTTCATAATGAGGAGAGGTAAGATCTTGGTTTGATGCCTGATTTTTATCTTTGATGGTGTCTACCAGACCCATCGCATCAAGATGAATTTCGGCATCAAGCACCCAAGACATGTAGCTTTTGCCCGATATATCCAGGGCTACAAACTCAAGTTTAGAAAGATTTGACATTATTTAGAAAAAGAAAGTTCGTACCTCTGATACTTTCAAAGTATTTTCTCGAGATGGCAGAGTCTCGTGCTGATAACGTGTTATAAAATAAAGACTGTAAAGTAAAGACAAGTATAGAGAGAAACTGATATATTATTCAAACTTCAAACTTATGTACATAATGAACTGAATTCTCCTCTATTTATAGAAGAAAGGAAGCTGCTGTGTAAGCTGCTACTGCAAGCTGCTGTGTAAGCTGCTTGTAAGCTGCTGTGTAAGCTGCTTGTGTAAGCTGCTGTGTAAGTTGCTTGTAAGCTGCTACTGTACCAGATATAGATAATCTTCTATCGAGGGCAATGTTTATCAATAACTGAGTACCAAAATGATAAGCTTCTTGAGGAGGCTTATTTCTAATAGATTACTAAATAGATAAACATATTTACGACAGATTCCCATGTGGATAAGCTTCTTCAGGAAGCTTATTTACAACAGAGTAATAATTGAACATCCATAATATAATATATTTATAACACTCCCCCTTGGATGTTCATTAAAAGATATGTGCCTCATTAAAACCTTACTAGGAAAACATCTCGTGGGAAAAAATCCTAGTGAAGGAAAAAGAGTACACATATTTAGTAATACGCATTGCTAGGTGCCTCATTAAAAACCTTATAAGGAAAACCCTTAGTAAGGAAAAAAGAGTACATCGCATATTTTACTCCCCCTGATGAAAACCTTGTTTCAAATATTTGAGTCTCCACATTCCAATCTTGTATACTATCTTCTCAAAAGTTGAAGTTGGTAAAGATTTAGTAAATAAATCTGCCGGATTGTCACTTGAACGGATTTGTTGCACATCAATGTCACCATTTTTCTGAAGATCGTGTGTGTAGAATAATTTTGGTGAAATGTGCTTTGTTCTATCTCCTTTTATAAATCGTCCCTTCAATTGGGCTATGCATGCAGCATTGTATTCGTATAAAACTGTGGATCTTTTTTCACATTTCAAACCATATTTTTCTCGAATAAAATAAATTATTGATCTCAACCATACGCATTCCCTACTTGCTTCATGAATAACTATTATTTCAGCATGATTTGAAGAAGTAGCAATAATAGATTGCTTTGTGGAGCGCCATGATATGACGGTACCTACACATGTAAATACGTACTCAGTTTGAGATCGAGCTTTATGGGGATCAGATAAATAACCCGCATCTGCATAACCAACAAGATCTGCACTACCTTTGTTAGCATAAAACAAACCCATATCAAGAGTTTCCTTTAAATATCGCAATATATGTTTAATCACGTTCCAATGTCTCCGTGCAGGAGAAGAACTATACATTGCTAGTAAATTAACAGAAAATACTATGTTAGGCCTTGTAGTATTAGCAAGATACATTAATCCATCAATTGCACTGAGTTAGGGTACTTCGGGACCAAGGAGTTTGTAATAACACGGCCGGTCGTTTCGAGAGTTATAGCACTGTTTCTCCCATTTATGCTTCTTTTGTCCTTTACAGTTATATTATGTCTTACCGGATTGGTTGGTTTGGGTCCGGAGTGGTTTTGGAGTGAATTGAGATACTTAGTCTCTTAATTGGAATCTTAAGTTGGAAAAGTCGATTGGATGTCGACTTGTGGGAAAACGACCTCGGATTTGAATTTTTATGGTTCTGCTAGGTGATTTTGGACTTAGGAGCACGACTAGAATGTGATTTAGAGGTCCGTAGTAGAATTATGCTTGGATTGGCGAAAGTTAAAATTTTGCCGATTTTGGCCGGCAGTGAAAATTTTGATATCGGGGTCGGATTGGATTTCCGAAAGTTGGAATAGGTTCGTGCTGTCATTTTTGACTTGTGTGTAAAATTTGAGGTCAATCAGACGTGGTTTGGTAGGTTTCGTCGTCATTTGTGAAATTTGAATGTTTAGAAGTTCTTTAGGCTTGAATCCGGGTGTAATTGGTGTTTTGATGTTGTCTTGAGTGATTCGAAGGTTCGACTAAGTTTGTATGGGGTTATATGACTTGTTGGTATGATTGGCTAAGGTTCCGGAGGCCTCGGGGTGATTTCGAGTGGTTAACGGCTTGATGGGAGTTGAGGAATTACAGCTGAAGCTACTGCTATTGGTGTAACCGCACCTGCGAAGTGGGAACCGCAGGTGCTAGCCCGCAGAAGCGAAGGAGGAGCCACAGATGAGGCTAAAGAGTATCTGGTCATAGGACGCCAGTGCAATGGAATTCCCGCACCTGCGATGGTCGCATAAGTGGATTTAGGGGCGCATGTGCGAGTTTGGACCGCAGGTACGATGTAGTTCCTGCACCCGCGAAGAGCGCATGTGCGGTCACTTGATTGTAAGAGCGGAAGCAGTGTTTAGGTATTTTTACATAGAAGCGACGCTTTGCCCACAGATGCGGCTCCGCGGATGCGGAAATGGAGCCGCAGGTGCAAGAAGTCTGGGCAGAACCTATCAATAGAACACTTCTAGATTTTTCACCATTTTCATCATTTATTAGCTCGGAATTTGGGGATTTGGAGAGAGATTTCGGAGTAATCACCGAGGTAAGTTCCTTGTGCCTATTTATCTTCAATAATGGTGTTTCCCCACTGATTTTATACCTAGTTGGTGAGTGTTTTAGGTGAGATTTGGGAGATTAGGGCTTGGGAATTGGAGAGTGAATTTTGGGGGTTTGGAGGGGCAATTGAGGTTGGATTTTGATAAATTTTGTATGGTTATACTCGTGAGTGAATGGGCTTTCGGGTTTTGTGACTTTCGGCGGGTTTCGAGATGTGGTCCTAGGGGGCCGGGTTGAGCCGATTTCGGAATTTGGGTTATATTTTAGTAGTTTTCTTGTGGAATTGATCCTTTTGACCAATATTAATTATCTCGTACTGTTTGTGGCAAGATTCAGGGCATTTGGAGGCTGATTCGAGAGGCAAAGGCATTTCGGAGAAGGATTTCTGCGCGGTTGAGGTAAGTAACAGTCTTAAATCTGGGTTTGAGGGTACGAAACCCCGAAAATTAGTATGATGTGAATATTTGGAGGTGACACACATGCTAGGTGACTGGCGTGTGAGCATGCACCATGAGAGATTGTGACTTGGACCGTCCCGTGAGACTGTAAAGTCGAATAGCTATTGTTATTACTTGTTTTCCTTGTCTTTGAGTAATTGACTGCCTTTTATGTTAGAAACCATGCTTAGGCCATATGATATCATTGTTGGGACCCGCATCGGTTGTATACTTGTTGAATTGATTGCTAATTGCTGTCTTGTACTAAGTCACAATCTTACTTGTGTGTTATATCTCCGTTCCCTTTCATTTCTTGTTGATACTTGTTGTATTCTTATTCTAGGCTAATTATTATAATATTATGTCAGCTCGAGGGGCTGGAGAGGTTAGTGACTGAAATAGGGCCTGCGTGCCGTAGCTGTTTGGAGATCACAGCCCCTGCTCTTCTCCCTCTTATCTTTCTCTAGTTGTATTTAGCTATTTTTCAGGCTGAGTTAGCCTTGATATTGTTAGACAGATTGTAGTAGATGCTCATGACTAGTGACACCCCGATGTCGGGCTTTTTCTTTCGCACTTTTATTTTGATTGGAACTCTTTTACGAAGGTTTTTATGTTAAATAACCTTGAAATTATCTTTAAAATAAAAATATCAGTTTGTTTTGGAAATGAGTCGGCTTGCCTAGTTCCACGATAGGCGACATCACGCCAGGGGTTAATTTTGGGTCGTGATAAAATGGGTCATTCTTTGTGGAACGGATCAAAAAGGAAATAAGTTCACATAAACTGGAACGGAGGTAGTATGAGAGGTTCCTAACATTTTTGAAGAAAATGGGAGGTGCCTAACTTTGTTGAAGAAAAAATAGGATAGGTGCATAACTTTGTTGACAACTTTGTTGAAGAAAATGGGAGGTGCCTAATTTTGTTGAAATATTATAGGACTAAATCAACAGCAAGCTATCTTCTTTGTAGTAGTTGGATGGCATCTCTTACTATATATAGAGGTCTCCATTCTTCATTTCAATTACACCAAAATAAGAGAGAAGTAATGAAAGTTAGAGAGAGTAATCCACATATTGTAGTTTGTGAGATAAATAGTTAGTGCGAGTAATGTTGTTGTGAGGTGTTTTAAATAAAGAGTGTTATTTCATTCAAAATTGTAGTAGTCTTTTGACACTACTAAGTTATAATATTATAGTGGTTATATTGCTCCGCTCGGGTATTGTAGTTTACCTATTATCGTTATTACTCTCTTGTGCTATTATTATTTGCTATAGATATTATTCCTGGGCTGGATTATTATTTTTCTCAATAATGTGGTATCAGAGCCATTGCAAATAATGGTACGATGTCTTTTCAGTACCCCCGTCTCACAAAAGATATTTATAAGAAATGGTGTCTACGTATGGAAGCCATTCTTGGCTTTCAGGATGTGTGGGAAATCGTAGTAAACAAAAATTCCAAATATTCATACAAGAAACCAAGTACTACTTATTTCTTAAAAATAATGGCATTAACCTGATAATGCATTTGTGTTGTTGAAGCATGTTCTGAAGAAAGATGTTCCACCTTTTGTCACCAGAGGTTGCAGACGCTCATTTTGGCTCTCAATCTCCATATTTGTGGTAGTTTTTATACTTGATATTACTCTCAATTCTCTCGGGACAATAGAAAAAGTCTTGTCTGTAGATATTTCACAAACAATGTTAACAATAGGAAGGAATAAAGGAGTACAAATTTGAGTGCCAAACCGATCCTATTGTTTATACTGTGTTTGGAAAGTAGCTATATTCTTTTGCCTAAGTCCTTACTTACTTTTGGAGTATATATTGTGGGGCTCATATTAAAGAAAAACAAAAAAGAAATGAAGCAAAATGGCACTCCCTCCGTTCCAATTTATGTGAACTTGTTTGACTGGGCACGGAGTTTAAGAAAAAGTGAAGACTTTTGGAATTTGTGGTTCTAAACAATTCAAAAAGGGCCCCGGAGTATTTGTGTGGTTATAAAAGCTTCTCATTAAGGGTAGAATTGTAAGTTTAACCAAAATTATTTCCAAATTAAGAAATGGGTCATTCTTTTTCGAACGGATCAAAAAGGAAATAGGTTCACATAAACTGGAACGGAGGTAGTATGAGAGGTGCCTAACTTTGTTGAAGAAAATGGGAGGTGCCTAACTTTGTTGAATAAAAAATAGGATAGGTGCATAACTTTGTTGACAACTTTGTTGAAGAAAATGGGAGGTGCCTAATTTTGTTGAAATATTATAGGACTAAATCAACAGCAAGCCATCTTCTTTGTAGTAGTTGGATGGCATCTCTTACTATATACAGAGGTCTCCATTCTTCATTTCAATTACACCAAAATAAGAGAGAAGTAATGGAAGTTAGAGAGAGTAATCCACATATTGCAGTTTGTGAGATAAATAGTGAGTGCGAGTAATGTTGTTGTGAGGTGTTTTAAATAAAGAGTGTTATTTCATTCAAAATTGTAGTAGTCTCTTGACACTACTAAGTTATAATATTATAGTGGTTATATTGCTCCGCTCAGGTATTGTATTTACCCATTAAAAGAGTTGGTGTCGATGTTACTCTCTTGTGTTATTATTATTTGCTATAGATATTATTCCTGGGCTGGATTGTTATTTTTTCCAATAATGTGGTATCAGAGCCATGAAAAATAATTGTACGCTGTCTTTTCAGTACCCCCGTCTCACAAAAGATGTTTATGAGAAATGGTGTCTACGTATGAAAGCCATTCTTGGCTCTCAGGATGTGTAGAAAATTGTAGTAAACAAAAATTCCAAATATTCATACAAGAAACCAAGTACTTCTTATTTCTTAAAAATAATGACATTAACCTGATAATGCATTTGTGCCGTTGAAGCATGTTCTGAAGAAAGATGTTCCACCATTAGTCTCCAGAGGTTGCGGACGCTCATTTTGACTCTCAATCTCCATATTTGTATTAGTTTTTATACTGGATATTACTCTCAATTCTCTCTGGACAATAGAAGAAGTCTTGTCTGTAGATATTTCACACACAATGTTAACAATAGGAAGGAAGAAAGGAGTATAAATTTGAGTGCCAAACCAATCCTATTGTTTATACTGTGTTTGGAAACTAGCTATATTCTTTTGCCTAAGTCCTTACTTACTTTTGGGGTATGTATTGTGGGGATCATATTAAAGAAAAACAAAAAAGAAATTAAGCAAAATGGTACTCCCTCCGTTCCAATTTATGTGAACTTGTTTGACTAGACACGGAGTTTAAGAAAAAATAAAGACTTTTGGAATTTGTGGTTCTAAACAATTCAAAAAGGGCCCCGGAGTATTTGTGTGGTTATAAAAGCTTATCATTAAGGGTAGAATTGTAAGTTTAACCTAAATTATTTCCAAATTAAGAAAGGGGTCATTCTTTTTGGAACGAATCAAAAAGGAAATAGGTTCACATAAACTGGAACAGAGGTAGTATGAGAGGTGCCTAACTTTGTTGAAGAAAATGGGAGGTGCCTAACTTTGTTGAAGAAAAAATAGGATAGGTGCATAACTTTGTTGACAACTTTGTTGAAGAAAATGGGAGGTGCCTAATTTTGTTGAAATATTATAGGACTAAATCAACAGCAAGCCATCTTCTTTGTAGTAGTTGGATGGCATCTCTTACTATATACAGAGGTCTCCATTCTTTATTTCAATTACACCAAAATAAGAGAGAAGTAATGGAAGTTAGAGAGAGTAATCCACATATTGCAGTTTGTGAGATAAATAGTGAGTGCGAGTAATGTTGTTGTTAGGTGTTTTAAATAAAGAGTGTTATTTCATTCAAAATTGTAGTAGTCTCTTGACACTACTAAGTTATAATATTATAGTGATTATATTGCTCCGCTCGAGTATTGTATTTTACCCATTAAAAGAGTTGGTGTCGTTGTTACTCTCTTGTGTTATTATTATTTGCTATAGATATTATTCCTGGGCTGGATTATTATTTTTCCCAATAATGTGGTATCAGAGCCATGGCAAATAATGGTACGCTGTCTTTTCAGTACCCCCGTCTCACAAAAGATGTTTATGAGAAATTGTGTCTACGTATGAAAGCCATTCTTGGCTCTCAGGATGTGTAGGAAATTGTAGTAAACAAAAATTCCAAATATTCATACAAGAAACCAAGTACTGCTTATTTCTTACAAATAATGGCATTAACCTGATAATGCATTTGTGTCGTTGAAGCATGTTCTGAAGAAAGATGTTCCACCATTAGTCTCCAGAATTTGCGGACGCTCATTTTGACTCTCAATCTCCATATTTGTATTAGTTTTTATACTTGATATTACTCTCAATTCTCTCTGGACAATAGAAGAAGTCTTGTCTGTAGATATTTCACACGCAATGTTAACAATAGGAAGGAAGAAAGGAGTACAAATTTGAGTGCCAAACCAATCCTATTATCTACACTGTGTTTGGAAACTAGCTATATTCTTTTGCCTACGTCCTTACTTACTTTTGGGGTATATATTTGTAATGACTTGGCAGCCGTTTTGAGTGTTATAACCTCGTTTCCTCATTTACTGCTCAATTTATGCTACATAGTTATTTTATGACTTACCGGGTTAGTTGGCTCGGGTCCGGAAGGAATTCGGAATGAAATGAGACACTTAGTCTCATAATTGGAAATTTAAGTTAGAAAAATGGACCGGATATGGACCTGTATGTAAACGGCCTCGGATTTGAAATTTTATTATTCCAATAGCTCCGTATGGTAATTTTGGACTTAGGAGCATGTCCGAAATATTATTTGGAGGTCTGTAGAGGAATTAGGCTTGAAAAGCCGAAAGTTTAATTTTTGAGAAGTTTGACCGGGGTGTTGACTTTTTGATATCGGGGTCGAAATCCAATTCTGAAAATTGGAATACATCTGTTATGTCATTTATGACTTGTGTCGAAATGTTGAGGTCAATCGGACGTGATTTGATAGGTTCCGGAGTCGTTTGTAGAAATTAGAAATTTCAAAGTTCATTAGGCTTGAATTAAGGTGTAATTCATGATTTTAGTGTTGTTTTAGGTGATTTGAGGGTTCAGCTAAGTTAGTATGATATTTTAGGACTTGTTGGTATATTTGGTTGAGGTTCCGGGGGGTTCAGGTGATTTTCAGATGGTTAACGGGTTGGATTTTGGACTTGGAACTCTGCTGGAATTCTTTTGATGCACTGAGAGGCTGGCAATATTTTCTCTTCGCATTCGCGAAGAGAAGAACACGTTTGCGAAAGGTGGACTGGGTGTGCATCGCGAATGTGAGAGGTGTTATGCATTTGCGAAGAAGAGAGGAAGCAGCTGAGGACCCCAAGCAATTGGTCTACACGTTCGCGTAGGGGGTGTCGCGTTCGCATAGTGAGGGGGAACGAAGCATCGCGTTCGTGATGGGTTGAATGCATTCACGTAGAAGGCATTGAGGCAGAGGCATTTTGTGCTTCGTGAACGCGAGGGTGATGTCGCACTCGCGAAGGAGGAATTTGGACGGGAACTATTTTGTGCTTCGCGAACGCGAGGCACTGACCGCGTTCGCGAAGAAGAAAAGCCTGGGCAGTGAGTTTAAGTTCTGAAAATGGGACTTTCAGTTTTTGACGATTTGGAGCTCGGATTGAGGCGAATTTTGGGTAATTTTCAGCGGAAACAACGGGGTAAGTGTTCTTAACTCAATATTGGTTAAATTACCCGAATCCATAGTTGTTTTTATCATTTAATTGGTGAATTGAGTTGGGAAAGTTTGAAAACCCTCTTGGTTTAAATTGAAGATTTGAGGGTCTAGTTAGGGTCGGATTTTGGTAAAATTGGTATGGTTAGACTCGTGGTTGAATGGGCTTCCGAATTTTGTAACTTTTGTTGAGTTCTGAGACGTGGGCCCCACGGGTGATGTTTTGTGCTAATTTTCGGATTTTTATGGAAAAGTATTATTATCTTATTGAGTTAATTCCAATAAATTTTATTGACTGAAACGAATTATTTGTGACTAGACTCGAGGCATTCGGAGGCCGATTTTCAAGGCAAAGACATATCATAGTAAAGAATTTCATGCTATGAGGTAAGTAACATTTTTAAATCTGGTCCGGAGGGTATGAAACCCCAGATTTTGGTATCATGTGATTATTTTGGAGGTGACGTACATGCTAGGTGACAGGCGTGTGGGCGTGCACCGAGGAGATTGTGACTTGGTCCGTCCCGGGAAACTGTAAAGTTGAATAATTTGTTGTTAGCTATATGCTCTCTATGTGTTGATAAAATTTGGCTGTAAATCATGTTAGAAATCATGCTTAGGCTATGTGATAGTACTGTTGGGACCCACAGAGGTCTCGTACTTGTTGAATTGCCTGCTAAATGCTATATGTACTCAATCTCAGCTTTTACTTGCACATTTTATCTTAGTCTCTGTTATTATTATTGATACATCATATCATTGTTTTTTGGGCTGATTTCATGATTATTAAGAGCCCGAGAGATGGGAGAGATTTATGACTGAGTGAGGCTGAGGGCCTGATTGTGAGATATTGATACCACCTCACATGAGTTGGCCATGAAGATCCTTATATTATACTATAGCACGTGAGTTGGCCGTGCAGATCCTTATATTATACTATAGCACGTTAGTTGGCCGTGCAGCACGTGAGTTGGCCGTGCAGCACGTGAGTTGGCCGTGCGGATCCAGATATTTATATTATGGCACGTGAGTTGTCCGTGCAGCACGTGAGATGTCCATGTAGTTTATAGCGTTTGGGCTGTAGGAGCCCCTCCGGAGTCTATATACCCCAGTGAGCGCGGGTACCCATTGAGAGTGAGTGATGAGGGCTGGGAGCCCAGAAAGTGATGAGGGCTGGGAGCCCAGTGAGTGATTGTTATCCTGAGAGGTTGTACTTGATTTCCGTTTGTTGTTGCACTTAGTTGCTATCTATCATTGTTGTAAAATCTTTTAAAGATTGTTGATATACAGATTACATGAACAGGAACTGTATAAAAATTGATTTGACATTAAACTGCCAGATTTGATAGCATGTTTATTCTTTGTTGGAATTACTGAAAATGAACCATAATTGTGTAGCTCGTTACTATCTTCAGTTCCTATTTTAATATTGTTACTTGCTGAGTTGGTTGTACTCATACTACACCCTGCGCTTCGTGTGCAGATCCAGGTGTTCCCGGACATAGCGGGTGTTGATCCTTTCGCGCGGTTGATTTTAAGAAGCTTTTGAGGTAGCTGTCGTGTTTCGCAGACCTTGTCTCTCCTTCTCTATCTCTTTGTTTAATGTATTTGGTTTCAGACTATTATAGACTATATTTTCCAGATTTGTATTCATATTAGATGCCCATGTACTCAGTGATACCACGTTTTGGGAGTGGTTGTATAGTAATTGTAAGATTTGTGGATTTTATTGAAATATTATATTTTCAAACTTAAGAGAAATTATGGTTTATTGAGATTTTCGGTTTGCCTAGTATTGAAATAGGCGTCATCACGACGGGTGAGATTTTGGGTCGTGATAATATTGTGGGGCTCATATTAAAGAAAAACAAAAAAGAATTGAAGAAAAATGGTACTCCCTCCGTTCCAATTTATGTGAACCTGCTTGACTGGACACAAAGTTTAAGAAAAGATGAAGACTTTTGGAATTTGTGGTCCCAAAACAATTCAAAAAGGGCCCCAGAGTATTTGTGTGGTTATAAAAGCTTCTCATTAAGGGTAGAATTGTAAGTTTAAGAAAAAATATTTCCAAATTAAGAAAGAGGTCATTCTTTTTTGAATAGACCAAAAAGGAAATAGGTTCACATAAACTAGAACGGAGGTAGTATGAGAGGTGCCTAACTTTGTTGAAGAAAATGGGAGGTGCCTAACTTTGTTGAAAATAAAATGGGATAGGTGCCTAACTTTGTTGACAACTTTGTTGAAGAAAATGGGCGGTGCCTAACTTTGTTGAAGAAAATGGGTGGTGCCTAACTTTGTTGAAGAAAATGGGTGGTGCCTAACTTTGTTAAAATATTATAGGACTAAATCAACAGCAAGCCATCTTCTTTGTAATAGTTGGATGGCATCTCTTACTATATATAGAGGTCTCCATTCTTCATTTCAATTATACCAAATAAGAGAGAAGCAATAGAAGTTAGAGAGAGTAATCCACATATTGTAGTTTGTAAGACAAATAGTGAGTGTGAGTAATATTGTTGTGAGGTATTTTAAATAAAAAGTGTTATTTCATTCAAAATTATAGTAGTCTCTTGACACTACTAAGTTATAATATTATAGTGATTATACTGCTTCGCTCGGGTATTGTATTTTACCCATTAAAAAAATTGGTGTCGTTGTTACTCTCTTGTGTTATTATTATTATTTTCCATAGATATTATTCCTGGGTGAGATTATTATTTTTCCCAACAACGTGGTATCAGATCCATGGCAAATAATAGTACGCTGTCTTTTCAGTACCCCCCTCTCACAAAAGATATTTATGAGAAATGGTGTCTACGTATGAAAGCCATTCTTGGCTCTCAGGATGTGTGAAAAATTGTAGTAAAATAAAATTTCAAATATTCATACAAGAAACCAAGTACTACTTATTTCTTAAAAATAATGGCATTAACCCGATAATGCATTTGTGTCGTTGAAGCATGTTCTGAAGAAAGATGTTCCACCATTAGTCTCCAGAGTTGGTGGACACTCATTTTGACTCTCAATCTCCATATTTTTGTTAGTATTTATACTTGATATTACTCTCAATTCTCTATGGACAATAGAAGAAGTCTTGTCTGTAGATATTTCACACACAATGTTAACAATATAAAGGAAAAAAGGAGTACAAATTTGAATGCCAAACCGATCCTATTGTTTATACTGTGTTCGGAAACTAGCTATATTCTTTTACCTACGTCCTTACTTACTTTTGGGGTATATATTGTGGGTCTCATATTAAGGAAAAACAAAAAAGAAATGAACAAAAAAGGTACTATGAAAGGTGTCTAACTTTGTTGAAGAAAATGGGAGGTGCCTAACTTTGTTGAAGAAAAAATGGGATAGGTGCCTAACTTTGTTGAAAACAATGAGAGATGCCTAACTTTGTGGAAATATTATAGGACTAAATCAACAGCAAGCCATATTCATTGTAGTAGTTGGATGGCATCTCTTACTATATATAGAGGTCTCCATTCTTCATTTCAATTACACCAAAATAAGAGAGAAGCAATAGAAGTTAGAGAGAGTAATCCATATATTGTAGTTTGTGAGATAAATAGTGAGTGTGAGTAATATTGTAGTGAGTTGTTTAACTAAAGAGTGTTATTTCATTTAAAATTGTAGTAGTCTCTTGACACTACTAAGTTATAATATTATAGTGGTTATATTGCTCCGCTCGGGTATTGTATTTTACCCATTAAAAGAGTTGGTATCGTTGTTGCTCTCTTGTGTTATTATTATTTGCCATAGCTATTATTCCTGGGTGGGATTATTATTTTTTCCAACAACGTGGTATCAGAGCCATGGTAAATAATGGTACGCTGTCTTTTCAGTACCCCGTCTGACAAAAGATATTTATGAGAAATGGTATCTACGTATGTAAGCCATTCTTGGCTCTCATGATGTGTGAGAAATTATAGTAAACAAAAATTCCAAATATTCATAAAAGAAACCAAGTACTACTTATTTCTTAAAAATAATGGCATTAACCTGTTAATGCATTTGTGTCGTTGAAGCATGTTCTGAAGAAAGATTTTCCACCATTAGTCTCCAGAGGTTGCGGACGCTCATTTTGACTCTCAATCTCCATATTTGTGTTAGTTTTCATACTTGATATTACTCTCAATTCTCTCTGAACAATAGAAGAAGTCTTGTCTGTAGATATTTCACACACAATGTTAATAATAGAAAGGAAGAAGGGAGTACAAATTTGAGTGCCAAACCGATCCTAATGTTTATACTGTGTTTGGAAAATAACTATATTCTTTTGCCCACGTCCTTACTTACTTTTGGGGTATATATTGTGGGGCTTATATTAAAGAAAAACAAAAAAGATATGAAGAAACATGGTACTCCCTCCGTTCCAATTTATGTGAACCTGTTTGACTGGGCACAGAGTTTAAGAAAAAATAAAGACTATTGGAATTTGTAGTCCTAAAAAATTCAAAACGGGCCCCAAAGTATTTGTGTGGTTATAAAAGCTTCTCGTTAAGGGTAGAATTGTAAGTTTAAGAAAAAATTATTTCCAAATTAAGAAAGGGATCATTCTTTTTGGAATGGACCAAAAAGGAAATAGGTTCACATAAACTGGATCGGAGGTAGTATGAGAGGTGCCTAACTTTGTTGACAACTTTGTTGTAGAAAATGGGAGGTGCCTAAATTTTTTGAAGAAAAGATGGGATATGTGCCTAACTTTGTTGACAATTTTGTTGAAGCAAATGGGAGGTGCCTAACTTTGATAAAATATTATAGGACTAAATCAACAGCAAGCCATCTTCATTGTAGTAGTTGGATGGCATCTCTTACTATATATAGAGGTCTCCATTCTTCATTTCAATTACACCAAAATAAGATAAAAGCAATAGAAGTTAGAGAGAGTAATCCACATATTGTAGTCTGTGAGATAAAGAGTGTGTATGTGTAATACTTTAGTGAGCTGTTTTAAATAAAGAGTGTTGTTTCTTTCAAAATTATAGTAGTCTTTTGACACTACTAAGTTATAATATTATAGTGGTTATATTGCTCCGCTCGGGTATTGTATTTTACCCATTAAAAGAGTTGGTATCGTTATTACTCTCTTGTGTTATTATTATTTGCCATAGATATTATTCCTCGACGAGATTATTATTTTTCCCAACAATGTGGTATTAGATCCATGGCAAATAAAGGTACGCTATCTATTCAGTACCCCCTTCTCACAAAAACTATTCGTGAGAAATGGTGTCTACGTAAGAAAGCCATTCTTGGCTCTCAGGATGTGTGGGAAATTGTAGTAAACAAAAATTCTAAATATTCTTACAAGAAACCAAGTACTACTTATTTAATAAAAATAATGGCATTAACGTGATAATGCATTTGTGTCGTTGAAGCATGTTTAGAAGAAAGATGTTCCACCATTATCTCCAGAGGTTGCGGATGCTCAATCTCCATATTTGTGTTAGTTTTTATACTTGATATTACTCTCAATTCTCTCAGGACAATAGAAGAAGTCTTGTATGTAGATATTTCACACACAATATTAACAATAGGAAGGAAGAAAGGAGTAAACATTTGAGTGCCAAACCGATCCTATTGTTTATACCGTGTTAGGAAACTAGCTATATTCTTTTGCCTACGTCCTTACTGTTACGCGGCGCCTTCTTGAAGTTCCTTGGAAGGGCGACGTAAGGCTAAGCAACCGATGTCAGTACGGTTGATGTCCGCCAACTGAGGTCCCCTCTGTACGCTAGACTAGATTGTCAGTGCCGTACGGGAAAACCAATGTCATGAGCAATTGAAAGAGAGCAGAAAAGAGAATTGAGAATGAAAGAAAGCTTGATTGCATTGAATGAAAGCTATTACAGAAAAACAAGACGGTGTCGGGGGGGAGAGACACCAGTACAGAGAATTGTTTGCTTGCTTGAAAGTTTTGATTGCTTGGTCCCCCTTAATAATGCTTAAAAAAATAAACCAAAGTTACATGACTAGACCTATGAAAGCTGGAAAATCACACTTAAAGAAAATGCAGCAAAACTACTCTATATTTACAATGAAAAGGACTTAGTCTTCTACAAAGCAGAAACAAGTCCGTTGGCAGCAACTTTGTCTTTAGCATCAGGGTCTGCGCGCGCGGCATTGTTTACGCGCGCAGTATTGTTGGCATCTGCCTGTGGCTGGGCGTTGGCGATGGCTATCGGTGGGGCGACAGAGGCACATGCGTGCTTGTCACTTGGAGCTGCCGAGACCACAGGGCCGACCGTGGCGACGGGCGTTGGGAGGCTGGCCAGGATGCCACGGGGCACGTCCAAGGAGTCATGGGGCATGGTTGGAAAGCCGCCCATGACATTCTCCCCCACCTGAGTTGGCGACGTCCTCGGCGCCTTCCTTGCAAGGTAATCATCAATCAGGCTCTTGTAGGCTTTGAGGTTTATTCCCCTCTCCCAAGTATTCTCCTCTGCATCACATCCCTTCCATTTCACCAAGAACTCCTGGTGATCTTTTCTTGAGGCGTGAATCACTCGATCATCAAGAATAGCTTCGGCACGCCTTTTCCCGGTTGAATTGGGACCTCGAATACTTGGTATTGTGAGTTGGCTTCGTGAAGGATCCTCCATATCTTCCTGAAAAGGTTTCAGGAGACTGACATGGAAAATACGATGGATTTTCCACCAAGCTGGGGTATCCACCCGGTATGTAACTTTCCCAATGCGCCTTTCAATGGACAAGGGTCCAATATATTTTTGCAATAGTCGAGGGTCATGGACCCCTACAAACAAGTACTGCTTTGGGATTTTTACCATCACTTTGTCTCCCACCTGGTATTCAACAAAGCGGCGATTCTGATCAGCATGCCTCTTCATCCGCTTTTGGGCTTTGACAAGATAGCTCCGCACTATATCAAAATTTTGTTTCCATTCTTTTGAGAAGCTAGCAGCCCGAGGAGATTTTGACATGTTTGGTGCGTTCACTGTGTGTGGGAGTAGCGGTTGCTGTCCGGTAACAATTTCAAAAGCGTTTTTGTTGGTACTTGAGCTCTTTTGTGAATTGAAACACAGTTGAGCAGCATCCAGAAGCTTCACCTAGTTCTTCTGCGATCCGGTCACAAAGTGCCGGAGATATACCTCTAGCATGCCATTGAATCGCTCCGTCTGGCCATCAGATTGCGGATGAAAACTTGAGCTATGACTCAATTTTGACTCGAGACACTTAAAGAGTTGGGTCCAAAAATTGCTAGTGAAGCGTGAGTCGCGATCACTAACAATGTCTTTAGGAAGGCCCCAATATTTGACGACATGAGAGAAGAATAGTCGAGCTGTATCTTCTGCTGATATATATTGTGCGGCTACTATAAAGGTAGCATACTTGGAAAACCGATCCACCACAACCAAGATATTTGTGAGATCTCCGACCTTGGGCAATCCGGTGATGAAGTCTAGGGAAACGCTTTCCCAAGGTCTTTTGGGGACAGCTAGTGGTTCCAAGAGCCCTGCCTGCGTCAAGCAGTCTGACTTGTCTTTCTGGCATACTAGACAAGTCTTCACATACTGAGCGACGCCATCGACCATTTGAGGCCAATAATATGCACGGCGAAGCAATGCCATGGTACGTTCCTCGCCGGGGTGACCGGCCCACAAAGTATCGTGGCATTCCACCAGAAGAGCCCGTCGCAGATCTCCTCCCTTAGGAACATAGAGTCGATTCCCTTTCACTTTCAGGAAACCATCTTCGGTGTAGAACTGGCGAGTCTTGCCCTATCCTACCAAATCAACCAAATACTGTGCAGCAGGATCCTTGATGATTAGCTCCTATATCTGGTCTTTTATGGTGGTGGTTACTTCGCTTCCCTTTAGGGCGGCAAGTACACACACCGATGCTAGATCAGCTCTCCGACTGAGTGCATCAGCAACATGATTGGTCTTTCCACTTCGGTACTCCAGGTTGAAATGAAATTCCGTTAGGAGTTCCTGCCACCTAGCCTGTCGACCATTCAGCTTTGGCTGGGTCATGAAATGGCTAACGGCTGTGTTGTCTGTCTTGACCACGAATGGGGATCCCAGTAGATAATGCCTCCAAAGGCGTAAGCAATGAACGACAGCCAATAATTCTTTCTCATGGGCGGCATAGCGCCGCTCTGCATCCTTCAGTTTCCGGCTCTCGTACGCTACGAGATGCCCTTCTTGTAGCAATACTCCACAAAGTCCATAGTCAGAGGCATCCGTTTGCACTTCAAATGGCTTGGCCAAGTCAGGGAGGGCCAAGACAGGGCTACTAGACATAGCCATTTTCAATGCGTCGAAGGCCTCCGCCCGCTTGGGGCCCCAATCCCACGGGGTGGCCTTCTTGAGAAGTTCTGTCAGCGGCACTGCAATGAGGGAGTAACTTTTCACAAAACGCCGATAGAAGTTGCATAGGCCAAGGAACGACCTCAAGGCATGGATATCCTTAGGAGGCGGCCATTCTGTAATGGCCTGAATCTTCTGCTGGTCTATCTTGATCCTCCCTTCCTCGATGACATGTCCGAGGAAGTCAATTTGTTTCTGAGCAAAGGAGCACTTGGATAGCTTCGCATATAATTCGTGCTTCCGCAATCGGGCTAGGACCTTCCGCAAATGCTCTGGATGTTCTTCCAGTGTCTGGCTATATACCACAATTTCATCCAAATAATCCACGACGAATTCATCAATGTATTCTCGGAAGACTTGGTTCATCAAGGTGCAAAAAGTCAAGCCAAAGGGAATAACCAGGAAGTCGTACGACCCATATCTTGTCACACAGGTCGTCTTGTGCTCATCACCATCGGCAATCCGAACTTGCCAATAACCTGTCCTCAGGTCTATTTTGGTGAATACCGTCGCACCACCCAGTCTATCAAACAAGTCTGCCATTAGCGGAATAGGGTACTTGTTTTTCACGGTGATTTTGTTTAGAGCCCGGTAATCCACGCAGAGTCGTAAACTACCATCATGTTTCTTTTGGAATAGCACAGGGGACCCGTATGGGGACTTGGAGGGCACAATGATCCCTGTGTCTAGCATTTCCGTCAATTGTCTCCGAAGCTCGGAGAGTTCGGGTTATGACATTCTGTACGGCGCCCAGGCAGGTGGCTTCGCACCCGGCACCAACTCAATCTCATGGTCCACAGTATGCCTAGGCGAAAGACGCTTTGGCATGTCTTGTGGCATGATGTCTTCAAATTCCAGAAGCAACTCCTTCACGGGTGTAGGAATAGGACCCGAGGAGCGTTCTATATCTTCCATGCATAGGGTAGCCAGGAACGTGGGTTCATGTCTTTTTACCCCCTTCTTCAACTGCAAGGCCGAGATGTTCTCGGCTGCCATCTTCATGGGAATGCACGGAATAATGCAAGGCTTGGCCCCATTTGCTCCCATCATCAGTAGCATATCTGCATATGGTGCGGGCATGGTATTGGTCTGTCTCAGGAATTCCAACCCCACTATTAGCTCAAAGTCATCAATGATCACTACGCGCAGGTTGAACTTTCCTTCATAAGGGCCAAGCTTCACTGGTACTTTTGGCTATTCCACCCACTGGTTGAGGTGGAGAGTTGATAGCCTTCACACGACCTTTGCCCTTTCCTACAACTAGTCCAAGGGGCTCCACCTGAGTCGAGGCTAAGTAGTTGTGGGTGGCACCCGTGTCTATCATTGCCCGAATGGGCTTGCCATTTACCTTCATGTCAACGAACATTAAGGTCCTCTCTTGATGAGGAGGAGCCCTCTCATTCGCCTTCTTCTTTCCTTTCCTGGCAATTGGACAAGGGTCCTTCTTCTTGCGGATACCGGCACTGGTTCCCATTAAGGGCTCAGAAATGGAGCCAACAATTGCATTGAATGCACCTACTGGCTCGGTCTGGTCCGCATCATCGGCGTCGTCATCCGTCCCATCCTCAAAAGCTTGATGGGCATTCATCTGTGCATAAGGGCATTCATTATTCCAATGTGGCCCGCCGCAATGACGGCATCCTGAGGGGGGCTTCCTCCCCCGATCATTGTTGTTAGATGTAGCACTAGTACTGCCTGAAGAGAGAGCCTTAGATTTGGGTGCACTCCGGTCTCCTCCACTTCTGCTAGGGCCACCATTGTTTGGCTGGCCCCCTTTGTATCCTCCTCGGACAGGCTGTTGCGGCCTATCCTTTCGAGCTTCCACTTGGTAATCCCCAAGGCACTCTGCCGCTTGGATTGCCTTAGGTAACGTGTCTACCCTTTGTCTCTGCAACTCCATCCGGGCATAAGGTTTCAACCCTTCCAGGAAGGTGAAGAGTTTGTCTTTGTCCCCCATGTCACGGATGTTCAACATGAGCGCAGAGAATTCCCGCACATAATCTCGCACTGATTTGGTCTGGCAGAGCTCCCGTAACTTTCTCCTGGCATTGTACTCAACATTTTCGGGGAAGAACTGTAGGCGTATGGCTGCCTTCAGTTCTGCCCATGTCTCGAGGGCATCTTCACCAGCCTTGATGGCTTCGTACTTCACCCGCCACCAGAGTTTGGCATCACCCTGAAGATACATGGCAGCAGTTGCTACCTTCTTAGCTTTTTCTAGGCCTCCCACGGTATCGAAGTATTGCTCGATGTCGAAAACGAAATTTTCCACTTCTTTGGCATTCCGAGCTCCGCTGTATGGCTTTGGCTCAGGAATTTTCAGCTTTTGTGTCATAGGGGCGAGGTTCACACCACCCCCAAATTGGTTTCCGCCTCCTCGAAGTAGGCCTTGTAAGGCAGCATTGACAACGTTGAGCTTGCCTATCAAGTTGTCTATAGTTTGCTGCATGGCAGTCACCCTGTCTGCCTCTTGTTCCCTGTTGGCTAAATCCTCGGCAAGCTCCTGCTGGAGGACCTCAAATTTACCAAAATCTTCAGCTGCCTCTGTGGCTGCCATTTGCCGGTCTCCTTCAGAGTCGCGACTGATGTTTTCTATGTCAACTTTGGCCTGGATGAGTCTGCGGTCCAGGTCGTCCAACCTTTGCACTAGGCCGGTCTTTAGATCAGGCACCATTTCCACGATGGGCCGTAATGCTTCAACCATTCCCTCAAGGGTCACGATGCGATCCCCATAATTCACCATGGTCAGAAATGGTGGTAATTGCAATGTAATCCCTCGTCCGATGTCGAGCCTAGGCTCTGATACCAACTGTTACGCGGTGCCTTCCTGAAGTTCCTTGGAAGGGCGACGTAAGGCTAAGCAACCGATGTCAGTACGGTTGCTGTCCGCCAACTGAGGTCCCCTCCGTACGCTAGACTAGATTGTCAGTACCGTACGGGAAAACCAATGTCATGAGCAATTGAAAGAGAGAAGAAAAGAGAATTGAGAATGAAAGAAAGCTTGATTGCATTGAATGAAAGCTATTACAGAAAAATAAGACGGTGTCGGGGGGGAGAGACACCAGTACAGAGAATTGTTTGCTTGCTTGAAAGTTTTGATTGCTTGGTCCTCCTTAATAATTCTTAAAAAAAATAAACCAAAGTTACATGACTAGACCTATGAAAGCTGGAAAATGCAGCAAAACTACTCTATATTTACAATGAAAAGGACTTAGTCTTCTACAAAGCAGAAACAAGTCCATTGGCAGCAACTTTGTCTTTAGCATCAGGGTCTGCGCGCGCGGCATTATTTACGCGTGCGGCATTATTGGCATCTGCCTGTGGCTGGGCGTTGGCGATGGCTATCGGTGGGGCGACAGAGGCACATGCGCGCTTGTCACTTGGAGCTGCCGAGACCACGGGGCCGACCGTGGCGACGGGCGTTGGGAGGCTGGCCAGGACACCACGGGGCGCGTCCAAAGGGTCATGGGGCATGGTTGGAAAGCCGCCCATGACATTACTTACGTTTGGGGTATATATTATGGGGCTCATATTAAAGAAAAACAAAAAATAAATGAAGAAAAATGGTACTCCCTCCGTTTTAATTTATGTGAACCTGTTCGACTGGGCACGGAGTTTAAGAAAAAATAAAGACTTTTGGAATTTGTGGTCCTAAACAATTCAAAAATGGCCCCAAAGTATTTGTGTGGTTATAAATGCTTCACATTAAGGGTAGAATTGTAAGTTTAAGTAAAATTGTTTCCAAATTTAGAAAGGGGTTATTCTTTTTGGAACGGACCAAAAAGGAAATAGGTTCACATAAACTGGAACGGAGGTAGTACGAGAGGTGCATAACTTTGTTGAAGAAAATGGGAGGTGCCTAACTTTGTTGAAGAAAAAAATTGGATAGGTGCCTAACTTTGTTGACAACTTTGTTGAAGAAAATGGGATGTGCCTAATTTTGTTGAAATATTATAGGACTAAATCAACAACAAGCCATCTTCTTTGTAGTAGGGATGGCATCTCTTACTATAAATAGAGGCCTCTATTCTTCATTTCAATTATACCAAAATAAGAGAGAAGCAATAGAAATTAGAGAGAATAATTCACATATTGTAGTCTGTGAGATAAATAGTGAGTGTGAGTAATATTGTAGTGAGGTGTTTAAATAAAAAGTGTTTTTTCTTTCAAAATTATAGTAGCCTCTTGACACTACTAAGTTGTAATATTATAGTGGTTATATTGTGTTAAAAAGGGGCGAGGCTGAGCCATTTTTGTCCGTGTTTCCTCCATTTTTGGGCAATTTTGGAGCTGTTCGAGAGAGGATTTCAACTACCAACATGAAGGTAAGTTAATTCTACACACTTAGAGTTAAATACATAGATTATGAGTAGATTATAACTAGTAAATCTTAGAAATCAAAGATTTAGATGAAAAATCTAGATTTTTATATAAGTGAGATTTTAACCACGAAAATAGTTATGGAATTGGGTAAAAATTATATATTCAAGTTCTTGAGATTATGGGTAACGTTTTCATCAAAATATTTCCAGAATTCGAGCACGTGGGCTCGAGGTGAATTTTAGAAATTTTACCATTTTGGATAAGGTAATTTATGTAATAGATAAATTTCGAATCATTTAGCATTTATTAATTATTTTATATAATATTTGGATAGTTTTGGATTTTTGGCGTCGAATCTAGAATTCAACGCGACGTGGTAATCGGAAAGTGGACTTTGAGACAAGATAAGTTTGTCTAATCTTGTGGGGGGAAAATTATCCCATTGGGATTAATTTTAATATTGTTGCTAATTGCGGGGGCTACGTACGCACGAGGTGACGAGAGTCCGTGCGTAGCTACTATCAATGCTAAAGTCCGGGTAGTTTAGGACTCAAAGCATTAATTACTTGTGTAATTATATTCTTTTTTTAATCAATATTAATTGATATGTATGAATATATTGTGAATTGTTAGATAAAGATATTAAAGGATGAAAATCTCATATGTTTGATTTTCTGTTTAAATTAATTAATTATTAAAAGAAATTATTCTTCCTCCCGAATTTATCCTATAATAAATATACTCTCCTTCCGGAGGTACATAAGAAAATGTCCTCCTTTCTTGTGGAGCGGGCCGAACGCCTCAGCAGGATAGATGCATCTATGGATCGCGCCGCACGTCCCTCGGGAGTGTACACGACACTTTGGATCGGGCCGTACGTCCTCGACAGAAATCGTGCTTAATAATAATAATTACACGATACCTTAATAGTTTATTTCAGCTTGCGAAACTAATTGATAAATTGAAAATCTTTGAAATTTAATGAATTATTATTCCTGCTTGTTAAGGAATTATTGTTATTCCTGTAAATGAGACTAATTGATAAATTGAAAATTTATTGAAATGGAATTAGCAGCTTGTAAAGCTATTTGATAAATTGAAAGTTTTATTGAAATTGTAAGATTTAATTAATAAATTGGAAAATTATTGCATTTGAAGGATTCTTATTATTTCTGCTAATTGAATAAAATTATTATTAACTCTGTGAACCATGCTGATTTGAATAATTATAATTTATTTCAATAATTATTATTGACCCATAGTGAGTGCCAAAGTCGGCTATCTCGTTTCTACCACTTCGAGATTAGGCTTGATACTTACTGGGTACACGTTATTTTCGTACTCATACTGCATTTGCTGCACATTTTATTGTGCAGGTACATATATGTATAGCGGCCTTGTGGGCGCAGAGGTGTGGTTAATAATTTTGGGGATATGGGTGAGCTGCATTCTATATTACGATTCGTAGCTAACAGAGTCTCTTTTAGAGTTATTATATTTTCCTGTCTAATTTGTATTCTGGACAGATGCTGTATTTTATTTTTAATTCTCTAGTAAATGCTCATGCACTTGTGACACCGGATTTTGGGAATGGTTGCGAATTGTTTAGAAATTTAGCTGCAAAAATATTTATCATTTACTCTATGGGTAATTAAGTTAATTAATTATGGTTGGCTTGCCTGACAGTGGTGTCCGGCGCCATCACAACCTTTTTGGATTTTGGGTCTTGACAATATGGTATCAGGGCACTAGGTTCACTTAGGTCTCACGAGTCATGTGCAAGTCTAGTAGAGTCTTGCAGATCGGTACGGAGACGTCTGTGCTTATCTTCGAGAGGCTACAAGGTTGTTAGGAATATTTCCCTTTTTGATTACTCATCGTGCGATTCGATTCCTTTTAGGCTTATGCCTACATTTCCTTCATATTCTATCTTATGCGACGTGAAGCGCTTATTATAAATTGGGGATCGAGAAAATTTTTAATGGTACTACAGATGTAGTGCGGGATGCTTCTCCCTGTGTAATTAATTGGGTTATTGTCGTCGCCTTGTGGAAGGCCGCTCTGTCATTTCAAGTTAAGTATCAGTACTACCTAAGGTTTTGAAGTTTGGCATTGATTGCTACGACGATTCGTGCATTGTTATCGCACAGTGTTTATGAATTGGTAAAATGCCCGTCTATGTGTCAGGGCAGTAAACAACTTGAAATAAGGTTTTCTTGGTACATGATTCAGAGGTTCCATATTTTAATTCCAGTGAAGAAAAGGCAATCGGACGATGAATGTTTAGGTTTGGGGTTGATGGAGTAACGAAGCTAGATATTTTTGAGTGTGGTAGAGTTCTCAATTTTGATATGGTGTCGTCGCCTTGTAAAATACGTTAAGGTTCGCCGGTGTTATGGTTTTCTTCAACTCGCCTTCACGATGGGGTGTTAGGAATTGGTATAGGGGAAGCAGTCGTTAGAGATTGTGGTATGCAATGATTCAGGATCGAAGCAGCATTTCTAGTATTAATGTCTCGAGAAGGATGATCGTCAGAAAGGTTTAAAGCTGGTAACGAGCTATTGATTCAAGTGATACAGAGACGTATTTTAAGTTAAGGCAACAACTGGGCAGCGAAGGATGAGGAAAGACATATGGAAGGTGCCTTGCGGTGGTTAGGTTCCGAAAAGGCCAAGTGTAAGAAAACAGAATTCAAGTAGTTGCTTAAAGGAGAAGGGTTTGACAAAAGTGGGAGAGTGGCAAAGTAGCATATGGGTTACGTGGTAGGATGATTACATGTCTTGAGGAACGTTTGGAGTGATTTGGGATGTAAAATGGACAGTGACTAGGTCTACGGATTTAAGATGTGATATTAACTGCTATATTAAGGAAGATTGGATACAACATGAGGGAGTTGCTTGATATGAAGAATGATACAACATGACTTTGGATTGTAATGTATTGTCGCACCTCTAGTTGACGTCCATGAGGAGTGAACGCACTGATGCAGCTGGTGAATGAGCTCGGACTCAGGATGATCTACTGATTTCGTAGTAATTGCACCCAGTGCAGCAACGTTGGAATATGTCAGCATGTAATTTCCACAGGTGGGTTATCTCCTGTAAGCAGGTTAGCGGTCGCGAGGTGTTGACGTAGCTTCTGTGAAGAATTCTATTGGCTACCCGGTAAGGGATTTAATATGTAAATGTGGCTAGTGGTTTGGAGTGTTTATTAAAGGTTAATAGAAGGATTTCGAGAAATTTGGCGAGTTGCGTATGCAGGATCATGTCAACAATGAATAAAGAATCTTGGTGGATTCCAAAATTTTGTAATTGTAGCTTCAAGCTAAGTGGGAGAGCCCCACCGTCTATGATTGGATTGCGTAGTGTCAACTTGTGCGGTTTCTGGTTATCGGTGTTTAGGTGGGTCATTGCATCTAAGGAAAGAAAACATCAGTGGTAATTTGAGCAAAGTATTTGGGAAATGTGTGCCATATTTGGCCTTATCAATTCATATTCAGGTTTTTGGAAGACTCAGAGTTTATGCTTCGTGTAGATGTAACGCACAGGAAAGTGAAATAGTCAGATGTTTCCTTGATAAAGTGTCCATGTGCTAGTAGGGCCTTGGAATTGATCATGTTTGGGAACAAGTCAGAGCAAGTGACTCTCAATAATGGTCCTAGTGGATTCAAAAATTTAAAGTATGGTGTCTAAGGATCTCGAGTCTATAGTATGGTTGAGTATCGAGCTTTTGCAGCAGATTATGAAACGGGGCTTGGAGTACTCTAAATTATCTTCAGGTTGTGGTGTAGAATTGGAAAAACGAAAGAAAATAACTTCGGATTCATAAAAGAAGTATCAGAATGGGTGTACCAGTTGAAGATGTAAAATGTGCGCACAAGAAGGGATATGAGATAATTAGTGGGTTTTGAAATAGCGTGGTCTCGTGAAATAAGGTCACTTGGGATGAGTGCGGATTTGAGTTCGTGATGTAATGAATGGAGCTATTATTATTTCTAAGGCAAGTTGAGAGTAAATTGAGAAAAGACGGATCGGCTAACAATGGTTGAATCGACACGATGGTGGCAATGATCAGTTCCTTCAGCCTATTGAATTATGCATGTGATTTGTGGCGGTACGTGCGAGGCTTGACGGCCGCCGTAATTGATTTTATTTAGAGGAATTCAAGTATTATGACATGTTATGTATAGAGGGATCGCAGAAGAGTTATGGTGGTTTAGACCACTACCTGAGGCCGGTAATTTCTACGGATATGGGAATTTAGTCACGTGTTGTAATGTTTCTCTTGAAATGAGTTAAGAAGAAGGTTTCTATATGATGAAGTGTTTACCTTATTAGTGGTTCGGGAGTTATGATAGAATTCTTGTACTCCTGTGCATTGGCGTAGTTAAGTGCACTAAGTAGCATGGGATTTGAAAGTTGAGGATTTAAGATTTCGGTTCGGTATTGACAAGGATGTCATGAGCTCGGATGAGCAGGAAAGGGATTTAGATGTTTAAAGTAAGATGGTATTGTTTTTGGCATTATCTAAGGTCGATGTCAGGTGTAAGAGGCCTTGTGTATTGATTTGTGGATTCTTGATATGCTTTACAACATTAGTGTAACCGGTAGCATTGATGTGCAAACTTGTTACCTGGTGCGGAAGGTCGTGGGAGCGTGTCTCACGGAAAGATTGTGTAAGAGTGACATGTAGTCACTTGATTGAGTGAAGATTGAAACCAAGTATGAAGATTGTGATAATATCGCTGATTCGAGAATTTATGCCTGGAGGGCGCTCGGTTCATTTGGTTGTCGCTTCATTTGGTTGTCGACTGTGGAAGTATTGTTCCGGTTATCATGGCTATTCTTGTATGTTATGGGAAAAAGGTTTATTATGGATACTTGAAAGGTTATTAGCCTAGTACAATGCGATCAGAGTCGACTTGAGGTCTATGGATGGATTTGAATATGAATATAGGCTCTATATCAGGCTGGATGTGTTCATTTAAGCATAACCTCTCCCTATGGAAGAGTATTCAGACGTTGGGATGTCGTTTAGTCATCGATTATTTCATGTAATACTATATTGTGCCGTGTGAGTTATTAAACGGCTTGATAAATTTCTTATGTGTTGAGGTTCCGCATAGTGATGGTGTTATGTGAGTAGGATGGCTCTTGAGATTCAGATCATATATCGCACCTTAGTTGTGCTTGAGTTTTGTAGCGTATGGCGCTATCTGTCCTTCCAAGGATGGTATTATGCACTTAGCATGCTTGTGTCCGATTTTCAGATATTTTGTAAGTAATGAGCATTCTAGATCGGTAATTATTTTTTTTATAGATTCTTTTTGTGCGGATCGAGTTGCACGCCGCAACAGTGTGATGTTGAGTACAGTTCCCTATATTCTATTTTGTGTTTTTTGTGTCCCATTTTCTGAGGAAGGTTCATGACACTTTTTCAGTTGTTTAATTAGTCACGTGGGTTGAGTAATCCTTTCCATAGTCTGTTTTCCTTATGTATCGCAATCGAGTCCGTAGCTTATTAGCTCATTGTGGTGTCATATGAGACTTTTTATCATGTCTGAGGTGGATTATTGCCTGAGCAACTTATACTAAGTGAGACGAGGTTATTGGATCCGGGATCAGTACGATCGGATTATATGAAGTATAATAAAGAGTAAATACTATTATTTGGTCCATAATGAGGCAATGATTCTTGCCAGAAGGAAAAAAAACTCAATAATTTGTTGGCTCAACAGTTGGTTATGAATTTCTACACATTTCTTCCATCGTGGAAGCAGCTAAAGTGTGGGAACAGGAATTATAGGTATCATGAGGTGTGTTGTGAACATCAGATTCGTGAAATTTCGGCTATTGTTATCAGAGGATGATATTATGATCATGTGAATGGTGCGGTGCATGGTCTAAATTCAACAAAGGTATGCAACCCTGTATTGGTGCATCGTGTAGTGATTGATACGGTGTTCGTAGGTTGGAAACAGGCATGGTGGGGAATTCTGGATGTTAGAATTGGGCTCTAAGGCTTAATCGCCTAAATAAAGGGGAGAATCTTCAGATTGGCTCGAGCTAATGTGCTCAATTGGGTGTGGTAGCACGGGTAGGTGCTCGAAGTGTTAAACTGTGATTTTGGACAACTCCGGAACAGTCCTTAGCATGTTCGAGGACGAACGTATATTTAAGTGGGAGAGAACGTAACGATCCAACCGGTTGTTTTAACTTTTAGAACCCTGTTCCCTAAAATAATACTCCCCGAATATGCTTTTATTGATTATTGACTTGAGGGGATGGTTGGTTCGAGATTTGGAAGCGTTTGGGTTGAAATCGGAACACTTGGTTCCTTAAGTTAGCCTTAAAAGGCCAAGTTTGACTTCGGTCAACATTTTAAGAAAATGACCCCAGAATCGGGATTTGACGGTTTGAATAGGTTCGTATGATGATTTTGGACTTGGGCGTATGTCCGAATCGGGTTTTGGATAACGCGGGAGCGTTTTGATGCTTAATAGTAAAACATATAAACTATTTGAAGGTTTAAAATTCTTTAAATTTGTTTTGGAGTAGGATTTTGAGTAATTGAAGTTCGTTTGGAATTTCGAGTTTGGGAATAGTTCCGTATAGTGATTTAAGACTTGCACGTAAATTTTCGTGTCATTCCGAGTAGTTTAAGTATATTTCGGCGCATTGGAAGTAAATTGAAGAACTTGAAATTCTTAAGTTTGAATCAATTTTGTTTAGGGTATGATTCTTAGATTTTATGTTGTTTTACGCGTTCCGAGAGTTCGAGCGAGTCCGTTTTATGATTTCAAACCTGTTGGTATGTTCGGGCGGGGCCCCGAGGGTCCCGAGTGTTAACCAGACGAGGCTCAGACCAATTTTGGACTTGGGAGAAAAATGCTGAAGCTTTCTGCTTCTGGGACGTTCACACCTGCTCTTGGACATCCGCAGGTGCGACCCTCGCAGATGCGAGCTTCAATCGCAAAAGTGGAAGGGGGAAAGAGGACCTGCCATCGCAGGTGCGGAACATTGGGCGCACCTGCGAACACGCAGGTGTGAGAATTTTTGTGCAGATGCGACCTTGGCCCAGGCAAGTGGAACTCGCACCTGCGAGGAATTTTCGCAGGTGCGAAAGCTGCATGTGCGGTAACCCTCCGTTTGTGCGAAAAAGCTGTTTGGGCAGAATGTTAAAAAGGGGCGAGGCTGAGCCATTTTTGTCTGTGTTTCCTCCATATTTGGGCGATTTTGGAGCTGTTCGAGAGAGGATTTTAACTAGCAACATGAAGGTAAGCTAATTCTACACACTTAGAGTTAAATACATAGATTATGAGTATAACTAGTAAATCTTAGAAATCAAAGATTCAGATGAAAAACCTAGATTTTTATAAAAGTGAGATTTTAACCACGAAAATAGTTATGGAATTGGGTAGAAATTATATATTCAAGTTCTTGAGATTATGGGTAACGTTTTCATCAAAATATTTTCAGAATCCGAGCACATGGGCTCGGTGTGAATTTTAGGATTTTTATCATTTTGGATAAGGTAATTTATTTAATAGATAAATTTCGAATCATTTAGTAAATATTAATTATTTTGGATAATATTTGGATAGTTTTGGATTTTTGGCGTCGAATCTCGAATTCAACGCGACGTGGTAATCAGAAAGTGGACTTTGAGATAAGATAAGTCTCTTGTCTAATCTTGTGAGGGGAAAATTACCCCATTGGGATTAAATTTAATATTGTTGCTAATTGCGGGGGCTATGTACGCACGAGGTGACGACAGTCCGTGCGTAACTACTATTAATGCTAAAGTTCGGGTAGTTTAGGACTCAAAGCATGAATTACTTGTGTAAATTATATTCTTTGTTTAATTAATATTAATTGATATATATGAATATATTGTGAATTGTTAGATAAATATATTAAAGGACGAAAATCTCATATGTTTGATTTTCTGTTTAAATTAATTAATTGTTAAAAGAAATTATTCTTCCTCCTAAATTTATCCTATAATAAATATACTCTCCTTCCGGAGGTACATAAGAAAATGTCCTCCTTTCTTGTGGAGCGGGCCGAACGCCTCAGCAGGATAGATGCATCTATGGATCGCGCCGCACGTCCCTCGGCAGTGTACACGACACTTTGGATCGGGTCATACGTCCTCGGCAGAAATCGTGCTTAATAATAATAATTACACGATACCTTAATAGTTTATTTCAGCTTGCGAAACTAATTGATAAATTGGATATCTTTGAAATTTAATGAATTATTATTCCTGCTTGTTAAGGAATTATTATTATTCCTGCAAATGAGACTAATTGATAAATTAAAAATTTATTGAAATGGAATTTGCAGCTTATAAAGCTATTTGATAAATTTAAAGTTTTATTGAAATTTCATGAATTAATTAATAAATTAGAAAATTATTGCATTTGAAGGATTCTTATTATTTCTACTAATTGAATAAAATTATTGTTAAGTCTGTGAACCATGCTGATTTGAATAATTATAATTTATTCCAATTATTATTATTGACCCATAGTGAGTGTCAAAGTCAGCTATCTCGTCTCTACCACTTCGAGATTAGGCTTGATACTTACTGGGTACACGTTGTTTTCGTACTCATACTGCACTTGCTGCATATTTTATTGTGCAGGTACATATATGTATAGCGGCCTTGTGGGCGCAGAGGTGTGGTTAATAATTTTGGGGACATGGGTGAGCTACATTCTATATTACGATTCGCAGCTAATAGAGTCTCTTTTAGAGTTATTATATTTTCCTGTCTAATTTTTATTCTGAACAGATGCTGTATTTTATTTTTAATTCCCTAATAAATGCTCATGCACTTATGACACCGGGTTTTGGGAATGGTTGCGAATTGTTTAGAAATTTAGCTACAAAAATATTTATCATTTACTCTATGAGTTTTATCTCTACAATTTTATTAAAGATATTTTTATTTCAAAAATACTAAAATGGATAATTAAGTTAATTGATTATGGTTGCTTGCCTGACAATGGAGTCCGGCGCCATCACGATCTTTTTGGATTTTGGGTCGTGACATTACCGATAGCCTATGCACTTTCAGAGGGAGGATGGTTAAGTTTGATAATACTTTTCTCAGTAGCAATTTTATGTTATTATACGGGATTCCTTCTTAAAAAATGCATGAGAGCCGCTCCAACATTAATCAAAACATATCCAAACATAGGACAATTTGCTTTTGGAAAAATATGAAGGATAGTAATATTGGTATTTATGTCCGTAGAATTGTACTTAGTTGCAGTTGAGTTCCTCATAATAGAGGACGACAATTTGCACAAGTTATTCTCGGATGTAAATTTTCATGTTGGGGGCATCAAAATTGTGGGTAGAAAAGCCTGTCATGTAGGAAGTGAGCAAAAATTTCAATAATAACACCTCTATAATATTCTTAAGCGGATACACGAGTTGACTTGAGTCGTGCTAGGCACTGCCTTAATAAATTATTTTAGCAGTATGAAATGTTTCCCCGGGATTAAACAAATCTACCTCTATTTAAGAGGGTACAAGAATCAACAAAATATAAAACTACAAATCCAGCTAATGGAAAGAAAAAGGAAGACTAACTAGTGTGTAATGCTAATTAAATATAATCGAAAAGGAATTAGAAGGAAGAAGATGACGTATGAGAAGATTTCTGATAATTAGAATGAATGGTTAATGAAGGCTATTTATAGCCATAAGTGCATGTTTCTATCCTTGTAAATGATTGCAACGTGGCTATCTTCATTTGCCACTTCTCCAAGGGAATGTGCCATTTATCTGAAGGCTTAAAGGTTGGCTGCCACATTTTGGTAGTAAGACCACTTGTCTTTTACCTTTTCATGCAATGACATTTGGCAAACAATTATATATAAGTACTTTTAAAATACTAATACAATTTGGCTGACAATCTCACACAATATTTTAAAAGATTTTTTTTTTGGAATAAAAGTAAAACTTACTGGATTTGTTTGGTCCAAATATAATAGGTTTGGTGTCTTTTTGACTATGAACCAAACTTATATCAATAAAACATAACTCACAGAATTACTAGTGATATATAATATTTCTATGAACCAATAATTTTTATTGTAAGTCAGAGATTTTATTAATCATATCTTGACCCCCGCAATTTTGTTGTTCAACGCAGTTTTGCGCCACTAGGCCATGCGCATGTCTGGTAATTCATGAGAGCTCTAGAGAGTAGGCCAAAATCTCATAGGAGCGGCCCCACTCCACTCTCATATAGGTGAATTCATCAAGTGTATACTGCTTTTAAATACATCATCCATAAAGAATATGAATTCATATAGAGTTATAACTCAACTTCTCAATTAGTAGCAGTTAAGCACTATCTTATAGTGCTTCAGTATCAATATCAACTTGTTATTACCTATATGAACCTACTTCATGGGATCTTTAATCACATAGGTTGGGTTACCATCTCTATTGACAACATGTCGGCCTTAACCCCATCTTTTTTTAGGTTTGAAGAATTAATTTTCTTCCCACAGGTTTAGTCAGAGGATCCGACAAATTTATCTCTGACTTCACATAGTCAATGAAAATTATTTCATCTCTTAACAGCTGTTTTATAACATCATGTCTCAATTTCATGTGTCTACTTTTACAATTATAAGATTTATTTTTTGCAATAGCTATTGTCTCTTGACAATCACATTGCATAGACACAGGAGACAATACGTCCTTTATTAAAAGGATATTAGCTATGAAGTTTCTTAGTTACTCAACCTCAGAACCAGCTAACTCTAGAGCTACAAACTCTGATTCTATAGTCGATCTAGCAATGATCGTCTGTTTAACTGATTTCTGCGATATTGCACCACCACCAAGGGTGAATACATAACCACTAATGGATTTTGTCTCGTCTGAATTAGAGATCGAGTTTGTATCACTGTATCCTTCTACAGTAGAAGGAAATTCACTATATAGGATACCATAATTCATGGTTCCTCTCAAATATTTCATTAGTCTATCTAATGAAGACCAATGCTCTCTGTTGGGATTATGAGTATATATACTCAGTCTACACACATCATAGGCTATATCAGGCCTTGTAAAATTCATTAAATACATCAAACTCCCAATAATCTGCGCATATTTAGACTGAGCAACTAGGTCACCATTATTCTTTTTCAACTGAGAGTTAGCATCAAAAGGAGTGCTCACAGATGTGACATTAAAATATTCAAACTTCTTAAGAAGTCTCTCAACATAATGTTCTTGTGACAACATTATTCCATCTTCACTCCTTATAACTTTAACTCCCAATATTGTATTTACTTCACCCAAATCTTTCATATCAAAATTATCAGATAAAAATAATGTAGTACTTTGCACAATATTTAAACTTGTACCAAATATAAGCATGTCATCAACATATAGACATATTATTACATAATCATTGTCTACCATTTTAGTATAAACACATTTATCCACCTCCACTGAAGAAAAACTATCTCTCAGTAAGACTTGTTTAAATTTCGCATACCACTGCTTAGGAGCTTGTTTAAGGCCATAAAGAGATTTAATTAATTTTTAAACTTTATTTTCTTGTCCAGAAATGACACAGCCTTCAGGTTGAACCATATAAATTTCTTCTTCTAAATCACCATTTAGAAAAATAGTTTTGACATCCATTTTGGTAGATAAAAAGCTTACGGATTGAGGCTAAGGCAATTAAAACTCGAATAGAAGAAATTCTAGTCACTAGTGCAAATGTATCAAAATAATCTATATTTTATTTTTGAGAAATTTCTTTTGCTACTAACCGAGCTTTATATTTATCTAAATATCCATCATGATTAAATTTCTTTTTGAAAATTTATTTACAACCAATAGGCTTTGCACCAGGAGGTAAATCAGTTAAAATTCATGTGTTATTTTTTAAAATAGAATCGATTTCAACTTTTATTGCCTCTTTCCAATAATTAGCTTCAGAAGAAGATATAGCTTCAAGATAATTTGATGGTTCATTATTGACAAGAAAAGTCTGAAAATCATTTCCATAAGAAAAATATTCTTTCCTAGGCCTTTTGCTCCGTCTCAGTTCCTCATTAGAGGCAATTTTATTATTTGTTTTAACAGGTGTATGAGAAATTTTATCAGACAGTGGATAAATATATTCAAAGAACTCCGCATTCTTTGTCTCAATTATAGTATTGCAATCAAGCACATCACTTTTTAAAATAAGAAATCTATATGCAGCACTATATTTAGCATATCCAATAAGCATGCAATCAACACTTTTAGAACCTATTTTTCTCTTTTTAGGTTCATGCAAAAGAACTTTAGCAAGACACCCCCACACTTTTAAATATTTCAAGTTAGGTTTATAACCCTTCAACAATTCATAAGGAGTTTTGCCAGTTCTTCTATGTGGTATTCTATTTTGTAAGTGACATACAAATAATATAGCTTCACCTCACAAATTATCAGGTGCATTAGAACTAACTAGTATAGAGTTCATCATCTCTTTCAATGTTCTATTTTTTCTTTCAGCTACTCCATTTGACTTAGGTGAATAAGGCGGAGTTACTTCATGAATAATTCCATTCTTTTGACAAAAATTATTTAAAGAAAAATATTCTCCACATCTATCAGATCTAATTCTCTTGATTCTTCTACTAAGTTAATTTTCAACCTCAGTTTTGTAAGAAATAAAAGCATTAATGGTATCATCTTTATTTCTAAGCAAATACAACTTAGTAAATCTAGAAATATTATCAATAAAAGTCACATAATATCATAGTCTGCTTTAAATCTCCTAAATCAGTGTGAATCAAAGATAATAATTCAGTTTCTCTATTTACAGAAAAACAAGTCTTTCTAGTACTTTTAGCTTCAGTATATATTTCACACTTGTCTATATTGTTTGAGTCTAAACCAGATATTAAGCCTAGTGACTGCATTTTTTTTATATATGTGATATTAATATATCCTAATCTAGCATGCCATAAAGAAATAGACTCAACCATATAAGCAGAAGCAGATACATTTCCATTGATAATATTAGAAACATTAACTACAAAGAGTCCTTGGTTACAATAGCCCTTTCCCACAAACACATTATTTTTGGTCATTATGATCTTATTAGATTCAAATAACACTTTTACTCCAGCTCTTCCCAACAAGGATACAGAGATCAAGTTTGCCCTCATATTAGGAACATGCATTACATCAACAAGGGCAAAAAAAATTTTGGAAGTGAGTTTCAGGAGAACTTTACCCTTACCCAAGACTTTGGTAGTACTTGAGTGTGACGACCCGGCTGGTCGTTTTGAGTATTATAACTCTGTTTCTCTATTTACTGCTCAATTTATGCTTTACAGTTATTTTATAACTTATCGGGTTAGTTGGTTCGGGTCTGGAAGCATTCAGAGTGAAATGAGACACTTAGTCTCATAATTAAAAATTTAAGTTAGAAAAGTTGACCGGATATGAATTTATGTGTAAACGACCCTGAATTTGAGTTTTGATAATTCCAATAGCTCTGTGTGGTGATTTTGGACTTAGGAGCTTATCCGAAAAATTATTTCGAGGTCCGTAGTGGAATTAGGCTTGAAATGGCAAAAATCAAATTTTTGGGAAGTTTGACCGGGGTTGACTTTTTGATATCGGGATCAGAATCCGATTCGGGAAATTTGAATAGGTTCGTTATGTCATTTATGACTTGTGTACAAAATTTGAGGTCAGTCGGACGTGATTTGATAGGTTTCGACGTTGTTTGTAGGATTTGGAAATTTCAAAGTTTATTAGGCTTGAATCTGGGTGCAATTTGTGTTTTTGATGTTATTTGAGGCTTCGACTAAGTTCGTATGATGTTTTAGGACTTGTTGGTGTATTTGATTAAGGTCTTAGGGGCCTCGAGTGAGTTTCGGACGGTTAACGGATCAATTTTGGACTTTGCATTCCAGCTGAAGAATGCTGGTTTTCTGTCACTGGTTTCCTTCTACACGATCGCGTGAGAAGGCATGTGAGATTGTTCTATGCGATCGCGTGAAGGCAACCGTGATCGCGTGGTTTTGGACAGACTCTGCTTCGCGAACGTGTGGCTAAAGCCGTGTTCACGTAGAAGAAATAAGGCAGTCGGGGGCCACACGCTTAATTCTTCGCGATCGCGTAGGCCTAGAGTGTTGTGCTTCGCAATCGCGTGAGTGAACCTGCGATCACGTATGGTAAAACTTTTGGGGCAGTTTGGTTGTTCTTCGCGATCGCATAGAGGAGTCCGCGATTACATAAGGTGAATTCAAGGCAATCGAGTTTGTGCTTCTCGAACGCGAGGCTCCTTCAGCGTTCGCGATTAAGGCATATCTCGGCAGAATTAAAAGTCCCAAAACGGGGGTTTTGAGTTCATAACACAAAATTGAATCGGGAGCTCGGTAGAAGGCAATATTTGGAGAGATTCTTGCGTGGGTGTTTGGGGTAAGTGATTCTTATCTAGTTTTGGTTAATTTCCATGATTATGCCTTTGAATCCATCATTTAATGGGCGAATTAAGTTGAAAATTTTAGAAACCCCTCTTGGTTTAATTTAAAGATTTGAGGGTCGAGTTGAGGTTGGATTTTGGTAAAATTGGTATGGTTCGACTCGTGGTTGAATAGGCTTTCGGATTTTGTAACTTTTGTCGGGTTCTGAGACGTGGGCCCCATGGGCGATTTTTGAGTTAAATTTTGGATTTTTATGGAAAATTTATATTTTCATATGGAATTAATTCCAATAATTTTTATTGACTGAATCGAATTATTTGTGACTAGATTCGAGGAGTATAGAGGCCAATTCATGAGGCGAAGACATTGCAGAATAAAGAAATATATAGTTTGAGGTAAGTAGAGTTCTAAATTTAGTCCTGAGGGTATAAAACCCCGGATTGTGTGTTATGTGATTGGTTTTGAGGTGACGCACATGCTAGTTGATGGGAGTGTGGGCGTACACCGCAGAAATTGTGACTTGGTCAAATTCCATGAAACTGTGTATTTGAATAACTTGTTTATACCAGTACATTCTCTATGTGTTAGAGAAAATTGAGCTGAGACTCGTATTAAAAATCATGCTTAGACATATGCTGTTACTATTGGTACCCACTGGGGTTATTTATGTGGTTGAATTATATTTCAAATTGTAATTTCACACTCAGTCATGTTTATTCATTTTATATCATATCTTAGTGTAATGATCCAACCAGTCATTTTGTGCATTTGCACTTCGCTCGGTAGTTTACGGGCATGGGTAGCTCCGTATGATGCATTATGACTTATGTGAATCGTCGGTTTTGATTTTCAGGTTATTCGGAATCGAATTGAAAGAATGGATTTCATTGTTGAAGCTTTAAATTGAGAGAGTTGACCATGTTTGACTTTTTGTGAATTTGAAACCGGAACTGAGTTTTAATGGTTCCGATATCTCCGTATGGTTATTCTGGACTTAGTAGCGTGTCCGAAAAATTATTTGAAAGTCCGTAATGGAATTTGGCTTGAAATGGCAAAAGTTGAAATTTTTGGGAAGTTTGACCGGGGAGTTGACTTTTTGATATCGGGGTCGGACTCTAATTCTGAAAATTGGAATAGGTCCATAATGTGAAATGTGATGTGTGTGCAAAATTTGAGGTCAATCGGACGTAATTCGATAGGTTTCGGCATCGGTTGTGGAAGTTGAAGTTTCAAAGTTCATTGATTTTGAATTTGAGGTGTGATTCGTCGTTTTGATGTTGTTATATGTGTTTTGAGGCCTCGAGTAGGTTCGTACTGTGTTATGTAACTTGTTGTTATATTCAGACAGGGTCCTGAGGGGCTCGGGTGAGTTTCGAATGGGGTTCAGATCATTTTCATTTCATGTTGCGTTGCTGAAGATTTCTGGATCTAGTGTTTTCGCATCTGCGGAAGAATGGGCGTAGATGCGGACAATTGGCCGCAGAAGCATAGCAGGCTTGGATGGAGGTCATCGCAGATGCGGAGAAGGAGTCACACCTGCGAGTGCGCAGAAGTGGAATTGTTCCCGCAGGTGCGAGGGGCCAGCTGGTTAGTTGTGGTAGCAGAAGCGAAACAGTTACCGCAGATGCGACTATTTTTCCGCAAATGCGGAAAGTGCTGGGCAGAGGCTATAGAATCAAGGGTTTTGGTCTTTCTCCATATTTTGAGATGAGGGACTCGGATTGAGGAGATTCTTGGAGCAATTTTCATCACAAGGATTGGGGTAAGTGTTCTATACTCGGTTTTGGACCAATAGTGGTCATTTCTCACTGTCATCTCACTGATTTCATTGATATTTCATACTCAGTCATATTCATACATTCATGTCATATCTCAGTCTCAGTTATTTATTGATACATCATATCATTGTTGTCGGCCTAGTTTCATGACATTGTGAGCCTGTGAGTGAGACTGGAGAGAATGATGACTGAGTGAGGCCAGGGGCCTGTTTGTAAGGATGTTGTCACTATAGCACGTGACTTGTCCGTGTAATTCCAGATGTTGATATTATAGCACGTGAGTTGTCCGTGCGATTTCAGATATTGATATTACGGTACGTAAGTTGTCCGTGCAACACGTGAGTTGTCCGTGCTATTCCAGATATTGATATTATGGCATGTGAGTTGTCGTGCAGCACGTGAGTTGTCCGTGCGGATTATAGCGCTTGGGCTGAAAGGAGCCCCTCCAGGAGTCTGCACACCCCCACTAAGCGCAGTCGACTATTAACAGGGATCGGGCTGCACGCTGCAGCGGGTATTGTACAATGCTGAGTGATTGAGTGTATTGAGCATAGTGAGAGAGTATGCGAGACAATGAGATTGAGTACTCTGAGAGTGTGAGTACATGAGCTCATCATTGAGATGCATTGCATTTGACATGCGTACTTGAGATACATGCATAGAGATGTATTTCCTTCTGCTACCCGGATTTGGGGACATTTATGATTTTACTTGTATCTTGACATGTAGGCATAGAGAAATTTCTGTAAAATTTTAAATGTGGAACTCGCGAGCATGCCTATCCTTTTATGTTGGAAAGTACTGTATTTGGACGTAGCTGAGAAGCTCGTCACTACTTTCAGTTCCTTATTTATTATTATTACTTACTGAATTGGTTGTATTCATACTACATCCTGTATTTCGTGTGCAGATCTAGGTGATCCCGGACACAGTGGGTGTTGATTTTTTCACAAAGCTGTTTTCCGGAGATTCAGAGGTAGCTGTTATGTTTCGCATACCTTGCCTCTCCTTCCCTATCCTTTTGTTTATTGTATTTAGTCTCAGATAGGTATAGACCAGGTTTCCCAGACTTGTAATGTATAGATGCTCATGTACTCAATGACACCGGGTTTTGGGAGTGTGTTTATTTCTAATGTTTGTGGGATTTTCTCTTAAACTTAATTGTTATGTTTCAGTATTTAAAATAAATTGTGGGCTATTGGTGTTGTCAGCTTGCCTAATATTGAGATAGGCGCCATCACGACAGGTTAGGATTTTTGGGTCGTGACAAGTTGGTATCAAAGCCTAGGTTACATAGATCTCATGAGTCATGAGCAGGTTAGGATTTTTGGTTCATGAAAAGTTGGTATCAGAGCCTAGGTTACATAGGTCTCACGAGTCATGAGCAGGTTTAGGAGAGTCTTGCAGATCGGTACGGAGATGTGTCTGTACTTATTTTCGAGAGAATGTCAAACCCTTAGGAAAATTTAACTTTTTTGTATTCTGTCGTGTGAATTTGTTGATTCCGGAAACTAAATTTTAGTTATTCTATTCTCTCACAGATGGTGAGGACACGTACTACCGGATCGGATGGTCAGCCATTAGTGCCACCAGTTAGGGCCGCTAGAGGTCGGGGCCGTGGTAGAGGTCGGGGCTGAGGTAGAGGTCGAGGTCTAGCTCTTGCAGCAGTTGGAGTAGAACCTGTAGTACCACCAGTTGCTCCAGCTCAGGAGCAAATTTCGGATACAGTTGAGCCGGCGGGACCAGCTCAGGCACCAGCTGTACCTATTGTGATTCCAGGCCTTCAAGAGGCTCTGGCCCAGATATTGACAGTTTGCACTAGTCTTGCTCATGTGGTTCTGGCTCAGGCCGCACCTACCACTTCTCAGGCCAAGGGAGGTACTCATACCCTTGTTGCCCGTACTCCAGATCAGGTAGTGCAGAGACTTCAGATACCGTGGGCAATACCAGTCCAACCAATTGCAGCTGCTCAGGCCCCGGTAGTCCCCGTTATGGAAGATGATGAGCAGAGGAGACTTGAGAGATTTGGGAGGCTACGACCTCCATCATTTAGCGGTACTGAGTCACATGATGCTTAGTGTTTTCTGGATAAGTGCCATCGGATGCTTCAGATAACGGGTATTCTGGAGACTAGTGGGGTCTCGTTCACTACTTTTTAGTTTTCTGGGGCTGCTTTCAGATGGTGGGAGGCTTATTAGAGGCGTAGGCCGGTTGGTGCAGTACCACTTACATGGCAGGAGTTCTCCATTCTCTTTTTGGAGAAGTTCGTGTCGCAGTCTAGCAGAGAGGACTTGCACAGACAGTTTGAGTAGTTACGTTAGGATGGCATGTCTGTGACGCAGTACGAGATTAGATTTTCTTAGTTGGCTCGTCACGCAGTTTGGTTGGTTCTCACTGATAGGGATAGGATTAGGAGGTTCATTGATGGCCTCACATATCAGCTGCGGTTACTTATGACTAGGGAGAGGGTATCTGGTGCTACTTGTGATGAGGTAGTTGACATTGCTCGGTAGATAGAGATGGTCCATAGCTAGGAGCATGGAGAGAGGGAGGCCAAGAGGCCTCATGGACTAGGTGATTTCAGCGGTGTTCCTTTAGGGGGTCAGTTTTACTGCGGTAGGAGTCGTCCTTACAGAAACGCTCAGACGGGTCGTCCAGCTCACCATGGTCCATCATCCAGCCATGGTTCATATAGTTCTCATCAGGGTCTGTCATCTCTCAGTGCCCTTCAAGTTCAGAGTTCGTCCCGTTCTCCTCCAGTTCAGGGTTCATTTGCACCGGGTGCTTCTAGTAGTTATTCTAGTTCTCGGGACCCGATTCAGTCCTCACCCCCACCAGTACCGAGGAGTTGCTTTGAGTGTGGGGAGTTTGGGAATATATGGAGGCAGAGTCCTCGTCGGCCGGGAGGTCTAGTGCAGCAGAGGAGTAAGACTACGACTTCAGCACCAGTTACTTCACCACCCGCCCAACCAGCTCGGGGTGGGGCTCAGTCAACTAGGGGTCGGCCAAGAGGGGGAGACCGATCAGGTGGCGATCAGGCCCGGTTCTATGCTTTTTTTGCCAGACCAGATGTCGTTGCCTCAGATGCAGTGATCACAGTATTGTCTCAGTGTGCCATAGGGAAGCTTACATATTATTTGACCCTAGTTCTACTTATTAGTATGTATCATTGTACTTTAATCATTATCCGATGGGCGATACTATTATCGTGGACTGTGTGTATCGATCTTGTGTGGTAACTATTGGGGGACTGGAGACTAGAGTTGATCCCTTATTGCTCAGTATGGTTGATTTCGATGTAATCCTAGGTATGGATTGGTTGTCTCCAGGTCATGCTATCTTGGACTGTCACGCAAAAACTATGACATTGGCGCTGCCGGGGTTGCCGAAGGTCGAATGGAGAGGTTCTCTAGATTATGTTCCCAGTAGGGTAATTTCTTATTTGAAAGCCCAACGTATGGTTGGGAAGGGGGTGTTTGTCATATTTGAATTTTGTGAGAGATGTAGATGCAGATACTCCTACTATTGATTCAGTACCAGTTGTGCGAGACTTTCTGGATGTATTTCCTGCAGCTTTGCTGGGTATGCCGCCCGATAGGAAAATTAATTTCGGTATTGACTTGGTACAGGGCACTCAGCCTATTTCAATTCCTCCGTATCGTATGGCACCAGCTGAATTGAAAGAAATGAAAGAGCAACTTCAGTAACTTTTTGATAAGGGGTTTATTAGGCCTGGTGTGTCATCTTGGGGTGCAGCGGTTCTGTTTGTGAAAAAGAAAGATGGTACTTTGCGGATGTGCATCGATTATAGGCAACTGAACAAAGTTACAATCAAGAATAAGTATCCTTTGCCGCATATTGATGATTTATTTGACCAACTTCAGGGAGCGAGCATATTCTCCAAAATTCATTTGAGATCGGGTTATCACCAGTTGAAAATTCGGGATTCGGATATTCTAAAGACGACATTCAGGACTCGTTATGGTCACTATGAATTTCTTATGATGTCATTTGGGCTAACCAATGCCCCAACAACATTTATATACCTGATGAATAGTGTATTCCAGCAGTATCTTGACTCATTTATCATGGTATTTATTGATGATATCCTGGTGTACTCATGTAGCTAGGAGAAGCATGCACAACACTTGGGTATTGTATTGCAGAGGCTGAGAGAGGAGAAACTATATGCCAAATTCTCTAAGTGTGAGTTCTGGCTTAGTTCGGTGGCATGCTTAGGACACACAGTGTCTAGTGAAGGGACTAAGGTGGATCCAAAGAAGATAGAGGCAGTTTAGAGTTGGCATAGACCATCTTCAGTTACTGAGATTCAGAGTTTTCTCGGCTTGGCCGGTTATTATCGTCACTTCGTGGAGGGTTTCTCATCTATTGCATCACCTATGACTAAATTGACCAAGAAAGGTGCTCCGTTCAGGTGGTCAGATGAGTGTGAAGAGAGCTTTCAGAAGCTCAACACAGCTTTGACTACAACTCCAGTATTGGTGTTACCTATAGGTTTAGAGTCTTATACTGTGTATTGTGACGCGTCGCGTATTGGTCTCGGCATGGTGCTTATGCAAGACGGTAGGGTGATTGCCTATGCGTCTAGACAGTTAAAGGTACATGAGAAGAATTATCTGATCCACGACCTTGAGTTAGCATCTATTGTTCATGCCTTGAAAGTTTGGCGGCATTACTTGTACGATGTCCATTGTGAGGTTTAAACCGATCATCAGAGTCTACAACATATGTTTAAATAGAAGGATCTTAATATGCGGTAGAGAAGATGGTTAGAGTTGCTTAAGGATTATGATATCACTATTCGCTATCATCCCGGAAAGGCCAATGTGGTGGCCGATGCTTTGAGTCGTAAGGCGGAGAGTTTGGGCAACTTATCATACTTACCGGTAACAGAGAAGACTTTAGCCTTGGATGATCAGGCCTTGGCCAACCAGTTTGTTAGATTGGATATTTCCGAGCTGAATCGAGTTTTGGCTTGTGTGGTTTCTCGGTCTTCTTTACATGATCGCATCAGAGAGAGCCAGTATGATGATCCCCATTTACTTATCCTTAAGGACATGGTTCAGCACGATGATACCAAGGAAGTCACTATTGGAGATGACGGTGTATTACGGATATAGGGAAGGCTATGTGTGCCTAATGTAGATGGTTTGCGTGAGTTTATTCTCTAGGAAGCTCACAGTTCGCGGTAGTCCATTCGTCTAGGTGCCGCGAAGATGTATCAGGATTTGAGGTAGCACTGTTCGTGGAGGCGAATGAAGAAAGATATAGTTGGGTTTGTAGCTCGGTGTTTAAATTGTCAACAGGTAAAGTACGAGCATTAGAGACCGAGCAGATTGCTTCAGGGACTTGAAATCCTGTAGTGGAAGTGGGAGCGTATTACCATGGACTTCGTAGTTGGGCTCCCACGGACTTTGAGAAAGTTTAATGATGTTTGGGTGATTGTAGATCAGTTCACCAAGTCCGCGCATTTTATTCCAGTTGGTACTACTTATTCTTCAAAGCGGTTGGCTGAGATTTATATCCGCGAGATTATTCGTCTGCACGGGGTGCCAGTGTCCATAATTTCAGATCAGGGTACGCATTTTACATCACAGTTTTGGAGGGCAGTACATCGAGAATTAGGTACACAGGTTCAGCTGAGTACAACATTTCACCCTCAGATGGACGGACTGTCCAAACGCACTGTTCAGATATTGGAAGATATGCTACGCGTTTGTGTTATAGATTTAGGGGGTTCTTGGGATCCATTTCTGCCACTGGCAGAGTTTGCTTACAATAACAGCTACAAATCGAGCATTCGAATGGCTCCATATGAGGCTTTATATGGGAGACGGTGTCGGTCTCCGGTGGGTTGGTTTGAGCCGGGTCAGACTAGACTATTGGGTACTGATTTGGTTCAGGATGCTTTGAAGAAGGTTAAATTGATTCAGGAGCGACTTCGCATGGCGCAGTCTAGACAGAAGAGTTATGCTGACCGGAAGGTTCGTGAGGTTGCTTACATGGTTGGGGAAAAGGTTCTGCTCAACATTTCACCCATGAAGGGTATGTTGAGGTTTGGAAAGAAGGGCAAGTTGAGCCCTCGGTATATTGGGCCTTTTGAGATACTTAAGAAGATTGGAGAGATGGCTTATGAACTTGCTTTGCCACCAAGTCTATCAGGTGTTCATCCAGTGTTCCATGTATCTATGCTCTGAAAGTATGTCGGGGATCAGTCTCATATTTTGGATTTCAGTACAGTATAGTTAGACGGTAATTTGACTTATGATGTGAAGCCGGTGGCTATTTTAGACCGGCAGGTTCGAAAGTTGAGGTCAAAGAACATAGCATCAGTGAAGGTACAGTGAAGAAGCCAACCAGTCGGAGAAGCTACTTGGGAGATTAAGCAGGATATGCGGAGCAAATATCCACACCTATTTGAGACTTCATGTATGATTCTAAACTCGTTCGAGGACGAACGTTTGTTTAAGAGGGGAAAAATGTGACGACCAGGCCGGTCGTTTTGAGTATTATAAACCTGTTCCCCCATTTACTGCTCAATTTATATTTTACAGTTGTTTTATGACTTATCGGGTTAGTTGGTTCGGGTCCGGAAGGATTTCGGAGTGAAATGAAACACTTAGTCTCACAATTAAAATTTTAAATTAGAAAAGTTGACCGATGTGGACTTATGTGTAAACGGCCTCGGATTTGAATTTTGATAATTCTAATAGCTTTGTATGGTGATTTTGGACTTAGAAGCGTGTCCGAAAAATTATTTGAAAGTCCGTAGTGGAATTAGGCTTGAAATGACGAAAGTTAAATTTTTGAGAAGTTTGACAGGGGGGTTAACCTTTTGATATCAGGGTCGGAATCCGATTCTGAAAATTTGTATAGGTCCTTTATGTCATTTATGACTTATGTGCAAAATTTGAGGTCAATCGGGCATGATTTAATAGGTTTCGACATTGTTTGTAGGATTTGAAAATTTCAAAGTTCATTAGGGTTGAATCCGGGTGCAATTTGTGTTTTTGATGTTATTTGATGTGATTTGAGGTTTCGACTAAGTTCGTATGATATTTTAGGACTTGTTGGTGTATTTGGTTGAGGTCCCGGGAGCCTTGGGTGAGTTTCGGACGGCTAACGAATCAATTTTAGACTTTGCATTCCAGCTGAAGAATGCTGATTTTCTGTCACTGGTTTCCTTCTATGCGATCACGTGAGAAGGTCCGCGATCGCATAGGCTTGTTTGGGCAGAGGTGAGATTGTTCTATGCAGTCGCGTGAAGGCAACCACGATCGCGTGGTTTTGGAAAGACTGTGCTTCGCGAACGCGTGGCTAAAGTCGCGTTCGCGTAGAAGAAATAAGGCAGTCGGGGGCCATGCGCTTAATTCTTTGCGATCGCGTGGGCAAGTCCACGATCGCATAGGCCTTAGAGTGTTGTGCTTCACGATCTCGTGAGTGAACTTGCGATCGCGTAGGGTAAAAATATTGGGCAGTTTGGTTGTTCTTCGCGATTACGTAGGTTTGTTCTGCAATCGCATAAGGTGAATTCTGGGCAGTCGAGTTTGTGCTTCGCGAACGTGAGCCTCCTTCCACGTTCGCGATGAAGGCATATATGGGAAGAATTAAAAGTCCTTAAACGGGGGTTTTGAGTTCATAACACAATATTAAATTGTGAGCTCGATAGAAGGCGATTTTTGGAGAGATTCTTACGTGGGTGTTTGGGGTAAGTGATTCTTATCCAGTTTTGGTTAATTTTCATGATTATGCCCTTTAATCTATCATTTAATGGGCAAATTAAGATTAAAACTTTAGAAAACCCTCTTGGTTTAATTTGAAGATTTGAGGGTCGAGCTGAGGTTGGATTTTGGTAAAATTGGTATGGTTCGACTCGTGGTTGAATGGGCTTTCGGATTTTGTAACTTTTGTCGGGTTCCGAGACGTGGTCCCCACGGGCGATTTTTGAGTTAAATTTCAGAATTTTATGGAAAATTTGTATTTTCATATGGAATTAATTCCAATAATTTTTATTGACTGAATCAGATTATTTGTGTCTAGATTCGAGGCGTTTGAAGGTCAATTTACGAGGCAAAGACATTGCAGAATAAAGAATTACATGGTTTGAGGTAAGTAAGAGTTCTAAATTTGGTCTTGAGGGTATGAAACCCCGGATTATGTGTTATGTGATTGGTTTTAAGGTGACGCACATGCTAGTTGACGGGCGTGTGGGCGTACACCGCCAGAATTGTGACTTGGTCAAATTCCATGGAACTGTGTATTTGAATAACTTGTTGATACCAGTACATTCTCTATGTGTTAGAGTAAATTGAGTTGAGACTCGTATTAAAAATCATGCTTAGATATATGTTGTTATTATTGGTACCCACTGGGGTTATTCACACTTAGTCATGTTTATTCATTTCATATTATATCATATCTCAGTCTCTATTTCTATTTATTAATACATCATATTATCAATTTTGGGCTGATTATCATAATTTCTAAGAGCCTGAGAGACTGGAGAGGTTGATGACTGAGTGAGGCCGAGGGCCTAATTGTGAGGATATTTATAGATTGGGCTGCACGCCGCAGCATATTTTATTGATTTATGCCATGATTGGCTTGATATAGCGCTCTCCAGAGTCTGTACACACCCCCAGTGAGTGCAGGTACCTACTGAGTGCGAGTGTCGAGTGTCGAGTGCTGAGTGACTGTGAGGAATGAGTGACTGTGAGGAAAGAGTGATTGTGAGGTTGGAGTGAATGGGAGGACTGAGTTACTGTTACTCTGAGAGGATTCATTGATTTCATTATTTGCTGCATTTCAGCTGCCATATATCACTATTTTGGAAATTTTGGAAAAATATTATTTTCTGTTTCAGTCAAACTTGATATGAAATTTCTGTGAAATTTTAAATGTTGAACTCGCGAGCATGCCTACCCTTTTATGTTGGAAAGTATTGTATTTGCACTTAGCTGAGAAGCTCGTCACTACTTTCAGTTCCTTATTTATTATTGTTACTTAATGAGTTGGTTGTACTCATACCATACCTTGCACTTAGTGTGTAGATCCAGGTGATCCCGGACACAATAGGTGTTGATTCTTTCACACAGTTGATTTTTCGGAGATTCAGAGGTAGCTGCTATGGTTCGCACACCTTGTCTCTCCTTCCCTATCCTTTTGTTTATTGTATTTGGTCTCAGATTTTTATAGATCGGGTTTCCTAGATTTGTAATGTATAGATACTCATGTACTCAGTAACACCAAGTTTGGGAGTATGTTTATTTCCAATATTTGTGGGATTTACTCTTAAACTAAATTATTATGTTTTCAGTATTTAAAATAAATTGTGGGTTATTGGTGTTGTCGGCTTGCCTAGTATTGAGATAGGTGCCATCACGACAAGTTAGGATTTTTGGGCCGTGACATTAAGTCTCCAAGGTAGACCTCATCTCTATCATCCTCTACAGGAGTATAAGAGGAAAATGCTTCTCGATTTGCACAAATGTGTCGAGTATCGCCAGAGTCTACCACCCATTCTTTTGCATGTGCTACAATGTTTACTTGAGAAATGATAGCTGCAATAATATCACCTCCTTCAGCTAAGTTAGCCCTAGGAGTATTAGTTTTTCCTTTATCATTTCTTGCTATGTACCTGCATTGTGAGGCATGATGGCCTAGTTTTCCACAAACAAAACAAGAGCCTTTTTTTCTTTTAAGGTTAAGATTTTTAGACTTGTAACCTTGAGACTTATTCTCGTACCTTTTGCGGTTGTTGCTGCTGCTTTGCACTAAATTTCCTTTAAGAGTTGTCGTCCTAGCTTTGGAAGATTCTTTTCTGTTGGAATCTTCAATTAGGATGCGGGTCACAATTTCCTCAATGGTGAAATTTTTTCGTTTGTGCTTTAAGTTATTTTTGTAATCACTCCATGAGTGAGGCAGCTTCTCAATCAGTACTCCAGCAGCAAACTTTTCTGGTAATGACATCCCCTCGACGTTCAAGTCTTCTAGAAATTTTTGATATTCGTTAATTTGCACGTTCATCTCTTTATCATCTCTCATCTGCCATTGATAAAATTTTCCTGCTACAAATTTTATTTTTGTAGCATCTTCAGTAGTGAATTTTTTAATTAAGGCTTCTCAGATGGCTTTTGCTTTCTTATAACTGCAATACACGTCAAACAGTTCATTAAAAATAGTTTGCAATATGGTATGACGGCATACCTTGTTGGCATGTTGCCATGATTCTACTATTTTATTATCAGCGTCTGCACTAGGTTATGGATGCAACAGTGCATGTGCAATACCATGGATATCAAGCAGTGAGAAAATACATTCTCTCCAACGCGTGAAATTTTCATTGGCGAAAATTTAAATATTTGATACGTCTGGAAATGGCATGGCATATGGCAGTGCAAATGGGTCTAGAACAGTAGAGGTAGCGCCAATATTGGTAGTATCAGTAGTATTTTCAGCATCAGTATTGTTTTCCATAGTTTCTTAGATTGTAGGAAGTGAGAGCAAAAATTTCAATAATAACACTGCTATAATATTCTTTGTAAGCGAATACACGGGTTGACTTGAGTCGTACTAGACACTGTCCTAAGAAACTATTTCAGCGGTATGAAATGTCTCCCCATGATTAAACAAGTCTACCTCTATTTAAGAGGATACAGGAATCAACAAAATATAAAATTATAAATCCAGCTAGTAGAAAGAAAAAGGAAGAACAACTCGTGTGTAATGCTAATTAAATATTATAGAAAAGGAATTAGAAGGAAGAAGAGGGACGTATGAGAAGATTTTTGATAATTAGAATGAATGGCTAATGAAGGCTATTTATAGCCATAAGTGCATGTTTTTATCCTTGTGAATGATTGCAACGTGGCTATCTTCATTTGCCACTTCTCCAAAGGAATGTGCCATTTATCTGAAGGCTTAAAGGTTGGCTGCCACATTTTGGTAGCAAGACCACTTGTATTTTACTTTTTCATGCAATGACATTTGTCAAACAATTATATATAAATCCTTTTAAAATACTAATACAATTTGGCTGACATGTCATTCTAGCTGCTCTAATTGTATTGCCAACAACATGGCTAAAAAGCTTAGGATTATTAGTGTATGTTTATGCTAGAAGAGTTTTATCCTCTATTATTTTAGTCGGTTTGGTGTTTTGGATTGGTGCAGTAGATGATGTAGGTTTTCAAGAGAACATTACTCTTTAGAGATAGAATGGGTTGGGAACTGCAGTAAGTATACTTCCCTTTAGCTATTGTGGTTTGACCTTGTGACTCTTGTATTGACTTAGACAATCATCGAGTGGTTTAGTAGAACCATAGTGATTTTCAATCTTGAATATGGTCGTTGTGGGCCCTCGACTCTATCCTCTTTAACAATGCAGCTGCGTGAGAGGTGAGATGTTGTTAGTGCAAGTCCAAGTACCCGTACAAATAGTCTAGAACTTGTCCCGAATATGTTTCTAGGCAAAATTTTAAGTTTTGCTTCGCTTGAGAAGTGATTGTAGGCTCTTCTTGACCCGTTTGATAATTTTTCATGGCCCACCAATATTTTTATCCCTAGTCAACCCAATTGAGCGTAATATCTTTCTCATTTGATCACCATGTTACAAGTCTTTACCCGTTTTGTTGTGACCCTCTCTTGACACCCGAGCTTACCTTAATACTCTTGTGAAACAATTGGCTAAAAACGTAAGTTTGGGGAAGAGACGAGGAGTTTGAAAAAAAAGTATCAAGGCAAAAGAAAAAAGAAATGAAGAGAAGGAAAGGCAAGAAAATGAAAGAACAAAAAGAAAAATGCAATGAAAGTGAATAAGTTGAAAAGTTGAAGAGATTCAAAGAAAAGTAATGATGCAAAGTATGAAAAAAGTAAAGAAGGAGAAAATGAATAACATGGCCAAGAAAGAGTAATATTAAGTCTCTCTAGTTCCCTTAAGGAAAAGAAAATACTTCAAAGAGTTGGCAAAAGCATGAGCCGATAAAAAAAATGGAGTGCTTAAGGAAAGATGAACCCGTTCTATCATAGCTTATCCAACCTTATTCCAAAAGCCTTCATTGCATCCCGAAAAAGTCCTACGTGATTTCAAGCCGAGTAAGCTTATATTAGTGGTGATTCACACGAGGGGCAAGCCTATGGTACTTAAAGACGTAATTGCGATATTCTTTTGAGAGAGATGAGTGAACTTTACACAAACTTGTGAATTAAGTGTTATATTATTAACTGAGATAGGCAAAACAAGAGTAGAGGAGGAGGAGTTTGGGATCCACAATGACCTACATAAAAAAGCGAGCTTCCTTGATAAATAAAGTCAACTCTTGATGCTTAAGGTCACATTAGAACTATTCGTGCTTAAAAGTTTAACTTGTTGCCTTGTTGATAATTCATAAGTGTCGTGGATAATTGTTGGTCCCAATTGATGTGTGATTGATTCACCTTTGATTAGCTGGAATGGCTCTTAACTTGTGGAGGTAGAAATTACCTCATTTGCTTGAGGACAAGCAAAAGCTTAAGTTTGGGGGAGTTGATAAGTGGGGATTTTGACTACTTATTAGCGCCTTTTACTTTCGTTTTAGTCCAAAAGCGCTTAATTATGTTCCCGAAAACTTATAAAATATGCTTAATTGCAGGAATATTGGAAGATGAGCTCCAAAGATGAAATCCACTTCAAGAAGGAGTAATCTGAACTTAAGAACAAAAACAGCACAAAAGCTCAAAGTGCGGTCCGCAGAATACCATCTGCGGCCGTATGTCATGAAGCAATTCCATCAGAGAAGATTGCAAAATGTGGACCGCACATGAAATTGTGCGGTCGCAAAAACTGGGTAAAAACCAAAGTTCAGAGAACCTGCATCTCAAGTTCAACAAGAGTGCAGACCGTACAATTATTGTGCGGCCGCAACCAGATTTGTGCGGACCACAGAAGAACATGGTGTGGCCGCAAACATATTTGTGATGTCCGCAGAAACAGAGAAGTGCGGTCGCAGTTCAGAATTGTGCGGCCGCAGGTTTCAAATTCTATCAGGCAGAAGCAAAGTGCTCCGCACATGGAATTGTGCGGCCACAGAACCTCCGAAAGGGCATTTTTATCCGAAAATTTCAGCACTGTATAAATAGAAGAGTTTCACTTTTTAGGTTAATTTTTTGACATCAACAGCCACACTAGATAGTTTCTTTTGCTCTTTTTAGTAGTTTTTGCTATTTTGAGCATTTTGAATATAAATTTCATCATTTTAATTATCAATATGGGTTTAATTATCACTTCTTCTTCTTTTTGTTCCAATTTAAGTATGAGTAGCTAGATTTTTACTAGGGTTGTGACCTAACCCTAGTGTGTAAACTTAATGGGTGTTTGATTTATTGCTTGTTTATGGTTGGGTGTTGATTATCTAGCCTAGTTCTTGCTTGTATGTGAAGAATTAATGGTTGCAAATATTATTTCATGTCTATTTGACTTGGTCTCTACTTGAGAAAGAGAGACTTAGTCTAGGAAAAATTGGCTAGCAAGAAATTGGGTCAATCGAGAGATTGATAAGCCCAATTAAAGGGTTGAACCTAGAGATAGTAAAACCCGACTTGAGCTTATTATCAATTATTTTGTTCAATACCCAATTGGACTTGAGAAAGACAAATTGGGCAAAATCACTCTCTGACCGAGAGGTAATGAGTGGGTACTTGAGTGTTGATACCTATAATACACCCCGACCAATAAAACAAGCTTTAAAGTTTATAACCCACCAGACAAACACCTAGGTAAAGGTCATAGCCCTAGGCCTTTTATATTATTTGAAAAACAACCAAAAACAATTTTCTAGTTTCATTTTTTAATCGTAATCGTAGTTTAATTTTGATTTTCAAACAAAAGCAATTATTGCAGAAGTGCAAATTTAGATATACAAACTCACGCGCTAAGATATATACTACTAACACCCATTCACATAGCTCGCTGCGGAATTCGAGCTCGACTCTTGTTGGGTATTACTATTGCATCGATCGTTTTTATATCCTCAAATAAAGGAGTGAAATTGGATACGATCACACACCATAGATGATAGAAGAGCAATGTGGAATGAATTAAATGCAATTGCCATATAACAACAAGAGCCCTGGATAGTTATTGGGGACTTCAACTCAATCAGAGGTAGTGAAGATAGAATCCTGGGAAATCCTGTGCAAGAAGCTAAGGTAGAAGGCTTTAACAACTTTATGAAGAAGGTACATCTGGACCAACACCCACATTCACAGCAAAATTGACTTGGCCATTGTTAATAGTGAATTGTTAATCAAGTTGGCACACTTAGAAGCAGCAGCCATGGACCCTTTATTCTCAGATCATACACCATTTGCTATTGAAATTGAGTGACCTACATGAAGAAGTACAAGGCCCTTCAGATTTTTCAATCACTTAACTCAACACCAAGATTTCCTATACCTAGTTGCACAATGTTGGAATACATCAAATAACAAGACAGGAATGCAAGGTATACGATTAAAGCTCTAGCAGGTCAAACAAGCAAAGAAATGGCTTAATGCCAAACAATTTCCCAAGGTTGATGAAAAGGTAAAGCAAGTTAGGCAGCAATTGATGGACCTTCAAACAAAAATGAGAGATCCTATGCATCACCACTCTCTTTTTGAACAAGAAAGGGGGTTGAAACTACAACTAGAGAAGTGGGTACTAGTAGAGGAGAGCATGCTCAAGCAGAAGTCTAGAGTCCAATGGCTCAAACTTGGGGATGCTAACAATGCTTACTTCTTTGCAAGCATGAAGAACAGAATAGTACATAACCAGATAAGGAGATTAGAAACTGCTGAGGGGCACACTATTATAAATCACAAGGACATTGAGGCAGAAGTCACTCATTTTTGCCACAGGTTACTTGGATTATCGACCACAAAGATCTATGTGGTTCAGCAAGATGTTATGGAGGAAGGTTGTAAACTAACGAGGGCCCAACAACTACAATTAATAGGCCTTGTTAGCAAAGAGGAAATCAGTAATGCATTAAAAGAAATTAATGACCAAAAAGCTCCTAGATATGATGGATTCAACTCTCTTTTCTTCAAAAAGAGCTGGTGCATAGTCGGGGAGGAAATCACATGTGCAATCCAAAACTTCTTTGATACAACAACAATATTTAAGCCAATCAACTATACATCAGTGACTTTGATTCCAAAAGTCAAGAACCCACGGCAGGTCAAGGAATTTAGACCCATCTCGTGCTGCACAGTGTAACGACCCGACCGGTCGTTTCGAGAGTTATAGCCCTATTTTTCCCATTTTTACTTCTTTTTGTGTTATTCAGCTATATTATATTATATCGGGTTAGTTGGTTCGGGACCGGAGTAGTTTCAGAGTAATTGAGATACTTAGTCTCTTAAGTAGAAACATAAGTTGGAAAAGTCAACCAGATATCGACCTATGTGTAAACGATCTCGGATTTGAATTCTGATGATTCCGTTAGCTCCGTTAGGTGATTTTGGACTTAGGAGTACGTTCGGAATGTGATTTGGAGATCCATGGTAGAATTAGGCTTGAATTGGCGAAATTGGAAATTTGGCGATTTCGGTCGGCAGTGGAAAAATTTGATATAGAGGTCGGAATGAAATTTCGGAAGTTGGAATAGGTTCGTAGTGTCATTTGTGATGTTTGTGCAAAATTTGAGGGCATTCGGACGTGGTTTGGTTGGTTTCGGTATCGGTTGGCAAATTTTGGAAGTTTAGAAGTTCTTAGGCTTGAATTCGAGGTTGTTTGATGATTTGATGTTGTTTTGAGTGATTCGAAGGTTCGAATAAGTTGATATGTTAATATATGATTTGTTGGTATTTTTGGTTGAGGTCCTGAGGGCCTCGGGGTGAATCCGGGTGGTTAACGGATTTGTCGAAGTTGAGAAATGCAGCTGGAAGCTGCTGGTGTGGCCGCACCTGCGGATGGTGAGCCGCAGGTGCGGATGGCATGTCACAGATGCGAGAAATGGAGGCCTAGCATTGAGCGCAGGTGCGGAAGAGAGGATCGCACCTACGAGCCCGCAGGTGCGAAGGGGCAGCCGCAGGTGCGAAGCTTGGCGTCTAAGTGACTTTCGCAGGTGCACACCTGGGACCGTAGATGCGAGTCCGCAGGTGCGAGAAAGGTGTTCGCAGGTGCGGAAGCTGGGGAATTAAGTGAGTTGCGCAGGATTGGACCGCAGGTGCGGTCGCACGGGTGCGAGAAAGATGGCCGAAGGTGCGAGAAGCCTGGGCAGAGGGTACATATTGCACACTTCGCGAATTTTGGTGCATTCTTCAGCATTTCTATTCGGTTTTGGAGCTTTTGGGAGAGATTTGAAGAGGGAATCAAGGGGGTTTCGTTGAGGTAAGTTACTTGAGCCCTAATACTTGTATATATGGTGATTCTCCGTTGTTTAATCATTGTAATTAGTGAAAGTGAGGGGTTGGGCTTGGAATTTTCAAGAGATTAATTTAAGGATTTGAGAGACCAAACAATGTCGGATTTTGATGAATTTAGTATGGTTAGACTCGTGAGTGAATGAGCTTTCTAGTTTTGTAAATTTTGTCGGATTTCGCGATATGGGCCCAGGAGCCGGGTTTGAGCCAATTTCGGATTTTGGTCTAATTTGATAGTTTTTCTTGTGGAATTCATTCCATTAGCGTATATTGATGGTATTGTCCTAATTGTGAATAGATTTAGAGCATTTGAAGACCAAGTCCCGGAGTAAAATTTTATGTTGTTAAGGTAAGTAACAGTTTTAACTCTGGTTTTGAGGGTATAAACTTGGAGAATTTGATATCGTGTGACTGTTTGGAAGTGATACCCACGCTAGGTGACAAGCGTGTGGGTGTGCATCACGAGGGATTGAGACTTGGTCCGTCCCGTGAGGCCTAATGGCTATTATCTTTGGTTAGGTGTTTAATTATTGTTGAACTTGTTTGCCTTCATGTTAGAGATCATGCTTAGGCTTTATTCATGCTCACATTATTTGTACTCAGTCATAGAAATTATTGTACATATTTACCTCAGTCTCTATTATTTTGCTGATATATTATGATACTTGATGTGGGCTGTGTCCCCTTATTGGTGGTGCATTATGAGGCTGGAGAGGTACATGACTGAGTGAGGCCGAGGGCCTGGTTGTGAGGATATTAATACCATAGCGCGTGAGTTGTCCGCGTAGCATGTGAGTTATCCGCGTAGCACGTGAGTTGACCGTGCAGATCCAGGTATTGATATTATGGCACGTGAGTTGTCCGTGCAGCACGTGAGTTGCCCGTGCTTAGCGCTTGGGCTTTGGGAGCCCCTCAGGAGTCTATACACACCCCCAGTGAGCGCAGAGTGTTGAGTGTTGAGTGCTGAGTGCGAATGATGAGTGATGGAGTGACACTGCTGTGAGGTTGTATTTATTTGTGTTGTTGCTGCATTTATCTGTTAAACTTCTTTGTGGCATTTACTGAGTTATAGAATTTACCTGTTTATTTCAGTTTATTTTTAAATTGTGAAAATAAATAATTGGACTGTTTTACTTAGCTCGTCACTACTGCTCAGTTCTTTAGTTATTTCTGTTACTTGCTGAGGTGGTTGTACTCATGCTACACCCTGCACTTTATGTGTAGATCCAGGTGAGTTAGATCGCGGCGATCGTTGAGTTCAGGCCGGCTATCGTTGGAGACTGCAAGGTAGCTGCTAGCGACCGCAGGACCTTATCACTCCTTTTATTATTTCTTCTTTTGGACTATATTGATAGTTAGACAATTTTATTTCTTAGTTCATAGATTTAGACGCTCATGATATAGTGACAACCCGATGTTTGTGGCTCGTTTTCGTATTTTCTATATTATATTTAGAGTTGATTTAGTTTATGAGAAATTCAAATGTTGGTATTGTTTTATTAAATTCTTATAATCGGTTTAGTAGTAATATTTTGGGAAGTAGGCTTGCCTTGTAACACCATAGCAGGTCAAGGAATTTAGACCCATCTCGTGTTGCATAATGCTATACAAATTGATATCAAAAGTCATCACAGCAAGATGCCTTGTTATGAATGACTTAATTGATGGTAGCCAGGAAACATTTGTACCAAGAAGGGACATAGCTGTCAATATTATACTCAACCACGAGCTTGTTAAAGGCTACGACACGAAAGGGATGTCACCTAGATGCATGCTAAAAGTCGATTTACAAAAAGCATATAATTCTATTGAGTGGATCTTTATTGAACAAGTACTACAAGGAATGCAGTTTCCAACAAAGTTCATTAAATGGATCATGGTCTGCCTGCAAACAGTGTCATATTCAATTATAATCAATGGGAAACCTATGAAACCATTTGCAGCTAGGAAAGGATTGAGACAAGGGGACCTTATGTCACCTTTCTTATTTGTACCAGCTATGGAATACTTCAGCAGAATGCTGAAAATAAGGTTGTGCATAATTTGGTAAATATCGAATTACCGTCCTGAAATTGAAATTTTTGGTATTTGATATTCGATATTTTGGTATTCGGTATGGTATTTGATTTAAGTTTTAAAAAAAATATAGTATTAGGTATAATATTTGGTATTTTATAATAAAATACCGAAATACCAATACCGTACTGAAATATATATTATATTACACAAAACACATATTATTAATTATAATATAAATATAAAAAAACTAAAATTTACTTTCTTTTATTCTCTAAGTTCATTAATCAACTCTAAGAAAGTAAGAAGATATTTCTAATGATCAAATTTATTCCTTTATATGCATTTTTCTCTCTGTAGGTTAATATTTGCTTGTTTTGGACAAAACTTTTATCAACAACATTTTTGGTTTTGTACTTTTGAGTATTTTAATTAAGAATATTATAGTTTATGGCAATATGTACTTGTTAGTATTTAAACCAAATAAACTGAAGTTACCAAACTGAATAAATCGAAACCGAAAGGAGAAAAATGAACCATACCGGATTTAATTAGGTACGGTATTGGTATAGCATTTTAAGAAACTGAATACCGATAATACCGAATCGAAATATCTAAATACCGTATTGTACCGACCGACGAACATCCTAGCTGAAAAGAATGGCCAAAAATCCAAGATTCAAATATCACCCCAAGTGTGCCAAAACGAAGATTATCCAACTGGGATTTGCAGACGACCTACAACTATTTTGTAAAGGGGATATGCAGTCTGTCCAGATGTTATTCCAATGCTTTCAACACTTTTAAAGAGCTTCAAGACTCATTGCAAATCCTAGCAAGAGTTCTATCTACTTCTGTGGGGTTAAACCTGTTCTAAAGCAACAAATACTCAACTTGTTGGGCTTTTCATTTGGAGAATTGCCAGTTAGATATCTTGGTGTGCCCATGAGTTCTAAAAGGTTGTCCAGCACTCAATGCCTACCATTGCTAGAAAAAATACTAGGAAGAATAACCAGTTGGACTTCTAAATTTCTATCATATGCAGGGAGAGTGCTACTAATCAAAAGTGCCATGTTCTCAGTCCAAACATTCTGCTCGCAAGTGTTCGTGCTTCCCAAGAAGATCATAAAACTGATCACCTCGACTTGCAGGAAATTCTTATGGATTGATAAGGAAGGATTAAACAAGGCACTGCTAGCATGGGATATTCTGTGCCAACCTTAATCTACAGGTGGCGTGAACTTTACTGAAATGGAGGCGTGGAACAAAGATGCTATACTTAAACAATTTTGGAATCTATGCAAAAAGAAGGACAAACTGTGGGTCTTATGGGTTCATGCCTACTATTGAAAGGAAGGACCAATCTGGGCGGCAAAATATAATCAAGCATCATGGTGTGTCCAAAAGATCATTAAGGCAGGCAAGTACTAGGAGCAATCTGGCATCACCTTGACTGAATTCCTAGGAATAGGAAAGTTTTCCATCAGGAAAATGTACAGGAAGCTCGGGGGGGGGTTTATGACAAGGTACCCTGGAAGAGAATGATATGCAACAACATGGCTGCTCCAAATGGATTTTCATCCTCCGGCTAGCTGCACATGAGAGACTATCTACACGGGACAAGCTAACTCATTGGGCATATTGCTGCACATGAGAGACTATCTACATGAGAGACTACTTTGTTCTTTGAATGTGAAGTAACCTCTGAAATATTGGGTAAAATGCTGGAATGGCAAGGAATCCAAAGACAAACACTGAGCTGGAAGGATGAACTAGCATGGGTTGTAATGCACTATAATGGCAAGGATTCTAAGTCGGAAATCTACATAATGGTGCTGGCCGAAACTGTATATCATGTTTGGATGGAGCGGAATCAAAGGGTGTTTAGGCAAATACAAAGAAGTACATCAAAAATCACAAAGATAATAGTTCAGGAAGTCTTCTATAGAGCAAGCAAGGAGGCAACTATGGCAAGGACGCTGCAACACCTTAATTTTTATCCTTGAGTATGTAGGTGGGCATTGTAAGGGGGAAATGGATGATGTACAGGAAAATGGAAGTGGTGTTCATTTTCCTCTATTGAGCAATTTTTTTCTTTTTTGTTGAGCTGTACATATTTTACTTGGTAATAAAGTCTTTATTTACCAAAAAGAAATTAATAATAATAATGAGTATTTTGATGAAATTTTTGAATACTAAAAACTAATGATTTTGTATAAGCGTTAGTCAGAGCAAGTTCTACAAAGTAAAAAAAACTAAGATAATTGTAAGCAATGGCAGAGCTAGTCAGCTAGATAGCTAGTGTATGTCTTTCGAAACTCCTTGTAGGAATTTCTGACTCCTCCACTAGTTGTAACTAAATGACTTCTGCCATGAAGGAAGTCAATTTTATCCTTTTGATGACAAATGTTTCTCTAGAACATTTCCAATTAATTTCTTATAAAAAATTGTTTTTTTTTTAAAATGACTTCTATCGTGCCATAAAAGTAGTACCGTATTGTTTGCGCCATCTTCCGAAGAACGGAAAAAGAACTGCTTCAAGATTGTGAGAAATTGGAGCGTAATTTGTTGTGGCTTTCTCTACTTCTGTTTAGTTATAACTTATAAGCTTTCTTGAATTCCAATGCATTTCCGATCAGAAAAGTCGCTGGCGGCCCTTCAATACCTTGCTTTTTAAGCGTTGATCTCAGCTTCTTCGGCTTCAACACCAGTGTATTATACAAACTAAATAGCAATTTTAGTAAATAGATTAAAATAAGGGATATTAGTACTTTGATTAAAGTGTTAATATCCATGATTAAATCTTGATCCTGCTCTTCTTTGTTCCTTAACTAACAAGGGTTTTAATATATACTTGTCAGACTCAGAAACTTTACAACTTGTTTGGATTGTTATTACATGTTGTTTCATAATGTATCATATTGTATTGTATTATTTGATAAATACAATATTTGGATAGATTGTTTCGTTTATCATCGTTTCAGGATATATTGCACTCAGAGGCGGATACAGTTCTGATGACCTAAAATGTCATCTTTAAATTTAATAAGTAATTCTGTGTTTTAAGACCTCGAAAAGCACTATTTATCATTCCTCGACTTGCGTGCGCAGTCCGTACAATTTTCCGAAAAGTTTTTATGTGAAAAATGAATTAAAATGTGAAATAGAGCCTTAAAACTCAATTGAGCTGACTTTGGTCAACATTTTGAGGAAACGGACCCGGATCAGTGTTTTGATAATCTCGGTAGGTCCGTATCGTAATTTGGGACCTGGGCGTATACCCGGAATTGAATTTCGAGGTCCCTAGCCTGAGATATGGAATTTTGATGAAAAATTAAAAGCTTGAAAGCTTAATGATTTCTAAGAAATTACTGATGTTGGATTTATTGACCTCGGCTCCGTAATTTGGTTCTGGAGCCCGGTATAGGTCCACTATAATATTTATGACTTGTCTGTCGAATTTGGTGAGAATCGGAGTTGATTTGACGTGATTCGGACGTCCGGTTGTAAAAATATAAGTTTTAAAATTTTCTTGGAAATTTCCTTTGATTTGGTGTCCGATTCGTAGTTCTTGATATTATTTTGGTGATTTGATCGCACGAGTAAGTTCGTATGATGTTTTAGGACTTAGGTGCATATTTGGTTTGGAGCCCCAAGGGCTCGGGTTGATTTCGGGTGGTTAACGGATCATTTTTGGACTTGAGGAAACTGCAGAAACCTACTTCTGGTTTCCTTTTTTGCGTTCGCGAGGGGAGTCTCGCATTCGCGAAGAGCAAACTAGGGCTGGCACATTTTGTGCTTCGTGTTCGCGACAGAGAGAACGCGTTCGCGAAGGATTGAGGTGCGAAGCTTCGCATTCGCGATCGAAGACTCGCGTTCGCGAAGGGAAAGGGGCTGGCTAGGACATTTGCCTTTGCGTTCGCGAAGGGCATCTCGCGTTCGTGAAGGCCAAGCCAGGCAAGCTTCGCGTTCGCGAAGTAGCCCTCACGTTCGCGAAGAGTAAAATTGGGCAGTAGGAATTTGTGCTTCGCGAACGCGAGGCACTGACCGCATTCGCGAAGGGTAAAAGCCCAAGAAACAAAACTTAAGTTCTGGAAAATGGGATTCGTCTCATTTTCAACCCTTTTCCATTTTTGAGCTCGAGTAAGGCGATTTTTGGGCGATTTTCACGAGAAAATATTGGGGTAAGTGTTCCTTATCCTATATTGATTATATTTCATGATTTCATACTCATTTATATCATGAATCCGTGAATTTATGGAAGAAAAATCAGATTTTTATAAAATCTTCCAAAAACGAAGATTTAAGATTTGAAGGTCCATTTGACATCGGAATTGGATAATTTTTATATGGTTGGACTCGTCTCGGAATGGGTATTCGGATTTAATAAGTTTTTCCGAGATTTGAGATGTGGGTCCCACTGTAAAATATTTTAATGAATTTTGGATTTTTATCCGAAAAATTTATAAATTCATATGGAATTAATTTCTATGATTAGTATTGAATATATCGAATTGTTTGTGAATAGATTTGAAGATTTCGGAGTCAAATTTAAAAGGAAAAGATGTAGTTGAGTAATTGATTGGAATTTACAAAGCGAGGTAAGTGTCGTGGTTAACCTTGACTTGAGGGAATTGAACCCTTAATTTAATTGTTATGTGAATTGCATGTGAATGACGTATAGGCGAGGTGACGAGTGTCTATACATCGTCAAATTAATTGTTTGCTTGCTTACTTGAAAAATTATAAATTATTTTAAATCATAAATTAATTATTATAATTACTGTTTCTCTCCTATTCTTTGTCAAATATTAATTCTTGAATTCCTGCATTAATTGTTACATGCTATTTGAATTATGTGTTTTGATTGTTATTTGACATTTAACATATTAAATATTAAACTGCCTATTTTCTCTCTGAATTCCATAATAATCTGCTATTTGTCATGGTTTATTTCATAATTAAGTTATAATTATTGTATGTTTGTTGTCTTATAATTTTACATTAATTGTTGCATTTATTGGGGAAATTTCTTCTATAATAATTGGTAAATGAATATGTTGGAGGAGCGGGTTGCACGCCGCAACAGAATTAATTATAATGAATATATTGGGAGATCGAGTTGCACGCCGCAACAGACTTATAAAAAGTATATATTGGAGGATCGGGTTGCACGCCGCAACAGACTTATGAAAAGTCCATATTGGAGGATCGGGTTGCACGCCTCAACAGACTTATTAAAAGTCCATATTGAAGGATCAGGTTGCACGCCGCAACAGACTTGATTAAAATGAATATATTATGAGAGCGGGTTGCAGGCTGCAACAGAACTGAATGTGAATATATTGTGAGAGTGGGTTGCACGTTGCAACAGAACCGAATGTGAATATATTGTAAGAGCGGGTTGCACGCTGCAACAGAATTGAATGTGAATATATTGTGAGAGCGGGTTGCACGCTACAACAGAATTGATGAAAATGATAATTGGTTATAACTGCTGAGTTGGCTCCAAACATTATAAATGAGTTACCTGATTTATTTCTATTATTGCTGTTGTTACTAATATTGCGTACATGTTAATGTAAGTGAACCGCCTTAGCCTCGTCACTGCTTCGTCGAGGTTAGGCTCAGCACTTACCAGTACATGGGGTCGGTTGTACTGATACTACTCTCTACACGTCTTGTGTAGATTTCAAAGTTGGTCCCAGCGGCGTGCCATAGACTTGCTCGAATTTCAGCTACTCGGAGGAGACTTGAGGTATAACTGCATGGCGTCCGCAGTTCTGAAGTCCCTGTCTATTTTACTTTAGCTGTGTGTTTATTTTCATACAACTTTATTTTATTTATTCCTTTATTTGTATCTATTCTAGAAGTTTGTGCACTTGTGACACCAATTATGGGATGGTATTTAGACACCGTTGTTTTTATGAATTATTTCATTATATTTCAAACTTTGCTTCCGCTTTTGGTTTCTTGATTATTAATAATGTAAAGATTGTTTAAAAATTGGTTAACATTATTCTAACGTTGGCTTTCCTAGCAAGTGAAATGTTAGGCGCCATCACGGTCCAAAGGCGGGAATTTCGGGATGTGATAGTTGGTATCAGAGCACTAGGTTACATAGGTCTCACGAGTCACGAGCAAGCTTAGTAGAGTCTGAAGGATCGGTACGGAGACATCTGTACTTATCTCTTAGAGGCTATGAAGTTTAGGAACAATATCATCTCTTTCATTCCTTATCGTGCGGCATTGATTTTGCTTGAAACCTATATCTCACATTCCTTTGTACTATATCTCTTTCATTCCTTAAATGCTGAACCCATTAAGTTTAAATCCTAAATTCGCCTCTACTTGCACCAACAATACGAAGAATAAACTTGCAACATTACTAAGAAAAAATAGGATACATAGTAGAATTATTATATAAAAATGTAGGGTAAAAGATAAAATATGATTATTTAATAATAAGAAAGGGCAAGATGAGAGAAAAAAGTAAGGAAACAACATCACCACACCAAATCTGTCGTTCCATACACTTTCGTCTTTACGAAACGATGGATTTAACGATACGATACAATAAAATTTAAGTAACAATCAAAACAACATTGTATTTAAAGTAACAATACGATACAATACAATAAGTAACAACCATCCGAACAAGCTGTTAGAAGTTAGACATTAATTTATGTGTCATACTTTCCTTTTTAGTCTATCCTAAAAAGAATGTCATACTTTTTTATTTAAAAATAATTTAACTTTAAATTTCTTATTTAATGAGATAATTTAACACAATTATCTAAAACTTGTTTTAGATCATAACTTTTAAATCTTTATTTTTAATTTTTTTTTATATTAAATCAAGCATCACCGCATAAATTAGGACAGAAGGAAGGAGAGCTATCTTAAAATATAAGTGGATATATAGCTTAGCCTGCAGAAAGTTAAATAAAATTTTACGGCAAGCCGGCACTGGCATTTACTTATTCTTCTGTCCGAAAATTGTAATGCAATACATCCTTTAAGAAACATAAATTATTGATATAATTGGCATGGCAATTAAACTAAGCAAAGTGATAGACTAATTAATTAAAAATATTGTGAATTGAGTCGACATACTTTTTGTCTTTCCCCTTCGGACGTGCTTGGCTGGTTTCGAACTGTGGAATCTGTTTGGTATTACATACTACTTTATCCGTTTTATTTTATGAGAAAAACTGTTGCGGAAGATTGTGGGTTAACTAGTACACAATCACACACAGAGCAAATAGAAAAGAAAAATCAACATAAGGATTTCACGAGGTTCGGCTAAGTCTAATCCTCGGGGCAGAAGTAGAGAGAGTTTTCCACTATGAATGAGAAGAAAAGCACAATACAATCTATAGAATCCCCAACTACAACCCCTATATATAGATCCCAAATATATATGAGAAAAGTTTCTATATATATATATATATATATATATCCCAAAATGTCTCAAACCTATAAGAGAAAGGTTACCAATTTGACAAGGACAATAGGTTTTCCTTTCCCAAATCTATTAGGACAATGAGTTTTCCCAAACCTATAAAGATTATGGTGTCACGTCCCGAAATTCTCACCTTCGGACCGTGATGGCGCCTAACATTTGACTTGCTAGGCAATCCAACGTTAGAATAATATTAACCAATTTTTAAATAATCTTTACATTATTAATAATCAAGGAACCAAAAGCGGAAGCAAAGTTTGAAATATAGTGAAACAATCCATAAAAATAACGGTGTCTAAATACCATCCCGGAATTGGTGTCACAAGTGCACAAGCTTCTAGAATAATACAAATAAAGGTTTGAAATAAAATAAAGTTGTCTGGAAATAAACACACAGCTAAAGTAAAATAGACGGGGACTTCAAAACTGCGGACTCCATGTAGTTATACCTCAAGTCTCCTCTGTTAGCTGGAATCCGAGCAAGTCTATGGTACGCCGCTGGGACCAACTCCAAAATCTGCATAAGAAGTGCAGAGTATTATATCAGTACAACCGACCCCATGTACTGGTAAGTGCTGAGCCTAACCTCGACGAAGTAGTGACGAGGCTAAGGCGGGTCACTTACACTACTTGTACGCAATATTAGTAACAACAACAATAATAGAAATAAATTGGGTAACTCGTTTATAATAATTGAAGCTAACTCAGCAGTCATAACCAACTATCATTTCCATCAATTCTATTGCAGCGTGCAACCCGCTCTCATAATATATTCACATTCAATTATTGTCACGGCCCCAAATTCCCTCCGTAGGATGTCGTGATGGCACCTAATCTCTAAGACTAGGTAAGCCTATCAATGCGAAATAATAATAAATATCTAAAATAAATAAACTATAATTCAAACAATTTCAACTCCCAAAACCGGTAGAAATAAATCACAAACTTCTAAGAATTTATTCTCAATGTCTCTATATGTCAAGGTCTAAATAAAATATAAGGAAGCAACATAAAATGATAGAAGGGGACTCCGAAGTCTGCGGACGCTGGCATATATACCTCGAAGTTTCCGTGCGCAGGTAACTCACTGACGTCTAGGCTGGTAAAATGTACCTGGATCTGCACAAAAAGATGTGCAGAAGCGTAGTATGAGTACACCACAGTGGTACCCAGTAAGTGCCAAGCCTAACCTCAGTAGAGTAGTGACGAGGTCAGGTGAGGCCCTACTAGAATATAATAATGGCATGGTAAAATATTTATCAATATAGTAAAATAAAATGACATTGGAAATGAATCAAATAGTATGTCATATTTAATGACACCAAATAATTGCAAATAATATCTCGTGGAATCAAAACAGAATTTTCTTCAACTTTATGAAAATCACAACAATTAATCGAAGGCAACTATGGCCATAAATCAATATCAACAAGGGCACTACCGAGGTACCTCCTCGTAGTCCCAAATTATGAATAATTTCACAATATCTCATTTTCTTATACCACCGCGGGAGCCTTCACAATTTATTTAAAGAAAATATTTTTTCCGAAATAGCATCCCGCGTTTTAGCTACCCTTATCACACCACATGACTTCTAGTACTCACCCCGACTAGCCACGCGTATCAAACCGCCCTTATCTCACCGCATGCGTTTCAACACCCAGACCTTATACTACCGCATGCGTATCAATATCACAATATATCACAATTTGCACCTCAAGTGCCCAATATTTCAATTTTCAAAAAAAACAAATCAACAACAATATTTTTCAACAATAAAGAGCTCGCGGCTCATGCCAGAATAATCCAAAAAAATATCTTACGAAAATATTTGAGAATAAATAATTCAGGAAAATAATACTTCAAATTTTTAATACGTTGCTTCAATATCAAATTTAAAAAAAAAATATCAAATACTTCATATTAATAATATTTAATTTAAATAAAATCAACCTTCAAATAATGCACAGTATAAAAGAAACCAAGTTTCAATTAAACAGGTAAAACAATTAGCAGAAAAAAGGCAAACAAATTTAAAATATATATCACAGATCAATGATGAAGAATATAACAAGATAAAATAATTTAATAAATGCGCAACATTGATCTACACAATTTAAAAATATAATCTTTCACATTTAGCCTGTGTACACCCTCGTCACCTCGTGTACACGACTTTCAACACATTTCAATAATCACATTAATATCAATTCTAGGGAAAATTTCCCCCACACAAGGTTAGACAAGTCACTTACCTCGACTTGCTCCAATTTAATCAAGTATTATGCTTTTTCCTCGATTTTTCGACTCCGATCGACTCATATCTAGTCATAATTAATTCGATACAGTCAACAAAAATTATAGAAATCAATTTCATAAGAAAATATTATATTTTTTTTAATATAATCCGAAATTAACTCAAACTTTGCCCGTGGGGCCCACATCTCGGAATCCGGCGAAAGTTACGAAATATGAACACCCATTCAACCACGAGTCTAACCATACCAAAATGACCTAAATTCCAATAACGATTCGACCCTCAAATCCATAAATCTATCCAAGAGGGTTTTCAAATTTTTTCAACTTAAATCACCAATTAAATGTTAAAAACAGTGATGGATTCGGGTAATCTAACCAAGATTGAGTTAAGAACACTTACCCCAATATTTTTCCTTGAAGATATATTAAAAATCGCCTCTGCTCAAGCTCCAAGTTGTTAAAAATGGCGAATAGGACGAAGCCCCCCTGATTTTATAACTTACAGATCTGTCCAGGGTGACCTCGATCATGGGGTCCGATCCTGGACCTCGATCATAGGAGTCCGATCATGGGGAGTCCGATTAAGGGGAATCCGATCATGGGGCCGATCATGGGGTCTGATTGTGGTCCTCGATCCTGGGGCTCGATCACAGCCATCAATCCTGGCTATCGATCATGGCTTCGATCCTTATGGCCTTGGATCACTGGCCTTAGTTATAACCCTCGATCCTGGGCCTTCGATCATGGATCTCGAGCCTGCCTTCGATCATGGATCTCGAGCCTACCTTCGATCATGGGTCTCGAGCCTGCCTTCGATCCTCGGCTCAATTTCTGGGGGCTCGATTTCACAGCAGAAGAAAGTTTGCAGCAGCTTTTGCAGCAGCTGTTTAACTCTCATTTTTGATCCGTTAACCATCCGAAACTCACTCGAGGCCCTCAGGACCTCAACCCAATACACCAACAAGTCCTAAAACATTATACGAACTTATTTGAAACCTCAAATCACATCAAACAACGCTAAAATCATGAATCACGCATAGATTCAAGCCTAATGAACTTTGAAACTTTCAATTTCTACAAACAACACCGGAACCTATCAAATCAAGTCCGATTGACCTAAAATTTTACACGCAAGTCATAAATGACATAACGGAGCTAAAAAAATTTCAAAATCGGATTTCGACCCCGATATCGAAAAGTCAACCCCTCGGTCAAATTTTCTAAAAATTCAACTTTCGGCATTTCAAGCCTAATTCCACCACGGACTTTCAAATAAAATTCTGATCATGCTCCTAAGTCCAAAATCACCATACGGAGCTGTTGGAATCATCAAAATTCTATTCCGGGGTCATTTGCGCATAATTCGATATCCGGTCACTATTCGAACTTAAACTTTAAATTTTAAACATCTAATTCACATTTTAATCCATTTTTCACCTAAAAACTTTCCGGAAAATTTTTACGGACTGCACACGCAAGTCGAGTAATTGTAAATAGTACTTAGATCACATAACTAATCATTAAACTTAAAGATGACATTATGGGTCATCACATTCTCCACCTCTAAAACAAACGTTCGTCCTCGAACGGAGTTAGAAAAAGTACCTGAGATGGTGAATAAGTGTGGATAACAGCTGCGTATATCATGCTCGGCCTCCCAAATCGCCTCCTCGACCGGATGACCCCTCCACTGAACCTTCACGGAAGCAATGTTCTTTGACCTCAGCTTTCGAACCTGCCTATCTAAAATAGCCATTGGTTTCTCAACATAAGATAGATCATTGTCCAACTGAACCGAACTGAAGTCTAACACATGAGACGGATTGCCGTGATATTTCTGAAGCATAGAAACATGGAATACCAGATGAACCGCAGAAAGACTAGGTGGTAGTGCAAGTCTGTAAGCCACCTCTCCAACTCTCTCAAGAATCTCAAAAGGCCCAATATACCTAGGGCTCAACTTGCCCTTCTTCCCGAACCTCATCACACCCTTCATAGGCAAAACCCGGAGCAACACCCGCTCACCAACCATGAATGCAACATCATGAACCTTCCGATCCGTACAACTCTTCTGTCTAGATTGGGCTGTACGAAGTCAATCCTGAATCAAGTTAATCTCTTCCAAGGCATCCTAAACCAAGTTTGTACCCAAAAGTCTAGCCTCGCCTGGTACGAACCAACCCACTAGAGACCGGCACTACCTACCATACAAGGCCTCATACGGAGCCATCTGAATACTTGACTGGTAACTATTGTTGTAAGCAAACTCCGCAAATGGTAAAAACTGATCCCAAGCACCCCTAAATTTATCACACACGCACGAAGCATATCCTCCAGTATCTGAATAGTGCGTTCGGACTGCCCGTCCGTCTGAGGGTGAAATGCTGTACTCAACTCTACCCGAGTACCGAACTCACGCTGTACTGCCCTCCAAAACCATGAGGTAAACTGTGTACCTCGGTCAAAGATGATAGATACTGGTACACCGTGAAGTCTGACAATCTCGCGAATATATACCTGAGCCAGCTGCTCTGAAGAGTAAGTAGTAATCACAGGAATGAAATGAGCTGATTTGGTCAGCCTATCCACAATCACCCAAACTGCATCAAACTTCCGCTGAGTCCGTGGGAGCCCAACAACGAAATCCAGAGTGACCCGCTCCCATTTCCATTCTGGAATCTCTAACTTCTGAAGTAATCCACCTGGTCGCTGATGCTCATATTTCACCTGTTGACAATTTAGACACGGAGATACATACCCCACTATGTCTTTCTTCATCCGCCTCCACCAATAGTATTGTCTCAAGTCCTGATACATCTTTGCAGCACCCGGATGAATGGAGTACCGCGAACTGTGAGCCTCCTGGAGAATCAACTCACGCAAGCCATCCACATTAGGCACACATAGCCTGCCCTGCATCCGTAATACATCGTCATCTCCAATAGTAACTTCCTTGGCATCACCGTGCTGAACTGTATCCTTAAGGACAAGCAGAACTGACGCTCCCTGATACGATCATAAAGAGAAGACTGAGAAACCACGCAAGCTAAAATTCGACTCGGCTCGGAAATATCCAATCTAACAAACTGGTTGGCCAAGGCTTGAACATCCAAGGCCAAAGGCCTCTCTGCTACCGGTAAATATGCTAAGCTGTCCAAACTCTCCGCCTTACGACTCAAGGCATCGGCCACCACATTGGCCTTCCCAAGATGATAGAGAATGGTGATATCATAATCCTTAAGCAACTCCAACCACCTCCGCTGCCGTAAGTTAAGATCCTTCTGTTTAAACAGATATTGTAGACTCCGATGATCGGTGTAGATCTCACAATGGACACCGTACAAATAATGCCGCCAAATTTTTAAGGAATGAACAATAGCTGCTAACTCCAGGTCATGTACAAGATAATTCTTCTCATGCACCTTTAACTGTCTGGACGTGTAGGCAATCACCCTACCATCTTCCATCAACACTGTGCCGAGACCAATACGTGACACGTCACAATACACAGTATAAGATCCTGTACCTGTAAATAATAACAATACTGGGGCTGTAGTCAAAGCTGTCTTGAGCTTTTGGAAGCTCTCCTCACATTCCTCAGTCCACCTGAACGGAGCACCCTTCTGGGTCAATTTGGTCATAGATGCAGCAATAGAAGAGAAACCCTTTGCAAATCGGCGATAATACCCAGCCAAACCAAGGAAACTCCATATTTTCGTAAATGAGGACGGTCTGGACCAACTCTGCACTACTTCAATCTTCTTTGAATCTACCTTGATCCCCTCACACAAGACTATATGACCCAAAAATCCCATTAAATCAAGCCAGAATTCACACTTTGAAAATTTTGCATATAACTTCCATTCTCTCAAAATCTGAAGCACAGTCCTCAGGTGTTGTTCATGATCTTCCCGATTCCGGGAATACACCAGAATGTCGTCAATAAACACAATGATGAAGGAATCAAGATAGGGTTAAAATACACTATTCATTAAGTGCATAAATGTTGTTGGGGCGTTGGTCAGCCCAAAAGACATCACAAGGAACTCGTAATGACCGTACCGAGTCCTGAAAGCAGTCTTTGGAATATCTGGCTCCCGAATCTTCAACTGATGATAGCCTGAATGCAAGTCAATTTTAGAGAATACCTTGGCACCCTGAAGCTCATCAAATAAGTCATCAATACGTGGAAATGGATACATATTCTTCACTGTAACCTTGTTCAACTGGCGATAATCAATACACATCCGCATAGAACCATCCTTCTTCTTTACAAATAAGACAGGAGCACCCCACGGCGATACACTAGGCCGAATAAAACCCTTATCAAGCAATTCCTGTAATTGTTCTTTTAATTCTTTCAACTCTGCTAGGGCCATACGGTATGGTGGAATAGAAATGGGCTGAGTACCCGGTAATAGATCAATACCAAAATCAATATCCCTGTCGGGTGGCATACCCGGAAGATCTGATGGAAATATATCAGGAAAATACCTTACTACAAGAACTGACTCTACAGTAAGAGTATCAATACTAACATCTCTCACATAGGACAGATACGCATCACACCCCTTCTCAACCATTCGTTGAGCTTTAATAAATGAAACAACCCTGCTAGGAACATGATCCGAGGTACCTCTCCACTCTAGCTGCAGTAGACCCGGCATAGCTAATGTCACCGTCTTGGCGTAACAATCAAGAATAGCATGATAGGGAGACAACCAGTCCATGCCCAAAATAATATCAAAATCCACCATACTGAGCAATAATAAATCAGCTCTGGTCTCAAAACCACCGATAACAATTAAGCACGACCGATACACACGGTCCATAATAATAGATTCACCCACGGGTGTAGATACATAAATAGAAGAACTCAAGTAATTACGTGATACGCCCAAATACGGAGAAAAATAAGATAACACATAAGAATAAGTGGAGCCTAGATCAAATAAAACTGATGCATCTCTATGACAGACTGGAATAATACCTGTGATAACAGAATCGGATGCAACGACATCTGTCCTAGCAGAAAGGGCATAATATCTGGCCTGGCCTCCCCCTCTAGAGCGACCTCCACCTATCCGACATCCACCTCTAGCTGGCTGTGCAGGTGGAGTGGCAACTGGTGCAGTAATCATGGCCTGAGAAGCCTGGGGCCCTGTGGAATAGGTGGGGCCTGAGAAATTTGTGGAGGTGCACCCCTCCTAAATCTGGGGCAATCTCTCATAATATAAGGAGTGTCACCACACTCAAAACAAGCCCTCGGAGGATGTGGCTGTTGGGACTGGCTCGAACCTGATCGACTAGACTGTCCGCTGAAAGCACCCCGTACAGGAGGTACAGAAGACACTTGTGGTGCATAATATGGAACCTGAGGTCTGGGAGTAGTCGGAATACCACTGGAAGCTGGAAGTGCTGAATGAATAGGATGACTCACATAACCTCTACCATGACGGGCCGCAACTGGGGCACGAGAATTATTATATGTTCTAGAACCTCGGGGTCTCTTAGCTTCCCTCTCTTCCCTCTCCCGAGTTCACATACCTTCCAATCTTCTAGCAATTGACACCACATGTTGGTATGTGATGTCCATCTCTAGCTCTCGGGCCATACTGTATTTGATACTAGGGTGAAAACCCTCAATAATCTACGAACCCGCTCTCGAACAGTAGCAACTAAGGCTGGTGCATGCCTATCCAAATCACTGAATCGGACCGCATACTCTGACACAGTCATAGAACCCTGGCGCAACTGCTCAAACTCTGCGCGCCATGCTTCCCTAAGACTCTGAGGAACATAGTCCCTTAAGAACATATCCAAAAATTGAGTCCAAGTGAGTGAAGATGCCTCAGCAGGACTATCCAACTCATATGCCCGCCACCACTGGTAGGCTGCTCATCTAAACTGGAATGCAGTGAAAGAAACCCCATTGGAATCCACAATACACATAGTACGAAGGATACGGTGACATTCCTCCAGAAAACCCTGAGCATCCTCTAAAGCTACACCGCTGAAAGTGGGAGGGTGGTACTTCTTATACTTCTCGGGCCTGAGCTGCTCTCCCTCTGAAATTGTTGTCCTAATATCAGGCCGAACTGGTATAACTGGTTGCACTGGTATAACCTCTGGGGCATGGTCAACTTGGGCACGTGGCTCTGGAGTATGGGCGGCGGGAGTCTGCGCTCCTCCCCCAGCCTGAGATGTGGCAGGAGCAAATGGAATTAATCCTGCCTGAGCTAAAGTGCCAAACATGCTCAAAAACTGAGCAAGAGTCTCCTAAAGTGCAGGAGTAGTAACAGGCGTCTTAGGTGCCTGCTCTCCAACTGGAGCTACTGGTGGCTCTGGTGCAGCAGATCGTGCAGGTGCTCTGGCTGTACCACGTGGTCTTCCTCGGCCTCTGCCCCGACCCCGGCCTCTTGCGGCTCCAACAGGGGGCGCGGGTGTTTGATCATCAGATCCAATTGTGCGTGTCCTCACCATCTGTGAGAGAATAGAAAGACAATTGTTTAAAATTTTGAAGTCAACAACTACACACGATAAGGAATCAAAGAAGTGAATATTTCCTAACAGTTCCATAGCCTCTCGAAGATAAGTACAAACGTCTCCGTACCGATCCGCAAGACTCTACTAAACCTGCTTGTGACTCATAACACCTATGAACCTAGTGCTATGATACCAATTTGTCACGACCCCAAATTCCCTCCGTAGGATGTCGTGATGGCACCTAGTCTCTAAGACTAGGTAAGCCTATCAATGCGGAATAATAATAAATATCTGAAATAAATAAACTAAAATTCAAACAATTTCAACTCCCAAAACCCGATAGAAATAAGTCACAAGCTTCGAAGAATTTATTCTCAATGTCTCTATATGTCAAGGTCTAAATAAAATATAAGGAAGCAGCATAAAATGATAGAAGGGGACTCCGGAGTCTGCGGACGCTGGCAGATATACCTCGAAGTCTCCGTGCGCAGGTAACTCACTGACGTCTAGGCTGGTAAAATATACCTGGATCTGCACAAAAAGATATGCAGAAGCGTAGTATGATTACACCACAGCGGTACCCAGTAAGTGCCAAGCCTAACTTCGGTAGAGTAGTGACGAGGTCAGGTGAGGCCCTACTGGAATATAATAATGGCATGGTAAAATATTTATCAATATAGTAAAATAAAATGACATTGGAAATGAATCAAATAGTATGTCACATTTAATGACACCAAATAATTGCAAATAATATCTCGTGGAATCAAAATAGAATTTCCTTCAACTTTATGAAAATCACAACAATTAATCGAAGGCAACTATGGCCATTAATCAATATCAACAAAGGCACTACCGAGGTACCTCTTCGTAGTCCCAAATTATAAATAATTTCACAATATCTCATTTCCATATACCACCGCGGGAGCCTTCACAATTTATTTAAAGAAAATATTTTTTTTGAAATAGCATCCCGTGTTTTAGCCACCCTTATCACACCGCATGACTTCTAGTAGTCACCCCTACTAGCCACGCGTATCAAGCCACCCTTATCTCACCGCATGCGTTTCAACACCCAGACCTTATACCACCGCATGCGTACCAATATCACAATATATCACAATTTGCACCTCAAGTGCCCAATATTTCAATTTTCAAAAAAAACAAATCAACAACAATATTTTTCAACAATAAAGAGCTCGCGGCTCATGCCAGAATAATCCAAAAAAATATCTTATGAAAATATTTGAGAATAAATAATTCAGGAAAATAATACTTCAAATTTTTAATACGTTGCTTCAATATCAAATTTAAAAAAAGAAAATATCAAATACTTCATATTAATAATATTTAATTTAAAGAAAATCAACCTTCAAATAATGCACAGTATAAAAGAAACCAAGTTTCAATTAAATAGGTAAAACAATTAGCAGAAAAAAGGCAAACAAATTTAAAATATATATCACAAATCAATAATGAAGAATATAACAAGATAAAATAATTTAATAAATGTGCAACAATGATCTACAAAATTTAAAAATATAATCTTTCACATTTAGCCCGTGTACACACTCGTCACCTCGTGTACACGACTTTCAATACATTTCAATAATCACATTAATATCAATTCTAGGAGAAATTTCCCCCACACAAGGTTAGACAAGTCACTTACCTCGACTTGCTCCAATTTAATCAAGTATTATACTTTTTCCTCGATTTTTCGACTCCGATCGACTCGTATCTAGTCATAATTAATTCGATACAGTCAACAAAAATTATAGAATTAATTCTATATGAAAATACTATATTTTTTTTCAATATAATTCGAAATTAACTCAAAAGTTGCCCGTGGGGCCCACATCTCGGAATCCGGTGAAAGTTACGAAATATGAACGCCCATTCAACCACGAGTCTAACCATATCAAAAATGACTAAATTCCAATAACGATTCGACCCTCAAATCCAATCTATCCAAGAGGGTTTTTAAATTTTTCCAACTTAAATCACCAATTAAATGTTAAAACCAATAATGGATTCGGGTAATCTAACCAAGATTGAGTTAAGAACACTTACCCCAATGTTTTTCCTTGAAGATATATCAAAAACCGCCTCTGCTCAAGCTCCAAGTTGTTAAAAATGGCGAATGGGACGAAGCCCCCCTGATTTTATATCTTATAGATCTGTCCAGGGTGACCTCGATCATGGGGTCCGATCCTGGACATCGATCATGGGAGTCCGATCATGGGGAGTCCGATCATGGGGTCCGATCATGGTCCTCGACCCTGGGGCTCGATCACAGCCATCAATCCTGGCTATCGATCATGGCTTCGATCTTTATGGCCTTCGATCACTGACCTTGGTCCTAGCCCTCGATCCTTGGCCTTCGATCAGTGGCCTTCGATCATGGATCTCGAGCCTGCCTTCGATAATGGATCTCGAGCCTGCCTTCGATCATGGGTCTCGAGCCTGCCTTCGATCCTCGGCTCGATTTCTGGGGAAAGAAAGTTTGCAGCAGCTTTTGCAGCAGCATTTTAACTCCCATTTTTTATCCGTTAACCATCCGAAATTCACCTGAGGCCCTCCGGACCTCAACCCAATACACCAACAAGTCCTAAAACATCATACGATCTTATTTGAATTCTCAAATCACATCAAACAATGCTAAAATCACGAATCACACATAGATTCAAGCCTAATGAACTTTGAAACTTTCAATTTCTACAAACAACACCGAAACCTATCAAATCAAGTCCGATTGACCTCAAATTTTGCACGCAAGTCATAAATGACATAACAGAGCTATGAAAATTTTCAGAATCGGATTTCGACCGCGATATCAAAAAGTCAACCCCTCGGTCAAACTTCCCAAAAACTCAACTTTCGGCATTTTAAGCCTAATTCTACTACAGACTTCCAAATAAAATTCCGATCACGCTCCTAAGTCCAAAATTACCATACGGAACTGTTGGAATCATCAAGATTCTATTCCGGGGTCATTTGCATATAATTCGACATCCGGTCACTATTCGAACTTAAACTTTAAATTTTTCATCAAAATTCCATATCTCGGGCTAGGGACTTCGGAATTTGATTCCGGGCATACGCCCAAGTCCCAATTCACGATACGAGCCTACTGGAACTGTCAAAATACTGATCCGAGTCCGTTTGCTCAAAATATTGACCAAAGTCAACTCAGTTATGTTTTAAACATCTAATTCACATTTTAATCTATTTTTCACCGGAAAACTTTTCGGAAAATTTTTACGGACTGCACACGCAAGTCGAGTAATGGTAAATAGTGCTTAGATCACATAATTAATCATTAAACTTAAAGATGATATTTTGGGTCATCACAATTATGTTGCAGCGTGCAACCCGCTCTCACAATATATTCACATTCAATTATGTTGCAGCGTGCAACCCGCTCTCATAATATATTCACATTCAGTTCTGTTGCAGCGTGCAACCCGCTCTCACAATATATTCATTTTAATCAAGTCTGTTGCGGCGTGCAACCCGATCCTCCAATGTATTCATTATAATTAATTATGTTGCAGCGTGCCACCCGATCCTCCAATATATTCATTATAATCAATCATGTTGCGGCGTGCAACCCGCTCCTCCAACATATTCATTTACCAATTCTTATAGAAGAATTTCCCCAATAAATGAAATAATTAATAAAAATTATAAGACAACAAGCATACAATAATTATGCTTTAATTACTAAACAAACAAAGGCAAATAGCAAATTATTATAGAAATCAGAGAGAAAATATGCAGTTTAATATTTAATATGCTAAATGTCAAATAACAATTAAGGCACATAATTCAAATTGCATGTAACAATTAATGTAGGAATTCAAGAATTAATATTTGGCAAAGAATAGGAGAGAAACAATTATTATAACAATTAATTTATAATTTAAAATAATTTATGATTTTTCAAGTAAATACGCAAATAATTAATTTGACGACGTATAGACACTCGTCACCTTGCCTATACGTCGCTCACATGCATTTCACATAACAAATAATTTAAGGGTTCTATTCCCTCAAGTCAAGGTTAACCACGATACTTACCTCGCTTTGCAAATTCCAATCAATTACTCAACCACAACTTTTCCTTTTAAATATGTTTCCAAAAGCTTCAAATCTATTCACAAACAATTCGATATACTCAATACGAATCATAGGAATTAATTTCATATGAATTTGTAAATTATCCGGATAAAAATCTAAAATTCATTAAAATATTTGGTAGTGGGACCCACGTCTTAAATCCCGAAAAAACTTATGAAATCCGAACACCCATTCCAAGACGAGTTCAACCATACAAAAATTGTCCAATTCTGATATCAAATGGACCTTCAAATCTTAACTTTTCGTTTTTGAAAGATTTTAAAAAAATCTGATTTTTCTTCCATAAATTCACGGATTAATGATATAAACGAGTATGAAATCATGAAATATAATCAATATAGGATAAGGAACACTTACCCCAATGTTTTTCGTGAAAATCGCCCAAATATTCGCCTTAACCGAGCTCAAAACGACCAAAATGTGAATAATTTCGAACTCTTCGATATATACACTGCCCTGGCATTTCCGCACCTGCGGTGCTTGGGCTTACACATGCGAGTTCGCATTTGCGAGAAACTCTCACATATGCGGAAAAGGGGCTGCCAACGTATGTTCGCATCTGCGTGATTTGGTGCGTATCTGCGGACACGCTTCTACGAGAAGCTGTCCGCTTCTGCGAATGCACGGGTACGTGTCGATTTCCGCACCTGCAGACATTTGCCCAGCCACGCCCGGGCACATCTGCGATCGAAGGCTGACTTCTGCGAGCTCGCACCTATGGTCAAAAATCCGCAGGTGCGATTATAACAGAAGGCAAAAATTCAGATTTTGCTTAAGTCCAATTCTTGATCCGATTTCAATCCGTATCACTCTCGGGGTACTCGGGACCCCGTACAAATATACCAAAAAGTCCAATAACATAATACGGACTAACTCGGGGTCTCGTATCACGTCAAACAATGCTGGAATTACAATTCACACCCCGATTCAAACTTTGAGTTTTAAATTTTCAATTTGCAAATCTCGTGCCAAAACATATTAAATGAATCCGAAATGACTTCAAATTTGGCACACAAGTCATAAATGACATAATGGAGCTGTTCAAATTTTCATAATCGGAATTCGGCTCCGATATCAAAAAGTCAACCCCATGGTCAAATTTGGAAATCTTTAGCCTTTAAATTGCTAGTTCCGTTAAATGGTCATAACTTGAGCTAGGGACCTCCAAATTAAATTCCAAGCATATAACCAAGTCCCAAACCACGAAACGGAGCTACCGAAATTGTTAAAATATTGATCCGGGTCCATTTGCTAAAAATGTTGACCAAAGTCAACTCAATTGAGTTTTAAGGCTCTATTTCATATTTTAATCCATTTTTCACATGAAAACTTTTCGAAAAATTTTTACGGACTGCACACGCAAGTCGAGGAATGATAAATGGTGCTTTTTGAAGTCTTAGAATACAGAATTACTTATTAAATTTAAAGATGACATTTTGGGTCATCACATTCTCCACCTCTAAAACAAACGTTCGTCCTCGAACAGAGTTAGAACAAAGTACCTGAGCTGGTGAATAATTGTGGATATTTACTCTGCATGTCCAACTCGGACTCCCAGGTAGATGCCTATACCGGCTGACCTCTCCATTGCACCCGAACTGAAGGATAACTCTTAGACCTCAACTGTCGGACCTGCCGGGCTAGAATAGCCACCGGCTCCTCCTCGTAAGTCAAATCTTTGTCCAATTGGACAGAGCTGAAATCTAACACATGGGACGGATCACCATGATATTTTCGGAGCATAGACACATGGAACACCGGATGAACCGCAGATAAAATAGGTGGTAATGCAAGCTTGTAGGCTACTTCACCCACCCTTTCAAGAATTTCAAAGGGTCCGATATACCTAGGGCTCAACTTGCCCTTCTTTCCGAACCTCATTACACCTTTCATAGGTGAAACTCGGAGAAATATTCTTTCTCCAACCATGAATGCAATATCACAAACTTTATGGTCGGCATAACTTTTTTAAATAGACTGAGTTGTGCGAAGTCGATCATGAATAATCTTGACCTTAGCCAAGGCATATTGTACCAAATCGGTACCCAATAATCGAGCCTCTCCCGGTTCAAACCAGCCAACTGGCGAATGGCATCACCTTCCGTATAAGGCCTCATATGGAGCCATCTGAATGCTCGACTGGTAGCTATTATTATAAGCAAACTCCGCAAGTGACAAGAAATGATCCCAAGAACCTTCAAAGTCTATAACACAAGCGCAAATCATATCTTCCAATATATAAATAGTGCGCTCTGACTGTCCGTATGTCTGTGGATGCAATGTTGTACTCAACTCCACCCGCATGCCTAAATCACGTTGTACAGCCCTCCAGAAATATGAGGTAAACTGCGTACCTCGATCTGAAATAATAGACACAAGCACACCGTGAAGGCGGACAATCTCACGAATGTAAATTTCAGCTAACCTTTCTGAAGAATAGGTAACTGCCACTGGAATGAAATGTGCTGATATGGTCAACCTGTCCACAATGTCCCAAACTGTGTTAAGTTTTCTCTGAGTCCGTGGGAGCCCAACAACAAAATCCATAGTTATACGCTCCCACTTCCACTCAGGAATTTCTAACTTCTTAAGCAAACCACCAGGTCTCTGATGCTCGTACTTAACTTGCTGACAATTCAGATATCGAGCTACATATACAACTATATCCTTTTTCATTCTCCTCCACCAATAATGTTTCCGCAAATCTTGATACATTTTGGCGGTACCTGGATGAATAGAATACCTGGAACTGTGTGCTTTTTGAAGAATTAATTCACGAAGCCCATCCACATTAGGCACACAAATACGGCTCTGCATTCGCAGAACTCCATCTTCCCCCACAGCAACCTATTTGGAATCACCGTGCTGCACCGTGTCCTTAAGGACAAGTAATTGAAGATCATCATACTGCCTCTCTTTGATGCGCTCATATAAGGAAGACCGAGCGACTATGCAAGCTAGAACCCGACTGGGTTCTGAAACATCGAACCTCACGAACTGATTAGCCAAAGTCTGAACATATGTAGCTAATGGCCTCTCACCAACCGGAATATACGCAAGATTGCCCATACTCACAGTCTTTTTACTCAAAGCAGACTACCACATTGGCCTTTCGGGGGTGATACAAAATGGTGATATCATAGTCTTTCAACGACTTCAACCATAATCTCTGCCTCAAATTAAGATCTTTTTTTAAACAGGTACTAAAGGCTACGATGATTAGTAAATACCTCCACAAGACACTGTAGAGGTAATGCCTCCAAATCTTCAGTGCATGAACAATGGCTGCTAGTTCTAAGTCATGAACATGATAATTCTTCTCGTGATCTTTCAACTGCCGCGACGCATATGCAATCACCCTGCCATCTTGCATTAATACTGCACCAAGCCCAATGTGAGAGGCGTCACAATATACCATATACGATCCTGAACCTGTGGGTAATTCCAATACTAGCGTTGTATTCAAAGCAGTCTTGAGCTTCTGAAAGCTCAACTCACACTCGTTTGACCATCTAAATGGGGCACACTTCTGGGTTAATCTGGTCTTAATAGTTGTTCATAATCAATTACAGAATCGTCAATTAACTTCATGTTAACAAAAATCTCATTACAAACCTTCACAATACTAATAACAAGATGTGAGGCATGAAGACCTCATAATTGTTTACCCGAATTAACGAGTCACATTTAACGCCACCTGGGCGGGAACCTACCTCGTAGGTTACAACTCAATATTACAACACGAATTTGGCAAGTATGCACAGAGAATTTCATAAAAATATTTTAAAATAAGCCTAGCAGGCATGACTCCCAATTAGTACTATAGTACAAATTTAATTTCACAAGGGAGGATTTAAACACAAGGATTTTTATCACAAGGATCTCATCCTTATATAACTTCCACCACAGCTCGTAGCCCGGTTTAAACATATCATTTTATATTAAAATGGGAGGATCTCGTCCTCAGTTTTGAATCACAAGTAATATGCACATCGTGCCAATTGAAAATTTCCATTTTCTCCTTTTAAATAATTTCGGTTACACAAAATCACAACACATAATGAACCCCACACCGGTAGGACATATAATTCATAATTTGTAATTAATAATCCGGAAATTACATAAAAACTTATCGATATGAGTAATAGAAAGCCACCTTTAGCCTCACAGCTCTTATTAGTGACCAACATGGAATGATAGGCATAGTTATCTCTATAGAATCTCCCAACAGGAGTAAACACATAAGTAGATTATAGAATTACGAAGCTCACTCATTAGTGGAGCACAATAGGAGGACTCATCTCGATACTCAGAACCAAATCAAGTTAAGGAAATTATTCATTTATATTAAATCGAGGTTGTGCCTGTAACGACACCATCTGATGTATTGACCTCCGCCATACCATAAAACAATTATATCAACGGCTGGGCCTCCACCTCTACGACGCCTTCTACCCGCCTATCCTCCACCCCTAACTAGTCGTGTGGGTGGTGCAGTAACTGCAATGGGGCACGTAGCCTGAGTGCTTTGATGAAATATGTCTCTCCTAAGTCTGGGACAATTTTCTCATGATGTGCCTAGTATCACCGCATTTATAACAACCCATTTGCGAGTTTGACTGCTCATACTGAGTCTGTGCCAGATAACTGGAATAACCATTGTATGACACTTATGTCAGTGGTGCATTAAAAGAACTTACTGGAGCACCTCTATTAATCCGATGTGCGAACTGGGCTGGCCGACTGCCCGATCCCCTGCCATAATGATTTATACTCGTAAAGTAGAATCCACTGAATCCCCTAGAACCTCGAGACGTCCTGGTCTCCTTAGTTTCCTTTTTCCTCACCCCGAACACGTTCTAGTATCTTGACAATTTCTACCACTAGTGGAAATGAAGTATCAGTCTGTAGTTCCCGATTCATACAAAATTTTACGATCATAATTGAGTCTTTTAATGATTATGTGGACTCGCTCTCTGGCTGTAGGAAGCAAAGTAGAAATATGGCGGGCTAACTTATTGAACATGGTGGCATATTATGACACCGTCATGGTGACCTAATGCAATCGTTCAAACCCTATGCGCCATGCATTACGGAGAGTCCGGGAAACAAACTCTTTCAAAAGTATTTCTGAGAACCGAGCCAAGTGGGCGGTGTTGTATTAGCTGGTCTGCCCGCTTCATAGGCTTGCCACAGACACCTGTGGAGAATTATCTCTCCCAAGGCCAATTTCTTCTTTTTTTATGCTGACTCAACGCTGTTGAGCTGGCCCATTTCTTAACATACTCTTCGATTCTTCTTTGGGGTAAACTTTACCCCTATTTATATACAATGAGTTGCCAAGGTACGTTGCACCCCCCACATTATTCACTGGGTGATCTCTTTATACGTCTTCATCTTCAGTCAGAATCACACGTTGAGGTAATATTTGAGCATCTCTGGCTCCCTCGTAGTTCATCTGCGGCATCATGAATTATCGACGCACAACTGATACCGAGTGCGCAATGTCATACACGAGTAGATATAAAGGAATGTGAGATATAGGTTTCAAGCAAAATCAATGCCGCACGATAAGGAATGAAAGAGATGATATTGTTCCTAAACTTCATAGCCTCTAAGAGATAAGTACAGATGTCTCCGTACCGATCCTTCAGACTCTACTAAGCTTGCTCGTGACTCGTGAGACCTATGTAACCTAGTGCTCTGATACCAACTATCACATCCCGAAATTCCCGCCTTTGGACCGTGATGGCGCCTAACATTTCACTTGCTAGGCAAGCCAACGTTAGAATAATGTTAACCAATTTTTAAACAATCTTTACATTATTAATAATCAAGAAACCAAAAGCGGAAGCAAAGTTTGAAATATAATGAAATAATTCATAAAAACAACGGTGTCTAAATACCATCCCATAATTGGTGTCACAAGTGCACGAGCTTCTAGAATAGATACAAATAAAGGAATAAATAAAATAAAGTTGTATGAAAATAAACACACAGCTAAAGTAAAATAGACAGGGACTTCAGAACTGCGGACGCCATGCAGTTATACCTCAAGTCTCCTCTGGTAGCTAGAATCCGACCAAGTCTACGGTATGTCGCTGGGACAAACTCCAAAATTTGCACAAGAAGTGCAGAGTGTAGTATCAGTACAACCGACCCCATGCACTGGTAAGTGCTGAGCCTAACCTCGACGAAGTAGTGACGAGGTTAAGGCGGGTCACTTACATTACCTGTACGCAATATTAGTAACAACAACAATAATAGAAATAAATCAGGTAATTCGTTTATAATAATTGAAGCCAACTCAGCAGTCATAACCAATTTATCATTTTCATCAATTCTGTATATATATAAGTGGACGGCGTGAAATCCGATCCTCCAATATAGACTTTTAACAAGTCGGTTGCGTCGTGGACTTTTAATAAGTCTGTTGCGGCGTGCAACCCGATCCTCCAATATGGACTTTTAATAAGTCTGTTGCGGCATGCAACCAAATCCTCCAATGTATTCATTATAATTAATTTTGTTGCGGCGTGCAACCCGATCCTCCAATATCTTCATTATAATCAATCCTGTTGCAGTGTGCAACCCGCTCCTCCAACATATTCATTTACCAATTCTTATAGAAGAATTTTCCCAATAAATGTAATAATTAATAAAAATTATAAGACAACAAGCATACAATAATTATACTTTAATTACTAAACAAACAAAGGCAAATATCAAATTATTATAGAAATCGGAGAAAAAATATGCAGTTTAATATTTAATATGCTAAATGTCAAATAACAATTAAAGCACATAATTCAAATAGCATGTAACAATTAATGCAGGAATTCAAGAATTAATATTTGACAAAGAATAGGAGAGAAACAATTATTATAACAATTAATTCATAAATTAAAATAATTTATAATTTTTCAAATAAATACGCAAACAATTAATTTGACAACGTATAGACACTCGTCACCTCGCCTATACGTCGTTCACATGCATTTCACATAATAAATAATTTAAGGATGCTATTCCCTCAAGTCAAGGTTAACTGACACTTACCTCGCTTTGCAAATTCTAATCAATTACTCAACCACAACTTTTCCATTTAAATTTGTCTCCAAAAGCTTCAAATCTATTCGCAAACAATTCGATATACTCAATACGAATCATAGGAATTAATTCCATATGAATTTACAAATTTTCCGGATAAAAATCCGAAATTCATTAAAATATTCAGCAGTGGAACCCACGTCTCAAACCCCGCAAAAACTTACGAAATCCGAACACCCATTCCGAGACGAGTTCAACCATACAAAAATTGTCCAATTCCGATATCAAATGGACTTTCAAATCTTAACTTTTCGTTTTTGAAAGATTTTAAAAAAATCTGATTTTTCTTCCATAAATTCACTGATTCATGATATAAACGAGTATGAAATCATGAAATATAATCAATATAGGATAAGGAACACTTACCCCAATGTTTTCCGTGAAAATCGCCCAAAACTTCGCCTTAACCGAGCTCAAAACGACCAAAATGTGAAAATAATTTCGGATTCCTTGATATATACACTGCCCAGTCATTTCTGCACATGTGGTGCCTGAGCTCGCACATGCGAGTTCGCATTTGCGAGAAACTCTAGCATATGCGGAAAAGGGGCTGCCAGCGTATGTTCGCATCTGCGTGATTTGGTGCGCATCTGCGGACACGCTTCTGCGAACGCGCGGGTGCGTGCAGATTTCCGCACCTGTGGACTTTTGCCCAGCCACGCCTGGGTGGCATCTGCGATCTAAGGCTCGCTTCTGCGAGCTCGCACCTACAGTCAAAAATTCGCGGGTGCGATTATAATAGAAGGCAAAAATTCAGATTTTGCTTAAGTCCAATTCTTGATTCGATTTCACTCCGTATCACTCTCGGGGTACTCGGGACCCCGTACAAATATACCAAGAAGTCCAATAACATAATACGGACTTACTCGAGGTCTCGTATCACGTCAAATAATGTTGGAATTACAATTCACACCCTGATTCGAACTTTGAGTTTTAAACTTTTTAATTTACAAATCTCGTGCCAAAACATATTAAATGAATCCGGAATGACTTCAAATTTGGCATACAAGTCATAAATGACATAACTGAGCTGTTCAAATTTCCAGAATCACATTCCGGCTCTGATATCAAAAAGTCAACCCTGTGATCAAACTTGAAAATCTTTAGCCTTTAAATTGTTAGTTCTGTTAAATGATCATAACTTGAGCTAGGGACCTCCACATAAAATTTCGGGCATACGCCCAAGTTCCAAATCACGATACGTAGCTATCGGAACTGTCAAAATACTGATCTGGGTCTGTTTGCTAAAAATATTGACCAAAGTCAACTCAATTGAGTTTTAAGGCTCTATTTCACATTTTAATCTATTTTTCACATGAAAACTTTCCGAAAAATTTTACGGAGTGCGCATGCAAGGCGAGGAATGATAAATAGTACTTTTTGAAGTCTTAGAACACAGAATTACTTATTAAATTTAAAGATGACGTTTTGGATCATCACATATGGGTTTCCTAAAAATACAAGAAAATAATTTAAGACACAAAATAACAAATCTTCCCCTTGGCTTGAATTCTCTTTATCAACAGGAACAACATCTCTCTACCTTGCCCTCAGCCCTTGCAAGGACTCTACCCATTGCAGCACACATCAACCAAGTCTAGGCAACGCCTAAACTTATTAAGAGACTCAATATCTTTAGCCATAACAGTAATCCGTCAATTTGGTTCTGTACTCTAAATAGTTTCTGGATAGCTATAACACTCAAACACATCAACGGTCTCTACAACTGCCAAAGCAAATCCCACAGGATTTGTATATCCAAGAAGATTCCCATCAACTATGTTTGCAAACCTTTGCGGTCGGTTGATCAATCTCTTCTCTCTACTTATTGCAATGCTATATGGTTGATGTTGCACATGTACATCAATATTAACATCTTGATCAATATTTTGTATATGATGACCCGAAAGGTCATCTTTAAATTTAATATTTATTTCTGTGATTTGAAACCTCGAATAGCACCACTTAGCATTCCTCGACTTGCATGCATAGTCCGTATATTTTTTCGGAAAGCTTTTTCTGAAAAATTGATTACAATGAGAAAAAATGCTTTAAAACTCAACTAAGTTGACTTCGGTCAACATATTTAGAAAACGGACCCGGATCGGTTCCAACTGTCCCGGTGAGTCCGTATCGTGATTTGAGACCTGGGCGTATGACCGAAATCAAATTCGGAAGTCCCTAGCTTGAATTATCGCCATTTGACGAAAACTAGAAGCTTAAAGGCTTAAAGATTTCAACATTTGACCACGAATTGAATTTTATTAATATCGGGGTTGAAATTCAGTTCTGAAAATTTTTATAGATCTGTTATGTCATTTATGACTTGTATGCAAAATTTGAGGTCAATCGAACTTGATTGGATAGGTTTCGGCATCGAATCTAGAAGTTAAAAATGCTTAAGTTGCTTAAGCTTGAATTCGTGGTTTTATCATTGTTTGATGTGATTCAAGGTTTCGACTAAGTTCGTATGATGTTTTAGGACTTGTTGGTGTATTTGGTTGAGAACCAGGGGGCCTCGGGTGGATTTCGGATGGTAAACAGATCAAAATTTGGACTTAAGGAAAATCTGAAATTTTGGCCTTCTGGTGCAATCGCACTTGCGGATTTTTTTGACTGCAGGTGTGAGCTCGCAGAAGCGAGCCTGGCCTCGTAGAAGCGGACGGGGCATCGCAGATACTCGACCGCAGAAGCGACGCAATGATCGCAGATGCGACCTGGGCTAAGGGGGCTTGGACCGCAAAAGCGAGTCCGCAGAAGCGACCTCCACCCTCACATATGCGAGACCGCATATGCGGCCAAGTGCATCGCAGATGCGTAAACACTGACAGTGTTAAAAACAGAAGGGTTCCGAGATTTTGCTCATTTTTAGATATTTCAAGTACGGGTTGGGGCGATTCTTTGAGCAAGAATTCACGGAAAAATTTGAGGTAAGTCACTTGTGATCATTGTTAGTCAATAATATTGAATTACCATCGATTATTCCGACTAGATTACGTGAAATTCGAGGATTTGGGCCTAGGAATTTGAAAATAAGATTTGGGGATTTAAAGGTCTAGTTGATGTTGGAATTTGATAAAATTTATATGGTTGGAATCGTGGTTGAATGGACGTTCATATTTTATAACTTTTGTCGGATTCTGAAATATGGGCCCCACTGTCGAGTTTTGAATTGAATTTCGGATTTTGATCGAAAAATTTAGTATTTTCATATAGAATTAGTTTCTATAATTCGTATTGAGTATATTGAATTGTTTGTGACTAGATTTGAGGTATTCAGACAACAGTTCGCGAGACAAAGGTTTATTGAAATCTTGAGTTGGTTGCAAAGCGAGGTAAGTGTCATGGTTAACCTTGACTTGAAGGAGTATGACTTATTTGTCTATTTGCTACGTGATTTAATATGCAGGTATAACATATATGTGAGGTTACGAGTACTTATGCGTTGTGGTTCAGTCAAAGCATGCGGGTGGAATTTGGTTATTGTGAATAATTGCCTATTTAATTAAGATATTCATGCTTAAGTTATTATTGTTTATTTGATCATTTTTCATGAGATTATTGCTAGTTTAATTATTGTTTAATATTTTGGAAGGTGAGGTCGGTATTCTGGTATTGAATTAATTGATAAGTATATATCCCAGCATTTAAATACTCTTCCGAATTTATATTATTGTTTTCATGGTAAGGAAGAGTGTAAAAGCACAAAGGATGATGTCGTGCCATTTATATTATTTATATTATCCTTGCCATGGTGAGAAAGAGTGTAAAAGCACGAAGGGTGATGCCGTGCCATTTTCAAAGAGTGTAAAAGCACGAAGGGTACTGTCGTGCCAATCTTATTATTTATTTATAAATTTATGGGAAGAATGAGAGTAAAAGCACGAAGGGTGGTGCCGTGCCATTTTTATATTATCAGTTGCTCATTTTATTGTTGATGAATTAATTGGTTGCTACGTGACACTTCTCCTGCAGAAATTTCTATATCATTCCCCTTCGCATATTCCCTCCCAAACTTATAAATTGTTAATTATTGTGTTATTGTTACTTTGTATTTGTATATGCTTGTACATGTTGTTTACGTACGTGTCTTGTCATAGCCTCGTCACTACTTCGTCGAAGTTAGGCTCGACACATACGGAGTACATGGGGTCGGTTGTCTCATACTACACTCTGCACTTCTTGTGCAAATTTTAGAGTTGGTCCCAGGGGCGTACCATAGACTTGCTCGAATTCAGCTACCCAGAGGAGACTTGAGGTATAACTGTAGAGCGTCCGCAATCCTGAAGTCCCCTTCTATCTTATCTTAGCTTGTTTTATCTTTCAAACAGCTTGAATTTTATTCAGACCTATATTTGCATTATTCTAGTAGCTCGTGCACTTGTGACACCAGATTCGGGGATGTATTTGGATGATTCGGTTGTTATGGTCTTTCGCACTTTATTTCAGTAATTGACTTCTGTTTAATTTGATTTGTTTAAAAAAATGATTATGATTATTTTAACGTTGGATTACCTAGCAAGTGAAATGTTAGGCGTCATCACGGTCCTGAAGGTGAGAATTTCGGGTCGTGACATTGCACCTCCTCCACTTCCTCTACTTTAGAACTGTTGGGCTGAGCTAGAGGAGATTCAATTTCTAGCTTTATACGGTCACGGACACAACGATCTGTTTTTGCTATTGCTTTCTCCCTATGACTGTCTAGTGAGGCAGATTTATTGAATGTTACATCCCTACTGATAATTAGCCCTGGAGTCTTTTGATCTTTGCACCATAACCTATAATCTTTCACTCCAATTGTATACCCTAGAAATATGCACTTCTTTGTCCTCGGCTCAAGTTTTCCATCCCTTACATGAGCATAGATAGGAAAATCGAATATCCTTAAATTTGAATAATTAGCAGGCGAACCGGACCATACCTGGAGTTTTGAACTCAATAGCAGTGGATGGAGATCTGTTGACCAAATAACAAGTTGTATTGATTGTTTCAGCCCAAAAATCCCTACTAACACATGAGAGTGAAATCATGCTTTGTGCCCTATCACAAAACGTTCTCTTCATACATTCTGCAACACCATTTTATTGTGGTGTTCCGACACAAGTGTGGTTTTTCACTATGCCCTCTTTGCTGCAGAAATTATCGAATTCAGAATTACAATATTTCAACCCATTGTCAGTTCGAAGACACTTAACTTTTTTTTCCGTCTGCCTCTCAACCATCGTCTTCCATTTAACAAATGTCGGAAATACCTCATCTTTTATTTTCATAAAATACACCCATACCATTCTTGGGTAATCATCAATCAAAGTCATAAAATACCTGGCACCACTCTTGGAGGGAACTCTACAAGTCTGAATGTATATAATCTAACTTGTCTCTGGTCTTGTGCTCTACCTTACTGTTGAACTTTACCCTTGTCTGTTTGCCAAACATACAATGCTCACATAAATTCGAAACTTAATTTTTGTACCCATCCAGCAAATTCTTCTTGCTCAACAAAGATAATCCCATGTCACTCATATGACCAAGTCGCAAGTGCCACAACTGAGACTGATTCATATTACTTTTCCAAGAAACTACAGCAGCTTCCTCTTCAACTATATTAGCCTGAAGATGATACAATTTAGAATGCGGTTTACCCTTCATGAGCACCATAGAGCCTTTACACACTTTAAGTATTCCCTTCTCAGAGTGAACTTATACCCTTGATCATCCAATGTTGAAAGAGACATCAAATTTCTCTTTATCCGAGGAACATGCCAACTCTCAATGTTTATGATAATTCCATCGAACATTCTAAATCTGATGTTACAAATCCCCTCTAGTGGTAATGGATTGTCATCTCCCATGTTGAAAGTCCCACTGATTTACTTGTAAGTTGCAAACCAATTCTTGCGTGGACACCTGTGGAAAGTAGCACCAGAATCAAGAACCCAAGAATTCTGCCCATGACTAAAACTCATGGCACAAACTTCACCTACATAATCACTATCATCAGAATTATTACTAGTGTCAACAACATTTGCCGAATTATCTACTTTCTACTTTCCTCTTTTCACTTTCAACTCGGGACACTCTCTCTTGTAGTGACCTTGCTCCCCGCACTCATAACAGTTTTGCTTCCTTGCTCTAGACTTCGATCTGGCGGTTGACTCTTTTCTGTTAAAGTCCTTTTGTTGTGTTCTTCCTCTACTCACAAGACCATCACCCTCAGTTTTGTTGTTTGGAAAGCTCTTTTTCAACTCTTTAAATTTTAGTACATTACTAACATCTTCCAGTGCAATACTATCTTTCCCATATAGCAGCGTATAGGCAAAAGTATCATAAGACGGTGGTAAAGAACATAACGCAATCAAAGCCTGATCCTCATTCTCAATTTTGATTACGTTCTTTAGGTCCATTATAATTGAATTAAACTCATCAAGGTGAGTTCTAACAGGTGTACCTTCGTTCATACGGAGAATGTATAACCCTTTTTCACATAGAGGCAGTTTGTCATCGATTTCTTAGAATACAAATCTTCCAGCTTCTTCCATGCCATTGCAGCAAAAGTTTCTTCAGCAATTTTCCGAAGAACGCTATCTGTAACGCTCATGAAGATCGCACTCAAAGCCCTCTCATTCAAGTCAGCCTTCTCTGTCTCTTTCATCTCTTCAGGAAAATCCTCATCAATTGCCTTCCATAACCCTTATAACACCAGGGACGATTTCATCTTAATCTTCCATAGACTGAAGCTAGAACCCCCGTCAAATTTATCTGTTAAGAAATGCAAAAGCACTTTAATTTACTTTTTTCATGTAATTTAAAGTGCTTTTGCATTTCTTAACCATAGATTATATATATGTAGTATTTTTGCTCTGATACCAATTGTTGCGAAAGATCATGGGTTAACTAGCACACAATCACACACAAAGCAAATAGAGACGAAAAATCAACACAAAGATCCTAATCCTCGGGTCAGAAGCAGAGAGAATTTTCCATTATGAATGATCTATCGAATCCCTAACTACAACCCCTATATATAGATCCTCAAAAGTCTCAAACCTATAAGAGAAAGGTTTTTCAATTTGATAAGGACAATAGGTTTTCCTTTCCCAAATATATTAGGACAGTGGATTTTCCCAAACCTATAGGGATTATGGATTTCCTAAAAATATAAAGAAATAAATCAAGTCACAAAATAACAAAAATTTTGACTGAGCATATTTTTTTATTAAAAAAAAGACTTGAAATTTCTTGGTGCAGTGCTGATCCTAATGGAAATGTGGCCTCAGTGTGGTTTATTATGGTATTTATAAATATATAATAGATTGTCTTGCAATTTAATTATTGTGGTTTGTCACAAAATTTGCTCTTAAAATGGTTTCTTGATTAAACAAAAAAAGGAAGATATCTGCTTCATTCCCATGCTATTGTTTATTCCGTTGTAATAACAAGCTGCAGCTGAAATACTATATAGGGAACTAGGAACACATGACTTACATTGAAACCAAACATTAGATATTCCATAAATATAATGCAGAAGAAAATTTCAAGACATTCAAAAGGTATATTATATATCTCTTTTCTTATCAAATACTAATTCCTTCGTTTCATTTTATGTGATACACTTTGACTGAGCACAACATTTTAAAATTAAGAAAAAAAAACTTTTGAAATTTCTTGGCGCAGTGTTGATCGTAATGGAAATTAAAAGAATGTAATATGTGGCCGTAGTGTAGTATATTGTGGTATGGGTTGTCACAAGATACAATAACAACGACAAGCCTAGTGTAATGGGGAGGGTAGTGTGTATGCAGATATTACCCCTATCTTAATAAGGTAGAGAGTCAGTTTCCTATCAACCCTCGACTCAAGAAAAGATGAAACGAAATAGGAAAATATCTACTTCATTCCCATGCTATTGTTTATTCCATTGAAATAACAGGCTTCAACTGAAAAACTATAATATAGGGAACTAGGAAAACACTTAACCTTGAAAACAAACATTAGACATTCCATAAATATAATGCAGAAGTAAATTTCAAAACATTCAAAAGGTATATTATAAATTTCAATTATGATCTCCTCCACCTTTCCTTCTAACACATTCTGAAGCTGGCCTTTGTCCTCCATGACAAAGCTGTAATCCCTTAGGACAAGTAAGACAGTTATGTGCAAAACTTCCACGAACGCCTTCTAACGTCCTGTTAAGCTCTCGGGGCACAGGTCCCTCTAGATAGTTATATTCCAAATCAAGACTTCTCCATGCAAAACCCAACCTCGGCCAATATTCCGATGGAATCTGCCCCGAAAACAGGTTATGTCCGAGGTTTATCTCCGTTAAGTTCGGATAAGTTACCAAGTTTACAGGCAAATGACCACGTAGACGATTACCATGGACATCCAATGTATGAAGCTGTGTTGCTTTATCAGTGAATTCCACCACTTCTAACACAGTGAACCGGTTCACTGAAGCGTTCGCGTGACTAATGTCAGGTAACATAAACACCTCCTTGTTTATTGCTCCTGAAAACCTGTTATCACTAAGGTCTAATATCCTGAGTCGACGAAGTTTATTCACAGGTGAAATGTGACCAGAGAGTAAGTTATGACCAAGTGATAATGTTTTTATCTTCAATGGAAACTGTGGTAAATTCCCATAAATCTGGTTATTTGAAAGATCAAATGAAGACAGTTGCCATAAGCCATTAAGTTGAGGAATTTTACCTGTGAATTCATTGTTAGACAAATCCAACTGAGTTAAACTTCTAAGTGAAGTAATAGATATAGGTATTGAACCAGATAATCTATTATTTGAAACGTCAAGAACTTCAAGTTTCCTTAGAAAACCTATGCCATTAATCAGACTACCTGAGAAAAAGTTCTCGTAAAGTTGAAGACTTGTGAGTTTTCTTAAATTAGTAATAGTCTCTGGCACCGGTCCTCTGAATTTATTCTTACCAAGATTTAGAGCAACAAGTTCTGTTAAGTTTCCTATTGCTGGTGTTAAGAACCCCTCTAGTTCATCTCCTTCTAAATCGATTTCCATTATCCGGCTTGTGGAGTTATTGTCAAGAGGGATTGTACAAAGAATGCCTAAGAAACTTGCTCCCGTCGTCTCACAAGGATCTAAGGCAAAATCCCAACTTCTGAGAAATGATTCTGAGGAGATTGAAACTGGATCTATTGACATCTTGATCGCTTGTAGAGCTTGAATATCGGATGGTAGAGTTTTTGCATTGACAAAGATCGAACGGGAGTTTAGGTTTGAAAGAGTAAATATGAAACTTGTGTATAGGCAAGAGAAGAAGATGGGGTTAAGTAATTTGGCCATTTTGTTTAGAAAAATGCTTTGAGTGATTGAATAATCTGGTTAAGAGCTACTTTTTTTATATGAAGTTTTGAAGTCAGAACTGGAAAATTGTAGCAAGGTCATGGAAAATGGATTCTTGAAAGTAGGTTACAAGTGTGGAGAGTGTGCTTCATTAGTCTTGTTCCAACCCTCAATATGTATAAGTTGATCATTTTAAAGTTGTGAAAAATAAGTATCTAGAGCAAACATAAAGTGAATCAAATGAGAATTAGAACCTCTCACTAAAACTTCCTTTCTAACTTAAAAAAAGAGCAGTTCGGTGCACAAAGTATCCCGCATTCATGCAGGGTCCGGGGAAGGGCCGCACCCCAATGGGGTGTGATGTAGGTAGTCTACCCTGATGCAAGCATCAGTGGCTGATTTCACGGCTCGAACCCGTGATCTGTAGGTCACACGGAAATAACTTGACCGTTTCTAGCTACAACGGTTGAAAGGTGGTTAGTTGAATACCCCTTTGACGGAAAATTACACCGTGTGTATAGGTCAAATATTATTTTTATACCTATATTAAGTTTTTAACACCTTTATTGAAAGTCCTATCTCCGCTACTGATCATAAGGTCAATTATTTAATACATGCAAGTACACTTGCATATTTTCACAAATATTCCATAGTGTAAACAATCATGAGCAGGGGCGAAGCTACAATCCTTGAAAGGTGGTTAGTAATACCCTTTTGACGGAAGATTATACTATGTATATAGGTCAAATATTAGTTTTATACATAATATGAAGTTTTGAACACTTTTAGTAAAAGTTTTGGCTTCGCCACTGATCATGAGGTCACTAATTATTTAATACATGCATGCACAATTACATATATTTTCACAAATACTCCATAATGAAACCAATGCTAACATGTTGTAACTTGTAACATATACTAACTTGTTGACATTGGAGTTCAACCAAGATTCGGGACTGTAAAATAGTACTCATTGTGATATGGGATTTCTACTCTGGGCTTTTTATTAGGCATGTCGACGTTTCTTGATTGAGATATTGACATGTCAGGTACTGCAGCTGCCGGTTGTTCACCAAACAGACCAATGTCTTTCAACCACTTAAGTTCGTCGAGTTCAAGTTGCTCCTTCTGTAGAGAAGGATACAATTTATCAGTATTTGTCTATGTATTTGGCCAAAATATAAATTGAGTAAGTATCTCTGACCTTGTGATTGGACTCGCGTTCTGAAAAACCTAGTAAGCCATCAACAGCCAAAGATGGTAATGCAATATTTGGCAAATGCTGAGAAGTTGTTTCAATGGAAAGCTGCTGAGAACTCTGCTTGGGAGGTTGTCGCTCCATTTGGCTTTTTATGGCATCATTATAGTAGCTTGAGCTCAAACCTAACCGAATTCCAGTGGCTAGTAAGCGTTGGTGCTTAGCAGATAAGCTGCTAGAAGCTGAGTGGATTGACTCGTCGCACACATTACAAAATAGAGCTCTATCCTCAACACAGAAAATGAAGGCTGTTTTGTCCTGCATTCAAGAATAGTTTAGTGTCAAAATTCCAAGTATATGATCAGCGCTATATGCATCGCGCGTTATTTAAAATGTATTTCCCTAATGGTGGATTATTATCATCAGAAACTGTCTTATCAGACTCCTATACTCTTTCTTGAATCAGATAGTCAGTTATCTGAGAAAGTCTGCAGTAACTAAGTTTCTTTAAAAACTCAAGTTTGGCATTTCTTATTCGTTTCTCCACAATTTGACAACCTTTCATGGCTCAGAATATCCAGGCCGCGTTATCGTTATACTCTTAGGGGTCGTTTAGTTGGAAAACAAGCTATCCTAGGATCAGTTATTCCGGATTATTATCCCACCCTTCCGTAGGGACAAAAATAACACTACAATCCCAGGATAACTATTCCTGGCAACCAAACGTGGGATAAACTCATCTCAAATTTAATCCCAGGATTAATTATTCCTTCCCCTCGTACCAAACGAGCCCTTATGTCTCATAATTCTTTTCACTACTACCTTATTTACAGAAATATTCCTTTATACATTCTCTTTAGAAGTTTGAAGGCCACTCTTCTCTCTTCTCCAATGCCTTACAGATTAGAAATTATCACTTTACTTCCAAACTTACAATACAACTATGCAAGTAAGAAAATGTTCTACTTCTTTTATGAGGGACAACTTGCACGCACCTCGACGATGCCATCAGATACCTGCTAGTAGTGATGGAGCCAATATTTTTACTAAGGGGATTCAACACAAAGAAGCCAAGGGATCAACATTTACTATTTATATATAAGAAAATTAATAAAGATCTTCTATATATAGTGTAATTTTCCGATGATGAACCCCCTAGCTCCGGTTCCTGCCTGCTATCTTCTACCAACATAGGCACCGATTAACTCTACCTACACAGGCTTACGTGGGGTAGAGGTGGACCTATGTTATCAGGTGAGGGGTCACCAGAAAATTTTTTATGAATATATGTATATGTTTTTAGAAAATAATGATATATTAATAGTGACACCCTGTATACAAAACAGACTTTGGTTGAAAGCAAAAGTGCACCCTTGACCTTCAAATCCTGCGTCCGCCTCTGCACGGACGAGAAGAAAACAAATTAAGGACTAGCAGCAGAGTTTGATGGCGAAGGGTACTTTTATCTTTTCTATTACTGCCTAATATATAAGTTATAAGGTAGAGAAAAAATCTCCTTAGTTCCTTTACCTCTAATAATTCTAAACAGAAGTTTAATCAAGAAACAAGTCAAGTTAAAATTCCAACAGTCAAAACAGCAACTACCAACAGAACAATAATAACAATAAATTGCCCGCAATGGTTGGCTGAGTTCGTTGGGTGAATGGTTTCCCACATGATTCCCCTCACCAGCACCCTCCTCAGTCAGAGCTCGTCGCACCGGGCGTGTCTAGTGCGGTTTACATTTCCTATGTGGTTTGCGAGCTATTGAACCATGAGCAGGTTACCCAGTGCGCACCCGAAGGGTAGCGGCTGCGGGTTACCCTGGGAATTTTTCAGAAAAAAACAATAAACTACTTAATTCCATTTAAAAGTTTATAGAAAAAATATAAGATTTTGCTTACTTGGCAAATATCACAAACAGGAAGTTTGTTAGAGAGACACTGAAGAAGAAGCCTTTGATGTTTACTAGCAAATTTGTTGGCAGCATGAACTTTAATATCACATTTTGTGCACAAAGCTGCCTCATCAGCACAGCAAATCACAGTAGCTTGAGCTTTCTCACACACATCACACTGGATTTTCATCTTAATTTTCTCCTAGTGATCTCAACTAATTCCTCTTTAAAGCTAAATTAGGCCATACCCTTTGGACTTAAAAACAAAGGAATATGAAGAGAAATTGGTTGGGGGTTGGGGGAGGGGGTGGGATAGATTGATGAGGGGTGAACGGAGGTTTTAGTGATTTTCAAGAATTAAAGAATACCCGAATTTGGTCTATTATAAAACAGAAAATATCTATAACAGGGGAAAAATAATCAAAATTAATAGTGCTAATCTAAGTTGCTCTGACACGATAGTTTAGGTGTCGTACCCGTATCGACACGATATTAGTATGAGTGTGGGTATGAGATCCACTGGTCAACTAATTTTACTTTGACCACGACGGACAGAAAATTCGAGACGAGATATAATTTAATTCCCCAAATCAGAATCAAAACTAGGATAAAGTTGAAGAAAATAACATACTTTATCTAGGACATCAATCTTCTATTTATAATAAAAAAGAAATTCATACTTTACAAGTTAGACGTAAAAATTCTACAAAATTTCTCATAAATTAGAGATATTTCTATATTTTTATTTTTTTTAATTATTTTAAGTCGGATCTCCGCATGTGTATCCGTACAAGGATCCGTATCTCCGAGTCTTAGAATTTATATCTTGAACGATCCGACTTCTATATCCATATCCGTGCCGGACCCCATACCCGTATCCGAACAACTTAGGTGTCGAATGCATGAATAATCCAAAGATGAGCATTAAAGATTATGATCAGTAACAGAACCATAGACTTAGGTGTTCAGTTGAAACGTTGGTCAGAAAATTATATTGTATATAAAATTAGATATTATTTTTTTCGTTTATATTTATGTGATATTATTTGAATTAGCGTACAGACAAGCTAAAATATGATTAATTGAGTACAGCTCTAGTGGAGCCCACTTCTCCAACTACTGTATGTGTGGCTTTGTGCTTGCCGTTAGTATTAGTCATCTCCAAACATTTGGGCATTGTTTATCTCTTAACTCATAAATGTTACTGTGATGATCAGGGCCGAGCTAGGTGGAGGAGAGGGAGTTTAGCCGAACTCCTTTGCTTAAACATTGTATTGTGTATATACGGTTCCGAGCGCTTCATGTTCATATATATATATATATATATATATATATATATATATATATATATATCACAGATCAATGAATTTCCTTAATTTTTTTTGCGTATTTATTTTTTTATTTTTTGAATCCCCTCGATAAAAATCATGTTTCCGCCACTTCTAATGACTTGTGCTTAGCTCATTCATTGCAACATAATTCTATAGTCCACCTCTTTTTAGAGAGATTTCTCAAAAGCACAAAAATAAAAGATCAAAATCTTATAATAGATACAACAACAACAACAACAACAAATCATGTGTAATCCCACAAGTGGGATCTGGAAAAGTGTCACGAACCAAAATCCGACTAGTCATGATGGCACCTAACCCAACCTGTTAGGTAAGTCAATTATCAAATATCCAATTCGAATAACAATTATTAAAGCAATTTAAGTAAAGAAAAAATCTTAATCTTATACATTCCCCAAAAACTGGTAGTACAAATCATGAGCTTCTAAGAATAGAGTTTACAAAGCGAAAATGAAATAAATACATAATCTGTTTGAACAGTACATAAACAGGGTTTTACATATCTAAAGCTACCACAAACAAGAGGCAGCTACATCCGGGATGCATGTACATCTTCAATCCAGCTCTCATCGAACCCAGCAACAACAACAGCCAACATCTGCACGCAAGGTGCAGAAGTGTAGTATGAGTACAACCGACCTCATGTACTCAATAAGTAACAAACCTAAACCTTAGGTTGAAAGTAGTGACGTGCTAACAGAAAGGTCGGGTCCAATACCAATATTCCACAACAGTTCACAATAGCATAGTACACGTAACAAAAGAGTATCTCAGAAATAAAAGGCTCAGTCTATTCACAGTTTTCAGAAAAACAAAGGGCATTTCTTTTCAAGTATCTCAGTAAAAATTAAAATCTTTTACCGAAAAAGCCAAAATACGAGTCAGTGTAAAAACTATAATTTTTCCCAAAGCTCCTTTCAACAAGTAGTAAGATATTTCATTTTCAGATAGCATGAGGAAAGTACTTCTCTATGCCTATATGTCAAGATACAAGTAAAATCATAAATGTCCCAAAATCGGGTAGCAGAAGGAAATGCATCTCTATACATGTATCTCAAGTACGCATATCAAATGCAATGCATATCAAGGATGAACTCATGTACTCACACTCTCAGAGTACTCAATCTCACTGTCTCGCATTTTCTCTTACTGTGCTCAGCTCATTCAATCACTCAGCGATGTACAATACTCGTTGCGGCGTGCAGTCCGATCCCTATTTATAATCGATTGCGCTAACTGGGGGTGTGCAAACTCCTAGAGGGGCTCCTTTCAGCCCAAGCGCTATATCATTGCGGCATGCAGCCCGATCCCATAATATATAAATAGTTATAAGGCTCGTTGCGGCGTGCAACCCGATCCATATACATATACAGCCCTAAGGCTCGTTGTGACGTGCAACCCGATCCCATAAATATAATCAATATATCATATTGCAGCGTACAGCCCGATTCCAAAATATCACTCTCACTCAGGACCTCAGCCTCACTCAGTCATCAATCTCTCCAGTCTCACTCACAGGCTCATAAGGTCATGAAACTAGCCCGACAATAATGATATGATGTATCAATAAATAATATCTGAGACTGAGATATGGTATGAATGCATTGATATGACTGAGTATGAAATATCAATGGAATCAGTGAGATGACAGTAAGAAATGACCACTATAAGTCCAAACAGTATCGGCATAATGCCTAAACATGATATCTAGCATGGTTGACAGCTTAACTACTTTATCACATGGTGAAAACACGGATATCAATAAAGTAGGACCATTATACAGTTCCATGGAAATAACAGAATCCAAATTCACATAGTGCACGCTCACACGCCCGTCACCTAGTATGTGCGTCACCTCAATACCAATCACATAACACGTATTTCGGGATTTCATATCCTCAGCACTAAGATTAGAAGAGTTACTTACCTCGAACAAGCCTATACCAATGTCGAGCAAGCCAAGCGATGCTCCAAAATGCCATCCCGCGCGTTCCGACCTCCGAACGGCTCAAAAACTAACCAAAAACAACTCAAATACACCAAACAATGCTTAAGGAACCAATACCGATCTAAAAGATCAAATCTTGAATCAAAAGCTCAAAATCGGCCAAAAGGCTAATCCGTCCCACACCTCGAAAACTGAAAAAATTTATAAAATCCAACAACCCATTCAATTACAAGTCCAACCATATTAGTTTCACTCAAATCCGACTCCATTTCAATGTTCAAAACTCAAAAATTCATATTATGAAACTTTAGGCCAAAACCCTCAATTTCCTCTTTAAAATTCACAATCCAATTACCAAAAATGAAGGTAGATTCATGAAATCTAACCACAACCGAGTAGAGAACACTTACCCCAATCCATGTGATGAAAATTGCTCCAAGAATCGCCTCAATCCGAGCTCCATAGCTCCCAAAATATTAAAATGGTCGAAACCTTCAAAATAGAGTATTAAATACACTGCCCAAATGTCCTCTTTTGCGAACGCGGGAAGACCATCGCGTTCGCGATGAACAAAATAGACACTGCCACAAAAGACTCTACGCGTTCGCGATATACCCCACGTGAACGCGATGACCATTGTTGTCAAAGCTTCGCGAACGCGACTCATACTATGCAACCGTGATGAAGGATTCCCCGGCTCCAGTTGCCACACCTCAACACTACGTGAACGCGATCTTTCATACGCGAACGCGAAGAAGACTTACCCCCAACTCTACGCAAATGCGGGACATAATTGCGAAGAACAATTGCTGCTGCCATCAAAATACACAACGCGTTCGCGATACTTGCCATGTGAACGTGATGAAGAAATGTGACACCAGACACCAGAACACACCAGCACTGAAAACATGAAGGAAAATAGCCCGAAATCAATCTGAACCACGCCCGAGCCCCTCAGGACCCCGCCCAAACATACTCAATCGTGAAAATGACTCAAACAAGAGAACAGTCCCGCAAGCTCGACGGGTACCACCCCGACGCAATGCTAAGAAACCCATCACACACTGTAGAACCATAACATACGAATCTAACACAAAGGATCATATTTCTACATAACTCTGCTGCAATATGCGACCCTATCCAATTACTGGTCCATATGAAATACCTCAAGTCCCCTGCTAAAAATCAATAACCATATGCAATTCGACATCAAGTAGTCAAAGTGCATTACCATAACCACGGAGAAGCAAATGACACCATGCCACACAAAACCCGAAATAACCTAACCAATACACCATCAACCAAGCAATACCCAATACTCTTCTCGCTCAAATTCCGCTATAAGGCCACAATAGAATTGCACCATATGTGCATATAACTAACGAACCACAACTCTTCATAGCATAGAAGAGTAACTCACAGATCATTTCAGAACACGAATAAGCTCCAAAATAACCGAATGGCATATCCCTCAACAATAGTAGTATGGAGCCAACCAATCCAGCTTGGTGTAGAATACACATCCTAATTGGGCCTACCAATGGACCCCCAAATCAACTCTGGTCACCCACCAATAGATAAATAACCTCTGAAAGTCCCCAATGACTGAATCATAACACATTCTATCATCTGGCTAGCTTCGGCTACAACTTCACAGTCCACAACCATAAAACAAATTGCTCCTGAGAACTCCCAATCTCCAAATTCATAGAACACATGAATCACCATATTTGATACCAATTCCACCGCCAGAATGTCTAACGCATCTCTCATATACGATCATCCCACGAGGACTTCTAAAATTCTTCTGTGCCACATAGCAAAATTTGAATTTAAGCAGTCGATCAACCAGAAGAGTGTCGCAGTACCAGTGAAGTATTCATACATCAAAACATATTGCCCCTCCTGAAATGTATGCTCTCATCAAGCCATACCAAATAGTAATATCATTTACCTAGTCATCTGAAACCATCCATGCTGCCTACGACCTTCCCATCCAAACAGAACTGTGACCTCGCTCAGGAAAATCTCAGTTCCACACAACAAACCACATATACCATGCCATCATATGAAAAATATGAGAACTCCATAGTCCACTCCGAGTCACAAGCAACTACATACTCAATTAGCCAAGGACCTTCCATTTTATCTCATCCCGGAGAAAATCCCAATACGCAACATATTTCTCACGCCGGTAGGAAATATACTTCTCAAACCGTGATAAAAACCATTGAGAACTCTTTGAAACCCATTTGCATATAACTAAGCTATTGGAACCGAATCTCTCTAACCCAACCTAGCCACGCAGGTTGCCAAACCAAGAGCATTTCCACGGAACACCTGTAGAGAATAGCCACGTCATAAGTACCCAAAGAACCGATCATACCCATTACTGTGCTAATCCAACTTACTACCAAGCTGTCCTATTTCTCCAAGTCCTTTACAAATTGCCTTCAAATTGATACTTCTCCTTGCTAGAACACCACGATCCTTAACTAAAGTTCACTACACAAGAGACCCTAGTATAAAACCACAACGTCCTAAGGCCCATAAGCCGTTGACTTCCCTCTTAAGCACCCTAAAGCACCACAACCGAGACACACACTCTAAAAAGACCTTATGTAAACCTAAAAATATTTCCTTCACCTTCTTGATACTGAAATGCACAATCCACAATGATATAAAATATCACAAGTCTCGACACCATCCAATGCAACTCCAGTTTCTAGCCATATATAAATCTTGAAAATTTCAAATCGCTACATATAAATCTTGAATCCATTAGAACCATTCTCGAGAGTCACCCACTCTACTCAAATCTCAATTAAACCGATCGAACTGACCGAACGACCTGTGCCCCATTAGCACACCAAATACCCAAGGGAATAAAGAGTAACCCACACTCCTACGTAACCGTGCAAATTCCCGCTCCATGTATACTACATCCTTCGCGAATAACCACTCAATTATTTTATGATTCTCATATACCCATAGAGTGTAATACAACTTGTATCCAGAAATTTCTTTACCCGAGTCATCCTCGATCTCGACCTCTGTAAGTCATAATTGATTCACCAGTATACCCCGAACCGAAACTAATACAACACATAACCGTGCAAATAACTCGTCGATAGAAGACTCCCCCACTTGGCTCAATGTCATAGATCAAAACAGTCGATAACATCACGATACCCATACTCTATTACTTCCAGAATCCCACACTGAAATTCAACTAAATCCTTCGTAAGTCCATGTAACACAAACCATATAATACCTCAAATCGTCTGCAAATCTCGCATTCACCCTTGTAATAGTCAAGACAACTTCCACAAGCGATCCAAACTAAAATTGCAACATATATCATTTACTGAAAAAAGAGAACTCTCTACAAAACATCATAAGGACCACACAATCTCAGGACACCTCGCAGGAGATAACCTACTTGCTCTGCCTCAAGCTGACATCTCTCTATACTCGTCCACAGTCATAACTATTACGCAATCACTTAATCGTCCTGAGTCTAAACTCATCAAAAAGATATGAGAATCTACTTCACTCCACAACTAAACAATTTGAGAGATCCCTTAACACACCCATAACTCGAGACCATATGCCAAATCAAGAGAGAAATCAAACACCCAACAGTTCTTGCTACATCTCAAGTAAACTCCTCTCGTCACATTCAAACCATATGAACACATCTCGCAGTCACATCATTCTCATCACAAAGCCATTCTACCGCTCATCGAACCACAAGTTTCACTAATAGGGACACTACCAGACATATATATCCAAAAGCACGTGCTCACGCAATCAACATCTCTGCGCTCAAGCCACAGTCAAAACCCGGCCTCAAGTCCTCAAGATTGGCCCATCATCAGCACGCCAAAAATCACATCTCGCACCCCAACCATGGAATCACAAGCCGGCGATGCACAACTGATACCGAGCGCTCATGTGCGCATACAAATCTGTAGGGACAAAAATAACACTATAATCCCAGGATAACTATTCCTGGCAACCAAACGTGGGATAAACTCATCTCAAATTTAATCCCAGGATTAATTATTCCTTCCCCTCGTACCAAACGAGCCCTTATGTCTCATAATTCTTTTCACTACTACCTTATTTACAGAAATATTCCTTTATACATTCTCTTTAGAAGTTTGAAGGCCACTCTTCTCTCTTCTCCGATGCCTTACAGATTAGAACTTATCACTTTACTTCCAAGCTTACAATACAACTATGCAAGTAAGAAAATGTTCTACTTCTTTTATGAGGGATAGCTAGTACGCACTTCGATGATGCCATCAGATACCTGCTAGTAGTGATGGAGCAAGTATTTTTACTAAGGGGATTCAACACAAAGAAGCCAAGGGATCAACATCTACTATTTATATATAAGAAAATTAATAAAGACCTTCTATATATAGTGTAATTTTTTTTTGGATGATGAACCCCCTAGCTCCGGTTCCTGCCTGCTATCTTCTACCAACATAGGTACCGATTAACTCTACCTACCCAGGTTTACGTGGGGTAGAGGTGGACCTATGTTATCAAGTGAGAGGTCACCAGCAAATTTTTCATGAATATATGTATATATTTTTAAAAAATAATGATATATTAATAGTGGCACCCTATATATAAAATAAACTTTGGTTGAAAGCAAAAGTGCATCCTTAACATTCAAATCCTGCGACGAGAAGAAAACAAATTAAGGACTAGCAGAGTTTGATGGCTAAGGGCTACTTTTATCTTTTCTATTACTGCCTTATATAAAAGGTAGAGAAAAGATCTCCTTAGTTCCTTTACCTCTAATAATTCTAAACAGAGTTTAATCAAGAAACAAGTCAAGTTAAAATTCCAACAGTCAAAACAGCAACTACCAACAGAACAATAATAACAATAATCTGCCCGCAATAGTTGGCTGAGTTCGTTAGGTGAGTGGTTTTTCACACGATTCTCCTCACCAGCACCCTCCTCAGTCAGAACTCGTCGCACCGGGCGTGCCTAGTGCGGTTTATATCTCCTATGTGGTTTGCGAGCTATTGTACCGTGAGCAGATTACCCAGTGCGCACCCGAAGGATAGCGACTGCGGATTACCCTGAGAATTTTCCAGAAAAAAAAATAATAAACTACTTAATTCCATTTAAAAGGTAATAGAAAAAATATAAGATTTTGCTTACTTGGCAAATATCACAAACAAGAAGTTTGTTAGAGAGACACTGAAGAAGAAGCCTTTGATGTTTACTAGCCAATTTGTTGGCAGCATGAACTTTAATATCACATTTTGTGCACAAAGCTGCCTCATCAGCACAGCAAATCACAGTAGCTTGAGCTTTCTCACACACATCACACTGGATTTTCATCTTAATTTTCTAATAATAATCTCAACTAGTTCCTCTTTAAAGCTAATTTAGGCTATACCCTTTGGACTTAAAAACAAAGGAATATGAAGAGAAATTGGTTGGGGGTGGGGGGCGGGGGGATAGATTGATGAGGGTGAACGGAGGTTTTAGTGATTTTCAAGAATTAAAGAATACCCGAATTGGGTCTATTATAAAACAGAAAATATCTATAACTGGGGAAAAATAATCATAATTAATAGTTCTGATCTAAGTTGCTCTGATACGATAGTTTAAGTGTCGCATTCATGTCAACACGATATTAGTATAAGTGTGGGTATGAAATCCGTATCGGAACTGGTCAAATAATTTTATTTTGACCACGACGGACGGAAAATTCGAGACGAGATACAATTTGATTCCCCAAATCAGAACCAAAACTAGGATAAATTTAAAAAAAATAACATACTTTAACTAGGATATCAATCTTCTATTTATAAAAAAAAGAAATTCATACTTTACAAGTTAGACGTAAGTATTCTACAAATTTTTTCATAAATTAGAGATATTTCTATATTTTTATTTTTTTTAGTTATTTTAAGCCGGATCCCCGCATATGTATCCGTACAAGGATCCGTATCTCCGATTCTTAAAATTTATATCTTGAAGGTTTCGACTTTTATATCCATATCACACCCGTGTCCGAGCAACTTAGCTGTTGAATGCCTGAATAATCCAAAGATGAGTATTAAAGATTATGATCAGTAACAGAACTACATAGACTTAGGTGTTCATTTGAAACGTTGGTCAGAAAATTATATTGTATATAAAATTAGATATTATTTTTTTTGTTTATATTTATGTGATATTATTTGAATTAGCGTAGAGAAAAGCTAAAATATGATTAATTGAGTACAGCTCTAGTGGAGCCCACTTCTCCAACTACTGTATGTGTGGCTTTGTGCTTGCCGTTAGTATTAGTCATCTCCAAACATTTGGGCATTGTTTATCTCTTTAACTCATAAATGTTACTGTGATGATCAGGGCCGAGCTAGGTGGAGGAGAGGGAGTTTAGCCGAACTCCTTTGCTTAAACATTGACATTATATACGCATATATATATATATATATATATATATATATATATATATATATATATATATATATATATTCAGGTTCCATTAACTTTAATTTTTTTGCGTGTTTATTTTTTTATTTTTTGAATCCCCTCGATAAAAATCATGTTTCCGCCACTTCTAATGACTTGTGCTTAGCTCATTCATTGCATCATAATTCTATAGTCCACCTCTTTTTAGAGAGATTTCTCAAAAGCACAAAAACAAAAGATCAAAATCCTATAATAGATACAACAACAACAATAAAAAATCATATGTAATCCCACAAGTGGGATCTGGGAAGGTGTCACAAATCAAAATTCGACTAGTCATGATGGCATCTAACTCAACCCGCTAGGTAAGTCAATTATCAAATATCCAATTCGAATAACAATTATTAAAGCAATTTAAGTAAAGAAAAAAAATCTTAATCTTATACATTCCTTAAGAATTCGTAGTACAAATCATGAGCTTTCTAAGAATAGAGTTTACAAAGCGAAAATGAAATAAACACATAGTCTGTTTGAACAGTACATAAACATGGTTTTACATATCTAAAGCTACCACAAATAAGAGGCAGCTACATCCGGGATGCATGTACATCTTCAATCCAGCTCTCATCGAACCCAGCAACAACAACATCCAACATCTGCACGCAAGCTGCAGAAGTGTAGTATGAGTACAACCAACCCCATGTACTCAATAAGTAACGAACCTAACCTTAGGTTGAAAGTAGTGACGTGCTAACAGAAAGGTCAGGTCCACCATTATTCCACAACAATTCACAACAACATAGTACACGTAACAAAAGAGTATCTCAGAAATAAAAGGCTCGGTCTATTCACAGTTTCCAGAAAAAATGGGCATTTCTTTTCAAGTATCTCAGTAAAAATCTAAATCTTTTACCGAAAAGGCCAAAATATGAGTAAGTGTGAAAACTATGATTTTTCCCAAAACTTCTTTCAACAAGTAGTAAGATATTTTATTTTCAGATAGCATAAGGAAAGTACTTCTCTATGCCTATATGTTAAGATACAAGTAAAGTCATAAATATCCAAATAATCGGGTAGCAGAAGGAAATTCATCTATATACATGTATCTCAAGTACGCATATCAAATGCAATGCATATCAAGGATGAACTCATGTACTTATACTCTCAGAGTATTCAATCTCAATGTCTCGCATTTTCTCTCACTGTGCTCAGCTCATTCAATCACTCAGCGTTGTACAATACTCGTTGCGGCGTGCAGCCCAATCCCTATTTATAGTCGACTGCGCTCACTGGGGGTGTGCAGACTCCTGGAGGGGCTCCTTTCAGCCCAAGCGCTATATCGTTGCGGCGTGCAGCCCGATCCAATAATATATAAATAGCCATAAGGTTCGTTGTGGCGTGCAATCCGATCTATATACATATACAGCCCTAAAGCTCGTTGTGACATGCAACCCGATCCCATAAATGTAATAAATGTATCATGTTGCAGCATACAGTCCGATCCCAAAATATCACTCACTCAGGACCTCGGCCTCACTCAGTCATCAATCTCTCCAGTCTGACTCACTGGCTCACAATGTCATGAAACTAGCCCGACAATAATGATATGATGTTTCAATAAATAATATCTGAGACTGAGATATGGTATGAATGCATGGAAATAACTGAGTATGAAATATGAATGGAATCAGTGAAATGACGGTAAAAAATGACCACTATGAGTCCAAACAGTATCGGCATAATACCTAAACATGATATCTAGCATGGTTGATAACTTAACTACTTTATCACATGGTGAAAATACGGATATAAACAAAGTAGGACCATTATATAGTTCCATGGAAATAACAGAGTCCCAATTCACATGGTGCACGCCCACATGCCCGTCACCTAGCATGTGTATCACCTCAATACCAATCACATAACACGTATTTCGGGATTTCATATCCTCAGCACTAAGATTAGAAGAGTTACTTACCTCGAACAAGCCAATACCAATGCCGAGCAAGCCAAGCGATGCTCCAAAAATACCATCCCGCGCGTTCCGACCTCCGAATGGCTCAAAAACTAACCAAAAACAACTCAAATACATCAAACAATGCTTAAGGAACCAATCCCGATCGAAAAGATCAAATCTTGAATCAAAAGCTCAAAATCGGCCAAAAGCCCAATCCGGGCCTGCACCTCAAAAACCGACAGAATTTATAAAATTCAACAGCCCATTTAATTACAAGTCCAACCATATTAGTTTCACTCAAATCCGACTCCATTTCAATGTTCAAAACTCAAAAATTCATATTATGAAACTTTAGGTCAAAACCCCCAATTTCCTCTTTAAAATTCACAATCCAATTACCAAAAACGAAGGTAGATTCATGAAATCTAACCACAACCGAGTAGAGAATATTTACCCCAATCCTTATGATGAAAATTGCTCCAAGAATCGCCTCAATCCGAGCTCCATAGCTCCCAAAATGTAAAAATGGCTGAAACCTTCGAAATAGAGTATTATATACACTGCCCAGACGTCCTTTTTCGCGAACGCGGGAAGACCATCGCGTTTGCGATGAACAAAATACACACTGCCACAAAAGACTCTATGCGTTCGCGATATACCCCACGCGAACGCGATGACCATTGCTGTCAAAGCTTCGCGAACGCGACTCATACTACGCGACCGTGATGAAGTATTCCCCGGCTCCAGTTGCCACACCTTAACACTACGTGAACGCGATCTTTCATCCGCGAACGCGAGAAAGACTTGCCCCCAACTCTACGCGAACGCGGGACATAATTGCGAAGAACAATTGCTCCTTCCATCAAAATACACTACGCATTCGCGATACTTGCCATGCGAACGTGATGAAGAAATGTGACACCAGAACACACCAGCACTGAAAACATGAAGGAAAATAGCCCGAAATCAATCTGAACCACGCCCGAGCCCCTTGGGACCCCGCCCAAATATACCAACAAGTCCCATAACATAACACGGACCTACTCGAGGCGTCAAAATACACATAACAACATCAAAACGATGAATCACGCCTCAATCCAAATTCAATGAACTTTGAAACTTCAAACTTCCACAACCGATGCCGAAACCTATCAAATCATGTCCGATTGACCTCAAATTTTGCACACAAGTCATATTCGACAATACGGACCTGCCCCAACTTCCGGAATCAAAATCCAACCCCGATATCAAAAAGTTCACTCCTGGTCAAACTTTCCAAAATTTAAACTTTCGCCATTTCGAGCCAAATTCAACCACGGACCTCCAAATCACAATCCGTACGCGCTCCTATGTCCAAAATCACCCAACGGAGCTAATGGAACCATCAAAATTCTAATCCAAGGTCAAATGCTAAAAATTCAAACTTGGTCAACTCTCACAATTTAAAGCTTCAACAATAAAATCCATTCTTCCAATTCGATTCTGAATAATATGAAAACCAAAACCGACGATTCACACAAGTCAAAATACATCATACGGAGCTACTCACGCCCGTATACTATCGAGCGAAGTGCAAATTCTCAAAACGATCGGTCGGATCTTTACATCCTCCCCCACTTAAACATACGTTTATCCTCGAATGTGTCCAAAGTTATTCTCAAAGCCATCAAACCGCCGTATAATCTTACCATGCACATACCCAAGGGTGATCTTACGTCACCCTATCCCATATAGGACCGACAACACAACACAACTGTAGTTTCTTAATTCAACCTAGCCCATAAACCTTAGAATCCAATTTCCAACATCCACAATTTCTATAAGATTAGAATCTCGCATCTACACACTGTATAAGTCTGAACAAGCTGTATCAAGCCATATCTATAACCCAAGATGTAATCACATGATGTACCACATAACTCAAATACTCAAAGTGAAAATTCCAAATCACAGCAGTTGCTCAAAATAACCCAATACCGGTAATAGACCTCATATCAAACAAAGTCTAACTCTAAAACCTTCGTACACTGCCGATGATGAAAGAAACATGCAGAATTCATAACCATTCATCAGACCAACAGGTCATGGAGCTCCTGCTCCTTCTACAAGAACTATAGCCAATTTCTGAGCCGACTTCCGATATTATCCTTCCAAATATATCACAATCAAATTCGATAGCATCCATTCTAGGTCCAACGACCTCATCTCATCCAACACGACCACTCTAGTGACATGACACATCAATACAATCTAAAGCCATAACCCGTGCAATCCGTGCACCAAATAGCAACATTCCAAATGAACTCAATCGTGAAAATGACTCAAATAAGAGAACCGTCCTGCAAGGTCGACGGGTACCACCCCGACGCAATGCTAAGAACCCATCACACACCGTAGAACCATAACACATGAATCTAACACAAAGCATCATATTTCCACATAACTCTGCTGCAATACGCGACCAATCCAATTACTGGTCCATATGAAATACCTCAAGCCCCCTGCTAAAACTCAATAACCATATGCAATTTGACATCAAGTACTCAAAGTGCATTACCATAACCACGGAGAAGCAAATGACACCATGCCACAAAAAACCCGAAATAACATAACCAATACGCCATCAACCAAGCAATACCCAATACTCTTCTCGCTCAAATTCCGCTATAAGGCCACAATAGAACCGCACCATATGTGCATATAACCAACGAATCACAACTCTTCGTAGCATAGAAGAGTAACTCACAGATCATTTCAGAACATGAATAAGCTCCACAGCAATCGAATGGCACATCCCTCAACAATAGCAGTATGGAGCCAACCAATCCGGCTCGGTGTAGAATACACATCCTAATTGGGCCTACCAATGGACCCCCAAATCAACTCTGGTCACCCACCAATAGATAAATAACCTTTGAAAGTCCCCAATGACTGAAACATAACACATTCTATTATCTGGCTAGCTTCGGCTACAACTTCACAGTACACAACCATGAAACAAATTGCTCCTGAGAACTCCCAATCTCCAAATCTATAGAACACATGAATCACCATATTTGATACCAATTCCACCGCCAGAATATCTAACGCATCTCTCATACATGATCATCCCACTAGGACTTCTAAAATTCTTCCGTGCCACATAGTAAAATTTGAATTTAAGCAGTCGATCAACCAGAAGAGTGCCGCAGTACCAGTGAAGTATTCATACATCAAAACACATTGCCCCTCCTGCTCTCATAAAGCCATACCAAATAGTAATATCATTTACCTAGTCATCTGAAACCGTCCATGTTGCCTACGACCTTCCAATCCAAACAGAATTGTGACCTCGCTCAGGCAAATCTCAATTCCACACAACAAACTGCATATACCATGCCATCATATGAAAAATACGAGAACTCTATAGTCCGCTCCGAGTCACAAGCAACTACATACTCAATTAGCCAAGGACCTTCCATTTGAACTCATCCCGGAGAAAATCCCAATACACAACATATTCCTCACGCCGGTAGGAAATATACTTATCAAACCGTGATAAAAACCATTGAGAACTCTTTGAAACCCATTTGCACATAACCAAGCTATCTGAACCGAATCTCTCTAACCCAACCTAACCACGCAGGTTGCCAAACCCAAGAGCATTTCCACGGAACACCCATAGAGACTAGCCACGTCATAAGTACCCAAAGAACCGATCATACCCATTACTGTGCTAACCAACTTACTACCAAGTTGTCCTATTTCTCCAAGTCCTTTCCAAATTGCCTTCAAATTAATACTTCACCTTGCTAGAACACCACGATCCTTAACCAAAGTTCACCACACAAGAGACCCTAGTATAAAATCACAATGCCCTAAGGACCATAAGCCGTTGACTTCCCTCTTAAGCACCCCAAAGCACCACAACTGAGACACACACTCTAAAAAGACCTTATGTGAACCTAAAAATGTTTCCTTCAATTTTTTGATACTGAAATGCACAATCCACAATGATATAAAATGCCATAAGTCTCGACACCATCCAATGCAACTCCTAGTTTCTAGCCATATATAAATCTTGAAAATTCCAAATCGCTACATATAAATCTTGAATCCATTAGAACCATTCTCGAGAGTCACCCACTCTACTCAAATCTCGAATAAACCGATCGAACTGACCGAACGACCTGTGCCCCATTAGCACACCAACACCCAAGGGAATAAAGAGTAACCCACACTCCTACGCAACCGAGTAAATTACCACTCCATTTATACTACATCCTTCGCGAATAAACACTCAATTATTTTATGATTCTCATATACCCATAGAGTGTAATAGAACTTGTATCCAGAAATTCCTTTACTCGAGTCATCCTCGATCTCGACCTCTATAAGTCATAACTGATTCACCAGTATACCCCGAACCAAAAGTAATACAGCACATAACCGTGCAAATAACTCGTCGATAGAAGACTCCCTCACTTGGCTCAAAGACATAGATCAAAACAGTCGATAACATCACAATACCCATACTCTATTACTGCCATAATCCCACACTGAAATTCAACTAAATCCTTCGTAAGTCCATGTAACACAAACCATATAATACCTCAAATCGTCTGCAAATCTCGCATTCACCCTTGTAATAGTCAAGACAACTTCCACAAGCGATCCAAACTAAAATTGCAACATATATCATTTACTAGAAAATGAGAACTCTCTACAAAACATCATAAGGACCACAAAATCTTAGGACACCTCGCAGGAGATAACCTACTTGCTCTACCTCAAGCTGACATCTCTCTATACTCGTCCACAGTCATAACTATTACGCAATCACTTAATCGTCCTGAGTCTGAACTCATCAAAAAGATATGAAAATCTACTTCACTCCACAACTAAACAATTTGAGAGATCCCTCAACATACCCATAACTCGAGACCATATGCCAAATCAAGAGAGAAATCAAACACCCAATAGTTCTTGCTACATCTCAAGTAAACTCCTCTCGTCACATTCAAATCATATGAACACGTCTCGCAGTCACATCATTCTCATCACAAAGCCATTCTACCGCTCATCGAACCACAAGTTCCACTAATTTGGACACTACCGGACATATATATCCAAAAGCACGTGCTCACACAATCAACATCTTTATGCTTAAGCCACAGTCAAAACCCAGCCTCAAGTCCTCCAGACTGGCCCATCATCAAAAATCACATCTTGCACCTCAACCATGGAATCACAAGCCGGCGATGCACAGCTGATAAGGAATTCAAAGAGTTACGCTTCAAGCTGAATTAATGTTGCACGATAAGAAAAGAAAGATGGGAAGTATATCCTAAATATCCTGTAGCCTCTTGAAGATAGGTATGGACGTCATCATACCGATCTGCAAGACTCTACTAGATACTTGCTCATGACTTGTAGAACCTATGAACCTAGAGCTCTGATACCACCTGTCACGACCCAAAATCTGACTAGTCGTGATGGCACCTAACCCAACCCGCTAGGTAAGCCAATTATCAAATATCCAATTCCAAAACCAATTATTAAAGTAATTTAAGTAAAGAAAAAATCTTAATCTTATACATTCCCCAAGAACTAGTACCACGTTTGAATAGTACATAAATAGGGTTTTACAGATCTAAAGCTACCACGAACAAGAGACAGCTACAACCGAGACGCAGGTACATCTACAATCCAGCTCTCATCGAACCTAGCAACAATAACAACCAACATCTGCGCGCAAGGTGCAGAAGTGTAGTATGAGTACAACCGACCATATGTACTCTATAAGTAACAAACCTAACCGTAGGTTGAAAGTAGTGACGTGCTAACAGAAAGGTCGGGTCCAACACCAATATTCCACAACAGTTCATAATAGCATAGTACACATAACAAAAGAGTATCTCAGAAATAAAAGGCTCAGTCCGTTCACAGTTTCCAGAAAAAAATAGGCATTTATTTTCAAGTATCTCAATAAAAATCCAAATTTTTTACCGAAAAAGCCAAAATACGAGTAAGTGTGAAAACTATGATTTTTCCCAAAACTCCTTTTAACAAGTAGTAAGATGTTTTATTTTCAGATAGCATGAGGAAAGTACTTCTCTATGCCTAAAAGTCAAGATACAAGTATAGTCATAAATGTCCCAAAAATCGGGTAGCAGAAGGAAATGCATCTCTATACATATATCTCAAGTACGCATATCAAATGTAATGCATATCAAGGATGAACTCATGTACTGTCACGACCCAAAATTTCTCACCTACGGGACCGTGATGGCGCCTAACATTTCACTTGCTAGGCAAGCCAATGTTAGAAAATCGTTAAACCAATTCCTTATTTCCATTCAGTAAATAACAATAACTAACTAAGATGAAATATAATAAGTGCAAAATATCGTAAAATTATATTAATTACTACCACCCGGATCTAAAGTCACAATTCACGAGCATTCTAGAATTTACTACAAGTAACACCCTTGTGCTTTTACACTCACAATATGGCACTGCATCACCCTTGTGCATTAACACTCATAATATGGCACGGCATCATCCTTCGTGCATTAACACTCACAATATGGCACGGCATCACCCTTCGTGCATTAACACTCTCCCTTACCATAATGCAATGCATAAATAACAACAGGGAGATATAGTAACAAGTACAAACCTTACTTCAATATTTGGTTCCATAATATCAATTTTAACTTTGAAATAAAAACTCAATTATCACCAGAAATTCCGTAAACATGATAAGAACGACAAATTGAACAACAATAGTATAACACGTAGCAATTTGGCATAGGAAAAAGACAATATAAGAAAAATAGAGAAACATGAAAAACAGGTAAATTGGCGGCGCATAAGTACTCTTCACCTCACATATACGCCGCTCACATGGATTTCACTTAGAAAGTAATCTAAGGTTCCTAATTCCCTCAAGTCAGGGTTAGACTCAATACTTGCCTCGCTCTGAAGGCCACTTAATTCTCAATCACAGCTTTTCCTTTGGAATTCACCTCCAAACCACACGTATCTAATCAAAAATGACTCAATAATATCAAATATTGCTAAAGGAATCAATTATATTGCATAAATTAAATTTTCTAAATTTTCCTCCAAAAAGTCAAAAACTCGACCCCGGGCCCGCTTGGTCAAAACCTGAGGTTCGGACCAAAATCCATTTACCCATTCATCCCTGAGCCCGAATATATAAATAGTTTTGGTATCCGACCTCAAATTGAGGTCTAAATTCCCAAATTTCTGAAATCCCTAGTTTCTACCCTAACCCCTAATTCTACCATGAAAACTCTAGATTTTAGGTTGAAAATTCAAGAAATGTAATGGGTAATTGAAAGAAAATGGTTTAGAATCACTTACCAACACTTTGGGAAAGAAAATGACTCTTGAAAATAGCCTCTACCCGTTTGGTTCTTGAAAAATGTTGAAGAAATGGCTTAAACCTGTGTTTGGAGTCTGTTTTAAGTCACTGGACAGGCCTTCATCGCGTTCGCAAGAGGCCTGTCGTGATCGCGATGCACAGCGGCCTAAGGCCTTCGCGTTCGCGAGTCTTTCTACGTGTTCGCGTAAGGCAGCTCCCCCAAGCCTTCGCGTTCGCGACCCTGTGGACGCGTTCGCGTAGAAGAATATGACCCCCTCCCCTAGGTCCCTTAAACTGTTGCGTTCGCGCGAGACAGATCGCGTTCGCGAAGGGTACCACCTCCAACACTTCGCGTTTGCGACCAGTCCTTCGCGTTCGCGAAGAAGAAATTTCCCCTGCCCCCATTTTACCTTTCGCGTTCGTGACACTACCTACGCGAACGCGAAGAAGGGCACACCAGAACAGCTGCTTCAACAAAACCTCAGATTTTCTAAGTGCAAATCACCCCGTAGCCTATCCGAAACTCACCCGAGCCCTCGGGGCTCCAAACCAAACATGTACACAAGTCTAAAAATATCATACGGACCTGCTCGCGTGATCAAAATGCTAAAATAACACCTAGAACTCCGAAGTTAGCACCAAATCGAATAAAATTCTCAAGAATATTTTAAAATTTCTATTTTCTCAACTGGACGTCCGAATCACGTCAAATCAACTCCGTTTGTCACCAAATTTCACAGACAGGTCTTAAATATCATAATGAACCTATACCGGGATCCGAAACCAAAATACGGACCCGGTACTAACAATGCCAAATATCAATCAATTCTTAAAAATAATTAATTTTCATACTTTTAATTTTCATCAAAAATTCATAACTTGAGCTAGGGACCTCTGAATTCGATTCCGGGTATACGCCCAGGTCCTATAATTCGATACGGACCCACCGGGATCGTCAAAATACGGATCCGGGCCCGTTTACTAAAAATGTTGACCGAAGTCAACTAAAATCAACTATTTAATGCAAAAATTGTTATTTTCATCAATTTTCAACATAAAAGCTTTTTCGGAAACCTGTCCGGACTGCACACGCAAATCGTGGAGGGTAAAAATGAGATTTTTAAGGCTTAAGAGCGCATATTTGAGTTCTAAATCATAAGATGACCTTTTGGGTCATCACAATCTCCACCTCTAAAATAACCGTTCGTCCTCGAACGGACATAGAAAAGTACATGGGCTGGTGAAAAGGTGGGGATATCTACTCCGCATATCAAACTCGGACTCCCAAGTAGCTGCCTCAATAGGATGACCTATCCATTGCACTCGAACTGAAGGGTAACTCTTTGACCTTTACTGACGAACCTGCCTGTCTAGAATGGCCACCGACTCCTCCTCGTAAGTCAAATCCTTGTCCAACTGGACAGAGCTGAAATCTAACACGTGGGATGGGTCACCACGATATTTTGGAGCATAGACACATAGAATACCTGATAAACTGAGGATAAGCCTGGAGGCAATGCAAGTCTATAAGCTACCTCCCCCACTCTCACGAGGATCTCAAATGGCCCGATATACCTAGGGCTCAACTTGCCCTTCTTCCCAAATCTTATAACACCCTTCATGGGCGATACCCGAAGCAATATTCTTTCTCCAACCATGAATGCAATATCACGAACTTTACGGTCGGCATAACTCTTTTGCCTGGACTGAGCTATGCGAAGTCGATCCTGTATAATCTTGACCTTGTCCAAGGCCTCCTGAACTAAATCTGTACCCAATAACCGAGCCTCCGCCGGCTCAAACCACCCAACTGGCGACCTACACAATCTACCATATAATGCCTCATAGGGAGCCATCTAAATGCTCGCTTGGTAGCTGTTATTGTAGGCAAACTCTGCTAACAGCAAAAACTGATCCCAAGAACCTCCAAAGTCAATAACATAGGAGCAGAGCATATCCTCCAAGATCTGAATAGTACGCTCGGACTGCCCGTCCATCTGAGGATGAAATGTTGTGCTCAACTCAACCCGTGTACCCAACTCACGCTGAACTGCCCTCCAACAGTGCGGGGTAAACTGCGTAACTCGATCGGAAATGATAGACACGGGCACCCTGTGAAGACAGACGATCTCACGAATATAAATCTCTGCCAACCGCTCTGAGGAATAGGTAACTACCACAGGAATGAAATGCACTGACTTAGTCAGCCTGTCCACAATGACCCAAACTGCATCGAACTTCCTCTAAGTTCGTGGGAGTCTAACAACAAAGTCCATAGTGATACGCTCCCACTTCCACTCAGGAATATCTAACCTCTAAAGTAAACCACCAGGTCTCTAATGCTCACACTTTACCTGTTGGAAATTTAGGCACCGAGCTACATAGGCAACTATGTCCTTCTTCATTCACCTCCACCAACAATGCTGCCACCACAAGTCCTGATACATCTTGGGGGCGCCCGGATGAATAGAATATTGGGAACTGTGGGACTCCTCAAGGATCAACTCACGAAGTCCATCCACATTAGGCACACAAATACGACCCTGCATCCTCAAAACTCTGTCATCTCCAACAGTAACCTACTTGGCACCACCGTTCCGCACTATATCTCTAAGGACAAGTAAATGAGGATCGCCATCCTGCCGATCTCTGATGTGCTCAAATAAAGAAGACCGAGCAAATGTACAAGCTAGAACACGTCTAGGCTCAGAAACATCTAACCTCACAAACTGGTTGTCCAAGGCCTGAACATCCAATGCAAGCGATCTCTCAGCAACTGGAATATATGCAAGGCTACCCATACTGACTGACTTTCTACTCAAAGCATCGGCCACCACATTGGCCTTCCCAGGATGATACAATATGGTGATATCATAGTCTTTCAATAGCTCCAACCACCTCCTCTGCCTCAAATTGAGTTCCTTCTGCTTGAACAAATACTGCAAGCTCCGATGATCAGTGAATACCTCATATGGCACGCCGTAAAGATAGTGCTTCCAAATCTTCAGCGCGTGAACAATGGTTGCCGGCTCTAGATCATGAACATAGTAATTCTTCTCGTGAACCTTTAACTGCCGTGAAGCATAAGCAATAACCTTGCCACCCTGCATCAATACTGCACCCAGACCAATACGAGATGCGTCATAATATACTGTATAAGATCCTGAACCTGTGGGTAACACCAATACCAGTGCCGTAGTCAAAGCTGTCTTGAGCTTCTGAAAGCTCGCTTCACACTCGTCTGACCACCTGAACGGGGCACCCTTCTGGGTCAATCTGGTCAACGGGGCTGCTATGGATGAAAATCCCTCCACAAATCGACGGAAATATCCCGCCAAACCCAGGAAACTACGGATCTTTGTAGCTGATGTAGGTCTAGGCCAGTTCTGGACTGCCTCAATCTTCTTAGGATCCACCTAAATGCCCTCTGCTGATACAACATGACCCAAGAAAGCAACTGAACTCAACCAAAACTCGCATTTTGAGAACTTAGCATATAACTGGCTGTCTTTCAGAGTCTGAAGAACGATCCGAATGTGCTGCTCATGCTCCTCTCGACTGTGAGAGTAGATCAAGATATCATTAATAAACACAACCATAAAGGAATCCAAGTAGGGTTTGAACACCCGGTTCATCAAATCCATGAATGATGTTGGGGCATTTGTCAGCCCAAATGACATCACTAGAAACTCATAATGCTCATACCGAGTCCGAAAAGTTGTCTTAGGAACATCGGATGCCCTAATCCTCAACTAATGGTAGCCAGATCTCAAATCAATCTTTGAAAATACCCTGGCACCCTAAAGCTGATCAAATAAATCATCAATCCTCGGCAATGGATATTTGTTCTTGGTGGTGACTTTGTTCAACTGCCGATAATCTATACACATCCTCATCGATCCATCTTTCTTCTTCACAAACAACACAGGTGCACCCCAGGACGAGACACTAGGTCTAATGAAGCCCTTATCCAGCAAATCTTGCAACTGCTCCTTCAATTCTTTCAACTCTGGCGGGGCCATGCGATATGGCGGAACAGAAATAGGCTGAGTGCCCAGAGCCAAATCAATACAGAAATCAATATCCCTGTCGGGTGGCATCCCCGGCAGGTCTGCAGGAAACACCTCTAGAAACTCACGAACAACCGGCACCGAATCTATAGAAGGAACATCCGCACTAGAATCGCGGACATAAGCCAAATAAGCTAGACACACATTCTCGACCATATGCCGAGATTTCATATAAGAGATAACCCTGCTGGCAGAATGGACAAGATTACCTCTCCACTCTAATCGAGGCAACCCCTGGAAAGCTAAGGTCACCATCTTTGCATGACAATCTAATATAGCATGATAAGGTGACACCCAATCCATACCTAGTATGACATTAAAATCAACCATGTCGAGAAGTAGAAGATCTACACGAGTCTCAAGACTCCCAATGGTGACCACACACGAATGATAAACACGATCTACAATAATAGCATCTCCCACTGGTGTGGACACATACACAGGAGCACTCAAAGAATCACGGGGGACAACCAAATAGGAAGCAAAATAGGATGACACATAGGAGTAAGTAGATCCCAGATCAAATAGAACTGAAGCATCTCTACTGCAAACTGAAACAGTACCTGTGATAACAGCGTCAGATGACTCAGCCTCAGGCCTGGCTGGGAAAGCATAACACTGGGGCTGGGCCCCACCACCCTGAACTACATCCCTAGGACGGCCTCTAACTGGCTGGTCTCCACCTCTAACGGCTGACCTCCACCTCTAACAGTCTGGCTTCTACCTCTGGCTACCTGACCACTGCCTCTGGCTGGCTGAGCAGGTAGTGCAGCAACTGATGCCGGAACCATGGCACAAAAACTCTGATGTTGTGGGCTGCCCGTTACTCGAGGGCAAAATCTAGCAATGTACCTCGGATCACCACAAGTATAACATAACCTCGGCTGTTGTAAGTGCTGACCCTGAAACTGACCCTGTCGACCTGGATAACCACCCTGATAACTCTGGAGTTGAGGTGTACTAATAGGAGCTGGTGGTGCACTGTAGGCTACCTGGTCGGAATAATGCATTTGAGGGCCACGACCACCTGAGGCACTGTGGGATGCCTGGAGCACTGAATGAAACGGCCTGGGAGGATGGCCCCTACCAAAAGTACCCCTGCCTCTAGATGAGGCACCACTGAACTCACCAGAATGACGAGGCCTTTTGTCAGACCTCTGACCACCCTAAGTAAGAACCATCGCTTGAAAAAGAAATCTCACTCCCAGTCTCCTTAGCCATCTGCAATCTGATAGGCTGAGCAAGTCTATCAATAAACCTCCTCACTCTCTCTCTCTCGGTGGGAAGAAGAAGAATGGCATGACGGGCCAAATCCACAAAACGGGTCTCACACTGAGTAACAGTCATACTGCCCTGCTGGAGACGCTCAAATTAACGGCGACGCTCCTCTCTCAATATGATAGGAAGAAACTTCTCTATGAAGAGCTGAGAGAACTGGTCCCAAGTAAGAGCAGGCGACCCAGCTGGTCTGGTCAACAAGTAATCTCTCCACTATTTCTTAGCTGAACCAGTCATCTGAAATGCAGCAAAATCGACCCCATTGGTCTCCACTATACCCATGTTCTGTAGAACCTCGTGACAGCTGTCAAGATACTCCTGGGGATCCTCTGAAGGAGCACTACTGAAGTGAACAGGAAAGAGCTTGATAAACCTGTCTAATCTCCATAAAGCCTCAGAAGACATAGCTGGCCCATCTCCGACCTGTGCCGCCATAACCGGCTGAACTAATCCGACTGGCTGAGCTGCTGGAGCCTGATACTGGGGAGCTATCTGCTCCGGAGCGGGAGTGGTGGGAGTGTGGGCTCCTCCTCCAGCCTGAGAGACTGCTGATGCCATGGGAAAGGCGCCAGTCTGGGCCACACTCTCCATAAGGCCCACCAAACGGACCAAAGCTTCCTCAAGTACTGGGGTAGCAATGAACCCCTCCGGAATCTGAACTGGTCCGGCAGGAACACTCTGGGCTGGAACCTCCTCGTCAAGCTCTATCTGAGGCTCCACTGCTGGGGCTGCTGCTCGGGCCCTAGGCTGAGCCCTACCCCTGCCTCGGCCTCGACACGGCCTCGGCCTCGACCTTTGCCCCGCGTAGGATCTGTCACTGGAGGCTCTGGCTGCTGCTCAGCTGAGGAAGCGATACGTGTTCTCGCCATCTGCGAGAGAATAAGAGTATAAGAGTTCAATCAGTATTGAGAAAGCAAAATCGCACGACAGAGAAGGATAGAAGTGAAATTTGTTCTTAAACTTCATAGCCTTTGGAAAATAAGCACAGACGTCTCCGTACCGATCCTCCAGACTCTACTAAGCTTGCTCGTGAATCGTGAGACCTAGGCAACCTAGTGCTCTGATACCAACTGTCACGACCCGAAATTTCTCACCGATGGGACCGTGATGACGCCTAATATTTCACTTTCTAGGCAAGCCAACATTAGAAAATCGTTAAACCAATTCCTTATTTTCATTTAGTAAATAACAATAACTAACTAAGATGAAATATAAGAAGTGCGGAATATCGTAAAATTGTATTAATTACTACCACCCGGATCTGGAGTCACAATTCACGAACATTCTTGAATTTACTACAAGTAATAGTCGAAAAGAAATACAATTGTCTGAATAAAAGAAAACAGTAGGACATAAAAGATAGACGGGGACTTCAAGGTCTGTGAACACCAACAGATCTACCTTGAGTCTCCGGACAGCGGACCAGTAGCAAATCTCGATCAACCTGAGCCGGTATCAAAATCTGCACAGAAAGTGCAGAGTGCAGCATCAGTACAACCGACCTCATATACTGATAAGTGTCGAACCTAACCTCTACAAAGTAGTGACGATGCTAAGGCAAGGCACCTACAGTTTAACCTGTACAATTTAATAGTGTATATGCAAATAACAGAAATGAAGAACTAAACAGGAAATGTCGGGAGGGGGGGACATATTGAGGGAAATACAAGATAAAGAACTACAATATAATGATCACCGGAGCAGTCAATATACCATGAATCAACAGGAATAGTGAGTATAGTAAGGAAATATGCACGGCATCACCCTTTGTTCTTTTACTCTCAATCTCACCATAAAATCAATAGAAACGGCACGATATCACCCTTCGTGCATTAACTCTCATATCATGGCACAGCATCACCCTTCGTGCTTTTACACTCACAATATGGCACGACATCACCCTTCGTGCTTTTACACCCACAATATGGCACGGCATCGCCCTTCGTGCATTAACACTCACAATATGGCACGGCATCACTCTTCGTGTATTAACACTCACAATATGGCACGTCATCACCCTCACCCTCCGTGCATTAACACTCTCCCTTACCATAATGCAATGCATAAATAATAATAGGGAGATATTGTAACAAGTACAAACCTTACTTCAACATTTAGTTCCATAATATCAATCTCAACTTTGAAATAAAAACTCAATTATCACTAGAAATTCCGTAAACATGATAAGAACGATAAATTGAACAACACTAGTATAACACGTAGCAATTTGGCATAGGAAAGAGACAATATAAGAAAAATAGAGAAACATGGAAAACAGTTAAATTGGCGGCACATAAGTACTCGTCACCTCACATATACACCGCTCACATGGATTTCACTTAGCAAGTAATCTAAGGTTCCTAAAGCTTTTCCTTTGGAATTCACCTCCAAACCACTCGTATCTATTCAAAAATGACTCAATAATATCAAATATTGCTAAAGGAATCAATTATATTGCATAAATTAAATTTTCCAAATTTTCCTGCAAAAAGTCAAAAAATTGACCTCGGGCCCGCTTGGTCAAAACCCGAGGTTCAGACCAAAATCCATTTACCCATTCATCCCCGAACCCAAATATATAGTTGGTTTTGGAATCCGACCTCAAATTGAGGTCTAAATTCCCAAATTTCCAAAATCCCTAGTTTCTACCCTAACCCCAAATTCTACCATGAAAACTCTAGATTTTAGGTTGAAAATTCAAGAAATGTAATGGGTAATTGTAACAAAATGATTTAGAATCACTTACCAACACTTTGGGGAAGAAAATGGCTCTTGAAAATCGCCTCTACCCGTTTGGTTCTTGAAAAATATTGAAGAAATGGCTTAAACCCGTGTTTGGAGTCTGTTTTAAGTCACTGGACAGGCCTTCATCGCGTTCACGAGAGGCCTGTCGCGATCGCAATGCACAGCGGCCTAAGACCTTCGCGTTCGTGAGTCTCTCTACGCATTCGCATAAGGAAGCTCCCCCAAAGCCTTCGCGTTCGCGACCCTGTGGACGCGTTCGCGTAGAAGAACATGACCCCCTCCCCCAGGTCCCTTAAACTATCGCGTTCGCATTCGCGTGAGACAGATCGCGAAGGGTACCACCCCCAACGCTTCGCGTTCGCGAAGAAGAAAATTCCCCTGCCCCATTTTACCTTTCGCGTTCCCGACACTACCTACGCGAATGCGAAGAAGGGCACACCAGAACAGCTGCTGCAGCAAAAATCTTAGATTTTTCTAAGTGCAAATCACCCCGTAGCCTATCCGAAACTCACCCGAGCCCTCGGAGCTCCAAACCAAACATGCACACAAGTCTAAAAATATCATACGGACCTACTCACATGATCAAATTTCCAAAATAACACCTAGAACTCCGAATTTAGCACCAAATTGAATGAAATTCTCAAGAACACTTTAAAATTTCTATTTTCTCAACTAGACGTCTGAATCACTTCAAATCAACTCCGTTTCTCACCAAATTTCACAGACAAGTCTTAAATATCATAATGAACATGTACCTGGCTCCGGAACCAAAATACGAACCCGGTACTAACAATGCCAAACATCAATCAATTCTTAAAAATAATTAATTTTCAGACTTTTAATTTTCATCAAAAATTCATAACTTGAGCTAGGGACTTTCGAATTCGATTCCGGGCATACGCTCAGGTCCCATAATTTGATACAGACCCACCGAGACCGTCAAAATATGGATCCGGGCCCGCTTACCAAAAATATTGATCGAAGTCAACTAAAATCAATTTTTAAGGGAAAAATTCTTATTTTCATCAATTTTCAACATAAAAGCTTTTCCGGAAACCTGCCCGGAATGCGCATGCAAATCAAAGAGGGTAAAAATGAGATTTTTAAGGCTTAAGAGCGTAGATTCAAGTTCTAAATCATAAGATGACCTTTTGGGTCATCACATGTACTCACACTCTCAGAGTACTCAATCTCATTGTCTAGCATTTTCTCTCACAATGCTCAGCACATTCAATCACTCAGCATTGTACAATACTCGTTGCAGCGTGCAAACCGATCTACATATATATAGTCGACTGCGCTTACTGGGGGTGTGCAGACTCCTGGAGGGGCTCCTTTCAGCCTAAGCGCTATATCGTTACGGCGTGCAGCCTGATCCCATAATATATAAATAGTCATAAGGCTCGTTGCGGCGTGCATCCCGATCCATATACATATACAGCCCTAAGGCTCGTTGTGGCATGCAACCTGATCCCATAAATATAATCAATATATCATGTTGCGGCGTGCAGCCCGATCCCAAAATATCACTCTCACTCAGGACCTCGGCCTCACTCAGTCATCAATCTCTCCAGTCTTACTCACGGGCTCACAATGTCATAAAACTAGCCCGACAATAATGATATGATGTATCAATAAATAATATCCGAGACTGAGATATGGTATGAATACATGGATATGACTGAGTATGAAATATCAATGGAATCAGTGAGATGACAGTAAGAAACGACCACTATGGGTCCAAACAGTATCGACATAATGCCTAACACATGATATCTAGCATAATTGACAGCTTAGCTACTTTATCACATGGTGAAAACACAGATATCAACAAAGTAGGACCACTATACAGTGCCATGGAAATAATAGAGTCCCAATTCACATGGTGCACGCCCACACGCCCACCACCTAGCATGTGCGTCACCTCAATACCAATCACATAATACGTATTTCAGGGTTTCACACCCTCAGCACAAAGATTAGAAGAGTTACTTACCTTGAACAAGCCAATATCAATGCCGAGCAAGCCAAGCGATGCTCCAAAATGCCATCTCGTGCGTTCCGGCCTCCGAACTGCTTAAAAACTAACCAAAAAAAAACTCAAATACATCAAACAATGATAAAGGAACCAATCCCGATCGAAAAGATCAAATCTTGAATCAAAAGCCCAAAATCGGCCAAAAGTCCAACCCGTGCCCGCACCTCGAAAACCGACAAAATTTACAAAATCCAACAACCTATTTAATTACGAGTCCAATCATACTAGTTTCACTCAAATCCGACTCCATTTCGATGTTCAATTACCTCTTTACAATTCACAATTCAATTACCAAAAACGAAGGTAGATTCATGAAATATAACCACAACCGAGTAGTGAACACTTACCCCAATCCTTGTGATAAAAATTGTTCCAAGAATCGCCTCAATCCGAGCTCCAGAACTCCCAAAATGTAAAACTAGATGACCTTCGAAATAGAGTACTATATACACTGCCCAGACGTCCTCTTTCGCGAACGCGGGAAGTCCATCGCGTTCGCGATGAACAAAATACACACTGCCACAAAAGACTCTACGCGTTCGCGATATACCCCACGCGAACGTGATGACCACTATTGCCAAAGCTTCGCGAACACGACTCATATTACGCGACCGCGATGAAGGATTCCCCAGCTCAAGTTGCCACACCTCAACACTACGCAAAATCTTTCATACGCGAACGTGAAGAAAACTTGCCCCCAACTTTACGCGAATGCAGGACATACTTCGTGATCGCGAAGAACAATTGTTGTTTCCATTAAAATACACTGCGCGTTCGCGATACTTGCCATGGAACGCGATGAAGAAATGTGACACCAGACACCAGAACACACCAGCATTAAAAACATGAAGGAAAATAGATCGAAATCAATCCGAACCACGACCGAGCCCCTCGGGACCCTGCCCAAACATACCAACAAGTCCCATAACATAACACAGATCTACTCGAGGTGTCAAAAAATACATAATAATATCGAAACGACGAATCACACCTCAATTCGAAATCAATGAACTTTGAAACTTTAAACTTCCACAACCGATGTCGAAACCTATCAAATCACGTCCGATTGACCTCAAATTTTGTACACAAGTTACATTAAACATTACGGACCTGTTCCAACTTTCGGAATCGAAATCCGACCCCGATATCAAAAAGTCTACTCCCGGTCAAACGTTTCAAAATTTTAACTTTTGTCATTTCGAGCCAAATTCAACCACGGACCTCCAAATCACAATCCGGACGCGCTCCTAAGTCTTAAATCACCCAACGAAGCTAACAGAACCATCAAAATTCCAATCCGAAGTCAAATGCTAAAAAGTCAAATTTGGTCAACTATCCCAATTTAAAGCTTCAACAATGAAATCCATTCTTCCAATTCGATTCTGAATAACCTGAAAACCAAAACCGACGATTCACATAAGTCAAAATACATCATACGGAGCTACTCACGCCCGTAAACTACCGAGCGAAGTGCAAATGCTCAAAATGATCGGTCGGGTCGTTACAGAAGGATTGTGTATACACAGACCTTACCCCCACCTTGAAGATAGAGAGATTATTTTCTATAAACTCTCGGCTCATAAAAGACGTAGGATCTTATAATAGATAGTACGTAGAAATTAAAAGGAAACACAATAATAGAGAAAGTTGAATTGTAAAGGAATATAATATAATATTAAAAGAAAGAACAATAAGAAGGAACCTAACATAAGCTACATATGCGATAAATTTATAAATAAATTTGGTAAATATATGAAGAATAATACAATTACAACAAAAGCAGTCCCAACCAGTCATTGGAGCCTACTGAATTACATAACAAAAGACAAAGAAAATAGTGAAAATAACATAACGTCTAATAATGCATAAGAGGAATTGGACACTAATTAACTCCCCAAACTGATAATCTTGTCAATATTGCCATTTTTTACGGCCGTTAAGTACCCAGGATTAGGAAGGATTGCCATATTGATTGGCCAAACACACGTTTTAATGAAATATATATATGCATCATAATTTTTACAATCATAATTATGATCAGAATCTAAAGATGGTTGGTATAATATCAAAAACCTCACACTTTTAAGCATCATGCAAAGAAACACATGCACATTTATGCATATAACATATAATACGTCTATGTAGAAAATCACATATTTATAAAACATACAAGCACAATAACATACATATATAAATGATGCCATGCTATGAATAGTATTCCACGCTTTATGAAAGTTTCTGTGTGAGAATCTTATTACACTTCATTTGTCGTAATTATAGATCCCTGAAAACTGATTTCCGCTCTAATATGTCGTGGGTAATATTTATTTATTTATTATTTCTTAACTTGCTTTTATGTTCAAATAAGAGGTCCACTTACTATCACATCTACCAACAAACGGAAAATGCATTAAATATTTAGTTTCAAACATTTTGGAACTAAATAGTACTCTGTAGTGAAATGTGTTTCCTAATTTAGCCTATTAAAATTAATGGACTAACTTATTTCAGATCCACGTTATTCGTAAGATGCATGTAAAAAATGAAAAAGGAAATGAAGCCCAATCCAGAGCACTTACTACACGCATGTAGCTGCTAAAATTTTCTACTTTAACTACTAATTACTCACTTTTGTGACTTTCTCTCTTGGGTAGATATATTGTCTTAACGTTTTTTTTTTCTTTTTTTTTTTCCTATTTATCATTAGGTATTCGAAACTCCTGATTGACTCGATTAATCTATATTCATATTGGGTATGCCTACAAAGGAGGGGTCACTGGCCCCCGCTGACTTCGAATTAAATAAATAAATAAATATAAATATATATATATATATATATATATACCTCTTTATAACAGTCTCGTTTGTTACGGATATTTTTGATTGTTATAGCGAGGTGTTGTTATAGAGAACATATATTATAACATAACATGAAAGTTGGTTTTGAAAAAAGCTTGGCTTTTATAGTGGAGTGTTGTTATATAGGGATGTTGTTATATAGAGAGATCTCACTGTATATATATAAATTAAAGTGTGTGTATATCTTAAATAACAAGCATATATTTTTGATTGGCACCCTAAGATTTAAATCTTAGGCAGTTGCAGTGATCGATTTGGGGACACAACTTGACTTTTAGTCCGTTAACAGTATTTGCTTAAATTTTTATTTGATAGTAGTGGCCCTGCCACTTTCAAATTCTGAGTCCTCCTCTGTTGTGATTCGTTATCAATGGAAAATTTCTTGGCATTGCAAATCCACAGACTTATATTATCATGCAAGGCATTCCGCATTCAAACCTCATCCCCTGAAACTGGTTTTACATGTTGTATGGATATTAGTCATAAATAAGGATGGGAGTTATAGGTTATCCCTAAAGTTAAGATTTGTAAATGATTTTTTCTCAATTATTTTGTGGTAACTATATTATATTTTTTTATGATTGTCTATACATGTGATGACCCAAAAGGTCATCTTATATTTTAGAACTCGAATCTGCGGTCTTAAGCCTTAAAAATCTCATTTTTACCCTTCTCGATTTGCATGCACAGTCCGGGCAGGTTTCCAGAAAACTTTTATGTTGGAAACTAATGAAAATAAGAATTTTTGCCTAAAAATTTAATTTTAGTTAATTTCGGTCAATATTTTTGGTAAACGGGCCCATATCCGTGCTTTGAAGGTCCTGGTAGGTCCGTATCGAATTATGGGACCTGGACGTATGCCCGAAATTGAATTTGGAGGCCCCTATCTTGAGTTATGAATTTTTGATGAAAATTAAAAGTTTAAAAATTATTTTTTTTAAGAATTAATTGATATTTGGCATTGTTAGTATCGGGTCGATATTTTAGTTCCGGAGTCCGGTACAGGTTCATTATAATATTTAAGATATGTCAGTGAAATTTGGTGAGAAACGGAGTTGATTTGACGTGATTCGGACGTCCAGTTGAGAAAATAGAAATTTTAAAGTATTCTTGAGAATTTTATTTGATTTGGTACTAAATTTAGAGTTCTAGGTGTTATTTTGGCGATTGGATCGCGCGAGCAGGTCCGTATGATATTTTTAGACTTGTGTGTATGTTTGGTTTGGAGCCCCGAGGGCTCGGGTGAATTTCGGATAGGCCATAGGATGTTTTGGACTTAGAAAATCTAAGATTTTAGCTGCAGCAGCTATTCTGGTGTGCCCTTCTTCGCGTTCGCGTAGGTAGTGTCGCGAACGCGAAAGGTAAAATGGGGGCAGGGAAATTTTCTTCTTCGCGAATGCGATGGATTGGTCGCGAACGCGAAGCGTTGGGGGTGGTACCCTTCGCGAACGCAATCTGTCTCACGCGAAAGCGATAGTCTAAGGGACCTGGGGGAGGGGAGTCATGTTCTTCTACGCGAACGCGTCCACTGGGTCGTGAACGCAAAGGCTTGGGGGGAGTTGCCTTACGTGAACGCATAGATAGACTCGCGAACGCGAAGGCCTTAGGCCGCTGTGCATCGCGATCGCGACAGGCCTCTCACGAACGCGATGAAGGCTTGTCCAGTGACTTAAAACAGACTCCAAACACGGGTTTAAGCCATTTCTTCAATATTTTTCAAGAACCAAACGGGTAGAGGCGACTTTCAAGAGCCATTTTCTTACCCAAAGTGTTGGTAAGTGATTCTAAACCATTTTCTTTCAATTACCCATTATATTTTATGAATTATCAACCTAAAATCTGGAGTTTTCATGGTAGAATTAGGGGTTAGGGTAGAAACTAGAAATTTCAGAAATTTGAGGATTTAGACCCCAATTTGAGGTCGGATTCCAAAACCAATTATATAGTCGGGCTCGGGGATGAATGGGTAAATGGATTTTGGTCTGAACCTCGGGTTTTGACCAATCGGGCCTGGGGTCAATTTTTTGACTTTTTGGAGTAAAATTTGGGAAATTTAATTTATTGAATATAATTGATTCCTTTAGCAACATTTGATACTATTGAGTCATTTTTGAATAGATAAGAGTGGTTTGGAGGTGAATTCCAAAGAAAAAGTTGTGATTGAGAATTAAGTGGCTTTCGGAGCGAGGTAAGTATCGTATCTAACTTTGGCTTGAGGGAATAGGTATTATGTGTTCATTTGCTACGTGATTGGTTGTTAAATGCGATGTATAAGTGAGGTGACGAGCATCTATGCGTCGTTGTCGAGTCATAGCATGCGAGTGAAATTCTATTCTTGTCTATTTTGTAGCCTTAAATTCTACTATCCATGTTTAGCGGGTTATTTGAAATGTTGGGTGACTCATATTTGGTTTTACTGAGATTTGGTAACTTTCGAATATTGGTTCGAGATTGAGATTACATTGTGCTATTGATTATGAAAAAAATATACTGGTTTCTTTGTGATACTCTTATCTATCCGTTGTTATTGATTCTGTGATTTGTGAAGAGGAGTGTAAAGCACGAAGGGTGATGTCGTGCATGCATTATTTATATTGTGAGGAAGAGTATAAAGCATGAAGGGTGATGCCGTGTATATTATGAGAGGTTTAAAAGCACGAAGGGTGATGTCGTGCCGTTCTATATTTTTTTTTGGGTGAGGTTGAGAGTAAAAGCACGAAGGGTGATGCCGTGTCGTTCTATTTATTTATTTGGTGAGATTGAGAGTAAAAGCACGAAGGGTGATGCCGTGCAATTTTCCTTTGCTATTTTAATTGCTCAATTCGTTTACGGATGTTCTGTTTAATTCTGTCTTTTCATTATTCTCACTCTTTATGTTGTATTCCCCCATTGTATATCCCATTCCCATTATTCCTGCGTTATTGCTTTACTTACTGTTGTTGCCACTAGCATGATTATACTGTTCATGTTATATGTGGGAGTCTTGTCCTAGCCTCGTCACTTCTTCGCCGAGGTTAGGCTCGATACTTACCAGTACATGGGGTCGGTTATACTGATGCTGCACTCTACACTTTTTGTGCAGATTTTGATACCAGCTCAGGTTGATCGAGATTTGCTACTGGTCCGCTGTCCGGAGACTCAAAGTAGATCTGTCGGCATTCACAGACCTTGAAGTCCCCGTCTAACTTTTATGTCCTACTGTTTTCTTTCATTCAGACTGTTGTATTTCTTTCAGACTATTACTTGTAGTAAATTTTAGAGTGCTCGTGAATTGAGACTCCAGATCCGGGTGGTAGTAATTAATACAGTTTTATGATATTCCGCACTTATTATATTTCATCTTAATTAATTATTGTTATTTACTGAATTGAAACAAGGAATTAGTTTAACAATTTTATAGTACTGGCTTGCCTAGCAAGTGAAATGTTAGGCGCCATCACGGTCCCAACAGTGGGAAATTTCGGGTCGTGACAGTTCGTATCAGAGCACTAGGTTGCTTAGGTCTCACGATTCACGAGCAAGCTTAGTGGAGTCTGAAGGATCGGCACGGAAACGTCTGTGCTTATCTTCCATAGGTTATGAAGTTTAGGAATAAGTTTCACTTCTTTTCTTCTTTGTCATGCGATTTTTCTTTCTCAATACTGATTGAACTCTTCTACTCTTATTCTCTCGCAGATGGCGAGAACATGTACCGCTTCCTCAGCTGAGCAGCAGCCAGAGCTTCCAGTGGCAGCTCTTACGCGGGGCAGAGGTCGAGGCCGAGGCAGTACCAGAGGCCGAGGCAGGGGCAGGGCTCAGCCTAGGGCCCGAGCAGCAGCCCCAGTAGTGGAGCCTCAGATAGAGCTTGACGAGGAGGTTCCAGTCCAGACTGTTCCTGCCGGACCAGCTCAGGTTCCGGAGGGGTTTATTGCTACCCCAGTACTTCAGGATGCTTTGGTCCGTTTGGTGGGCCTTATGGAGAGTGTGGCCCAGAATGGCACCTTTCCCATGGCACCAGCAGTATCTCAGGCTAGAGGAGGAGCCCAGACTACCACCACTCCTGGTCCGGAGCAGATAGCTCCCCAGTATCAGGCTCCAGCAGCTCAGCCAGTCGGATTAGTTCAGCCGGTTATTGCGGCACAGGTCGGAGATGGGCCAGCTATGTCTTCTGAGGCTTTATGGAGATTGGACAGGTTTATCAAGCTCTTTCCTATTCACTTCAGTGGTACTCCTTCAGAGGATCCCCAGGAGTATCTTGACAGTTGTCACGAGATTTTACGGAACATGGGTATAGTGGACACCAATGGGGTCGATTTTGCTGCATTTCAGATGACTGGTTCCGCCAAGAAATGGTGGAGAGATTACTTGTTTACCAGACCAACTGGGTCGCCTGCTCTTACTTGGGACCAGTTCTATCAGCTCTTCATAGAGAAATTTCTGCCTATCACATTGAGATAGGAGCGTCGCCGTTAGTTTGGGCGTCTCCAGCAGGGCAGTATGAATGTTACTCAGTATGAGACCCGTTTTGTGGATTTGGCCCATCATGCTATTCTCTTGCTTCCCACCGAGAGAGAGAGAGGGTGAGGAGGTTTCTTGATGGACTTTCTCATCCTATCAGATTGCATATGGTTAAGGAGACTGGGAGTGAGATTTCTTTTCAGGCGGCTGCTAATGTCACTAGGCGAGTCGAACTGGTTCTTACTCAGGGAGGTCAAGGGTCTGACAAGAGACCTCGTCATTCCGGTAAGTTCAGTAGTGCATCATCTAGAGGCAGGAGTACTTTTGCTAGAGGCCATCCTCCCAGGCCATGTCATTCCGCGCTCCGAGCATCCCACGGTGCCTCAGGTGGTCGTGGGCCTCAGATGTATTATTCCGACCAGCTAGCCTACAGTGCACCACCAGCTCCTATTAGTGCACCTCAACTCCAGAGTTATCAGGGTGGTTATCTAGGTCGACAGGGTCAGTTTCAGGGTCAGCAGTCACAGCAGCCGAAGTTATGTTATACTTGTGGTGATCCGAGGCACATTGCTAGATTTTGCCCTCGGGCAACAAGCAACTCACAGCATCAGAGTTCTCGTGCCATGGTTCCGGCACCAGTTGTTGCACCACTTGCTCAGCCAGCCAGAGGCAGGGGTCAGGCAGCCAGAGGAAGAGGCCATTCTGTTAGAGGTGGAGGTCAGGTCGTTAGAGGTGGAGACCAGCCAGTTAGAGGCCGTCGCAGGGACGTAGTTCAGGGTGGTGGGGCCCATCCCCAGTGTTATGCTTTCCCAGCCAAGCCTGAGGCTGAGTCATCTGACGTTGTTATCACAGGTACTGTTTCAGTTTGCAGTAGAGATGCTTCAGTTCTATTTGATCTGGGATCTACTTACTCCTATGTGTCATCCTATTTTGCTTCCTATGTGGTTGTGCCCCGTGATTCTTTGAGTGCTCTTGTGTCTGTATCCACACCAGTGGGAGATACTATTGTTTTAGATCGTGTTTATCGTTCATGTGTGGTCACCATTGGGAGTCTTGAGACTCATGTAGATCTCCTACTTCTCGACATGGTTGATTTTGATGTCATACTGGGTATGGATTGGTTGTCACCTTATCATGCTATATTAGATTGTCACGCTAAGACAGTGACCTTAGCCTTGCAGGGGTTGCCTCAATTAGAGTGGAGTGGAAATCTTGGCCATTCTGCCAGCAGGGTTATCTCTTATGTGAAGGCTCGGCATATGGTCGAGAAGGGGTGTCTAGCTTATTTGTCTTATGTCCGCGATTCTAGTGCGGAGATTCCTTCCATAGATTCGGTGCCGGTTGTTCGTGAGTTTCCAGAGGTGTTTCCTGCAGACCTACCGGGGATTCCACCCGACAGGGATATTGATTTCTGCATTGATTTGGCTCCTGGCACTCAGCCTATTTCCATTCCGCCATATCGCATGGACCCGCCAGAGTTGAAATAATTGAAGGAGCAGTTGCAAAATTTTCTTGATAAGGGCTTCATTAGAACTAATGTCTCGCCCTGGGGTGCACCAGTATTGTTTGTGAAGAAGAAAGATGGATCGATGAGGATGTGTATAGATTATCGGCAGTTAAACAAAGACACCATCAAGAACAAATATCCATTGCCGGGGATTGATGATTTATTTAATCAGCTTCAGGGTGTCATGGTGTTTTCAAAGATTGATTTGAGATCTGGCTACCATCAGTTGAGGATTAGGGCATCCGATGTTCCTAAGACAGCTTTTCGGACTCGGTATGGGCATTATGAGTTTCTAGTGATGTCATTTGGGCTGACAAATGCCCCAGCAGCATTCGTGGATTTGATAAATCGGGTGTTCAAACCCTACTTAGATTTCTTTGTAGTTGTGTTTATTGATGATATCTTGATCTACTCCCACAGTCGAGAGGAGCATGAGTAGTACCTTCGGATCGTTCTTCAGACTCTGAAAGACAGCCAGTTATATGCTAAGTTCTCAAAATACGAGTTTTGATTGAGTTTAGTTGCTTTCTTGGGTCACGTTGTATCAGCAGAGGGTATTCAGGTGGATCCTAAGAAGATTGAGGCAGTTCAAGACTGGCCTAGACCCACATCAGCTATAGAGATCCGTAGTTTCCTGGGCTTGGCGGGCTATTACCGTCGATTTGTGGAGGGGTTTTCATCCATAGCAGCCCCATTGACCAGATTAACCCAGAAGGGTGCCCCGTTCAGGTGGTCAGACGAGTGTGAAGCGAGCTTTCAGAAGCTCAAGACAGCTTTGACTACAGCACCGGTATTGGTGTTACCTACAGGTTCAGGATCTTATACAAGTATTATGATGCATCTCATATTGGTATGGGTGCGGTATATATGTAGGGTGGCAAGGTTATTGCATATGCTTCGCCGTAGCTAAAGGTTCACGAGAAGAATTACCCTGTTCATGATCTAGAGCTGGCAGCCATTGTTCACGCACTGAAGATTTGGAGGCACTATCTTTACGGCATGCCATGTGAGGTATTCACTGATCATCGGAGCTTGCAGTATTTGTTCAAGCAGAAGGAACTCAATTTGAGGCAGAGGAGGTGGCTAGAGCTATTGAAAGACTATGATATCACCATATTGTATCATCCCGGGAAGGCCAACGTGGTGGCCGACGCTTTGAGTAGGAAGTCAGTCAGTATGGGTAGCCTTGCATATATTCCAGTTAGGGAGAGACTGCTTGTATTGGATGTTCAGGGCTTGGCCAACCAGTTTGTGAGGTTAGATGTTTCTGAGCCCAACCATGTTCTAGCTTGTACAGTTGCTTGGTCTTCTTTATTGAGCGCATCATAGATCGGCAGGATGACGATCCTCATTTACTTGTCCTTAGAGACACAGTGCGGCATGGGGGTGCCAAGCAGGTTACTGTTGGAGATGACGGAGTTTTGAGGATGCAGGGTCGTATTTGTGTGCCTAATATGGATGGACTTCGTGAGTTGATCCTTGAGGAGTCCCACAGTTCTCGGTATTCTATTCATCCGGGCACCGCCTAGATGTATCAGGACTTGAGGCATCATTATTGGTGGAGGCGAATGAAGAAGGACATAGTTGCCTATGTAACTCGATGCCTAAATTGCCCGCAGGTAAAGTGTGAGAATCAGAGACCTGGTGGTTTACTTCAGAGGTTAGATATTCCTGAGTGAAAGTGGGAGCGTATTACTATGGACTGTGTTGTTGGACACCACGCACTCAAAGGAAGTTCGATGCAGTTTGGGTCATTGTGGACAGGCTGACTAAGTCAGCGCATTTCATTCCTGTGGCAGTTACCTATTCCTCGGAGCGATTGGCAAAGATTTATTTTTGTGAGATCGTCCGTCTTCACGGTGTGACCGTGTCCATCATTTCTGATCGAGGTACGCAGTTTACCTCGCACTTTTGGAGGGCAGATCAGCGTGAGTTGGGTACGCGGGTTGAGTTGAGCACATCATTTCATCCTCAGACGGACGGGCAGTCCGAGCATACTATTCAGATCTTGGAGGAAATGCTTCACGCCTGTGTTATTGACTTTGGAGGTTCTTGGGATCAGTTTTTGCCGTTAGCGGAGTTTGCCTACAATAATAGCTACTAGTCGAGCATTCAGATGGCTCCCAATGAGGCATTATATGATAGACAGTGTAGGTCTCCAGTTGGGTGGTTTGAGCCGGAGGAGGCTCGGTTATTGGGTACAGATTTAGTTCAGGAGGCCTTGGACAAGGTCAAGATTATACAGGATCGACTTCGTACAGCTCAGTCCGGGAAAACGTGTTATGCCGACCGTAAAGTTAGTGATATTTCATTCATGGTTGGAGAAAGAATATTGCTTCGGGTATCGCCCATGAAGGGTGTTATGAGATTTGGGAAGAAGGGCAAGTTGAGCCATAGGTATATCGGGCCATTTGAGATCCTCGAGAGAGTAGGGGAGGTAGCTTATAGACTTGCGTTGCCTCCAGGGTTATCCTCAGTTCATCCGGTATTCCATGTGTCTATGCTTCGAAAGTATCACGGTGATCTGTCCCATGTATTAGATTTCAACTCTATCAAATTGGACAAGGATTTGACTTACAAGGAGGAGCCGGTGGCAATTCTAGCCCGGCAAGTTCGCCAGTTGAGATCAAAGAGTTACCTTTCAGTTCAAGTGCAGTGGAGCGGTCAGCCTATTAAGGCAGCAAGTTCGAGTCTGATATGCGGAGTAGATATCCCCACCTTTTCACCAGCCCAGGTATTTTTCTATGTCCGTTCGAGGACAAACAGTTGTTTTAGAGGTGGAGAATGTGATGACCCAAAAAGGTCATCTTATGTTTTAGAACTCGAATCTGCGCTCTTAAGCCTTAAAAATCTCATTTTTACCCTCCTCGATTTGCGTGTGCAGTCCGGACAGGTTTCTTGAAAACTTTTATATTGGAAACTAATAAAAATAAGAATTTTTGCCTAAAAAATTGATTTTAGTTGACTTCGGTCAACATTTTTGGTAAACGGGCCCGGATCCATGCTTTGACAGCCCCGTAGGTCCGTATCGAATTATGGGACCTGAGCGTATGTCCGGAATCGAATTTGGAGGTCCCTAGCTTGAGTTATGAATTTTTGATAAAAATTAAATGTTTGAAAATTATTTATTTTTAAGAATTGATTGATATTTGGCATTGTTAGTATCGGGTCCGCTTTTAAGAACGCGATGGACTGGTCGCGAACGCGAAGCATTGGGGGTAGTACCCTTCGCGAACGCGATATGTCTCACGCGAACGCGATAGTTTAAGGGACCTTGGGGATGGGAGCCATGTTTTTCTACGCGAACGCGTCCACTGGGTCGCGAACGCGAAGGCTTGGGGGGAGTTGCCTTACGCGAACATGTAGATAGACTCGCGAACGTGAAGGCCTTAGGCCGCTGTGCATCGCGATCATGACAGGCCTCTCACGAACGCGATGAAGGCTTGTCCAGTGACTTAAAACAGACTCCAAACACGGGTTTAAGCCATTTCTTCAACATTTTTCAAGAACCAAACGGGTAGAGGCGATTTTCAAGAGCCATTTTCTTCCCCAAAGTGTTGGTAAGTGATTCTAAACCATTTTCTTTCAATTACCCATTACATTTTATGAATTATCAACCTAAAATCTAGAGTTTTCATGGTAGAATTAGGTGTTAGGGTAGAAACTAGAAATTTCGGAAATTTGAGGATTTAGACCCCAATTTGAGGTCGGATTCCAAAACTAATTATATATTCGGGCTCGGGGATGAATGGGTAAATGAATTTTGGTCTGAACCTCGAATTTTGACCAAGCGGGCCCGGGGTCAATTTTTTTAACTTTTTGGAGTAAAATTTGGGAAATTTAATTTATGAAATATAATTGATTCCTTTAGCAACATTTGATACTATTGAGTCATTTTTGAATAGATACGAGTGGTTTGGAGGTGAATTCCAAAGAAAAAGTTGTGATTGAGAATTAAGTGGCTTTCGGAGCGAGGTAAGTATCGTATCTAACTTTGGCTTGAGGGAATAGGTATTATGTGTTCATTTGCTACGTGATTGGTTGTTAAATGCGATGTATAGGTGAGGTGACGAGCATCTATGCGTAGTTATCGAGTCATAGCATGCGAGTGAAATTCTATTCTTGTCTATTTTGTAGCCTTAAATTCTACTATCCATATTTAGCGGGTTATTTGAAATATTGGGTGACTCATATTTGGTTTCACTGAGATTTGGTAACTTTCAAATATTGGTTCGAGATTGAGATTACATTGTGCTATTGATTATGAAAAAAAAAATATACTGGTTTCTTTGTGATACTCTTATCTATCCGTTGTTATTGATTCTGTGATTTGTGAGGAGGAGTGTAAAGCACGAAGGGTGATGCCGTGCATGCATTATTTATATTGTGAGGAAGAGTGTAAAGCACGAAGGGTAATGCCGTGTATATTATGAGAGGTTTAAAAGAACGAAGGGTGATGCCGTGTCGTTCTATTTATTTATTTGGGTGAGGTTGAGAGTAAAATCACGAAGGGTGATGCCGTGCCGTTCTATTTATTTATTTGGTGAGATTGAGAGTAAAAGCACGAAGGGTGATGCCGTGCAGTTTTCCTTAGCTGTTTTAATTGCTTGTTTACGGATGTTCTGTTTAATTCTGTCTTTTCATTATTCTCACTTTTTATGTTGTATTCCCCCACTATATGTCCCCTTCCCATTATTTCTGCATTATTGCTTTACTTATTGTTATTGCCACTAGCATGATTATATTGTTCAGGTTATATGTGGGAGTCTTATCCTAGCCTCGTCATTACTTCGCCGAGGTTAGGCTCGACACTTACCAGTACATTGGATCGGTTGTACTGATGTTGCGCTCTGCACTTTTTGTACAGATTTTGATACCGACTCAGGTTAATCGAGATTTGTTACCGGACCGCTATCCGGAGACTCAAGGTAGATCTGTCGGCGTTCACAGACCTTGAAGTCCCCGTCTATCTTTTATGTCCTACTGTTTTCTTTCATTCAGACAGTTGTATTTCTTTCAGACTATTATAGTAAATTCGAGAATGCTCGTGAATTGTGACTCCAGATCCGGGTGGTAGTAATTAATACAGTTTTATGGTATTACGCACTTATTATATTTTATCTTAGTTAATTATTATTATTTACTGAATAGAAATAAGGAATTGGTTTAACGATTTTCTAACGTTGGCTTGCCTAACAAGTGAAATGTTAGGCGCCATCACGGTCTCGTCGGTGAAAACTTTCGGATCGTGACAATATATATATAGAGACCTCAAAAATGACCGCCAGTCTAGCATGTAATGTAGTTTTTATTTATTTATTTGTAATTTTCTCAACTTGCTTTTATGTTCAAGTGAATGTCTCATCTACTCACACATATCCCAAGAAGATGTGAGTCAAACATTTTGTCTAAGTGGGCGTTTGGACATAAGAGTCAGTAAAATTTCAAAAAAGAAAAGTGAAAAAAAATTTCAAGTGAAAATTGTATTTGAAAATTAGAGTTATGTTTGGACATGAATATAATTTTGGGTTGTTTTAGAAGTTTTGTGAGTAATCTGAGTGAAAAATTTGAAAAATAACTTTTTGGAGTTTTTTAAAATTTCGAAAAATTTCAAAATGCATCTTCAAGTGAAAATTAAAAATATTATGAACAAACGTTGATATCGAAAAAAAAAAGCGAAATAAGGGAAAAGTTTCTTATGTCCAAACGGGCTCTAAGTTATTTTTTATGTGACCTATAGGTCACAAGTTCGAGCCGTTGAAACAGTCATTAATGCTTATATTATGGTAGACTGTCTACATCACACTCTTTAGGATATGACCTTTTTCCGGACCATGCGTGAACATGAGATACTTTATGCACCGGACTACCCTATATATATTCTAATACTGTTGCGAAATGTGCTTCCTAATTTCCCCAATTAAAGGTAATTGGTTGACTTGATTTATGAACCACTTAATTCGTGAGATGCATGTGAATAAAATAAATAAAAACCCAACCCAAAGTATTTATAATATGCGTGTAGCCAAAGGTGCTTGGAAGTCAGTTTGACTAGCTTATAATCTTTTCCAAACACCCGCTTATTCAGTTTTGATAATAATTTATCAATTTTACTCATAAATCTTATTCCATTATATTTCAATTGGTCAATCTAGCAACTACTGCTACCAGTGTTTTAAAAGGCATTTTTGGAACTTGCCCGGAGCTCGCTCCTGGGCGGGGCACTTGCAAAACGCCCTGGGACTCATGTATGGGACTTAATTCTGTAAGGCTTACGCCCCAAGCGCCCGACCGTACGCCCTAAACACGCCTAACGCCCAACGCTCGGGGCTCGCCTGACAGCTCTAATGCGAATCACGTGTTGAGTTTCCTAATTAATATCATTCACCTTCAAAATTCTTTAACAAATTAATGATAAAAGTTCTATTCATCGATAGAAATATGAAGATTGAGAATAAATCTAATAATGAGACATGATATTGCGAATTATATCTTCACTTGTTATTGGTCGTGTCTTAGTTCATTTTTCCGTCCTTGTTATACACTTTTATTAATTTGATATCTTAAACTAATTTGTATTTATTCATGAAGGAGTAATATTTTAATTAACGTACTAATAAGATTTTATTAGTTATTTACTTTTAGGAAGGTAAAATGTGGAATTTGATCATTTTTTTAAAGAAATTATAAGTTTTTAATTATTTGAAAGTTAAAGATGTTATACGTGATTTGTATGCATTAGTTATACTTAAGAATCGTGTTGGATATTATTCTTTTATGAGTTCCTTTAAATTTCTTTTAATTTTTAACTTTTAATTTATATTTTATATTTTTTTGTGTTATTATGTTATTTTATTAATTTATAAATTAAATTTTTTAAAGATCCATGGGGCTTACGCTCCCCCTTCCCCCCGCCTCCAGGCTTACGCATCACCGCATATCAAGTAAAACGCCCCGTCTCACGCCCCCGCCTTTTAAAACATTGCTTGTAAGTAGCGTATAATAGATTGTTTGACTAGTGTTTTTGTGGGGATGGAGCATATATATTTCACATATTTATAATTTTATTCAATTTTTATGTAATTTTACCTGTTTATAAATATTTACTGTCATTATATTATTTTATAAAATATTAAAAATTAAATACTTATGGGGCTTACGCCTCGCATCGCCTTATGCCCACGCCTTTTAAAACACTGACTGCTACTACTACACATCAATATTCCTTAGCAAGTCGGGCTAGCTATATGAATCCTCGTTGACAATATCGCCCCATTTAAGCTCATAATATTTTGTATAGTGAGGATTCATCATTTTTTACACTGATTGCCAGACTATCGCATTCCTCTTCTTGTATCTTGGCTTGGGTTCACGATGTGAGCAAACTCACACGGACAAAGTTATTTGTGATTCTAGCTAAGTTCTGAAAAATACATGCTTTTAAGATGTGAATGGAGTATTAATTTGGTGTCAACATCTCCCACAAATTAATGTTGCTCTGGTGAGGCCAATGATATTTCTTTCGTTGTTCATAAATTAAATAATAATTTTATAATTTTAATAGACAATGATTAATGTCACGACTCAATTTCACCTATAGGTCGTGATGGCGCCCAACACTACAGCTAGGCAAGCCAACTAATAAGTCAATCGTACATTGGTTAAACTTTTATTCCAAGAAAATAATAAAATACCAACTTCTACCAATGTGTGTGCCAAGACCCGGTGTCACAAGTGCATGAGCATCTAGTAGATTATACAAAACTCCAAATACTGTCTGAAATGAAATAGACAGAATATAAATATAAGAAGAGACACTGGTAGCTGCAGAACGGCTCAGAAAGGCAGCTCACCACTATGCCTCGGGATGACGTGGGTATGTGATGATAGGTCCTCCACTAGTACCTGTCTCAAATCCTGCACAAAAAGTGCAGCAAGTGTAGTATGAGTACGTAAACAACGTGTACCCAGTAAATATCAAGCCTAATCTTGAAGTGGTAGAGACGAGATGGCCGACTTTGACACTCACTATGGGTCAATAATAATAATTGAAATAAAACTAGGATATTTAAATCAGCATGATTTGCAGAATTTACAATAATTTATTTAATCAGCAGAAATAATCAAATTCATTCAAATGTAACAATTCTCAATATATTAATTAAATTCCTTCAATTTAAATAATTTCCAATTTATCAATTAAACCTCATTTACAGGAGTAACAATTAATTCCTTAACAAGCAAGAATAATAATTCATTAAATTTCAAAGATTTTTTAATTTATTAATTAGCTTCACAAGCTGAAATAAATTATTAAAGTATCGTGTAATTATTATTATTAAGCACGATTTCTGCCGAGGACGTACGGCCCTATCCAGAGTATCGTGTACACTGTCGAAGGACGTGCGGCGTGATCCATAGATGCATCTATCCTGCCGAGGCGTTCGGCCCGCTCCACAAGAAAGGAGGACATTTTCTTATGTGCCTCCAAAAGGAGAGTATATTTATTATAAGATGAATTTAGGAGGAGAATAATTTCTTTTAACAATTAATTGATTTAAACAAAAATTAAGCATATGAAAATTTCATATTTTTCTACTTTTCATAACAATTCATAATATATACATCAATTATTTTAATTAATAAAGAATACAATTCACACAAGTAATTCATGTTTTGAGTCTTAAACTACCCGAACTTTAGCATTAATAGTAGCTACGCATGGACTCTCGTCACCTCGTGCGTACGTAGCCCCCGCAATTAGCAATAATTATTTAATTTAATCCCTATGGGATAATTTTACCCTCACAAGATTAGACAAGAGACTTACCTCGTCTTGCTCCAATTAATCCACTATAAGGCTTTTTCCACGATTATCTAACTCTGTCTAGCTCGAATCTATCCAAAATAATTCGATACAATCACTAAAAATTATAGGAATCAATTCTATAAGAAAATACTATATTTTTAATAAAAATCCCGAAATTAATTAAAAATTCATCCGTGGGGCCCACGTCTCGGAATCCGGAAAAAATTATGAAATTCGACAACCCATTCAATTACGAGTCCAACGATAACAGTTTCACTCAAATCCGACTCTGAATCGATACCGAAATCTCAAAAATTCGTTTCTATGAGATTTCTAAAAATTTTCCAAATTTAAATCTCAAAACTCTAATTTATGGTGAAAACAATGATATACTTATATATGTATACCAAATCCGAGTTAGAATCACTTACCCCCAATGTTTTTCCCTTGAAAATCTGTCAAAAGTCACCTCTGCTCAAGCTCAGGTTCGTCAAAAATGGCAAATGGGACGAATGTCCTCTGTTTTTATAACTTACAGCTCTGTCCAATTCGATCAAAGAGCTCGATCAGGGGAGCTCGATCTCGGGAGCTCGATCTCAGGGAGCTCGATAAAGGAGCTCGATCTTGGGAGCTGGTCATGGCCTCGATCAGGCCTCGAGCCTGGGACATGGTCATGGCCTCGATCAAGTTCGATCTTGGGTCTTGATCCTGGCCCTCGAGCCTTGCCTTCGATCATGGCCCTCGAGCCTTGCCTTCGATCATGGCTTCGATACTGAGCCTCGTCCCTGAATTCGACTCAAGCCTCGATCGTGGGCTCGATATCTGGGTTCGATCTGGGGCTCAATCATAGCGCAGAATATACACCAGAAGGGAAAATTGCAGCAGCTTTTTAAGTCCAACTTTTGATCCGTTAACCATCCAAAACTCACCCGAGGCCCTCGGGACCTCAACCAAATATACCAACAAGTCCTAAAATATCATACGAACTTAGTCGAACCTCTAAATCACATCAAACAATGCTAAAACCATGAATCATACCCCAATTCAAGCTTAATGAAACTAAGAGTTTTCAACTTCTACATTCGATGTCGGAACCTATCAAATCAACTCCGATTGACCTCAAATTTTACACACAAGTCATAAATTATATAATGGAGCTATAAAAAATATTAAAACTGGATTCCGACTCCGGTATCAAAAAGTCAACTCATCGGTCAAACTTCCAAACTTAAATTCTTCTTTTTAGCCATTTCAAGCCTAATTTAACTACGGACTTCCAAATAAAATTTCAAACACTCTCTTAAGTCCAAAATCACCATACGGAGCTGTTGAAATCATCAAAATTCTATTTCGGGGTCATTTTCTCAAAATATTGACCGAAGTCAAACTTAGCACTTTAAGGCCAACTTAAGGAACTAAGTGTTCCGGTTTCACCCCAAACACTTCCAAATCCCGAACTAACCATCCCCACAAGTCATAAATCATTACAAGCACCTACGAAAAGTTTTATTTTAGGGAACGGGGTTCTAAAATTTTAAATGACCGGTTGGGTCATTACATTCTCCACCTCTTAAACAAACGTTCGTCCTCGAACGGGTTTAGAATTGTACCTGGAGTACTGAATAAGTGTGGATATTTGCTCCGCATGTCTTCCTCGGCCTCCTAAGTCGCTTCCTCGACTGGTTGGCCCCTCCACTAGACTTTTACTGCAGAAATCCTCTTGGACCTCAACTGGCGAACCTGTTTATCAACAATGGCAATTGGCTCCTCTTCATAACCCAAGCTATTATCTAGTTGAACTGTGCTGAAGTCTAACACATGTGATAGGTCGGCATGATACTTCCGGAGCATAGATACGTGAAAAATCGGATGAACTCCCGATAGGCTGGGAGGCAATGCAAGCTCATAAGCAACCTCCCCAACCCGTTTCAACACCTCGAATGGGCCTATATACCTTGGGCTCAACCTGCCCTTCTTCCCGAATCTCAAAATTCCCTTCATCGGCGAAACCTTTAAGAGAACTTTTTCACCTACCATAAATGATATATCACGCGCTTTCTGATCCGCGTAACTCTTTTGTCTGGACTGTACTGTACGAGGTCGCTCCTGAATCAACTTTACCTTTTCCAAGGCATCCCTTACCAAATTAGTACCATATAACTTAGCCTCACCTGGCTCAAACCATCCGATAGGTGAACGACATCGCCGACCATATAAAGCCTCAAATGGAGCCATCTCAATGCTAGATTGGTAACTGTTAATATAAGCAAACTAGGCCAAAGGCAGGAAACGATCCCACTGACCTCCAAAGTCGATCACACATGCCCTGAGCATATCCTCCAAAATCTGAATTGTCCTCTCTGACTGTCCATCGGTCTGCGGATGAAAGGCTGTGCTGAGCTCTACACGGGTCCCCAACTCACTCTGTACTGCTCTCCAGAAATGTGAAGTAAACTGAGGGCCTCTATCTGATATGATGAAAATTGGCACACCGTGCAACCGAATTATCTCCTGAATATGAATCTGGGCCAACCTCTCTGAAGTATACGTAGTCACAACAGGATAAAATGTGCCGACTTGGTCAACCTGTCAACAATCACCCAAACTGCATCAAACTTCCTCAAGGTCCGCGGCAACCCAACTACAAAGTCCATAGTAATTCGTTCCCATTTCCACTCTGGTATAGTCATCTGCTGAAGTAGGCCACCTGGCCTCTGGTGCTCATATTTAACTTGCTGGCAATTTAGACACCTAGATACATACTCAACTATGTCCTTTTTCATTCGTCGCCACCAATAATGTTGCCTAAAGTCACGATACATCTTAGTAGCACCTGGATGAATAGAATACCGAAAACTGTGTGCCTCTTCCAGGATCTTTTTTCTCAGTCCATCCACATTAGGAACACCTAGATGATCCTGGAGTCGCAGAACACCATCCGCTCTAATAGTAACTTCCTTGGCACCACCTCGTAGTACCGTTTCACGAAGAACCATCAAGTATGGGTCATCATACTGGCGAGCCTTGATCTGCTCAAATAGTGAAGATTGGGCCACCACACATGCAAGAACTCGGCTGGGCTCTGAAATATCCAGCCTCACAAGTTTGTTAGTCAAGTATTGAATATTTGAGGCTAATGGCCTTTCCTCTGCTGAAATGAAAGCCAAACTACCCATACTCTCCGCCTTCCTGCTCAAGGCATCTACAACCACATTTGCTTTGCCCGGATGATACAAGATAGTAATATCATAATCTTTTAGTAACTCCAGCCATCTACGCTGCCTCAAATTTAGATCCCTCTGCTTGAACAAATGCTGCAAACTGCGATGATCAGTGTAAACTTCGCAAGACACCCCATAAAGATAATGCCTCCAAATCTTTAGAGCGTGAACAATCGCAGCTAACTCCAAATCATGTACTGGATAATTCTTCTCGTGGGGATTCAGCTGACGTGAAGCATATGCAATAACTCGCCTTTCCTGCAACAATACACAACCCAAGCCAACGCGTGACGCGTCACAATACACTGTATATATTCCCGAACCAGATGGTAACACTCACACGGGTGTTATAGTCAGTGCTGTCTTGAGCTTCTAAAAACTTGACTCACAATTATCAGACCATCGGAACTTAACACCCTTCTGGGTTAATTTGGTCAAAGGTGCTGCAATAGATGAAAAACCTTCCACGAACCGACAATAATAACCTGCTAAACCCAGAAAACTCCTGATCTCAATCGCCAAAGTGGGACGATGCCAATTCTGAACTGCCTCAATCTTTTTGGGATCAACTTTAATACCTTTGCCCGATACAATATGTCCAGAAAATGCAACAGACTCTAGCCAAAACTCATATTTAGAGAACTTAGCATATAGCTTTTGTTCCCGCAATGTCTGAAGCACTACTCTCATATGCTGCTCATGTTCCTCCTTACTGTGCGAATAGATTAAAATGTCATCAATGAAGACAATGACAAACGAATCAATATATGGCATGAATACCCTGTTCATCAGATCCATAAATGCTGCCGGGACATTAGTTAAACTGAAGGCAATCACCAGAAACTCATAATGACCATATCTAGTCCGAAAAGCAGTCGTCGGAACATCCGAATCCTGAATCTTCAACTGATGGTACCCCGACCTCAAGTCGATCTTAGAGAATACCCTAGCACCCTGAAACTGGTCAAATAGATCATCAATACGCGGCAATGGGTACTTGTTCTTAATAGTGACTTTGTTCAATTGGCGATAATCAATACACATCTGCATTGTTCCATCCTTCTTTTTCACAAATAATACTGGTGCACCCCAAGGCGATACACTCGGTCTGACAAACCCTTTGGCTAGTAACTCTTCAAGCTGTTCTTTCAATTCTTTCGAAGCCATGCGATACGGTGGGATAGATATAGGCTGGGTATCTGAAGCCAAGTCAATACAGAAATCAATATCACGATCAGGTGGCATACCTGGAAGATCTGACGGAAATACATCGGGGAACTCCCGAACTACAAGCACTGAATCAATAGCCGGAGTCTCTGCAGTAGTATCCCGAACATAGGCTAGATAAGCCAAACAACCCTTCTCAACCATGTGTTGAGCCTTTATAAAATAAATAACTCGATTAAATGAACTAACAGGAGAACCCTTCCACTCCAGCTTAGGCAATGCTGGAATAGCCAAGGTAACAGTCTTGGAATGACAATCTAGAATAGCATGATATGGAGATAACCAGTCCATGCCCAGAATAATTTCAAAATCGGTCATCTCAAGCAATAGGAGATCTGCTCTAGTTTTATAACCACAGAATGTAATTATACAGGACCGATAGATCCGATTCACAACAACAGAATCGCCCACAGGAGTGGACACATAAATAGGAGTACTCAAGGACTCACGAGAAACACCCAGAAATTGAACAAATAGAGATGACACATATGAATACGTAGATCCTGGATCAAATAATACTGAGGTACCTTTGCCACAAATAGAAATAATACTTGTAATCACGGCATCTGAGGCCTCTGCATCTGTTCTAGCCAGAAAAGCATAGAACCGAGCTGGAGCGCCAACTATCTGGCCTCCGCCTGGCTGACCTCCACCTCTAGGACGGCCCCTACCCACCTGTCCTCTGCCTCTCGGTGGTCAGACAACTGGTGGAGCAACTGGTCCGGTAAGCATAGGCTGCTGACCCTGCTATACTGGTCTACCTCGAAGCCCGGGGCAAAACTTTCGCATGTGACTGGGATCCCCGCACTCGTAACAACTCTTCGGTGCGATGGGCTGCTGACTAAGTGTCTGGCCCTAGGGACCTGAATACCCACGGAAAGAACCCTGAATAGCTGGTGGGCGATAAGAACTCTCTGGTATAGCACTGAAATAAGGTCGTACTGGAGCACCTCGAGGAGGTGGTGGTGCTGGATATGGGGGTCTGCTGGACTGCCCCCTCACGAACTGACCTCTGCCCCCTGACGGAGCACCTCTGAACTCTCCAGAGTACCTGAACCGCTTATGTCTCATAATCTGCTCTCGGCTCCACTGACGTACACCCTCAATCCTCCGGGCTATCTCCACAACTCGCTCATAAGAAGTACACATCTCAATCTCTCGAGCCATAGTGGCCTGAATACTAGTATGTAAACCGGCTACAAACCTTCACACTCTCTCTGCCTCAATAGGGAGTATCATTAGTGCATGGCGAGAAAATTCAGAAAACCTCACCTCATAATCAATCACTGACATCTGACCCTGCTGGAGCTTCTAAAACTGAAACTGCAACTCTTCCCTCTGGGAGGGTGGAATATGCCTGTCCAAGAAGATACGGGTGAACCTGTCCCAAGTCATGGGAGGAGAATCTGTTGGTCTGCCAAGAGCATAACACTGCCACCATCTACGGGCTCTACGGGCTCTACTCTCTAGCTGAAAAGTAGCGAAATCAACCCCATGGGATTCCAATATCCTCATGTTGTACAGCCTATCCTTGCAACGATCAATGAAATCCTATGGATCCTCATGTCGCTCACCCCCGAAGACAGGAGGATGTATTCTAGTCCATCTGTCCAATAGTTTTCGAGGATCGGCGGCTACAGCTGGCCTGGGCTCAGGTGTAGCTACTGCCATTGGCTGGACTCCACCCATGGGTAGTGCACCCTAGGTCTGATATACAGCAGCTGCCTGTCCATGAGCCTACGCGGTAGGGGTCTGTGCTCCCCCGCCCGCCTGATATGTGGTTGGGTCTACCGGAAATAAACCGGCTTGAGTCATATTGTCCATGAATCGCAGCATACGACCCATGACATCCTGAAATCCCGGTACAGATGTGAAGTCCACCGGAGCTGGCTCTGCCACAGGCACCTCACCCTGCTCCTCAATAATGGAATTCTCTGCTGGATTCACTAGCGGCATAACTGGAACAGTCCTGGGACGTCCTCGCCCTTTACCATGGCCTGGAGCCCTCCCTCGGTCTCTGCCTCGGCCTCTAGCAACTGGGGGAGTAGCTCATCCCTGGTCTGGAATCTCATTAGAGCGTGTTCCCACCATCTGTGAGAGAATAAGAGAAGGATATTTAGTACTACATCAATTGCACGATGGAATATTAAGAAAGGTAGTTTCCTAACACTATATAGCCTCTCGAAGATAAGTACAGACGTCTCCGTACCGATCCGCAAGACTCTATTAGGTCTGCTCATAACTTGTGAGACCTACGTGAACCTAGTGGCTCTGATACCATGTTGTCACGACCCAATTTTACCTATAGGTCATGATGGCGCCCAACACTACAGCTAGGCAAGCCAACTAATAAGTCAAACGTACATTGGTTAAACTTTTATTCCAAGAAAATAAAAAAATACCAACTTCTACTAATGTGTGTGTGCCAAGACCTGGTGTCACAAGTGCATGAGCATCTAGCAGATTATACAAAACTCCAAATATTGTCTGAAATGAAATAGACAGAATATAAATATAAAAAGAGACACTGGTAGCTGCAGAACGGCTCAGAAAGGCAGCTCACCACTATGCCTCGGGATGACGTGGGTATGTGATGATAGGTCCTCCACTAGTACCTGTCTCAGATCCTGCACAAAAAGTGCAGCAAGTGTAGTATGAGTACGTAAATAACGTGTACCCAGTAAGTATCAAGCCTAATCTTGAAGTGGTAGAGACGAGATGGCCGACTTTGACACTCACTATGGGTCAATAATAATAATTGAAATAAAACTAGGATATTTAAATCAGCATGATTTGCAGAATTTACAATAATTTATTTAATCAGCAGAAATAATCAAATTCATTCAAATGTAACAATTCTCAATATATTAATTAAATTCCTTCAATTCAAATAATTTCTAATTTATCAATTAAACCTCATTTACAGGAGTAACAATTAATTCCTTAACAAGCAAGAATAATAATTCATTAAATTTCAAGGATTTTTTAATTTATTAATTAGCTTCACAAGCTGAAATAAATTATTAAAGTATCGTGTAATTATTATTATTAAGCACGATTTCTGCCGAGGACGTACGGCCCTATCCAGAGTATCGTGTACACTGTCGAAGGACGTGCGGCGTGATCCATAGATGCATCTATCCTGCCGAGGCGTTCGGCCCGCTCCACAAGAAAGGAGGACATTTTCTTATGTGCCTCCAAAAGGAGAGTATATTTATTATAAGATGAATTTAGGAGGAGAATAATTTCTTTTAACAATTAATTGATTTAAACAAAAATTAAGCATATGAAAATTTCATATTTTTCTACTATTCATAACAATTCATAATATATACATCAATTATTTTAATTAATAAAGAATACAATTCACACAAGTAATTCATGCTTTGAGTCTTAAACTACCCGGACTTTAGCATTAATAGTAGCTACGCACGGACTCTCATCACTCCGTACGTACGTAGCCCCCGCAATTGGCAACAATTATTCAATTTAATCCCTATGGGGTAATTTCCCCCTCACAAGATTAGACAAGAGACTTACCTCGTCTTGCTCCAATTAATCCACTATAAGGCCTTTTTCACGATTATCCAACTCTGTCTGGCTCAAATCTATCCAAAATAATTCGATACAATCACTAAAAATTATAGGAATCAATTCTATAAGAAAATACTATATTTTTAATAAAAATCCCATAATTAATTAAAAATTCGTCCGTGGGGCCCATGTCTCGGAATCCGGCAAAAGTTACGAAATCCGACAACCCATTCAATTACGAGTCCAACCATACCAGTTTCACTCAAATTCGACTCCTAATCGATACCGAAATCTCAAAAATTCGTTTCTATGAGATTTCTAAAAATTTCCCAAATTTAAATCTCAAAATACTAATTTATGGTGAAAACAATGATATACTTGCATATGTAGACCAAATACGAGTTAGAATCACTTACCCCAATGTTTTTTCCTTGAAAATCTGTCAAAAGTCGCCTCTGCTCAAGCTCAAGTTCGTCAAAAATGGCAAATGGGACGAATGTTCTCTGTTTTTATAACTTACAGCTTTGTCCAGTTCGATCAAGGAGCTCGATCAGGGGAACTCGATCTCGGGAGCTCGATCTTAGGGAGCTCGATCTCAGGGAGTCGATCTTGGGAGCTCGATCAAGGAGATCGATCTTGGGAGCTCGATCTTGGGAGCTAGTCATGGCCTCGATCAGGCCTTGAGCCTAGGGCATGGTCATGGCCTCGATCAAGTTCGATCTTGGGTCTTGATCTTGGCCCTCGAGCCTTGCCTTCGATCATGGCCCTCGAGCCTTGCCTTCGATCGTGGCTTCGATACTGAGCCTCGTCCCTGACTTTGACTCAGGCCTCGATCGTGGGCTCGATATCTGGGTTCGATTTGGGGCTCGATCATAGCCCAGAATATACAGCAGAAGGGAAAATTGCAGCAGCTTTTTAAGTCCAACTTTTGATCCGTTAACCATCCAAAACTCACCCGAGGCCCTCGGGACCTCAACCAAATATACCAACAAGTCCTAAAATATCATACGAACTTAGTCGAACCTCTAAATCACATCAAACAACGCCAAAATCATGAATCATACCCCAATTCAAGCTTAATGAAACTAAGAGTTTTCAACTTCTACATTCGATGTCGGAACCTATCAAATCAACTCTGATTGACCTCAAATTTTACACACAAGTCATAAATTACATAACGGAGCTACAAAAATTTTCGGAACTGGATTCCGACTCTGGTATCAAAAGGTCAACTCATCGGTCAAACTTCCAAACTTAAATTTTTATTTTTAGCCATTTCAAGCCTAATTTAACTACGGACTTCCAAATAAAATTTCAAACACGCTCCTAAGTCCAAAATCATTATACGGAGCTGTTGGAATCATAAAAATTCTAATCCGGGGTCGTTTTCTCAAAATGTTGACCGAAGTCAAACTTAGCACTTTAAGGCCAACTTAAGGAACCAAGTGTTCCGGTTTCACCCCAAACACTTTCAAATCCCGAACCAACCATCCCCGCAAGTCATAAATCATTACAAGTACCTACGTGAAGTTTTATTTTAGGGACCGGGGTTCTAAAAGTTAAAATAACCGGTTGGGTCATTCCAATTAACTTAATAGATACTCAACTAGATAGGTTGAGAAGTTTGCAATTTGTGTGGTTTTATTTTAAAAGCCACACGTGAGTACTTAAATTTTTCTTCTTGTACATGGATATATGATTCAATTTAGGATATATAATTCAATTTACTTTTGGAGAGATTTCTTAAGAGTTCCTGCCATAGACAATTGAAAATTAAATACTATTGGTCTCGAGCCCTGAGTATGGACTATAGAGTCACATTTGTTAGATAGCGTTTTATTCCTAATAAGCAGTGGCGTAGAGTCACGACCCAATTTCACCTATAGGTCGTGATGGCGCCCAACACTACAGCTAGGCAAGCCAACCAGTAATTTAAACCCATATTCTATTCTTTAAAATTAACCGAGTAATTAAACTCTTCTTACTTGCAAGAATTAAAACAATATGAAAAGATCTAATAAATTAAAATGACCAAGAAAATAATTAAATCAAATCATTCTACTATTGTGTGTGCCAAGACCTGGTGTCACAAGTGTTTGAGCATCTAGTAGATTATACAAAAATTATAAATATTGTCTGAAATAAAGTAGATAGAATAAAACTTTCAGGAAGAGGCACCGGTTTCTACAGAACGGCTCAGAAAGCAGCTCACCACTAAGCCTCCGGATAACGCTGGTGCGCGCCGATAGGTCCAACTATAGCACCTGCATCAGGTCCTGCACAAAAAGTATAGCAAGCGTAGCATGAGTACGTAAACAACGTGTACCCAGTAAGTATCAAGCCTAATCTCGAAGAGGTAGAGACGAGAGGTCAACTTTGACACTCACTAAGGGTCAATAATAATAATTGAAATAAAATATAGAATTATTTAAATCAACATGATTCATAGAGCTAACAATAATCTAATTTAACCAACAGAAATAATTAAATTCCTTCAAATGCAACAATTTCCAATCTATTAATTAAATTCACAAGCTGCAATTAAAATATCAAGATATCGTGTAATTATTATTATTATTAGGCACGATTCTGCCGAGGTCGTACGACCCGATCCAGAGTGTTATGTACACTGCCGAGAGACGTGTGGCGCGGTCCATAGATGCATCTATATTGCCGAGACGTTCGGCCCGCTCCACAAGAAAGGAGGACATTCTATTATGTACCTCCGGAATGAGAGTATATTTATTATAAGATTAATTCGAGAGGATGAACAATTTTTTTTAATAATTAATTAATTTAAACAGAAAATTAAGTATATATGAGATTTTCATCTTTTACTAACTTTTCCTAAAATTTCACAATATAGTTCAAATAATTTAATTAAATAAAGGATACAATTTACGCACATAATTCATGCTTTGAGTCCTAAACTACCCAAACTTTAGCATAGATAGTAGCTACGTATGGACTCTCGTCACCTCGTGCGTATGTAGCCCCCACAATTAGCAACAATTATTAATTCAATCACCTATGGGTTAATTTTCCCCTCACGAGATTAGACAAGAGACTTACCTCAACTTGCTCCAATTTAATCTACTAGTAGGACTTTTCCTCGATTATCCAACTCTGTATGGCTCGAATCTAGCCAAAATAATTCGATACAATCACTAAAAATTATAGGAATCAATTTCATAAGAAAATACTATATTTTTCAATAAAAATCTAAAATTAACTAAAAAATCGTCCGTGGGGACCACGTCTCGGAATCCGGTGAAAGTTACGAAATATGAACGCACACTCAACCACGAGTCTACCCATACCAAAATTACTAAATTTCGATAACAATTCGGCCCTCAAATCCTCAAACCTATCCAAGAGGGGTTTTCAAACTTTTCCAACTTAATTCACCAATTAAATGATAAAAACAGTGATGGACTCGAGTAATTTAACCAATATTTGAGTTAAGAACACTTACCCCATTGTTTTCTCTGAAAATCTCTCAAAAATCGCCTCAATCCGAGCTCTAAATCTGTAAAAATGGAATTTTCAGAACTCAAACTCTCTGCCTAGTGATTTCTTCTACGCGATCGCGAACTTCCTCACGCGATCGCGTAGCACAAATTTTTACTGCCCAAAATTAACTCTACGTGATTGCAAAAAATGCCACGCGATCGCATAGAGCAAACGCGTGGCACAACTTCCTCTCAAGTTTTCCCTACGCGATCGCAAACAATGCCACGCGATCGCTATGCACAGACTGGCCCAACCTATGCGATCGCGAAGAACAAAATCAACTCTGCCCAAATTACACTACGCGATTGCAGACGAACTTACGCATCACGTATAAGGAAATCAGAAGAAAAATACTAGCAGCTATCAGCAATTTCCCAAAGGCCAAAAATGATTTGTTAGCCGTCTGAAACTCACTCGAGCCCCTCGGGACCTCAACCAAATATACCAATAAGTCCTAAAATATCATACGAACTTAGTCGAAACCTCAAATCACATCAAACGACGCTAAAACCACGAATCATACTCCAATTCAAGCTTAATGAAACTTAAAATTTCCAACTTCTACATTCGATGTCGAAACCTATCAAATCAAGTCCGATTGACCTCAAATTTTGCACACAAGTCATAAATGACATAACGGAGATATAAAAAATTTTGGAATTGGATTCCAGCCCCGGTATCAAAAAGTCAACTCCCCGGTCAAACTTCCAAACTTAAATTCTTGTTTTAGCCATTTCAAGCCTAATTTAACTACGGACTTCCAAATAAAATTTCGAACACGTTCCTAAGTCCAAAATCACCATACGGAGCTATTGGAATCATTAAATCCCGATTCCGGGGTCATTTTCTTAAAATATTGACCGAAGTCAAACTTATCATTTTAAGGCCAACTTAAGGAACCAAGTGTTCCGATTTCAACCCGAACACTTTCAAATCCCGAACCAATCATCCCCGCAAGTCATAAATTAATAAAATCATATACAGGGAGTTTTATTTAGGAAATATGGTTATAAAAGTCAAAATGATCGATTGGGTCATTACACATAGCCACCTTATGCCAAGAGTGGTCAAGGGCATACCCTTCGCCGAAATCTTGTATTGCGTATATAAGTAAAATACTACTTTATATGGTTATTTACTATATTTTGAACACCCTTAACACTGTTGAGTGAGGTAGTCCAGCAGTTCAGGGAATTCAAAGTGTTGTTCCGGTTCAAAGTTCTACCCATTTTATTTGTCAAAACTAAAAGGAGATCGCCATGTGTGATCTATTTTTTTTTGGTAACTAAAGATTTTATTAATTACCAGAATATTTACAATAAGGAACCATAGCTAGACTACATCACAGTCTGCTATCTAGTCTAAGAACATAAAGAACTATTTAACTACTAAAGCTAAACTAAATACTAAGCTGCTGAACCAGTTTTTTAATTCTAGTAGATGCCCGAAAATTACAAACATTTGCAATCTCCCTCACCAATTGACTATGACTCTTTGCTATTCTTTCAAATCTTCTCTGATTTCTCTCCATCCACATTGTATCTAGTCTAAGAATACAAAGAACTACTTAACTACTAGAGCTAAACTAAATACTAAGCTGCTGAACCAATTTTTTATTTCTAGTAGATATCCGGATATTACAAACATATGTAATCTCCCTCACCAATTGACTATGACTCTTTGCTACTCTTTCAAATCTTCTCTGAATTCTCTCCATCCACGTTGTATGCACCCATTAAGTATAATCCAACTTAAAGATTTGAGCTCTTTGTGTAATGAACCAACCGGTTATTTTAACTTTTAGAAACCCGTTCCCTAAAATAAAACTCTCCGAATATGCTTTTATTAATTTATGACTCGCGGGGATGGTTCGTTCGGGATTTGAAAGTGTGTGGGTTGAAATCGGAACACTTGGTTTCTTAAGTTAGCTTTAAATGGACAAGTTCGACTTCGGTCAATATTTTAAAAAAACGACCCCAGAATAGGGATTTGACGGTTCCAATAGGTTCGTATGATAATTTTGGACTTGGGCGTATGTCTGAATCGGGTTTTGGATAACCCAGGAGCGTTTTGACGCTTGATAATAAAAATCAACTATTTGAAGGTTTAAAATTTTTTAAATTTGGTTTGGGTTAGGTTTTTGAGTAATTGAAGTCCGTTTGGAATTTCGAGTTTGGAAATAGTTCCATATAGTGATTTAGACTTGCACGCAAAATTTTGTGTCATTCCGAGTAGTCTAAGTATATTTCGGCGCATTGAAAGTAAATTGAACAACTTGAAATTCTTAAGTTTGAATCAATTTGGTTTAGGTATGATTCTTAGATTTGATGTTGTTTTACGCGTTTCGAGAGTTCGAGCAAGTCCGTTTTATGACTTAAAACCTGTTGGTATGTTCGGACGGGGTCCGGGGGCTCCGAGTGTTAACCGGACGAGACTCGGATCAATTTTGGAATTTTGAAGAAGAGCTGAAGCCTTCTGCTTCTGGTACGTTCGCACCTACGCTTGGACAGCCGCAGGTGCGACTCTCGCAGATGCGAGGTTTATGCGCAGAAGCGAAAAATGGAAGGGGAGGTCTGCCATCGCAGGTACGGAATCTCGGGCGCACCTGCAAACGCGCAGGTGCGAGCATTTTTTCGTAGATGCGAGGCTTGGCAGGCGAGGGAAAACTCGCACCTGCGAGGCTTTTCCGCAGGTGCGGTACCTCTTCCGCAGGTGAGAAAATCACTGTTGGGCAGAATGGTTAAAAGTCGGGGCTCAGATATTTTGAGCCCATTTTTCCTCCATTTCCGGGTGATTTCAAAGCTTTTGAGAAGGGGTTTCAACTAGCAATTGAAAGGTAAGTTAATTCCATACCCCTTGAGTTAAATACATAGATTATAGGTAGATTATAACTAGTAAATCTTAGAAATCAAAGATTTAGATGAAAAACCTAGATTTTAATAAAAGTAAAATTTTAACCACGAAAATAGTTATGGAATTGGGTAGAAATTATATATTTAAGTTCTTGAGATTATGGGTAACATTTTCATCCGAAATTTCCAGAATCCGAGCACGTGGGGCCGGGATAAATTTTAAAAAATTTACCATTTTGGATAAGATAATTTATTTAATTGAAAAATTTTGAATCATTTAGCATATATTAATTATTTTGTAAAATATTCGGATAGTTTTGGATTTTCAGCGTCGAATCGAGAATTCAATGCGACGTGGTAATCGAAAAGTGGACTTTGAGACGAGGTAAGTCTCTTGTCTAATCTTGTGAGGGAAAAATTACCACATGAGAATTAAATTGAATAATTGTTGCTAATTGCGGGGGCTACGTACGCACGACGTGACGAGAGTCCGTGCGTAGCTACTATTAATGCTAAAGTCCGGGTAGTTTAGAACTCAAAGCATTAATTACTTGTGTAAATTGTATTCTTTGTTTAATTAATATTAATTGATATATATGAATATATTGTGAATTGTTAGATAAAGATATTAAGGAATAGAAATCTCATATGCTTGATTTTCTGTTTAATTTAATTAATTATTAAAAAAATTATTCTTCCTCCCGAATTTATCTTATAATAAATATACTTTCCTTCCGGAGGTACATAAGAAAATGTCCTCCTTTCTTGTGGAGCGGGCCGAACGCCTCGGCAGGATAGATGCATCTATGGATCATGCCGCACGTCCCTCGGCAGTGTACACGACACTCTGGATCTTGCCGTAAGTCCTCAGCAGCAATCGTACTTAATAATAATAATTACACGATACTTTAATAGTTATTTCAGCTTGCGAAGCTAATTGATAAATTGGAGAATCCTTGAAATTTAATGAATTATTATTCCTGCTTGTTAAGAAATTAATTGTTATTCCTGTAAATGAGATTAATTGATAAATTAGAAATTATTTGAATTGAAGGAATTTAATTAATATATTGAGAATTGTTGCATTTGAAGGAATTTGATTATTTTCGCTGGTTAAATAAATTATTGTAAATTCTGTGAATCATGCTGATTTAGATATTCTAGTTGTATTTCAGTTATTATTATTGACCCATAGTGAGTGTCAAAGTCGGTCATCTCGTCTCTACCACTTCGAGATTAGGCTTGATACTTACTGGGTACACGTTGTTTACGTACTCATACTACACTTGCTGTACTTTTTTTTGTGCAGGACCTAAGGCAAGTACTAGTGGGGGACCTATCATTTTACACCCACGTTATCCAGGGGCATAGTGGTGAGCTGCCTTTCTGAGCCGTTCTGTAGCTACTAGTGTCTCTCCTTGTATTTTTCATTCTGTCTATTTTTATTTCAGACAGTATTTGAGGTTTTGTATAATCTACTAGATGCTCATACACTTGTGACACCAGGTTTTGGCACACACATTGGTAGAATTTGGTATTTTATTATTTTTTTTTGGTTTTAAATTTTGTCAATATATGCTTAATTTATTAAGTTGGCTTGTCTAGCTGTAGTGTTGGGCGCCATCACGACCTATAGGTGAAATTGGGTCATGACACTTTGTGATTTACCCTTTGATGTTTTAATGATCCATTAGTTCCCATTGTGATGTTCTGAAGAGAGGAACCTGCATCCATTTCAACACTCATTTCCAGACTTTGTTAGAGAAAGGACACTCCATGAATACATGATTTATTGTTTCGTTGTGACTGTTATATAGATTGCATATAGGATCAACATTTATCCCCATGAGGCAAGTCTATCAACAGCCATTAGTTTCCCATGCATCTGCAGCCGCACTGTTAATTGAGCTTTTGGTCTAGCATCATTTCCAAATCTCAATGTCTTCTAAGTTATTCTCTCATTATCACCAATAAGCTTAAGGTAAATCTGCTTGATTAAGCTACCTGTTTTGATATTTTGAATCAGTGCCAATGTGTCTCTTGCTTCAAATATTTTCATCACCATCCATCCTGCCTGTTGAGGTATATGTATTTGACTAAATTGATGGTTCTTGATGTAGTAGGCATGTAACCACCTAATCCACAATCTATCTGTCTTATGCTCAATATCCCAACTTGTCTTAGCTACTGCAGCTTTATTCCGTAGTCTTATATTTAGCAAGCCTAGGCCACCCATTGACTTTGGAGTACAAACCTTATCCCAAGCAATTAGAGTTTTCCTTGTGATTGTGTTTGTGCCAGACCATAAGTAGCTTCAACAATAGGCCTCAATTGTACTTGGTACTTTTGAAAGAATAACAAACAGTTGAGACCAATATGCTTGAATACCAAAGAGGACTGTTTGGATTAACTGAGATCTCCCTGCATATGAGAGTTTATTTGCAGTCCAAGATGAGATTTTGTCTACCATTTTGTTTATCAATGGTTGCCATTGAAGTAAAGAGATCTTTTTAGTGGACAGGGGGATTCCCAGATATTTGAAGGGGAGCTCTCCTTTTGGAAATCCTAACAGTTGTAGGATTTGATCTTGAATGATCTGAGTGACTCCTCCAAAATAAATGGAGCTCTTCTCTTTGTTATCTTGAAGTTCTGAAGCAGAAGAGAAGCCCAAAAAACACATATTCAGTATGGAAATAGACTCAACATCTCCTCTAAAGAATAGCTCTATTTATCTTGCCACTCTCAAAGAATCTTCTTACTGCCCTTGTAATCTCTAGCCCCACTATACTCCATGCCTTTTTAAAGAAGTAGGCATTATACCCATCCACCCCTGGAGATTTATCATTTCCAATTGAACTCGGTCCATCAGCTATTTCTTGGTCAGTAACTGGAGCACACAAGAGGATTTACTTTTCATGACTTAGCTTGGGTCCCTTGATCATTGTAACTTTGTTGACTGCCTTTAGTGAGGGACTAGAGGTCCCCATTAACCCTTTGTAGAATGATACAATTTCATCTCTGAGCTCCTTAGGATAGGTCAGCAACTTAGCACCTGACATGGAATTGAGTTACATGATTTGCTTCCTTTGGCTTCTTTCCTTCATGACTGCAGCAAAATACTTAGAATTTGAATCCCCTAACTGTATCCATTGGGCTCTAGACTTTTGCCTTAGAATACTCTCCTCAAGCGGGTTCTATTTTTCAAGATTCATCAAAACTTCTTTCTCTTTAATCACAAGACTGTCATCATATCTGGCAACTATTGCAGCTTGAATACATTGTAGTTCTTCTCTTGCCTTCTCAATCTTCACTGATGTTGCTTTAAACTCTTTTTGATTTAGCTATCTGAAGACTGGCCTCAGTGTCTTTAGTTTGTTCCATACATTCTGCATAGGATCTCTATCAAGCTGCTTCTTCCAGTGGACATCAATTAGCTCCAAGAATTGTGCATGCTCACTCCATATGTTGAAGAATTTGAATGAAGCTCTGATGTGATGTTTCACACTCTACGATGTCAATAGCATCGGGGCATGGTCTGAAATGTTAGGGGGTCATATTCTAAGACAATATGGCCCCACAACATCATCCAGTCATAGTTACTAAATGCTCTATCAATTTTGCTACTAACTCTCTATGATCCTTGTTGCTTATTTGACCATGTGAAATATTCACCTTTCCATTGTAATTCATTTAGTAGAGTGGCATTGATACAGTCTGAAAAATCCTTCACTTCACTGAAATTCACAAGATGGCAGCTCTTTCTATCAGTAGTCAACAATATTGTATTAAAGTCCCCACATACTAGCCATGGGCAGTTAGTATTACACGAGATGTTTTGAAGAGTGTTCCATAGAGATCTCCTTTCCTCCACAGTATTGAATCCATAGACAATAGTCAGAACACATTGAAAGTTAGAAGAGAAATCTCTAACTTCACAATGTACTAATTGATCTTCCACTTTCAGTATAGTTATATTGTAGTCTCCTTGATCCCACATTAGCCATATTCTTCCATTGATAGAAGAGAAATAGTTATTAATAATACCCCAATTGGGAGCAATAGTCTTAGATATATTTGGACATCTATGTTGCTTAACTCTGGTTTCTAGCAGCCCCAGTATTTTGATATTTCTTGACCTTATATATTTCTTTAACTCTCTTTGTTTACACACTTTATTTACACCTCTAATATTCCATATAAGCCAAGTTATTGAGAAGTTGTATTACCTCCCAAATCAGGAGGTTTTTCTTGTCTAGTTCTCTGGTCTTCTATTTGCAAAGGCAATGCTTTTCCAGTCTTAGATTTGCTAGCCATAGTAGCACTCAACTGTGGAAAGTTAATCAAGTTCAATTTCGGGCTTGGCACTTGCTCCTTTCCTTTAGAGGCATTCCTTACTGTTCCATCTGGAGTTGCTACTTGATTTTGTGAGACAGCTTCTTGTTGTTGATATTTTTTTTAATTAATAGATACTCTAGGCTGAGCTACCTCAAGATGATCTGGCTGCTGTTTGTCCACATTTTGGCTAGTTGATGGTGCCTCTTTTGGACTTCCATTCCTGAACCACCTTCTTATGTTCACCTCTTCTCCTGTTCTGTATTTTCCTCTCCATCAAGTGTTGTTCAGGTATCTTCTTAGAGCATATGTGTCCTATAGTTAAGCATTGACGACAGAATTGGGGCTTCCATTCAAATACCACCTCCTGCTGAAATTTTTGTCCATTTGGCTCCATAACTGTAATTGTGTCAGGTAGTGGTTTAGACACATTCACTTCAATTAGCATTCTGGCATATGAGATCCTTGTTTTCTTAGATGTATATTTATCCGCAAACAAAGGTTTCCCTAATGCGCTAGCAATTCTTCCCAAGGAAACACATCCCCAGCAACTCATAAGTAATTTGGGGAACTTAAATTACAGTAGTATCTCAGTCATGCACTCTTGGCTAAAATCAAAAAGCAAGGGTCCATGGTTTCAGAATAATTGGTCGATTTCGAATAGCATAAGGGCCAGAGAATAGAATCTCATTCATATATTTAACATCATGAAATCGAGCCACATAATAACCTTCCTCATGAAGAAATAGATCCGGTGTAGCTATGGTATTCCACATCTGGGATATATACCTATGCATGAGGGAGTACCCTGGTGTTTCTCCCATCACATAGACAATAAGGGCATTCTTCCACTTTTCCATTTCCTTCTCTACTTTAATTTTTTCTAGTTGGACTATAGTTTCTCCATTAACAATTTGAGAGGGAAAATAGGTTAAGGTCATACAATTTTTCGCAGCTCTATTTCCAACAAACAACGAGTTCCACTTAGGTTTATTCACAACTGCCTCTTGCTCTGTAGGAATCTCCTTATTTGCCTCTTTAATTTCTTGGTCGCTCTGTGTTGGGACTTTCACACCCTGTGTTTGAGTAGGTGACTTAGCCACTGGATCCTCAGCTATCTTCAGTTGCGTTCCACCCTCCGCCTGAGATCTCACTTGTAGTGGTGTTTTGTCCTCCTCTACCGGCTCCACTTCCTGCCGCTTCTCAGCTGTTGAGCTCGATGAAGGTTCTAATGCGGGTAACTGTTCCATTGGAATTTTGGTAGCTGATTGTTTGGATGTTGAAGCATTCACTTTGGATTGAACATGCACTGCACTCCCAAAAGCAATTTGTATCTCTTTCTTAGGTCTTCCTCTTCCCCGGCCTCGTCCCCTTCCCATGGACCTCCAGGGCGCACGTTAGACTAACCAGCGCCTAGAGAGAAGCAGGAGCGAAGAGAGAGAATGGCTAGGTAAAGTATTTTATCATTATTATTATTTTAGCTAAATATTGCATAGTTTGATCTAAAACTTTTGGTACACCATTCATCGACAAAAAAAATTATTATTAACTTGTTTAAAGTTTGAACACCTTTGATGAAATTCCTGGTTATGCCTCTACCAATAAGGACGACGCAAATCAGAATTTAATTAGGCCTCAATATGAATACCGAACTCCGAGCGAAAAACCAAAAACAATTAAAAAAGGAATTTTTACCGTCCTATATACTATTTGAAACTTTATTACCCTCCCTACTCAAGTTTCAATTTAATTACATAGGCATATACAATTTACCAATTATATACATTTTAGGAATTAAATGAGTATCCCTTTATATTATGAATTGAATAAGGAATCAATTATTTCTCATCCTTATTCTCTCTCCCTCCTGCGCTCTCTCTCTCTCTCTTCATCTCTCTCTCTCTCTCTCCTGCGCTCTCTCTCTCTCTCTCTCTCAATCTCTCATTCTCTATTCTTTCTCCAATTTGTCTTCCTTTGATGTTCTCTATTTTTTATCCTTTCATATTGTATATATTTTTAATGGAATTCATCAATAGATTTCAATCGTTTTACTATAAAGTTTTAACTTAACAATTTTCTTTTATGTTGCACAATTGGTGTTTAAATTTAAATTGTCAATCAATAAATTTTGAAGGTGTTTGACTCTCTACCATTGATAGCCATTAAAAAGCTTTGAAGCTTTGAATTCGAATTTGGATTTTCAAAAACCATTATTTGTTTGGATTGGCTATTGTTGCAAATAATTAAAAATATTATTTGGAGTTTATATCTCAATTTTGAGGGTGATTGGTGAAGATTAGACTTGATTTTGGCTGAATTTCATATTGAAACTCGAAAAAGAAGAAGAAGAACACATGACATACAATATACTTACGAAATTGTAGTAAAGTTGTAGTATAATTGTATGTAAATTATATTCTGTTGTAGTTATATATTTTTTTATTTGAATGTTATATGAAAGTTAAAAAAATAGTTGTATAATGTATATATACACACATAGTTGCATAATGTATGGATTGTTATATAAAATTTGTATTTAAGTTATCAATACTATCTTTTTACATAAAGTTGTTGATATGTATCAAAATTGTATTAAGAGAGAAGGTTTTGATTGGAATTTTAGAGAGGAAGAAGCAAACCACATACAAAATATATACAAATCAGATACAAAATATACAAAAGACATATTATATGAAATTTGTATTTAAGTTGTATGATGTTGTAGGTGTATTTTAACTGGTAAAAATAATGTATGAAAGTTGTAGATAAGTTGTAGATAAGCTATAAATAAGTGTATACTATATAATTAGTTATATGAAATTTAGTTTTAGTATGTATGAAAGTAGTAGATAAGTTATAAATAAGTTGTATAAATTTTATTTTTATTTTATATGCTTTTGTAGATGTATCAAATTTGTACGAAATTTATTTTTAATTTATATGTTATTGTACCATACATTACGATCATCACGTTATTGAACGTAAAATAGAAGATTTTAAGTTACTATAAATTCAAAAATAAAAAGGCATCACTCTTTGAAGTACTGAAAATAGTGTCAGATAAAAAGAAAGATATTGATAATACAATTCTCTTTAGAATTTGGATTAATAGTATTTGGCTACTGACAGAATGAATGTCAATGCTAGAGAGACTGAAAGAAAGGGAAAAGTCCAAACGAAATTATATGAGGGCGACAGACAGAGAGTGTAGTAAAACATGTGAATAGCGCGCACTTTTGTGGCCGGAGCAAGTTTCATATGTTTTTGGACGAGTTTCTGTTTAGCTTAAAATAGGTAATCAACAATTGGAAGGAATCTTATTGAAAGAGAAGAGGAGAGAAAAAAAAAGGAAAAGGGTATAACTTAATCCCCTAATTTAAGGCACTAATAATGAACTATATATAAATTGTAAGCAAGCTTTATTTAGGGTGGGAAATTTTCAAAACTAGAACAATTTTGATAATAAAATTTCATATAGTGTATAGGAAAGAAAAAATCCCTTAAAAAGATACATACTACTGGCGCAACGAGTCCAGTACCAAAATAATGAGTTTTTGGACTCAAGACACAAAAATAGGCGGGAAAAAAAAAGTTAGTGATCAAAATACATATAGCGCCCTTTAAAAGGGCCTCAAATCCAGGATATCTTGGTGCTACTGGGCCTCAAATATCGAGCCCGGAACCCATATGTGAATATTTAATAATTAAATCTTGTATAATTATAAAAATTAATTATTTAATTTACAAACAAACATATAAAATAATAAAACTAATATGTAAAATAATAAACTAACATATTAAAGTAAAATAATGTAATTAATCTTGTTTAATTTACAGTAGATGACATGGAGGTTCCGCCTTTTCATCCCGAACCTGCCAGCCTGGAGCTACTGTTGTTACAGGGCGTCATAGGTCGTCCCACATATGGGAGGGACAGTTACTGGCCCAGACTTTTCGCGCCAGGAGAGTAGACGATATGTGGGGCTTTCTCAGGGACCGCGCTCTCCATCCCCGTATAGTTAGACGCCTCCAGGATACGTGCTTTTATAGGATTGTGGAGATCGGACGGCTGCAACTCGATTGGTCGTTGATAACGGCCCTGATAGAGCGGTGGCGACCGGAGACGCACACATTCCATTTGCCCATTGGCAAGGCCACCATCACGTTGCAGGACGTGGAGGTCATGTATGGGCTGCCCGTTGATGGACACCTTGTTGCTCTGCCACATGCCATGAGAGAGCAGACAGGTTTGCAGTACCTGGACATGCTGCAGTGGCTCACCGGTTTACAGCCACCGGAGGAGACTGCACTGGTTGGGGCCAGTCGTCTGCAGTTGACGACTGTCCGACAACATTTGGAGGCATTGCACCCTGACATCACAGACGATACACCGGAGCTTCATATTCACTGGTACACGAGGTTGCTGCTACTCCTTATGTTTGGAGGGGTTTTGTTCCCGAACTCTTCGGGGAACCTAGTAAGCTTGAGATTTCTTCATCATCTTGAGCGGCTAAATGATTTACCCCAGTACAACTGGGGTGTTGCTGTTCTCGGCTACTTGTACATGCAGATGTGCCGGGCGAGCATGGGCACCCAGCGTGACGTTGCTAGATTGTTGCCGCTGCTACAGGTGAAAACATATTCGAATCTCTATTCATTATAACATACCCAGTAAAAATATACCTTAAATTTTACGTCCACTTTGTATGTTAGCGTGACGTTGCTGGATTGTTGTCGCTGCTACAGGTGAAAACATATTCGAATCTCTATTCATTATAACATACCCAGTAAAAATATACCTTAAATTTTACGTCCACTTTGTATGTTAGGTTTGGGCCTGGGAGCGGTTCCTGCAGTTGCAACCACCTCTACCACCATTAGCCTCCGGGTGTAGCACCTCAGTTTCTCCTTCTAGCTAGGAGGTGGGTTGATAGGCGGGGATATGGCTGAGAGTACGAGGCTCGACATAATCTCCCCTTGTGCAGGGATTTATTAGATTTGCTGGAGGACGCACAGGTAAATGTATACCTAAGTTTACTTGGCCTGGCTTCATATGTATTACGTATACTCACGTTTTCTGTTGTTACTTAATAGTTCATTTGGAGGCCATACAACGATGAGCTAATAGCTGGTTTGCCCGATTATTGCTCGGTCAACCAAATTATGTGGAGCTCTTCCATCCCGTTAATGTTCCTTGATATTGTGGAGCATCATGCCACCGAGCGAGTACTTCGCCAGTTTGGCCGCCCGCAGCTTGTACCGCCACCGCCCGCCTGGTATATCACACATTACCAGCGGGATAATCGTTCCATGATGGACAAGACATATATGGCATGGCTAGAGGCGCAGATCGATACTTGGGACCAGCGACATAACCTGATTCCCACCCCCCCCCCCCATCCACCTGACCGAACGGAGACTGAGCATGATTATATGGGCTGGTATCGTAGCGTTACCCTACTTTTCGTCGGGAATCCCATTTATCGCGCTGGCGGTCGGTACGTTCCATACGCTGGGAGGCACGAGGCACTGGTATGTTATTTGGTATACTTACTTATAACGTTAACCTAGCGTTCCGTAATTTATATTTTATATGTTGTGCAAGCTATTGGTGTCACGACCCGAAATGTCCACCTTCGGGCCGTGATGGCGCCTAACATTTCACTTGCTAGGCAAGCCAACGTTAGATTAATATTAACTAATTTTTAAATAATTTTTAAATTTTTAATAATTAAAAAAATGCGGAAGCAAAGTTTGAAATATAGTAAAATAATTCATAAATGCAACGGTGTCTAAATACCATCCCAGAATTGGTGTCACAAGTACACGAGCTTCTAGAATAAATATAAATAAAGGTCTGAATAAAATAAAGTTGTCTCGAAATAAACACACAGCTAAAGTAAAAATAGACGAGGACTTCAGAACTGCGGACGTCATGCAGTTACACCTCAAGTCTCCTTTGGTAGCTAAAATCCGAGCAAGTCTACGGTACGCCGCTAGGACCAACTCCAAAATATGCACAAAAAGTACAGAATGTAGTATCAGTACAACCGACCCCATGTACTGGTAAGTGCTGAGCCTAACATTGATGAAGTAGTGACAAGGCTAAGGCGGGTCACTTACATTAACCTGTATGCAATATTAGTAACAACAACAATAATAGAAATAATTCAGGTAACTCATTTATAATAATTGAAGCCAACTTAGCAGTCATAACCAATTATCATTTCCATCAATTATGTTGTAGCGTGCAACCCGATTGATAATAACAACAAATAATATAAATAAATCAGGTAACTCATTAATAATAATTGAAACCAACCCAGGAGTCATAATCCATTATTATTTCAACTAATTCTGTTACAGCGTGCAACCCGCTCTCACAATATATTCACATTCAATTCTGTTGCAGCATGCAACCCGCTCTCACAATATATTCATTTTTAATCAAGTCAGTCATATATTTATTTCAAATATATATATGTGTGTATGTCGACTTTTAAATAAGTGTGTTGTGGCGTGCAACCCGATCCTCCAATATAGACTTTTAATAAGTCTGTTGCGGCGTGCAACCCGATCCTCCAATATGGACTTTTAATAAGTCTGTTGCGGTGTGCAACCCGCTCTCACAGTATATTCACATTTAATTCTGTTGCAGCGTGCAACCCACTCCTCCAACATATTCATTTACCAATTCTTATAGAAGAAATTTTCCCAATAAATGTAACAATTAATATAAAATTATAAGACAACAAGCATACAATAATTATGATTTAATCATGAAACAAACAATGACAAATAGCAAATTATTATGGGAATCAGGGAGAAAATAGGCAGTTTAATATTTAATATGCTAAATGTAAAATAACAATTAAAACACGTAATTCAAATAGCATGTAACAATTAATGCAGGAATTCAAGAATTAATATTTGACAAAGAATAGGAGAGAAATAATTATTATAATAATTAATTTATGATTTACAATAATTTATGATTTTTCAAGTAAGTAGGCAAACAATTAATTTGACGACGTATGGACACTCGTCACCTCGCCTATACGTCATTCACATGCAATTCACATAACAAATAATTTAAGGGTTCTATTCCCTCAAGTCAAGGTTAACCACGCCACTTACCTCGCTTTGCAAATTCCAATCAATTACTCGACCACAAATTTTCGTTTTTGGAAGATTTTAGAAAAATCTGATTTTTCCTCCATAAATTCACGGATTCATGATATAAATGAGTATGAAATCATGAAATATAATCAATATAGGATAAAGAACACTTACCCCAATGTTTTTCCCTGAAAATCGCCCAAAAATTGCCTCTTGAGGTTTTAGGTTTTGAAGATTTGGGAAATGAATCAAAAATCCCGTCCAAAAGTTATTTTGTTCAGCTGCAGGTGTCGCAATTGCGACCTGAGCTTCGCAAATGCGAAGAAACACTCGCAATTGCGATGCCCTTCACAATCCCGCTGCCTTCGCAAATGCGAAGATTATGTCACATTTGCGACAATTGGCCCGTCGCAATTGCGAAGATAAACTCGCAATTGCAAGAACTGCTGGCCTAGGCTTTCTTCGCAATTGCGATAAAAATATCGCAATTGCCATACCTTCTTGGTTCGCATTTGCGATGCCTGATCTTGCAATTGCGAGATCATAGGCCTGCAACAGGTTCAGTTATACCAGCAAAATTTTCTAAGTTCAAAACATCCCATGGCCTATCCGAAACTCACCTGATCCCCTCGGGACCTTATCCAAATATCGCAACAAGTCCCGTAATATCATACGGACTTACTCGGAGTCTCAAATCCCATCAAATAATATCGAAATTGCAATTCACACCTCGATTCGGACTTTGAATTTTTAAACTTTTCAATTTGTAAACCTCGTGCCAAAACATATTAAATGAATCCAGAATGACTTCAAATTTGGCACACAAGGCATAAATGAAATTACGGAGCTGTTCAAATTTCCAGAATCGAATTCCGGCTCCGATATTAAAAAGTCAACCCCGTGGTCAAACTTGAAATCTTTAGCCTTTAAATTGCTAGTTCCGTTAAATGGTCATAATTTGGGCTAGGGACCTCCAAATTAAATTTCGGGCATACGCCCAAGTCCCAAATCACGATACTGAGCTACCAGAACTGTCAAAACACTGATCCGGGTCCATTTGCTAAAAATATTGGCCAAAGTCAACTCAGTTGAGTTTTAAAGCTCTATTTCATATTTTAATCTATTTTTTACATAAAAACTTTTCGGAAAATTGTACGGACTGCGCACGCAAGTCGGTGAATTATAAGTTGTGCTTTTCGAGGTCTTAGAACACAGAATTACTTATTAAATTTGGCTTTCATTGGCACAAATAGCAAATGCTAAGGGAAATATACTTCCACTAGCATCTACTGCAATGACGATCAATAACTTAATATCATACTTTCCATAGACATAAGTGTCGTCTATGGATATTACCAGTCGGCAATGCACAAAACCATCAATCGCTGGTTTAAATGCCAGAACACGTATCTGAATATATATTCCGGTATTCCCGAACTCTGCTCAAGCTTCCATTCAACAACAGTCCCGGGGTTAAAGTATTGCAATGCGGCCATGTACCTAGTAGAGATGCAAATGACTTATCCGAGTTACCATAAATAATTTCAAATGCATGTTTGCGCCCGAGAAATGCCTTTCTTTTGGTAATGGTGCACCCATATTCCTGGTGGACGGATGTAGTACACTCTTTGATCTTGTACCTTATGGACGCTTCAATGTGTGGAATCAAGATAAGAGAAATCAAGTGAACATCCAAGTTGAAGTGATTCCCACTGAATGTGTCTATTTCACAATTGTGGTTACCAATGTATTTACCCACAACCTACATATTTGTTTTCTTCTTCTTCGCATGCAGCATCCAATTACAACCCGTAAACCATCTACGGCAAACAACTTTGTATACATCCGGAGTTGACTCTCATACCGTCATCTCATGATACTCTTTTATGCTATACATTTTCACCGCCCTGCTTAGGCGCGCTTTATCAGGAAAAAACATGCCTTTTGACAGCACCGTTGGTCTAGACTCATCACATATTGCTGTCTGAATTTCATTAGTATCCCTTGTGAGGTCATCCACATCCGGTATACTTGGCAAATGATCAAGGTAGGGAATCTCCCTTGAATGAAACAACACGTGGGACTCGTACACTCTTGGTCTAACGGGGGGGGAGGGGGTGTAGCATGCTCCCTTGTCAAATCAGATCCAGCATTCTCTTCCTCCTCATCATCACCCCTCATCAGGGAAGGGTGTATCATCTCCGGACTCATCTACATTGTTGTCATAATCGATGTTCTCTTCCTGACTCTGTGCATCTGCCATATCCCGATTAAATATGTCATCTTCGGGCAATTGAGTCAGGACAAGATGTTCAAGTTGCTCGTTTTCACTGCACAACCAACAAAATAATGAGTTACTCAAATTGATAAATACCTTACATATAGCTATATCACTTCACTTGCAAATCGTAATGTGTTGACAGATGTCATCCTGTTGGTGATGACTCCCGGATGGACCACCATGATCCAACACACCAGAACTATGCATATTCCAATTGGACGTTTGTTCATAACTTGTAAAATTTATATCTGGCCGGTACCCCCTGTGGAATATATGAGTGTTAATACAAATTCAATACAACAAAAATAAACATCATAACACAAAGGAAAATTGAAGTTTACCACTCGTCTTGTGGATCTTGTAAAGTATGAGAGAAATTATTTCCTCACTCCTCATTCGCCAGTGGAGATAAGTTTAGATCAGGCCAAACTCTTTCAGCCGGAACCTACTCGACTAAAACTACTCCAAAATAACCACCCTATGACTGAGGGATATCCCTGCTTTGCGCAACCTCATTATTGCGAACGTCTTCAGACTTGACGTACATTTTCAACATTTTTATCAAAAGAAACTCCCGGTATTCATCCGAAGTCCTCAAAAAATCACTCAGAGTTTCATTATCCTCGATGTTAAACTCAGCATAACACGTAACCCCTTGTGGAGTGACAGAATACGGATATCTTCCGGTTACTTTAAGGTTCACTGAACGTTTGCTCACACTCTTATTTTTTTTACATAACAACGATACAAATCTATCGTACTCCATTGTAAATGGCAACTTAACATGACACTGTGAAGAAAAACTATAGCGTACTGAGTTATTCTCCGCCACAACCTCACCCCCTATTATAATGAAACCCTAATTCTTCGCTCTTCAGACATTATGACAAAATGCAAAACAACTTAACGAAGAAAAATTTAACAAGACTTGATAATTTTTCTGAATGGATTTTTACAAAATCCTTAACGTCTTTAAATAAGGTAATGCCCAATCCGGGGGGTCCAATATTTTGAGGTATAGCGCCTTAAATAAGGGCGCTATACCCATTTGAATTATTGTTATGTCAGTTAAGCGCAGAATAATTATTGGTGGGCCCACAAAATATGTATAGCGCCTTAATAACGGCGCTATACTTTCCGTCTTTTCATATTCAATTATAGCGCCCTTTTAAAGGGCGCTATACCTTAACGGGCAAACGGCCGTTAAGGTATAGCGGCCTGTAAAAGGACTATATGTATTTTGGCCACTAACTTTTTTTTCCACCTATTTCTGTGTCTTGAGTCCAAAAACTCATTATTTTGGTTCCGGACTCCTGGCCCAACTGGACATTGGAACAAACTCAATTATTATTTCTCAACAAAAGTCATCTAGGTGACTCTTTTTATTAGTTACACAAAATATGAAAGATGAAATAAGAAAAGACAAAGAAAACATTGGAACAACATGATACACTAAAACATAATAGGAATTTGTTGCAGAGTTGGCTGTCATTGGACATTAACTAGCAACACACGTCATAGCGAAGATAAAACGAGAACCTACAATAACAACAATCCCAACATCATGCAAAGAAGCGCATGCACATTTATGCATCCTAATGAAATATGTAGAAAGCAAATACATATATATATATATATATATATATATATATATAAAAACAAATACAATAATATAAAAGTATAATATTGTAAAGTTAAACAGAGATAAATACTAACTTGAAGCTGCGATTATAAGAATAGGACTGACGAAACTAAGTTTAAGTAATGCCATGCTTTGAATTGATATTTGACGCTTTATGTATGAGCATTTTATTGCTCTTCGAATGTCGATATTTATAGACCCCGATAATTAGTTACCCCTCTAATATATAATATAGTTCTTATTTATTTATTAATAATATCTTTTGACTTGTTATACTATGTTAAGTCTTGCTCATAGTCTTCCTTTTAATAATAAAAAAATAATCTATAAGTTAAAGTCCCATTTACTCTCCACAACTCCCAAAAAAGAATAATGCATTAATTATTTAGAATCAGATCTATACTTTGGCCAAGAGGTATTCTTTGTGAAATATGCTTCCTAATTTTCCCTATTAGAAGTAATGTATCGACTTAATTTCAGATCCATTTTTTTCGTAAGATGCATATGATCAGAAAGAGGAAAAAATTGTATTTTTTTTGAAATATTAAGATTTAAATTTGAAATTTCAAATTGTAGTTTTCGAAATATTCGTCGTTAATATTCATAGTTTAATCGATTGAGAATTGAGATGTGCGTTATTGCGCATTAGTGGTTTTATCTGCATATATAATACTAATGGGCGAGGCTAACTATTTTAAAAAAAGCATCTACTGAAAATAATATGAAAATTGATTTTAAGAAATCACATTGTCATTATAGCTTTTCTGAGCCTAGAAAACCAAAAATATTAATTAGCCCATCCATTTTGACTGAATTCCTAATTTATCTTTTCTCATTACAAAAAAAATAGTTGAAAATTTGAAATGTACATAAGTTATCGTTTCAGATATAAGTAAAGAAAAAATTATCTATAGAGTATGGATAAGCCCAATTTAATACTTTTACGATAGTATATATTTGAAAGTTACATTTAAAAAAAAATAATTGTAACATTACCCCAATTCATTAGGAAATGTACAGTTCTTCTTTCATAATTGTACTCATTTTGGTGATAGGGATTTAATTTGCCCATTAAGATTTACCGCTGAAAATTCAAATCTTTTTTATTCATGTTAGGAACTTTAGAAATGATTTTTTTAAAAAAAAAGTGGAACACAACTTAATTTCTTCTTGGAATATGACTAGTTCATCTTTAAAAAGTAATCTTTTTAAGAAATTTTTCTTACCTTTTCTTATTTATCTTAGAAATTGAATGAACACAATTAATTTTCTTCTAAAAAGGGTACTACTTTCCTCTGAATTTTAGGGATATTTTCTTACCTTTTCTTTTACGACAAAAATTTATGTTTTCCCCCTCTTTTTCTCTGATTTTTATCACCAGCCAGGGAAGGGAAAGCAAATCAGCATGTAGTTGGAGAAATATCCAGAATCTCTCTATTGTTTTATTACGGCCGGAGTTAAAGGAGAAAGCTAACTAACTTGCATAAGTAGCCATTATCTCTCTCTCAATTGCAGATAGAAACAATCTAATATCAATCTCACTAAACAGTCAAAGGTATTATTTTAGTAGATTAAATATAAGTAAAAACTTAGTATGTATGTTCTAGGTCGATAGTACTAAATTAGGTTAAACTAGTAGATAATAAGTTATATCCTGCGGCGGAGTCATCTAGGTTCAAGACTTCAAGGGACACCCAAACAATCTAATATCAATCTCACTAAACAGTCAAAGGTATTATTTTAGTAGATTAAATATAAGTAAAAACTTAGTATGTATGTTCTAGGTCGATAGTACTAAATTAGGTTAAACTAGTAGATAATAAGTTATATCCTGCGGCGGAGTCATCTAGGTTCAAGACTTCAAGGGACACCCAAACAATCTAATATCAATCTCACTAAACAGTCAAAGGTATTATTTTAGTAGATTAAATATAAGTAAAAACTTAGTATGTATGTTCTAGGTCGATAGTACTAAATTAGGTTAAACTAGTAGATAATAAGTTATATCCTGCGGCGGAGTCATCTAGGTTCAAGACTTCAAGGGACACCCATTTGCTAGACAATTACACTGTTTAGATATGTAACATTATTTTTTATGTGTATATACTATGTATTGAATCCCCTTCGCTTATTTATGTATTTAATTCTTTAAATTTTGATATCCCTTAATAAAAATTATGGCTCTGCTACTGGCAATATTTGCTACTAGTTTGATGGCCTCAAGGGCGGCTCAATAAAATTAGTGGCCTAAAGCCTAATTTTAATAAAAAGCCTTATATTTTGTATATTAAAAGTTATATATGTATACAAATACACATTAAAAAAAAAGTTAGAGTTGCCAATTTTTTTGTAGTTGTTGTTTATAATATAATATTTTTAATGACATAAAGACTTTAACTATATATAGTAATATTATAATTTATATTAGTAAGGGGTAATTTAAATAAATAAGATGTTATGCTTGTTTTACAATATAATTTCTTTGATATTATTGTAAAAAATTGTATTACTAATATGAAGATTTAGACAGTTTAATTCAAAGTTTTAAAGTATTTTTACTCTTAAGTAATATACAGTCTATTTTTCTTTCTTTCTTTTTTTACAGAATTTTTACACTTTTTTATTTCTCTGCAAATTTTAATATTGTCTAAACAAAAATAAAATCATAAAATCCACATTTAAAACTTTGTTGGGTCTCAAAATGTCGAGGGCCTAAATCAAGGCTCTACTAGCTTTCCTTTTCGGCCATCCGTCCACCTCTGGCATTTTCAATCAAATTTGATAGTATCTTAATTAAAATAAGACAGCAATGATAAGAACAATAAAGGCAATTAATGTGTCATAAGGTCACCAAATGTAAATGAAGCTAGTCGAATAACATGTGTAATAATCTCATTGTAACCGGTGGCTTAAAATCAAATATATTAAAAACTCGTAAACTTCTCTCATAAAACGATATAATTGAACTCTTCCCTATAGAAAAATATAGTATTAAATGAAAATCATAAAAGGATGAATCCACTATTCATCGAGTTTTGAACCTTGCGACACTTGCCTCGGGAATTTCTTAGTTAAAAAAAGAAGAGACACAAATAAACTTGCTTTCTGATGTATGGATTAATCAAATGTGACAAAAGAAAAAGAAGCTAATTTAGAGAATTTGAGTTGAAAGTAAAAAGTAAAATCGTGAGAAACATGAAAAAAAGACTACACATAGAGGAAGAAAAATAGAATTGATGAGAGCTAAATATATTAGTATTTAATTTAGTGAGAGAAATAAAATTTACCATAGTAACTCACTCAATCCTAACTCTACCAAAATTTAAAAAATTTTAAACTGTAAAATCTTCTATTAATTATTACACATATTATATAATAATATAAGTAGTACTTTATATTTTTAGGGCCTTGAATATTTGGACGCCTAAGGCTTACCCTAGGGCCGCCCTTATATGGCCCTTAAACTTGGAACGAAGTTGGTTAGTTGAACACAAAATTATGTCGATCAAATATTACTTTTTAATTATATATAACATATGTTGACACATTTAGCAAAATTCCTAACGTCAACGCTGGGTCCAAGAGTCAACTTTCAACAATTTCAAGATTGTGTTTTCTTCGAATTGATTCAGTTTTTTCAAGAATGGTTTATTGCGATTATTGCATAAAATTCAGTCGACCAGACTATTGGGATGACAAAGTGTAAGCTTTAATTTCTCATGCAAAGTTTTTATTTATTTATTTCTGCATTCTAGTCCTTATGATTCATTCTAAATGCTTTTTTTCTTCTTCTTTTCATAGATGTTGTAGGAACTGTGGGAAAATCCTATATGAAGATAATTTTACAACTGAACCAACTTTTGTCAAAATTATGGCACGACAGGTTTGTCTAATTTGATGCAAATTGGTTCAATATATTTTATTTGTTAGAAGATGTTTTTAATTAACCTTGAATCTTATTGTTATTATTTGTTACAATAGTTTGTTCACAGAGATTATTGCTTTAGCTAAATTCACAGAAGTTTAAGGTCCGAGAAAACCTCTGATGATTTTGGAGTTATGATTCATTCGAAGCACAGGAATTACGAACCACATATTCAACATATCCTTACTAGAGACTGGACCATGATTTGAAGCTTATGAGTTTGGGGTTCTTTTAAGTTACTAGGTTCAAAATTAATAATTTGTAGTTAGAGACTTACGGATTTCTTCTTAGCGGAAGCGGATCTGCAGCAACCACGACTTGTGTCACCGGTCATTGGGAAACCTCACGAAGCGTATGAATTCCCTTTGTCCACAACCTACTACCCCTCTCTAGGATGCAGAGAATCTAAACCTAGCCATTGTTTGTTTCAATATTAGGACAAAAACCTATTTTCTCTGCATCCATAATGTTATAAGTATGGTTTTGAAGGAAGATTTATTAATGGGCTTATGGTTCATCTGGTACCCCTTGTTGGTATACCCGGCTCAATAATATTACATATTCAATGGATTTTTAAAGATAAATATGAGATTTTGACCAAAACTATTTGGTTCGGCCGAAACCGTAATCGAAACGCTAACTCCGCCCTTGAGCCTAACTATATATAAAAAAAGATTAGAAATAATTATGGCCGGAGAAGCATAGCCTAATTTTGCTGCCGCAGAATAATCTCTTTTAAGAATAAGTGATGGTTGGAAAATTTTAAAAGGCCAATTCTTTGTGCTTTCCAATTAGCTTTTGGATGAAGGGAGGAAGGAAATTTCTGGTTCGTCAGTAAGTTGTAGATCTAAATAATGGCTGATTTTATTCTGTTTTTGACTCTTCGTTTTATCAAGGGAAAATGTCCAAATTTGGGCTTGAATTATGCGAAATCGTGTAACTTTTCACTCCATTAATAGTTAAGGTCAAAGGCACTCAGTTGTTATAAAATGAGCTCAAATATCCCTTATTCATAGACGGTTGACACAAGCATTAACAATATGTTAAATTGCAAGGTGTAAAAAAATAATTACATATATATACTATATATTGATTCCCCTGAACTTCTTCATAGGTTTACTTTATATTTTTTTAGAACTCGAATCTGAGCTCTTAAGCCTTACAAATCTTATTTTTACCCTCCTCGATTTGCGTGCGCAGTCCGAGCAGGTTTCCGAAAAGCTTTTATGTTGAAAACTAATAAAAATAAGAATTTTTGTCTTAAATGTTGATTTTTGTTGACTTCGGTCAATATTTTTGGTAAACGGGCCCGGATCCGTACTTTAACGGGCCCGGATCCGTACTTTGACGGTCTCGATAGGTCCGTATCGAATTATGGGACCTGCGCGTATGCCCGTAATTGAATTCAGAGATCCTTAGCTTGAGTTATGAATTTTTGATGAAAATTAAAAGTCTAGAAATTATTTGTTTTTAAGAATTGATTGATATTTGGCATTGTTAGTATCGGGTCCGTATTTTAGTTCTGGAGTCCGGTACAGGTTCATTATGATATTTAAGACTTGTCTGTGAAATTTGGTGAGAAACAGAGTTGATTTGACGTGATTTGGACTTCCATTTGAGAAGATATGAATTTTAAAGTGTTCTTGAGAATTTCATTTGATTTGGTGCTAAAGTCATAGTTCTAGGTGTTATTTTGGCGATTTGATCGCGCGAGCAAGTTTGTATGATATTTTTAGACTTGTGTGCATGTTTTGTTTGGAGCCCCGAAGGTTCGGGTGAGGTTCGGATAGGCCACAGGATGTTTTGAACTTAGAAACTTTTGCTGGTATAACTGAACCTGTTGCAGGCCTCTGATCTCGCCATAAATGCGAACATAACAGGGTCCGCAATTGCGAGGCTTTCATCGCAATTGCGATCAGAAGCCTAGGCCAGCAGTTCTCGCTTTTGCGAGATTACCTTCGCAATTGCGAAGGGAGTCTCGGAAGGGCAGGTTCGCATATGCGAACATCTACTCGCATTTGCGAGGTCTAGGGGTCGCAAATGCGACACTTTCCTCGCATTTGCGAAGGCAGCGGGATTGTGAAGGGCATCGCAATTGTGATTGTTCCTTCGCATTTGTGAAGCTCTAGTCGCAATTGCGACTCCTGCAACTGAGTAAAAAGGGACTTAGACGGGATTTTTCATTCATTCTTCAAATTTTCAAAACCTAAACTTCAAGGGGCAATTTTCCAAAGACCAATTCTACCCCAAATCATAGGTAAGTGATTCCTAACTCTTTTCTTTCAATCTTTTACATTTTATAATAAGATTTCAATCTAGAATTTTTATGGTGGAATTAGGATTTTTGGGTAGAACTTAGGAATTTCGAAATTTGAATATTTAGACCTCAATTTAAGGTCGGATTCCAAAATTAATTATATATTCGGGCTCGGGGGTAAATGGGTAAAAGAATTTTGGTCCGAACCTTGGATTTTGACCAAGCGGGCCCGGGGTTGATTTTTCAACTTTTTAGAGAAAAATTTGGGGAATTTAATTTATGCAATATAATTGATTTCTTAAGCAATATTTGATATTATTGAGTTATTTTTTAATAGATAAGAGTGGTTTGGAGGTGAATTACAAAGAAAAAGCTGTGATTGAGAATTAAGTAGCCTTCGAAGCGAGGTAAGTGTTGTGTCTAACCCTGACTTGAGGGAATCAGGAACCTTAGATTACTTGCTAAGTAAAATTCATGTGAGCGGCGTATATGTGAGGTGACGAGTACTTATGCGCCGCCAATTTATCTGTTTTCCATGTTTCTCAGTTTTTCTTATATTGTCTCATTCCTATGCCTAATTGCTATGTGTTATACTAGTGTTGTTCAATTTATCGTTCTTATCATGTATACGAATTTTCTGGTGATAATTGAGTTTTTATTTCAAAGTTGAGATTGATGTTACGGAACCAAATGTTGAAGTAAGGTTTGTACTTGTTATTCTATCTCCCTGTTATTATTTATGCATTGTATTATGGTAAGGGAGAGTGTTAATGCACGAAGGGTGATGCCGTGCATTTTTTCTTACTGTATTCACTATTCCTGTTGATTCCTAGTATATTAACTGCTCCGATGATCATTTTGTTGTAGTTCTTTATCTTGCATTCCCCTCATTATGTTCCCCTCCCGGCATTTCCTGTTTAGTTCTTCATTTCTGTGATTTGTATATACACTGTTAAATTGTACAGATTGATTTGTAGGTGCCTTGCCTTAGCCTCGTCACTACTTCGTCGAGGTTAGGCTGGACACTTACCATTACATGGGGTCGGTTATACTGATACTGCATTCGCACTTTCTGTGCAAATTTTGATATCGGCTCGGGTTGATCGAGATTTTTGCTATTGGTCCACTGTCCGTAGACTCAAGGTAGATCTGTCGGCGTTCACAGACCTTGAAGTCCCCGTCTGTCTTTTCTGTTCTACTGTTTCTTTCATTCATACAGTTGTATTTCTTTTAGACTATTACTTGTAGTAAATTCTAGAATGCTCGTGAATTGTGACTCCAGATCCGGGTGGTAGTAATTAATGCAGTTTTATGATATTCCGCACTTATTATATTTCATCTTAGTTAATTATTATTTATTACTGAATGGAAATAAGGAATTGGTTTAATGATTCTCTAACGTTGGCTTGCCTAGTAAGTGAAATGTTAGGCGCCATCATGGTCCCGTCGGTGGGAAATTTCGGGCCATGACAGTTGATATCAGAGCACTAGGTTGCCTAGGTCTCACGATTCACGAGCAAACTTAGTAGAGTCTGGAGGATCGGTACGGAGACGTATGTGCTTATCTTCAAGAGGCTATAAAGTTTAGGAACAAGTTTCACTTCTATTCTTCTCTGTCGTGCGATTTTGCTCTCTCAATACTTATTGAACTCTTCTACTCTTATTCTCTCACAGATGGCGAGAACACGTACCGCTTCCTCAGCTGAGCAGCAGCCAGAGCCTCCAGTGGCAGCTCTTACGCGGAGCAGAGGTTGAGGCCGAGGCAGGGCTCAGCCTAGGGCCCGAGCAGCAGCCCCAGCAGTGGAGCCTCAGATAGAGCTTGACGAGGAGGTTCCAGCCCAGACTGTTCCTGCCGGACCAGCTCAGGTTCCGGAGGGGTTCATTGCCACCCTAGTACTTCAGGATGCTTTGGTCCGTTTGGTGGGCCTTATGGAGAGTGTGGGCCAGACTTGCGTATTTCCCATGGCACCAGCAGTCTCTCAGGCTGGAGGAGGAGCCTAGACTCCCACCACTCCCGTTCCGGAGCATATAGCTCCCCAGTATCAGGCTCCAGCAGCTCAGCCGGTCGGATTAGTTTAGCCGGTTATTGCGGCATAAGTCAGAGATGGGCCAGCTATGTCTTCTGAGGCTTTATGGAGATTGGACAAGTTTACTAAGCTCTTTCCTGTTCACTTCAGTGGTGCTCCTTCAGAGGATCCCCAAGAGTATCTTGACAGTTATCACGAAGTTCTACGAAACATGGGTATAGTGGAGACCAATGGGGTCAATTTTGCTGCATTTCCGATGACTGGTTCTGCCAAAAAATGGTGGAGAGATTACTTGTTGACCAGACCAACTCGGTCGCCTGCTCTTACTTGGGACTAGTTCTCTCAGCTCTTCATAGAGAAGTTTCTGCCTATCACATTGAGTGAGGAGCTTCGCCGTCAGTTTGAGCGTCTCCAGCAGGGCAGTATGACTGTTACTCAGTATGAGACCCGTTTTGTGGATTTGGCACGTCATGCCATTCTTCTGCTTCCCACCGAGAGAGAGAGAGAGGGTGAGGATGTTTATTGATAGACTTTCTCAACCTATCAGATTGCAGATGGCTAAGGAGACTGGGAGTGAGATTTCTTTTCAGGCGGCTGCTAATGTCGCCAGATGAGTCAAAATGGTTCTTATTCAGGGAGGTCAGGGGTCTGAAAAGAGACCTCATCATTCCGGTGAGTTTAGCGGTGCCTCATCTAGAGGCAGGAGTACTTTTGGTAGAGGCCATCCTCCCAGGCCGTTTCATTCAGCGCTTCAGACATCCCACGGCGCCTCAGGTGGTCGTGGCCCTCAGATGCATTATTTCGACCAGCTAGCCTACATTGCACCACCAGCTCCTATTAGTGCACCTCCACTCCAGAGTTATCAGGGTGGTTATTCGGGTCGACAGGGTTAGTTTCAAGGTCAGCAGTCACAGCAACCAAGGTTATGTTATACTTGTGGTGATCCGAGGCACATTGCTAGAGTTTGCCCTCGAGCAACGGGTAGCTCACAGCATCAGAGTTCTCGTGCCATGGTTCTGGCACCAGTTACTACACCACCTGCTCAGCCAGCCAGAGGCAGGGGTCAGACAGCCAGAGGTAGAGGCCAGACTGTTAGAGGTGGAGGTCAGACTGTTAGAGGTGGAGACTAGCCAGTTAGAGGACGTCCCAGGGACGTAGTTCAGGGTGATGGGGCCCAACCCCGGTGTTATGCTTTCCCAACCAGGCCTGAGACTAAGTCATCTGACGCTGTTATCATAGGTACTGTTTCAGTTTGCAGTAGAGATACTTCAGTTCTATTTGATCCGGGATCTACTTACTCTTATGTGTCATCCTATTTTTCTTCCTATTTGGTTGTTCCCCATGATTCTTTGAGTACTCGTGTGTATGTGTCCACACCAGTGTGAGATGCTATTATTGTAGATCGTGTTTATCGTTCGTGTGTGGTCAACATTGGGAGTCTTGAGACTCGTGTAGATCCTCTACTTCTTGACATGGTTGATTTTGATGTCATATTGGGTATGGATTGGCCGTCACCTTATCATGCTATATTAGATTGTCACGCCAAAACGGTGACCTTAGCCTTGCAAGGGTTGAATCGAGAGGGAATCTTGGCCATTCTGCCAGCAGGGTTATCTCTTATGTGAAGGCTCAGCATATGGTCGAGAAGGGGTGCCTAGCTTATTTGGCTTATGTCCGCGATTCTAGTGTGGAGGTTCCTTCCATAGATTCGGTACCGGTTGTTCGTGAGTTTCTAAAGGTGTTTCCTGCAGACCTGTCGGGGATGCCACCCGACAAGGATATTAATTTCTTCATTGATTTGGCTCCGGGCACTCAGCCTATTTCCATTCCGCCATATCGCATGGTCCCGCCAGAGTTGAAAGAATTGAAGGAGCAATTGCAAGATTTGCTTGATAAGGGCTTCATTAGACCTAGTGTCTCGCCCTGGGGTGTACCTGTGTTGTTTGTGAAGAAGAAAGATAGATCGATGAGGATGTGTATAGATTATCGGTAGTTGAACAAAGTCACCATCAAGAACATGTATCCATTGCCGAGGATTGATGATTTATTTGATTAGCTTCATAGTGCCAAGGTGTTTTCAAAGATTGATTTGAGATCTGGCTACCATCAGTTAAGAATTAGGGCATCCGATGTTCCTAAGATAGCTTTTCGGACTCGGTATGGGCATTATGAGTTTCTAGTGATGTCATTTGGGCTGACAAATGCCCCAGCAGTATTCATGGATTTGATGAACCGGGTGTTCAAACCCTACTTGGATTCCTTTGTGGTTGTGTTTATTGATGATATCTTGATCTACTCCCACAGTCGAGAGGAGCATGAGCAGCACCTTCGGATCGTTCTTCAGACTCTAAAAGACAGCCAGTTATATGTTAAATTCTCAAAATGCAAGTTTTGGTTGAATTCAGTTGCTTTCTTGGGTCACGTTGTATCAGCAGAGGGTATTCAGGTGGATCCTAAGAAGATTGAGGCAGTTCAAAACTGGCCTAGACCCACATCTGCTACAGAGATTCATAATTTCCTAGGTTTGGCGGGCTATTACCGTCGATTTGTGGAGGGATTTTCATCCATAGCAGCCCCGTTGACCAGATTGACCCAGAAGGGTGCCCCGTTCAGGTGGTCAGATGAGTGTGAAGCGAGCTTTCAGAAGCTCAAGACAGCTTTGACTACGACACCGGTATTGGTGTTACCCACAGGTTCAGGATCTTATACATTATATTGTGACGCATCTCGTATTGGTCTGGGTGCGGTATTGATACAGGGTGGTAAGGTTATTGCATATGCTTCGCCGCAGCTGAAGGTTCACGAAAAGAATTACCCTCTTCATGATCTAGAGCTGACAGCCATTGTTCACACGCTGAAGATTTGGAGGCACTATCTTTACGGCGTGCTATGTGAGGTATTCACTGATCATCGGAGCTTGCAGTATTTGTTCAAGCAGAAGGAACTCAATTTGAGGCAGAGGAGGTGGCTGGAGCTATTGAAAGACTATGGTATCACCATATTGTATCATCTCGGGAAGGCCAATGTGGTGGCCGATGCTTTGAGTAGAAAGTCAGTTAGTATGGGTAGCTTTGCATATATTCCAGTTGGTGAGAGACCGCTTGCATTGGATGTTCAGGCCTTGGCCAACCAGTTCGTGAGGTTAGATGTTTCCGAGCCCAACCGTGTTCTAGCTTGTATAATTGCCTGGTCTTCTTTGTTTGAGCGCATCAGAGATCGGCAGGATGACGATCCTCATTTACTTGTCCTTAGAGACACAGTGCGACACGGTGGTGCCAAGCAGGTTACTATTGGAAATGACGGAGTTTTGAGGATGCAGGATCGTATTTGTGTGCCTAATGTGGATGGACTTCGTGAGTTGATCCTTGAGGAGTCCCACAGATCCCGGTATTCTATTCATCCGGGCACCGCCAAGATGTATCAGGACTTGAGGCAACATTATTGGTGGAGGCAAATGAAGAAGGACATAGTTGCCTATGTAGCTCGGTGCCTAAATTGCCAGCAGGTAAAGTGTGAGCATCAGAGACCTAGTGGTTTACTTCAGAGGTTAGATATTCCTGAGTGGAAGTGGGAGCGTATCACTATGGATTTTGTTGTTGGACTCCCACGGACTCAGAGGAAGTTCGATGCAGTTTGGGTTATTGTGGACAGGTTGACTAAGTCAGCGTATTTCATTCATGTGGCAGTTACCTATTCCTCGGAGCTGTTGGCAGAGATTTACATTTGTGAGATCGTCCGTCTTCACGGTGTGCCCGTGTCTATCATTTCTGATCGAGGTACACAGTTTACCTCGCACTTTTGGAGGGCAGTACATCATGAGTTAGGTACGCGGGTTGAGTTGAGCACATCATTCCATCCTCAGACGGACGGACAGTTCGAGCGTACTTTTCAGATCTTGGAGGATATGCTCCGCGCCTGTGTTATTGACTTTGGAGATTCTTGGGATGAGTTTTTGCCATTAGCGGAGTTTGCCTACAATAATAGCTACCAGTCGAGCATTCAGATGGCTCCCTATGAGGCATTATATGGTAGACGGTGTAGGTCGCCAGTTGGGTGGTTTGAGCCGGGGGAGGCTCGGTTACTGGGTACAGATTTAGTTCAGGAGGCCTTGGACAAGGTCAAGATTATACAGGATCGACTTCGCACAGCTTAGTCCAGGCAAAAGAGTTATGCAAACCGTAGAGTTCGTGATGTTGCATTCATGGTCGGAGAGAGAGTGTTACTTCGGGTATCACCCATGAAGGGTGTAATGAGGTTCAGAAAGAAGGGCAAGTTGAGCCCTAGGTATATCGGACCTTTTGAGATTCTGGAGAGAGTGGGAGGGGTGGCTTACAGGCTTGCGTTGCCACCTAGTTTAGCAGCTGTTCATCCGATATTCCATGTGTCCATGTTTCGAAAATATCATGGCGATCCGTCCCATGTGTTAGATTTCAGCTCTGTCCAGTTGGACATGGATTTGACTTACGAGGAGGAGCCGGTGGCAATTTTAGCTCGGCAAGTTCGCCAGTTGAGATCAAAGAGTTACCCTTCAGTTCGAGTGCAGTGGAGAGGTCAGCCTATTTGAGGCAGCTACTTGGGAGTCCGAGTCCGATATGCGGAGTAGATATCCCCACATTTTCACCAGCCTAGGTACTTTTCTATGTCCGTTCGAGGACGAACGATTGTTTTAGAAGTGGAGAATGTGATGTCCCAAAAGGTCATCTTATGTTTTAGAACTCGAATTAGAGCTCTTAAGCCTTACAAATCTCATTTTTACCCTCCTCAATTTACGTGCACAGTCCGGGCAGGTTTCCGAAAAGCTTTTATGTTGAAAATTAATGAAAATAAGAATTTTTGCCTTAAAAGTTGATTTTTATTGACTTCGATCAATATTTTTAGTAAACGGGTCCGGATCCATGCTTTAACGGTCTCGGTAGATCCGTATCGAATTATGGGACCTGGGCGTATGCCCAGAATTAAATTCGGAGGTCCATAGCTTGAGTTATGAATTTTGATGAGAATTAAAAGTCTGAAAATTATTTGTTTTTAAGAATTGATTGATATTTGGCATTATTAGTATCGGGTCCGTATTTTAGTTCTGGAGCCCGGTACGGGTTCATTATGATATTTAAGACTTGTCTATGAAATTTGGTGAGAAACGGAGTTGATTTGACGTGATTTAGACGTTCAGTTGAGAAGATATAAATTTTAAAGTGTTCTTGAGAATTTCATTTGATTTGGTGCTAAAGTCATAGTTCTAGGTATTATTTTGGCGATTTGATCGCGCGAGCAAGTTTGTATGATGTTTTTAAACTTGTGTGTATGTTTGGTTTGGAGCCCCGAGGGCTCGGGTGAGTTTCGAATAGGCCACATGATGTTTTGAACTTAGAAAATTTTATTGGTATAACTGAACCTGTTGCAGGCCTCTGATCTCACAATTGCGAGATCAGGCATCGCAAATGCGAACATAACAGGGTCTGCAATTGCGAGGCTTTCATCGCAATTGCGATCAGAAGCCTAGGCCAGCAGTTCTCGCATTTGCGAGGTTACCTTTGCAATTGCGAAGAGAGTCTCGGAAGGGCAGGTTCGCAAATGCGAACATCTACTCGCATTTGCGAGGTCCAGTGGTCGCAAATACGATACTTTTCTCGCATTTGCGAAGGCAGCGGGATTGTGAAGGGTATCGCAATTGCGATTGTTCCTTCGCATTTGTGAAGCTCAGGTCGCAATTGCGACACCTGCAGCTGAGTAAAAAGGGACTTAGACGGAATTTTTCATTCATTCTTCAAATTTTCAAGACCTAAACCTCAAGGGGCGATTTTCCAAAGACCAATTCTTCCCCAAATCATTGGTAAGTGATTCCTAACTCATTTCTTTCAATCTTTTACATCTTATAACAAGATTTCAACCTAGAATCTAGAATTTTTATGGTGAAATTAGGATTTTTGGGCAGAACTTAGGAATTTCAAAATTTGAGTATTTAGACCTTAATTTGAGGCCGGATTTCAAAACTAATTATATATTCGGGCTCGGGGGTGAATGGGTAAACAGATTTTGGTCCGAACCTCGAATTTTGACTAAGCGGGCTCGGAGTTGATTTTTTAACTTTTTGGAGGAAAATTTGGGGAATTTAATTTATGCAATATAATTGATTTCTTAAGCAATATTTGATATTATTGAGTCATTTTTGAATAGATAAGAGTGGTTTGGAGGTGAATTACAAAGGAAAAGATGTGATTGAGAATTAAGTAGCCTTCGAAGCGAGGTAAGTGTTGTGTCTAACCCTGACTTGAGGGAATTAGGAATCTTAGATTACTTGCTAAGTGAAATTCATGTGAGCGGCGTATATGTGAGGTGACGAGTACTTATGCGCCGCCAATTTACCTGTTTTCCATGTTTCTCAGTTTTTCTTATATTGTCTCATTCCTATGCCTAATTGCTATGTGTTATACTAGTGTTGTTCAATTGATCGTTCTTATCATGTTTACAGATTTTCTGGTGATAATTGAGTTTTTATTTTAAAGTTGAGATTGATGTTACGGAACCAAATGTTGAAGTAAGGTTTGTACTTGTTATTCTATCTCCCTGTTGTTATTTATGCATTGCATTATGGTAAGGGAGAGTATTAATGCACGAAGGGTGATGCCATGCAATATTGTGAGTGTTAATGCACGAAGAGTGATGCCGTGCCATATTGTGAGTGTTAATGCACGAAGGGTGATGCCGTGTCATGATATGAGAGTTAATGCACGAAGGGTGATGTCATACCGTTTCTATTAATTTTATGGTGAGATTGAGAGTAAAAGCACGAAGGGTGATGTCGTGCATTTTTCCTTACTGTATTCACTATTCATGTTGATTCCTAGTATATTGACTGCTCCGGTGATCATTCTGTTGTAGTTCTTTATCTTGCATTCCCCTCAGTATGTTCCCCTCCCAACATTTCCTGTTTAGTTCTTCTTTTTTGTGATTTGTATATACACTATTAAATTGTACAAGTTGATTTGTAGAAGCCTTTCCTTAGCTTCGTCACTATTTCGTCGAGGTTAGGCTCGACACTTACCAGTACATGGGGTCGGTTGTACTGATACTGCACTCTGCACTTTTTGTGCAGATTTTAATACCGGCTCAGGTTGATCGAGATTTTTGCTATTGATCCACTGTCCGGAGACTCAAGGTAGATCTGTCGGCGTTCACAGACCTTGAAGTCCCCGTCTATCTTTTCTGTTCTACTGTTTCTTTCATTCAGACAGTTGTATTTCTTTCAGACTATTACTTGTAGTAAATTCTAGAATGCTCGTGAATTGTAACTCCAGATCCGGGTGGTAGTAATTAATACAGTTTTATGATATTCCGCACTTATTATATTTTATCTTAGTTAATTATTGTTAATTAATGAATGGAAATAAGGAATCGGTTTAATGATTCTCTAACGTTGGCTTGCCTAGCAAGTGAAATATTAGGCGCCATCACGGTCCCGTCGGTGGGAAATTTCGGATCGTGACACCTTACTTGGCTCCGCCACTGTTTGCAGACGTGTCATATTTCGGAAAAATAGCCGAGGCACATAACTAACTCATGGCATTTGTGCTATTATTTCAGAAGAAACAACTGGAAAGGGCGCTAAAATTGCTCCATCCTGTGCAGAAGAAACAACTAAAATGGCGTGCAGAATTGAAAATATCGGCTCCTAAGGTATGGAAATTAAAACATTTTGTTCAACTGAGTATGATTACTTAGCAGTTAAGGAATAAATATGCAGAGATAATAAATTCATGAAAATACTCTAGCTTCTTCTTATTGATATTATCCTTTGTTCTTTCTAGTTTTGCATGTTATTTTGCATGATATTTCATCCTTCTTTGCATTGATTATTATATTTAGGCCAAAAGGTTACCATATGCATCGGGGGCGTTCGCAAGATTTCTTATAAGCGGTGTCGATATTACATAAGAGTGTATAACAAAAAAACATCAATTATCACATTTCTAAATGAGTAATAGTGTTAGTGCATTATTTTTGTGGAGTCATAAGTTAAAATCGATCATGAGTTCAACTCTACTTAAGTAACAACGCCCCTTTCCCTTTCCCCTGCATAAGTACCAATGCCCCTTCCCCTTTCACCTCTAGTAATTCCGGCACTTTTTGTTGTAGCCTCCCTTCTTATTTGGTTCAAAATGTACGAAGACATGTGACTCGTAATGTTATTCTAAGATACTAATAAAATGAAAGTATAAAATGTTCACTGCTAATATAGTAATATTGAGAAAAAAATGCAGATCATTTTGGAGTTTTGATTTTTTTTTCCTCTTTTTTGTTTTTGGCCAAAAGACGGTGAATAAGTATACGAGAGTCTTGAAGCAACGGTAAAATTGTATTACTGTGACTTATAGGTCACGAGTTCGAGCCGTGGAATCGGTCACTGATACTTGCATCAAGGTAGACTGCCTACATCAAGGGTGTGGTCCTTTCCCGAATCCTACGTAAACGTGAAATACTTTGTATATCGGGATGTCCTTTAAAGAACGTGGAAAAGTGTTTGGAGCAAATATTTTTAGAACAAGTAGTTATTCTCTTTTTTTTGGTTTTTCACCCGATGTTCGGTATCCGCATTGAAGTTCGACTATATTCGGATTCGCGCCGTGTAAGCCTCATTCGGGGAGAAGCGCTCCCTACCAAGTATTTTTCCGTACCTAGGGCTCGAACTCGATACCTCTGATTAAGGGAAGAGCTGTGACATCCAGTGCACCACATCCTTTGGTGCTAACAAGCAGTTGTTTTCAATTCAAAGTCTTTTGTGTTTTTTTAAACTAAAACCTTTTAAGTAGTTTAATTTCATCTAGTTTTGGGTCGTGACAATTTATAATCCCCTCTTCTTTTCATTCTATTTAGTATCAGAACTGCATGCAACCAATATTAAAAAATATTAATCATATCAAATTGTAATTTATTTTTACTCTAGTAAATAATTAAAGAGGTAAATAATGGAGTATAATTAAATGTCAAAGGAAAATAATTAACTTTTAAGAAAAACAAGAACAAGGATGACAAAAGAAAAGATCTAACAATAACAAAACCAACTTCTCTGTGTCCTCTCACATTTCCCCCTTTCTCTATTGTAGCCGAAACCCTAATTATCTTCGTTTACCCGATTCTCTCTCTTTACACACACACACACACACACACAGAGTTCCTTGCTCTTCTCTCAAAATCGAGGATTTCTCAGCTTCAAAATCTCTCCAATTTTCATTTTCAGGCTACTATATGCACATATAAATATAGTAGCAATAAATTGATATATACGTATAGTTGTAGAAGAAATGTATAGAGAAGGTGGCGGAGGAGGACCGTTGGATCGGAAACGAATCAACGATGCGTTGGATAAGCACTTAGAGAAGTTATCACCGTCAACATCTAGGTCTTTGAAGGATAAAGCTGTTCCGTCTACCTCCGCCGCCGGTGGTGGTGGTGGTGGTGGTGGAAAATCGCATTTTGATCATCGCAACACCAGCAAAAACAAGTGCTCTGATGGTTAGTATCTTTTATTAATCATCTTCCATTTTAGAAAGTATTGGATTTTGCCTTTATTAGGGTAAAAATGTAGTCTTTAGTGGTTAATTAGAAGATCCACAAGCTGTTTTGCTTTAACATGTTTTAATTAATAGATACGTGATTGTGGAAGTAATTGCTGGATATGAACTTTTAAGGCTTTAGGTGTGATATTATAATACTATGGTTTTTAACCACATTCTCCGTCCCATTTTATGTGACAATATTTGAGGGGGCATGGGTTTAAGACATATAGAAGACTTTTGAAATTAGTCGTTAAGGCCATAGACATTTGAGTGGGTATAAATCATGTCACGAAAGGTAGAATTGGAAGTTTAAAGCTAAAATTGTCTCCGATAAGAGATAGGTGTTATTCTTTTCAGGACAAGCGAAAAAGGAGTCACATAAAATGGGACAAAAGTTTTTCTTTTTTAGTTGGGAATAATGGTTTCCAACTGTTTTTTGTCATGTTCAGAAGCTTGAAAGATATACTGTTGCCATTTTTGGTGTTTGCTGTAAATTGTTTTTTTAATCCATTTTCTTTTGTATTTATGGGGGAAATTAGTTTAACAACTGATCAACACACACTATATATGTTGAGGGGCGTCTTTGGCTCGTTTTTGTTGTTCTTGTACTAAAGTTGCTTTCATTTTCGTTTCTCTGTAATGATGCACCCGTTTGGAAGTAGTGGAAATATTCCTTTAATCCAAAAAGCAGCATGGAATGAATTCAGATATAGTTTTATCTAGTCACATAGCATGAACATTGAAAAAATTAGTGTGTTCCGAATATATACTTATTTTGCTTGTGGTTCTCTCTGGATGTTTCCAAACTGTATTTCAGATATTCCTAGATTCTCAGCACGGCGATAGAAAGATTATCCCTGTGGTTTCATATGTAATTTTTCTGGTTGTCACAGTCAATTCTTGCTAGGGGTTTGCAAAGTTGATTTTTTTTTAATTAAAAAAATCGTCTGTTTTGTGATGTGCAACCATAAGTGCAGGCTAGACTTTTGTGGTCTTTTTATTCTAGTACTGGTGAATACAACTTCTATGTCATGCCATTGTAATCTAGTATGGAATGAGTTTTGAGGTTAAGATTGAATATTCCTATGGTATATTGCCATAACTTATTAACAGTATTTGCCATTTTTTCTGAATTATTTATCTGTAACTCAGCCTTTTATGTTTTAATTTAAAAGAAAAACTTCAGCTGTTTAAGTAGAGTTGTTTGTCTTTTACTTATGGTTGGTTCTTGATGTTGAGTTGTGGAAAGCTTGTAGCAACATCTTTCTGAATAAAATAGCTGTTTATGTCTTCTCGAGGTGCGTTACCTTTTTGGGTATAGCTTGGCATACTATGCTGGCCTACCTAACTCACTATTTTCCTTGCATTTCAAATGACGCGAGTACATTCTCATGTTTATGTATTTTGTAGAGGAATCTGAAACGGACAGTGAAGAGTCTGATGTTAGTGGTTCTGATGGGGATGATACTTCATGGATTTCTTGGTTTTGTAACCTGCGTGGTAATGAGTTCTTCTGTGAAGTTGATGATGATTACATTCAAGATGATTTTAACCTCTGTGGATTGAGCAGTCAAGTTCCCTACTATGACTATGCGCTTGACCTCATCCTTGATGTTGAATCCTCCCATGGTATGTATTCTTTCTCTTGTTTAGATTACTTCATATTTTATGATGAATTTCTGAAGATTGATTTTGGACTTACTTTTCAGTTGAAGGATGCAATTTTCTTGTCTTCTGAAACTATAGGGTTCGCTGTTTTATTTCCTATGGACTATTTTGACAAATTGGTATCTTTAGTGAAGTAAACATGTGGAGAACTGGTCAACTTTACTTGATATATTTTAGGTTGTTTGGAATAACTTCTTATAAAGGCTGGGAGAAACTAGTGAAAGTTTCCTTATAAAAAAAAAGAAAAAAGAAAAAAGAAAAAAGAAACTACTGAAAGTTAATTTTGAGTCGCATTCTACCAGGTTATCCAACTGGTCTAGGCTTATCCATCTTATAATGACATGTATAAATGCCCATTTGTAGATATTTGGGTGAATTTTATTGTTAGGATCATCTTATATCCGTTTGTCCAATAGTAAGTTTTTGGAGGAATGTATCCTGTCATTGTCCGTGTTTGATGTGACATTCATGCCGAATAGCAGCAATTCTAAATGAAGCCATTGAATCATCTAATCGATAGATATAAATAACGGTGCCCCTATGGCTCATTCTGTCTTGTATTCTATTGCCCATCTCATTGAAAATTATAAAAATCAACCACCCATGCTTGCCCAGGAAGAAAAGATGGAAGGGGGGAATGTTCTGTTTACGTTGTTTAACTACCGGTAGAAGCAACAACAACCCAGTAGAATCCCACTAGTGGGGTCTGGGAGGGTAGAGTGTACGCAGACCTTACCCCTACCCCGAAGGGAAGTGCTGGTAGAAGCAGTTTCTTTAAAAACAAAAATCTCAAAATAATGACAAGGTTCATGGGGCTTGAAGCAAAAAACTTGAAGTTGAGCGCATGCTTCTTTGGAATGAAGCGCACAGTTCACGGCATTAAAAGAATACCAAACATATGCGGAATTTACTCAATTTAGTACTACAGTGATCAAACTGCAATTGAAATAACTATTTTCCGTATTCAGTGTACAATAAATATCGATATTAATCCAACTCCTCAAAATTGAGATTCAACAAACCCATCGCTTTTGGTTAGGATCACCTTGCACGTCTTTGTTTGAAGCGTTCACTTATATGAAATACATGACTTCACCCATAAAGTGATAACCCTTCGTGTCACATTGACGAAACGATGGTTTTTAATAACACGGGATAAAAAGAGCTCTTTCTTTTCAATCAAGGAATAGGGCACACCTTTATGAAGCACATGATTTCACCCATTAAGTGATAACCCTCGCTTCACATCGATTAATTGCTCTAAGAGACAAAATGATGGCTTTTGATGACATTGGGTAAAACGAGCTACTTCTTTTCATTCAAGAAATCAATTTTTCCTGGTATTATGGTAGTTTTGCATTGAGATAACGTCATATACTTTTTTCGTGTCCTAATGGATGAAATCATGTGCTTCATAAAACCCCCGCGCCACACACACCAAAAAAAATGGCTTTTTGCTGGTACAAAAATATGAAGAGGATCCCTCTTCTTTCTCGATTTAGTCTCTTCTGATAGGAAATTTTTATTTTTCTAAGCCAGTTTATATCTTATCGATTCCAATTCTTAATGACTTGCAACAACAACAATAACATACCCAGTGTGATCTGGGGCGGGTAGAGTGTATGCGGACCTTACCCCTACCTTCTTAATGACTTGCACTAGAGAAAAAATACATACCATGGGAGGATTTATGTTTGTATCACCAATATATAATTTAAATCAAATTAATATCTTAAAATATGTGTCCAGTCAAATACCATTACATAAAACAAGAGGGTATAACTAAAACCACGAATTGATTATGATACCCCCCTTTTTTGTGTAATTCATATGATGCAATTGGAGCTATCAGCAGTAACAATCAATTTAGATATCCAAAACAAAATAGTGGTATTTGCTAGCAACAACTTGCTCCACCGAAAAATAACACGGGGCCCAACGTTGAGAAATACAATAACAATGGCTCTGATACCATGTGAACAAATGAGGGGAGGATTGCCAAGACCATGTAAGGAGATCACAACCCATTATGCATCTTTATGTAGATTCCTTTTTAGGAACTCTTGGAGTTCGATGCTATCAATATTTCTTTTTGTTCTTGAGAAATTTAAATAATCGAAGTGCTTTTCTTAATTATTAAATGTGAAGTGCTATTTTCTTTTGCAGTTCCTTCTTTTGTATAAAACATTACAAGTTATCCTTCTCTTTTCTTTGAGGGGGGTTGGGGTGGGTTATTGGAGTTTTGATCTGTTTCAATGAGCTCTTACCTAATTCTGATGCTTTGAAAATTTGGTATATGTGATGCTTTGAATAGTCTGTTGCATGATCTAACAAGTTCTCTGTTCCAAGTCTTGGATCTGTTTTAAGATAATAATGCCTGAGCTGAAACTATAAGTTGCTCCGACATGGCAGTTTAGGTGCCGCACCCGTATCGACACGACACTAGTATGGGTGTGGGTATGGGATCCGTACCTGATCTGATCAAACAATTTTGGGTACTTTGACCACGACGGACGGAAATATTCGAGATGAGATACAATTTGATTCCCTAAATCAAAACCAAAACTAGGGCAAATTTGAAAAAAGTATACCTTATCTAGGAAATTAATCATTTACTTATCTACAACTTGAGAATAAAAAAGAAATCCACTTGACAAGCTATACGTAAGTATTCCACAAAATTTCTCATAATTTAGAAATATTTTTATATTTTTGAATTATTTTTAGCCGAATCCCCGCACCCGTATCCGTACTAGGATCCGTATCCCCGAATCTTAGAATTTACATCTTGAAGGATTCGACCTCTAGATCCGTACCCGTGTCCGAGCAACTCAAAATATCTCTGCTACCAGTACATCCTTGGAGTAATGGTGGCAAATCAAGCTATTTGATCATTTATTTATAGTTTATGTTTTCACGCTAGAAAAACAACCTACATGATAATCTAAGTAAACTTCTGTCTCTATGTAATGGCAACCAAGAATGTTGTCTGATATCCAAGATGCAGCAGTATCATCTTTCATATTAAGACAATTGCAGTTTGTCAAATTTTCCTGCATTGAATAGGTGATATGTTCACAGAGGAGCAGAATGAATTAGTTGAATCGGCAGCAGAGATGTTATATGGTTTGATTCATGTTCGGTACATTTTGACTACCAAGGGAATGGCCGCAATGGTAATTTCTTATCACCATTCTCTTGTATACTTTCACATTTTCCTCCTCTTGATCTTCATTACTGTTTAACCTATCCTTGAAATGATGGTTCCTTATATCTGTGCCAAACCTTGAAATGATGGTTTCTTATATCTGTGCCAAACCTTGAAGTTGGAGAAGTACAAAAACTACGACTTTGGAAGATGCCCGCGAGTTTATTGCAGTGGACAGCCTTGCCTTCCTGTTGGTCAATCAGATATTCCACGCTCAAGTACTGTAAAAATATACTGTCCCAAGTGTGAGGACATTTATTACCCCCGATCAAAGTACCAAGGCAGTATCCTTTTCTGCTACCACTTCTTGATGTGCTCTCTCTCTCTCTACACACACACACACACAAAATATATATAAAATACACCACACATACATTTACATATTTGTGAGATTAGATGTATTATTAGTTTTTTTCATCCATATATTTCCTCTAATAGCAATTATGTTTTCTCAAAATCTCTAATGCAGTTCATGCTTATGTTTGGTTGAGCTGCATCCAATTTACATAAGGATTCTGTCCTTGTAAGTTGCATATAAATTTTGACATTAGGTCTGCTCATAAGTTGCATATTGGTCCTTGTTCGCTTGCCGTGAGTAGCCTATTTCTATCCTTATAGGTTTCTTTAACTGCTAAAGATATTGATGGGGCTTACTTTGGGACAACATTTCCTCACCTCTTCTTGATGACTTATGGACACCTCAAGCCGCAAAAACCAACGCAAAATTATACTCCTAGGGTGTTTGGTTTCAAGATCCACAAGATTTGACAGTGAAGCCGTTGTGATGTTGTGAAGAGATCATATTTTCTGCCAGTAATGATTCTTACCTGGCTTTTGATGTACAATTCGTCATGGTAGAGGCAGTTGAAGCAGAGGAGCTCTTGATAATGATGAAAGATTGTTCTTCGTCGATGAAAGGCAGCTTGGGCCAATCTGTCAAGTGAAATTTGTTCCCAAAATATCGTCGTAAATTTACAAGAGCTTTTGTAAGCTTAATTCTTTATCAGTTTGAGAATTGATTTATGTTTCCCCATCAACCACTTTTCGTGGCTGTCCGTTGATCCTTTCATTTTGCTTCAGAACTTATCACTACCATTTTCCAACAGAGGTACTTATCAGGATTCTAGACTAGTGTACGTTGGGGTTTCGCCCTTCTTTGTAGGACAATTTCCAGTTGTAATGATGTGATTGTATTGAAATCTTGAGGCAGGCGCCCTTCTTTATGTTTGCATTTTCTTTTTCTGAATTAACGTATATTTGAAATATAACAACTCTGGCTTGTATGCAAACGAATGGATTAGGTGCCAAACGTGTTTAGGGAACAAAAATTGAAGGCCAAATACCCATTAATAAATTAACCAAACTCCAATTCAAATTAACCAAATATAGAGAAGAAGATGAAAGAAAATGAAGCTAATCTAACAAGAGATTAGTGAAGAACAAGCAAAGATAACAAAATGAACACAAAAAGAGGGATGTGTGATGGAAGAGAAAAATGAGGAAGAAGACAAGTAAGATGGTGTTAGAGAAAAAGGAGATGGTGGTAATTTTGTTTAGCTATGTCAGCGTAACACAGACTATTCACGTGCTCAAATACAAGTAAGAATCACTTTTTTTACAATGTCAGCGTTCCTGTTTAATAGACACATATGAAATAAGGTTGAGTGTACAATAAGTATTTACATTAGTTGAGATGTCAAACTGAAAATTGGTGCCTAAGTTAAGTAGCTGTCTACGTATTTGGCCAAAAGTAAAAAATTTTGTACATCATTTTTGCTGGACATGGCTTATGATGTTTTTACAACGAAACATAAGTTCCATATATGGCAACAAAAGAACCTAAAACTATAATCACCCCAATAAATATGACTTCTATCCCAACATTTCTTGAGTAAGGCTTCCTGATTTTGAGATAGCAGATACATGGAAACAATATTGACAGACTAATGCCCGTAAATGCGCCTATAAATGTCATGACATATTCGAAAAATGGAACGACTAATGCAACAACTGTGCTGATGACCAAAACTGTTCTGATGAAGTAGCTCATAGGTTTACTCTTAACAACAACAACAATAACCCAGTATAATCCCACTAGTGAGATCTGGGGAGGGTAGTGTGTAGGCAGACCTGGGGAGGGTAGTGTGTACGCAGACCTTACCCCTACCATGAGGTAGAGAGGCTGTTTCCAATAGAAACTCGGCATCCTTCCCTCCAAGAACTCCCCACCTTGCTCTTGGGGTGACTCGAACTCACAACCTCTTGGTTGGAAGTGGAGGTTGCTTACCATCAGAGCAACCCCTCTTGTCTAGGTTTACCCTTGCGACAAGGAAATGTATCTTCAATGGCCATTACAATAGGTGAGACAATAAGAGCGTACGCGTACTTGGTTATTGGATTAATTATCGCCGTGTATATTGCAATCTTCGAACTAACTTTTCCAGTGGGGAGATTTAAGGTTACTTGTGACAATAAATTTTGTCCGTACATATTAAGTACCCAATTATTGCCATTGATCCATAAGTGATGGTGCTTAGTATGAAACACAAGAGTAGAACCTGTTGACAAAAAAAAGAAAAGTAGATTAGGGCAAGCTGCTAAATAAAGCTAGATGAATTATCTCTACGTGTAGTACATAAGAAAATATAGTAATTAAGGGTTTAAACTTTAAAGTTTCCTTTTTTCAGTTTCATTATGGACCTTTATAAGTTGAAAATTTTCCAAAATATCTGGTATAAACAGAGGTAAAACTGTTGGACAGTTATGAAAGTTCATGTTGGAACTAAAAATAGCAAATTTGACCTTAAAAACTTTTCCTATAATCTTAAAACTCCAAGAAATTTTTGTCCTATTTATAATTTATAATTCTTATCACATAATAATCGATGTAATCGAAATTTTAAGGTATAAGACACCATTAATAAGGTTTTCGGCACAGTTTGTGGCTGGCTATAGTTCATAAAATCAACTTAATAAGTAAAAGTTTTAGTGAAATATTTAAACTAGTTGCATTTGTTTAATGGGTGGATCTGTCTCTGCCCTCTTTTTAAGTAAAAAAAATTGCTTAATTGAAGGAATCCTCTCTAGTCAAAATATTAAAAGAAGTTTTAAACATTTTGAAGCAAACGCATTGCAAACTCAACTTATTTTAAGTTTTTGCTAAAAATGTTTGTTCTTCACTACTTTTGCAAGAAAGAGTTAAACTCAAAATTTTAAATCTTAAAAAAGGAAAATACTAAGTGTGGAAACAGATTAAACAATCTTTTTAAAAAGTGAATGATACTTTTTCTATTCCATTTTATACACCAATCTTTCTTCTTCCCTTTTTTTTAAAAGACAGATGTCACCTTTCTATATTAAAAAGTGATCTTTAACATGAAACTTTATATTTTAACTTTAATGGCATAATCTTATAACCTTAGAAATGTGATAGCATGTTTATGTCTTTAATATTTTACTTTGAAAATTACATGTTATCAAAAAAATTACCTTGAGAAATTGACTCTTGTCCTTCATGGAATTGCAAAGTGTAGGAAAAACTGCATGACCACAATAACAAAAGGTGAACATACTTATTGCAGTTGCCAATCCACTCCATTTCCAAAGTATACCTTTCTCTTGAAAACCAACACCATCTACTGCACCAATCCAAAAAACTACACAAACTAAAAGAATAGAGGCCAAAACTCCTCCAAGAGAAACATAAGCCAATAACCCTAAGCTTCTTAGCCATGTTGTTGGCAATATTATAAGAGCAGCTAACATGACAAATGTTTCTTTTCCTCCAATTTTAAGGTCACCAATATGAATATTTGCATTTGGGAATAGCTTTTGCAAATTGTCACCTTCTAATATGAGAAACTCAATTGCAACTAAGTATAGTTCAAGATACATAAAAGTTGATATTATTATTCTTCCTTTTTTTTCCAAAAGCAAATTGACCAATGTCAGCATAAGTATTTATTGCTTGAGAGGCACTCATGCATTTTTGTAAAAGTAATCCAGTATAGCAACATAGAATTGCTACCAAGAAAAGTATTATCAAACTTAACCATCCTCCTTCTGAAAGTGCATAAGGTACCGATAGTATTCCAACACCTATATAAAGAAAGAATATATGAAAAAGAAGAGTATAAGTCTGATGCACTCACGATGGTGTCAAAATACAACATGATGCACTAAGCTCCCGCTATGCGCGGGATCCGGGAAGGGTCGGACCACAAGAGAGTCTATTGTACGCAGCCTTACCCTGCATTTCTGCAAGATGCTGTTTCCACGACTTAAACCCGTGACCTCCTGGTCAAATGGCAACAACTTTACTAGTTACGCCAAGGCTCCCCTTCAAAAATTGTAATGCAATTAGGTCAATTACAAGCTAATTAGAAGCAAACATATTTAATAAATATTAGTTGATAATATGATAAAAATGATATTTATTATTATTAAATTGATGGTGTAAAAACTATTTACTTGTTATTAACATGCAATATATACACATATATAGTTAACTTAAATCCAGAGAGAAATAATGTAGACGTTAATGATATATTTTGAGCCAATAGTAAATCAAGAAAGCAAAAATAAAAATAAAAAATCATAGTAAGCGAAATTCCAAATATAATAACAAGAAATTAAGTGATTATTACTTCTTTCTTCTGAAAAATAATGAGCATTAACCTGATAGCGCATTAACACCATTCAAGCATGTCCTAAAGAAAGAGGTTCCTTTGCTAGGCTCCTCAGATTGTGGGATCTGATTTTGACTCTCAATTCTCTCCACATTATGGGATTCCATATTCTCTAACTGCCCAAAGTGTTTGTACACTGAGTTTTTGTAGATTAATAGAGAAAGAAAGATATATTTTGCACACTGTGTTTTTGTAGATTAATGGAGAAAGAAAGATATATACTTTAAATGTTAAAAAGTTACTTTTCACATGCAAAGAGGATCTTGCAAAAATATATTGGAGGAGATATGGTCAGTTACATTAGAAGCATTCAAATATATACCAAAAAAGAGAGGAGGAAACGTTCAATTTTGACTAGGTTTTACATTGTGGGTTTTTGCCCTTCTTTGTAAGAAAATTGCCAACTGTAATTATGTGATAGTATTAAAATCGTTTTCAATTAACTAATGATGTATGCCGATACATAAATCTACGAGGCAGACAACCCTTCTTCATGTTTCTATTATCTTGTTCGAATTATGTTTTATTCGAAATATAACAAGGGGTGTTCATCGGTTGGATTAATAATTCTTTTTAGGTATTTTGGTTCGATATTTTAGTATTCAGTTTCTAGAAATGTTATAAAACTATCATATTTAAATTAATTTAATTTAGTATGACTCGATTTTTCCCCTTTCGATTTTAATATATTCTGTTTAGTAACTTTGGTTAGATCCTCTTGGATAGAGAATTGTAACTTTAAGTTTTTTGTTGTTAAAAGGTAAAAAAGAAAAGTTCTAGAGACGTCCGTTAGTCCGAACTTCGAAATGGAAAGGTTATCCAAGCTAAAGATGTTTGCATTTTCTTTTTTGAATTATGTTATATTTGAAATATAACAACTCTTGCTTGTATGCAGACGAGTGGATTAGGTGCCAACAATTTTTAGGGGACAAAAAATAAAAGCCAAGTACCCATTAATAGATTAACCAAAACCCAATCCAAATACCAAATCTAGACAAGCAGATGAAAGAAATTTAAGCTAATTTGGTAAGAGGAGTAAGATGGTGTTAGAGAGAAAGGAGATGCTGGTAAGTTTGTTTAGCCATATCAGCATAACATAGACTATTCACGCGCTCCAATACAAGTAAGAATCACTTTAAGTACCCCATTGTTGCCATTAATTCAAAAGTGATGGAGTTGAATTTTGGCGAGTATCGTGCCAGGTGAGTCTAACAGGAGAGGAATTCAGACTCATTTCATACTAAGAATGAATTATCTTTATGTGCCACGAAACAAAATTGAACAGAACTTGTAGCCTAAATAAACCTTAATAAGAGGTCTTAAATAAATTTAATAAAATTAACTTTTGTGTGCACCGCACGTGCATCACACGTGCATCTCGTGCGGCACTCGTGCATCCCGTGTTAATAAATAAATAAATACTTTTTAAACATCAAATATATTTGTTAAAATACATGTATGAAGTATAAAGCAAAACTAAGAGGAAAAAACTATAAGTTTCAAAATGATTATATATATATATATATATATATATATATATATATATATATATATATATATATATTCACACACACACACATACTTCCATAAAAAATAAAATAGACAGAGTAATATATGTTATCCAGAAATTATCTTGGGAAATTGTCTATTGGTGGAATGACAAAATGTTAGGAAAAACTGCACTAGAGCTATTTCTTTCCAAAAACCTTATTTTTAACCATAAGCACGTAGTTAAGTGTGTTGGTACCAAGTGAAGCATGTTTGACTCTTCGAGCCTGACTCAATTAGGTCTTTTTATTCAGTATTACTACTATTCTTACCTAAACACCAAAAACGGACTCAATTACCTTTGGAAAGAACCGTGGCATTAAGAAAACTAAATGCTTATTGTTCACTAAAATATAAAAAGAAGCTACAAAATTAAAAAAAAATACTACATTAAACATAGACTAATAAAAAAACAGAATAAAGAAGCTAAAAGCAAACTACTGAAAGCATAATGAATATACATAATGAGAGAGGAAAAGAGAGAACAAAGAGAATATATATACAGAATAAAGAGAAAGAAGAAAATATTATCAGTTATTACAAACCAGATGTCTAAAAGTCATCCAAATAGAAAATAACTCTCCCCCTCCCCCCCGAGCCAGGCCTAGCTCCTCAGACTGGCCAGCTGGTGCCACTGGAGCTGATGGTGGTGCTGGATCTGCTGGTACTGGTGGGTCTGACCCTATGAGCATATCAAATGAAAGACCACTGGCTGCTGCTATCTTGATCACCTATCTCCTCAGCTTTTCAACTGATTTCCTGGATGCTTGGGATTTCTTCATTTTCTTTACCTGCTTCCCCAGTTCCTCAATCATTGCTCCATGTGCTACCAAGGTGTCCATGATGGTGGTCTAGTTCTCCAAGATCTTCTTCAATGTATCCTCCACTATCGGAGGAATCTGGGGTGCCAGAGTGGATGACTGTGCTACAACAGCACTGGATATGTCAGACAGCTTTGCAGTGGCTGTCTGCATCCAGGTGTTGAGGCTCGCCAGTGTTTGGGAGACTCGCAATGCAGATAGTGGATGAGCGGGCATGGGCACCGGCTTCAAAGCCGATGTGGAAGGCACTGATGCTGAAGGGCCTGAAGAAGGAGGTGGAGGCATAGCTGCTGCACCATTAGAAGGCTCTGCTGAAGTAGATGGCATGTTAACTGTCTTAGCAGCTACCCCGACGGGCTCATCAGACTGGCCTGCAGTAGTAGAGAGCTGACCTTTTTTCTTTGGGTTTCCACCACCCATCAAAGAATACCATTAGAAGGCCTTCTTCGCCCGTACCTTGGTACCAAAATCCCTCGGTTCCACCCCCGCATCCGTAAGGTACTCAGTGATAGTGTTGGGATATGGGTAGGAGGTGTCACCTTGCCTGGCGACCACAGACATGTTGGCATATATCACGACACCCACATTGATTGGGTACCGGGCTATGATAGAAGCAACTAGCACTGCCCGCTGAATTGGAAGATTTGTTTCATTTTGGCACGGGTCTAGTATGCTACACACGAATGTTTGCCATCTTTTTTCATCAAAATTTAGGGTGTTCCGCTGAATGGGAACCCCTGCTGTGATCCATGCTGGAGGCGGCCCCGGATCTGCAAGAATCTCAGCTAGCCATGGTCGAACTGCACCTCTCAGTGCTAATTTTTCCAAGTATTGCACAGGCTCCACATCCTCAAACCTTAAATACGTGTTCAAGGTGCTCTGATCGAATCTCACCTTCAGATTTCTCACTTTTGTTACCTTGGTCCCTTTCTTTGTTTGCACCACATTGGCGTAAAATTCCCGGACCAGGTATTCCTTGGCATCTACCACACTTTTGGTGAACCACATCCACCCCTTCCGCTCCCCAAACCGTCTCAACACTGCCGGGTTGTATTTGTCAAGGTCTTTAATCATGAACTGATGCTCAAGAGTGAGCGATCTCACTGGCCACCACTATCGGAAGCTTATGAAAGCAGCTAGACTAATAAACCTATCTTCCCAAATCTCTTTCTTCTTCGACCTCTCAAGGCCGGCAACTCTGATATCACCCCCTCGGCCATCATCTGGAATATCATCAACATCCACTATAGTAGCAGCTGCATCGGGGGCATGTATGGATGAGGGCTCTGAAGCCTGACTGTCACCTTCCGAACCCTCGGAAGTGCTCTCATAGGAGGAAGGCTCATCTCTAAGTTGGTATTTTCCCAATGGCCATTGTGGCTGTGATTGAACAACGGGCTGCTCTTGCAATGAATCACCCTCTGACGCTTCCCGAGATGGGACATATGACCTATACTCGGATGGCTCGGGCTGTCGTCCTCGGCCTGCTATGGCTTTCTTACTAATTACCCTTTGCAGGGCGAGGGGTAAATTGCTTTTGCCTCTGCCTCTGGAAGGTTCACCCCTCCATTTTGATGTATCACCACGACCTCGTGATCTAATCATTTTCTGTAACAAACAGTAGCAGGAGTCAGTTCTAATTCAAATGCAGATAAACAGACATTCACAGAACAAAACATATTTGTAGGGTGAGGAAGTGCGGTCCGCATAATTGCAAGTGCGGTTGCAGCCTGGGTTGTGTGGACCACACAATTTGGACTTGAGGCCGCAGAGATGAAACTGCAGTCCGTACAATTTTGAGTGCGACCGCACATCTGAAGTGTGGTCCGTACAATTGTCAGTGCGACCGGACTATGAATACCTCAAAATGGAAACTCTCTGAAGACTGAGATTGGCCTGATCTGTGGCTGCACATACTTTTCTGCGGCTGCAATGAGATTATTGCGATCCACACAATTGCAAGTGTGGTCCGCACATTATTGTCTTACCAACTACCCTAGTCAACACTTCTGCAGACCGTACAATTTCTTGTGCGGCCGCAGATTTCAAAATTAGGTTGGGCAAATTCCTTAAGGGGTCGTTTGGTATGAGGTATAAGAAAGTATAGTGCTGATATAAAAATTTAATACCACCTTAATACTTTATTTGGTTAGCAATCCTGGTATAAGTTATTCCGGGATTATAATTAGTACTAGGATAACTTATACCTAGTAGAGGGTGGGGTAATTAGTGCGGGGATAACTTATACATTCTTCTTAGAAATTATGCAATTGTCATTTTAATACAACATACTAAATAATAGATAAAAAATAATACCAGGATAACTAATCCCAACATAACTAATTCCAGCATAACTTATCCCGGCATAAGCCATATTCAAACCAAACGACCCCTAAGGGTTTTGATTTATGCACAAATTGGACATGGTAATAGAAATTAAACATAATAATCAGGATACCCATTCCCCAAATAGCAATTATGAGTTGACCCACACAATTTAAACCCCACATGGATAGAAAATTGACTTCTAATGAAACCCAAAACCCAAACCCATTGAGAAATAGAGCTCCAGCGACAGGCAATTTGCGACGACTTACGCATGAAGCTCTCGCGAGCCATTAATGGCTTCTCCAGCCACTGTCCAGTCTCCGCCTGAGACTGGTCAGTCATCCCTACAATCCCCTTAACCCCAAACAACAACTACCAACCCTAATCCAATCCAGAACTACGTGAAATTATTACAACCAACGATAATAAATGCCCCCATGCAGTCGCAACCCATCGTAACCCTAAAACCAAATGAGTATATTCATGGGGAGCCAGTTGTGAGATGGAAAAAATAGGAGGTTCGTCAATCTATTGCACAACAAGGATTGCACTTTGCAGTACTGGGAAAATTCTCGTATGGTAAGCTTGTTATTCAAGAGCTACATAAAGCCATCCCTATACAATGAGAATTAAAAGGACAGTGTTTAGTTGGTTTAATAGAGGACATTCATGTATTGATTAAGCTTTCATTGATAGAGGATTATATATACTTGCTCTCAAAGCCAGATTTTTACTTGAAGATACAAGGTGATATGTGGCAGATGAGGTGTACCAAATGAAATCCATGGTGGAAACCTGATGAAGAGATACCTGTAGCTATAGCCTGGATTTCATTTCAAAATTTACCTCCAAACTTCTTTGGTAAGGAGTTTGTGTTCTCATTGGCAAGAGCAGTAGGCAGGCCATTACATGTGGATTTAGCTACTCAGAATGGTACTTGACCAAGTTGTGGCAAGGTGAAGGTGGAGGTGAACTTGCTTTCAAATTTTGCACAAAGAATTAAGATAGTAGAGGAGAAGGATGAGACTGGGCCAGAAGAATTCAAGTGGATCAAGATTAGGTATGACTATATGCCTAAATATTGCAAAAGTTGTAAGACGCAAGGCCATAACGAAGCTGAGTGTTGGGTCATTAATCTTGAGCTTAGGAAATTTGAAGAACAAGGCAAAGACAAAGTGAAGGAGAATGATTTTGTTGGTACTACAACTGCTTCAACTAAGGTACTTTCCAGTGGTAAAGTATTGGGTAAACTAATTGCAATTCATGCTAGGCAGGAGTGGATGCAAGCAAGGAAGAATAAATATCAATGTGATACAAGAGGATATATTATTGATAACACAAAAGAAAAAGAGATTGACAATGGAAAGGGGAAGAACAAAGTTGAGGCAGTAGTAACAAATAACAAATTTGATGCACTGGAAGTCGAGGAAATTGATCAACCAACGCTGAGGATAACTGATGGCAAGGGTGATAAAAATAGCAATGCACAACAGAAGAAGCAACAAGAAGTTGAAGCACATAAGGTTCAGGAGAATGAGCAGGTGAAGAATAAGGGAAATCAGAAGGCTATCTCTAATGTTTCTGGGAATCCATTAGCGGCTAAGGTAGGAATTACTAATACTAGTAATACAAGGATTAGGGTTGAGGAACAAAATTTAGTACAAAAGAATAAAAAAGTTTCAATTGTGGAACAAGGTGAAATTAAAGAGCAAAAATGTGTGTCAAATATGGATAAGAATGTGAATTCTACACCTACTGGGATTGCCATACCAATGGGGAGTGGGATTCAAAGTGAGGCAAAAGACAATGTTCCTAATCCTACTGATCCCGGGATTGAAGAGACTAATATGAGAGAGTCTACATTGGAGTGGGTACATAGACGTTTTGGGTCTAACAAAGAAGAAATTAGACAGCTTAATGTTACTTTGAACCATTCCTGTCAAGAATTCCATCTCAAACGTATGAAGAATCGGGACAACATGAGGATAATAATGAGGTTAATTCAGGGAAATCTCTATGGAGTGAAGAAGTTGATAATATGTAGGTTCAAATAGACACAACAATTACTACAGGAGGCAAAGGAAAGAAGGCCAACAAGCAGGAACAAACACTAAACAACATAGAACCAACAGCTACAGTAAACCCTAGAATTCAAAACACTAGGGTTGACGATAGTTTGAGCTCTAAATTGCAGTAATCAATTCCACCAGCTGGAGGTGATAGATGATCATTAGTTGAAGCTAGAACTCATGAAGGAGCAGCTGCTGCAATAGTATCCAAGAATCAGGCCAATGTAACAGTAAACCCTAGCAATGCTAGAGAGTTTGTGGGCACTGTTGATGGTGTTCCGGTGTATTTTTTGGGGAATGATCAAGTTGGGGATATTAGTGTGAAGGTCTTGGAGGATACAGTGGGATCAAATCACCAAACAACTGATAATAAGGGTAGTGATCCCAATTGAACAGTAATTCCTAGGGTTTCTGCTACAGTGAATCCTAATTTAGGTTATGTATATGAACTTTAATTTAAAGTGATGCAGGAGAATATGGTTCTAAGGGAGAAGAATTCAGACATGTTAAAGGAGGCAACAATGAGGGCACATGATGAAATTGAGAATGCTTTAGTACCCAGGGATCTAGGTGCAATTGAGTCAATGCAAATGTCCTGTGTTACAGCCACTGATCAGATTATGCAGTTGCAGCTCAATTTGCCCTCGAAGTCACCATTGCAGACACTACATGATAAAGTTACACACAATGTGGAACCTGTTGATAAATCTTTCATGGAACAGCAACAACTGGAGGAGGAAGAGGATGATGAATCAACTGTTGGCAATTTTAGACAAGTCGTAAGGGAGGCTGATCTATCACCTAGAACCAGTGGAACGGGAGAAGAAGGCTAAGAGGCAGACACAGAATAAGGAACCTGTTCAACCTACAAGAATCTTTCCCAGGAGGGCAGCCTCACAAACTAAATGATGATGAAGACACTTATTTGGAATATCAGGTCTGTGAATACTGATCAGGCCTTTCCTTGGGTGATCAACATGCATAGGGAGCATAATTTTTTGTCATTGCATTAATGGAACCATTCCAGAAGGCAGGTCACATACAAAGGTATATGAGGAGATTGAATATTGAGACTGCTTATTCAAATTTGAATAGGAAGATATGGCTATTTTTTGATGTTGTGGTAGAATGGCAGTTAGTGACAGAAACTGAACAACAGGTAACTGTAAAAATGTTTCATCTTGATCATCGCAACATATTATGATGACATTTGTATATTCAAAATGCTCTGCATTAGAGAGACTAGAACTATGGGATAACCTATACTACATGGCAAGTGATATAGAGCTACCTTGGCTAGTAGGAGGGGACTTTAATGTGGTGTTACATAAAGATGAAAAGATAGGTAGATTGCCAGTGCACCCTCCGAAATATGAGGATTTTGCATTTTGTGTAAATTCTTGTGGACTATTTGATCAAGTCTACAAAGGCAGTCCATTTACATGGTGGAATGGGAGGCTTAATGCTGAGTGTATATTCAAAAGTCTGGATAGGATATTTGTCAATTTGCCATTTCAGAACATGATGCCAATAATTGAAGTGGAACACTTAATCAGAACTAGATCAGATCATACACCATTACTCATGACATGTGGTGAGCAGGCTACAAACTTTGTCAAGCTATTCAGATTCTTAAATTTCTGGACAAAACATGCTACATTTATGGATGTGGTGAGGCAGAATTGGAATGCTAATTTTATTGGAGACTCTTTCCTAATGTTCAAGCACAAACTCAAGAAGGTGAATGTAGCATTATCTTAATGGAGTAGGGATACATTTGGAGACATCTTCAAACAGTTAGCAATACTGGAGGATATTGTTAAGGTGAAGGAGATGTTATTTGAGGAGGAGCCTACAATTGAGAATATGATTGTTCTTCAGAAAGCTCAAGCAGAATTGAAGAAGTACCTGAGTATAGATGAGCACTATTGGAAGCAAAAAGCTGGAATGACATAGTTTGCTGAGGGTGATAGGAACACTAGTTTCTTTCATAACCATGTTAATGGAAAGAGAAAGAAGTTACAATTGAAAAGGATTCATAATGGAGATGGGGCATGGCTTGAAGATCAAGAGCAGATGGCTAATGCTGCAGTTAAATTCTATCAAAGACAATTCACAAAGAAGGGAGATCCTACAGATTTTTCTATGTTGGACAATGTCCCAGCTATGGTGACCATGGAGCAGAACTTGGAACTATGCATGTTTCCAACTTTAGAAGAGGTCAAGGCTGCATTATTTTAAGTGGTAATAGTGCCAGCGATCCTGATGGATTCACTGTGCTCTTTTATCAATCATGCTAGGAGGTGATATGCTATGATGTTCACAATATGGTGCTTTATTTTTATGGAGGTGCCAAAGTCCATTACTCATACTAATTTGGTATTACTGCGGTATTGCTGCCAAAGAAGCTAAGGGTACAAACATTCTCAGATTTAAGACCTATAAGTCTGAGTAATTTCATCAACAAAGTGATGTCTAGAGTTCTTCATGATAGATTGGAAAAGTTCTTGCCTAGCTACATTTCTCCTAACCAATCTAGATTTGTGAAAGGAAGGAGTATCTTTGAAAACATCCTACTTACACAGGAAATTGTCACTGGCATAAGGATGAGAGTCAAACCTGCTAATGTGGTGATTAAACTTGACATGGCAAAAGCATATGATCGGGTGTCATGGAAGTATTTGATGCATGTACTAAGAAGAATGAGGTTTGCTGAACACTTTATCACTATGGTTTGGAACCTACTCTCTAATAATTGGTATTCAGTGTTGGTTAATGGACAATCATCAGGTTTTTTCAAGTCTACAAGAGGAGTGAAGCAAAGAGATTCACTCTCTCCTGCCTTGTTCATTTTATCAGCTGAAGTTCTATCTAGATCTTTGAACAAACTGTTTGAAGATAAGTCATTTGTTGGATTTGGCATGCCTAAATGGTCTGATCCTTTGAACCATTTGGCATATGCTGATGATACAATTATCTTTGCATCAGCTCATCCCCCCCTCATTGAGTAAGATTATGGTAGTACTAGGAGGTTATGAGCAGATATCGGGACAATTGATCAACAAAACCAAGAGTTCCTATTACATGCATAACAATGTTTCATATGCCTTATTTTAAGCAGTTGGTGATATTACTTGCTTTACTAGAGGGCATTTTCCATTCACATACTTAGGGTGCCCTATGTTTTACACTAGAAGAAGGAAGGAGTATTATGAAGATCTTATCAAAAAGGTGAAGGCTAAGTTACACGCTTGGAAAGGTAAACTGTTATCATTTGGAGGAAAGGCAACTCTCATTACTAGTGTTCTTCAAAGTATGCCAGCGCACTTATTGTCAGTCTTGGATCCTCCTGATAATATACTGGAGGATTTGCATAAAATCTTTTCAAGATTCTTTTGGAGCACCAAGTAAGAAGGTAGGAGTAGGCATTGGTCATCTTGGATAAATTTATGTCTGCCTAAAGAAGAATGGGGGCTAGGTTTTAGGTCTTTACATGATGTTTCAAAAACTTTATTTGCTAAACTTTGGTGAAGATTTAGGACTACTAAATCGTTGTGGTCCAACTTCATGTGAAACAAGTATTGTAAGAAGGAGCTGCTTACTGCTGTGCAATTTAGAGAGGGGTCTCATGTGTGGAGGCAAATGTTGAATACTATGGAGGAAGTAGAACATGAGATCATGTGGGAGATGAAGAGTGGAACAACCAACATATGGCATGAAAACTGAACTGGGCTAGGTGCTCTCTATCATGTCCTGCCTCCAGAGTTTCCAATAAATGAGGATTTGCAAGAGGTGGCTGAATTGAGGTAAGGAGGATCATGGAATGACCATCTGGTTGATCAAAGCTTCCCTGAAGAGATTGCTGATCATATAAAATACAATGTCCATTATGATGGTAGTGAGGAATACTGGGACAAACCATATTGGATGCCAACATCATCAGGCAAGTTCACTATTAGTAGTGCTTGAAAAATTCTGAGGCATAGAGCTAATCCTAATCAGGAGTTCAAACAAATATGGACACAAGGTTTTCCATTTAATATATCTTTCTTCTTATGGAGGTTATGGAGGCAAAAAATGGCTACTGATGATCTATGGAGGAGACAAGGGCAGATAGTTATGTCTAGATGTTGGTGTTGTCAGCAACCTCAAGAGGAAACATTAGAGCACATCTTCTTAACTAGCCCTACTACATCAAAGGTATGGAAGCTGTTTATGGGAGATGCAGGGATTAATGTGCCCTTGATACAAGTGAAACAAGTGATAAAGAACTGGTAGAATGCAAAATGTTTTCCAAAGTTAAAACCATTGTTTGAGGCAGCTCCAACTATCATTACATGGGAAATATGGAAGAAGAGGAATGTAGGCAAGCATGGGGGAACTGTCTCTACTAATAGAGTTATTCATAAAGTCAACAAGATATTGTATCAATTGGCAAGGGTTAGGTATCCATGGTTGTCCTATATACCTATGTTATGGCCAGATATGATCCAGTTCTTTAAATCTTACAAACTAGTATTGATCTACTTGGCAGCTCCCTCATCATGGGTGGTATAAGTGTAACACTGATGGAGTATCAAAAGGAAACTCTGGCCCTAGTTCACTTGGCTTTTGTGTGAGAGATGATGCAGGTGATTTAGTGTATGCAAGGGCAGTGGACTTAGGAGTGACCACCAATGTTGTTGCTGAGGAAAAAGCAATTCCGCAAGGTTTGGAGTATTGTGTGGAGTATGATCTTCATCCTCTCATATTGGAAACTGACTCTTTGGTGCTAAATTAGGTTATTGAAGGGTAATGGGATCCACCTTGGTCTATAGGACCAGATGTGCAAAAGATTAAGGGGCTGAGAGATCTCTTTAATGTGATCTTTCAACATGTGTTCAGAGAAGGCAACTCAGTTGCAGATATTTTAGCTAACATTATTTTTTCTTTTGCAGGTTCAATTGAATTTCAATGCTTTGCTAAACTACCTAGTGCAGGGAGGATACTGATTAATCTTAAGAAATATCAAACTCCTAATCTTAGGGTTAGGATTGCCAAATGAAGAGCTCCAGATTGATGATCATGCTAGGTTTGGTATTACAATTGCCTACTTGTCACTTTGCTATGGTTAGATTCTGTATACTGTTGGAGTATCTTCCAGTGGTATTAGCATGTTATCATGCTCATTTTGGAGGTACTATAATAGTGTATGGAGGTGTAAGTACAAGTAGGTTGTGGACAGTTCTTTTTATAATGTTGCTGGATTTTCTAATGCTTAGTCATAAGGTTTTTGGATTCTGGTTATATGTTAATGACCATGTACTTGAATGTATACTTGATCAATGGTTCATGATATGCAAATGCTGGGATCCAAGAGTCTTACCAGAATTTGAAAGTGGTCGTGTGTCTATGTGTATTGCTAGGACATTAGCCAGTGGTATTGACATGCTTTCATGCCCAATCTGGCAATGTAATGGCAGTATGCATAGTTGCCTCGAATGGTGTATAGGCTACTGGTTACTACTGGCAAATTTCATCTCCTCATGCAATCACATTTAGGGAGACAGTAAGCAGGTTATTGTTTTATTATAGGAGACTCATGTTTACTGCTCATTATAGCTTAGTTTCAAAGGATCATTCAATGTTACTGGAAGGTGTAATGTCTCAGATTAGTATGCTTTGTAATGTCATGACATTATTCAGTGGTATTGACATGTATACATGTCCAATCTGGAGGTGTTATGGCAGTGCAGACGTGTGGTATATATTGCAGGAAATGAAACCTTTCACTGTATCCTTGGACAGTTTCATATTACATAGTTGCTTCTTGGAATATATTTCTTTCATCTTATGCAAGGAAAACAGAAGTGCTGCGTACATTACTCATGGAGTTGGTACTCTACTTGGATTCTTGGTCATCTCCAGTTGATGGTGTTGCTTGGAGATTTACATTTGCCTTGTCCTTTGGAACGCAAAACTTGGCGCCTGGTGAGAGCGTAAGAGGTGCTACATTGAGGTTTTGCACTTGGCTTGTGGATACACACACCTTCATATGTGGGGAGTTGGCTTTGACATTACTTGTAATAGCTAGTAGTTCATATTTCATTAGATTTAGCCTTAGTTTAGCATTTTTGAGGTTCTTTTGGACAAATTGTAAACATTGGATCCTGGTTTTTCTATTTTATATATATTAGCCACTAGGCAGCCTGCCTAGTGGTATTTTTACTAAAAGAATTGACTTCTAATGGCAAATGATCTAAAATAACTAAAATATTATAAACTAAACTAAGAAAATTAAAGAATCCTAGAAATGATTTGAACATACCAGTGATGAAGTAGTGCTAAGGAATGATCACAAATGCGTATCTAGGTGGTAGATGAGTGAACAGATGTGTGCAAAGTTTTAGCCCGTTTTTAAGTGCTTAGAGAATGAAAAGTTTGTACAGTAGCCTTAGCATTACTATTTATTCAAAAAGGATCTTGCTAAGGAACAACGAGACGAGTGCGGCCACAAAATCCCTTCTGTGTTCCGCACTTTGCTACCTGGAGGTTCACTTTCCTTTGATGATTTGTGGTCCGCAGATTTAGCTGTGCGGCCGCAGATTTTGGTGCGGACCGCAGAATTCACTGTGCTGCCTCACTTTGGTTGTTTCTCTGACAAACAAATTTCAGAGAGTTTGCATTTTTCCATCTCAATTTGTGCGGTCCGCACAGGAATTGTGCGTCCGTAATTGCCTTCTACTGTAGCATTCAAAATTGTGCGGTCCACACTTTTTCCTTACTTAGCCAATTTTTCTGAGCACAGTTCCTGTAAAGCACATTCATTCCTACAACACACTTCAAATCTTGTTAGCACAAAATAAGACCTATCTAAAGAAGAAGAGAAGAAAAAAAAATATGGGTTGCTTCCCAAGAAGTGCCTGATTTAACGCCGCGGCACAACACAAATTACCATCACTTCAAATGAATCACTGCCACCATGTGGCCATTATTAGATTGTCCCAAATAATGCTTCACCCGGTGACCATTGAATCGGAATACCTCATAATTTTTGTTCTTCAAGTCCAATGCACCTAAAGGTGTCACACCCACAATTTCAAAGGGACCACTCCATTTGGATTTCAGTTTTTCGGGAAACATCTTCAATCATGAGTTGAACAACAAAACAAGATCGCACACCTTGAACTTCTTGTTTCTGATGTATTTGTCATAAAAGTACTTCATTTTCTCTTTGTACAAGGACGAACTTGCATATGCATGGTACTGGAACTCATCTAATTCATTCAATTGTGCAACTCACAAGTTAGCGGTTGCATCCTAATCAAGATTTAACTTCTTTAAATCCCACATGGATTTGTGCTCGAGTTCCACCGGAAGATGACAAGCTTTGCCAAACACCAACCGGTATGGAGACATCCCAATAGGTTAAAAGCAGTCTGATAAGCCCATAGTGCATCATCAAGCTTCTTTGACCAATCCGTCCGGTTAGCATTCACTGTTTTGGACAAAATACTCTTTATCTCCCGGTTAGATACTTTCACTTGATCGCTTGCTTGTGGATGATAGGGAGTCTTGACTTTATGAGTGACACTGTACTTGGTGAGTAAAGTGTCAAAAGCCTTATTGCAAAAATGCGACCCCTCGTCGCTTATGATAGCCCGTAGACTACCAAATCTTGTGAAAATATTCTTCTTCAAGAATGCCACCACACTTCTCGCTTCATTGTTGGGTAGATCAACGGCCTCAACCCATTTAGACACATAATCAACCGCGACCAAGATGTAGGTGTTTCCACAAGCACTCACGAAGGGACCCATGAAGTCAATATCCCACACATCAAAGATATCAATCTCTAAAATGGTAGTGAGAGGCATTTCATTCTTCTTTAAGATTCCACCGGCCCATTGGCATTCATCACATCTTTTCACCATATCACTTGTATCTTTGTAGATAGTGGGTCAATAGAAACCGCAACTTATCACTTTAACCGCCGTTCTTGCTTCGCCATGGTGACCACCATAAGGCGAAGAGTGACAAGCCTCAAGAATAACATTTTTATCTTCTTCCGGCACACATCTTCTAATTACCCCATCCGTGCAAATCTGAAAAAGGTACCATTCATCCCAATAATAGTCTTGACAATCCCATTTGAGCTTCTTCCTTTGGTTTGAAGAGAACTCATCTAGGATGAAACCACTTACAAGAATATTTGCTAGATCTGCGAACCATGGAACCTCTTTTATTGAAATAGCCAAGAGTTGCTTATCGGGGAAAGAGTCATTGATTTCAAGGCATTCATGCGGCCTCCCCTCCTCCTCCAAACGAGACAAGTGGTCCGCCACCTGATTTTCACTCTCTTTCTGATCTTGAATGTCAGTATCAAACTCTTGCAACAATAGCACCCATCTTATCAACCTAGCTTTTGAATCTTTCTTGCTCATAAGATAACAAAGTGCCGCATGATCCGTGTGGACAATCACTTTTGCACCTATCAAGTACGGGCGAAACTTCTCAATAGCAAATACAATGGGAAAGAGTCATTGAAATAGCCAAGAGTTGCTTATCAGGAAAATAATCATTGATTTCAAGGCCATCATGCGGCCTCCCCTCCTCCTCCAAACGAGACAAGTGGTCCGCCACTTGATTTTCACTCTCTTTTCGATCTTGGATGTCAATATCAAACTCTTGCAACAATAGCACCCATCTCATCAACCTAGCTTCTGAATCTTTCTTGCTCATAAGATAACGAAGGGCCGCATGATCTGTATGGACAATCACTTTTGCACCCATCAAGTACGAGCGAAACTTCTCAATAGCAAACACAATGGTGAGGAGCTCTTTTTCGGTAACAGTGTAATTGACTTGGGCATCATTCATGGTCTTACTAGCATAGTAGACCGGATGAAAAATCTTGTTGATATGTTGCCCCAAAACTGCTCCAACCGCTATATCAATAGCATCACACATGAGCTCAAAAGGAATGCTCCAATTAGGAGCGGTGATAGTGGGAGTAGTTGTCAACTTGAACTTGAGCAACTCAAATGCTCTCATGCAATCATCATTGAAGTGAAATTTAGCATCTTTATCCAAAATCTTGCACAAAGGGTTCACCATTTTGGAAAAATCCTTTATGAAGTGCTGGTAAAACCCCGCGTGACCCAAGAAACTTCTCACGCCCTTCACGGATGTTGGAGGTGGAAGTTTGGAGATCACCTCTATTTTCGCCTTGACGACCTATATTCCCTTCTTTGAAATCTTATGGTCAAGGACAATACCCTCCTCGACCATGAAATGACATTTCTCCCAATTCAACACCAAGTTCGTTTCTTCACACCTTGCCAATACCTTATCCAAATTTGCCAAGCAATTATCAAAGGAATCCCGGACTACTAAAAATTCATCCATGAAGAATTCAAGGTGGTCCTCTACCATATCCATAAAGATCGCCATCATATATCGTTGAAAAGTTGATGGTGCATTGCATAAGCTAAATGGCATCCGCTTGAAAGCAAAAGTGCCACAGGGACAAGTGAAAGTTATTTTCTCTTGATCTTCCAGGGCAATAAGGATTTGATTGTAGCCCGAATATCCATCTAGAAAGCAATAGAATGCCCGGCCGACCAACCTATCAAGCATTTGGTCAAGAAAGGGTAGTGCGAAATGGTCTTTCCTTGTGACTTTATTTAGCTTCCGATAGTCCATACACACTCTCCACCCGTTCACCGTTCTTGTTGGAATCAACTCGTTCTTATCATTGGTGACTACAGTTATGCCCCCTTCTTCAGAACACATTGCACTGGAGAAGTCAACGAACTGGCAGAAATGGGGTAGACCACCCCGGTATCTAACCACTTTATGATCTCCTTTTTGACCACATCTTGTATGGCTTCATTGAGTCTCCTTTGATATTCAATGGAGGGTTTGGCATCTTCCTCCAAGTTAATCTTGTGCATGTAAAATGCGGGGCTTATTCCCCGAATATCCGCCAAAGTCCACCCAATAGCTTTCTTCCTCTTGTGGAGCACCGCCAATGTTGAGTCAACTTGTACGTTAGTCAAAAAGAGAAAAGAATAACCGGTAACATAGAGCAAGGGACAAGGAATTCATACCTGAGATGTGGAGGTAATGGCTTCAACTCCAAGATAGGAGGCTCTTCAATTAAAGGCTTTGTATGAGGAGTTTTCCTATTCTTAAGATCCAAGGGAAGTTTCCGGGGTGCATAATTGTACGACCCCATCCCTTGCAAAGAATTAACACATTCCATGAAGCAATCCATATCATCATCATCAAAATTGAGCAAAACGGCCTCCAACATGTCACCCACATTAATCGTGGCACTTGTATCATCAATAATCACATTGGTCACCAAGTCCACGAACGAACACACTTCATTGCTATTCGGCTACCCCATAGATTTGTACACGTGGAACACCACCTTTTCATCATCCATCCAAAAATTGAGTTCACCGGCTTTCACATCAGCAAGAGCCTTCCCCGTTGTAAGAAAAGGTCTACCAAGAATAATCGGCACCTCATAATCCACTTCACAATCAAGAATAACATAATCCACCGGGAGAATGAACTTGTCAACTCGAACCAATACATCCTCTATCACCCCCAATGGTCTCTTCATTGTACGATCGGCCATTTGTAATCTCATAGATGTGGGTCTTGGTTGCCCAATTCCCAATGTCTTAAAAATCAAATAGGGCATCAAGTTGATACTCTCTCCAAGATCACAAAGATCTTTTGCAAACTCGGTACTTCCAATGGTACAAGGAATTGTAAAAGCACCAGGATCTTCCAACTTAGGAGCCATCGAATGTACAATTGCACTCACTTGGTGAGTGACTTTGATAGTTTCAAAATTCACCGATCTCTTCTTTGTCACCAAGTCCTTCATAAACTTTGCATATCCGGGCATTTTCTCCAAGGCTTCAACTAATGGCATATTTATAGAGAGACTCTTCATCATATCAATGAACTTCTTGAATTCATTCTCGCCATTTTTCTTGGATAGCCTTTGAGGATAGGGAGGAGGTGGCTTAGCCAATGGTGCCTTAGCTTTTTGTACTACCATTTCAGGTATGTCAATCACATCATCCCTAGATGGGTTCATATCCCCTTGAGTCTCTTACGCTGTGTCATCAATAGCAATCCGCACTTCATCATTTGCTTGCACAACATTGTTCGTGATCTCCTCTTCTTCTACCACTTGCTCATCATCCACAAGTTGCTTTTGACTTGAGGTAGGTGCATTCCCACCTCTTCCACTTCTTGTAGTAACGGCCATGGCATGCCCCATATTATTCCCACCCTTCGGGTTCACCACCGTATCACATGGTAGTGCCCCCTTAGTACGAGAATTTAAAGCATGAGAGATTTGACCCATTTGCACTTCTAAGTTTCGTATTGATGTGTTGTGTGAAGCAAGTTGAGCATCAGAATCGGCATTCTTCTCCATCATTTGATTGAACATGTTCTCAATATGAACCATTTCATTGTTGGAGGAACTAGGACCATGAGAAGTATAAGGAGATGGGTTGCTCGGTTGTTGATACATCGGGGGTATTTGAAAACCCGACCCCCGATTTCCTTGGTTGTTATTCTACCCGCCTTGGTTGTTGCCTCCCCAATTGACTTGGTTATTATTGTATTGCCAATTTCCTTGGTTATTGCTTCCACTCCAATTACCTTGATTGTTGTTATTCCAATTGCCTTGATTGTTTCCACTATTCCAATTACCTTGGTTGTTAGAATTCCAATTGCCTTGATTATTCGAAGGTTTCCATTGTTGTTGACTAGGGCCTTAGAAGTTATTTCTTTGCCCTTGAAAGTTGTTCACATATTGGACCTCTTCTTCTTGATCGTTGTAAGAATCACCTTGATCAAATCTACTATCTTCTTGCACAAAATTGTCCACTCTTTGTTGCACTTGTGGACTTCTTGTTCTACTCTTATTTACCATCATATTGACTCCCCCTATAGCATTGACTTTCCTCGGGTTTTGCACTTGTTGAAGTTGAGCTTTTGCCAATTGATTCATGGTGGTTGTCAACTCGGCTATGGCTTATCCATTCATGTAACTCTTTATGAAGAAGAATCACATTTGGATCACCTTATGGAACATTGGCTCTTGATTGTCATGCCGATGAAGTATCCGCCATCTCATCCAAAATATCACACACCTCCGCATAAGGCGTAGTCATGAAGTTTCCACCGGCAAGTTGATCCACTACACATTGGTTGGTGGTATTGATCCCCTGATAGAAAGTTTGTTGAATCATGTTCTCCGTCATATCATTATTGGGGCACTCTTTCACTATTGTCCTATATCTTTCCCATATCTCGTGTAGTGGTTCATTGGGCTCTTGCTTGAATGCTAGAATTTCATCCCGAAGGATGGCCATGTGCCCGGGAGAGAAGTACTTTGAAATATATTTCTCCGCTAGTTCATCTTAAGTACGAATGGAATGATATGGCAAACGTTCCAACCAATCTAAAGCTTTCCCCCATAGAGAGTAGGGAAAGAGCCTTAGCCTCAAAGCATCCTCGGAGACATTTGTTTGTTTGCTCCCTCAACACGTATCAACGAACCCCTTCAAGTGTTTATATGCATTTTGACCCGATGCACCGGTGAAGAACCCTCATTGCTGGAGAAAAGTGAGCATCACGTTGGTTATTTGAAAGTTTCCCACCCTAATACGGGGTGGGACTATAGCACTTGCATACCCTTCATCCGGTAACACCCGGTGTGAAGCCGCTCGTGGTGGAGGAGGGGGTGGAACGGGTACATTGTCTTGAGGCGGTCGGCCTCGTCTATTGGCTTGACGTTCAAGAGGGACCTCATCCATTGCATCATCATTAACGTCCACATCCCCCACGTCTATGTTTTTGAGCTTGTTGTTTGCCATGATTGCACCTACAATACTCACACATTAGTAACAAGGAAGGAAAAGAAGATATTCCAAAAACACACCTAAATATATAGCTAACACCGTTTTTTAGCTCCCCGGCAATGGTGCCAAAAATTGATCTCGTCCAATTTCACTCCTCTATTTGAGTATATGAAAACGGTCGATGCAATAGTAGTATCCAACAAGAGTTGGGGTCGAATTCTGCAGGTAGCTATGTGAATGGGTGTTAGTAGTATATATCTTAGCGTGTGAGTTTGTATATCTAAATTTGCACTTCTGCAATAATTGGTTTTGTTTGAAAATCTAAATTAAACTATGATTGTGATTTAAAAAATGAACCTAGGAAATTGTTTTTGGTTATTTTTCAAATGATATAAAAGGCCTAGGGCTATGGCCTTCACCTAGGTGTTTGCCTAATGGGTTATAAACTTTAAAACTTGTTTTATTGGTCGGGGTGTATTATAGCTGTCAACACTCAAGTACCCACTCACTACCTCTCGGTCAGAGAGTGATTTTGCCCAATTTGGCTTTCTCAAGTCCAAATGGGTATTGAACAAAATAGTTGATAATAAGCTCAAGTCGAGTTTTACTATCTCTAGGTTCAACCCTTTAATTGGGCTTATTAATCTCTCGATTGACCCAATTTCCTGATAGTCAAGTTTTTCTAGACTAAGTCTCTCTTTCTCAAGTAGAGACCAAGTCAAATAGGCATGAAATAATATTTGCAACCAGTAATTCTTCACATAAAAGCAAGAACTAGGCTAGATAATCAATACCCAACCATAAACAAGCAATAAATCAAACACCCATTAAGTTTACACACTAGGGTTGAGTCACAACGCTAGTGAAAATATAGCTACTCATGCTTAAATTGGAAGAAAAAGAAGAAGAAGTGATAATTAAACCCATATTGATAATTAAAATGATGAAATCGATATTCAAAAAGCTCAAAATAGCAAAATCTACTAAAAAGAGTAAAAGAAACCGTCTAGTGTGGCTGCTGATGTCAAAAAATTAACCTAAAAAAAGTGATACTCTTCTATTTATACAGTGCTGGAATTTCGGACAAAACTGCCCTTTCGGAGGTTCTGCGGCCATACAATTCCATGTGCGGTCTGCACTTTACTTCAGCCTGAAATGATTTGAAACATGCGGCCGCACTTCTCTCTTTCTGCGAACAACACAAATATGTCGAAGGCCGCACCATGCTGTTCTGCTGTCCGCACAGATATGGTTGCGGTCGTAGCATGCTCTTCTGCGGCCGCACAATAATTGTGCGGTCCGCACTCTTGTTGAATTTGAGTTTCTGCGGACGCATAATTTCATGTGTGGTCTGCATCTTGCAATCTTCTCTGATGGAATTGCTTCATGACCTGTGACCGCAGATGGTATTCTGCGGACGCACTTGGAGCTTTTGTGTTGTTTTTGTCCTTAAGTTCATATTACTCTTTCTTGAAGTGAATTTCATCTTTAGAGCTCATCTTCCAATATTCTTGCAATTAAGCATATTTTATCAGTTTTCGGAAATACAATTAAACAATTTTGGATTAAAATAAAAATAAAAAGGCGCTAATAAGTAGTCAAAATCCTCACTTATCAGTATGCAACCCATATACTACAGTCATATTAAAGCTCATATTTTGACTAGAATCATTCATCGAGCAGTGCATGAGTTGTGGTGTATGCTGTTTATGTTGACATCAACCTTGTTGTCATTCCACAACAACCATATTCTCCCTTTGCTATTTGTCATGCAATTAGTACTCCACTGCCAGCCACTTGCAATATTCCTTACTATTTGACCAACATGTTGGGCATGTACTCTATGTTCTAGTATAGATATTAATCCTACATTATTCTGACTAATAAACTTCTTCAACTCTGCCTGCTTATAGGATTTATTTATACCCCTAACATTTCATACAACTAGCTTCATTGAATTATATTTGGATTTGGTGGCCTATCTTCTCTTCCTCCTTGACTACTCTGCCCTTTTTCATGAGATGTTGTCAAGTGTTCAGTCATTTGCATATCAAGACATTCAACCAAAATATTGAATCCATTTAAGGCATTCATGTTCACATCCTTTTTGCCCCCTTGAGAGTTCTTTGCAGCTGATTTACCTCTCACTTCCTACCACCCATCCCTCTGATCTTGGCCTTTGTTTGCCTCCGCCTGCTTTTGGATTTCAGTGATTTGTTATGGCATTGTTGTTATGGCTTGGTTGCTTGTCGTTAATTCTTTCTTTTGCCAAATTTCTTTCTGTACAACTGGCTTTATTTTTGGCATTGGAATCGCCCGTTTAATCTGTGCTTGTCAATTATGACCAATTTGAAGACATGTTTGACAAAATTTAGGCTTCTAATCATATATGATCTCTTGTGTAAAGATCTTTCCCTGAGGGTCCCTGAGTTTGACTGTATTTGGTAGCTCATCGGTAATATCCATTTCTATTAGCATGCGAGCATATGTGATCCGGTCCACCCTAGAAGTACAGTCATCAGCATACACATGTTTCCCCAAGAGACTCCCAATTCTACTGAGTGACTCCAAACTCCAACATTGTAGTGGAAGATTAGGCAATTTGATCCATAATGGTATCATTCTGAGCACTTTCTTTTTGAAGTCAAAACCAGGATCCCATACTTTTGATATCACAGGCTTATTGACGAACAAAAAAGTAGCCCTCGTTGTGGTAGTATACCTTAGGTTTGGTGACGTAGCTCTAATTTCCAGCAGCGAATCTCTCTATCGCTCCAATGGATATCGAACTTCCAACAACATACATAATTAGAGCATGCTTCCAATTTGCAGTCTCCCTGTCCAGTTCCTCTTGTTGTACTTGGGCCATCATCTCCCCATCAACAATCACCGGTGGGATATAGGTCAGTCCCATTCCCTTCTCAACTAGTTTGTTTTCTGTAAACAAATTAACCCATGCTTTCTGTCCGTCCTGCGCCTTTTGCGTGTTCGGTATTTGCTCTGACTATACCCATTTTTGTTTTTGGGTAATTGATTCCCCTTTGTTCTCGTCTTGGTTGTCGTCGTAAGTTGATTCAAACGTTTCTGCACAAATTGGCCATTGCTTGAGCTCTCCTGGTCCAATGTCTTCAAATTGGAGGTTCCAATTGGAGTCTTCATTTCCTCACTCACTACTGCAATTGATTTAGGGCTAGGTGAAATTGAGGTGCTTGCTTTAACTGTAGACTCTACCGTCGCCCATCTTTCACAGCGTCAATTGAATTTTGATTACCCACATTTTGTTGTTCCTCACCCCTCTGCATTTGCATTGGTGTTTTCCTTTCTCCATCAATCATTACTACTAAGGGCGATTTATTTGGCCCTTTTCCTGGTAGTCGTCCATCAATTCTTAGGTCCATGTTATGGCTCTTGTCTGCGTTTCTCTTAGGTCGTCCTCTTCCCCCCATTTTCCGGCCAGCATCGCACGTTAGATAGTCATCCTAAACATGCGCCGAGAGCGTTTCTAGAGAGAGAAACACTTATGTATTATTATTATTATGATTATTAATCTTTTACTACATATTTGTTTCGAACGATACTTTTTATACACCAATCAAATGCTGAAAAATATTTTCTAAGGGATATGTTTCCAACATAGTGTTTATTGTAATTAGTGAATTTGAAAATTGAAGAGCACAAAATATGACCTGACATTAATTATGTCTCATTTTGTTTGACCTATAGTTGACTACTTAGATAAGCAATTATAATAAGTTATTTTCTAATTTTGTGGTATTAAAATGGACAGGGAATTTGCTCATATTTTCAATTGGGAATGCCCAAAACCTGCATGCAAGTAGAAGTGATGTAGTGAAAGAGATCACAACTTGCACATCCTTAGACTTGGGCAGATCTTCTGATGGGAAACATCTCAAGCCTTTGGTTGGTGAGGGTATCAATGGTACATCTGGGACACTTAGGGCTTCCCAAAGAAAGATTCTTGCACCTGAATTTCACTTTGACAAAGTTAAGGTATGTAATCCTATTTTCACTTTAAGTTATATACACTGATCAGAAGCGGATCCGAGATTTTAATTTTATGAGTTCAGGATTCAGGTTCCAACCACTGAACCAAAAGCTACTGGGTTCAGCTAAACTTGTAGCTTGTATGCTACTTCCACCCCAGTCCTATATATGTACACTCATGAGGCAGATTCGGGATTCTAACTTTAAATCTTCAGGACTCAGGTTCCAACCACTGAACCAAAAACTCATGAGTTCGGTCAAACCAATAGCTTGTATGCTACCTCCACTCCTATATATATATATATATATATATATATATATATATATATATATATATATATATATATATACTATGTTCTACCCCTTGACTTATTTGTGTATTTACTCTTTAATATTTTGGCTCTTTTTAGTAAAAGTCCTGGCTTTACCGCTATATGTAATGCATGTGCTTTCATCAGGGGATGATTGTGCACATTCAAGAATCTGCAAAAAATACTCAAAGACTCATGGAAAGCTGAGACTGAGGCTCAGATGAGTGGAATTGCAGACATAAATATTGATCCATAAATAAGAAGTTTTTCTGGGAATGTAATATCTAAGGCTTGTTTTGGAAGCAGCTACTCTGAGGGTGAAGAGAGCTTCTCCAAGATTGGAGCTCTCTTTCAGAATGTCTCAAAATCTCTTCTATTTAATAGGATTCCAGGAATGAGTAGTTTTGCTTACTAATTATTATTTTTTTCATAATAAATTAACAGAAAATGTCCAAATATGCCCTTGTATTATACGAAATTGAGCTCATTTGCCCTTTGTTAATACTTTAGCTCAAGAATGCCCTTACCATCACATAGTTGGTCCATATATGCCCTTACAGTCACAATTGGTCTATATATGCCCTTTTCGAAACGGAATCCACCCAAACTAATTAGCTCTTTCGTTAATTATATTAAAGTGTATTACAAACACTATTTTCTTTTTATTAGTACTATTTTTTCTTTACATTTCTTTTTTCTTTCTTCTTTTTTCTTTTCTTCTCTTTTTTTTTCCTTTTTTCTTTCTCCCATATCCGATTTCCTCCATTGCTGATGCTTTCTCCATTTTCATCGCCAATTTCACTTGACAAAACTCATGAATTCCTGCCTTCACCTAATTAACACCACCGAAAAAAATTCTCCGACAATTTTCATCTCCTTTTTAGAAGAACCAGAGCCTTCTCGCTGGGAAGCTTTTAGTGGTGTAGGTTTGATTTTTAGGAATAAAATCACGTGAAATTTGTGACGGAAATGGAGGTTCTGGTCTTGCTGAATATGATGGCAATTATGAGAATAGGGAAAGAACGTGGTGGGGTTTGTGATAGTAAAATTAGCAGGAATACATGAGTTTTGTCAAGTGAAATTTGTGACGAAAATGGAGAAGACATCAGCAATGGAGGAAATCGGATATGGAAAAAAGAAAAAGGGAAAAAAAGAGAAGAAAAGAAAAAAAGAAGAAAGAGAAGAGAAAGGTAAAGAAAAAAGTACTAATAAAAAGAAAATAGTATTTTTAATACACTTTAATACAATTAACGAAAGAGCTAATTAGTTTGGGTGGATTCTGTTTCGAAAATGGCATATATGGACCAACTATGTGACTGTAAGGGCATATATGGACCAACTATGTGACGGTAAGGGCATTCTTGAGCTAAAGTATTAACGAAGGGCAAATGTGCTCAATTTCGTATAGTACAAGGACATATTTGAACCTTTTTCGTTAAATTAAATAGACTTTATCCAATTATTTGGGACTGAGTTATTATTGTTGTTGTTGTAAAGTAATTAAACTTTACCACGTTACAACAATAAAGTCACAAAATTTTGCCTTTATGAGAGTAAACTTGCCTTGATAGGTAGATCTATCGTTATAGTAGATAAAGCTTTGCGATTACACTGTCATAGTAACAAGAAAGTTTTGTCATTTTTACCGTTACAGAGGTAAATTTCAGTTACCTTAATGTTATAAAAATAGCCTCGTGATTTTACTATTATAGTAGTAAAGTCTAGTGCATTCATTGTTATAATGATAAAGTTTAGCCAAAAAATAGTTTTATGGCTTTACTGTTATTATAGATAAAATTCTTTGACTAGCTACATGTGAAATTAACTCTATGTTTTGACAAAGTCAAAATTATATACATTAAATCGTTTGTAGAATAATTTTCATTTATTCAAACTGTAGTTGGTCATACGAGATGATTTCCTTGTATTTTATTGATATGCAACTAAATATTTGCACTTGGTGCAACAGGTTTATTCCTATAATAGGGATTCTTGGGCACTAGAGAAAAGATTAAATCTTTGATATTAAAATTAGTTAAAGAAAGGAAGGAAGCAGGATACGAGAACGATTTGCTACAAACAATAGTGTTTATCCATAAAATGGTACAGTTGAATTTATACGTGATTTCTAGATAAGTTAACTAATATGATCCTGAAATAATGCAATAATTGAAGAAATGTACAATACTTAACCTTAAAATGTAGATGAAACAGCAGAGATGGCAGTTTCGGGAACAAGATTTTCGGACACAACAATGATGAGATCAAAAAGTAAGAAAGTAAGATTATATTAAGCTTTGTATTGAATGTAGTATAAGTTTAGCTAGACAATATATGTCTTTTACAATGATAATTGAGCTCACTATTTATAACTCTGTCTAGGGAAGTAGCTTCTAGGATTGTGCCCTCCTTTAATATCAATTATGAGGTTCATTGATGAAGATGTAACGGTGAATATAAATGTCATATTCTCTGTAACTGGCCATCACTATTAATATTGTAAAATATTTCTTATTAAATGTTACCGGGCGCAGAGCATTTAATACACCTTTATTAACGTTATCCCTTCCGGTGACAAGCGAAATGGCTGTGTTCGTTCTTCGGTCATCCCCGTCTAGGGTTCCACGTATCTTTCCTTTAGATGACCACGTGTCATATCATATTTCACCCTATACAAATAGTCCACCTGCTTTCCGGTGACATAACTTTGTGTTGCCAGAAAGTTGGTAGAAACACTCTTTTTGCGGAAATTACTATAACTCCCTCTGAAGACTTCTGACGGTTGATTAGACGCACGTCTCTCCGTATTTAATGCCCCAAACACGTATCATCCCATGATTCAGCACAACTTTTGCCGATTATCGAGGTAATCATTGCCATGAATTTAGTCGCCAAAATGTTACTTATACGCATCATTCTTTTCCTTTACACTTCATATTTTCTAGAACTTCTGATTTGCATCTTTGTTCTCCATCCTTTCTCTAATTCTCTTCAAACAAAAACCTTTTCCTTCTTCTTATTCAATGACTTCTTCCTCCAAGCATGCTGGTTCTTCAAAGAACAAGAACAAAGCCGATGACTCTCCTCCTCCAACGGTGGGTTCCATCATCCCAAGGAGACTCAGTACCATAAAGGGCTTAGAATTGAAATTCTCTACTGCTAACCCTCGTACATGGGCTGTTAGTAGGTAACCTTCTTCCATTCGTCCTTCCAGTATTCCTATTGTAAAGGAAGACTATCACTACCATGAGTTGGATATCTTTTTTTTTTTAATTCCCTCCCTCCAAGAGCTCCCCACTTTGCTCTTGGGGTGACTCAAACTCACAACCTATTGGTTGGAAGTCGAGGGTGCTAACCACTAGAGCAACCCACTCTTGTCTCCATGAGTTGGATATCATTGCTCCTAATCTATCGGAGCGAGTGACCCTTCCTAAGGAAAGTTTTACATACTTTTACATGTATCCTTTTACTTTTGGGTGTGTTTTCTTTGAGTGGAGAGCTTGATTCCGTGATTACGGAGTTTTGCCTTCACTTCCGTATGGAGGACGGTTTCCTGCCTTCGACGCTTGTGCCAGGAGACTGGAGAGGAGCTAACCTTAGCTCATATGATGAATCTCTATTCTCTCAAAATCTTTCGCCGGGGAATGATAAACCTTTGCAAGCGTGTCCACCATGCTTTGTTGTCTAGCATGGATGATGACAACGACCGTGGGTGGATGGAACGGTTCATTGCAGTCGCCACCAACGATATCATTCTGGCAAGGGCTTCATCCTTTTCGGCCGCTCGGAACCGCACTCATAAGCTCTTTGTTTAGTATTTCCTTTTACTAAATATTTATTTATAGTCGTATTGATCCTCCATCCTTTATTTGTTTCAGCAACTCGATGGATCCCACCGGTGATGGATGGTTTGAACCAGTGGGTTCAAAATATCTTGGATATCACGACGCCCAAAAATCGTTTGTAGAAAGAACTGGCCCTTAAATACGGGTGGAAGGCCAAAAATCATGGTAATTTTAACTTACCTTGAATTCATCAGTTTTTGTATATGGAGAACTTGGTTGAACCCTTCTGACTTGTTCACGAAAGTAGGTCTACCTGCGAGCTCTGTTATTGTCCCCGAGGAGGACGTCTTGGCTAATCCTGCTGATGCAACAAGACTACTTCATGAGGCACTGACTCGAACAGGTATCTCCAGGCCTGTTTCGGGCGCAAACACTTCTTTATGGAGTCCTCGACCGGAGGATAGACAACCGAAGAGAAGACGTTCCTCTGCGGCTGGGGAAAAGAATAAGATGGCAATGATTGATGCCCCTGAGTCATCTTTGGTGGCTATGGTAACTGGTCCTCCTTCCAGGCCGGTCATAGACACCGTTATGATTGATGATGATGAAAAAGCTAGTGATGAAGGAGCTTCTCTACATAGAAGACAACGATCCTCATCATCTCAATAGGATGCTCGACCTATTAAGAGAGTTACACCAATCGAGGACGATGCCATGGCACTTTGAGGAGAGTTTGATTTGGTAGATAATGTCAACTCCCATTTTCGAGCCCCAATTATTGTGCCCGGTATTGCGGGGCTGAGTACCGGGTCTTTGCCGTCTTTGGTTGGCGAGCATCCAACAACCAGCACTGTATTTGATGCAGCTGCTTCTCACTCTTCAACTCCACCAGCTTCATCTCCATCTTCACCAATACCAGCAACTGCTACATCACTTCCATCTTCATCCACTCTTCCACCAGCAGTTGCTACATCACCTCCACCGGCCGTACCTGACCATGAAGAGGGCGTTTCTATTCCACAATACCCCGTTCATGGGAATTTGGGAAAATATTATGCTGCCCCTTCTGAAGATCCACAAAGGAGGAGGAACATTACTTTTTCGGTCTCTACCGGATGCAACTTGCTATCCCGGCCGGTGGAGCTTGCTAATTATCTGAAGCCTCTGGCTTCACAGAAAGACTGGAAAAAGATTCAGGCACTCTCGGAAGAGTGTTTGTTGAATAATTCCATGCACAACGCCACAGCGGTACGTTCATCTCTTCCTTTGTTATTTCTTCTACTTTTGTATGAATGTATTCTAAGTTTTACTTCTTGTTTTGTAGGCCAAATTTCTTGCTTCTGAGGGACTTCAGAGATTGATTCATGAGAAGGAAGAACTTACTTTTGAACGGAATCAGCTTTTGGTGGAACGGGATCGAACTATTCTCCGTCTCTCGGAACTGGAAACTAAAGATACTGAGATCGTTGTTTTGGAGGTTCGTTTGCAGCAAAGCGAGCAAGAAGTGGTAACCCTTAGCCAAGAAATTGGCCCGCTGAGGGTTAGATTTGATGAAGACAAGGCCAAATAGGCTAAAGTCCAGGACGCCGTTCTTGCTGCAACTGAGAGCGAGGCTGCCTCTCCTGAAAGAGTGATTAACTTAGAGGCAACCTTGAACTCCAAAATGGAAGAGCTTGTTGTTGTTCGGGAGAAACACGCCCAGTTAGAAGAGAAGTACAGGAAAAAACTATCGAGCATAATAGGTTCTTTGGTTCAACTGTCCGCAACCTTGATATCAGCCTCAAATTTGCTAGGTCCGCTCGGGAAAGCCTTTCTGCCTAGCTAACCCAGTCAAAGAAGAACTCAAGTGCCGAGAGGCTTTCCTCGTTGTTGAAAAAACTTACGCCATGTACAACATGAGGAGAAAAACCTTAGAAGAGGCCAAAGATGGTGTCATTGACTTTGATGCCGAAACTGCTAAGGCACGCGAGCTTGAGTTAGCTGCTAAAAGTGGACTCCTATCGAGGTCTGATGTACCTGGCCCTTCTGGTTCTGGTTCCGAGTTTTCAGGAACTGAAGAATAATCGAAATATGATGATGCCAAAGGCCAAACCGATGAAAGTGTTGAGCCACCGATGGACCCACCTAATTCTCCCGGGGAAGCGGACACTTCTCTTCCTCCTAGTTCCGGAGGCACTGTAGTTTAGCTTTGTCTTTTCTTTTTCCCATTTTGTACTTTTACCATTTTGGTACGTTCTTGTAAATAAAGACATATTTTTTCTCAAGTATTATTTGAGTCTTACTTTTGTTTGAATATCCATGCAAGTCTTTAACCTTTGCATTTGCTTAAGAATTCTACGCATGTTTTTCTGTTCGCGCTTTACTATGTGTAGTCTCGGATGCATTTTCCTCGAAGTACTTTGGTTCCTAGAGTTATCCCTTTTACGTGAGGCTTTCTACAAGTATTTGTGCAATTTTACTTTTTGCTTCCTTTCGTGTATGTCTTCGGGTGCATTTTTCCTCGAAGGCATTTTTATTTCGGGCATAAATTCTTCCGAAATCAACCCTTTAACGTGAGGCTTTTCATAAGTATTTGTGCAAGTTTACTTTTTGCATATTTTCGTGTATGACTTCGGGTGCAATTTTTCCTCGAAGGCATTTTGATTTCGGGCATAAATTCTTCCAAAACTAACCCTTTAACGTGAGGGTTTTCATAAGAGATGACACTTTTATGTTTATGGACGTCTCTTATTCATTATGGCACTAACATTTGAAGTACTTGTTTAACTTTCAAATGACAAAGTTAGTTCATCGTTCAAACAAGAAAAAAGATAAAAATAAAAGGGTTTCTTGTCATATAATTCCTTCTATTTTCAAAAGTACACAAGCATTTATTATGCTAAGAAATCTCCATTACTTGTGGCTAGCATTTATTATGCTAAAAAGAAATTGCCATTACTTGTGGCTATCTTGTGCAACTTATTTCTACGGGGCTGGCTGTGCAGTCCCCGGTCTCAATGATGAATTTGGTTTTCGGATTTTCGTTTCTTAGTTGACGTGGCAGTCAATGTTACCGTATCCTCATATCATTCGCCCCAGTGTTCGAATGCGAAGAATGCAAATTGGAACGCAGGAAGTCTTATGTCTTCAAAGATCCCACCAATGAATTGCTAGATAGTCCTTAACGCGGCAACATATCTTACTTCCCCTTAGGAATCCATGCTATCGAGTGAAAGAATATCTAACAATCCTCTAGGGGTTTTTGCTTGTGAATGGTCGAGTAACCTTTGTTCGGTAGCAAACTTAACTTCCCAGTGGGAATTTGCTATCGAACCAAAGATTATCTAACCGTCTTTGCTTAGAAGCTTGTTTGTTTGCCTTGCTATCAAAGGTCTTACCGCTATTGTCTTTGTAGTATGCTTTCTATCGCTTCCTCATAAAACCTTCTCAGAAAAACCCAATTGGGACAAAAAGTGAACGAAGGGAAAAAGAGTGCAGCACATACTTTTCGCTTGAGTAATGTTCATCAGCAATAATATCTTTTGAGGTGTGCCACGTTCCAGTTTCTAAGCAACTTGTCTCCATTCTGGTTCTCCAACTCGTATGAACCTTTTCCAGTGATAGCTAAAATCCAGTAGGGACCTTCCCATGTTGGACCTAGCTTCCCTGCATTGAGCTCCGGAGTATTTTTGGTTACTTTTCTCAGAACCAAATCTCCTACTTTGAAATAACGGAGGTTGGCTCTTCGATTATAATATGGCTCCATTCTCTCCTTTTGAGCTGCCATTCTTACATGCACCAAGTCCCTGCGTTCCTCGAGCAGTTCCAAGTAGATTAACATTGCTTCGTTGTTCGATTCTTTATCTGCCCAAAAATATCTCAAAGTGGGTTCGCCCACTTCCACCGGGATTAGGGCTTCAGCACCGTACACAAGGGAAAAAGGAGTTTCTCCTGTGCTCGATTTGGTCGTTGTTCGGTAGGCCCATAGAACTCCGGGCAATTCTTCGGGCCATTTGCCTTTTGCTACTTCCAACCTTTTCTTAAGGTTTTGAATAATCACTTTATTTTGTTTACTCCGCTTGACCATTTGCGCTCGGATGATAAGGAGAAGATGTGATCCTCTTTATCTTCAAATCTTCGAGGAACTTTGTAACTTTTGCACCGATAAACTGTGGCCCATTGTCGCGTGCTATCTATTTTGGTATTCCTAACCTGCAAATTATATTTTCTTACAAGAAATCCACCACTTCGCATTCTCCGATCTTCTGATAAGGACCTGCTTCCACCCATTTAGAAAAATAGTCAGTCGAAATTAAAAGAAAACTTACCTTTCTGGGAGCCGGTGGCAGCAGTCCAACGATGTCCATCCCCCATTTCATGAATGGCCATGGGGACAAAACCGAATGTAAAGGTTCTTCCGGTTGGTGTACTAGTGGTGCGTAGCGTTGGCACTTATCATATTTTCGTATGAAGTCTTTGGTGTCTTGTTCCATGCGAGGCCAATAATATCCTCCCCATACCAACTTCAGCACCAAAGAATCTGCGCCCGAGTGATTGTCGTATATCTCTTCATGGACTTTTCTCATGACATAATTAGCTTCTGATGCTCCTAAGCACCGAGCCAGCAGGCCTTGGAAGGATTTTCTATACAATTGGCCTCTCTTGAAGCTATAATATGCATCTTTGGCGTGTAACACCCGTGATGATTTGGGGTCTTCGGGAAACTTCCCGTGCTCGAGATAGTCGACTATTTCAATTCTCCAGTCCCAAACCAGACTAGTAGAATTTACCTCATAGTAACCATCCGTATCCATGACTGAGTTCATCAGTTGTACTACCGTCCAGCACTCTGATCCATTTATTTTCGTCAATGATCCTAAGTTTGATAATGCATCCGCTTCTGCGTTATCCTCCATTGGGATATGAGTAATTGACCACTCCCGAAATCGTGCCAAAAGAGCCTGGACCTTTACCATGTATTATTGTATACGTTCTTCTTTGGTATCAAAGAGCCCGTAGACCTGATTCACCATCAGCTACGAGTCACATTTGATTTCGACAACCTCGGAGTCAAGTCCCCGGGCCAATTCGAGCCCTACAATAAAAGCTTCATACTCTGCTTCATTGTTAGTTAAATGGATCGTTTTGATGGCTTGCCTTAAGGTTTCCCCCGAAGGCGTGATTAAGACTATTCCGAGTCCGGACCCTTTTACGTTGGAAGCTCTATCCGTAAATAAGTTCCAAACCCCCGATGTCGATTCCGACTCAATTACTGCCTCCTTGGTTGCCAAAGGCAGTATTACTGGACTAAAATCGGCCACGAAGTCAGCCAAGACTTGTGACTTAATTGCAGTCCTTGGTTTATATTCTATGTCAAACTCACTTATTTCGACGACCCATTTGGCCAATCTGCCCCAAAGCTTGGATTTATGGAGGATGTTTCGCAAAGAGAAATTAGTCACTACAACTATCGGGTGGCATTAGAAGTAGGGCCTCAGCTTTCGAGCGGCGACTACGAGAGCTAAGGCCAGTTTTGCCAAATGTGGGTAGCGCGTTTATGCTCCCGTTAGAATATTGCTAATGTAATAAATGGGAAATTACGTACCTTCATCCTCCTGGACTAAAACTGCACTTACCGAAACTTTTGAAACCGCGAGGTAGACTAGCAATGTTTCACCTTCTTTTGGTTTTTAGAACAATTGAGGGCTTGATAAGTACTTCTTCAGGTTCCTCGGAGCATGCTGGCACTCCGGTGTCCATTCAAAATTATTTTTCTTTTTGAGCAGTGTGAAGAAGTGATGACAATTTTTCGACGACAGGGAAATGAAACTGCTCAAAGATGCTAATCTTCCTGTGAGCCTTTGGACTTACTTTACTTTCAACAATTGATCCGGGATATCCTCTATGGCCTTGATTTTGTCGGGGTTTACCTCAATTCCCCTTTGTGAGACCAGAAATCCCAGAAACTTACCAGAACTGACCCTGAACATGCACTTCTCAGGATTAAGTTTCACGTTATGCTTTCTTAGGATGTCGAATGTTTCTTACAAATACTTAAGGTGGTCACATGTATTCAACGACTTAACGAGCATACCGTCTGTATAAACTTCCATAGTCTTTCCTATTTGCTTTTCAAACATCTTATTTACGAGCCGTTGATAAGTGGCTCCAGTATTTTTCAACACGAAGGGCATCACATTTTAACAATATGTACCGAAATTTGTTATAATCGAAGTCTTTTCCTGATCTTTCAGGTTCATCTTGATTTGGTTGTACCTGGAAAAATCATCGAGGAAACTCATTCACTCATACCCGGTCGTGGCATCAATCATTTGATCGATATTTGGTAGTGGGAATGAGTCTTTCGGGCACGCCTTATTAAGGTCTTTATAGTCTGCACGCATGCGAAATTTATTGTTGTTCTTCATAACTACTACTACATTGGCATGCCGGTCCAAATATCTTACCTCTCGGATCGAACCGATATTAAGCAAGCGGGTTACCTCTTCTTTGAAGAATTTATTCTTGGCCTCGGCAATAGGGCGTTTCTTTTGTCTTACCAGAGGTACGTTGGGATCCAAACTCAGCTTGTGCACGACTACTTCCGTCGGGATACCTGTCATATCCTTGTGTGACCATGCAAAACAATCGGCATTAAATTTAAGGAATTCAATAAAACCAGGCACTTGATAATGTTCTGACAACTCTGCTCCCAGGCTAACTTCTTCTAGCTCGGGAATAGGTGTCGGTTCTTGTAATTGCTATGTCGTGTGCTCCTTCCCTTTGCTACTGGAAACCGAAATTACATTCATCTCTCTTGCTGCCAGTTGACCAACTCTTATCTGCTTGACTCCTTCGGGAATTGCAAACTTCAGCAATTGGTGATATGTTGAGGGTACAACTTTCATCTCGTGTAACCATGGCATTCCCAGGATGATAATGTATCACATGTAACCATATACTACTTCGAAGAGAGTTGTTTTTCATTACTCCTTCGGCATTGGTGAGCAAATAAATCTCTCCCCGGGTCGTCACGCTCACAAGGTTAAATCCATCGAGGATCTTTGCTACGGAATAATGCTTCTGGTGAGTTTAGCTTGCTCCAATACTCTCAATTGTATGATATTAGCCAAACTTCCTAGATCCACTAGAACATGCTTAATTTTAAAATCCAACACATTTAATGAAATTACCAATGCATCATTGTGTGGTAACAACAATCCATCTGCGTTCTCCTCTGTGAAAGTGATATCGTCTTCCCAGAGTCTTTTACTGTGAGTTATTGATACTTTCGTCTTCTTCGCTGTCAAAAAGGTGACCCCGTTAATCTCATTCCCTCCGAACATCATATTGATCATTTGATGTGGAGGTTCTTCTCCCTCTTTTGAAAGTTCCGTGGTGTCTCTGTTATGACCATAATTATTCCTAGCTCGGTCACTCAAGAATTTTCTGAGGTAACCATTCTTCAATAGTGTTGCCACCTCTTCCCGGAGGTATTGGCGGTCCCCTGTTCGGTGGTCGTTCATCCCATGGTATTCACACAATAAGTTGGGATCCCTCTGGCTAGAATCAGATCTCATAGGTCTCGGGAATCGTGCTTCTTTAATGTTTCTCATTGCTGACACCAACTCCACTATACTGACGTTGAAATTATATTCCGATAACTTGGGTAAGAAGGATCCCGAGACCCCGACGTCTCTTTATCCTGAAGTGATTTATTGTTTCGACCACGATCGGTCCCTCTGTCAACAGTGAACTTGTTTGCTACCCAGAAGTTTTTGCCACAGCCTTCGGTCCGCTCGCAAGGCAAAAACCGGCCCCTCTAAGTCTGTCTGTCCGCGTCGTAGTCATCCTTTGATTTTGCTCTGCTCTTCTCCCGTCCCTTGGCCGATGATGTATGATAAGTGGGGATTTTGACTACTTATTAGCGCCTTTTTTGCTTTCGTTTTAGTCCAGAAGTTCTTAATTGTGTTCCCGAAAACTATTAAAATATGCTTAATTGCAGGTATATTGGAAGATGAGATCCCAAGATGAATTCCACTTCAAGAAGGAGTAATATTAACTTAAGGACAATAAAACACCATAAAATCTCAAAGTGCGGACCGCAGAATACCATCTACGACCACAGGTCATGAAGAAATTCCATCAGAGAAGGTTGCAAGGTGCGGACCGCACATGAAATTGTGCGGCCGCAGAAACTATGTAAGAGCAAAAGTTCAGAGAACATGCATCTCAAGTCAACAAAAGTGCGGACCGCACAATTATTGTGCGGCCGCAGAAGAACAACTACACGGCCGCAACCACATTTGTGCGGACCGCAGAAGAGCAAGGTGCGTCTGCAGGCACATTTGTGCTGACTGCAGAAAGAGATGAGTGCGGCCGCAGGTTTCCAATCCTGTCAAGCTGAAGCAAAGTGCGGACCGCACATGGAATTGTGTGGCCGCAGAACATCCGAAAGGGTATTTTTATCCGAAAATTCCAGCACTATATAAATAGAAGAGTTTCACTTTTTTAGATCAACTTTTGATATCAGCAGCCACACTAGACAGTTTCTTTTGCTCTTTTTAGTAGTTTTTACTATTTTGAGCTTTTTGAATATTGATTTCATCATTTTAATTATCAATATGGATTTAATTATCACTTCTTCTTCTTTTCTTCCAATTTAAGCATGAGTAGCTATCAGAAATAAGATGGGGACCCTCCGCTATTGGAGACAAGAGTGGGTTTCTCTAGTGGTGAGCACCCTCCACTTCCAACCAAGAGGTTGTGAGTTCGAGTCACCCCAAGAGAAAGGTGGGGAGTTCTTGGAGGGAGGGGGCCGAGGGTCTATCGGAAATAGCCTCTTTATCCCAAGTTAGGGGTAAGGTCTGCATACAAACTACCCTCCCCAGACCCCACTAGTGGGATTATACTGGGTTGTTGTTGTTGTAGCTAGATTTTCACTAGGGTTGTGACCCAGCCCTAGTGTGTAAACTTAATGGGTGTTTGATTTATTGATTGTTTATGGTTGGGTGTTGATTATCTAGCCTAGTTCTTGCTTTTATGTGAAGAATTAATGGTTGCAAACATTATTTCATGCTTATTTGACTTGGTCTCTGCTTGAGAAAGAGAGACTTAGTATGAGAAAACCTGGCTAGCAAGAAATTGGGTCAATCGAGAGATTGATAAGCCCAATTAAAGGGTTGAACCTAGAGATAGTAAAACCCGACTTGAACTAATTATCAACTGTTTTGTTCAATACCCATTTGGACTTGAGATAGCCAAATTAGGCAAAACCACTCTCTGACCGAGAGGTAGTGAGTGTGTACTTTAGTATTGATAGCTATAATAAACCCCGACCAATAAAACAAGATTTAAAGTTTACAACCCATTAGGAAAACACCTAAGTGAAGGTCATAGCCCTAGGCCTTTTATATCATTTGAAAAAAAACTAAAAACAATTTCCTAGTTTCATTTTTTAAATCGCAATCGTAGTTTAATTTAGATTTTCAAACAAAACCAATTATTGCAGAAGTGCAAATTTTAGATATACAAATTCACACATTAAGATATATACTACTAACACCCATTCACATAGCTACCTGCGGAATTTGACCCCGACTCTTGTGGGTATTACTATTGTATCGACCGTTTTCATATCCTCAAATTGAGGAGTGAAATTGGATGCGATCAAATTTTGGCTCCATTGCCGGGGAGCTAAGAAACAGTGTTAGCTATATATTTAGGTGTGTTTTTGGAATATCTTCTTTTCCTTCCTTGTTACTAACATGTGAGTATTGTAGGTGCAATCATGGCAAACAACGAGCTCGGAAACATAGCCTTGGGGGATGTGGATATTGATGATGATGAAATGGATGAGGTCCTTCTTGAACCTCAAGCCAATAGATGAGGCCGACCGCCTCAAGACAATGTACCCGTTCCACCCCTATCTCCACCACGAGCGGCTCCACACCGGGTGTTGCCAAATGAAGGGTATGCAAGTGCTATAGTCCCACCCCATATTAGGGCGGGCAACTTTCAAATAACCAACGTGATGCTCACTTTGCTCGAGCAACAAGGGTTCTTCACTAGTGCACTGGGTCAAAATGGATATAAACACTTGAAGGGGTTCGTTGATATGTGTTGGGGGAGCAAACAAACAAATATCTCCGAGGATGCTTTGAGGCTAAGGCTTTTTCCCTTCTCTCTATGGGGGAAAGCTTTAGATTGGTTGGAATGTTTTCAAATCATTCCATTTGTACTTGGGATGAACTAGCGGAGAAATTTATTTCAAAGTACTTCTCTCCTGGGCACATGGCCATTCTCCGGGATGAAATTCTAGCATTCAAGCAAGAGCCCAATGAACCACTACAAGAGATATAGGAAAGATATAGGACAATGGTGAAAGAGTTCCCCAACAATGATATGACGAAGAACATGATTCAACAAACTTTCTATCGGGGGATCAATACCACTAACCAATGTGTAGCGAATCAACTTGCCAGTGGGAACTTCATGACTACGCCTTATGCGGAGGCGTGTGATATTTTGGATGAGATGGCGGATACTTCATCGGCATGGCAATCAAGAGTCAATGTTCCACAAGGTGATCTAAATATGATTCTTCTTCATAAAGAGTTACATGACTATGGGCAAGCCATAGCTGAGTTGACGACCACCATGAAGCGATTGGCAAAAGCTAAACTTCAACAAGCGCAAAACCCGAGTCAAGTCAATGCTATGGAGGGAGTCAATATGATGGTAAAAAAGAGGAGAACAAGAAGTCCACAAGTGCAACAAAGAGTGGAAAATTTTGTGCAAGAAGATAGTGGATTTGATCAAGGTGATTACAATGATCAAGAAGAAGAGGTCCAATATGTGAACAATTTTCAAGGGAAAAGAAACAACTTCCAAGGCCCTAGTCAACAACAATGGAGACCTTGGAATAATCAAGGCAATTAGAATTCTAACAACCAATGTAATTGGAATAGTGGAAACAATCAAGGAAATTGGAACAACTACAATCAAGGTAATTGGAGTGGAAGCAATAACCAAGGGAATTGGCAAAACAATAATAATCAAGGCAATTGGGGAGGCAACAATCAAGGCGTGTGGAACAACAACCAAGGAAATCAGGGGTCGGATTTTCAAAGGCCCCCGATGTATCAACAACCGAGCAACCCACCTCATTATCTTTCTCATGGTCCTAGTTCCTCCAACAATGAAATAGGTTGTATTGAGAACATGTTCAAGCAAATGATGGTAAAGAATGCCGATGTCGATGCTCAACTTGCTTCACACAACACATCAATCCGAAACTTAGAAGTGCAAATGGGTAAAATCACTCAAGCTTTAAATTCTCATCCTAAGGGGGCACTACCAAGTGATACGGTGGTGAAATCGAAGGGTGGAAACAACATGGGGCATGCCATGGCCATTACTACAAGAAGTGGAAGAGGTGGGAATGCACCTACCTCAAGTCAAAAGCAACTTGTGGATGATGAGAAAGTGGTAGAATAAGAAGAGATCCCGAACAATGTTGTGCAAGCAAATGATGAAGTACGGATTGATATTCATGACACAGCAAAAGAGACTCAAGAGGATGTGAACCCATCTAGGGATCATATGATTGACATACCGGAACCGGTAGTGCAAAAAGCTAAGGCACCATTGCCTAAGCCACCTCCTCCCAATCCTCAAAGGCTAGCCAAGAAAAATGGCGAGAATAAATTCAAGAAGTTCATTGATATGATGAAGAGTCTCTCTATAAATGTGCCATTAATTGAAGCCTTGGAGAAAATGCCCGGATATGTAAAGCTTATGAAGGACTTGGTGACAAAGAAGAGATCGATGAATTTTGAAACAATCAAAGTCACTCACCAAGTGAAGGCAATTGTGCATTCGATGGCTCCTAAGTTGGAAGATCCCAGTGCTTTTACAATTCCTTGTACCATTAGAAGTGCCGAGTTTGTAAAGGCTCTTTATGATCCTGGGGCGAGTAACAACTTGATGCCCTATTCGGTTTTCAAGACATCAGGAATTGGGAAACCAAGTCCCACATCTATGAAATTATAAATGGTCGATCGTACAATGAAGAGACCGTTGGGAGTGATTGAGGATGTATTAGTTCGAGTTGACAAGTGCATTCTCCTGGCAGATTTTATTATTCTTGATTGAAGTGGACTATGAGGTGTTGATTATTCTTGGGAGACCTTTACTTGCTCTTGTTGATGTGGAAGGCGGTGAACTCACTTTCCGGGTGGGTGATGAAAAGGTAGTGTTCCACGTGTGCAAATCTATGGGGCAGCCGAATAGCAATGAAGTGTGTTCATCAGTGGACTTGGTGACCGATGTGATTATTGATGATACAAGTGCCATGATTAATGTGGGTGACATGTTTGAGGCCGTTTTGCTCCATTTTGATGATGATGAGTTGGATGGCTTCATGGAATGTGTTAATTCTTTGCAAGGGATGGAGTTGAATTGAAGCCTTTAATCTTGAGAATAGGAAAACTCCTCCTACAAAGCCATTAATTGAAGACCCTCCTATATTGGAGTTGAAGCCATTACCTCCACATCTCAGGTATGAATTCCTTGGCCCTTGCTCAACTTTACCGGTTATTCTTTCTTCTTGTTTGACTAACGTGCAGGTTGACTCTACATTGGTGGTACTCCACAAGAGGAAGAAAGCTATTGGGTGGACTTTGGTGGATATTCAAGGAATAAGCCTCGCATTTTGCATGCACAAGATTAACTTGGAGGAAGATGCTAAACCCTCTATTGAACATCAAAGGAGACTCAATGAAGCCATGCAAGACGTGGTAAAAAAGGAGATCATAAAGTGGTTAGATGCCGGGGTGGCCTACCCCATTTCTGACAGTTCGTGGACTTCTCCGGTGCAATGTGTTCCGAAAAATGGGGCATAACTGTGGTCACCAATGATAAGAACGAGTTGATTCAAACAAGAATGGTGACCGGGTGGAGATTGTGTATGGACTATCGAAAGCTAAACAAAGTCACAAGGAAAGGCCATTTCCCACTACCCTTTCTTGACCAAATGCTTGATATGTTGGCCGGACTGGCATTCTATTGCTTTCTAGATGGATATTAGGGCTACAATCAAATCCTTATTGCCTTGGAAGATCAAGAGAAAACAACTTTCACTTGTACCTATGGCACTTTCGCTTTCAAGCGTATGCCATTTGGCTTATGCAATGCACCGACAACTTTTCAACGTTGTATGATGACGATCTTTACGGGTATGGTAGAGGACTACCTTGAAGTCTTCATGGATGACTTTTCGGTAGTCGGGGATTCCTTTGATAATTGTTTGGCAAATTTAGATAAGGTATTGGAAAGGTGTGAAGAAACGAACTTGGTGTTGAATTGAGAGAAATGCCATTTCATGGTCGAGGAGGGTATTTTCCTTGGCCATAAGATTTCAAAGAAGGGAATAGAGGTCGACAAGGTGAAAATAGAGGTGATTTCCAAACTTCCACCTCCAACATCTGTGAAGGGCGTGAGAAGTTTCTTGGGTCACGCGGGGTTCTACCAGCGTTTCATAAAGGTTTTTTCCAAAAGTGGTGAACCCCTTGTGCAAGCTTTTCGATAAAGATGCTAAATTTTACTTCAATGATGATTGCATGAGAGTATTTGAATTGCTCAAGTTCAAGTTGACAACTACTCTCATTATCACCGCTCCTAATTGGAGCATTCCTTTTGAGCTCATGTGTGATGCTAGTGATATAGCGGTTGGAGTAGTTTTGGGGCAACGTATCAACAAGATTTTTCATCCGGTCTACTATGCTAGTAAGACCATGAATGATGCCTAAGCCAATTATACCGTTACCGAAAAATAGCTCCTCGCCATTGTGTTTGCTATTAAGAAGTTCCGCCCATACATGATGGGTGCAAAAGTAATTGTCCATAGGGATCATGCAACACTTCGTTATCTTATGAGCAAGAAAGATTCAAAATCTAGGTTGATGAGATGGGTGCTATTGTGGCAAGAGTTTGATATTGACATTTAAGATCGGAAAGGGAGTGAAAATCAAGTGCCGGACCACTTGTCTCGTTTGGAGGAGGAGGGGAGGCCGCATGATGGCCTTGAAATCAATGACTCTTTTCTCGATGAGCAACTCTTGTCTATTTCAATGAAAGAGGTGCCATGATTCGCAGATCTAGAAAATTTTCTTGTAAGTGGCATCAACCCGGGTGAGTTCTCTTCAAACCAAATGAAGAAGCTCAAATGGGATTGTCAAGACTATTATTGGGATGAACCATAACTTTTTTGGATTTTCACGGATGGGGTAATTAGAAGATGTGTACCGGAAGAAGAGCAAAATGTTATTCTTGAGGCTTGTCACTCTTCGCCTTATGGTGGTCACCATGGCGGAGCAAGAACAACGGCTAAAGTGCTAAGTTGCGATTTTCTTGGCCCACTCTCTACAAAGATGCAAGTGATATGGTGAAAAGATGTGATGAATGCCAACGCGCTAGCGAAATCTCGAAGAAGAATGAAATGCCTCTCACTACCATTTGGAGATTGATATCTTTGATGTGTGGGATATTGACTTCATGAGTCCCTTCGTGAGTTCTTATGAAAACACCTACATCTTGGTCGCGGTTGATTATGTGTCTAAATGGGTTGAGGCCGTTGCTCTACCCAACAATGAAGCGAGAAGTGTGGTGGCATTCTTGAAGAAGAATATTTTTACAAAATTTGGTACTCCGCGGGCTATCATAAGCGATGGGGGGTCGCATTTTTGCAACAAGGCTTTTGACACTTTACTCACCAAGTATGGTGTCACTCATAAAGTCACGACTCCCTATCATCTACAAGCAAGCGATCAAGTGGGAGTCTCCAACCGGGAGATAAAGAGTATTTTGTACAAAATAGTGAATGCTAACCGGATGGATTGGTCAAAGAAGGTTGATGATGCATTATGAGCTTATCGGACTACTTTCAAAACTCCTATCGGGATGTCTCCATACCGGTTGGTGTTTGGCAAAGCTTGTCATCTTCCGGTGGAACTCAAGCACAAAGCTATGTGGGCTTTAATGAATTTAAATCTTGATTGGGATGCATCCGCTAACTTGCGGGTTGCATAATTGAATGAATTAGATGAGTTCTGGTACCATGCATATGCAAGTTCGTCCTTGTACAAAGAGAGAATGAGGTACCTTCATGACAAATACATCAGAAACAAGGAGTTCAAGGTGGGTGATCTTGTTTTGTTGTTCAACTCACGATTGAATATGTTTCCCGGAAAACTAAAATCCAAATGGAGTGGTCCCTTTGAAATTGTGGGTGTGACACCTTTTGGTGCATTGGACTTGAAGAACAAAAATGATGAGGTATTCTGAGTCAATTATCACCGGGTGAAGTATTATTTGGGACAAGATAATGATGGCCACGTGGTGGCAAAGATTCATTTGAGGTGATGGTAATCTGCGTCATGCCACGACATTAAATCAGGCGCTTCTTGGGAGGCAACCCATGTTTCATTTTCTTTTTCTTTTCTTCTTCTTTAGATAGGTCTTATTTTATGCTAACTGGATTTGAAATGTGTTGCAGGAATGAGTGTGCTTTACAGGAACTAGGCTAAAAAAAACTGGCTAAGTATGGAAAAAATGCGGACCGCACAATTTTGAATGCTACAGCAGAAGGCAATTGCGGCCGCACAATTCTTGTGTGGACCGCACAAATTGAGATGGAAAAATGCAAACTCTCTGAAGTTTGTTTGTCAGAGAAATAGACAAAGTATGGCAGCACAGCAAATTTTGCGGTCCACACCAAAATCTGCGGCCGCACAGCTAAATCTGTAGACCGCAGATCATCAAAGAAAAGTGAACCTCCAGGTAACAGAGTGCCACCACAGAAGGAATTTTGCGGCCGCACTAGTCTCATCGTTCCTTATCCAGATATGTTTTGTATAAATAGTAATGCTAAGGCTACTGTACAAACTTTTCACTCTGAGCAATCTAAAATTATGCACATATCTGTTCAATCATCTACCCCCTAGAGACGCATTTGTTATCATTCCTTAACACTTATTCATCACTGGTATGTTCAAATCACTTCTAAAATTCTTTAATTTTCTTAGTTTAATTTACAATTCGTTAATTATTTTAGACCATTTGTCATTAAAAGTCAATTTTCTATCTATGTGCGGTTTAAATTGTGTTGGGTCAACTCCTAAATGCTATTTGGGGAATGGGTATCTTGATTATCATTTTTAATTGCTATTACCATGTCCAATTTGTGCATAAATCGAAACCCTTAAGGAATCTGCCCGATCTAATTTTGAAATTTGCGACCGCACAAGAAATTGTGCGGTCCGTAGAATTGTTGACTAGGGAAGTTGGTAAGGTAATAATGTGTGGACCGCACTTGCAATTGTGCGGACCGCAGTAATCTCATCACGGCTGCAGAAAAGTGTGTGCGGCCGCAGATCAGGCCAATCTTTGTCTTCAGAGAGTTGCCATTTTGAGGTACTAATAGTATGGCTGCAGTGACAATTGTGCGGACCTCACTTCAAATGTGCAGTTGCACTCAAAATTGTATGGACCACAGTTTCATATCTGCGGCCGCAAGTCCAAATTGTGCGGTCCGCGCAACCCAGGCTGCGACCGCACTTGCAATTGTGCGGACCTCATTTGCCCACCCTGCAAACATGTTTTGTTCTGTGAATGTTTGTTTATCTTCACTTGAACTAGAACTGACTCTTGCTGCTGTTTGTTACAGAAAATGGTTAGATCACGAGGTCGTGGTGATACATCAAAGGGGAGGGGTGAACCTTCCAGATACAGAGGCAAAAGCAATTTACCCCTCGCCCTCCAAAGGGTAATCAGTAAGAAAGCCACAGCATACTGAGGAAGGCAGCCCGAGCCTTCTGAGTCTAGTTCATATGTTCCATCTCGGGAATCATCGGAGGGTGACTCATTGCAAGAGCAGCCTGCTGTTCAATCACAGCCACAATAGCCACATGCTAGATACTAACTTAGAGTTGAGTCTTCCTCCTCTGAAAGCACTTCCAGGGGTTCGGAAGGTGCCAATCAGGCTTTACAGCCCTCATCCACACATGCCCCCGATGCAGATGCTACTACGGTGGATGTTGATGATATTCTGAATGATGGCCGAGGGGGTGATACCAGAGTTGCCGGTCATGAGAAGTCGAAGAAGAAAGAGATTTGGGAAGATAGGTTTGTTAGTCTGGATGCTTTCACAAGCTTCCGAGAGTGGTGGCCAGTGAGATCGCTCACTCTTGAGCATCAGTTCCTGATAAAAGACCTTGACAAATACAACCCGACAGTGTTGAGACAGTTCCGGGAGTAGAAGGGGTGGATGTGGTTCACCAAAAGTGTGGTAGATGCCAAGGAATACCTGGTCCGGGAATTTTACGCCAATGTGGCGCATATAAAGAAAGTGAGCAAGGTAACAAAATGGAGAAATCTAAAGGTGAGATTAGATCAGATCACCCTGAACACATATTTAAGGTTTGAGGATATGGAGCCTGTGCAATACCTGGAAATGTTAGCACCGGGAGATGCAGTTTGACCATGGCTAGCTAAGATTATTGCAGCTCTGGGGCCGTCTCCAGTATGGATCACAGCAAGGGTTCCCATTCAGCAGAACACCCTAAATTTTGAGGCAAAGGGATGGCAAACATTCGTGTGTAGCAGACTAGACCCATGCCAAAATGAAACAAATCTTCCAATTCAGTGGGCAGTGCAGTCGCTTCTATCATGGTCGAGTACCCAATCAATGTGGGTGTTGTGATATTGGCTAACATATCCGTGGTCGCCAGGCAAGGTGACACCTCCTACCCGTATCCCAACACTATCACTGAGTACCTTACGGATGCGGGGATGGAGCTGAGGGATTTTGATACCAAGGTGTGGGTGAAGAAACCCTTCTCATGGTATTATTTGATGGGTGGTGGAAACCCAAAGAAAAAGGGTCAACCCTCTACTACTGCAGGCCAGTCTGATGGTGCAGCAGCTATGCCTTCACCTCCTTCTTCAGGCCCTTCAGCATCAGTACCTTCCACATCGGTTTTGAAGCCGGTGCCCATGCCCGCTCATCCACTATCTGCATTGCGAGTCTCCCAAATATTGGCGAGCCTTAACAACTGGATGCAGACGGCCACTGCAAATCTGTCTGACATATCCAGTGTTGTTGCAGCACAGTCATCCATTCCAGCACCCCAGATTCCTCCGACAGTGGAGGATACATTGAAGAAGATCTTGGAGAACCAGACCAGCATCATGGACACCTTGGTAGCACATGGAGTAGTGATTGAGGAGCTGGGGAAGCAGGTAAGGAAAATGAAGAAATCTTATGCGTCTAAGAAATCAGTTGACATTCTGAGGAGAGAGGTGACCAAGATAGCAGCAGTTGGTGATCTTCCATTTGATATGCTCATGGGGTTAGACCCACCAGCACCAGCAGATTCAGCAGCAGCATCAGCTCCAGTGGCACCAGCTGGCTAGTTTGAGGAGCCAGACCTGGTTGCCGACACTACTGAGGCAGTGCGCCAGATGTTCACCAACCCAGTTATTCCCAGAACCGATGATGATGAGATCCAGTTAGAGGAGACTGAGGGCGGTGACGCTGCTATGGACACGGAGATATCCAAAGCCACATAGGGAGTCTTTTTCACTCTTACCCTTCTTTATTCTTGTTTTGATTAAGCATTGGGGACAATGCTTATTTTTATTCGGGGGTGGAGTTATTTGCTATTTGGATGACTTTGAGACATTTGGTTTGTAATAACTGATAATATTTTCTTCTTTCTCTTTATTTTGTATATATATTCTCTCCGTTCTTTTTTTTCCTCTCTCATTATGTATATTCATTATACTTTCAGTAGTATGCTTTTTAGCTTCTTTATTCTGTTTTCTTATTAGTCTATGTTTAATTTAGTAGCTTCTTTTTTAATTTTGTAGCTTCTTTTTATCTTTTAGTTAACAATAAGCCTTTGGTTTTCTTAATGCCACGGTTCTTTCTAAAGGTAATTTTTGTGTGAACCGGGTAACTCTTTCCAATAATGGATGGCGTGACAACCTTCTTATGGGATTGAGTCCGTTTTTGGTATTTAGGTAAGAATAGAAGTAATAATGAATAAAAAACCTAATTGAGTCAGGCTAGAAGAGTCAAACATGCTTCACTTGGTACCAACACACTTAACTATGTGCTTATGGTTAAAAAATAAGGTTTTTTTTAAAGAAATAGCTCTAGTTAGTGACCATGTGACTCTTATGTTGACTTAGGCAATCATTGAGTGGTTTAGTCAAACCATCGTGATTTTCAATCTTGAATATGGTCATTGTGGGCCCTCGACTCTATCCGCTTTAACAATCCAGCTGCGTGAGAGGTGAGATGCAGTTGGTGCAAGTCCAAGTACCCGTGCAAATGGTCTAGAACTTGCCCTGAATGTGTTTCTAGGCAAAATTTTAAGTTTTGCTTGGCTTGAGAAGTGATTGTAGGCGCTCCTTGACCCGTTTGAAATTTTTCATGGCCCACCAAATTTGTTATCCCTAGTCAACCCAATTGAGCCTAAAACCTTTCTCATTTGATCACCACGTTACAAGCCTTTACCCGTTTTGTTGTGACCTCTCTTAGTATTCGAGCTTTCCTTAATACTCTTGTGAAATAATTGGCTAAAATGTAAGTTTGGGGGAGAGACGAGGATTTTGAAAAAGGTATCAAGGCAAAAGAGAAAAGAAATGAAGAGAAGGAAAGGCAAAAAAAAAGAAAAAAGAAAAAAATGCAAAAAGAAAGTGAATAAGTTAAAAAGTTGAAGGGATTCAAAAAAAGGTAATGATGCAAAGCATGAAAAAAGCAAAGAAAGAGAAAATGAATAACATGGACTAGAAAGAGTTATGTTAAGTCTCTCTAGTTCCCTTAAGGAAAAGAAAATGCCTCAAAGAGTTGGCAAAAGCATCAGCCGATAAAAGAAAATGGAGTGCTTAAGGAAAGATGAACATGTTCTATCATAGTTTATCCAACCATATTCCAAAAGCCTTCATTGCATCCCAAAAAATCCCTACGTAATTTCAAGCCGAGTAAGCTTACATTAATGGTGATTTACATGAGGAGCAAGCCTATGGTACTTAAAGTCGTACTTGCGACATTCTTTTGAGAGAGATGAGTGAGCCCTTCACAAATCTTTGAATTGAGTGCTATATTCTTAAGTGAGATAGGCAAAAGAAGAGTAGAGGAGGAGGAGTTTGGGATCCACAATGACCTACATGAAAGAGCGAGCTTCTTTGATGAATAAAGTCAACTCTTGATGCTCAACTGTCACATTAGAACTATTCGTTCTTAAAAGTTTAACTTGTTGCCTTGTTGATAATTCATAAGTATCGTGGGTAATTATTGGTCCCAATTGATGTGTGATTGATTCACCTTTGATTAGCTGAAATGGCTCTTAACTTGTGAAGGTGGGAATTACCTTATTTGCTTAAGGACAAGCAAAAGCTTAAGTTTGGGGGAGTTGATAAGTGGGGATTTTGACTACTTAATAGCGCCTTTTTTACTTTCGTTTTAGTCCAAAAGTACTTAATTGTATTCCTGAAAACTAATAAAATATTCATAATTGCAAGAGTATTGGAAGATGAGCTTCCAAGATAAAATCCACTTCAAGAAGAAGTAATATGAACTTAATGACAAAACAAACAGCACAAAATCTCAAAGTGCGGACCGCAGAATACCATATGCGACCGCAGGTCATGAAGCAATTCCATTAGAGAAGGTTGCAAGATGCGGACTGCATATGAAATTGTGCGATCACAGAAACTGTGTAAGAGCAAAAGTTCAGAGAACATGCATCTCAAATCAACAAAAGTGCAGACCAAACAATTATCGAGCGGCAGCAACCACATTTGTGCGGACCGAAGAAGAGCAAGGCAAGGCCGCAAGCACATTTGTGCTGACCGCAGAAGGAGATAAGTGCGGTCGCAATTCAGAATTATGCGGCACAGGTTTCGAATCCTGTCAGGCTGAAGCAAAGTGCGGACCGCACATGGAATTGTGCGGCCGCAGAACATCCGAAAGGGCATTTTTGTCCGAAAATTCCAACACTGTATAAATAGAAGAGTTTTACCTTTTTAGGTCAACTTTTGACATCAGCAGCCACACTAGACGGTTTCTTTTGCTCTTTTTAGTCGTTTTTGCTATTTTGAGCTTTTTGAATACTGATTTCGTCATTTTAATTATCAATATTGTTTTAATTATCTCTTCTTCTTTTTCTTCCAATTTAAGTATGAGTAGCTAAATTTTTACTAGGGTTGTAACCCAACCCTAGTGTGTAAACTTAATGGGCATTTAATTTATTGCTTGTTTATGGTTGGGTGTTGATTATCTAGCCTAGTTCATGCTTTTATGTGAAGAATTAAAGGTTGCTGTCACACCTCTTTTTTCCCACGCAACCCTTATTATGAGGTTGGGTTAGAAGGGTTTTTCCAATTAAAGTGACGATTTGAAAAGGGATTATTTATTATTTGGAGTCGCCACTTGGAATTGAGTTTTGGTATTCCAAATCACCTTTTATTTGAATCCCTCATCAAACGGAAGATTTGACTCCTTATTTATTGTTTACGAAAATAGAAGACTGAGTAAGGAATTCTGTTGATCGAGGGGAAGGTGTGAGGCACTCCTCGAGTCCCGTGGTTCTAGCACGGTCGCTTTTATTAACTTATGTCCGGCTTAAATTAATTTTTGACTATTCTTGTATTGTACTGGTTATGGTTTGCCTATTATCACTTAATTAATATATTTTATTAATTGTGTTCACCAAGATGCGGTACGCACACAAGGTACTTCTTTGAAATTAAATGTTAAACCAAGGTACGGAATGTACACATGGTCAAAACATAATTATTTTGAATTTAAAGGTATCAAGATACGGGAATACGCAAAAGATCCTTTTATTACTTAAGTATATCAATCCAAGGTTCGGGTATGAACACATAGGCTAATATTTAAAGTATATCTAAAGTTTTTCTAGAATTTTAGAATATCTCAATTATTTATCTATTTTATTATTATTATTATTATTATTATTATTTTATATATATATATATATTATTATTATTATTTTTTACCTATTCTAATGAATCTTAAGGTTTTAAAGTAAAATATAACTAAGAGATGACCATTGGCCTAGAAGATAGAACCAAATCAACGAAGTTTTCTACTGATGCGTTACAATTTAAACAAACCTACAACACATTAGATTTATTATTATCTAGAAATATTTATACAAGAAAATATATGCAAATTCCAGCCATATTTATCAGTGGAACTTAATATAAAATAATAATCTTAATTAGTTATCATATTGTTCTGTGTGAGTAGCTTGTCCTAATTTGATATAGACATCTATATGAACATGAATCTGATTTAACTATTAAAGAACCAAGATTTCAGCAGCTCAAATAATAAACTAAGACATGCTCCAACAAAATTTTGTCAATCACGTTACTTCATACCAAAAATATAAATGAAACTTCTAAGAAAAATAAACAAAACTATAACAAAGTAAAAAAAAATCTTTAGGCACCCATCCTACTTAAAACTGAAATAAAGAGCAAACAAAAAAAAAAGAACAAAGAACTCGTCTTAGTTATTATTTTACTAAAGTCGCAAACAATCCAGCGATGTACATTAGATCAAACAAAAATTTCGATTGTCATGGGAATCAAAAATTAAAGATTAAAATAAATTCATCCAAGAATCTAGTAATTACTTATGAACACCATAAAAGTCGTCCTCTTTTAAAGGATTCTCTTTCAAAGTTTTACTCATACTAAATAATATTGAGAATGCAGAAACCGAACAAGACTAAAACTTCTCAAATTCTTATGCCATAAAAATGATTCAAAAGATATCAACAAACATATCTAACCATGTATGTGAAAGATATTAAAGAGACGGAAATGAACCTTTTTGTGGAGATTCCAACAAAATCACAGCTACAATCTACTGATTTTCAAAGCTAGCAATACTAACTTTTCTAGAACCACGAACTTGGAACCGTAAACGAAATTTCGAACTCCGACTTCGAACTCAATAACGTAACTAAACAGTTTTTCCAAGTGAATTTTTTTACTCTAAAAGAACAGTCCTCTTTTCTCTTAGTTGCTGAAATTTCTTTATCATCCCTTCCTTTTTACTAAAGTGTGTGTGTGCTATAAATAGAATGTGCATGTGTGACGGATATATGGGTTAAGAAGATGAATGGGGGAAGTGGAGAATAGGACGTGAGGGAGTTAGGATTAATGTGAGCAGTATGAGAGAATTAGGGAAATGGGGGATTGGAAGGAGAAAGTCGTGGTGTTAGCGTTAGGATAGGAAGAAATCATTTTTTTTTCTTATCCTCATCTTTTTTTTTGAAAGCAAAAGCCAATTAACAAGACTAAAAAATCAAATGTTAAAAAAAACTACTTATACTAATATCTTATATCTCTAAAAAAAATTACTGGAAACAAAAGTACTACATACCAAGGCATAGAATACTAAAAGAAGCTTACTTATTTTTTTATAAGATAAAACAAAATAACTAAGTAAGAATACTAATTAAGTATATATTACAAAGATATAAGAAAATTAAATATTTAAATTATAATTTAAATGACACTAAAAAAAATACCATAACTTACATATTAAAAATTCTAATTAAAAGAAACCAAATATATTTTGTAAATCTTCTTTTTCTCTTTACAGATAGAAATGAAATTTGTATTCTAAAAGTGTGAATATTTTTGTAGTTTTTATAAGCTCTACTAAAAGTGAGATAAAGGTTTGAAATATCAAAAGTAGACATAAAATACATATTTACACTAAAATAGTATAGAATTTGGGTGTGGTCAAAAATTAATTGTTCACAGTTGCAAACATTATTTCATGCCTATTTGACTTGGTCTCTACTTGAGAAAGAGAGACTTAGTCTAGGAATACTTGGCTAGCAAGAAATTGGGTCAATCGAGAGATTGATAAGCCCAATTAAAAGGTTAAAACTAGAGATAGTAAAACCCGACTTGAACTTATTATCAACTATTTTGTTCAATATCCATTTGGATTTGAGAAAGCCAAAAGCCAAATTGGGCAAAACAACTCTCTGACCGAGAGGTAATGAATGGGTACTTGAGTGTTGATAGTTATAATACACCCCGACCAATAAAATAAGCTTTAAAATTTACAACTCATTAGGCAAATACCTAGGTGAAGATCATAGCCCTAGGCCTTTTATATCATTTGAAAAACAACGATAAACAATTTCCTAGTTTCAATTTTTTAATCGCAATCGTAGTTTAATTTAGATTTTCAAACAAAACAAATTATTGTGGAAGTGTAAATTTAGATATACAAACTCACGCGCTAAGATATATACTACTAGCACCCATTCACATAGCTCCCTATGGGATTCGACCCCGACTCTTGTTGGGTATTACTATTGCATCGGTCGTTCTCATATCCTCAAATAGATGAGTGAAATTGGACGAGATCAATGTAGAACCGACCAGGTCATCTTCGATCCTTATCTTTGACTTATACTGGTTGTGGACATCTGCCTAAGTTGTTGCTTGAAACTCAAGAAGGCTCTCCTAAAACTTTCAGGAAGTGTCTGAGCTTCTCGGATTCAATTTTTTGGTGAATGCTTCAGGTTCCCATTCATCCGGGATAATCGGGAGAAACATTCTTTCTTTTTGAAATCGGGTAACGAACTCTCGTAATAATTAGGATTCTCTATGTGCGATCCTGAATATGTCGACCTTTCGGGCTTGTAATTTTCTGGCCCCGGCATGAGCCTTGCTGAAAGAATCCACGAGAATCTCAAAGGAATCTATGGAATGCTCGGATAATAATGAATACCACGTTAGAGCTCTCCTCGTGAGAGTTTCTCCTAATTTCTTTAACAACACAGATTCAATTTTGTGAGGAGCTAAATTATTTCCTTTTACCGCCGTTGTGTAGGTCGTAATATGCTCTTGTGGGTCTGAAGTCCCATCATACTTTGGCATTTCAGGCATTTTGAACCGCTTTGGGATTAGTTCTGGTGCCGCTCTCGGCTTGTACGGCAATTGAGTATACTTTTTCGAGTCCGGGCCTTTCAATATTGGTGGCGCGCCCAGGATCTGGTCCATGCGGGCATTTACTTCCCTCATAAACCATAAAAGTTCATTCTTGAACTGGTCGCTCTCGTTGTTGAGACCGTGTCTGTTCCCCCCAACCCCGTCAGAGCCAACTTCACCCCTGAGAATGTTGTTGTCGTCTCTCTGCTTTGTTTGGTTTGTGGGAACACTGGGAAGAATTGGATCTCGTGTGTTTGCATCATTCAAAGCCCCTGATAGAGCCTGCTTTAGCTTCGTCATAACCTTATCTTGCCGCATGAGATGGCCTAGAATGATCTCATGTTGCTCTTGCAGGACCCTCACCGCATCCACGACATGCTCCTCATCAGTATCATCGGGAGTTGTCTCCCAATCCTGTCGAGGGCTCTGCCTGTCATGGACCGGCCTGGCGTCATTTCCCTCATTATGGGTGTCACTAATTGAATTCTCGAAATGAGGTTGATCCCCTCGAATTTCAAGGTTGTACATGTTGTTAACAGTGTTATCTGCCATTTTTGTGATTTTTTCTAAGACAAAATAATCAAATAATATTAGTAAAAAAAGGCAAGGATCGATTTAATTGCACGCTTGTCTAGGCCCCACGGAGGGTGCCAAACTGTTTACTCATAAAATAGTACTGTTGAATTTATACGTGGATATTAGACAAGTAAACTAATTTGATCTTGAAATAATGCAATAATTGAAGAAATGTACAATATTTAGCCTTAAAATGCAGATGAAACAACAGAGATGACAGTTCCGGGAACAAAGTTTCCAGGCACAGCAATGATGAGATCACAAAGCAGAAAAGTAAGAATATATTAAGCTTTGTATAGAATGTGGTGTAAGTTTTGACAAAAGTTTTGTGTCCTTTATAACGAAAACTGGGCTCACTATTTATAGTTGTGTCTAGGGAAGTAGGTCCTAGGATCGTGTCCTCCTTTAATGTCAATTATGAAAGTCATTGATGAATACGTAACGGTGGACATAAATGTCATATTCTCTATAACGGGCCATCACTCTTAATGTTGCAGAATATTCCTTATTATATGCTACCGGGCGTAGAACATTTAATACACCTTTATGAACGTTATCCCTTCTGATGACAAGCGGAATGGATACGTTCGGTCATCGGCCATCCCCTTCTAGGGTTCCACGTGTCTTTCCTTTAGATGACCATGTGTCATATCATATTTCACCCTATACAATTGTTACAATGTGATGTCCTACGGGTTGAAAAACGTCGGAGCCACTTATCAACGGCTCGTAAATAAGATGTTTGAAAAACAAATAGGGAAGATTATGGAGTTTTATATAGACTATATGCTCCTTAAGTCTTTGAATGCAGGTGACCACCTTAAGCATTTGCAAGAAACATTCGACATCCTGAGGAAGCATAACATGAAACTTAATCCCGAGAAGTGCATAAGTTTTAGTGATTTCTGGTCTCACAAAGGGAAATTGAGGTAAGCCCTGACAAAATAAAGGCTGTAGAGGATATCCCGGATCTATTGTTGAACGTAAAGGAAGTTCAAAGACTTGCAGGAAGATTAGCAGCTTTGAGAAGGTTCATTTCTCGGTCGTCGAAAAAATGTCATCGCTTTTTCACACTGCTCAAAAAGAAAAATAATTTCGAATGGACACCTGAGTGCCAGCATGCTCTGAGGGACCTGAAGAAGTACTTATCAAGCCCTCTATTTCTCTAAAAACCAAAAGAAGGTGAAACATTGCTAGTCTACCTCGCGGTTTCAGAAGTTTCGGTAAGTGCAGTTTCAGTCCGGGAGGACGAAGGTACGTAATTTCCCATTTATTACATTGGAAATATTCTAATGGGACCAGAAAATCGCTATCCACATTTGGAAAAACTGGCCTTAGGTCTCATAGTCGCCGCTCCGAAGCTGAGGCCCTACTTCCAATGCCACCCGATAGTTGTGGTGACTACTTTCCCTTTGCGGAACATCCTCCATAATCCGAGATTTTGGGCAGATTGGCCAAATAGGCCGTCGAAATGAGTGAGTTCGACATAAAATATAAACCAAGTACTGCAATTAAGTCACAAGTCTTGGCTGACTTCATGGCCGATTTCAGTCCGGCACTACTGCCTCTGGAAACCAAGGAGGCAGTAATGGTGTCGGAATCAACATCGGGGGATTAGACCTTATTTACGAATGGAGCTTCCAACGTAAAAGGGTCCGGACTTGGAATAGTCTTAATCACGCCTTCGGGGGAAACCTTAAGGCAAGCCATCAGAATGATCCATTTAACTAACAATGAAGCAGAGTATGAAGCTTTGATTGCAGGGCTCGAATTGGCCCGGGGACTTGACTCCGAGCTTGTTGAAATCAAATGTGACTCGCAGCTGGTGGTGAATCAGGTCTACGGCCTCTTTGATACCAAATAAGAACGTATACAACAATACGTGGTAAAGGTCCAGGCTCTTTTGGCATGATTCTGGCAGTGGTCAATTACTCATATCCCAAGGGAGGATAACGCAGAAGCGGATGCATTATCAAACTTAGGATCATTGACGGAAATAAATAGATCGGAGTGCGGGATGGTAGTACAATTGATGAACTCAGTCCTGGATACGGATGGTTACTATGAGGTAAATTCGACTTAGTCTGGTTTGGGACTAGAGAAATGAAATAGTCGACTATCTCGAGCACGAGAAGTTTCCCGAAGACCCCAAAGCATCACGGGCGTTACGCGCCAAAGCTACACGTTATAGCTTCAAGAGAGGCCAATTGTATAGAAACTCCTTCCAAGACCCGTTGGCCCGGTGCTTAGGAGCGTCAGAAGCTAATTATGTCATGAGATAATTCCACGAAGGGATATGCGGCAATCACTCGGGCGCAGATTCTTTGGTGCTGAAGTTGGTACGGGCAGGATATTACTGGAATTTCCCACCGACGGACCGTGATGGCGCCTGACATTTCACTTGCTAGGCAAGCCAACGTTAGAGAATCTTTAAACCAATTCCTTATTTCCATTCAGTAAATAACAATAATCAACTAAGATAAAATATAATAAGTGCGGTATATTATAAAACTGTATTAATTACTATCACTCGGATCTGGAGTCACAATTCACGAACATTCTAGAATTTACTACAAGTAATAGTCTGAAAGAAATACAACTGTTTGAATGAAAGAAAACAGTAGGACATAAAAGATAGACGTGGACTTCAAGGTCTGTGTACGCCGACAGATCTACCTTGAGTCTCCGGACAGTGGATCAAAAGAAAAATCTCGATCAACCTGAGCCAGTACCAAAATTTGCACAGAAAGTACAGAGTGCAGCATCAGTACAACCGACCCCATGTACTGGTAAGTGTCGATCCTAACCTCGGCGAAGTAGTGACGAGACTAGGACAAGACACCCACATATAACCTGAACAGAATAATCATGCTAGTGGCAACAACAGTAAATAAAGAAATAACGTAGAAATAATGGGAAGGGGACATACAGTGGGGAATACAATATAAAGAGTGAGCACAATGAAAAGACAGAATTAAACCAAAAATCCTTAAACAAATTGAGCAAATAAAACAGCAAAGGAAAACTGCACGGCATCACCCTTCGTGCTTTTACTCTCAACCTCACTAAATAAATAAATAGAACGGCATGGCATCACCCTTCGTGCTTTTACTCTCAACCTCGACAAATAAATAAATAGAACAACACGGCATCACCCTTCGTGCATTAACTCTCATAATATAAACGGCATCACCATTCGTGCTTTACACTCTTCCTCACAATATAAATAATGCATGCACGGCATCACCCTTCGTGATTTACACTCCTCCTCATAAATCACAGAATCAATAACTACGTATAGATAGGAGTATCACAAAGAAACCAGTATTTTACCCATAATCAATAGCACAATGTAACCTCAACCTTGAATCAATATTCGAAAGTTACCAAATCTCAGTGAAACCAGATATAAGTCACCCAACATTTCAAATAACCCGCTAAGTATGGATAGTAGAATTTAAGGCTACAAAATAGACAAGAATAGAATTTTACTCGCATCCTATGACTCGATAACGACGTATAGATACTCGTCACCTCACCTATACATCGTATTTAACAACCAAACACGTAGCAAATGAACACATAATACCTATTCCCTCAAGCCAAAGTTAGACACAACACTTACCTTGCTCCGAAGACCACTTAATTCTCAATCACAGCTTTTCCTTTGGAATTCACCTCCAAACCACTCGTATCTATTCAAAAGTGACTCAATAACATCAAATATTGCTAAAGGAATCAATTATATTTCATAAATTAAATTTCCTAAATTTTCCTCCAAAAAGTCGAAAAATCGACCCCAAGCACACTTGGTCAAAACCCGAGGTTCGGACCAAAATCCTTTTACCCATTCTCTCCCGAGCCCGGATATACAATTGGTTTTGGAATCCGACCTCAATTCGAGGTCTAAATCCCCAAATTTTGAAATTCCTAAATTCTACCCAAAAATCCTAATTTCACCATAAAAATTCTAGATTCTAGGTTGAAATCTTGTTATAAGATTAAAAGATTGAAAGAAAAGAGTTAGGAATCACTTACCTATGATTTCGAAAAGATTTGGTCTTTGGAAAATTGCCTCTTAAGGTTTAGGTTTTGAAAATTTGAAGAATGAATGAAAAATCTCGTCTAAGTCCCTTTTACTCAGCTACAGGTGTCGCAATTGCGACCTGATCTTCGCAAATGTGAAGGAACAATCGCAATTGCGATGCCCTTCAAAATCCTGCTGTCTTCGTAAATGCGAGGAAAGTGTCGCATTTGCGACCACTGAACCTCGCAAATGCGAGTGGATGTTCGCATTTGCAAACCAGTCCTTCCCAGACTCCCTTCGCAATTGCGAAGGTAACCTTGTTATGAAAACCTCGCAATTGCGGACCCTGTTATGTTTGCATTTGCGATGCTTGATCTCACAATTGCAAGATCAGAGGCCTGCAACAGGATCAGTTATACCAGCAAAATTTTCCAAGTTCAAAATATCCCGTGGCCTATCCGAAACTCACCCGAGCCCTTGAGGCTCCAAACCGAACATGCCCATAAGTCTAAAAACATCATACGGACTTGCTTGTGCGATCAAATCGCCAAAATAACACCTAGAACTACGAATTTAGCACCAAATCAAATGAAATTCTCAAGAACACTTTAAAATTCATATCTTCTCAACTGGACATCCGAATCACATCAAATCAACTCCGTTTCTCATCAAATTTCACAGACAAGTCTTAAATATCATAATGAACCTGTACCGGGCTCCGAAACCAGAATACGGACCCGGCACTAACAATGTCAAACATCAATCAATTCTTAACAACAATTAATTTTCAGACTTTTAGTTTTATCAAAAATTCATAACTTGAGCTAGGGACCTCCGAATTTGATTCCGGGTATACGCCAAGTCCCATAATTCGATAAGGACCCACCGGAACCGTCAAAACATGAATCTGGGCCCGTTTACCAAAAATGTTGACCGAAGTCAACTAAAATCAACTTTTAAGGCATAAATTCTTATTTTCATAAATTTTCAACATAAAAGCTTTCCGAAAACCTGCCAGGACTGTGCACGCAAATCGAGGAAGGTAAAAATGAGATTTTTAAGGCTTAAGAGCGCAGATTCGAGTTCTAAAATATAAGATGACCTTTTGGGTCATCACATTCTCTACCTCTAAAACAACCGTTCGTCCTCGAACGGACATAGAAAAGTACCTGGGCTGGTAAAAAAGTGGGGATATCTACTCCGTATATCGGACTCGGACTCCCAAGTAGCTGCCTCAATAGGCTGACCTCTCCACTGCACTCGAACTGAAGGGTAACTCTTTGATCTCTACTGGCGAACTTGCCGGGCTAGAATTGCCACCGGTTCCTCCTCATAAGTCAAATCCTTGTCCAACTGGACAGAACTGAAATCTAACACATGGGACGGATCGTCGTGATACTTTCGAAGCATGGACACATGAAATACCAGATGAACAGCTGCTAAACTAGGTGGCAACGCAAGCCTGTAAGCCACATCTCCCACTCTCTCCAGAATCTCAAAAGGTCCGATATACCTAGGGATCAACTTGCCCTTCTTTCCGAACCTCATTACACCCTTCATGGGTGATACCCGAAGTAACACTCTCTCTCTGACCAGGAATGCAACATCACAAACTCTACGGTCGGTATAACTCTTTTGCCTGGACTGAGCTGTACGAAGTCGATCCTGTATAATCTTGACCTTGTCCAAGGCCTCCTAAACTAAATTTGTACCTAATAACCGAGACTCTCCCGGCTCATACCACCCAACTGGCGACCTACACCGTCTAGCATATATTGCCTCATAGGGAGCTATCTGAATGCTCAACTGGTAGCTGTTGTTGTAGACAAACTCCGCTAACGGTAAAAACTGATCCCAAGAACCTTCAAAGTCAATAACACAGGCGCGAAGAATATCCTCTAAGATCTGAATAGTACGCCCGGACTGTCCGTCCATCTGAGGATGGAATGTTGTGCTCAACTCAACCCGCGTACCTAACTCACGTTGTACTGCCCTCTAAAAATGTAAGGTAAACTGCGTATCTCGATCAGAAATGATAGACACGGGCACACCGTGAAGACGGACGATCTCCCGAATATAAATATCTGCTAACCGCTCTGAGGAATAAGTAACTGCCACATGAATGAAGTGCGCTGGCTTAGTCAGCCTATCCACAAAAACCCACACGGCGTCAAACTTCCTCTGAGTCTGTGGGAGTCCAACAACAAAGTCCATAGTGATACGCTCTCACTTCCACTCAGGAATCTCCATTTGCTGAAGCAAACCACCGGGTCTCTGATGCTCATATTTCACCTGTTGACAATTCAAGCACCGAGCCACGTAAGCAACTATATCTTTCTTCATCCTCCTCCACCAATAATGTTGTCGCAAGTCCTGATACATCTTGGCGGTGCCCGGATGAATAGAATACCAGGAACTATGGGCCTCCTCAAGAATCAACTCACGAAGTCCATCCACATTAGGCACACAAATACTGCCCTGCATCCTCAAAACTCCGTCATCTCTAGCAGTAACCTGCTTGGCACCATTGTGCCGCACTGTGTCTCTAAGGACAAGTAAATGAGGATCGTCATCCTGCCGATCTCTGATGCACTCAAACAAAGAAGACAGAGCAATTGTATAAGCTAGAACATGGCTGGGCTCAGAAACATCTAACCTCACGAACTGCTTGGCCAAGGCCTGAATATCCATTGAAAGCGGTCTCTCACCAACTGGAATATATGCAAGGCTACCCATACTAGCTGATTTTCTACTCAAAGCATCGGCCACCATATTGGCCTTCCCGGGATGATACAATATGGTGATATCATAGTCTTTCAATAGCTCCAACCACCTTCTCTGCCTCAAATTGAGTTCCTTCTGCTTGAACAAATACTACAAGCTCCGATGATCAGTGAATACCTCACATGGCACGCCGTAAAGATAGTGCCTCCAAATCTTAAGCATGTGAACAATGGCTGCCAGCTCTAGATCATGAACAGGGTAATTCTTCTCGTGAACCTTCAGCTGCCGCGAAGCATATGCAATAACCTTGCCACCCTGCATCAATACCGCACCCAAACAATACGAGATGCGTCACAATATACTGTATAAGATCCTGAACATGTGGGTAACACCAATACTGGTGTCATAGTCAAAGCAGTCTTGAGCTTCTGAAAGCTCGCTTCACACTCGTCTGACCACCTGAACGGGGCACCCTTCTGGGTCAATCTGGTCAATGGGGCTACTATGGATGAAAACCACTCCATAAATCGACGGTAATAGCCCGCCAAACTCAGGAAGCTACGAATCTCTGTAGTTGATGTGGGTCTAGGCTAGTTCTGAACTGCCTCAATTTTCTTAGGATCCATCTGAATACCCTCTGCTGATATAACGTGACACAAGAAAGCAATTGAATTCAAACAAAACTCGCATTTGGAGAACTTAGCATATAATTGGCTGTCTTTCAGAGTCTGAAGAACCATCCGAAGGTGCTGCTCATGCTCCTCTCGACTGTGGGAGTAGATCAATATATCATCAATAAACACAACCACAAAGGAATCCAAGTAGGGTTTGAACACCCGGTTCATCAAATCCATGAATGCTGCTGGGACATTTGTCAGCCCAAATGACATCACTAGGAACTCATAATGCCCATACCGAGTCTGAAAAGCTGTCTTAGGAACATCGGATGCCCTAATCCTCAACTGATGGTAGCCAGATCTCGGATCAATCTTTGAAAACACCTTGGCACCCTGAAGCTGATCAAATAAATCATCAATCATCGGCAATGGATACTTGTTCTTGATGGTGACTTTGTTCAACGGCCGATAATCTATACACATCCTCATCGATCCATCTTTCTTCTTCACAAACAACACAGGTGCACCCTAGGGCGAGACACTAGGTCTAATGAAGCCCTTATCAAGCAAATCTTGCAACTGCTCCTTTAATTCTTTCAACTCTGGCGGGGCCATGTGATATGGCGAAATGGAAATAGGCTGAGTGCCCGGAGCCAAATCAATGCAGAAATCAATATCCCTGTCGGGTGACATCCCCGGCAGGTCTGCAGGAAACACCTCTAGAAACTCACGAACAACCGGTACCGAATCTATGGAAGGAACCTCCGCACTAGAATCGCGGACATAATCCAAATAAGCTAGACACCTCTTATTGACCATATGCCGGGCCTTCACATAAGAGATAACCCTGCTGGCAGAATGGCCAAGATTCCCTCTCCACTCTAATCGAGGCAGCCCCTGCAAGGCTAAGGTCATCGTCTTGGCGTGACAATCTAATATGGCATGATAAGGTGACAGCCAATCCATACCCAGTATGACATCAAAATCAACCATGTCAAGAAGTAAAAGATCTACACGAGGCTCAAGACTCCCAATGGTGACCACACACGAACGATAAACACGATCTACAACAATAGCATCTCCCACTGGTGTGGACACATACACAGAAGCACTCAAAGAATCACGGGTCATAACCAAATAGGAGGCAAAATAGGATGACACATAAGAGTAAGTAGATCCCGAATCAAATAGAACTGAAGCATCTCTACTACAAACAGAAACAGTACCTGTGATAACAGCGTCAGATGACTCAGCCTTAGGCCTGGCTGGGAAAGCATAACACCGGGGCTGGGCCCCACCACCCTGAACTATGTCCCCGGGACGGCCTCTAAATCGCTGGTCTCCACCTCTAACGGCCTGACCTCCACCTCTAACAGTATGGCCTCTACCTCTGGCTGCCTGACCCCTGCCTCTGGCTGGCTCAGCAGGTGGTGCAGCAATTGGTGCTGGAACCATGGCATGAGAACCCTGATACTGTGAGCTGCCCGTTACCCGAGGGCAAAATCTAGCAATGTGCCTCGAATCACCACAAATATAACATAACTTCAGTTATTGTGACTGTTGACCCTGAAACTGACCCTGTCGACCTGAATAACCACCCTGATAACTCTGGAGTGGAGGTGCACTAATAGGAGCTGGTGGTGCACTGTAGGCTAGCTGGTCAGAATAATGCATCTGAGGGCCACGACCACCTGAGGCACCGTGGGATGCCTGAAGCGCTGAATGAAACGGCCTAGGAGGATGGCATCTACCAAAGGTACTCCTGCCTCTAGATGAGGCACCGCTGAACTCACCAAAATGATGAGGTCTCTTGTCAGACCCCTAACCTCCCTGAGTAAGAACCATTTTGACCCGTCTGGCGACATTAGCAGCTGCCTGAAAAGAAATCTCACTCCCACTCTCCTTAGCCATCTGCAATCTGATAGGCTGAGCAAGTCCATCAATAAACCTCCTCATCCTCTCTCTCTCTCTCTCTCGGTGGGAAGCAGAAGAATGGCACGACGGGCCAAATCCACAAAACAGGTCTCATACTGAGTAACAGTCATACTGCCCTGCTGGAGACGCTCAAACTGACAGCGACGCTCCTCTCTCAATATGATAGGCAGAAACTTCTCTATGAAGATCAGAGAGAACTGGTCCCAAGTAAGAGCATGCAACCCAGCTGGTCTGGTCAACAAGTAATCTCTCCACCATTTTTTGGCGGAACTAGTCATCTGAAATGCAGCAAAATCGACCCCATTGGTCTCCACTATACTCATGTTCCGTAAAACCTCATGACAGCTGTCAAGATACTCTGGGGATCCTCTGAATGAGCACTACTGAAGTGAATAGGAAAGAGCTTGATAAACCTGTCCAATCTCCATAAAGCCTCAGAAGACATAGCTGGCCCGTCTCCAACCTGTGCCGCAATAACCGGCTGAACTAATCCGACTGGCTGAGCTGCTGGAGCTTGATACTGGGGAGCTATCTACTCCGGAGCGGGAGTGGTGGGAGTCTGGGCTCCTCCTCTAGCCTGAGAGACTGCTGGTGCCATGGAAAATGCACCAGTTTGGGCCACACTCTCCATAAGGCCCACCAAACGGACCAAAGCGTCCTGAAGTACTGGGGTGGCAATGAACCCCTCCGGAACCTGAGCTGGTCCGGTAGGAACAATTTGGGCTGGAACCTCCTCGTCAAGCTCTACCTGAGGCTGCACTGCTGGGGCTACTGCTCGGGCTCTAGGCTGAGCCCTGCCCCTGCCTCGGCCTCTGGCACGGCCTTGGCCTCGACCTCTGCCCCGCGTAGGAGCTGCCATTGGAAGCTCTGGCTATTGCTCAGCTAAGGAAGCAGAATGTGTTCTCGCCATCTGCGAGAGAATAAGAGTATAAGAGTTCAATAAGTATTGAGAAAGCAAAATCGCACGACAGAGAAGAATAGAAGTGAAACTTGTTCCTAAACTTCATAGCCTCTGGAAGATAAGTACAGACGTTTCCGTACCGATCCTCCAGACTCTACTAATCTTGCTCGTGAATCGTGAGACCTAGGCAACCTAGAGCTCTGATACAAACTGTCATGACCCGAAATTTCCCACCGACGGACCGTGATGGCACCTAACATTTCACCTGCTAGGCAAGCCAACGTTAGAGAATCTTTAAACAAATTCCTTATTTCCATTCAGTAAATAACAATAATTAACTAAGATAAAATATAATAATTTTGGAATATTATAAAACTGTATTAATTAAAACTACCCAGATCTGGAGTCACAATTCACGAGCATTCTAGAATTTACTACAAGTAATAGTCTGAAAGAAATACAACTGTTTGAATGAAAGAAAATAGTAGGACATAAAAGATGGAAGGGGACTTCAAGGTCTGTGAACGCCGACAGATCTACTTTGAGTCTCCGGACAGCGGACCAATAGAAAAATCTCGATCAACCTGAGCCGGTACCAAAATCTGCACAGAAAGTGCAGAGTGCAGCATCAGTACAACCGACCCCATGTACTGGTAAGTGTCGAGCCTAACCTCGGCGAAGTAGTGACGAGGCTAGGACAAGACACCTATATATAACCTGAACAGTATAATCATGCTAGTGGCAACAACAGTAAATAAAGAAATAACGTAGAAATAATGGGAAGGGGACATAAAGTGGGGGAATACAATATAAAGAGTGAGAATAATGAAAAGACAGAATTAAACCGAAAATCCTTAAACAAATTGAGACAAAAAATAGCAAAGGAAAACTGCACGGCATCACCCTTCGTGCTTTTACTCTCAACCTCACCAAATAAATAAATAGAACGGCACGGCATCACCCTTCGTGCTTTTACTCTCATAATATATATGGCATCACCCTTCGTGCTTTACACTCTTCCTCACAATATAAATAATGCATGCACGGCATCACCCTTCGTGCTTTACACTCCTCCTCACACATCACAGAATCAATAACAACGGATAGATAGGAGTATCACAAAGAAACCAGTATTTTACCCATAATCAATAACACAATATAACCTCAACCTTGAATCAATATTCGAAAGTTACCAAATCTCGGTGAAACCAGATATAAGTGACCCAACATTTCAAATAACCCGCTAAGTATGGATAGTAGAATTTAAGGATACAAAATAGACAAGAATAGAATTTCAATTGCATGCTATGACTCGATAACGGTGCATAAATTCTCGTCACCTCACCTATACATCGTATTTAACAACAAAACATGTAGCAAATGAACACATAATACCTATTCCCTCAAGCCAAAGTTAGACACGATACTTACCTTGCTCCGAAGATCACTTAATTCTCAATCAGAGCTTTTCCTTTAGAATTCACCTCCAAATCACTCGTATCTATTCAAAAGTGACTCAATAACGTCAAATATTGCTAAAGGAATCAATTATATTTCATAAATTAAATTTCCCAAATTTTCCTCCAAAAAGTCAAAAACTCGAACCCAAGCCTGCTTGGTCAAAACCCGAGGTTCGGACCAAAATCCTTTTACCCATTCTTCCTCGAGCCCGGATATACAATTGGTTTTGGAATCCGACCTCAATTCGAGGTTTAAATCCCAAAATTTCGAAATTCATAAGTTCTACCCAAAATTCCTAATTTCACCATAAAAATTCTAGATTCTAGGTTGAAATCTTGTTATAAGATTAAAAGATTGAAAGAAAAGAGTTAGGAGTCACTTACCTATGATTTGGGGAAGATTTGGTCTTTGGAAAATCCCCTCTTAAGGTTTAGGTTTTGAAAATTTGAAGAATAAATGAAAATTTCCGTCCAAGTCCCTTTTACTTAGCTGCAGGTGTCGCAATTGCGACCTGAGCTTCGCAAATGCGAAGGAACAATCCCAATTGCAATGCCCTTCACAATCCTGCTGCCTTCGCAAATGCGAGAAAAGTGTCGCATTTGCGACCACTGAACCTCGCAAATGCGAATGGATGTTCGCATTTGCGAACCTGCCCTTCCCAGACTCCCTTCGCAATTGCGAAGGTAACCTCGCAAATGCGAGAACTGCTGGCCCAGGCTTCTAGTTGCAATTGCGATGAAAGCCTCGCAATTGCGGACGCTGTTATATTCGCATTTGCGATGCCTGATCTCGCAATTGCGAGATCAGAGGCCTGCAACAGGTTCAGTTATACCAGCAAAATTTTCTAAGTTCAAAACATCCTGTGGCCTATCCGAAACTCACCCGAGCCCTTGGGGCTCCAAACAGAACATGCACACAAGTCTAAAAATATTATACGGACTTGCTCGCACGATCAAATCGTCAAAATAACATCTAGAACTACGAATTTAGCACCAAATCAAATGAAATTCTCAAGAACACTTTAAAATTCATATCTTCTCAACTGGATGTCCGAATCACGTCAAATCAACTCCGTTTCTCACCAAATTTCACAGACAAGTCTTAAATATCATAATGAAACTGTACAGAGCTCCAAAACCAGAATACGGACCCGAAACTAACAATGTCAAACATCAATCAATTCTTAACAACAATTAATTTTCAGACTTTTAGTTTTCATCAAAAATTCATAACTTGAGCTAGGGACCTCCGAATTTGATTCCGGGTATACGCTCAGGTCCCATAATTTGATACGGACCCATCGGGACCGTCAAAACATGGATTCGGGTCCGTTTACCAAAAATATTGATCGAAGTCGACTAAAATCAACTTTTAAAGCATAAATTCTTATTTTTATAAATTTTCAACATAAAAGCTTTCCGAAAACCTGCTCGGACTGCGCACACAAATCGAGGAGGGTAAAAATAAGATTTTTAAGGTTTAAGAGCATAGATTGGAGTTCTAAAACATAAGATGACCTTTTGGGTCATCACATGGCAGGATATTTGTCACGACCCAATTTCACCTATAGGTCATGATGGCGTCCAACACTACAACTAGGCAAGCCAACTAGTAATTTAAACCCATATTCAGTTCTTTTAAAAATTAACCGAGTAATTAAACTCATCTTAATTTTAGGAATTTAAAACAATATGAAAAGATTCTAGCAAATTAAAAATAATCAAGTCAAAAAAAAAAAATCTACTAGTGTGTGTGCCAAGACCTGGTGTCACAAGTGTATGAACATCTAGTAGATTATATAAAAAAATTATAAATACTGTCAGAGGCACTAGTTGCTGCAGAATGGCTCAGAAGGGCAGCTCACCACTAAGCCTCTGGATATCGAGGGTGTGCGCCGATAGGCCCAACAATAGCACCTATCTCAGGTCCTGCACAAAAAGTGCAGCAAGTGTAGCATAAGTACGTAAACAACGTGTACCCAGTAAGTATCAAGCCTAATCTCGAAGAGGTAGAGACGGGATGGCCGACTTTGACACTCACTAAGGGTCAATAATAATAATAGAAGTAAAACTAGAATATCTAAATCAACATGATTCACAGAGTTAACAATGATTTTATTTAACCAGCAGAAATAATTAAATTCCTTCAAATGCAATAATTTACAATCTATTAATTAAATTCACAATCTGCAATTAAAATAAAAGGTATCGTATAATTATTATTATTATTACGGACGATTTCTGCCGAGGTCGTACGGCCCTATCCAGAGTGTCGTGTACACTGCCGAAGGACGTGCATCACGATCCATAGATGCATCTATACCGCCGAGGCATTCGGCCCGCTCCACAAGAAAGGAAGACATTTTCTTATGTACCTCCGGAAGGAGAGTATATTTATTATAGATTAATTCGAGAGGATGAACAATTTCTTTTAACAAATAAATTAATTTAAGCAGAAAATTAAGTATATAAGATTTCCATATTTTACTATCTTTCCCTAACAATTCACAATATATTTCAATTAATTTAATTAAATAAAGGATACAATTTATACACACAATTCATGCTTTAAGTCCTAAACTATACGGACTTTAGCATAAATAGTAGCTACGTACAGACTCTCGTCACCTCGTGTGTACGTAGCCCCCATGATTATCAGCAATTGTTAATTTAATCACATATGGGGTAAATTTCCCCTCACAAGATTAGACAAGAGACTTACTTTGTCTCAGAGTCCATTTCCCGATCAAAATATCGCGTAAAAACCTCAATTCTATGCCGAAAAATCCGAAACTATCCAAAAGTTATATAAAATAATTAATACATGTTCAATAATTCGAAATTCATCTACTAAATAAATTACTCTATCCAAAATGGTAAAATTCCTAAAATTTACCCAAGGCCCACGTGCCCGGATTCCGAAAATTTTGGATGAAAATTTTACGCATAATATCAAGAACTCAAATATATAATTTCTATCCAATTCCATAACCATTTTCGTGGTTAAAATCTCATTTTTATACAAATTTAAGTTTTTCATCTAAACCCTTGATTTCTAATATTTGCCGGTTATAATCTACCCATAATCTATGTATTTAACTCAAAGTGTGTAGAATTAACTTACCTCCAAGTTGTTAGTTGAAATCCCTTCTCAAAAAGCTCTAAAATCGCCCAAACATGGAAGTTTCAGCTCTTCTTCAAAATTCCAGAAGCTGGTGCGATCATACCAGAAGCTGGAAGTTTCAGCACTTCTTCAAAATTCCAAAATTGGTCTGAGCCTTGTCTGGTTAACACTCGGGGCCCCCGGGACCCCGCCCTAACATACCAACAGGTTTAAAATCATAAAACGGACTCGCTCGAACTCTCGGAACGTGTAAAACAACATCAAAACTAAGAATCATACCCCAAACCAAATTGATTCAACTTAGAATTTTCAAATTCTTCAAACTTACTCCGAACGCGCCAAAATATACTTATACTGCTCGGAATGATACCAAATTTTGCATGCAAGTCTTAAATCACCATACGGAACTATTCCCAAACTCAGAATTTCAAACAGACCTCGATTACTCTAAAACCTATTCCAAACCAAAATTAAAGAACTTTAAACCTTCAAATAGTTGATTTTCACTATTAAGCGCTAAAACGCTCTCGGGTTATCCAAAACCCGATTTGAACATATGCCCAAGTCCGAAATCATCATACGAACCTATTGGAACTGTCAAATCCTAATTCTGGGGTCGTTTTCTCAAAGTGTTGACGGAAGTCAAACTTGGCATTTTAAAGCCTAACTAAGGAACTAATTGTTCCGATTTCAACTCGAACACTTCCAAATCCTGACCCAACCATCCCCGAAAGTCATAAATTAATAAGAGTACATATAGAGAGTTTTATTTAGGGGAACGGGGTTCTAAAAGTCATAATGACCGGTTGGGTCATTATATTCTCCACCTCTTAAACAAACGTTCGTCCTTGAACGGGTTTAGAATTGTACCTGGAGTGTTGAATAAGTGTGGATATCTGTTCCGCATATTTTCCTCGGCCTCCCAAGTCGCTTCCTCAACTGGTTGACCCCTCCACTGGACCTTTACTGCAGAAATCCCCTTGGTCCTCAACTGGCGAACCTGTTTATCAACAATGGCAACTGGCTCCTTTTCATAACCCAAGCTATTATCTAGCTGAACTGTGTTGAAGTCTAACACATGTGACAGGTCGGCATGATACTTCCGGAGCATAGATACATGAAAACCCGGATGAATTCCTGATAGACTGGGAGGCAAAGCAAGCTCGTATGCAACCTCCCCAACTCATCTCAACACCTCAAATGGGCTTATAAACCTTGGGCTCAACTTGCCCTTCTTCCCGAATTTCATGATTCCCTTCATCGGCGAAACCTTCAAGAGAACTTTTTCACCCATCATAAATGATAAATCATGCGCTTTCTGATCTGCGTAACTCTTCTGTCTAGACTGCACTGTACGAAGTCGCTCCTGAATCAGCTTTACCTTTTCCAAGGCATCCTTCACCAAATCAGTACCATATAACATAGCCTCACCGGGATCAAATCATCCGATGGGCAAACGACATCGCCGACCATATAAAGCCTCAAATGGAGCCATCTCGATGCTGGATTGGTAACTATTATTATAAGCAAACTCGGCAAAAGGCAAGAAACTATGCCACTGACCTCCAAAGTCAATCACACATGCCCTGAGCATATCCTCCAAAATCTGAATTGCCCGCTCTGACTGCCCGTCGATTTGCGGATGAAAGGCTGTGCTGAGCTCTACACAGGTCCCCAATTCACTCTGTACTGCTCTCCAAAAATGTGAAGTAAACTGAGGGCCTCTATCTGATATGATAGAAATTGGCACACCTTGCAACCGAACTATCTCCTGAATATATATATCTAGGCTAACCTCTCTAAAGTATATGTAGTCACTACAGGAATAAAGTGTGCCAACTTGGTCAACCTGTCAACAGTCACCCAAACTGCATCAAATTTCCGCAAGGTCCGCGGCAACCCGACTACAAAGTACATAGTAATGCGTTCCCATTTCCACTTCGGTATAGTCATCTGCTGAAGTAGGCCATCTGGCCTCTGGTGCTCATATTTAACTTGCTAGCAATTTAGACACCTAGCTACATGCTCAACAATGTCCTTTTTCATTCGTCGCCACCAATTAAGCTACCTCAGGTCACGACATTTTCGTAGCACCTGGATGAATAGAATACCGAGAACTGTGTGCTTTCTCTAGGATCTTTTTCCTTAATCCATCCACATTAGGAACACATAGACGATCCTAGAGTCGCAGAACACCATCTGCGCCAATAGTAACTTCCTTGGCACCACCCTGCAGTACCGTTTTTTGAAGAACCATTAAGTGTGGATCATCATACTGGCAAGCCTTGATCTGTTCAAATAGTGAAGATTGAGCTACAACACATGAAAGAACTCGGCTGGGCTCTGTAATATCCAGCCGCACAAGTTTGTAGGCCAAGGACTGAATATCCAAAGCTAATGGCTTCTCCTCTGCTGGAATAAAAGCCAAACTACCCATACTCTCCGCCTTTCTACTCAAGGCGTCTGCAACCACATTTGCTTTGCCCGGATGACATAGGATAGTAATATCATAATCTTTCAGTAACTCCAACCATCTACGCTGCCTCAAATTTAGGTCCCTCTGCTTGAACAAATGCTGCAAACTGCAATGGTCAGTGTAAACCTCGCAAGACACCCCATAAAGATAATGCCTCCAAATCTTAAGAGCGTGAACAATCGCAGCTAACTCCAAATCATGTACCGGATAATTCTTCTTGTGGGGCTTTAGTTGACGTGAAGCATATGCAATAACTCGCCTTCCTGCATTAATACACAACCCAAGCCAACATGTGAAGCGTCATAATACACTGTATACATCCCCGAACCAGAAGGCAACACTAACATTGGTGCTGTAGTCAATGCTGTCTGGAGATTCTGAAAGCTCGCCTCACAATCATCGGACCATCAAAACGGAGCACCCTTCTGGGTTAATTTGGTCAAAGGTGCTGCAATAGATGAGAAGCCCTCCACGAACCGACGATAATAACCTGCTAAACCTAGGAAACTCCTGATCTCAGTCGCCGAAGTGGGACGATGCCAATTCTAAATTGTCTCAATCTTTTTGGGATCAACTTTAATACCCTCATCCGATACAATATGCCCCCAAAATGCTACAAACTCTAGCCAGAATTCACATTTGGAGAACTTAGCATATAATATTTGTTCCCGCAACGTCTGAAGCACAACTCTCATATGCTGCTCGTGCTCTTCCTTGTTGTGCGAGTAAATCAAAATATCATCAATGAAGACAATGACAAACGAATCAATATATGGTCTGAATACCATGTTCGTCAAATCCATAAACGTTGTCGGGGCGTTAGTTAAACTGAAAGACATCACCAGAAACTCATAATGACCATATCTAGTCCTGAAAGCAGTCTTCGGAACATCCGAATCCCGAATCTTCAACTGATGGTAACCCGACCTCAAGTCGATCTTAGAGAACACCCTAGCACCCTGCAACTGGTCAAATAGATCATCAATACGCAGCAGCAGGTACTTGTTCTTAATAGTGACTTTGTTCAATTGGCGATAATCAATACACATTTGCATAATACCATCCTTCTTCTTCACAAATAATACCGGTGCACCCTAAGGCGATACACTCGGTCTGACGAACCCTTTGGTCAATAACTCCTCAAGTTGTTCTTTCAATTCTTTCGGAGCCTTGCGATACGGTGGGATAGATATAGGCTGGGTATTTGGAGCCAAATCAATACAGAAATCAATATCATGATCATGTGGCATGCCTGGAAGATCTGAAGGAAATATATCGGAGAACTCCCAAACTACAGGCACTGAATCAATAGTCGGAGTCTCTGCAGTAGTATCCCGAACATAGGCTAGATAAGCTAAACAACCCTTCTCAACCATGTGTTGACAACCATGTGTTGAGCCTTCATAAAAGAAATAACCCGATTAGATGCACTAACAGACGAACCATTCCATTCCAACCTAGGAAATTCTGGAATAGCCAAGGTTACAGTCTTGGCATGGCAATCTAGGATGGCATGATATGTAGATAACCAGTCCATGGCCAGGATAATTTCAATATCGGTCATCTCAAACAGTAGAAGATCTGCTCTACTTTCATAATCACAGAATGTAATAACACAGGACCGGTATATCCGATTCACAACAATAGAATCGTCCATAGGAGTGGACACATAAACAAGAGTACTCAAGGACTCACGAGAAACACCCAGGAAATGAGCAAAAAGATATGACACGTAGGAATATGTAGATCCTGGATCAAATAATACTGAGGCATCTTTGCCGCAAATAGAAATAATACATGTAATCACGGCATTTGAAGCCTCTGCATCTGGTCTGGCCGGAAAAGCATAGATTTGAATTGGAGCGCCAACTGGCTGGCCTCCACCTGGCTGACCTCCACCTCTAGGACGACCCCTACCCACCTGTCCTCCACCTCTTGGTGGTCGGACGACAGGTGGAGCAACTGGTGCAGTAATCGTAGGTTGCTGACCCTGCTGCACTGGTCTACCCCGAAGTCTGGGGCAGAATCTCCGTATGTGACCAGGATCCCCACACTCGTAACAACTCTTAGGTACAATGGGATGCTGACTAAGAATCTGGACCTGGTGACCTGAATACCCACTAGAAAACCCCTGAATAGCTGGTGGACGATAAGAACTCTCTAGTATAGCACTGAAATAAGGTCGTACTGGAGCACCCCAAGGAGTCGGTGGTGCTGGATATGGGGGCCTGCTGGACTGCCCTCTTCCGAACTGACCTCTACCCCCAGACGGAGCACCTCTAAACTCTCCAGAATATCTAAACCGCATATCTATCATAACCTGCTCTCGGCTCTGCTGACGCACACCCTCGATCCTCCGGGCTATCTCCACGACTAGCTCATAAGAAGTACCCATCTCAACCTCTTGAGCCATAATGGCCTAAATGCCAGTATGTAAACCTACAACAAACCTCCGCACTCTCTCCGCCTCAGTAGGGAGTATCATAAGTGCATGGCGAGATAACTCAGAGAACCTCGCCTCATAATCGGTCACTGACATCTGACCCTATTGGAGCTGCTCAAACTGAAACCGCAACGCTTCCCTCTGGGAGGGTGGAATATACTTGTCAAGGAAAATACGGGTGAACCTATCCCAAATCATGGGAGGAGAATCTGCTAGTCTGCCAAGAAGATAAGACTTCCATCATCTACGGGCTCTGCCCTCTAGTTGAAAATTAGCAAAGTCAACCCCATGAGACTCCAATATCCTCATGTTATACAGTCTATCCTTGCACCGATCAATGAAATCCTGGGGATCCTCATGTCGCTCACCCCCAAAGACAGGAGGATGTAGTCTAGTCCATCTGTCCAATAGTTTCTATGGATCAGCAGCTGCAGCTGGCCTAGGCTCAAGTGTAACTGCTGCCACTGGTTGGTCTCCACCCATGGGTAGTGCACCCTGGGTCTGATATACAGCAGCTGCCTGCCTATAAGCCTGCATGGTAGAGGTCTGTGCTCCCCCGCCCGCCTGAGATGTGGCTGGGTCTATCGAAAATAAATCAGCCTAAGTCATAGTGTTCATGAATCACAGCATACGACCCATGACATCCTAAATTCCCGGTACAGATGTGAAATCCACTGGAGCTGGCTCTACCACAGGCACCTCACCATGTTCCTCAATAGTGGGATTCTCTGCTGGACCCACTGGCTGCATAACTGGAACAGTCCTGGGATGTCCTCGCCCCCTACCACGAGCTGGAGTCCTCCCTCGGCCTCTACCTCGGCCACTGGCAACTGGGGGAGTAGCTCTTCCCTGGTTTGAAACCTCATTAGAGTGCATTCTCACCATCTGTGAGAGAATAAGAGAAAGATATTTAGTACTGCATCAATTGCACGATGGAAGATGAAGAAAGGTAGTTTCCTAACACCCTATAGCCTCTCGAAGATAAGTACAGATGTCTCCGTACCGATCGGCAAGACTCTATTAGGTCTACTCATAACTTGTGAGACCTACATGAACCTAATGCTTTGATACCATGTTGTCACGACCCAATTTCACCTATAGGTCGTGATGGCGTCCAACACTACAACTAGGCAAGCCAACTAGTAATTTAAACCCATATTCAATTCTTTTAAAAATTAACCGAGTAATTAAACTCTTCTTAATTTCAGGAATTTAAAACAATATGAAAAGATTCTAGCAAATTAAAAATAATCAAGTCAAAAAACAAATTCTACTAGTGTGTGTGCCAAGACCTGGTGTCACAAGTGTATGAGCATCTAGTAGATTATACAATAAAATTATAAATATTGTCTGGAATGAAATAGACAGAATAAAAATTCAGGAAGAGGCACTAGTTGCTGAAGAATAGCTCAGAAGGGCAGCTCACCACTAAGCCTCTGGATATCGAGGATGCGCGCCGACAGGCCCAACAATAGCACCTGACTCAGGTCCTGCATAAAAAGTGCAGCAAGTGTAGTATGAGTATGTAAACAACGTGTACCCAGTAAGTATCAAGCCTAATCTCAAAGTGGTAGAGACGAGATGGCCGACTTTGACACTCACTATAGGTCAATAACAATTGAAATAAAATTAGAATATTTAAATCAATGTGATTTACAGAGTTAATAATAATTTTATTTAACCAACAGAAATAATTAAATTCCTTCACATGCAACAATTTCCAATCCATTAATTAAATTCACAAACTGCAATTAAAATAAAATGTATCATATTATTATTATTATTATTATTAGGCACGATTTCTGCCGAGGCGTTCGGCCCTCTCCACAAGAAAGGAGAACATTTTCTTATGTACCTCCGGAAGGAGAGTATATTTATTATAGATTAATTCGAGAGGATGAACAATTTCTTTTAACAAATAAATTAATTTAAGCATAAAGTTAAGTATAAAAGATTTCCATCTTTTACTATCTTTCCCTAGCAATTCACAATATATTTCAATTAATTTAATTAAATAAAGGATACAACTTACACACACAATTTATGCTTTGAATCCTAAACTACCTGGACTTTAGCATAGATAGTAGCTACATACGGACTCTCATCACCTCGTGTATACGTAGCCCCCACGATTATCAACAATTATCAATTTAATCACATGTGGGGTAAATTTTCCCTCACAAGATTAGACAAGAGACTTACCTTGTCTCAAAGTCCACTTTCCGATCAAAGTATCGCGTAAAAACCTCAATTCGATGCCGAAAAATCCAAAACTATCCAAACGTTGTATAAAATAATTAATACATGTTTAATAATTCAAAATTCATCTACTAAATAAATTACCCTATTCGAAATAGTAAAATTCCTAAAATTCACCTCGGGCCCACGTGCCCGGATTTCGAAAATATTCAGATGAAAACATTATGCATAATCTCAAGAACTCAAATATATAATTTCTATCCAATTTCATAACCATTTTCGTGGTTAAAATCTCATTTTTATACAAATCTAGGTTTTTCATCTAAACCCTTGATTTCTAAGATCTACCGATTATAATCTACCCATAATCTATGTATTTAACTCAAAGTGTGTAGAATTAACTTACCTCCAAGTTATTAGTTGAAATTTCCTCTCAAAAAGCTCTGAAATCACCCAAACATGGAAGAAAAACGGAAAAAATGGACTGAGCTTCATCCATTTTAAGGTTCTGTACAAGCAGGTTTTTCGCAGCTGCGAAGAAGTGACCGCACCTGCGGCTTCGCACCTGCGGAAGTTCCTCGCAGGTGCGAGTTTCACTCGCCAGGACCAGCTTCGCATCTGCGCACCCTGCCATGCACCTGCGCGTTCGCAGGTGTGCCCAAAGTTCCACACCTGGTTGGCAGACCTACTCCTCCTCTTCGCACCTACGGCTGGTGGCTCGCACATGCGGTGTCCATGCGCCGGTGCATTCATACCAGATGTTGGAAGCTTCAGATCTTCTTCAAAATTCTAAAATTGGTCCGAGCCTCGTCCGGTTAACACTCGGGTCCCCTGGGGCCCTCCCGAACATACCAACAAGTTTAAAATCATAAAACGGACTCGCTCGAACTCTCGGAACGTGTAAAACAACATCAAAACTAAGAATCATACCCCTAACCAAATTGATTCAACTTAGAATTTTCAAATTCTTCAAACTTACTCTGAACCCGCCAAAATATACTTATACTACTCGGAATGACACCAACTTTTGCGTGCCAGTCTTAAATCACCATACGGAGCTATTCCCAAACTCAGAATTTCAAACGGACCTTGATTACTCTAAAACCTATTCCAAACCAAATTTAAAGAACTTTAAACCTTCAAATAGTAGATTTTTACTATTAAGTGCTAAAATACTCCCGGGTTATCCAAAACCCGATTCGAACATACGCCCAAGTCCGAAATCATCATACGAAACTATTGGAACCGTCAAATCCCGATTCCGGGGTCGTTTTCTTAAAATGTTGACCGAAGTCAAACTTGGCCTTTTAAAGCCAAACTAAGGAACCAATTATTCCGATTTCAACCCGAACACTTCCAAATCCCGAACCAACTGGCCTCGCATGGAACAAAAAGCCAAAGACTTCGTACAAAAATGTGATAAGTGTCAACGCTACGCACCACTAGTACACCAACTGGCAGAACCCTTACATTCGGTTCTGTCCCCATGTACATTCATAAAATGGGGGATGGACATCGTCGAACCACTGCTACCGGCTCCCGGAAAGGTAAGGTTTCTTTTAATTCCGGCTGACTATTTAACTAAATGGGTGGAAGCAAGTCCTTATCAGAAGATCGGAGAGCGCGAAGTAATGGATTTCTTGTAGGAGAATATAATTTGCAGGTTCAGACTACCAAAAGAGATAGCATGCGACAATGGGCCACAGTTTATCGGTGCAAAAGTTATAAAGTTCCTCGAAGATTTGAAGATAAAGAGGATCACATATTCTCCTTATCATCCGAGCGCAAACAGTCAAGCGGAGTCAAAAAACAAAGTGATTATTCAAAACCTCAAGAAAATGCTGGAAGTAGCAAAAGGCAAATAGCCCGAAGAATTTCCCGGCGTTTTATGGGCCTACCGATCAACGGCCAAATCGAGCACAGGAGAAACTCCTTTTTTTCCCTTGTGTATGGTGTTGAAGCCCTAATCCCGGTGGAAGTGGGCGAACTCACTTTGAGATATTTTCGGGCAGATGAAGAATCGAACAACGAAACAATGTTAATCAACTTAGAACTGTTCGAGGAACGCAGGGACTTAGCGCATGTAAGAATGGCAGCTCAAAAGCAGAGAATTGATCCATATTATAATCGAAGAGCCAACCTCTGTTATTTCAAAGTAGGAGATTTGGTTATGAGGAAAGTAACCCAAAATACTTGGGAGCTCAACGCGGGGAAGCTAGGTCCAACATGGGAAGGTCCCTACCGGATTTCAGCTATCACTGGGAAAGGTTCATACGAGTTGGAGAACCAGAATGGAGACAAGTTGCCTAGCAACTGGAACGTGGCACACCTCAAAAGATATTATTGCTGATGAACATTACTCAAGCAGAAAGTATATGTTGCACTCTTTTTCCCTTCGTTCACTTTTTGTCCCAATTAGGTTTATCTGGCAAGGTTTTTAATGATGCAGCGATAGAAAGCATACTACAAAGACAACAATGATAAGACCTTTGATAGCAAGGCAAACAAACAAGCTTCTACTCAAGGACGGTTAGATAATTTTTAGTTCGATAACAAATTCCCACTAGGAAGTTAAGTTTGCTACCAAACAAAGGTTACCCGACCATTCACGAGCACAAACCGCTAGAGGATTATTAGATATTCTTTCACTGGATAGCATGGATTCCTAAGGGGAAGTAAGGTATGTTGCCGAGTTAAGGACTATCTAGCAATTCATTGGTGGGATATTTGAAGACACAAGACTTCTAGTGTTCCAATTCACATTCTTCTCATTCGAACACTGGGGGAATGATATGAGGATATGGCAACATTGACTACCACATCAACCGAGAAACAAAAATCCGAAAACCAAATGCATCATCGAGACCGAGGACTGCACAGCCAGCCCCATAGAAATAAGTTGTACAAGATAGCCACAAGTAATGGAAATTTCTTTTTAGCATATTAAATGCTAGATACAAGTAATGGCAATTTCTTAGCATAATAAATGCTTGTGTAGTTTTGAAAATAGAAGGAATTATATGACAAGAAACTCTTTTATTTTTATCTTGTTTCTTGTCTGAACGATGAACTAACTTTGTCATTTAAAAGTTAAATAAGTACCTCAAATGTTAGCGCCATAATGAATAGGAGACGTCCTCTTCAAGAGCACCATAAACATAATAGGGCCCTCTCTTATGAAAACCCTCACGTTAAAGGGTTGGTTTCGGAAGAATTTATTCCCGAAATCAAAATGTCTTCGAGGAAAAATGCACCTAAAGACATACACGAAAAGACGCAAAAAGTAAACTTGCATAAATATTTATGAAAACCTAAAACCCTTACGTTAAAGGATTGATTTTGGAAGAATTTATGCCCGAAATCAAAATGCCTTCAAGGAAAAGTGCACCCGAAGACATACACGAAAAGACGCAAAAAGTAAACTTGCACAAATACTTGTAAAAACCCTCACGTAAAAGGGATAACGCTCGGAACCAAAGTATTTCGAGGAAAATGCATCCGAGACTATACATAGTAAAGCGCAAATAGAAAAATGTGCGCAGAATTCTTAAGCAAATGCAAAGGTTAAAAACTTGCATGGATATTCAAATGAAAGTAAGACTCAAATAATACTTGAGAAAAAATATATCTTTATTTACAAGAACGTGCCAAAATGGTAAAAGTACAAAATGGGAAGAAAAAAAAAAGAAGCTAAACTACAATGCCTCCGTAACCAGGGGGAAGAGAAGTGTCCGCATCCCCGGGAGAAGTAAGTGGGTCCATTGGTGGCTCAACATTTTCATCGGTTTGGCCTTCGGTATCATCATCTTCCGATTCTTATTCAGTTCACGAAAACTCAGAACCAGAACCATAAGGGCCAGGTACATCAGACCTCGATGGGAGTTCACTTTTAGCAGCTAACTCAAGCTCGCATGCCTTAGCAATATCGGCATCAAAGTCAATGGCACCAGCTTTGGCCTCTTCTAAGGTTTTTCTCCTCATGTTGTACATGGCATAAGTTCTTTCAACAACGAGGGAAGCCTCTCGGTGCTTGAGTTCTTCTTTGAGTTGGGTTACCTCGGTAGAAAGGCTTTCTCGGGCGGACCTAGCAGATTTTAGGCTGACACCAAGGTCGCGGACAGTTGAACTAAATAACCTATTATGCTCTATAGTTTTCCTGTACTTCTCTTCTAACTGGGCGTGTTTCGCCCCCACAGCAGCAAGCTCTTCAATTTTGGAGTTCAAGGCTATCTCTATGTTAATCACTCTTTCAGCGGAGGCAGCCTCGCGCTCGGTTTCTTGGCTTCATCAAATCTAAACCTCAGCGGGCCAATTTCTTGGCTAAGGGTTACCATTTCTTGCTCGCTTTGCTGCAAACGAGCCTCCAAAATAACGATCTCAGTAGCTTTGGTTTCCACTTCTGAGAGGCAGAGAACAGTTCGATCCCGTTCCACCAAAAGCTAATTTCGTTCAGAAGTAAGTTTCTTCTTCTCACGAATCAACCTCTGAATGCCCTCAGAAGCAAGAAAGTTGGCCTACAAAACAAGAAGTAAAACATAGAATACATTTATACAAAAGTAAAAGAAATGACAAAGGAAGATAGGAATGTACCGCTGCGGCGTTATGCATGGCATTGTTCAAAAAAACTCTCATGAGAGTGCCTGAATCTTTTCCCAGTCTTTCTGTGAAGCCAGAGGCTCCAGATAATTAGCAATCTCCACCGGCCGGGATAGTAAGTTGCATCCAAAAGAGACCAAAAGAGTAAACGTTCCTACCTTCCTTCACCGGTGGGATCCATCTAGTTGCTAAAACAAATGAAGGATAGAGGATCAATACGGCTATATAAAAATATTTACTAAACGGAAATACTAAACAAAGAGCTTACGAGTGCGGTTCCAAGTGACCGGAAAGGATGAAGTCGTTGCTAGAATGATGTCGTTGGTGGAGACTGCAACGAATCGTTCCATCCATCCACGGTCATTGTCGTCATCCATGCTAGACAGCAAAGCATGGTGGACACGCTTGCAGAGGTTTATCAGTCCCCCTCTGAAGATTTTGGGAGAATAGAGATTCATCATATGAGCTAAGGTTAGCTCCTCTCCAGTCTCCTGGCACAAGCATCGAAGGCAGGCAAACTTCCTCCATATTGAAGGACTTACTTGTGCCAAACACACATGAAAGCGAAGACAAAACCCCGCAATCACAGAATCAAGCTCTCCACTCAAATAAAACGCACCCAAAAGTAAAGGGATACATGTAAAAGTATGTAAAACCTTCCTTGGGAAGGGTCACTCGCTCTGATAGATCAGAAGCAATGATATCCAACTCATGGCTGCAGTAGTCTTCCTTTACAGTAGGAATACTGGAAGGACGAATAGAAGAAGGGTACCTACTAATAGCCCATGTACGAGGGTTAGCAGTAGGGAATTTCTCTTCTAAGTCCTTTGTGGTACTGAGTCTTCTTGGGATGATGGAACCCACCATTGGAAGAGCAGAGTCCTCGGCTTTGTTCTTGTTTTTTGAAGAACCGGCGTGCTTAGAGGAAGAAGCCATCGAATAAGAAGAAGAAAAAGGTTTTTGTTTGAAGAGAATTAGAGAAAGGATGGAGAACAAAGATGTAAATCAGAAGTTCGAGAAAATATGAAGTGCAAAGGTTTTTGGCGGCTAAATTCATGGCCATGATTACCTCAATAATCGGCAAAAGTTGTGCTGAATCGTGGGATGACACGTGTTCGGGGCATTAAATGCGGAGAGACGTACGTCTAATCAAGCGTCAGAAGCCTTCAGAGGGAGTTATAGTAATTCCCGCCAAAAGTGTGTTTCTACCAACTTCCCGGTAACACAAAATTATGTCACCGAAAAGTAAGGGGACTATCAGTATAGGATAAAATATGATATAACACATGGTCATCTAAAGGAAAGACACGTGGAACCCTAAACGGGGATGGCTGAAGACCGAATACAGCCATTCCGCTTGTCACTGGAAGGGATAACGTTCATAAATGTGTATTAAATGCTCTACGCCCGATAGCATTTAATAAGGAATATTATGAAGCATTAAGAGCGACGGCTCGTTAAAGAGAATATGACATTTATATTCACTGTTACATCTTCATCAATGACTCTCATAATTGACATTAAAGAAGGGCACGATCCTAGGATCTACTTCTCTAGACACAACTATAAATAGTGAGCCCATTTATCATTGTAAAGGACACGAATTTTCTGGCTAAACTTACACTACATTCTATATAAAACTTAATATAATCTTACTTTCTAGCTTTTTGATCTCATCATTGTTGTGTCCAGAAACCTTGTTCCTGGAACTGCTATTTCTGTTGTTTCATCTACATTTTAAGGCTATGTATTGTACATTTCTTCAAGTATTGCATTATTTCAGGATCAAATTAGTTCACTTGTCTAGAAACCACGTATAAATTTAAATGTACCATTTTACGGGTAAACAACAATATGTACCGAAATTCGTTATAAATGAAGTCTTTTCCTGATCTTCTAGGTTCATCTTGATTTGGTTGTACCCAGAATAAGCATCGAGGAAACTCATTAACTCGTGCCCGGCCGTGGCATCAATTATTTGATCGATATTTAGCAGTGGGAACGAGTCTTTTGGGCATGCCTTATTAAGGTCTTTATAGTCTACACACATACAAAATTTATTGTTCTTCTTAGGAACTACTACTACATTGGCTAGCTAGTCCGGATACCTTACCTCTCGGATCGAACCGATATTAAGCAAGAGGGTTACCTCTTCTTTGATAAATTTATTCATGGCCTTTGCAATAGGGCATTTCATTCGTCTTATCGGAGGTACGCTGGGATCCAAACTCAGATTGTACACGACTACTTCCGTAGGGATACCTGTCATATCCTCGTGAGATCATGCAAAACAATCGGCATTAAATTAAAGGAATTCAATAAAACCAAACCTTAGTTCTGGGTGCAGTCCTGTCCCCAAATAGAATTTTCTTTCTAGGAATTCTTCGAACAATGCAACTTGCTCCAGTTCCTCCACCGTGGACTTCATTGCGTCCGTCTCTTCTGGAACTTGGAAATATCTCGGCACCTGATAATGTTCTGACGACGCTGCTCCCAGGCTAACTTCTTCTAGCTTGGGAGTAGGTGCTGGTTCCTATAATTGCTATGTCGTGTTCTCCTTCCCTTTTCTACTGGAAACCAAGATTGCATTCATCTCCGTTGCTGCCGGTTGATTACCTCTTATCTGCTTGATTCCTTCGGGTGTTGGAAACTTCAGCAATTGGTGATACGTTGAGGGTACAACTTTCATCTCGTGTAACCATGGCCTTCCCAAGATGATATTGTATCGCATGTCAACATCTACTACTTCGAATAGAGTTATTTTCATTACTCCTTCAGCGTTCGTGAGCAGCAAAATCCCTCTCCGGGTCGTCACACTCGCAAGGTTGAATCTAGCGAGGAGCTTTGTTGCCGGAATAATGCTTCCGGTGAGTTTAGCTTGCTCCAATACTCTCCATTGTATGATATTAGCCGAACTTCCAGGATCCACTAGAACACGTTTAATCTTAAAATTCAACACATTTAAAGAAATTACCAGTGCATCATTGTGCAGTACATTTGCATCCTCCTCCGTGAAAGTGATATCGTCATCCCGGAGTCTTTTACTATGAGTTATTGATACTTTCGTCTTCTTCATTGCCGAAAAGGTGATCTCGTTAATCTCATTCCCTCCGAATATCATATTGACCGTTTGGCGTGGGGGTTCTTCTCCTACTTTCGAAGGTTCCGCGTTGTCTCTATTACGACCATAATTATTCTTAGCTCGGTCACTCAAGAATTATCTGAGGTTAACATTATTCAATAGTGTTGCCACATCTTCCCGGAGGTGTCGGAAGTCGCCTGTTCGGTGGCTGTTCGTCCCATGGTATTCACACTATAAGTTGGATCCCTTTGGCTGGAATCGGATCTCAGAGGTCTCGGGAATCGTGCCTTTCTAATGTTTCTCATGGCTGACACCAACTCCACTATACTAACGTTGAAGTTGTATTCCGATAACTTGGGGTAAGAAGGATCCCGAGACCCCGACGTCTCTTTACCCTGAAGTGATCTATTGTTTCGACCACGATCGGTCTCTCTGTCAATGGTGAACTTGTTTTCTGCCCGGAAGTTTATGCCACGTCCTTCAGTCCGTCTGTAAGGCAAAAACCGTCCCCTCGAAGTCCGTCTGTTCGCATCGTATTCATCCTTTGATTTTTCTCTGCTCTTTCCCGTCCCTTGGCCGGTGATATAGAACTGACCATGTCATCTTCGATCCTTATCTTTGACTCGTACCGGTTGTGGACATCTACCCAAGTTGTTGCTTGAAACTCAAGAAGGCTCTCCTTCAGCTTCCGGAAAGCGTCTGAGCTTCTCGGATTCAATCCTTTGGTGAATGCTTCAGCTGCCCATTCATCCGGGACAGCCGGGAGCAACATTATTTCTTTCTGGAATCGGGTAACGAACTCTCGTAATAATTCAGATTCTCCTTGTGCGATCCTTAATATATCGGCCTTCCGGGCTTGTACTTTTCTGGCCCCGGCATGAGTCTTGATGAAAGAATCCGCGAGCATCTCAAATGAATCTATGGAATGCTCGGGTAATAATGAATACCACGCTAGAGCTCCCCTCGTGAGAGCTTCTCCAAATTTTTTTAACAATATAGATTCAATTTCGTGAGGAGCTAAATCATTTTCTTTTACCGTCGTTGTGTAGGTGGTAATATGCTCCTATGGGTCTGAAGTCCCGTCATACTTTGGCATTTCATGCATTTTGAATCGCTTTGGGATTAGTTCTTGTGCCGCACTCGGCTTGTACGGCAGGGATATGGTCCATGCGGGCGTTTACTTCCCTCATAAACCGTAAAAGTTTATTTTTGAACTGGTCGCTCTCGTTGTTGAGACCGGGTCCATTCCCCCCAGCCCCATCGGAGCCAACTTCATCCTGGGAGTGTTGTTGTCGACTCTCTACTTTATTTGGTTTGCGGGAACACCGGGAGGAATTGGATCTCGTCTGTTTGTATTATTTGAAGCCTCCGATAGCGCCTACTTCAGCTTCGTCATAACCTTATCCTGCCGCGTGAGATGGCTTAGAATGATTGCATGTTGCTCTTGCAAGACTCTCACCGCATCCACGACATGCTTCTCATCAGCATCATCGGGAGTTGTTTGCCGAACCTGTCGAGGGCACTGCCTGTCATGCACTGGCGTGGCGTCATTCCCCTCATTTTGGGTGCCACTGATTGAATCCTCAAAATGAGGTTGATCCCCTTGAATTTAAGGGTTGTGCGTATTGTTAACAGTGTTATCTGTCATTTTTTGTGATTTTTTCTAAGACAAAAATAATCAAATCACATTAGTAAAAAGGGCAAGGATCAATTTAATTGCACGGTTGTCTAGGCACCACGGTGGGCGCCAAACTCTTTACCCGTAAAATGGTACATTGAATTTATACGTGGTTTCTAGACAAGTGAACTAATTTGATCCTGAAATAATACAATACTTGAAGAAATGTACAATACTTAGCCTTAAAATGTAGATGAAACAACAGAGATGGCAGTTCCAAGAACAAGATTTTCGGACACAGCAATGATGAGATCAAAAAGTAAGAAAGTAAGATTATATTAAGTTTTATATAGAATGTAGTATAAGTTTAGCCAGAAAATTTGTGTCATTTACAATGATAACTGGGCTCACTATTTATAGTTGTGTCTAGAGAAGTAGGTCCTAGGATCGTGCCCTCCTTTAATGTTAATTATGAGGGTCACTGATGAAGATGTAACGGTGAATATAAATGTCATATTCTCTTTAACGAGTCGTTGCTGTTAATGCTACATAATATTCCTTATTAAATGCTACCGGGCGCAGAGCATTTAATACACCTTTATGAACGTTATCCCTTTCGGTGACAAGCGGAATGGCTATTTTCGGTCTTCGATCATCCCCGTCTAGGGTTCCACGTGTCTTTCCTTTATATAACCACGTATCTGAAGCTGCAAAGAATAGTGATTGGAATCAATATTTGATAGATTAATTTGTTGTGGATAATTGCAAGAATATAAGACACCATTCTGCTGAAACAGCAGTTGTCTCGTATCCAGCTAATATATATATATATATATATATATATATATATATATATATATATATATATATATATATATATATTTAGCTGGATACGAGACAACTGCTGTTTCAGCAGAATGGTGTCTTATGTTATTAGCTCTAAATCAAGATTGGCAAATTCGAGTTCGAGAGGAGGTGTTAGAAATTTGTAAAGGACAAATTCCTGATGCTGATATGATTCTTAAAATGAAACAATTATTAATTAATTCTTGCAGTTGAAGATTATCTAAAATTATTAATTTCATAGGAGTAATTCTTCTGAAACAGAAGTCCTTTTAAGTAAAAATATCATGATGATTACTTAGAGGGCGTTCGAAAAATTATAAGTTGGTCAAATTAGGTTTGGAAAATATCAAAATATTTATAACCTAAAATCAATAAAAACTCATATCTTTTTCGCTTTCGACTTATGATTTTTCAGCTTATAAACAGTTTTAGTTTGACGAAGATATTCTCCTACTACGTTAATGTTCATATATATATTTCTTAATCCCGAAATACATTTCTAAAGAACATTCTTAATTCTATTTTCATCGTTTGTGAATAGCTTTTATGGCATTTTATTTATTTTAACGGAAAAAGTGAGGTGGGGTGGGGAACTGGGGATATAACAAAAAAAACACAAAAAAAACAAAAAGTACTTATCATCACTTTTATCGACCACATCCATTATTTATTATCAGTTTTAACACTTTTAGTCATATATATAATTGTTTATTCATGAAGTTAATTTCAACACTTAATACATATCAGCTACTTCGAATCAGCTAAGCCGAACGGGTTCTCATTCTAATTTTGCTTCGACGGTTGTCTATGGTTATTTCAGAAGCAATGCGATTGTATCCTCTTGTAGCAGTCATAGCAAGAGAGGCCTATAAAGATATGAAACTAGGGAATATTAATATTTCAAAAGGCCTATTAATTTGGTTAATTGTGTCAACTTTGCACACAGATCCAGAAGTATGGGGACCAAATTCATATGAATTCAAACCAGAAAGGTTTGAAAATGGAGTAACCATGGACCAAAAATGTGCATGTAAATATCCACATTTTAACATGCCATTTGGAGCTGTACAAAGAATATGTTTAGGACAAAACTTGGCTTTACTTGAACTCAAGATCCTAATTTCTCTTATTTTGTCCAATTTTTCTATCTCCATTTCTCCTAATTATGTACACTCACCTACTTTTAGTTTGGTTCTTGAACTAAACATGGGGTTAATCTTCTTGTTAAGAAGCTTTGCTCAAATGCTGCTTCATTTTGCTTTCAAGATATTGTTGAAATATTAAACTTCATCCATGTACTTTTATTTATTTATTTAGTCTTGAACTAATATATTAAATGCATTGATTTATTCCCGTCATTCAATTTGCATGTCTTACTTTTCTTTTTAATCTTTCCGAAGAACGCACTTTTCTATATTTAATAAGCTTACTTCCAATATTTTTCATTTTACCCTTAATCACACTCTCTATTAGCAATGACATGACACGTCCTAAAACCACAAGATTCAAATGGTACTTTTAGCTAGGGGTGACAATTTGAGCCCAAACTCATCCAACCCGTCCAGAGATTAATGGGTTGGGCTATAACATTTTAGCCCATGGGTCTATTTGGGCTGAGCCCAAGTTAACCCATTACTGACCCATGAAGTACTCAAATACAACCCATGAAGCTCACCCCAAAACAAAGGGATCTCAACCTAATTTATCTAGAAATTTACTTAGTTACCACCCACCCACCCACCACGCAAAAAAATTACTTTTTTTTTGTATGTTCTATTTTCTATTTTTTGTTTTTTCGTTTTTTCTGTACCACTCACCCACCCCAACCCCTCCCACCAACCACCCACCCCACCCCGCCCCACCCGCAAAAATTTTTTAAGCTTACACATTTTAAAATACTAATTTGTTATTTAAAAAAATATATTTTGATTCTCAAAATACTAATAGTATTTATTTACCTTTTATACATAGGTGTAAGGTAAAAGGCTTTGTTTATGCAAGATGAACATAGTTCTAAAACATGGGTCAAGTTGGGCGGGTTGGGCTATGACCGATTGTTTAGCCCATCTTGACCCAACCCATCTTAGCCCAAGTACACTTTGGGCTGGGTTGGACAATGATTCATTTATTGACCTAACCCATCTTGACTCGCCCAAATTCAGCCCAACTCACCCATTTGCCAACCCTGCTTTTGGCGCCCGTTTGGCCATGAAAAGTTTCACTTTTTTTCGAAAATTTTTTACTTTTTTTCGAAATCAATGTTTAGTCATAAAATTTTCAATTTTCACTTAAAGATGAATTTTGAAATTTTTCGAAAATTTGAAAAATTCCAAAAAGTTATTTTTCAAAATTCACTCAGATCACTCACAAAAATCCAAAAACAACCCAAAATTATATTCATGTCCAAACACAACTCTAATTTTTAAATATCATTTTTACTTTGAAAAAAAAATTACTTTTTTCGGAATTTTACCATTCTTATGTCCACAACACCCACTTAGTGTTTCTATTATACGAGACATAAGATCTTTACATTCTCATATGACCCATATAATGAACAAATTCGCAGATTGTTTTTACTTTCCATAGGCAAGATGATTCATATGGCTGCATATACAATTTGAACTAGCCACTACACAACAAATATATATATATATATATATATATATATATATATATATATATATAGTCACTACACTAGGAAAATCCACCTCCTATTTCTGAAGGAGCGAAGCTTAGAGCCTTCACTTTATGTAAACCACACTCATTCTAACAGTGTACCTTTTGCATGATGCGTCAAAACAGGGGCTTAAGCCTACCTTCAAGAAAAGAAGCCAATTCTTGCAAACGAAATGCAAAGAATAAGTCGAGAACCATTAACCAGTTCAATGTCTATCAACAAATTAAGAAAATGTATAAATAAGTAATCAACATCCACTATATATCTATGCAATAGACATAAACTTACAGACTTTTGTCACACTACCATAGCAGTAGTCCCAGAGGCAGTATAATGCTACTCTCTCATAATGATCTTCTCCGTGGTGACATATTCAGCGGACGCCTAAAAAGCTACAGGTTTGAAGGTCTCATGCTGCTCAAGTTTGGCCAATCTTGTATTGTCGTGCATAGCCTTATTGCCGGAAGTAAGAAATACATGGAGCACCATTCGACGAAGTTGGTTTTGACTGAGCCAGGAAATCAGGCTTATTTCCTGAATCATGCTGTTCTCCGCAAAAATAGAGCCAACATGTAAGACAAGGCAGAATCAACCGACGATAAAGCGATGATAAACAGCCCAACTAGAACAAGTGCCAGTGTTGCCGTCTTCAGCTGCAGCAAGTGGAGAAAAGATTAGTTTTATATCAAAAATAAAGAAACATTCTTTGAAACTATGCTTAATCTCTGAGTCAACCAAATCAGTGTAATTCAACATTGTATTAAGGCATAGAATAGACTCTCAATAACATAAAAGTTTTGGGTAAATAAATGTTTTCGTTTCAGACAAAAATGGAAGATACTGTTACAGCTACGACATAGACGATTTGTAACAATTAGCTTCAGTTAGAGCAGAACATTTACAATGGTGCAGATAAATATTTTAAAGGCGCCACAGTTAAGACAATGAGAGGCGTCTAACTGGTCACTAGGTTAGTTCAAGTGTCTAACTAGCAGTTCGTGCAAAATTCGAGTGTCTAGCTATCTATTAAGCCCTTTTTCTACCAGAAAAGGGACACCATATATCTCTACAGCAACCGACATAAAACCAAAAAATGCCAAATTTACTTCATAGGCAGTGTTATCAAAGGCGAAAGCGCAAAAAAGCTCTAAGTTTTGTTGGGGCTTTAAGCGCAGTGTGCAAATAAAGCGTGTGCTTTAACGAACAAAGGCGCAAATAGAGAAAAACTACAAATATGTATGTGTAGTCCAAGACAAATATCTATAAGTACGAATACCAAATATATTGACAAAGAAATTGAAGTAAATTTACGATAAAGTGAAATATCAATTGTTTAGTGTCACCTTTTTAGGATTACGCTCATTGGCAACGAAAAGTATGTCTTAGAGCCTTGATGACAACACTAAAGCGCCCACAAGCGAGGCGAAGCGCTCAACATGTTTTAAGCCTCGTTTCAGGGCTTAAGCGCGCTTTAAGCGCGCCTCTGATAACATTGTTCATAGGTAGAAATTTACCTTTTTGATTTGGAACTAAAGCGGAATACCGGGGAATCACTACCAAGATGAACTCTAAAGTTGGTTCCTTACCTTGAGGGAAGTTAAGTCACCCCAAGCGAGCCCAGCGACTCTTAGGCGACGTTAAAAGAAAAGTACTGAAAATTATCCAAACCGACCTATACGGAAGAGAAGTGAGATGATTAGGATGGTGTCGAAAAGTCCAAATTTGGTTATACACAATGGAGTAACCAAGAAACTAAAAAGAAAATAAGTTTACATAAATTAAAACGGAGGGAGTATGTCATTATATGTAAGTATATAATTTTTATTTTGACAAGAGTGGGTTGATCTAGTGGTGAGCACCCTCCACTTTCAACTAAAAGGTTGTGAGTTCGAGTCACCCAAGAGCAAGGTGGGGAGTTCTTTGAGGGAGGGAGCCGAGGGTCTATCGGAAACAGCCTCTCTACCCCAGGGTAGGGGTAAGGCATGCGTACACACTACCCTCCCCAGACCCCACTAATGGGATTATACTGGATTGTTGTTGTTGTTGTTGCTCCAACGCAACAAGTACAAAGAGTGATAACAACTTGGTGTAACACACATTATCAGCACCTTATATTGGCCACATACGACAATGGAAGGGAAATGATAATTACCAAATAGAAAGAAAAGGTTATACACACTAACCGTGCTTTGAAATCCAGGCCATTCTATGTATTTCAGCTGACTTGGCTGTTCAACCAGAAATAGTAGCATAGATTTTGCAGCCCTGAGCCATTAACAAATGGAATTTCGGAATATCATCAATACATCATCTAAAACCAGTTATCTAGTAAAACTTTTAAAATTCAAATTATTAAAGGATCTCAGAATATCCATGCATGTTATTTATTGAAAAATGGATCCAAGTCAAGGAGAAAATATTGGAGAAGCTAGTAAAAGTTCAAGCAAGTCATTAGATCCAGATGTGCAGTGTTGATTCACGAATTAACCAACGAGATGAAGTCATCAAAACCAATATAGACCTTCTTGAAAAGGAAATCTCATATAAACAAGATATCAATACCTATTTCTAGACGAAATTGAAGAAATAACTAATTTGATAAAGGGAGTTGAGGAGCTTGTAGCTCCAGAAAGTAAATATTGGGCGAAAGAAAAGGTCTTTAGGCTAGGTAAGTAGATATCTTCTCTCGCGCCTACCTCTACAGTTATGCACTTGCCGAAGATGTGTTATGCCGATGCTTTAGTTTTCACACACACACACACAATTATAATATGTATTGGATCCTCTGTAATTAACATACCTGATAGCTTGCTTCATAGTGTTTATCAGAAACAAATCCTCATCGTTATTGACACTAGATTGATAGTTTCTTTCGACAAATGAAGCACATTTGACAGAATGACCAGCTAGAGATAAATGCGTAATGCTTCTACCAGGCACCTGCAAATACCAAAAATACAAAGTTAAAGATGTATTTACCATTAGAAAAGAAGAAAAATGAAATAAACCTTTCTAGACACAAGCCGATTGCAACAATGAATTTTGAATGTGCTCCTCTTGCGACTCACGACATGAGATGGTAGTCTCGGACTGACTCCACCAAGTTTGGAGCAGATCACACCTAAAGTAAATTGAGTTTTTAGGAGATTCGCAAACTTATGTAAGATTAATTGACACCACAGAGAGCCAAATTACAAGAGTGTGATGGAGAATGGAACCTGGAACAAGATTCAAACACCAGCTAGATATACAGACCATCTCCTTAATCTATCACAATGTCAGGACAGCCGTTAACTTGACTGGCAAAAATCTCAGAACAAGTTTATGAAGACTGCAAAAAAGGGGTTGCAGCAATGAATAATCTGACATCGAAAGAGACCTACTAATGGTACTCATAGGGGTAAAAGGTGACAGTTAGTAATCAACAGTGATGAATAATGACATGGAAAATGTGTTATGACATAAAAGAACCCTTTTTGAACGCCTAACGACAGAAAAACAAAACAAAAAGAGCTCTTTTTGAACACCTTTCTTTTTTTCTTTTTTTGGTTGAACATTATTCGGAATCAGTATAACGCATACAACACATCCTCCATGATTCATGCAGTTACAAGTTATGCAACTGCACATTACCCAATACTTGTGTTGGTGAGAGGTATCAGGTACCCGGTGGAATAGTCAAGGTGCGCAACAGCTAGGCCGCCCACCACTGTTATTGAAAACAAGAAAAAGAAATTATGCAATTGCACAGCACCCAAGGGTGTGGCCTAGTGGTTAATTAGTGGGAGGAGGAGAACCATGAGATCTCAAGTTCATATGCCAGAAAAAAAGTACTAGGTGATTTCTTCACATGTGTCTAAGCCGTAGTTGGCAGAGTTACTCGATATATGTGTTGGTAGGAGGTAGCTGGTATCCAGTGGAATAGTCGAGAGGAGCGCAAGCTGGCACATACACCACCATAATTATAAAAAAAAAAGGTTATGCAACTGCACATGATACACCAATAGGACTTATTTATTTAAGGACGAACAAACAAAAGTAGCCAAAGCCAGATATATGTTACTCACAAACATACATAACATGAACAACAAAGCAGAAAAATGACAAGTTATGAAAATATTTCCACTTTCATGACCTTATTTCTTTCGCTTTTTCAAGAGAAACATACTGAATTGCTACTGTGTGGGAAGCAAACAAGGCTACAAATTAACTAGTTAAAAATAACCAACTATTGGTAGCAAAAACAAATAATTACAACACAGTGCACAATTTGAAGTATACAACAATTCTACTGAAGAAGGGGTTGCAGTGTGGGGAACTTACAGTGCCGGAGCAAGTTCGCAGCTGAAAGAGAGTGAAGTCAAGGGAGAGAAAATCGGGTTGTAATCTGAATTGGGTCGGATATTGGAATTTGGGTGCTTTGTCTATTGCCCGGGCCTATTAGTTTGAATTTGTAGAATTTGCACCAGTATCCGCTTTTACATGTGTTATTTAAAGTTTAGCCGCTCTTTTAGAAGTATTTAAACTTTAACTTGAATAGGGAACTTCAGACAAAATTAGTGTTGCTGTTGCTTTTCTTCTTCCTCTTCTTGTAGACATATAGCAGCAATAGAAATTTGATTCAAACCGTGGATCAGCTAGTTCAATATATTTACGTGTATTTTTGAATATCGGTTAAGCCTAAAAGAAGTATAATTGAACATTTTGTTTAAATTCAGAGTAGGACAACGCTATACAGATCGCGTTTAAAATTAGGGACTGTCCAACCTAACTTTAGAGAAAATATCTTAAGTTTGAACTGCTATTCAATTTCAGACTCAAAGGACTGAAGCTTGAAACTTCAGAGTTCAGACCCTTAATTTTCAACTTCAATCACGCAAGTTTAAATTTGATTATGAAATGGCTGTCTTAAAAACTGCGTACATTTTGGCTAATGTTTAAACAAAGGTCCTAAAAACGACTATCTGTGCCCTTCCCCCTTGAATTTCATATTGCCTAATCCGACTCAAATTCCTTTTTCATTTTTCTTTTATCTGCAATATAATTACTCGTTACTCCTACAATAAAAAAGCTAGCATATTTTTTGGGAAAAAAAGAAAAAAGTAAAACACAAGAATCTGTCGTGTTATTTGGAGTTTTGCCTTGATTACAAATTTTATTTGATTTCCTTTAAATAGTTTTTATTTCAAAAGTATCAGAGTTCTATATCAACACATTTTACAAATAATACTAGTTAAAATGTATATGCCATAGTACGTATAAGTTCGAATTTATTTTCCAATGTACCAAAAAAAGAATTATGGGCCTTTCTTGTTTTTTGCACTTATAATTGGGCGAATATCACTTTTATCCCGCGGTCCAAACTATTTATATTTGGTAGCCGCAAAGTGTATATTTTTTGTATAAAACAGCAATTGATATCACTATAGCAAGGAATTTTACACTTTGCAGGTCCGAGTAAAATACTCCAAAGACCACTACAACACTCAAAAGAAATAACCCTCTTTTGATATTCTCACCTCACTACAATATCGCTCACTCTCTATTTTTCTCACACACTATTTTCTTATACCCTATCTGTGAAACCTCACTGTTTCTGTCTAACTCTCAGATATATTTTTTCTCTGAAATTGGTGTGTAGAGATGAGAGTTGAAGCTCTCCTTTTATAGGCGGAGCCTCACTCTCTCACGCCTACTATATTTGGCATTTTCCTTCAATTGTTGAAAATTCAGAAACGGTGGCTGCCAATTCAAAGAAAAAGACTTAGAAGTCTTTATCAAAGGCCTTAATCATAGGATGGACCCCACAAATCTCCCCTCCAGTCTCATTCACCTGAAAGAGGTAACACCGATGATTCTAGTTTGAGTGCATGCCGACAAGTTCTTTGCATAGCTCAAACTTGTCTCTTAGTACTACCTTGGTCAGCATATCCGCAGGATTCTCACTTGTATGGATCTTCTTGACCTGCATAGATCTATCCTCTATCCTTTCTTGAATCCAGTGATATCTCACGTCGATATGCTTTGTCCTTGCGTGATATATGGTGTTATTTCTCAAGTCTATTGCACTTTGACTGTCACAATAGACGACATACTCATTTTGATGTAATCCAAGCTCTCGAAGGACCGTTTCAGCTAAACCATCAGAACAACTACTTAACACGACGAGCGGTAAGCTAGGACTGGAACAAAACCCCAACTCTTTTTACCATCTCCCCTACACTTAAAACACATCTCCTTTCCAGCTTAAGTAGCGGCAATATACTCTGCTTCAGTTGTAGAGAGTGCAACACACTTCTGCAACTTTGACTGCCATGATATAGCTCCCCCTGAAAATGTAAACATGTATCATGTAGTATATTTACGATTATCAAGATCACCTGCCATATCAGCATCCGTATAGCCCTTTAAGATTGGATCAGATCCTCCAAAATAGAAGCAATCTCCTACAGTACGTCTTAGGTACCTAAGTATCCACTTGATTATTTCCCAATGTTCCTTTCCAAAATTTTCAAGAAACTTCCTCACAACACCAACTGCGTGAGCAATATCATGTCTAGTGCATACCACTGCATACATCAAGCTTCCGACTGCTGAAGAATAAGGAACTCTAGCCATGTTCCCTTTCTCTTCCACTGTTGTAGGACACATCTTCTTGCTCAACTTTAGATGACTAGCAAGAGGTGTGCTTACTGGCTTAGCATTCTTTATGTTGAAGCATTCCAGTACACGTTCAATTACTTCTCCTTAGACAGCTACAACGTTTTGCTTGTTCACTCTCAAATTATCTTCATACCGAGAATTTATTGTGTTGGGCCCAAGTCCTTCATATCAAATGACTTGGACAAATCTCCCTTCAACTTTGCGATCAGCCCATTGTCTTTTCCTACAATCAACATGTCATCCACATACAACAACAATATAATAAAGTTATTATCAGAAAAACTTTTGAGTATACACATGGATCAGAATATGTCTTTGTGTAAGTTTGACTTTTCATGAATGAGTCAAACTTCTTATACCACTGACTTGGTGCCTGCTTCAGCCCATAAAGACTCTTATTCAGTTTGCACATCATGTGTTTCCTTTCAGCTACTTCTAATCCTTCTGGTTGCTCCATATAGATCTCATCTTCCAAATCTCCGTGAAGAAATATAGTTTTCACGTCCAATTGTTCCACTTCAAGATCTAGGCTAGTTACTAAGCTCAAAATTGTTCGAATAGAAGTCATTTTGACAACAAGTGAGAAAATTTCGTCAAAATCAATACCTTTCTTCTGTTCGCAACCTTTAACCACCAATCGAGCTTTGTATCTCATCAGCTTGCCATTTCCATCTTTCTTGAGTTTAAAGACCCATTTGCATTTGAGTGGTCTTTTACCCTTTGGAAGTTCAACCAACTTGTACGTGCCATTTTTCTGTAGAGATTCCATCTCTTCTTGCATGGATTTCATCCACTAGTTCTTTTCTGGATGGGACAGCACCTCCTTAAGGCTTTCTAGCTCCCTTTCATCACTGATGAGGACATACTCTGTGGAAGGGTACCTACATGACTCTACCTTTGGCCTCTCTGATCTCCTCAGAGGTTGAGGTTGTTCTTCTTTCTGAGTGGGGTGCTCCAGTTGCTCGACACCATCATCAAGTTGCTCCCCCTGCTCAATAACCTCACTAGGTTGCTCCCCCTGCATGGCAACCTCGTCGGTCCTACTTTCTGCATTTTTGGGATTGTTAGAAGTAGAAGGAATAGTAACAAGGTTAGGAATTATACCATTCTTGGCCTTCTCTGGCATATCATCAGCAGTTCCAACTTCACTTTCTCGGAAGACTACATCTCTTCTTCTGATGATATTCTTCTTTACAGGATCCCACAATATGTATCTGAACTCTTCATCTACATATCCGATGAATATGCAGGGAATAGATTTATCATCCGGTTTTGTTCTCTGCTCCTTTGGTACATGTGCAAAAGCTCTGCAACCGAACACCTTCAGATGCGAGTAGGACACTTCCTTGTTGGTCCAAACTCTCTCTGGGATGTCAAATGCCAACGGAACTAATGGACTCCTATTGATCAGGTCACAGGTTGTCTGGACTGCTTCACCCCAGAATGACTTAGGCAGTTTAGCCATTCTGAGCATGCTTCTCACTTTCTCCACAAATAGTGCGGTTCATCCTTTCGGCTACACCATTGTGTTGTGGGGTTCCAAGAACTATCTTTTCATGTCTAATCCCATGGCTCGAACAATACTCTTCAAATTCCCTTGAAGTGTACTCACCTCCATTGTCACTTCGGAGACGCTTTAGCTTTTGGCATGTCTCCCTTTCCACCAGAGTATGAAACTTATGGAAAACTTGAAACACCTAATCTTTGGTTTTAAAAATATAAATCCATAATTTTCGTGAAACATCATCAATAAAAGTAATAAAGTATTTGTTACCGCCCATTGATTCAATTTTCATTGGACCACAAATATTAGAATATACTAAATCAAGCATATTTAATTTTCTTTCAGACGATGTCTGAAATAAGACTCTATTTTGCTTACCAAATAAATAGAAGTCACGAGGTTTTACCGTTGTACCTTTGGCATAAGAAATAAGTGATTTCCTGGCAAGAATCTGCAATCCCTTCTTACTCATATGACCATGTGCCACAAATCTATAGAAATCTCATCTTGTGCAGCGTTCAATTCACCTTGGCATATTTCTGCATTTGTCCTGTACAACATGCCATGAGAAACTCCCTTTGCAATCACCAATGATCCCTTGGTGAGTCCCACTTTTGATTTGCAAAATAGTTCTCGTATCCTTCTCGGTCTAAAGCAATTCCCGAGATCAAGTTCATCCGCAAATCATGTACATGTTGCACGTCCTTTAGAATCAGTATGCATCCGACATTTGTCTTGATACAAATGTCACCAATCCCCTCAATCTTTGAATAACTTGTGTTACCCATTCTCACAGTACCGAAATCACCTGCTACATATCTGCAAAAAAGATCTCTTATCGGTGTGGCATGGTAAGATGTTGTTGTATCAACCACCCATTCTGACTCTAGTCCTGATAAGTGCATGCATTCCTCTTCTTCATTTATAAAGAGGACAATATTATCATTGTTTTGCACCATGGCGGATGTGTTGTCATTATTTTTCTGGCCACTAGTTTCATCTTTGCCCTTCCTTGGATTTGGGCAATCTCTTTTGAAGTGGCCTGGTTAATCACAATTGTACCAATTTCTGGCTTTTGATTTGGATCGGCTCTTAGACTTCCCACGAGCTCCGGATCTACCATAGTTGCTCGAACTCCTTTGATAACTGCTGCCTCTACCTTCTGTGGTGAGAGCATGTACTTGATTTTCAGGCTTCTTTCTCATCTTCTCATTGAATAGAAGAGTCGATGTGACGTCTTTCAACTCAATGGTAGTCTTACTGTGCAGGATGGTTGTTGCCAAATTATCGTACGAAGATGGGAACGAGTTCAATAGCAAGATGGCTTTATCTTCTTCCTCGAATTTCACTCCAAGGTTGGCGAACTGTGTGATTAGTCCGTTAAACACATTTAAATGTGACAAATAATTCGTACCTTCACCCATGTGTAGGGCGTATAGGTGCCTCTTCAGGTACAATTTATTTGTCAGCATTTTGGACATGTATAGGCTTTCCAACCTTGTACAAATGCCACGTGAGGTGTCTTCATCAATGATGTTATTTACCACATCATTTGATAAGTGCAACCTGATTGCACTAGCAGCCCTTTCATCCAAGTCAACCCAATCTTCAGCTTTAATGGTATCAGGCTTTTTGGCATCAGCATCTAGTACCTTGTGTAATCCTTGTTGGATGAGCAGATCCCTCATCCTTCTTTGTTATGTTGAGAAACCGTTATCTCCGTTGAATTTTACTACCTCGTACTTTACTCCGGACATTTTTATTTTTCACCAAGTATAGTACTACCGATAGTGAATAGTATTTCTGTGAGCAAGCAAAACCTGTGCTCTGATACCGGTTGTTGGGAATAAACTCCTTTGTCACGACCCGAAATTCCCACCTTCGGACCGTGATGGCACCTAACATTTCACTTGCTAGGCAAGCCAACGTTAGAATAATATTAGTCATTTTTAAATAATTTTTAAATTAATTAATAACAAAGAAATAAATACAAAAATAAGGTCTGAAATATAGTGATTAATCCATACAAATAACGGTGTCTTACTACCATCCCAAAATTGGTGTCACAAGTGCATGAGCGTCTAGAATAATACAAATAAAAGTTTGAGTAAAATAAAACTATCTGGAAACAAACACACAGCTAAAGTTAAGTAGACGGGGACTTCAGAACTGTGGATGTCGTGCAGTTAGACCTCAAGTCTCCTCTGAGTAGCTAAAATCCGAGCAAATATATGGTACGCCGCTGGGACCAACTCCGAAATCTGCACAAGAAGTGCAGAGTGTAATATCAGTACAACCGACCCCATGTACTGGTAAGTGTTGAGCCTAACCTTGACGAAGTAGTGACGAGGCTAAGGTGGGTCACTTACATTAATATGTACGCAATATTAGTAACATAAACAAATAATAAAAATAAGTCGGGTAACTCATTTATAATAATTGAAGTCAACTCAACAGTCATAACCAATTATCATTTCCATCAATTTTCGTTGGAGCATGCAACCCGCTCACATAATATATTCATATTCAATTCTGTTGCGGCGTGCAACCCGCTCCTCCAATATATATATATCGACTTTTAAATAAGTTTGTTGCGGCATGCAACCCGATCCTCCAATATGAACTTTTAATAAGTCTGTTGCGGCGTGCAACCCAATCCTTCAATATGGGCTTTTAATAAGTCTGTTGCGGTGTGCAACCCGATCCCCCAATATGTTAATTTCAATCAATTCTGTTGCGGCGTGCAACCCGCTCCTCCAATATATTCATTTACCAATTCAATTATCTTGCGGCGTGCAACTCACTCCTCCAATATATTCATTTATCAATTCTTATAGAAGAAATTTTTCCAATAAATACAACAATTAATATAAAATTATAAGACAACAAGCATACAATAATTATGATTTAATTATGAAACAAATAATGATAAATAGCAATTTATTATGAAAATCAGGGAGAAAATAGACAGTTTAATATTTAATATGCCAAATGTCAAATAACAATTAAGACACATAAATCAAATAGCATGTAACAATTAATGCAAGAATTAATATTTGACAAAGAATAGGAGAGACACAATTATTATAACAATTAATTCATGATTTAAAATAATTTATGATTTTTCAAGTAAATATGGAAACAATTAATTTGACGACATATAGACACTCGTCACCTCGCCTATACGTCGTTCACATGCATTTTACATAATAAATAGTTTAAGGGTTCTATTCCCTCAAGTCAAGGTTAACCACGACACTTACCTCGCTTTGCAAATTCCAATCAATTACTCGACCAAAGCTTTTCTTTTTAAATTTGTATCCAAAAGCTTCAAATATATTCACAAACAATTCGATATACTCAATACGAATCATAGGAATTAATTCCATATGAATTTAATAATTTTCCAGATAAAATCCGAAATTTATTTAAATATGCGATTATGGGACCCACGTCTCAAATCCCGAAAAAACTCGCGAAATCCGAACACCCGTTCCGCTACGAGTTCAACCATACAAAAATTATCCCATTCCAATATCAAATGGACCTTCAAATCTTAAATTTTTATTTTTGCAAGATTTTATAAAAATCTGATTCTTTTTCCATAAATTCACGGATTCATGATGTAAATGAGTATGGAATCATGAAATATAATCAATATAGGATAAGTAACACTTACCCCAATGTTTTTCTGTAAAAATCTCCCAAGAATCGCCTTACCCGAGCTCAAAGATTGGAAATGGTTGAAAATGGGTTGAAACCCCATTTCCAGAACTTAAGTTCTGTTTTTCAGATTTTTGTTCATCGCGATCGCGGAAATTCATTCGCGATCGCGTAGAACAATTTTCCCCAGGTTCATTTTACTCTTCGCGATCGCGGGAATGGCTTCACGATCGCGAAGCACATTTTGGCTGCCCGGACTTTTAACTCTGCGCGATCGCGTATATGGTCATGCGATCGCGGAGTACATTTTTTTTAGCCTTACTTGTGCAATCGCGTAGCACAATTGACGTGCCTAGATTCTGCCTCCCCTTCCTTCTACGTGATCGCAGCTGGTCTTTTGCGTTCGCAGTGCACTGGGAGTTTACCTTCCGCGATCACGTGCCTATCTTCGCGAACGCAAAGGGTAAAACTCACTACTTACAATTTTCTCTTCGCAATCGCGAAGCACAATGCACTAGATGACAACATAAGCTCAAAAACCAATTTTTTTAAGTTCAGAATCATCGCGTAGCCTATTCTAAACTCACCCGAGCCCTCGGGGCTCCAAACCAAAGATGTACACTAGTCCTAAAATATCATACGAACTTGATTGTGCGATCAAATCGCCAAAATAACACCTAAAACTACGAATCGGACACCAAAACAAAGGAAATTTTCAAGATAACTTTAAAACTTATATTTTCACAACTGGACGTCCGAATCACGTCAAATCAATTTCGTTTCTCGCCAAATTTGGCAGACGAGTCATAAATATTATAGTGGACCTATGCCGAGCTCCGAAACCAAAATACTAACCCGGTGTTAATAAATCTAACATCAGTAGATTCTTAAAAATCATTAAGCTTTCAAAGTTTTAATTTTTCATCAAAATTCTATATCTCGGGCTAGGGACCTCGGAATTCGATTTCAGAATTTCACCCAAGTCCCAAATCACGATACGGACTTACCGAAATTGTCAAAATATTGATTCGAGTCCGTTTTCTCAAAATGTTGACCACAGTCAACTCAATTGAGTTTTTTAGAGCTCAATTTCATATTTTAATCTATTTTTACATAAAAACTTTTTGGAAAATTTTACGAAATGCGCACGCAAGTCGAGGAGTGATAAACAGTGCTTTTTGAGGTCTTAGAACACATAATTACTTATTAAATTTAAAGATGACATTTTGGGTTATCACATTCTCTACCTCTAAATCAAACGTTCGTCCTCGAACGAAGTTAGAAAAAGTACTTGAGTTGGTGAATAAGCATGGATATTTACTTCGCATGTCCGACTCACACTCCCAGGTAGATGCCTCCACCGGCTGACCACTCCATTGCACTCGAACTGAAGGATAACTCTTAGACCTCAACTGCCGGACCTGCCGGGATAGAATAGCCACCGGCTCCTCCTCGTAAGTCAAATCTTTGTCCAATTGGACTGAGCTGAAATCTAACACATGGGACGGATCACCATGATATTTCCGGAGCATAGACACATGGAACACCGGATGAACCGCTGATAAACTAGGTGGTAATGCAAGCCTGTAGGCTACTTCACCCACCCTTTCAAGAATTTCAAAGGGTCTGATATACCTAGGGCTCAACTTGCCCTTCTTTCCGAACCTCATTACACCTTTCATAGGAGAAACCCGGAGCAATATTCTTTCTCCAACCATGAATGCAATATCACGAACTTTACGATTGGCATAACTCCTTTGCCTAGACTGAGCTGTGCGAAGTCGATCCTGAATAATCCTGACCTTATCCAAGGCATCCTGTACCAAATCGGTACCCAACAACTGAGTCTCTCCCGGTTCAAACCAACCAACTGCGATCGACATCGCCTTTCTTATAATGCCTCATATGGAGCCATCTGAATGCTCGACTAGTAGCTATTATTATAAGCAAACTCTGCAAGTGGCACGAAATGATCCCAAGAACCTCCAAATTCTATAACACAAGTGCGAAGCATATCTTCTAATATCTGAATGGTGTGCTCTGACTGTCAGTCTGTCTGTGGATGAAATGATGTACTCAACTCAACCCGCGTGCATAACTCACGTTGTACAGCCCTCTAGAAGTGTGAGGTAAATTGCGTACCTCGATCTGAAATAATAGACACGGGCACACCGTGAAGGCGGACAATCTCACGAATGTAAATTTCAACTAACCTTTCTGAAGAATAGTAAATGCTACTAGAATGAAATGTGCTGACTTAGTCAACCTGTCCACAATGACCCAAACTGCATCAAATTTTCTCTGAGTCTGTGGGAGCCCAACAACAAAATCCATAGTGATACGCTCCCACTTCCACTCAGGAATTTCTAACTTCTGAAGCAAACCACCAGGTCTCTGATGCTCGTACTTAACTTGCTGACAATTCAGACATCGAACTACATATGCAACTATATCCTTTTTCATTCTCCTCTACAAATAATGTTGTCGCAAATCTTGATATATTTTGGCGGTACCTAGATGAATAGAATACTTGGAATTGTGTGCCTCTTAAAGAATTAATTCACGAAGCCCGCCGATATTAGGCACACAAATACGACCCTGCATTCGCAGAACTCCATCTTCCCCCATAGCAACCTGTTTGGCATCACCGTGCCGTACCGTGTCCTTAAGGACAAGTAAATGAGGATCATCATACTGCCTCTCTATGATACGCTCATATAAAGAAGACCAAGCGACTGTGCAGGCTAGAACCCGACTGGGTTCTGAAACATCTAACCTCACGAACTGATTAACCAAAGTCTGAACATCTGCAGCTAGTGGACTCTCACCAACCAGAATGTACGCAAGACTGCCCATACTCATAGCTTTTCTACTCAAAGCATCGGCCACCACATTGTCCTTTCTGGGGTGATACAAAATGGTGATATCATAGTCTTTCAACAACTCAAACCATCTTCTTTGCCTCAAATTAAGATCTTTTTGTTTGACCAGATACTGAAGGCTACGATGATCAGTAAATACCTCACACGAGACACCGTAGAGGTAATGCCTCCAAATCTTCAGCGCATGAACAATGGCTGCCAATTATAAGTCATGAACATGATAATTCTTCTCGTGAACTTTCAACTGTCGCGACGCATATGCAATCATCCTGCCATCTTGCATTAATACTGCACCAAGCCAAATGTGAGATGCATAATAATATACTATATATGATCCTGAACCTGTGGGTAATACCAACACTGGTGTCGTAGTCAAAGCAGTCTTGAGCTTCTCAAAGCTCAACTCACACTCGTCTGACCATCTGAATGGGACACCTTTCTGGGTCAGTCTGGTCAATAAGCTTGCTATAGATGAAAACCCTTCCACGAACCAACGATAATAACCTGCCAAACCCAGAAAACTCCGGATCTCTGTAATTGAAGCAGGTCTAGGCCAATTTTGAACAACCTCAATCTTCTTAGGATCCACCTTTATGCCTTCTGCCAATACAACATGCCCCAAAAAGGCAACTGAGTCTAACCAAAATTCACATTTTGAAAATTTAGCATATAACTGATTATTCTTCAAAGTATGAAGCACCCTCCGAAGATACTGCTCATGCTCCTCTCGACTGCTTGAGTAAATCAAGATATCATCAATGAATACAACCATAAAATAATCCAAATAAGGTTGAACACTCGATTCATCAAATCCATAAATGATGTTGGGGCATTTGTCATCCCAAATGACATCACTAGGAATTCGTAATGCCCATACCGAGTTCGAAAAGCCGTTTTAGGGACATGAGATGCCCTAATCTTCAACTGATGGTAACCAGACCTCAAATCGATCTTCGAAACTACCTTGGAACCCTAAAGCTGATTAAATAGGTCATCAATTCTTGGCAACGGATATTTGTTTTTGATAGTGGCCTTATTCAACTGCCGATAATCTATACACATCCGCATAGAACCATCTTTCTTCCTTACAAATAATACTGGTGCACCCCAGGGTGAGATACTAGGTCTAATGAATCCCTGATCAAGCAAGTCTTGTAACTGCACCTTCAATTCTTTTAACTCCGGTAGGGCCATACGGTATGGTGGAATAGAAATGGGCTGAGTGCCTAGAGCCAAATCAATATAGAAGTCAATATCTCTATCGGGTGGCATCCTCGACAGATCTGCAGGAAATACTTCTGGAAATTCACGAACAACTGGTACTGAGTCCATAGAAGGAACATCCGCACTGGGATCGCGAATATAAGCCAAATAGGCTAGACACCCTTTCTCTACCATACGCCGAGCTTTCATATAAGAAATAACCCTGCTGGCAGAATGACCAGGAGTTTCTTTCCACTCTAACCGAGGTAACCCTGGCATGGCTAGGGTCACTATTTTGGCATGATAATCCAATATAGCATTAGCATGATAAGGTGACAGCCAATCTATACCCAAGATGACATCAAAATCTACCATATCAAGAAGTAGAAGATCTACACTAGTCTCAAGATTACCAATATTAACCACATACGAATGATAGACATGATCTACTACAACAGAGTCTCCCACCGGTGTAGATACACACACATAAGCACTCAGAGAATCACAAGGCACAACTAAATATGAAGCAAAATAGGAGGACACATAGGAATAAGTAGATCCTAGATAAAATAGAATTGAAGCATCTCTATGGCAAATATGAATAATGCATGTGATCACAACATCGGATGATTCGGCCTCAGGCCTAGCTGGAAAAGCATAAAATCGGGATTGAGCCCCACCACTCTGAACTGCATCTCTGGGATGGCCTCTAACTGGCTGGCCTTCACCTCTAACGGTTTGACCTCCACCTCTAATGGCCTGACTTCCACCTATAATGGCATGACCTCCACCTCTAGCTGCCTAACCTCTATCTCTAGCTGGTTGAGCAGGCGGTGAAGCAACCGGTGCCGGTATTATGGTACGAGAATCCTGCGGATATATGTTACTCGCCAACCTAGGGCAATACCTCCTGATGTGACCAATATTTCCACACTCATAACACCCATCCTGATGTCGTGGCTACTGAAGCTGAAGCTGACCCAAATGGGTCGGATAACCACTGTAGTAACTTTGGAGTGGTGGTGCACTGATAGGAGCTGAATGTGCACTGAATGCTGGCTGCCCATAGTAAGGCATAATAGGACCGTGACTCCCTGAAGCACTGTGAGATGCATGAAGTGCTGAATAAAACAGTCTGGAAGGATGACCCCTACAAAAATTACCCCTGCCTCCAGACGAGGCACCACTAAAACCACCGAACCGATGAGGCCTCTTATCAGACCTCTACCCTCTCTTCTGTGTAAGAACCATCTTGATCCTCCTCGCGACATTAACAGCCGCCTGAAAAGAAATTTCACTTCCGGTCTCCCTGGCCATCTCAAGCCTGATAGGGTGAGTGACTACCTCAATAAACCTCCTTACTCTCTCTCCCTCAGTAGGTAGTAAAAGGAGAGCATGACGGGCCAAATCCATAAAACGGGACTCATACTGAGTAACAGTCATACTGCCTTACTGTAGACGCTCAAATTGCTTGTGGAATTACTCTCTTAGTGTAATAGGAAGGAAATTATCCAGAAATAGCTGAGAGAACTGCTCCCAGGTAAGTGCAGGCGATCCAACTGGTCGGGTCAATGTATAATCTCTCCACCACCTCTTGGCGGAACCCGTCATCTGAAATACAGCAAAATCAACCCCATTGGTCTCAATTATACCCATGTTCCGCAGCACCTCATGGCAGCGTTCAAGATAATCCCGTGGGTCCTTAGAAGGTGTACCACTAAAGTGAATTGGAAAGAGATTGGTAAACTTATCCAGTCTCAATAAGGCCTCAAAAAACATGGCGGGCCTATCACCGAGCTGCTGGAGCCTGATTCTGGGGAGCTATCTGCTCCGAAGCGGGAGTATTGGGAGTTTGTGCTCCTCCCCCAGCATGTGAGATGGCTGGCGCCACTGAAAATGTACCATTCTGGGCCACGCCCTCCATAAGACTCACCAACCAGACTAGAGCATCCTGAAGCAGTGGAGTGGCTATGAATCCTTCCGGGACCTGAACTAGTCCAACTGGTACATTCTGAACTGGAACTTCCTCCTGAAGATCCACCTGAGGTTCTACAATAGGTGCAGCTACTCAAGCTCTGTACTGAGCTCTACCTCTGCCTCTGCCTCGGCCTCTATCACAACCTCGGCCTCGACCTCTACCCCTAGCTATAGTTGCCACTGGGGGTTCTGATCCCTGTCCATCAGTAGAGGTATTACATGTTCTCACCATCTGCGAGAGAATAAGAGTAGAATAGTTCAATCATCGATGATAGAATAAAATCGCATGACAGAATAATAAAGAAGTGATATTGTTCCTAAACTTAATAGTCGCTGAGAGATAAGTACAGGCGTCTCCGTACCGATCCTTCAGACTCTACTAATCTTGCTCGTGACTCGTGAGACCTATGTAACCTAGATCTCTGATATCAATTGTCACGACCCGAAATTCCCATCTTCAGACCGTGTTGGTGCCTAACATTTCAATTGCTAGGCAAGCCTACGTTAAAATAATATTAGCCATTTTTAAACAATATTTAAATTAATTAATAACAAAGAAATAAATGCGGAAGTAAGGTCTGAAATATAGTGATTAATTCATACAATTAACGTTGTCTTAATACCATCCCAGAATTGGTGTCACAAGTGCACGAGCTTCTAGAATAATACAAATAAAGGTCTGAATAAAATAAAACTATCTGGAAACAAACACACAGCTAAAGTAAAGTAGACGGGGACTTTAGAACTACGGACGCCGTGCAGTTATACCTCAAGTCTCCACTGAATAGCTGAAATCCGAGCAAGTCTATGGTACGTCGCTGGGACCAACTCCGAAATCTATACAAGAAGTGCAGAGTGTAGTATCAGTACAACCGACCCCATGTACTGGTAAGTGATGAGCCTAACCTCAACGAAGTAGTGACGAGGTTAAGGCGGGTCATTTACATTAACCTGAACGCAATATTAGTAATAACAACAAATAATAGAAATAAATCGGGTAACTCATTTATAATAATTGAAGCCAACCCAACAGTCATAACCAATTATAATTTCCATCAATTTCCATTGCAGCGTGCAACCCGATCTTACAATACATTCATATTCAATTCTGTTACGGCGTGCAACCCGCTCCCACAATATATTCATTTTCAATCCTCTCATATAATTATTTTAAATCAAGTATATATATTGACTTTTAAATAAAATATAGACTTTTAATAAGTCTGTTGCGGCATGTAACCAGATCCCCAGTATGTTCATTTCAATCAATTTTGTTACGGCGTGCAACCCGCTCCTCCAATATATTCATTTACCAATTCTTATAGAAAAAATATTTTCAATAAATGCAACAATTAATATAAAATTATAAGACAACAAGCATACAATAATTATGATTTAATTATGGAATAAACAATGACAAGTAGCAATTTATTATGGAAATCAAGGAGAAAATAGGCAGTTTAATATTTAATATGCTAAATATCAAATAACATGTAACAATTAATGCAGGAATTCAAGAATTAATATTTGACAAAGAATAGGAGAGAAACAATTAATTCATGATTTAAAATAATTTATGATTTTTCAAGTAAATATGCAAACAATTAATTTGACGACGTATAGACATTCGTCACCTCGCCTATACGTCGTTAACATGTATTTCACATAACAAATAGTTTAAGGGTTCTATTCCCTCAAGTCAAGGTTAACAACGACACTTACCTCGCTTTGCAAATTCCAATCAATTACTCGACCAGAGCTTTTCCTTTTAAATTTGTCTCCAAAAGTTTCAAATCTATTCACAAACAATTCGATATACTCAATACGAATCATAGGAAATAATTCCATATGAATTTAATAATTTTCCGGATAAAATATGGAATTCATGTAAATATGCGATTATGGGACCCACGTCTCAAATCTCGGAAAACTCACGAACTTCGAACACCCGTTACGCTACGAGTTCAACCATATAAAATTATTCCATTCCGATATCAAATGGACCTTCAAATCTTAAATTTTCGTTTTTGAAAGATTTTAGAAAAAAATGATTTTTCTTCCATAAATTCACGGATCCATGATGTAAATGAGTATGGAATCATAAAATATAATCAATATAGGATACGTAACACTTACCCCATTATTTTTTCATGAAAATCGCCCAAGAATCGCCTTACCCGAGCTCAAAAATTGAAAATGGTTGAAAATGGGTCGAAACCCCATTTCCAGAACTTAAGTTCTGTTTTTCAGATTTTTGTTCATCGCGATCGTGGAAATTCGCTCGCGATCACGTAGAACAATTTTGCCCAGGTTCATTTTACTCTTCGCTATCGCGAAGCACATTTTGGCTGCCCAGACTTTTAACTCTACACGATCGCGTATATGGTCATGCGATCGCGGAGTACATTTGTGTTTAGCCTTACGCGATCGCGTAGCACAATTGACGTGCCTAGCTTCTGCCTCCCCTTCCTTCTACGCGATCTCAGCTGGTCCTTTGCGTTCGCAGTGCACTTGGAGTTTACCTTCCATGATCGCGTGCCTATCTTCGCGAACGCGAAAGGGTAAAACTCACTACTTACAATTTCCTCTTCGCGATCACAGGAATGGATTCACGATCGCGAAGCACAATGCACCAAATGACAGCAGAAGCTCAAAACCCAGATTTTCTAAGTTCAAAATCATCCTGTAGCCTATCCGAAACTCACCAAGCCCTCGGGGCTCCAAACCAAACATGCACACCAGTCCTAAAACATCATACGAACTTGCTCGCTCGATCAAATAGCCAAAATAATACCTAGAACTATGAATCAGACACCAAATCAAAGGAAATTTTTAAGAAAACTTTAAAACTTATATTTTCACAATCGGATGTCCGAATCACGTCAAATCAACTCCGTTTCTCGTCAAATTCGGCAGACGAGTCATAAATATTATAGTGGACCTATACTGGATTCCGGAACTAAAATACGGACCCGATGTCAATAAATCCAATATCAGTAGATTCTTCAAAATCATTAAGCTTTCAAACTTTTAATTTTTCATCAAAATTCCATATCTCGGGTTAGGGACCTCGGAATTCGATTCGGGGCATACGCCCAAGTCCCAAATCACGATACGGACTTACCGAAATTATTAAAATATTAATCTGAGTCCGTTTGCTCAAAATGTTGACCACAGTCAACTCAATTGAGTTTTTTAGAGCTCAATTTTACATTTTAATCTATTTTCACATAAACACTTTCCGAAAAATTTTGCGGACTGTGCACGTAAGTCAAAGAGTGATAAATAATACTTTTTGAGGTCTTAGAATACAAAATTACTTATTAAATTTAAAGATGACATTTTGGGTCATCACACCCCTACAAAAATAATATTCACGGTAATAAAAGCGGAATAATAACGTAGCACCGAGATACAATATTTAACAACAATAAAATAGTGACAACGACACCAAGATTTTTACATGAAAAACTTTTTTGAATAAGGGAAAAAAATTACGGTCCCGAGAGGAGCAACTGATATCACTATAGCAATGAATTTTACACTTTGCAGGTCCAAGTAAAATATTCCAAAGACGACTACAACACTCAAAAGAAATAACACTCTTTTGATATTCACACCTCACTATAATATCATTCATTCTCTATTCTTCTCACAGACTATTTTCTTATACCCTGTCTGTGAAATCTCACTGTTTCTATCTAACTCTCAGATATAGTTTTCCTCTGAGATTGGTGTGCAGACATGAGAGCCGAAACTCTCCTTTTATAGGCGGAGCCTCACTCTCTCACGCCTACTATATTTGACATTTTCCTTCAATTGTTGACAATTGAGAAACAGTGGCTGTCAATTCAAAGAAAAAGACTTAGAAGTCTTTATCAAAGGTCTTAAATCATGGGATAGACCCCACATCTTTAAATATGGGTTCAGCCTAGAAGTGTAAGAGTTAAACTTTTTGCTTAAACTCGGAATAGGACAATGCTACCCAAATCGCATTTAAACTTGGGGACTGTCCAGCCTAACTTCATAGCAAATGTCTGAAGTTTGAACAACGATTCAACTTCTGACCCTAATGGCTGAAGTTTGAAACTTCAGACCCTTAATTTTCAACTTCGATCACGCAGTCTAAGTTTGATTTTGAAATAACTACATTTTAAAAACTATGTAAACTTTGGCTATTTGTTAAATAAAGATCCTAAAAATGACTATTTGTGCCCTTCCCCCTTGAATTTTGTATTGCCTAATCCGACCCAAATTCCCTTTTCATTTTACTTTTATCTGCAATATAGTTACCCGTTACTCCTACCATAAAAAAGGCTAACATATATTTTTGGGGGGGCGGGGGGTTGGATTCGTGTTATTTGGAGTTTTGCCTTGATTATAAATTTTATTTGATTTTCATCAAATACTTTTTATTTCAAAAGTATCATAGTTATATATCCACACATTTTATAAATATTACTAGTTAAAATGTCTGTGTTCGGTATGTATAAGTTCGTGTCAATTTTCCAATGTACCCAAAAAAAAAAGTTGTATGGGCCTTTCTTGTTTTTTGTACTTACAATTTACAACAATAGTACTCTCCACAAGAGAGAGCTTGCCAATTTTTCACGATATATATACACTTATAAATGAGTTTTATTTATATTGATAATAGTTATTAAGAAGGAAAAAAAAACAGGAAGTAAAGAATTATAACACCTATGCACAAAAATTTGCTTACAAAAACAAGTTATCAGTATACACTTATCGTAAAATAGATCCTTAAATGGAATTATTACAACAAACTTTGGATATGAATCAATAAGGAAACAATTATATATATAATGTTCTTGACAGTCAACCACCAAATCAAATGTGGTTGTTATTCATAATAACAATAATATAATTAAATTATAAATATATACAAATTTGCAAACCTTAGGCGTAATCACACATGCCATAAAAGCAATATCCACCAGTCATACACTTACTGTTACAATATCCACAATGCCTCTTATCAAAAGACAAATTCACACATTCACCTCTACAACAAGTCTCTGTAAAACGACATTTTTTCTTGCATGTGCCGCAATTGTGTTCGTCGTACTTTAAATCGACACATTTATTGTTACAGCAAGTTGCGTTTCCACCCTCTACTTCAAAAGCGTGACAAATTTCATTGTTCTTGTGACAATGATCAGCTGCTCTTGGATTCTTTGGTTTCTGTTCAACAAGAAAACGACTCACTTTCCTCTTGATTAATGGAGGGGGAATTGAGAGTTTTTCCTTCGTGTTTTCGAATTTTTCGACATGTTGAGTGGTGAGTATAGCTATGGTTAATGCCATGAAAATGGCAAGAGGAATCAAGATTTTCTTCATCTTCATTTTTTGAGAAGGTGAAATGTAAATTAAGGTATTTAACTTCGTTAAATCTTGTTGAGGGGTAAGAAAGAAGAATGAAAATGTTTAACATGGTGATAGGTTGAAGAAGAAATGAATGGTTTTATACTTGAGTTTTAAGTTATGCAACAATTGAAAATTTTCATCCTAAGTTATAGGTAAATTGTTATTTTAACTTGAACAACGTAAATATGAAAAGTAATTTGGAAAGTGTTTTCATAAATCCAATATTTTTAAAATAATATAAATCTAAAAGTCAATACCTTATACCATAAACATTCTATTTGTTTAAAGACATTCAGTTGAACAGTTTTAATTTGTATTCAAGAGCAAAGAATCCTTGCAATGCAATTTTAATTTGTATTCCCATTTGGTAGAAGTCAAATGTTTCTTTTTGTACATTGGTGATTTTTAGGCTAAGACATGGTTTATTGATCTTGTCAAGTTAAAACAAGCACAAGACTAAGCAAAGATAAAGTTCTTTTTAATGTATAACCTCCATAAATTGTTAAGTTGCACTTTCAACCTTTCAACTTAAAAGAAAATAGTCAAACCCTAATAAGGTAAGAGATAACTTTAAAGATCTCTCTCCAGGTTTGACTTCATAGTGCATTAGTGCTAATCTTCCCTAAGGTTTGCACTACTACACTTACCTTCTTATTTTGATTAAATTTCTCCTTAATAATTCTTTTTAAGCTATTTATTATTAATACAAGCTAGAATTTGATCAATTTGTCCCTTCGAATATTGTTGTTTGATCCAAAAAATAGTTTCAGAATAAAATAACTGAATTTATATTTAATGAGGTCACTAACAATCGGTTCAAATCAGAGCGCAGTTGAATAATACGTCGGGTTTAAACTTAATAAGCAATAAATCACATTAATAATACAATTAAAGTAAATTAGCAAAGGAACAAAATAATTTTATTGAGATGATTTTTGAGCCACAATGCTTGCAAAATAAAGGCCAATTGTTCAGCTTGACAAGAGCGAAATATAACAGCTTATAATAATAGGTGAATATAGTCGAATCAGAGTAATATACAAGTGAGAGAGCTAGAGGTATTTATTGTCCAAGCCTAATGTTCACATCCCTAGTTCCATATCCATATGTCGTTCTAGATGGTTGTTAACCGCCGAGATACTCGCCGGTTGTGAGATACGCGTCAGGTATAGTAAATACAAGTGGATCTCGAATATTTCGGAGGCAGTTGAAGACCAAGCAAGACTCCGAATTATAGCTTCATCAATGAATCATGGGGGACCTTTTTGGAGTGTTTCACTGAGACACTTGGGGCTCGAAGATATTTCTCGTGAGAGCAAGCTCCCACTATTCATTTATCCCAGCAATTACACTTATTCCAAATATAAACTATTTACGTATCATGACCAGATTTTACCAATATAACTACACCCTTTAGTTAGTTAATCGTATAAATATCTTTTCTAAATAATTCCTTAAGACACAATTTGCAAAGGTTAGGTGCGGTAAAAGAATATAAAATAAATAAATTTAAAAAGTTTAGGTGCGGCAATTTTCTAGCAAGCAAAGGTAATATTGAAACTAGGGGATTTCTCTTTTGGGATAACGTTAAAACTTAGCAGTAGTGTCTTTGTTCACAGAAACCACAAAAAAAAAAAAAAACACAAGTTTTTTTTTGAACCTTCTGTATTCGAAAAATATATTCAAAAATAAAAACGATATAAAACCAGAAATGTAGAAAAACAGAATTATTTCGAGCCCACTGAATTCACAGTTTTTCCTTAAGAAACTTAATCCTCTCCTAGTACTCGAGGTTTAGGATAATTTTCTCTCAGGATAGAACGGATTACCCTCACTGGCATAGCGGTATTTCAAACCCCAGTGACAACGAACTCAAAGAACAGTAGTAAATCACACTTACTGCTTTCTTTTCTGTTAAAACAGTGCAAAAGGAAGAAGGAAAATTCAGAATTTTCGTAAGAAAAATCTGAGGGAGAGTTCATATATTTATAGCCAAAATGTTGGGTAATACTGAAGAGTTGTAACTCTTCAGAAAAGGTTGCAACTCAAAATAGTTGTTTTATAAAACGGGCATTTATGCAAATCGCCAAATTCAAATTATAACGAAAAAATTAAAACGGAGAAAAATTGAATAGAAACGGTCTAATTTGGATTAATTAATATTGCGTTAATATTAACAAATAAATTTGGTCCAAAAAATTAATCAATAAATCAGATCAGCTGAAACTGAGCGAGCGAGCGACGACGGCGTGAGGCTTGCCTTCTTCTCAAATCTTTAAGAGCCAGAAGAAGTGCAATTGTATATATACCCATCAAAACTCTTTTTCTCCTCTAATATGGGACAATGTCCTTTTGTCAAAGAGAAAAATTCAAAAAAAATTATTTTTCCTCCATTTCCTATTCACTCTATTTTAAGCTTTAAAAAACATAAACCCAACAATCCCCCACATGAATGGGGAATGGCTATATCACGAAAATATGCATTAAAAACTGTGTGATTTACAAGCAAGGATTAATCGCATCTGAACAAGTAGGTTTCCCTTTGAACTTTCCGTAGTGAACTTATGTCGGATATACTCGATCAATCGGTAGATTTGATATCTTTGAACCGTCGAACTTTGGTGTATACATAAACAACCATAAGTCACACAACAGTCACGCCCCAAAACCGAGGAGCGCGACCGGCGCTCAACCGAGTGAACCCGGCCGAGCAAGCCTAATAGATTTCATTCTACCCAACTCATTCATGAATAAAGAGAATATATGTTTTCGTTATTCAAACAATAAAGTGATCATGTATGCAATACCAATTCATTACTATTAGTTACTCCATTAATAAGTCTCAAAATACACACATACCTTCATAGTTCAAAGTGGAACAAGTGATTTAATCACAACACAACTTGTTTAACATTCCCAATACCCATACACAACCCACACTTAGTCTTCGGAGCCTCTAAAATACCAAATAGTACAATGATAGTGCCGTCAACAAGGCTCCGGCTATACCTCAAAACATATAAAAAAACAAAAGATGCATAACCCCGGAATGAGATGGGGTTCACCAAGTCAGCTGGAAAGAATGAGCACTGCTATCACTGGTCAGTATCCTCCGTTGTGGAACCACCTGCATTCATTAAATATGAAGCACCCCCGGCAAAAGGGACGTTAGTACATGTCGAATAGTACTAGTATGAAAATCAAATACCAATTTAAGAACTCAGAAATACAGTATGAATATGATGGATCAAGGCAACAATAGAATAGCATAGATAGCCGTTTAAACCAAAGCAAGCTTATCAAGAGTTGTTATTAACATTTATAGAATTCAAGATGAGATCCTCTGTAACCATTTTCACACAAAGCGGCCCCGCCGCCTCACCCCAATATATGCAGGTGGAGGTGTAAATACAATACCAAAACTCTACTCAAGCAACCCTGCCACCTCACCTCAATGTATACGTGTGGAGGTGTAAATACAATACCCATTTTAACACAAAGCAGGCCATGCCGCCTCACCCCAATATATGTGGGTGAAAATGCATCAACGATACCAATATCTACACAAAGCGGAGATGCCGCCTCATATATATATATATATGTATATATATATATATATATATATATATATATATATATATATATATATATATATATATATATATATATATATATATACATATATGGGTGGTGGTGCAACAATAATACCAAAATCATACACAAAGAGGCCCTGCCGCCTCACCCCAATATATTCGGGTGGAGGTGTAACCCCAATTACAATCTCTACACAATTTGGCAAAAATAGTTTTCCACAAAATCACGACTTGGAATCATAACACGTAGATACTCAATCCATAGTTTGGAGCACATCCTCAATTTATAATACAATATCATGAGAGCATTTGAAACACAAATTAAACATATATCTTTGTCATAAAACCAATTCGGAATACTCAACTTGCAATAAATATCTTGGAACTTACAAGGATATTAGGGTTCCAATTCTTAAAGAAGAGTTTAGCCAACATGCCACAATTTAGCTTCCTTAAACTCTAAAATGTTCCACAATTCTTAGCAACTTCAATCTATTTTAGAAATATAACAAATTTAACCAAAAATTAGGAGGATGATCATGGTTCTAGCTCATTTGAGCATTTTATCAAACACTGGGTGTGCATTAAGATTTTAAGGTCCTTTTATGGAGGATTCCACCATTCCCCAACCCATTCTATACCATTTTTAGCTCACAACCTTCCCATATTCTTTGATAACACATGCATGTAAGATAACAACCCCCACACCCAATAATTATCTTGCTAATTACTCCCCTTTTAGAAGATTTTCGAATTTAAGAGCTAGGGCATAGATTCTTACCTTTAGGATGAAGATTTCCTTTGTTAATCTTCAATGATTGAGCAAAAATTGGTGGATAATAGGTTGAAGGTTACTCCCCCACTCTAAGAACTCTCTTTCACTCTAAAAATATCAAAAATGTGCTCAAAATTGACCATGGCATATGTTTTAATCGAAGAAAGGTCGGGTTTAAAACCCCCCAAAATAAAGCCCCGGAACAAGTTCTGCGGTCGCATATGCGATCGCATAATGATTATGCGGTCCGCAGAATGACCGCGAAAGGTGGCTCTAGGAACTGGGCTGACTTGCTTCACTCTGTGGCCGTTATGCGGCCCGCAGACCTGTTCTGTGGTTGCATAATGCGCCGCAGAACCTCCCTCCTCAAAATTCTAAGGATGACTATGCGACTAAAGTGCGGCCCGCGAAACAGTTATGCGGTCGCATAATTGGCCGCGAAATTGACATCAAAACGCCCTAGAAAACTGCCTCACTCTGTGACCATTCTGCGGTCAGCAGAATGGGCCGCAGAAATGCCTACTTCTGCCCAATATTTTTCTTCAACTCCCCAGGCACTGTTCAATTCAAAAAGTCTGAACCACAGCTCGCAAGCTCACCGAGAAGAATTTCTACTACTATTAATCTCTACGCCTACTTCGGCATCACGGAATCCGGGTTTTTAGGAAATATTTTACGGGGCCTTACAATAACCAACCCTTAACCATCTTTGGTTCTCATTGTTGTGTTTGTTTCAGCCGTGAACACCATCTAATTTCATAAGTGCGTAGAGAAGTGGCCTTGCAAAATTGTCCTTGAAGCGGCTAACACTTCACGCTTACATAGGTGATTCCTAAACATGTCATCCCGTAGATACACTCTTTGATATACCCGTATCAAATTTAGAAACCATTTAAAAGCCTTGATATTTTATTCTTGGTACTAAACATTGTCTCATTCCGAGAATGGACCAAAAACTTTTAGTTGACAATGTTGAACCGTCATTAATGACTTTGTTTGATCTCCTTGAACCTAGATCTTGGGATATCCAGTCTTCTAGGTAGAGTTACCGCCACAATGACTTGTCCTCAGCCGTAGTCCCATTCCCCTTGATGATCTTCCAGCTACCTCTCTAGTTAGGCCATTTGTAAGTGGATCTGACATATTGTCACTTGACTTTACGTAGTCAATTGTGATGACCCCCTAGAGAGTAGCTGCCTAACGGTTTTATGTCTTCGTCGTATATGACGAGATTTACCATTATACATAATGCTCCCAGCCCTTCCAATTGCCGCTTGACTATCGCAATGTATGCATACTTGTGCCAATAGTTTGGGCCAAAATGGAATATCTTCCAAGAAATTACGGAGCCATTCAGCTTCTTCACCGGCTTTATCTAAGGGTATAAATTCAACCTCCATTGTAATGCGGGCAATACACGTTTATTTGGACGACTTCCAAGACACCGCTCCTCCACCAATAGTGAATACATATCCACTTGTGGACTTAGAATCAGTTGAACCGGTGATCCAATTTGCATCACAGTATCCCTCAATTACCGCAAGATAATTGCTGTAGTGGAAAGGAAAGTCTTGGGTATGTTTTAAATATCCCAAAACTCATTTCATCCCCATCCAATGAGATTGACCTAGATTACTCATGTATCGACTCAATTTACTTATAGCACAAGCTATATTGGTCGAGTACAATTCATGATACACATTAAACATTCCAACACACGAGCATAATCCAATTATGATATGCTTTGGACTTTGTTCTCTGTAAGTGCAAGATTCACATCAATTGGAGTCTTTGCAACTTTAAAATCTAAGTACCTGGATTTTTCAAGTACTGTTTTTATGTAATGAGATTGCGACAAATCCAGACCTTGAGGAGTCTTATGGATCTTAATACCCAGAATTAAATCGGAAACTCCCAAGTCTTTCATATCAAACTTGCTAATTAGCATACACTTGGTCGTATTTATGTTAGCAATGTCATTACTCATTATCAACATATCATCCACATATAGGCAAACAATGACTATGTGATTTGTAACATTTTTAATGTACACACATTTATCACATTCATTTATCTTAAAACCATTTGACAACATTGTTTGGTCAAATTTCCCATTCTATTATTTGGGTGCTTGTTTTAGTCCGTAAAGCGACTTAACAAGTCTACATACCTTCTTTTTTTTTACCTGGAATAGCAAACCCTTCAGGTTGTTCCATGTAAATTTCTTCCTCTTAATCTCCATTTAAGAAGGTCGTTTTAATGTCCATTTGATGAATTTCAAGACCATACACTGCAGCTAATGCTATTAACGTTCATATGGACGTAATTCTTGTAACTGGAGAGTATGTATGTCACGACCCAAAATCTCGTCATATGCGTCGTGATGGCACTTAGTCTCTAAGACTAAGTAAGCCGATTACAATTACAATTCAAGCCAATTTTTTTTAATAGATAATCGAAACCAAAAGTGGAAACAAATATAAAAAAGCCTCCCAAGACTGGTAATACTGAGTCTCGAACTCTAACTGAATACATGGTATGAACTCAAGGATCGAATACTCAATAATGTTTGATTAATAATTAACAGTACAATAAAATGGAAAGACTCCAAGGGACTGCGACGACCAAGCAGCTCTACCTTGAAACCTTGCGATCACACTTTAACTCTGTCCGAGTCTGATATCTCCAACACCTGGCTCTACACAAAAATGTGCATAAGTGTAGTATGAGTACACCACGATTGGTACCCAATAAGTATCAAGACTAACCTCAGTGGAGTAGTAACTAGGTACAGTCGAGACACTCACTAGTCTAATAACCTGTGCAATATAATATAAAAAATAATAGGAAACAAATAACAACGATGGCAACAATAATCAACTAGTAATATACACATCAGGGAGACAAGAACGCCATAAATATTGCGCAACAAATAATGAATACAAGTACAACCAATTAGTCAAGTCCTTCCAATATAAATCTTTCGCCTATATGTTTTTCAAATAGAAATCTTTAGGATATAATACTTTCAAATAAATCTCTTTCGGATAAATCTCTTTCAAATCTCTTTCCTTAAAACAAATATCTTTCAAATAAATCTCTTTCGAATAAAAGTCACCCTGTGACACAGCATTTCAAAATCATAAAATACGGGTCTCAACCTACTTTCATATTTCCACGGCACCTCGTGCCAATTTCTCTATCACAATCCCATGGACAACTCACATGCCAAATATCATCATCATTTAACCACGGAACCTTGTGCCCACATTTCATATCACAACTGCACGGACAATTCACGTGCCAATATCATCATTATTTACTCACGGCACTTCATGCCCACATTTCATATCACAACCGCACGGACAATTCACGTGTCAATATCTTCATTATTTACTCACGGCACCTCGTGCCCACATTTCATTTCATAATCCTCCTGACAGTAACCACAGGGTACCAATTTTAATATAGATCATACTATTACCAATTTACTAACAACAAAACAAATTGCACAATATATAAAAATAAACACAAGGAAAATCACAACATCACATGAATAGCCTCTCTTATGAATAACCCCACATCATCACATATCATCCCTGACAATAGACACCATTATCTCTCTTATAGCTACCCTTATCACTCCTATAATAGCCTCTCTTATCCCTCCGCCCTCACAATATCAATAGCCACTCTTATCGCTCATATAGCCACCCTTATCTCTCCTATAGCCACCCTTATTACTCCGCCCAAATAATATCTCAACACACATAACAATAGTGAGATGCCACCCTTATACCCACATAACATCAACAATGGAATGTCACCCTTATATACTCAAATCAAATAACACAACAATTTACACGAAATTTTATCACGGCAACATAACAAAATCAATTCATATCATAATTTGTCCAATGGCCACAGCCAATTCCAAAGATATAACAAAATCAATTAGTTTCACAACAAATAGCCCAAGGCTCCACACAATGTGTATAAAACCTCAAAACATCAACAGAGATGAAAAATACTCAGTATAGGGCATTGCCTTCATTAATCCAAATTCTTGATAATTATATTAACGCCTCAATTTAAACTTATTTCATCAATTATTTGCAGATGAAAAATCCATAATAAAATTAAATTCCAAGAAATATCAAATCATCAAACTCACGGAATTCACATAAATATACAAGTAATAATCACATCAAATTGTCATATAAAAACAAATTCAACAAATGCGAATTGAGGCATGGCAAATAGATGATTTAATAAATGCCAACGACTATCCAATTTACTACACAATATGCCTAAGACTTTAACCCAATATATTTTGCAGATATAAGCCCGAGTACGTACTCGTCACCTCGCGTACACAGTTTTTTACATTTCACAAATGACACATAAGACTCGATACCTAAGAGGTAATTCCACCACTCAAGGTTAGGCAAGATACTTACCTATTTTAAAGTTATGCCAATATTCTAAATCGCCTTCCTGCTTGAATAGACCTCCGAACAGCTCAAATCTATCCAAATTAATTATACCACTTCATTAAAATTCATCGGAAATAACTCCGGATAATAATACGTCGACTTAAAAATTTATTTCAAAAAGTCAACAAAAGTCAACGTAGGGCCACCTATCGGAACCCAACATAATTTTTATGAAATTCGAACACCCATTGCGATACGAGTTCAACCATACCAATTTTATCAAATTCCGATAACAACTCGACCTCCAAATCTTAAATTTATATTTTTGGAAGATTTTTCCAAAATCTTTATTTCTACCAATAAAATCCGAATTAAACAATGAATATAATCATAGATTCATGAAATATAAACACTTTAGTATATAGAACACTTACCCCAATCCATATGGTGAAAATTGCCTCAAACATCGCTTCAATCCGAGCTCCATAGCTCCAAATATATTAAAAATAGTTGAAACCTCGAAATATAGCTACTGCCCAGGTATTTACTCCTCCAATTGCAGAAAATGCTTTGCGATCGGGAAGCATAACTTTTCTCAGCCCAAAATTTGCTTTTGCGATCACGGAAAATACTTCGCGATGGCGAAGAACAAGTGCCCAGCTCTTCCAGATAGCCTCTAGTATACTGGTCATAACATTTTGTACAAAACTCCAAATTGCAAATGGTTTAACTTTCTAAAAACCAGACACCAAGGGCTACAACTTTTATGTTTTTCTTATCTCCCATTTCCTTATAAATTTCGAGATATAAGCTGCCAAAGTTAGCCTTATGCAATACAAATTTCTTCTTAGCGATTTCCAAACTCTTTCCAGACAGCCTGTAGTATGTCAATCATATCTTTTTGTACACTACTCCAAATGACAAATGGTTTGATTTTCTGAAACCTATAACAAAGGTCTACAAGTTTTATTTTTGGATTATCTCCAAATTCCTTATAGATTGCGAATATAAGCTTACATATTCGGGTTAGTACAACAGGATTTTCCTCTACGCGATCGCGAAAAGGCTTCCGTGATCGCGATTCACAGTGTCCAAACAGCAAAATTACTGCTCACGATCGCAACCGTTTGTCTGCGATTGCGATGCATACCTCTGTGGCCAAAAACCAGCAACTAAAAATGGTCCGAAACCACCTCGAAACTCACCCGAGCCACTTGGGACCCCATCCGAACATACCAACAAGTCTCAAAATATATTACGAACTTAGTCGAAATCTCAAATCACACCAAACAACGCTAAAACCACGAATCATACCTCAATTCAAGCTTAATGAAAATAAGAAATTTTAACTTCTACATTCGATGCCGAAACCTATCAAATCAAGTCCGATTGATCTCAAATTTTGCACACAAGTCATAAATGACATAACAGACCAATGAAAATTTTCAAAACTAGATTCCGACCCCGATATCAAAAAGTCAACTCCCCGGTCAAACTTCCTATTTTCGCCATTTCAAGCCTAATTTAACTACGGGTTCCAAATAATTTTTCGGACATACTCCTAAGTCCAAAATTACCATACGAAGCTATTGGAATAATCAAAACTCTATTCTGGGGTCGTTTACTCAAAAGTCAAACTCTGGTCAACTCTTTTTATTTAAACTTCAAAAATGAGAATTGTTCTTTCAATTTAATCCCGAATCATCCGAAAACCAAACTTAACCACACACCAAGTCATAATACACATCACAAAGTTGCTCATGACCTTAAGTCGTTAAACGAGACGCTAATCCTTAAAACGACAAGTCGGGTCATTACCATGTATCAAAATAGTCAAGACCTTCTAGTTGTCTATACCCTTTGACCACAAGTCCTGCCTTATATTTGTCAATAGTACCATCATCTTTCATTTTTTCTCTCAAAAATCCATTTAGAACCTAATGGTTTATTTCCTAGAGGAATATTAACCAATTCTCATGTATGGTTGTTCAGTATGGATTTTATTTCACTATTGACTGCCTCTTTCCAAAATAATGATTCGGAAGAAGTCATAGCTTTTTTAAATGTTCGAAGCTCATTTCCCAATAAGAAAGTCACAAAATCTGGTCCAAATGAAGTAGACGTTCTTTGACGTTTACTACGTCTTGGATGCTCCTAATTATACGTACTTTCTTTTGTTTCTTCTCGAAGTCGTTTAGATCCTTCACCAATCAACTCACATTCCTTTTTATATGGATATATACTCTCAAAAAATTCAACATTATCTGATTCTAGAACCGTATTATTATGAATGTCGAAATTTTCTGATTTATGAACCAGAAATCGATATGCTTTACTATTTGTTGCATATCCTATAAAAATACAATCAACGGTTTTCGGTCCTATCTTTAACTTTTTGAATTTAGGAACTTGCACTTTTGGCAAACACCCCCACACTTTAAAATAATTCAAGTTGGGCTTCCTTCCTTTTTATTTTTCATATGGAATGGACTACATTTTGCTATGGGGTACTCGGTTTAATATCCGGTTAGCTGTAAGAATGGCTTCCCCCCACAAGTTCTGTGGCAAACCAGAACTTATCAACAAAGCATTCATCATTTCCTTTAATGATCGATTATTTCTTTCCGCAATCCCAATGGATTGGGGCGTATAAGGGCCCATTGTTTGATGAATAATTTCATATTCTAAACATATCTCTTCAAAAGGAGATTCATATTCACCACCCCTATCACTTCTTATCATTTTGATTTTCTTGTTAAGTTGCGTTTCAACTTCATTTTTATATTGCTTGAATGCATCTATTGTTTCATCTTTACTATTAAGTAAGTAAATATAACAATATTGAGTACTTTCGTCAATAAAAGTTATGAAATACTTCTTTTCACCGCGAGATGATATTGACTTCATATCGCAAATATCTATGTGAATTAAGTCTAAAGGATTTGAATTCCTTTCAACTGACTTATAAGGATGTTTAACAAACTTAAATTCCACACATATTTGACAGATTGATTTGTCGCATTCAAACTTAGGCAATACTTTCAAATTAATTATTTTTCGCAAGGTTTTATAATTGACATGTCCCAAACGTATATGCCATAAATCATTTGACTCAAGTAAGCAAGAAGAAGCTGAAATTTTATTATTGTCAACAACCATTACATTTAGCTTAAAAAGGCCTTCAGTAAGGTAACATTTTCCTAAGTACATCTCGTTCTTACTTATTATAACTTTGTCTGAAACAAAAACATACTTAAACCCGTTCTTGACGAGAAGTGAAATAGAAACTAAGTTCTTCCTTATTTCAGGAACATGACAAACGTTGTTCAGAGTCATCACCTTGCCAGAGGTCACTGTCAGGAATATTATTCCATAACATTCAATTTTGGCCATTGCAGAATCTCCCATAAAAATGGCCTCGTCGGGTCCAGCAGGAGCATATGAAGCAAATGCTTCTCTAACAGCACAAACATGGTGGGTGGCTCCACAATCAATCCACCACTCCTTAGGATTTTCCACTAAGTTGCATTCAGACAACATAGCGCTAAAGTCATCAATATCATCATTTGTTTCAACCTGTCACGACCCAAAATCCCACCTCAGGCGCCGTGATGGCACTTAGTCTCTAAGACTAGGTAAGCCGATTACAATTACAATTCAAGCCTTTTTTTGTAATATAAACCAACAGTGGAAATAATTATAATACCTTCCCAAGACTGATAATACTGAGTCACGAACTCTAACTAAATACATGCAATGATCTCAAAGATCGAATATACAATACTGTTTGAATAAGAATTGACAATACAATAAAATGGAAAGACTCCAAGGGACTGCGACGACCAAGCAGCTCTACCTTGAATCCTTGCGATCAACAAACTAACTCTTCCCGAGTCCAATATCTCCAATACCTGGCTCTGCACAAAAATATGCAGAAGTGTAGTATGAGTACACCACAGTCGGTACCCAGTAAGTATCAAGACTAACCTCGGTGGAGTAGTGACGAAGTACAGTCAAGACACTCACTAGTCAAATAACCTGTGCAATATAGCAGTATATAATAGTACTAGAAAATAACTAGCAATGATAACAATAAAATCAACCAGTGATATAACAGCAAGGCAACAAGAACATCATAATTATTGCTCAAACGAATAAGGAACATAAGTACAACCAATTAATCAAGTTCTTCAAATATAAATCCTTCACATATTATTCTTTAAGATAAATATCTTTCGAATATACTTCTTTTCAATAAATATCTTTCTAATATACTTCTTTCAAATAAATATCTTTCTAATATACTTTTTCAAATAAATATCTTTCTAATATACTTCTTTCAAATAAATATCTTTTCAAGTAAAAAATACCATGTGACACCTCATTTCACAATCATAAAATTTACGGGTCTCAGCCCACTTTCATATTTTCCACGACACCTCGTGCTCATATTTCTATCACAACCACACGGACAACTCACGTGTCAATAATAAATCAATATATTTTCCCCGACACCTCATGCCCATATTTCTTTCATAACCACACGGACAACTCACGTACCAAAATATCAATGTATATAAGAACCGCATGATCAATTTATTTTCAATAAAGTAAGTTCATAATTTTAAACCAAGTAAGAAATCATCAAAGAAATGAGTTTATTTTTGAACTTGTTTGGGTGAAGAAAATGGCATTTCAATTAAAATGAAGCATCCGATGACTACTAATTTGGATGTAAAATTTATTAAATTAAAACATAATAGCAATTTCTTTTATTCGAAACAACTCAAATGACGAAAACCAGTAAAAATCATAAACACAAATCCTCATAATCTTGTACAAAGAGCCAAAGCCAACACAATACAACAAGGAATACAAAATACATAATAAAATTAAATAATACATCACGGAAGAACACGAGAATTTACATATCACGGAAAAATAAAATAACCAAAGGCAAGTGCAACCATAGAAAAATATAAACAAAGGGCACTCCCGAGGTACCGCCTCGTAGTCCCAAATTATAAATAAATTTCAACAAAAGGCACTCCCGAGGTACCGCCTCGTAGTCCCAACACAAATATCAACAACAACAACAACAATGCCCTCAGACCATCACAAGTCATCACAAATCAATCCCCGACATAGCCCACCTTGTCTCGCCCCCTGCGCAATAATAAAGAAAATGCTTGCCTTGTCTCGCCGCACGCGCATAATAATATTCCCACCTTGTCTATCCACATGCGCAAACCCACATATATAGCCCGCCTTGTTACGCCGCATGTGCATATATCAATATGTCACAACCCAAACATCCCTCCAAACTACGTCGTGACGGTACCTAGTCTCTACGACTAGGTAAGTCTAACAATTCACAGAAAATACCAATATCGAAAGGAAACAAGTTTGACGTCTAACTGTAATAGATACTGAATAAATCAAAAGAACGATGCCGCTCGGCATGTACAATAACCAAACTCTACTTGCACAGCCTTCCCAAAACCCGGAATGTCATGAGTCACAAGATATAAAAGTAAATACCATCTCTATACACTGAAGTCTAGCAAAAACAAATACAGAAAAAGTGTTTGACACGGGGAAGAATAGAAGGGGACTCCGAGGTCTACGGACGCGGCAGATGTACCTTGAAATATCCAATAGCTGCCTCGAACTCACGGATACTGTGGCTGATAATGAGCACCTGAATCTGCACACAAAACATGTGCAGAAGAGTAGCATGAGTATACCACAATCGGTACCCAGTAAGTGCCGAGCCTAACCTCGGTCGAGTAGTGATGAGGCCAGGTCAGGCCCACTGGTATATAATAATTAAAACAGGAGAATAAGCAGTATAACAAGAGACTAAAGTTCAACAAAGGAAAGCACAGTGAAATAACATAATAGTGCACGGATTTAAGCGACAGGGAATATCCCGAGATACCGTCTCGTAGTCACAAAAGTAAATATGCAGTGAGAACTCTCGAGGTACCGCCTCGTAGTCTCAAAGTATATGTACAGGGGGATCTCCCGAGATACTGTCTCGTAGTCCCAAACGTAAATATGCAGGGGGGATCTCCCGAGATACCGTCTCGTAGTCCCAAAGTAAATAGACAGCACAATCAATTACAAACGACAGCATGAGAATCTACAGTCTAGACGAAGTACAAGTCGGGAAAGAAGCAGGAATTCAATAGGCATGCTCCAAAGAGTCCAATTAAGAAAATAAGGCACGTAGACATGTTATACTAAGCTAACATGGTAACTACGCATGCTAGTATATTCAATTAAAGGTGTAAACAGGGAATTTCTCAGTAAAAATTACTTTTTTCAATAAATAGCCCGTGTACGCACTCATCACCTCGCGTACACGGCTCTCACATAGTAAAATCGGTACCAAATCCTAAGGGGGTTTTCCACACACAAGGTTAGGCAAGCCACTTACCTCGAACGAAGCTAAATCAGTCGGTAGCAATGCTCTTCCCACGAATATCCGGCTCTGAATGGCCTAAATCTAGCCAAAATCAATTACATACCATAAATATAGCTATAAGAAACTAATCTGGTCAATGAAATCTAAGCTAAAGCAAGAAATTAGGAAATTGCCCCAAAAAGCCTCCCCGGGCCCACGTCTCGGAATCGGATAAAATTTACAAAATATGAACACCCATTCACTCACGAGTCCAACCATATAAAAACTACTCAAATCCGACCACGAATCCCCTTTCAAAACTCGAAATCTTAATTGAAGAACTTCTTCCAATTTTTCCCAAATTTCAACCCCAAAATCAGAAATTAAAGATGAAATTAATGATAGATTAGTGGGATATAACCAAAATAGATTGTAGAATCATTACCCAATCGATGTCTCTGAAAATCCTTCAAATTCTCGTCCAAATCCGAGCTCCCAAACTCAAGTTTTGATAAAAATGGTCAAACCCTCATTTTTGAAATGTTTAATAGTACCGAGTGATTCCTTAATCGCGATCACGGAAATAGCCTCGCCATCACGAAGCACAACTTCGTTGCTCCAGAATTTAATCCCTACGCGAACGCGAAAAACACAACGCGAATGTGATTCACTGGCTCTCCTACTTACGCAATCGTGAACAACCCCACGCGTTCGCGAAGAACAACACTTGAATTCCACTACTGCTTTAATTCCTTTTCGCGAACGCGGCCTAGCACACGCGTTCGTAATGCACAGCCTGACCAACCTACGCAATCGCATCCCCATATTCGCGAACGTAAAGAACAAGTTCAGCTGGCCTCTCTGATGCCTTACGCAATCGCGAGACCTCTCTCGCGAACGCGATGAAGAAATGTCTGCAACAAAAACACACCAGAAAGCTACTATCTTCTCTTAAGTTCAAAAGGTTCGTTAACCATCCGTAATCAACCCGAGGCCCCCGGGACCTCAACCAAACATACCAACAAATTCTAAAATACCATACGAACATAGTCGAGCTCTCAAACCACATCAAACAACACTAAAATCACGAATCATCCTCTGATTCAAACTTAAAGAACTTGAAACTTTCAAATTTGACAACAGATTCAGAAACCTATCAAACCACGTCCGATTGACCCCAAATTTTGCACACAAGTCATAATCAACCTTACGGACCTACTCCAACTTACGGAATCAGAATCAAACCCCGATATCAAAAAGTCCACTACCGGTCAAAATCTCCAAAACTTTGACTTTTGCCATTTCAAGCCTAAATGAGCTACAGACCTCCAAAACACAATCCGGACACGCCCCTAAGTCCAAAATCACCTAACGGAGCTAATGGAACCGATGGAACTCCATTCCGAAGTCGTCTTCATACAGTTTTGACTACGGTCCAAGTCCTAAGGCTTAAGCTTCCGTTTAGGGACTAAATGTCCCAAAACACTCTATAAACCAAAACAAAATTTCTCGGCAAGTCACAATAGCAGAAAATGATATGGGAGAAGCAGTTAATAGGTGATCGGGTCTATAACTCTCAAAACAACATGCCAGGTCGTTACATCCTTCCCCACTTAAGACAATCGTTCATCCTGGAACGAACATAAACACATACCTGAAATGGTGAAAAGATGAGGATAACGGTTGTGCATAACATGCTCGGTCTCCCAAGTCGCCTCCTCGATCGGATGACCCCTCTAGTGAACCTTCATGGAAGCAATGTTTTTTGACATCAGCTTTCGAACCTGCCTGTCCAAAATAGCCACTGGCTCCTCGACATAAAATAGATCCTTGTCCAACTGGGCTGAGCTGAAATCCAACACATGAGACGAATCGCAATGATACTTCCGGAGCATAGAAACATGAAATACTGGGTGGACCCCTGCAAAACTGGGAGGCAAGGCAAGCTCATAAGCAACCTCCCCAACGCGTCGCAACACCTCAAATGGGCCGATAAATCGTGGGCTCAGCTTGCCCTTCTTCCTGAACCTCATAACGCCCTTCATAGGCGAAACCCGGAGCAAGACCCGCTCTCTAACCATGAATGCTAAATCGCGTACCCTCCGGTCCACATAACTCTTCTATCTGACTGGGATGTGTGAAGTCGATCCTGAATCACCTTCACCTTATCCAAGGCATCCTGGATCAAATCTGTACCCAATAATCTAGCCTCGCCCGGCTCGAACTAACCCACTGGAGACCAACATCGCCTACCATACAGAGCCTCATATGGTGCCATCTGAATGCTCAACCGATAATTATTGTTGTAGGAAAACTCCGCAAGTGGCAAGAACTGGTCCCAAGCACCCCCAAAATCTATCACACAAGCGCGGAGCATATCCTCCAGTATCTGAATAGTGCGCTCGGACTGTCCGTCCGTCTGAGGGTGAAATGTTATGCTCAACTCAACTCGAGTACCCAACTCCTGTTGTACAACCCTCTAGAACCGTGATGTAAACTGCGTACCCCAGTCAGAGATGATAGATACTGATACGCCATGAAGCCTGATGATCTCGCGGATATAAATTCGAGCCATTTGCTCGGAAAAATAAGTAGTCATCACAGGAATGAAATGAGCTGACTTGGTCAGCCTATCCACAATCACCCACTTTGCATCAAACCTCCGTTGCGTCCGTGGGAGTCCAACAACGAAATCCGAAGTGATCCGCTCCCATTTCCACTCCGAAATCTCTAACTTCTGATGCAACCCACCCGGCCACTGATGCTCAAACTTCACCTGCTGGCAATTTAGGCACCGAGCCACACACTCTACTATGTACTTCTTTATTCTCCTCTACCAGTAATGCTGCCTCAAGTCCTGATACATCTTCGCGCCACCCGGATGAATAGAGTACCGCAAGCTATGAGCCTCCTGAAGAATCAGCTCACGCAAACAATCTACATTAGGCACACATAGCCTACCATGAATCCTCAATACGCCATCATCCCCAATAGTGACCTCCTTAGAATCACTGTGCCGAACCGTGTACTTAAGGACAAGAAGGTGGGGGTCATCATACTGATGCTCCCTGATACAATCATAAAGAGAAGATCGTAAGACCACACAAGCCAACACTCGACTTGGCTCAGAAATATCCAATCTCACAAACTGGCTAGCTAAGGCCTGAACATCCAATGCTAAGGGTCTCTCTGCTGCTGGAAGATATGCTAAACTCCCCAAACTCTCCGCCCGGCGACTCAAAGCATCGGACACTACATTGGCCTTCCTCGAGTGGTACAAAATGATGATATCATAATCATTAAGTAGCTCCAACCACCTCCGCTGATGCAAATTAAGATCCTTTTGCTTGAACAGATGCTGCAAACTCCGATGATCAATGTAAATCTCACAAGGAACACCGTACAAATAGTGGTGCCAAATCTTCAGGGCAGGAACAATAGCTGCTAACTCAAGGTCGTGGAAAAGATAGTTCATCTCATGCACCTACAACTGTCTGGGCGCATAGGCAATCACCATACCGTCCTGCATCAACATCGCGCCAAGACCAATCCACGACGCGTCACAATATACTGTGTAGGACCCCGAACCTGTAGGCAATACCAAAACTGGGGCTGTAGTCAAAGTTGTCTTGAGCTTCTGAAAATTCTCCTCACACTCCTCTGTCCACCTGAACGGAGCACCCTTCTGGGTTAGCCTGGTCATAGGTGTTGCAATAGATGAGAATCCCTCAACAAAACGATGGTAATACCCAGCTAACCCAAGAAAATTGTGGATCTCTGTAGCTGATGACGGTCTAGGCCAGCTCTGCACCGCTTCCACCTTCTTCGGATTCACCTTGATCCTATCACTCGATACTACATAGCCCAAAAATGCCACTGAGTCTAGCCAAAACTCACACTTAGAAAGTTTTGCATACAACCTCTTCTCTCTCAGAGTTTGAAGCACAGTCCTCAGGTGTTGCTCATGATCCTCCCGAGTCCGGGAGTAAACCAGAATGTCATCAACAAACACAATGACGAAGGAGTCAAGATAAGTCCGGAATACATTGTGCATCAAATGCATAAAGGATGTTGGGGCGTTGGTCAGCCCAAAAGACATAATAAGAAACTCATAGTGACCATATCGGGTCCTGAAAGCAATCTTCAGAATATCTGGCTCCTAATTTTTAACTGATGATAGCCTGAACGCAAGTCAATCTTGGAGAACACTCTGTCACCCAGTAAATGATCAAATAAGTCATCAATACGAGGCAATGGATACCTGTTCTTCACTGTAACTTTGTTCAACTGGCGATAATCAATACATATACGCGTAGAACCATCCTTCTTCTTTACAAACAATACCGGAGCACCCCAAGGTGACACACTGGCCGAATGAAGCCCTTATCAAGCGACTCCTCCAACTTTTCCTTTAACTCCTTCAACTCAGAAGGAGCCATACGATATGGAGGAATAGAGATGGGCTGAGTGCTCGGCAATAAATCAATGCCACAATCAATATCTCTGTCGGGCGGCATGCCCGGTAGATCAGCTGGAAATACATATGGAAAACCCCTCACTACTAGGACTGACTCAACTATAGGGGTATCAATACTGACATCTCTCACATAAGCTAGATACGCGTCACACCCCTTCTCAACCATTCGTTGAGCTTTAAGAAATGAAATAACTCTGCTGGGAGTATACTCTAAGGTACCTCTCCACTCTAATCGCGGTAAACCTGGCATAGCCAGCATCATGGTTTTGGCATGACAATCAAGAATATAATAATGTGGCGACAACCATTCCATGCCCAAAATAATATCAAAGTCCACCATGTTGAGAAATAATAAATCGGCTCTGGTCTCAAAACCACTAAGAGCAATCAAACACGACCGATACACGTGGTCCACAATAAGAAACTCTCCCACATTAGTGGACACATAAACAGGGGAACTCAAAGAATCCTAAGATACGCCCAAATGTGGGGCAAAATAAGAGGACACATATGAATACGTAGAGCCTAGCTCAAATAATACCGATGCATTCCTATGATAGACTGGAACAATATATGTAATTACAGAGTCGGAAGTAACTGCCTCTATACGAGCCGGAAGAGCATATTACCTGGCCTAGCCTCCCCCTCTAGGGCGACCTCGACCTCCCCGACCTCCAACTCGAGCTGGCTGAGCAGGTGGGGATGTAGCTGGTGCTGGAATCATGGCTTGAGGACCCGGTGGAGCACGTGGTGGCTGAGAAGTCTGTGGAGGTGTAACCCTCCTAAGTCTGGGAAAATCCCTCACCATACGGCGGGTGTCACCACACTCAAAGTAACCCCTTGGAGGGTGAGGCTGCTGCGACTGACTCGGGCCAGGTCTGCTAGATTGGCCACTAAAAGCACCCCAAGCAGGAGGCACACTAGATACTGGCGGTGCATAATAAGGCTCATTGGGCCTAGAAGGGGATGGAACACCACTGGAGCCTGGAAGAGCTGAATGAACGGGGCGGCTCGCATGACCCCTACCATGGCGAATTGCTGGGGCACGAGCTCCCGAATAAGAACCTGTCTCTCGGGACCTCTTATCCTCTCTCTCTCCTCTCGGTCTCAGGCAAGCATGCCCTCCAATCTCCTGGAAATACTCACAACCTGCTGATAAGGGATATCCATCTCCAACTCCCTGGCCATACTAATCCGAATACTGGGGTGGAGTCCCTCAATAAACCGTCGAACCCTCTCTCGAACTGTGGCAACCAAGGCCGGTGCATGTCGGGCCAAATCAATGAAGCGGACTACATACTCTGACACAGTAGTAGCACACTGGCGCAGCTGCTCAAACTCCGCGCGCCATGATTCCCTGAGGCTCTGAGGGACATACTCTCTCAAAACCATGTCCGAGAATTGAGTCCATGTAAGTTAATCTGCTTCATCCGGACTACTCAACTCATAAGCACGCCACCACTAAAAGGTTGCTCATCTAAGTTGGAAAGTGGTAAACAAAACCCCACTCGTCTCCGCTATGCCCATAGTACAGAGAATACGATGACACTTCTCCAGAAAACCCTGAGTAGCATCATCTGTAGCCAATTCGTTGAAGGTAGGTGGGTGGTACTTCTTGTACATCTCCAGGCTGAGTTGCTCCACCTCAGAAGCAGTAATTCTAGTCTCATGCTGAACCGAAGCTATCGACAACATATGAATGAACTATGGGGCATGATCAACCTGTACCCTCTGCTCAGGAGTGCGAGCTGCGGGAGTCTGTGCCCCTCCCCCAGCCTGAGATATGGCGGGAGCTAGTGGAATCAATCCAGCCTAAGCTAAGATGCTGAACATGCTCATGAACTGGGCTAGAGTATCCTGGAGGGCTGGTGCGGCAATAGGAACCTCTGGTGCCTGCCCTCCAGCTGGAGCTGCTGGGGGCTTCTTTGTCGCAGCTCGTGCGGGTGCTCTGGCTACACCGCTTGGTCATCCTCTACCCCGGCCTCTGGCGGCTCTAGCAGGGGGCGCGGATGCCTGATCGTCAGATCTCCCGATACGGGTCCTCACCATCTGAGAAAGAATATAATAGAGAAGTTTAGAATTTGATGCCAATAACTCGCACAATAAGGAATCAAAAGAAGTATGATTGTTCCTAACAGTTCTATAGCCTCTCGAAGATGAGTACAAACGTCTCCGTACCGATCCGCGAGACTCTAATAAATCGACTTGTGACTCACGACTCTTATGAACCTAGAGCTCTGATACCAACTTGTCACAACCCAAACATCCCTCTGAACCACGTCATGACGGCACCTAGTCTCTACGACTAGGTAAGCCTAACAATTCACAGAAAAGACCAATATCGAAAGAAAACAAGTTTGACTTCTAACTGTAATAGATACTGAATAAATTAAAAGAACGATGTCGCTCGGCATGTACAATAACCAAACTCTACTTGCACAGCCTTCCCAAAAACCGAAATGTCATGACTCACAACATATAAAAGTAAATACCATCTCTATACACTGAAGTCTAGCAAAAACAAATATAGAAGAAGTGTTTGACACGGGGAAAAATAGAAGGGGACTCCGAGGTCTACGGATGTGGCAGATGTACCTTGAAATCTCCAATAGCTGTCTCGAACTCACGGATACTACGGCTGATAACGAGCACCTGAATCTACACACAAAACATGTGAAAAAGAGTAGCATGAGTACACCACAATCAGTACCATGTAAGTGCCGAGCCTAACCTCGGTCGAGTAGTGACGAGGCAAGGTCAGGCAGTATAACAAGAGACTAAAGTTCAACAAAAGAAAGCACAGTGAAATAACATAACAGTGCACGGAATTAAGCGACAGGGGATCTCCCGAGATACCGTCTCGTAGTCCCAAAAGTAAATATGCACGGAGAACTCTCGAGGTACCGCCTCGTAGTGTTAAAGTAAATCTGCAGGGGGATCTCCCGAGATACCGTCTCGTAGTCCCAAAAGTAAATATGCATGGGGATCTCCTAGGATACCGTCTCGTAGTCCCAAAGTAAATACACAGCACAATTAATTACAAACGACAAGTACAGCAAGAGAATCTACAGTCTAGACTAAGTACAAGCCGGGAAAGAAGCAGGAATTCAATAGGCAAGCTACAAAGAGTCCAATTAAGCAAATAAGGCACGTAGACATGCTATTCTAATCTAACAGGTTAACTACGCATAGTAGTATATTCAATTAAAGGTGTAAACAGGGAATTTCTTAGTAAAAATCAATTTTTTCAATAAATAGCCCATGTACGCACTCGTCACCTCGCGTACACGACACTCATATAGTAAAATCAGTACCAAATCCTAAGGGGTACCCTCCCCCCCCCCCCCTTCCCTCCACAAAGTTAGGCAAGCCACTTACCTCGAACCAAGCTAAATCAGTCGGTAGCAATGCTCTTCCCATAAATATCCGGCTCTGAATGGCCCAAATATAGCCAAAATAAATTATATACCATACATATAGCTATAAGAAACTAATCTAGTCAATGAAATCTAAGCTAAAACGAGAAATTAGGAAACTGTCCCAAAAAGCCTCCCCAGGCCCACGTCTCGGAATCGGGTAAAAGTCACAAAATATGAACACCCATTCACTCACGAGTTCAACCATATAAATATTACTCAAATCCGACCATGAATCCCCTTTCAAAACTCGAAATCTTAGTTGAAGAACTTCTTCCAATTTTTCCCAAATTTAAACCCCAAAATCAGAAATTAAAGATGAAATTAATGATAGATTAGTGGGATATAACCAAAATAGATTGTAGAATCATTACCCAATCGATGTCTCTGAAAATCCTCCAAATTCTCGTCCAAATCCGAGCTCCCAAACTCAAGTTTTGATAAAAATGGTCAAACCCTCATTTTCGAAATGTTTAATAGTACCGAGTGATTCCTTAATCGCGATCGCGGAAATAGCCTCGCCATCGTGAAGCACAACTTCGCTGCCCCATAATTTAACCCCTACGCGAACGCGAAAAATACAACGCGAACGTAATTCACTGGCTCTCCTACTTACGCGATCACGAACAACCCCACGCGCTCGCAAGGAACAACACTTGAATTCCACTACTGCTTTAATTCCTCTTCGCGAACGCGGCCTAGCACACGCGAACGCGGCCTAGCACACGCGTTCGCGATGCACAGCCTGACCAACCTACGCGATCGCCTCCCCATATTCGCGAACGCGAAGAATAGCTTCAGTTGGCCTCTCTGATGCCTTACACGATCGCGAGACCTCTCTCGCAAACGCGATGAAGAAATGTCTGCAACAAAAATACCAGAAATCTGCTATCTTCTCTTAAGTTCAAAAGGTCCGTTAACCATCCGAAATCAACCCGAGGCCCTCGGGACCTCAACCAAACATACCAACAAGTCCTAAAATACCATACGAACGTAGTCGAGCCCTCAAACCACATCAAACAACGCTAAAATCACGAATCATCCTCCTATTTAAATTTAAAGATCTTAAAACTTCCAAATTCGACAACTAATTTCGAAACCTATCAAACCACGTCCGATTGACCCCAAATTTTGCACACAAGTCATAATTAACCTTACGGACCTACTCCAACTTCCGGAATCGAAATCTGACCTCGATATCAAAAAGTCCACTACCGGTCAATATCTCCAAAACTTTGACTTTCGTCATTTCAAGCATAAATGAGCTACAGACCTCCAAAACAAAATCAGGACATGCCCCTAAGTCCAAAATCACCTAACAGAGCTAACGGAACTGACAGAAATCCATTCTGGAGTTGTCTTCATACAGTTCTGACTACGGTCCAAGTCCTAAGGCTTAAGCTTCTGTTTAGGGAAACACTCCAAAAACCAAAACGAAACCTCTCGGCAAGTCACAATAGTAGAAAAAGATATGGGAGAAGAAGTTAATAGGGGATCGGGGCTATAACTCTTGAAACAACCTGCCGGGTCGTTAGATCCATCCCCTCTTAAAATAATTATTCGTCCTCGAACGAACATAAAGATATACCTGAAGTGGTGAAACGATGAGGATAACGGCTATGCATAACATGCTCGGTCTCCCAAGTCGCCTCCTTGACCGGCTGACCCATCCACTGAACCTTCACGGAAGCAATATTCTTTGACCTCAGCTTCCGAACCTGCCTGTCCAAAATAGCCACTAGCTCTTCGACATAAGATAGATCCTTGTCCAACTGGACTGAGCTTAAATCCAACACATGAGCCGGATCGCCGTGATACTTCCGGAGCATAGAAACATGAAATACTGGGTGGACTCCTACAAGACTGGGAGGCAAGGCAAGCTCATAAGCAACCTCCCCATCGCATCGCAACACCTCAAATGGGCCAATAAACCGTGGGCCCAGCTTGCCCTTCTTCCCGAACCTCATAACGCTCTTCATAGGCGAAACCCGGAGCAAGACCCACTCTCCAACCATGAATGCTACATCGCGTACCCTCCGATCCACATAACTCTTCTGTCTAGACTGGGTTGTGCGAAGTCGATCCTGAATCACCTTCACTTTATCCAGGGTATCCTGGACCAAGTCTGTACCCAATAATCTGGCCTCGCCCGGCTCGAACCAACCCACTGGAGACCGACACCACCTACCATACAGAGCCTCATACGGTGCCATCTAAATGCTTGATTGATAACTATTGTTGTAGACAAACTCAGCAAGTGGAAAGAACTGGTCCCAAGAACCCCAAAATTCTATCACACAAGCGTGGAGCATATCCTCCAGTATCTGAATAGTGTGCTCGGACTGTCCGTCCGTCTGAGGGTGAAATATTATGCTCAACTCAACCAGAGTACCCAACTCCTGCTGTACAACCCTCCAGAACCGTGATGTAAATTGTGTACCCCGATGAGAGATGATAGATACCGATACGCCATGAAGCCTGACGATCTCATGGATGTAAATTCGAGCCAGGTGCTCGGAAGAATAAGTAGTCATCACAGGAATGAAATGAGCTAACTTGGTCAACCTATCCACAATCACCCAATTTGCATCAAACCTCCACTGAGTCTGTAGGAGTCCAACAACGAAATCCATAGTGATCCGCTCCCATTTCTACTCCGGAATCTCTAACTTCTGAAGCAACCCACCCGACCGCTAATGCTCAAACTTCACCTGCTGGCAATTTAGGCACCGAGCCACATACTCCACTATGTCCTTCTTCATTCTCCTCTCCCAGTAATGCTGCCTCATGTCCTGATATATCTTCGCGACACCAGATGAATGGAGTGTCGCGAGCTATGAGCCTCCTGAAGAATCAGCTCACGCAAACCATCTACATTAGGCACACATAGCCTGCCATGCATCCTCAATACGCCATCATCCCCAATAGTGACCTCCTTAGCATCATCATACTGAACCGTGTCCATAAGGACAAGCATGTGGGGGTCATCATACTGACGCTCCCTGATACGATCATAAAGAGAAAGTCTAGAGACCACACAAGCGAATACTCGACTCAGCTCAGAAATATCCAGTCTCACAAACTGGCTTGCTAAGGCCTGAACATCCAATGCTAAGGGTCTCTCTGCTGCTCGAAGATATGCTAAACTCTCCAAACTCTCCGCCCGGTGACTCAAAGCATATACCACTACATTGGACTTCCCCGGGTGGTACAAAATGGTGATATCATAATCCTTAAGTAGCTCCAACCACCTCCGCTGACGCAAATTAAGATCCTTTTGCTTGAACAGATGCTGCAAACTCCGATGATCAGTGTAAATCTCACAAAGAACACTGTACAAATAGTGGCGCCAAATCTTCAAGGCATGAACAATAGCTGCTAACTTAAGGTCGTGGACAGGATAGTTCATCTCATACAACTTTAGTTGTCTAGACGCATAGGCAATCTCCCTACTGTCCTGCATCAACATCGCGCCAAGACCAATCCGCGACGCATCATAATATATTGTGTAGGACCCCGAACCTGTAGGCTACCAAAACTGGGGCTGTAGTCAAAGCTGTCTTGAGCTTCTGAAAGCTCTTCTCACACTCCTCTGTCCACTTGAACGGAGCACCCTTCTGGGTTAGCCCGGTCATAGGTGCTATAATAAATGAAAATCCCTCAACAAAATGACGGTAATACCCCGTCAATCCAAGAAAATTGTGGATCTCTGTAATGGATGATGGTCTAGGCCAGCTCAGCACTGCTTCCACCTTCTTCGGATTCACCTTGATCCTATCACTCGATACTACATAGCCCAAAAATGCCACTGAGTCTAGCCAAAATTCACTCTTAGAAAATTTTGCATACAACCTCTTCTTTCTTAGAGTCTGAAGCACAGTCCTCAAGTGTTGCTCATGATCCTCCCGAGTTCGGGAGTAAACCATAATGTCATCAATAAACACAATGACGAAGGAGTCAAGATAAGGCCGGAATACACTATGCATCAAATGCATAAAGGTTTCTGGGGCGTTGGTCAGCCCAAAAGAAATAACAAGAAACTCATAGTGACAATATCGTGTCCTGAAAGCAATCTTCAGAATATCTGGCTCCTAATTTTTAACTGATGATAGCCTGAACGCAAGTCAATCTTGGAGAACACTCTGTCACCCAGTAAATGATCAAATAAGTCATCAATACGAGGCAATGGATACCTGTTCTTCACTGTAACTTTGTTCAACTGGCGATAATCAATACATATACGCATAGAACCATCCTTCTTCTTTACAAACAAGACCGGAGCACCCCAAGGTGACATACTGGGCCAAATGAAGCCCTTATCAAGCAACTCATGCAACTTCTCCTTCAACTCATGAGGAGCCATACGATATGGAGGAATAGAGATGGGTTGAGTGCCCGGCAACAAATCAATGCCAAAATCAATATCTCTGTTGGGCGGCATGCCCATAAGATCAGCTGGGAACACATCTGGAAAGTCTCTCACTACTGGAACACACTCATCTATAAGGGTATCAACACTAACATCTCTCACATAAGCTAGATACATATCACACCCCTTCTCAACCATTCGGTGAGCTTTAAGAAATAAAATAACTCTGCTGGGAGTATACTCTAAGGTACCTCTCCACTCTAATCATGGTAAACCTGGCATAGCCAGCGTCACGGTCTTAGCGTGACAATCAAGAATAGCATAATGGGGCGACAACCAGTCCATGCCCAAAATAACATCAAAGTCTACAATATTGAACAATAATAAATCGGCTCTAGTCTCAAAACCACTAAGAGAAACCAAACACGACCGATACACATGGTCCACAGTAAGAGAATCTCCCACAGGAGTGTACACATAAATAAGGGAACTCAAAGAATCCCGAGATATGCCCAAATATGGGGCAAAATAAGAGGACACATATGAATACGTAGAGCCTGGGTCAAATAATACCGACGCATCTCTATGACAGACTAGAACAATACCTGTAATGATAGAGTTGGAAGCAACTGCCTCTGTACGAGCCGAAAGAGCATATTACCTAGCCTAGCCTCCCCCTATAGGGTAACCTCGACTTCCCCGACCTCCACCTCGAGCTAGCTGAGTAGGTGGGGCAGTGGCTGGTGCTGGAATCATGGCCTGAGGACCCGGTGGAGCACGTGGTGGATGAGAAGTCTGTGGAGGTGCAACCCTCTTAAGTCTAGGGCAATCTCTCTCCATACGGCGGGTGTCGTCACACTCAAAGCAACCCCTCGAAAGGCGAGGCTGTTGTGACTGACTCGGGCCAAGTCTGCTGGACTAGCCGCTAAAAGCACCCCGAGCAGGAGGCACACTAGATACTGGCGGTGTATAATAAGGCTCTTGGGGCCTAGAAGGGGCTGGAACACCACTGGCGGCTGGAAGAGCTGAATGAACTGGGCGACTTACATGACCCCCACCATGGTGAGTTGCTGGGGCACGAGCTCCCCAATAAGAACCAGTTTCTCGAGACCTCTTGCCCTCTCTCTCCTCTCGGTCCTGGACAAGCATGCCCTCCAATCTCCTGGTAATACTCACAACCTGCTGATAAGGGATATCCATCTCCAACTCCCTGACCATACTAATCCGGATACTGGGGTGGAATCCCTCAATAAACCGTCGAACCCTCTCTCAAACTGTGGCAACCATGGCCAATGCATGTCGGGCGAAATCACTAAAGCGGACTGCATACTCTGACACGGTCGTAGCACCCTGGCGCAGCTGCTCAAACTCCGCGCACCATGAGTCCCTGAGGCTCTGAGAGACATACTCTCTCAAAAACATGTCCGAGAACTGAGTCCATGTAAGTGAAGCTACCTCATCCGGACTACTCAACTCATAAGAACGCCATCACTGATAAGCTGCTCCTCTAAGTTGGAAAGTGGTAAAAGAAACCCCACTCATCTCCACTTCACCCATAGTACGGAGAATACGATGACACTCTTCCAGAAAACCCTGAGCATCATCATCTGTAGCCAATCCGTTGAAGGTAGGTGGGTGGTACTTCTTGTACCTCTCAAGTATGAGTTGCTCCACCTCAGAAGTGGTTGTTCTAGTCTCATGCTGAACCGGAGCTATCGGTGGCATAGGAATGAACTCTAGGGCCTGATCAACCTGGACCATATGCTCAGGAGTGCGGGCTACGGGAGTCTGTGCCCCTCCCCAGTCTTGAGATGTGGTGGGAGCTAGTGGATTCAATCCAACCTGAGCTAAGGTGCTGAACATGCTCATGAACTGGGCTAGAGTCTCTTGGAGGGCTGGTGCGGCAATAGGAACCTATGGTGCCTGCCCTCCAGCTGGAGCTGCTGGGGGCTCATCTGTCGTAGCTCGTGCGGGTGTTCTGGCTGCACCGTGTGGTCGTCCTCTACCCTGGCCCCGGCCTCTGGCGGCTCTAGCAGGGGGCGTGGGTGCCTGGTCGTCAGATCTCCCGGTATGTGTCCTCCCCATCTGTGAGAAAGAATAGAATAGAGAAGTTTAGAATTTGATGTCAATAACTTGCATGATAAGGAATCAAAAGAAGTATGATTGTTCTTAACAGTTCCATAGCCTCTCGAGAATGAGTACGGACGTCTCTGTACCGATCTGTGAGACTCTAATAAACCGACTTGTGACTCACGACTCCTATGAACCTAGAGCTCTGATACCAACTTATCAAAACCCAAACATCCCTCTGAACCACATCGTGACGATACCTAGTCTCTACGACTAGGTAAGCCTAACAATTCACAAAAAATAACAATATCGAAAGAAAACAAGCTTGACTTCTAACTGCAATAGATAATGAATAAATCAAAAGAACGATGCCGCTCGGCATGTACAATAATCAAACTCTACTTGCACAGCCTTCCCAAAACCCGGAATGTCATGAGTCACAAGATATAAAAGTAAATACCATCTCTATACACCGAAGTCTAGCAGAAAAAAATACAGAAGAAGTGCTTGACACAGGGAAGAATAGAAGGGGACTCCGAGGTCTGCGAACACGGCAGATGTACGTTGAAGTCTCCAACAACTCCCTCGAACTCACGGATACTGAGGCTGATAACGAGCACCTGAATCTGCACACAAAACATGTGCAAAAGAGTAGCATGTGTACACCACAATCGGTACCCAGTAAGGAAAGCACAGTGAAATAACATAACAGTGCATGGAATTAAGCGACAGGGGATCTCCCTAGATACCGTCTCGTAGCCCCAAAAGTAAATATGCAGGGAGAACTCTCGAGGTACCGCCTCGTAGTCTCAAAGAAATGTGCATGGGGATCTCTCGAGATACCGTCTCGTAGTCCCAAAAGTAAATATGTAGGGGGATCTTCCGGGATACCGTCCCGTAGTCCCAAAGTAAATACACAACACAATCAATTACAAACGACAAGTACAATAAGATAATCTACAGTCTAGCCTAAGTACAAGCCGGGAAAGAAGCAGGAATTCAATAGGCATGCTGCAAAGAGTCCAATTAAGCAAATAAGGCACGTAGACATGTTATTCTAATCTAACGGGGTAACTACGCATGCTAGTATATTCAATTAAAGGTGTAAACAGGGAATTTCTCAGTAAAAATTAGTTTTTTACAAAAAAATAGCTAGTGTACGCACTCGTCACCTCGCGTACACGACGCTCACATAGTAAAATCAGTACCAAATCCTAAGGGGTCCCCTCCCCACAAGGTTAGACAAGCCACTTACCTCGAACCAAGCTAAATCAGTTTGTAGTAATGCTCTTCCCACGAATATCCGGCTCTGAATGGCCCAAATCTAGCCAAAATCAATTACATACCATAAATATAGCTATAAGAAACTAATCTAGTCAATGAAATCTAAGCTAAAGCGAGAAATTAGAAAATCGTCCCAAAAAGCCTCCCCGGGCCCACGTCTCATAATCGGATAAAATTTACAAAATATGAACACCCATTCACTCAGGAGTCCAACCATATAAAAATTACTCAAATCCGACCACGAATCCCCTTTCAAAACTCGAAATCTTAGTTAAAGAACTTCTTCCAATTTTTCCCAAGTTCAACCCCAAAATTCGAAATTAAAGATGAAATTAATGATAGATTAGTGGAATATAACCAAAATAGAGTATAGAATCATTACCCAATCGATGTCTCTAAAAATTCCCTAAAATCTCGTCTAAATCCAAGCACCCAAACTCAAGTTTTGATAAAATGGCCAAACCCTCGTTTTTGAAATGTTTAATACTGCCCATTGATTCCTTAATCATGATCGCAGAAATAGCCTCGCGATCGCGAAGCACAACTTCACTGCCCCAGAATTTAACCCCTACGCAAATGCGGAAAACACAACGCGAACGCGATTCACTGGCTCTCCTACTTACGCGATCGCGAACAACCCCACGCGTTCGCGAAGAACAACACTTGAATTCCACTACTGCTTTACTTCCTCTTCGCGAACGCGGCATAGCCCACACGTTCGCGATGCGCAGCCTGACCAACCTACGCGATCACGTCCCCATATTAGCGAATGCGAAGAACAACTTTAGTTGGCCTCTCCGATGCCTTACGCGATCGCGAGACCTCTCTCGCGAACGCGATGAAGAAATATCTGCAACAAAAACACTAGAAATCTGCTATTTTCTCTTAAGTTCAAAAGGTCCGTTAACCATCCAAAATCAACTCGAGGCCCCCGGGACCTCAACCAAGCAAACCAACAAGTCCTAAAATACCATACAAACTTAGTCGAGCCCTCAAACCACATCAAACAACGAATCATCCTTCGATTCAAACTTAAAAAACTTGAAACTTCCAAATTCGACAATTGATGCCAAAACCTATCAAACCACGTCCGATTGATCCCAAATTTTGCACACAAGTCATAATCAACCTTATGGACCTACTCCAATTTCCGGAATCGGAATCCGACCCCGATATCAAAAAGTCCACTACCGGTCAAAATCTCCAAAACTTTGACTTTCGCTATTTCAAGCCTAAATGAGCTACAGACCTCCAAAACAAAATCCAGACCCTTAGTCCAAAATCACCTAACGGAGCTAACGAAACCGATAGAACTCCATTCCGGAGTCATCTTCACATAATTCCGACTACGGTCCAAGTCCTAAGACTTAAGCTTCCGTATAGGGACTAAGTATCTGAAAACACTCCAAAAACCAAAACGAAACCTCCCAACAAGTCACAATAGAAGAAAAAGATATGGGAGAAGCAGTTAATAGGGGATCGGGGCTATAACTCTCGAAACGACCGGTGGCGTCGTTACACAATAGTAGCAATAGCACGGCAGAAACCTCGTGCAAACACAGGAACAATCCTCCCAATAATATCATGTGCCAATATCACAACATCTCATAAATTGCACCTCAAGTGCTCAAATATTACAACATATCACAAATTGCACATCGAGTGCTCAAATATCAAAACATATCACAAATTACACCTCAAGTGCTCAAATATTTCTACTTGCCACAGAAATCAACAATACATCATTTTGCACAATAAGGAGCCCATGGCTCGACCATAATGTGCACAAAAATCTTAACAAAATATTCAGGAGTGAACAACTCAACAAAATAATATTTCACAATTTAACACTTTGCCTCAAATATCATTTACGGCCTTTATAACTCAATACCAGTTGCAACAACATGAACTCGAAAGTAATTCATCAAGGAACAACGCCTTCTTAAATCCAATTTATTTGGCAAATAGATTAATGTCTCCTTTTAAACTTACATAATAAATTATTTACAAATGAATAATTCATAATGAAATTATCTCCAGGAAATAGCAACTCAACAAAAACACGGGATTTAAATAAAAATCAAAGTGAAAATCACACCAAATTATCATATAAAAATAAATTCAACAAACAAGGATTTATGCATGGCAAATAAAGGATTTAGTATGTTCCAACAATTTTTCAATTTAATACATAAGGGCATCTACGAATTTCAACCAATGTAATTTGCACATATAAACCAAGTACGTACTCATCACCTCGCGTACATGGTTTCAATTACACAATTTTCACATAAGACTAAATGCCTAAGGGGTAATTTCCCCCACTCAAGGTTAGGCAAGATACTTACCTTTTTGAAGTTAGGCCGATATTCCAAAATCGTCTTCTTGCTTGAATTCACCTCCGGACAGCTCAAATCTAACCAAATTAATTGTATAACTTCATTAATATTCATCGAAAGCAAATCCGGATAATAAAACGTCAACTTAAAATTTTACATTAAAAAATCAACCAAAAGTCAATGCGGGCCCGCATCTCAGAACCCGGCAGAATTTTTACGAAATCCGAACACCCATTCAGATACGAGTCTAACCATACCAATTTTATCAAATTCCAATAATAAATCATCCTCCAAATTTATATTTTTTGTTTTTGAAAAGTTTTACAATTTTCCCCAAATTTCCAACTCAATTCACTGATTAAATGATGAAGATAACAATGGATTCGTGTAATATAGCCAAAACCGAGTTAGAATAACTTACCCCAAAGAATTCTTTGAAAATCCCCTGAAAAATCGCCACAAACCGAGCTCCCAAAGTCCAAAAATGAAATAATACCCTAGGCCTCGGTTATATAGTACACCCTCTAACCTCCCAATGTGCAGTCCGCACATTTTCAAGTTCTGCGGTCGCACAAACAATTGTGCAGTCGCACTTCACAGCATCTCCATTACCAGATTTCAGTAAATTGGCCATAACTTTCTCTACATATGGCCAAATACTTATATATTTATCTTTCTGGAAACTAGACACGAAGAGATACAACTTTCATTTTTGAATCATCTCCAAATTTCTTGTGAATCAAAAGATATAAGATTCTGAAGTCGGACCAGCGAACCTGCAGAACACCCTGAAGTGCGACCGCAGACAAAATTATGCGGTCCACATTTTTCCTCTGCGGTCCGCACATTTTCATCTACTGCATCACTTTTCATCTGCTACAGCACTCAAAAATGTGCTTCAGCACATGAAATTATGTGGTCCGCACTTCCAACATTCCAGAACAACATCAGAGTGCCGAAATGCACGGACTCGCTCAAAACTCACCCCGAAACTCACTCGAGGCCCCCGGGACCTCAACCAAATACACCAACAATTCCTAAAATATCATACGAACTTAGTTGAAACTTCAAATCACATCAAACAACGTCAAAACTATGAATCACACCACAAATCTAACTCATAAATTTCCAAATCTTCCAACTTCCAAAACTCGTGCCGAAACATATCAAATCAATCCAGAATGATTTCAAATTTTGCACACGAGTCATAAATGACATAATGGAGGTATTCAAATTTTTTAGAATCGGATTCAAGCCCCGATATCAAAAGATCAACTCCCCGGTTAAACCTCCAAACTTAAATTTCTATTTTAGCCATTTCAAGTCTAATTTAGCTAAGGGCCTCCAAATAATTTTCCGGACACGCTCCTAAGTCCAAAATTACCATACGGAGCTATTAGAATCATCAAAATACTATTCCGGGGTTATTTGCTCAAAAGTCAACTCTCCGGCCAACTCTTTTCTTTTAAGCTTCTTAAATAAGAATTGTTCTTCCAATTTGATCTCGAATCATCCGAAAATCAAACTCGACCACACACGCAAGTCATAATACACATCACAAAGTTTCTTGGGATATTAAGTCGCTGAGCGAGATGCTAATTCACAAAACAACAAGTCGGGTCGTTACACAATCATATTTACTTGACCCTTTTTCTTCTCTTTCTTTAGAGCACGACATTCTGCAGCTTTGTGTCCAACCTTTCCACAGTTGTGGCAGTTTTCCTTAAATTTCTTCTTGCTTGGATAGTTGTTTGGTCCATAAGACGTCTTCCTCTTTTTCGGATTAGTTGGAGCAGTCTCAACAATATTTGCTCCCATAATTGTTGAGTTCCCACGTGTCTTCTTTTCTGCAGATTCATTGTCCTCTACGATCCTCAATCGAACGATGAGATCTTCGAGTTTCATCTCCTTGTGCTTGTGTTTCAAGTAGTTCTTAAAGTCTCTTCATAAAGGATGCAACTTCTCAATCATTGCTGCAACTTGAAATGCCTCATTGATGACCAAACTTTCAGTGAAAAATTCGTAATAGTAACTAAATTAATACTTTCATCATAAGCATTAATTCGGATTATACCTTCAACAAGGAGATCATGGATTATAACTTGCAGCTCTTGAACTTGGGTAATGACAGGCTTGATGTCTACCATCTTGTAGTCCAAAATTTGGCTGCAACAAACTTCTTCAAATTGGCATCATCGGTTTTATACTTCTTTTCCAACGCATCCCATAATTCTTTAAAAGTTTCTACATTACTATAGACATTGTAAAGATCATCCTTCAGTCCACTAAGAATGTAATTCTTGCACATGAAATATGAGTGCTTCCATGCCTCAGTCAAAATAAAATGTTCATTATCAGGAGTTGATTCCGGCAGAACCAGAATGTCCTCCTTGATGAACTTCTGTAGACTCAAAGTAGTCAAATAGAAGAACATCTTCTATTGCCAACATTTGAAATCAATCCTAGAAATATTTTCGGGCTTTTCCGCCGGAGCCGGTGGTGGCAAAGAATGATTGGAAGTAGCTACATTACTGGTAGGCCAACCACGTGGGTTCCTGTTTCTGTCATTTCTGTTAATCACAAAACAAAAACAAAATTAATTAACGGTGAAGTATTTAAAATCGTCAAACCAAATAACTTTAACAGAAACAAATTAAATACCACGGTGAAGATTTTATTTCTTCAAATCGAATACAAAACGAGTAAAAAATCACAAAGATTTTAATCTCGTAATGCCAATCAAGGAGTAGAAAATCCTAAGGTTTTAGTCTCCAAACTGAGAGTAGAAATTACTAGGATTTAGTCTCCCACAAACAGAATAAAAGATGAATACAGAAAACTAAAAAAATAAAAAAGTTCCTTAAGCTTGTTAACCTTCGATATTCGAAAAATATATTCAAAAATAAAAACGATATAAAACAAGAAATGTAGAAGAACAGAATTATTCTGAGCCCACTGAATTCATAATGTTTCCTTAAGGAATTTAATCCCCTCCTAGTACTCGAGGTTTAGGATAATTTCCTCCCGGGATAGACCGGATTACCCTCACTGGTGTAGCGGTACTTCAAACCCCAGTGATAACGAACTCAAAGAACAGTAGTAAATCACACTTACTGCTTTCTTTTCTGTTAAAACAATGCAGAAGGAAGAAAGAGAAATCAGAATTTTTGTAAGGAAAATTTGAGGGAGAGTTCATGTATTTATGGCCAAAACGTTGGGTAATACTGAAGAGTTACAACTCTTCATGTAAGGTTGCAACTCAAAATGATTGTTTTATAAAACGACCATTTAGGCAAATCGCAAATTCAAATTATAACGGGAAAATTAATGTCACGACCCGAAATTCTCACCTTCGGGACAATGATGGCACCTAACATTTCACTTGCTAGGCAAGCCAACGTTAAAATATAATTATCCATTTTAACAAAGTTTTAAATTAATTAATAATAAAGAAACAAATGCGGAAATAAAGTCTGAAATAATGGTGAATAATCCATAATAATTGCGATATCTAAATACCATCCCAGAACTGGAGTCACAAGTGCACGAGCTTCTAGAATAATACAATAAGGGTCTAAATAAAATAAAGTTGTCTAAAAGAAAACACACAACTAAAATAAAGTAGACGGGGACTTCAGAACTGCGAACTATGTGCAGTTATACCTCAAATCTCCTCTGGGTAACTGAAATCCGAGCAAGTCTATAGTACGTCGTTGGGATCAACTCCGAAATCTGTACAAGAAGTGCAGAGTGTAGTATCAGTACAATCGACCCCATGTACTGGTAAGTGCCGAGCCTAACCTCGACGAAGTAGTGACGAGGCTAAGGCAGGCCACTTACATTAATAATAATAATAATAATAAAAATAATAATAATAATAATAATAATAATAATAATAATAATAATAATAATAATAATAATAATAATAATAATAATAATAATAATAATAATAATAATAATAATAATAATAATAATAATAATAATAATAATAATAATAATAATAACAATAATTGAAGTCAATTCAGCAGTCACAATTCCTCAACTTGTTTCCATTGCGGCGTGCAACCCGTTCCCCCAATATAAACTTTAAATAAATCTGTTACGGTGTGCAACCCGATCCCCCAATATAGATTTTAAATAAGTCTGTTGCGGCGTGCAACCCGATCCCCCAATATATTTACTTTCATTTCCGTTGCGGCGTGCAACTCACTCCAACAATATAAACTTAAAGATAAATCCATTGCGGCATGCAATCCGCTCCAACAATATAATTAAACAACTCTTAAATGTAAAAAATACTCCAATAAATATCACATTTAATAAAAAATTATTAGGCAACAAAGCATACAATTATTATGATTTATTTAGGAAACAAGTAATGACAAGTAGCAATTAATTGTGGAAATTAAGGATGAAATACGCATTTTAATAATTAGTATACTAAATGTCAAGTAGCAATTAAGTCACATAAATCAAATAAGCATGTAGCAATTATAGCATTGATTCAAGGCATGGTATTGAGCAAGGAATATGAGACAAACAATTAATATAATAATTAATTCATGATTTAAAATGAATTATGATTTTTCAAGTAATTATGCAAATAATTAATTTGACAACGTATAGACACTCGTCACCTTACCTATACATCGTTCACATGCATTTCACATAACAAATAATTTATGGGTTCTATTCCCTCAAGTCAAGGTTAACCACGACACTTACCTCGCTTTGCAACCAAGTTCAAGAATCCAATAAACTTTTGCCTCGCGAATTCATGTCCGAAATCCTCAAATCTAGTCATAAACAATTCAATATACTCAATACAAATCGCAGAAATTAATTTCATATGAATTTACTAATTTTTCGGATTAAAATCCGAAATTCATCTCAAAAATTGACAGTGGGGCCCACGTATCGAATCTCGGAAAAACTTATCCGAACACCCGTTCCGATACGAGTTCAACCATACAAAAATTATTGAATTCCGACATCGGATTGGCTTTCAAATCCTCAATTAAAGTTTTATTTGAAGATTTCTACCATTTTCAATCCAATCTTTACCCATTTGAACTCAACAATCCTCCCATAACCTTATTGGTACAAGAATGTATAACTAATACTCTCACATGCAAGAATCACACTCATAATCACTCATCTTTATCGAAACTCAAAATTGAAGAATAGGGGTTAGAACCTTACCTCTTGGGTGAAGATCTTGTGATAATTCCTTGTTGGATTTCAAAGCTTGAACAAGATTTTTGATGAACAAAGCACTTGAGCTTCTTCCTCTCTCTAAAGCACTCTCACTTCTCTCTAAAATCATCAGATAAGCCCCAAAGCCTCAAAGCTTATTTATCAAAATGGGGTCGGGTTATGAAAATAGGAAAATTAACCCTCCGAAATCGGGTATGCGGTCGCATTATGGATCGCAGAATGGGTATGCGGGTGGCACAATGGTCACAAAAATCGGTGCCTAGAACTGGGCTATTCTGGTCCATTCTGCAACCAGTTTACGGTCGCAGAAGCAGTTTTGCGATCGCATAACTATTCTGCGATCGCAGAATTGGTCGCAAACTTATATTTTTTCAGCCTTTGGTAATTTGGTCATAACTTCTTGTAGAAGTGTCCAAATGATGAACGGTTTAAAGTGTTAGAAACTAAACTTGAAGAACTTTCATTTGATAGGTAGATCATCACATAATTTCTTATATATAGGTATATATGATCGTTCAAAGTTTGATCTTGTGCGTACCCATTTGAAACTTTAGTCTATTATGAAATTTTCCAACTTGACTTAGACTTAGGCCTCTCCTTAGACCTCACATCGCTTATAATATGCCTCGTACACTTGTTATCATATCCAATTGGTATCCATAATATTAATAGTCCTCAAATGAGAAGTAGAGTCCGCCCCCAAACACATAACATAATTTATCTCTTCTTTCACCCATTTCAATATTTCGAATTTTTACTAACTCCCAAAATTTTCAAAAATTTCGCCAGAGTTTCCTTTGTAACTGGGACTATCCACTGCCAGAGAATCCCAAAAACCAATCCTAACAACACATACATAGTCCAATCAACGTAACACAACATGAAAACAATACTGACAGTGGCATCATAAGCAAAATATTACTTTAAAAGGAACACCATTAACATCAACTATTCAGGTGATACATAACTCATAGTAGGTAAGCTCTCAACATCTTCATAGAACATAGAAATGAACGTTTAAATTAAAGATGATATTTTTGGGTCATCACAATTAAAACGGAGGAAAATTGAATTACCGTCACAGAAACGGTCTAATTTGGATTAATTAATATCGCGTTAATATTAACAAATAAATTTGGTCCAAAAAATTAATCAATCAATCAGATCAACCGAAGCTGAAGCCGAGCAAGTAACGACGACGGCGCGAGGCTTGCCTTTTTCTCAACTCTTTAAGAGCCAGAAGAAGTGCAATTGTATATATATCCATAAAAACTCTTTTCCTCCTCCAATATGGGACAATGTCCCTTTGTAAAAGAAAAAAATTCAAAAAAAATTATTTTACCTTCATTTCTCATTCACTCTATTTTAAGCTCTAAGAAGTTTAAACCCAACATCTTTTACTTCCGTAACATTCAAATTTGCACTAATAGAAAACAAAAGTTATTAAAGGGTAGTTCGGTGTACAAGGTATTCTGCATTAAACGCAGGGTTCGGGAAAGGGTCGCACTCTAAGGGGTATGATGTAAACAGTCTACCCTAATGCAAGCATTAGTATCTGCTTCCACGGCTCGAACCCCCGACCTATTGATCACACTGAGACAATTTTACCGTTGCTCCAAGGTTACCTTCCGTAGGCAGAGGCGGATCTATACTTGGAGAAAAGGGGTTTTACCGGATCATGTTAACTTCGGCAAAAATTCTGAATATATAAATATATACATGTCCGGCGGGACCACTAGCTAAACAGTGTACTCATGTGCCCCGCCACCTTCAATTCCAATTATGGGTCCGCCTTTGCCTGTAAGAATATACTACGTATGTTGTTATTGTCGTGGGAAAAAAAAAGTTATATTATATACACTCTTTAATTATGTAGACGTGTTAAATTTTCCTATAAACCACTTTAAAACATATCAAAGCAACCTGAAGAAGTAAGTAAACCAAAGTCTTAATATTAAAGACAAGAATGCTTATTGTGTATTGTCCATATAAACTATACATTACTTTAACTTCATTTTACAACATACAAAATCATGCATTTAAGTCGGCAATTTTTCTAGCAAGTAAAGGTACTATTCATTGATTAATCTTTAATTATTTCAACTCTTTCCAAAGTTTGATTGCTGCTTCTTCACATTCCTCCACCTTGTTCAAAAGTCAACTCCCAAACTTATTTCATGACAAAGTAAAAAGAATAATAACATTTATATTACGAAGTTAATTAAGTCGAGTAGTTAACCTAAGATCATAGGTAAGTTTTCATATCAAGTATGATACGATAACATGAAAAATAATACTTCATAACTCGCTATAATTAGTTAAATTAAATCATATGTGAAAATTATGTCTCTCAATATATATATCTACAGTCAAATCTCTCTATGAAAGACTCGTTTATTCTGATATTTTTTTATTGCTATAGTGAAGTATTGTTATAGAGGACATATTATAACATAACATAAATATCGATTCCGAAAAAAACTTAGACTTTTATAGTGGATGATTGTTATATAGGGATGTTGTTATACAGAGATCTGACTGTATATACCTTAATGAAATTTGCACTTCTAGTTCTTGAAATATTGACAAATTTTGGTTTGCGAAATCTTGTACCTCGTTATTAAGCACATTTAACCTTCAATTATTTAAAATATACACTTTTGATCTATTTACTTAAGAATTTTCATAAATTTAACGAATTATTACACGTTAAACTATTTAATTACCCGTGTATTATGTTAAATTTTCTCTATCGCTCTAAATTTGAAGGTAATATAGTTCTAAAAGTATCGAAATATAGCATCAAGATTAAAAAAACACATTTTAATTACTTGAAGGTCAAATATGTTAGCCCAACATCATAAGGAATAAAATAATAATTTACCAATAACTTAGGGATTATAAACTCAAGTATAAAACCCTTCAAAGTCTACCCAACTCATTACCAAGCTAACCATTTTCTTCTTCTTCTTCTTTCTCATTCCCTCAACAAGATTAACGAAATCGAGTACCTTAACTTACATTTCACCTTCACGAAAAATGAAGGTGATGATATTCTTGATTCCTCTTGCCATTGCAATGGCATTCACTATTGCTATACTCACCACTCAACGTGTCGAAAAAATCGAAAATACGAAGGAAAAACTCTCAATTCCCTCTCCATTGATCAAGAGGAAAGTGAGTCGTTTTCTTGTTGAACAAAAACCAAGGAATCCAAAAGCAGCTGATCATTGCCACAAGGAACATGAAATTTGTCAAGCTTTTGAAGTAGAGGGAGGAAACGCAACTTGTTGTAACAATAAATGTGTCGATTTAAAGTACGATGATCATAACTGCGGGGCTTGCAAAAAGAAATGTCGTTTTACAGAGACTTGTTGCAGAGGTGAATGCGTGAATTTGTCTTTCGATAAGAGGCATTGTGGATACTGCAACAATAGGTGCATGACTGGTGGATATTGCTTTTATGGCATGTGTGATTACGCCTAAGGTTTGGCAGATTTATATACTTAATAATTTATGTTCATATTATTGTTATTATATAAATAAACAACCACATTTGATTTGGTGGTTGACCCTCAAAAACATTAAACATATTTCTATTTCCTTATTGATTCATCATCCAAAGTTTGATGTAATAATGTTAAGTATTCTACGACAAATTGTATACTGATAACTTGTTTTTGTTAACAATTTTTTGTGTATGTTGAGCAAATTAATTTTGCAATTTTAGAATATGTGTTTGGGCTCTACCTTTTGTGACTTTTTTCTGTTCACAACTTTTAAATTACTACTGCTAAGATGACAAAAAAACTAAAGTTAGAAACATGGCTTGATTACTCTTTTAATTTGTAGTAGTTCGTATCTAGAAATTATGTCTCTTAGAAGTTATAGTGAGTAGAAGCGTATTTAGAATTTGAAATTTATGAGTTTCCATAATAACTTGAATTCACAGTTAAATATTTATATATAAACAAAAATTGATCAAAGCAATCAAATTCACCTAAAATCGTATATTACACGCTAGCTCTACTATAGTAAATCTGAGAAAGTATACACCATAACGTGATAATTAGATTTTAGCTGTACAATTTAGGAATTTCATGATCAAGTTGGTTAATATATGTCATACTCTATAAAGTTTATTAGGGGCCTTTCATTATTTGTCGCAAATATATATATATATATATATATATATATATATATATATATATATATTTATTTATTTATTGGGGTTTGGGAGCCAAGTTGGGAGAAGGGAAAAGAGAAAGTCTTAGGAGATTGGATCATACACCGATAGGAGAGTAACAATTAGTCCCTCTATTCTACTTATGTGAACTAGTTACTATTTAAAGAGTCAAAGAATTTTAAATTATTTTTTTTACCATTATTTTATAGTACTATTATATAATTTATAAATATGTATTTTATTTCAATTTTTTTGAAGATTAAATATTTGAATTCACACAAAACATTAGTTAGTTTGACCATCGTATCCCGACTTAGGTAGCACAAAAGAATATGTATACATAATATTACTCTCATCCAATACTTTGTCAAGTTTCTTATTTTGAATAATTATTTTATATTTAGAATTTACTGTACAACTAACCGAATTCATGTCGCGAAATTATTTTAAAAGTGAAAATGCTCTATACTAAGATTTTCTCCATTCTAAAAATAATTTATAATTCAAATCTGAAAATTCACCTCTAATTATTAAAACCTTTTTAATTTACCAATTTGCGTAATAAAAAATAATCCTAATTCCTTGGATCGTTAACATACATGTGAATACCTAGCAAAATGTTTCTCTTGAAGCAATCAGTAGTCAAAGTCGACTTTAATGGAACTAAAAGGCATAGTACTTATATTTTTATTCTTTTGTACTTTATTTCTCTTCTTTTTTTTTGGGTTTCCCATTTGGTATCCGATACCCTTCGGATTCGCATCGAAAAGTCTCACATTAGGGATAGCAATTCCTAATAAATGTGATTTCATATTCAAGGCTTGAATTCGAGACCTCTGATTTAGGATAAACAACTACTTACCGATCTATCATAACCTTCGTCGGTTATCCTTCTTTTCAAGTGCAAGCTTATCTAATGTCATATGCATGCAAGTGTACTTATGACCTCTTGAACAAGCAAAGGTAGCTATTGATTATTCATTACTCAAAAGACAATTCAAAGTTACGATATAATGTGTCTTTTTGCTTTTATTTTATATTATTTAAGCAATAGTGTTAGCTTAATCAAAGTGTTCACCTCACATGCTATCGAAATATAATTTTATTTAATTTCAGTTGCTTATAGGCTTTGACTCGAGTTTGCCAAAATATGGTAAATTTTTTTTATTTCTCACCCGGTTATTCGGTACTCGTATCGAGACCCGACTAAATTCGGATTCGCACCAACAAGTCCCACATTGGGGGTAAAGCGTTCCCTAACAAAGGGACTTCATATCCAAAGTTCGAACCCTATATCTCTAGTTCAGGATGAATGAGTATTTATCACTCCACCGCAACCTTTATTGGTTCCAAAATATGGTAATGTGATAATTGTTTTCTAGCGTTCTTTGAAAGAGCTCGCGGGTAAAAGAGAGTCTGCGTCTTTATTTTTAAAATCTATTACGCACTTATTATAAAAGAAACTTAAACTATTTGCAGTAAAGCTTTTTTATTTTAATAAACATTGTTTTACAATAATAACATAACCAGTATTATCTCATATTGTGGGGTCTAGAGAGGGTAGTGTGTACGCAGACCTTACCCCTACCTTGTGAGGATAGAGAGATTGTTTCCAATAGACCATCGGCTTAGGAAAGCATAAGCACCACATTAATGAAAATATAGACAAGAAGGATAACACCAAAAGCCATATAAAAGCAGAATAAAGACAACAAGATAGTAAGGTAATCAACAATGAAAGAAAATAACGGTTAGTCATAAAAACCTACTACCAATAGAAAGTGAGATTGCGTGCCAATACTACCGTTATAAACACTCTAGACTACCTACTTTACTACCCTAATCCTCGACCTTCATACCCTCCTATCAAGGGTCATGTCCTCGGTCAGCTTGTGATAACCCAAAATGTCATCTTTAAATTTAATAATTAATTTTATATTCTAAGACCTTAAAAATCACTATTTATCATTCCTCGACTTGCGTGCGCAGTCCGTAAAATTTTTCGGAAAGTTTTCAGGTAAAAAATGGATTAAAATGTGAATTAGAGCTTTAAAACTCAACTAAGTTGACTTTGGTCAATATTTTGAGCAAACCGACTCAGATCAGTAATTTGACAGTTCTGGTAGATCCGTATCATGATTTGGGACTTAGGCATATGTCCGGAATCAAATTCCGAGGTCCCTAGCCCGAGATATGAAATTTTAATAAAAAATTAAAAGTTTAAGTTTAAATAGTGACCGGATATCAAATTATGTGCAAACGACCCCAGAATAGAATTTTGATGATTCCAACAGTTCCGTATGGTGATTTTGTACTTAGGAGCGTGATCAAAATTTTATTTGGAAGTTCGTAGTGGAATTAGGCTTGAAATGCCAAAAGTTAAATTTTTAGGAAGTATGACCGGGGGTAGACTTTTTAATATCGTGGTCGGAATCCGATTCTGGAAATTGAAATAGGTCTGTTATATCATTTATGACTTGTGTGCAAAATTTGAAGTCATTCCGAATTGATTTGATGTGTTTCGGCACAAGATATAGAATTTGAAAGTTCAAAGTTCATAGATTTTGATTTGAGGTGCGATTCGTTGTTTTGATGTGGTTTGAAGCATCGACTAAGCTCGTATTGTATTTTGGGATATGTTGGAATAATTGGTTAAGGTCTCGAGGGTCTCGGATGGATTTCGGAAGGTAAACGGAATGAATTTCGGACAAAGAGGGTTGCTGGAAATTTTTGTTGCAGAAATTGTTCGTGGAGCCAACTATGGAAGCTTATATCTCTCAATTCATAAGGAATCGGAAAAGTTTCAAAACATGAAAGTTGTAGTCGTTTGATACTAGTTTCCAGAAAGTTAAACCATTCATTATTTGGACATTTGTACAGAAAGTTATGATGGATTGAATGAAAACTAGTAGAGTAGTTTCGCCAGAAATTTCTAAAGCATGGAGCCGACTTTGGAAGCTTATATCTCGTAATTCATAAGGAATCGGAATATTTTCAAAACATGAAAGTTGTTGTCGTTTGATTCTAGTTTTCAGAAAGTTAAATTATTCATCATTTGTACATAAAGTTATGATCGATTGAAAGAAGGCTGGTACAAGCAAGTTCTAGTGGACTTTTAGTGACGGATGGGCAGAAACTTAAGGACCAAAAATGGTCATTTCCTTCATTTCGTTTTGGATTTTTGGAGCACGGTTCTTGGGCGATTTTTGGGTGATTTTCACGGAAAAATATTGGGGTAAGTGTTCCTTATCCTATATTGATTATATTTCATGATTCCATACTCATTTACATCATGAATCCGTGAATTTATGGAAGAAAAATCAAGATTTTTACAAAATCTTCCAAAAACGAAATTTTAAAATTTGGAGGTCGAGTTGTTATCGGAATTTGGTAAAATTGGTATGGGTGGACTCGTAATTGAATGAGTTATCAGATTTTGTAAGTTTCGCCGGATTCCGAGATGTGGGCCCCACGGGCAAATTTTGAGCTAATTTTGGATTTTATTGAAAAATGTAATATTTTCTTATGAAATTGATTATTATAATTTTTGTTGACTGTATCGAATTAATTATGACTAGATATGAGTCGATCGGAGTCGAAAAATCGAGGAAAAGGCATAATACTTGGTTAAATTGGAGCAAATCGAGATAAGTGACTTGTCTAACCTTGTGTGGGGGAAAATTTTCCCTAGGATTGTTAATTATAATGTGTGAAAAGTCGTGTGCACAAGGTGACGAGTGTGTACACGGGCTAAATATGAAAGATTATGTTTTAAATTGTGTAGATCACTGTTGCGCATTAATTAAATTATTTTATTTTGTTATATTCTTCATTATTGATTTAATGTTTATATTTTAAATTTGCTTGACCTTTTCCTGCTAATTGTTTTATCTGTTTGGTTGGAACTTGGTTTCTTTTATTCCGTGCATTATTTGAAGGTTGATTTTCTTTAAATTAAATATTATTAATATGAAGTATTTGACATTTTTAAACTTGATATTGAAGCAATATATTAATGATTTTAAAATATTATTTTCCTGAATTATTTATTCCTGAATATTTTTGTAAGACTTTCTGCGGTTCATCCGGTATTCCATGTTTCCATGCTTCGAAAATATCACGGCGATCCGTCTCATGTGTTAGACTTCCGTTCGGTTCAGTTGGACAAGGATCTATCTTATGTTGAGGAACCAGTGGCTATTTTGGATAGGCAAGTTCGAAAGCTGAGGTCAAAAAACATTACTTCCGTGAAGGTTCAGTGGAGGGGCCATCCGATCGAAGAGGCGACTTGGGATACCGATCATAATATGCGCAACTGTTATCCATACTTATTCACCAGCTCAGGTACTTTTTCTAACTTCGTTCGAGGACGAACATTTGTTTTAAAGGAGGAGAATGTGATGACCCAAAATGTCATCTTTAAATTTAATAATTAAATTTGTGTTCTATCGAAAAGCACTATTTATCATTTCTCGACTTGCATGCGCAATCCGTAAAATTTTTCGGAAAGTTTTCATGTAAAAATGGATTAAAATGTGAATTAGAGCTTTAAAACACAACTAAGTTGACTTTGGTCAATATTTTGAGCAAACCGACTCGGATCAGTATTTTGACAGTTCTGGTAGGTCTGTATCATGATTTGGGACTTAGGCATTTGCCCGAAATCAAATTCCGAGGTCCCTAACTCGAGATATGAAATTTTAATGAAAAATTAAAAGTTTAAGTTCAAATAGTGACTGGATGTCAAATTATGTACAAACGACCCCGGAATAGAATTTTGATGATTTCATCAGCTCCGTATGGTGATTTTGGACTTAGGAGCGTGATCGAAATTTTATTTGGAAGTCCGTAGTGGAATTAGGCTTGAAATGCCAAAAGTTGAATATTTTAAAGTTTGATCGGGAGGTTGACTTTTTGATATCGAGGTCGGAATCCGATTCTGGAAATTAGAATAGGTCTGTTATGTCATTTATGACTTGTGTGCAAAATTTGAAGTCATTCCGAATTGATTTGATGTGTTTCGGCACAAGATATAGAATTTGAAAGTTTAAAGTTCATAGATTTTGTTTTGAGGTGCGATTCGTCGTTTTGATGTTGTTTGATGTGGTTTGAAACCTCGACTAAGTTCGTATTGTATTTTGGGATATGTTGGAATAATTGGTTAAGGTCCCGAGGGTCTCGGGTGGATTTCAGAAGGTAAACGGAATGAATTTCGGACAAAGAGGGTTATTGGAAATTTCTGTTGCAGAAATTTTGCCAGAAATATCTGGTGCATGGAGCCAACTGTGGAAGCTTATATCTAGCAATTCATAAGGAATCAAAAAAATTTCAAAACATAAAAGTTGTAGTCGTTTGATTCTAGTTTCCAGAAAGTTAAAACATTCATTATTTGGATATTTGTACAGAAAGTTATGATTTATTGAATGAAGGCTTGTAGAGCAGTTTCGCCAGAAATTTCTGATGCATAGAGCCGATTTTGGAAGTTTATGTCTCGTAATTCATAAGGAATCGAAAAATTTTCAAAACATGAAAGTTGTTGTCGTTTGATTCTAGTTTCTAGAAAGTTAAATTATTCATCAATTGGACATTTGTACATAAAGTTATGATCGATTGAAGGAAGGCTGGTACAAGCAAGTTTGGTGGACTTTTAGCGACGAAAAATAGACTTTTAGTGACGGATGGGCAGAAAATTAAGGACCAAAAATGGTCATTTCCTTCATTTTATTATGGATTTTTGGAGCACGGTTCTTGGACGATTTTTGGGCGATTTTTACGGGAAAACATTGGGGTAAGTGTTCCTTATCCTATATTGACTATATTTCATGATTCCATAGTCATTTAAATCATGAATCCGTGAATTTATGGAAGAAAAATCAAGATTTTTGCAAAATCTTCCAAAAACGAAATTTTAAGATTTGGAGGTCGAGTTGTTATCGGAATTTGGTAAAATTGGTATGGGTGGAGTCGTAATTGAATGGGTTGTCGGATTTTGTAAGTTTCGCCTGATTCCGAGATGTGGGCCCCACGGGCAAATTTTGAGCTAATTTCGGATTTTATTGAAAAATATAATATTTTCTTATGAAATTGATTACTATAATTTTTGTTGACTGTATCGAATTAATTATGACTAGATATGAGTCGATCAGAGTCAGAAAAATCGAGGAAAAATATAATACTTGGTTAAATTGAAGCAAGTCGAGATAAGTGACTTGTCTAACCTTGTGTGGAGGAAATTTCCCCTAAGATTGTTAATTGTAATGTGTGAAAAGTCGTGTGCACGAGGTGACGAGTGTGTACACGGGCTAAATATGAAAGATTATGTTTTAAATTGTGTAGATCACTGTTGCGCATTAATTAAATTATTTCATTTTGTTATATTCTTCATTAATGATTTAATGTTTATATTTTAAATTTGTTTGACATTTTTCTGCTAATTATTTTATCTGTTTAGTTGGAACTTGGTTTCTTTTATTCCGTGCATTATTTGAAGGTTGATTTTCTTTAAATTAAATATTATTAATATGAAGTATTTGACATTTTTAAACTTGATATTGAAGCAATGTATTAATGATTTTGAAATATTATTTTCCTGAATTATTTATTCCTGAATATTTTTGTAAGATTTTCGTACTCATTGTGATGGAGCCGTGAGCTCTTTATTGTGAAAAATATTATTGATGATTTATTTTGTCATGAGCCATGAGCTCTTTATTGTGAAAAAAATTGTTGTTGAATTATTTTTACAAGTTAAATTATTTGAGCACTTGAGGTGCAAATTGTGATATATTGCGTTATTGATACGCATGCGGTGGTATAAGGTCTGGGTATTGAAACACATGCGGTGAGATAAGGGTGGCTTGATACGCATGGCTAGTAGGGGGAACTACTAGAAGTCATGCGGTGTGATAAAGATGGCTAAAACGCGGGATGCTATTTCGGATAAAATATTTTCTTTCAAATAAATTATGAAGGCTCCCGCAGTGAGATAAGGAAATGAGATATTATGAATTTATTTATGATTTGGTACTACGAGGCGGTACCTCGGGAGTGCCCTTGTTGATATTAATTTATAGCTGCAGTTGCCTTTGATTATTTGTTGTGAGTTTTCTTGAAGTTGAAAGAAAATTTTGTTTTGTTTTCACGAGATGTTATTTGCCATTATTTTGTGTAATTAAACGGTAACATGCTACTTGATTCATTTCCATCGTCATTTTATTTTATTATATTGTTAAACATTTTACCATGCCAATTATTATTTTTCAGTAGGGCCTGACCTGACCTCGTCACTACTCTACCAAGGTTAGGCTTGGCACTTACTGGGTACCGCTGTGGTGTAATCATACTACACTTCTGCACATCTTTTTGTGCAGATCCAGGTACACCTTATAAGACCAGGCATAAGTAAACTAGCTGTACAAGGAGACTTCGAGGTATATCTGCCAGCGTCCGCAGACTCCGGAGTCCCCTTCTATCTTACTATGTTGTCTTCCTTATGTGCTTTAGACTCTGATGTATAGAGACATAGAGAATAAATTCTTAGAAGCTTGTGACTTATTTCTACCAGGTTTTGGGAGTTGAAATTGTTTGAATTGTAGTTTATTTATTTCAGATATTTATTATTATTCTGCATTGATAGGCTTACCTAGTCTTAGAGACTAGGTGCCATCACGACCTCCTACGGAGGGAATTTGGGGTCGTGACACTGATGCACTTGGCCGCATCTGTGCTTTCGCAGATGCGAAGACCTCCCTCGCTTCTGCGGCTGCCTTCGCTTCTGCAGACTCGAGGTTTGCTTCTTACACCTTCTCACTGGGGCGTCTGTGCTCCTCCTCCTCACATGACCAAACCACTTAAGTCGCACTTCCCACATCTTGTCCTCAATAGGGGCCACACCCACTTTGTCGCGAATAACCTCATTTCTAATCCTATCTATCCTGGTGTGCTCGCACATCAATCTCAACATCCTCATCTCTGCTACCTTCATCTTCTGGACATGAGCGAACTTGACTGGCCAACACTCAGTCCCATACAATATCGCCGGTTTGACCACCACTCTGTAGAACTTGCCTTTAAGTTTCGGTGTCATCTTCTTGTCACACAAAATACCGGAAGCGAGTCTCCATTTCATCCATCCCGCCCCAATATGATGTGTGACATCTTCATTAATCTCCCCATCACCCTGAATAATAGACCCAAGGTACATAAAACTTCCTCTCCTAGGGATGACATGCGAGTCCAGCCTTACCTCCCCTTCCCCTCCTTGAGTCTTACCACTGAACTTAGACTCCCAGTATTCTGTCTTGGTCCTGCTCAACTTGAAACCTTTAGACTCCAGGGTCTGCCTCTATACCTCTAATTGCGCGTTCATACCGCATCGCATCTCGTCAATCAATACAATATCATCTGCATATAACCTGCACCAAGGCACCTCCCTGGATGTGGCACGTCAGTACGTCCATTGCCAGAGCAAACAAAAAAGGACTGAGTGTCGAACCCTGATGCAACCCCATCATAACTAGAAAAATGGTGTGAGTCCCCACACACCGTCCTCACTCGGGTGCTTGCTCTATCATATATGTCCTTAATCACCCTAACATAGGCAACATGTACACCTCTAGCCTCCAAACATCTCCACAAAGCTTCCCTCATAACTTTATCATACGCATTTTCTAAGTCAATGAACACCATATGCAAGTCATTTTTCCTCTCCCTATACTGCTACATCAATCTCCTAACAAGGTAGATGGCTTCTGTAATCGAATGCCCCGGCATAAACCCGAACTAGTTCTCGGAAATAGACACACTCCTCATCACCCTTAGCTCTACCACTCTCGCCCAGACTTTCATAGTATGACTAAGTAGCTTGATACCCAGATAGTTATTGCAATTTTGGATATCCCCCTTGTTCTTGTATACAAGAACCATCGTGTTCTACCTCCACTCTTCGAGCATCTTCTTCGTTCTAAAAATGACATTAAATAACCTATTGAGCCATTCCAAGTCTGCCTTGCCCGCACTCTTCCAAAACTCCACCGGGATTTCACAATACAGTTTTTATAAGCATTGTTTTATTTTTTAAAATCCCAATACAATTTTGGGTCTAATCGTCGATCTTTGATTTATTGACCTTCGCTATTTTTAATTTGACATATTGGGTTGGGAGCTATTTAGTTTAATTTTTTACAAAGAACTATAGTCAATTATTCTGTCTTTGGGGTGAGACTCACTAGCGAGAGAAATTCAAAAATAGCCAGATTTACAAGTGTTCATTCAAAAATAGTCACAGTTTCAAAAGTCATCGAAATTTAGCCACTTTTCATGTAAAGATAAATTTGAACGAAAACACTGTTTAAAATCCGAAAAATACTCCAGCATAATATACTGAAATTTCAGTATAATATACTGAGTTCCAGTATACTTTTCTGGAACTCCAGTAACTCCAGTATATTATACTGGAGTTTGGAGTTCTACTATACTTTGTTGGAACTCCAGTATATTATACTGGAGTTACTGGAGTTCCAGCAAAGTATACTGGAACTCCAGTATATTATACTGGAGCTAGCAAAGTATACCGGTCCAACATTATATGCTGGAAGTTCATACATATGTGCACCGAACTCCAGTATATTATGCTGGACCGGTCTCCGTTGCAATAAAATAGTGGCTATTTTTCAATGACTTGACAAACGCCAGCTATTTTTGAATGACCAGTCCGAAAACTGGCTAGCCCGTGCTATTTTATCCCCACTAGCATATCTAAACTTGGCCAAGTGCACAAATAGCCGTGTTTAGGATCACTATTTAAAGATTAATCAGAATTTACAAATTATTTAGTCGCCTCAAAATCAAACTTAAGACTCATCGCGTTTGTAGTTTGTCAAATATGGCTAGACGTTAAATAATTGTTTAAATAGTTTGATTAATAAGGCAAAGGTCAAGCCCAACGTTCTGGGCCCAAAGTCCATTTCTAGGACTTTAAACTCTGCATAAATACATCATTTCTACAGCAGCACAACAACCAGCGAATTCAGCTCCTCTTCATTTGCATTCATCGGCGGCGGCGAGAGAAGATGGTGAAGTTCCTAAAGCCAAACAAAGCCATAATCATTCTCCAGGGCAAATACGCCGGCCGAAAAGCAGTAATCATTCGCGCATTCGATGAAGGAACAAGAGACAGACCGTACGGCCATTGTTTAGTTGCAGGTATAAGCAAATACCCGAAAAAAGTAATTCGAAAAGATTCAGCCAAAAAACAAGCGAAGAAATCACGAGTTAAAGCTTTTATTAAGCTCGTTAATTACAATCACATTATGCCGACTCGTTATACACTCGATGTAGATCTGAAGGATGTTGTTAATGCTGATGTTCTTCAGTCTCGTGATAAAAAGGTTACTGCTGCTAAGGAAGCTAAAGCTCGGCTTGAGGAAAGGTTTAAGACTGGGAAAAATCGTTGGTTTTTTACTAAGCTTAGGTTCTGATCTCTTAATTTTTGCTTTAAAATTGAGGTTTTGTCTCTGTTGTTGAAGAGATTAACGGGCTGATACTGTTATTATTATCTAATATCTAATAGTAGTAGTTAATGTGAGTCTGTTTTGTCTTTGAACAATTTCCTAAACTGAAGAATATTCAGATTTGCTTTACATTTCTTCATTAATTTTCTGGCAATTTGATTAATGATTGTTAGTTGGATGGTTTAGTGTTCATTTTTTTTTTCTAATTTTCATATCTATGGACTGTTAGATGTATTTTCTAGCAATTTGATTAGTGATTATATTGTTAATTGGAAGTCTTTTGGACTGTAAACTGTGTTGTGTGCGGTGTTATTTTTAACACCATGACGTCAAACAATGACACACAAAGTAAAAGGAGTTGTATTAATATGCAGAAAATAGTCATTTTAATTGCAGTTTTTCATTTATAGTAATAGCACTAAATTATTAGATGTTTGCTATTTTTTTGTGCGTGTGAATTGTGCGTTTCAAAATAGCTTACAGCAACAACAGCATACAAATGTAATCCTACAACTGAAGTCCGGGAATTATTCCCATTGAATAATGAAAATTGCTCTGTAATTTTAGCTTAGTTTTCCATTTCTGGACGGGTAATGTACTAAGATGAAAACAAAGGAGGCTTCTCTAATTGTAGGATTAGAGCTTGCAATGCATCGTCATTAACCAACTGGCTTTAATGGAATCGACAGTTTTATCTGCAGATAATAACTATGTAAGGAACAATTTGACCACATTCTTATACTCACTCAATATTAAAATCAAAAGCTTTCAGTTTAATTATGAACACAAAACTAGGCATCCTTGGGCAATGCTTAAGGCATAATTTATGTGCAACAACAAATCCTGCCTCGAAAAAAGGGCATAACTTAAGTGTCCTTGGGCCAATTTTGAAAGTGAAATAATATACAGGAAAGGTACTGAAATTACATTATATAGAAAATATAACCCCCCACCCCCCACCCCCCCCCCCACCTCCACACACACACACACAAAAAAAAAAAACATAAAATTACTCAAAATTTAGATGAATGATATTAGTCCCGTTATATAAAATTTTGATTCCCTTTTTATCAAAATGCACACAACTATTTTAAGTCAAAACTCGTTGACTGAAGCTACTTTTGCAAAATTTACGGAATAATCTTAAGATATCCTCTTTCTTCTTACAAGCATAGAAATTGAGCAAACCAATACCTTACATTATTCATGATACAATAATCTACGATTGGCGGTACAAGTATTTTATACAGAGATTGGTCAATAATTGGTCAAGTCCCTGTGTTAAGCACCCATCAACAAAGGAACTTCATGGGTGCTTTGGTTTGAGTTTGGAGAAAGTTCGGTTTGAACTAAAATGTTATGAGATCGAATCTTTCAACGTACGTTTATTTTCATTTCAACTCATGCTTTATTTCTCAATTTGCTCTTCCTTTTTTACTTCTTTTCTTCCTCTAGTTGGTTTCAACAATTTGATTTTTTCCTCAAAATAATTCTCCTTTCTCTTTTCGTTTTCTCAATATGACCTTTGTGACTGAAGTCAATTTGATATAGTTTAATTTAACTTTTGAAATTTTTATTTTTGTTCATTTGTATAAAAAAGAGACTTTTCAATTCATATTGACGTAGACCAATGCTGCACTGAATTTGATGTTGGAAATTTAGTGTAGCTAATAATGCTATTATTCATCGTTTTCTATGAAAACACCGTAGACAAATGTGAATATACTAATATTTTGATGATATATAGTGTGTGTGTTTACCCTCAAAATCGGATAACAATTGAATTTGTTAGTGGTTTAAAGGATATGCGGATTAACTTGATACAAAGCGATAAATTAGATTCCAATTGAAATAAATAACGATAGATTAACCGTAAACCACGTGAGTTGGATGATTTCGGCTTAGGAAAGCAGACCACCCTTGAATTGAATGCATTTTATTTGACACCAAAATATCCAAGAGTAAGAACTTAGAGAATGTATTGCTTATTAGTGTATGTTACAATATCTCTTGTGATTTGTCAAGTCCCATTTATATATTAGGGGAGATCTACCTTTTAAGGTATTATTTTATTGTTCTATAAAAGGCAAAAGTCCTTGATTTTCTTACCGTTGGTTCCTTTTTTGAGTCGTTCCGTGATTTCTGCCATAATGATTGGTTAATGGCGAGAATTACGGGCCCTTGTCGGATGAGTTGGCAAACCTTTTTTCGAGACCGCTAGAAACGGGGCCGGTTATGCCTTTGGTTAACTTGAGGGCAAATTCGATGGTCTCGATGGCTAATTTCGACAATGCTTTGGGTTCGATCTCAATCACCATATTTCGATCTTGGCTGATTGTATCGAACGTTAGATCGATTTTCGAGCTCGATCTTATCCGATCACACATATCTTGACCCCGGCCTAATCAGGGTGTCTTGGAAGCGAGATCGAATATCGAGCTCGGTTTTACCCGTATACAGATAGTCCCCTCATTTTTCGGAAAATAGATGACGAGAAACGATATGAGCTTCCGATTCTTACTTCGATATATCATGACGTAACACCCTCTTATTTTCTGGAGAGTAAATGATAAGAATAGTTGAAACGTCCCGTCGGTCCAGTTTTTAAGGCATTAAATGAGTGTCAGTTAACGGTCGGCCGCTACAGGATGTGAACCGCCTTTTTGAGAAAACTATAAATGCATCTTTCATTCATTCATTAGAACTTTTACATTCAAATATTTTCTCTTATGTTTTGAGAAAATTTCACCACTCTCATCTACTAGTTTTCTGAAAGCTTAAGTTCAAACTTCTTCCCTCCAGGTTTTCTGAAAGTTCTTATAAGTTATATGGTAATTATACCTTCTCTTTTACCAGCATCTTCTTTCCTCATCTATTTAGAAGAAATGGCAAAGACCTCAAAATCTGGTCCTCAAAAAGAAAATCCCTCTTTCTCGAGACCATCTGAGAATGTTTCGCCTGTTGTTACTGAAGAACCGACACTAGAACCCCCTCCAAATATGTTCGTACCTACGGGGTGTCCAACCAAAGCCGATTTCAAGGTTGAGAAAACCTCCTCAGTACCGAGCCGGTGCGAGCCGATCTCGAGGTACATATGTACGATTACTGCAGTGTCCTTGATAAGGTCAAGAAGGACTGTAACTAGGTCGATAAGCTTGTAGTGGTCCCTAACATAGCCTTTCACGCTGGGTCCTTTAGATCCAGTTATCATAACCTTTTGCAAAAGGTATTAGGTGACTCTCGGGCAGATCTATCCTTCATTTTAGAGGATTGTGATTCTGCTTCGTTTCTTCGTGAGCAAGCTCGAGGGGTGTCCTTTTACCATAGACCACCTTATGCGCATGTATAGCCCTCGACTCTACCTAGGGGGATTAATCGAGCTCGCATGTCGATCCACTAAGGCCCACTTCTTGAGTATCGACGAGGATCGAGACCGAGGCTAGTTGGGCCAATTCGTTCAAATGAGGACCTCAGACTTAATCCCGGCCGCAGATATGTCATTTCCTGAGAAATAGAACATGAAACGTAAGTATAATTTTGCCTTTAATATTTTTTTTATTACTTTTCTTTTTTCTCTCTTCTCATTGATATTTTGTGATGATGCAGCTGTTGCCCAGATGCCGGATGCGGTTCCTCGACTCAAGGAGTGGGTCGAGGGTATCGTAACACAGAGATCTTATTCCGAGCACTCACGACGTGATCTCTCTAAGAGTAGATGAGAGGACCATTCTCATGGTGAGATGTTACTATATTCAGCCTTATATTTACTTTTCATGTCGTTGATTTCTGAATTGCTTTACTTTCCCTTTGCAGGTTTATCAAAAGATGTCGAAATGAGGCCTTCATCCGCTGATGATGATATTTACAACGAGGATCCTGCTCCGAAGCAGGACAAAGAGAAGAAAAGGAAAAAGGCTCTAAGTTCTCGGTCCCTGAGAAGAAGAGGCCAAAAAAAGATTGGCGCGTAAGCCCAAGGGAAATGCTAGTGGTCAATCATTGTCCCCGAACATATTCTATCGATTGAGAGATGAGTCTGAGGAGGAAGGAGAAGCTTTTGAACAGGTGGCCAGTATGCCTTAACAGCTCGAAGGGCAAGGGGCCTCCGAACCAAGGATAAGCGAGGCCGATTTTCATCATGTCGGAGAGACCGAGGGGGAGGCAGGAGCTGAGGATTCCCGTGATGCGGGAAAAGCACCGCATAAAGTACTTGATCCGATAGAGATTATCGAGTCACCCTCGTTTATAGAGTCGATGTTTAACGAGGCCTAAGTAGCAAAAGAACGCCCTATCGACGAAGCCCATAGATCGAAAGACCCTTTTCGCAGTTTTTTCGATGGTGTGGATTCGACGGACACGGAGGATGCTATTGGATTTGGCGATTTAGAGATTTCAAGGAAGAGCTCTCCCTATGAAGAAAGTGGGCCTTCCTCGAGCCCGAAATTAGTCGATCGATTCCCTACCCCGAGTGCATATCCTGATCGGAAATGCACCGTTGTCTTTTTCCTTCATGAGGATGCCCGATTTCTTTCTGCCCCGATGGGAATTACCAGTTATCTTCGTGATTGGTGACCGAAGAGTGTGAACACCTAATTTTTGACCGCACCCAAATTCGATACTATTTTAGTGTAAATATTTTTTTTAGGTCTAATCTTAATATTTTAAACTTTTATCTTACTCTTAATATATTTTATTTTAAAAAAAATCTACAAAAATATTCACATACTTATAGCACAAATTTTATTTCTATTTGTAAATATTAAAAACTACAAAAAATATTCACATTCTTAGGGTATAAGTTTATTTCTATTTACAAGAGAAAAGAAAATTTACAAAAAATACTTGGTTTCTTTTAATTTGAATTCAAATAAGTAAGCTATGGTATCTTTTTTTAGTAGTATTTAAATTATATGTAAATATTTATTTTGTTTCAAATATATTTTCTTAGTCTGAAAGAAGTGGGTTCATATTTTTATTATGTATTTTACTTTATTTTTTAGAAGTAAATAAAATAACATATATATATATATATATATATATATATATATATATATATATATATATATATATATATATATATATATATATATATATATATATAAAGAAGATCTTAGCTAAACCTACAGCCCTTACCCCCTAAGAATTCCTTTCCGCATGATCTGCTCATTTCCCTAATTCCCACACTCCCTCACGTCCCCTCTCTCCACTCACAGCACACACCTCACAATCCCCCACGTTTTCACTCTTCTTCTCCATCAACACACACAATGTTACACATTCTCTATATAAGTCGTACATTTTAGATTAGTAGAAGGGGAGATTTTTTAAAAGGCAACGAAACTGAGAGGAAACAGAAGGAAAATAACGTTGAAAAAGAGGAAAGAAAAGACTTTTCAAAAGAAAGAGAAAAGATTATTTTAAAAAGAAAAATTCTAGTGAGATTAAGAAAAGGATTTCTCCATTTGTGGCTTTTGGTTCGAGGTTGGGATTACTTTGTATGGTCACATTTAGCGATATTGGATTTGAGCTGTAGCGAATTTTCTTTCTTGTATTACTGGAGCTCTTTTACTAAGGTCCCAATTCTATCCTCCTTCATTGTTATTTCTTATATTTCTTCCATAAATTCAGAGCATGATGATTGGTTCCCTTATTAGTTTTTTTTGCCTTAATCTATTGTTTTTATTTCTGAGCATGTGTCTTTGAGTTATCGTTACTATCTTTGAGTTTGTTCAGTGAAAGATTTCTAAGAAAAAAAAATTAATATGGCATTAAAGTTAAAAATGGTAAAGAAGATATATATGAAAGTTTTGGGCCTAGTTTCCTTGGCTAGTTAAGTTTGGACAAAATTATGCTATATTATTCCTAAGTCATAAATGGGTTAACTTTTTCTAATCATTCTTGTGAATAGGCCATGAAATATAATAAAGTTTTTCTTTATAAGATTGTAGTAAGTTGTTTTTATATAAAGAAATTTATTTTTCAAACCTGAGTATACGTTTACAATTGTTAACTACGTAGCCATGAAAACTGAAAACTTTCAAGTGTTAATTTAGTAGGAATATATTTTTTTTTAAAAAGAGGGAAAGAAAGATTATGCGCCGAGGAAAGATTATGTGCTTAAGATATATAGTATGTAAGTTAGTGTCCATTTTTCATGTTATGTAACTTATTTGGGGTTTTATTTTAATACTGAAAGATTTTAAAGTTTCATTCTTTTTATTGTTTTGCTCAGTTTTCTGTGTTAGAAAATTCTGTTGCTTTGTATGGTGAAATATTTTTATTTTCTGTTAACTTTGTTCTTAAGAATGTAAGTACTTAATTCTGATTTTGAATCCTAAAATGCAAGAATGAAGAATGCTCACTGTTTTGCCATGAAAATCCTTTTTGTTTGGTTTATGTCGTGTTTGTGTAAACCATTGCAAGAAAATAAAAGAGTGGTAAAAGAAATTGTGAGGGAGCGAGATGAGTTAGGAACTAATTCAAGACTCGTTGTAATAAGTAAAATATTAGTATAAATAAATGTTTTGGATCTAAAAATAATAATAATTGAAATACTCCAAATATGCTAGAAAGTTTTAGACGCACTTTAAATATTAGCTCATGTGTTCATACCCTGTCACGACCCAAAACCTAGCCCGTCGTAATGGCGCCTATCTCAATAATAGGCAAGTCGACAATGTCAATAAACCACATATCTTTTAAATACGAAAACATAATGACTAATTTCAGCGGAAGAAAATCTCACAAGTACAAATATAAATACTCTCAAAATCCGGTGTCACTGAGTACATGAGCATCTAATATAAATACAAGTCTGAAAAATACGGTCTATAATAATCTGAGACCAAATACAGTAAACAAGGAGATAGAGAAGGAGAGGCAAGGTCCACGAAACACGACATCTACCTCTGAATCTCCGAAAAAACCAACTGTCTGAAAGAATCAACACCCGCTAAGTTTGGGAATACCCGGATCTTTACACGAAGTGCAGGGTATAGTAAGAGTATAACCAACTCAGCAAGTAACAATAATAAATAAGGCACTGAAGATAGTGACGAGCTACACAGTTATAGTTTATTTTCAGTGATTTAGCAAAGAATAGACATGCTTTCAAATCTGGCAGTTTAAGTCAAATCAATTTTTATACAGTTCAAGTTCATGTAATCCGGATATAAAAATCTTTAAGAGATTTCACAACAATGACAGATAGCAACTAAGTGCAAAAATAAATGAAAAACAAGTACAACTTCTCAGGGTAACAATCACTCAATTTATCACAACAACTCAATCACTCGGCTCTTAGCCCTCAGTACTCACACGCAACAGGTATCTGCGCTTACTGGGGGTGTACAGACTCCGGAGGGGAACCTACAGCCCAAACGCTATAATCCGCACGGACAACTCACATGCTACACGGATAACTCACATGCTATAGTATCAATATCTGGATCCGCACGGATAACTCACGTGCTATAGTATAATATCTGGATCCACACGGAAAACTCACGTGCTATAGTATAATTTATGGATCTGCACTGACAACTCACGTGCTGCACGGACAACTCACATGCTGCACGGACAACTCACATGCTATAGTATAATATCTCACAATCAGGCCCTCGGCCTCACTCGGTCATAATTCTCTCCAGTCTCTCGTGCTCTCAATAGTCATGATAATCAGCCAAAACAATAATAATATGATGCATCAATAATGAACAATAGAGACTGAGATAAAATAAACAAGTAAACTGTGACTGAGTACAAAATAACAATTTAGCAGATAACTCAACATGTACACGACCTCTGTGGTCTTCACAACACCAATACATAGCCTAAGCATGATTCACTATCAAATTTCTATAGCACAGAAAGGTCACACAGCTAACAACAAGCTTATTCAAATTTCCAGTTTCACGGAATGGACCAAGTACCAATTCCCACGGTGCACGCCCACACGTTCATCACCTAGCATGTGCGTCACCTCTAAAATACTCACATAATACAATAGTCTGGGGTTTCATACCCTCATGACCAAATTTAAAACTGTTACTTACCTCAAACCGTGAAATTCTTATTCAACTAAGCCTTTGCCTTGTGAATTGACCTCCAAATGCCTCGAATCTAGCCACAAATAATTCGATTCAGTCGATAAAATTTATTAGAATTAATTCCATAAGAAATTAAAAATTATTCATAAAAATCCGAAATTTAACTCAAAAATCGCTCGCAGGGCCCACATCTCAGAATCTGATGAAACTCACAAAATCTGACAACTCATTCAATTACGAGTCCACCCATACCAATTTTATCAAATTCTGATAACAACTCGACCTCCAAATCTAAAATTTTTGTTCTTGAAAAGTTTTGCAAAAATCTTGATTTCTTTCATTTAAATCCGAAATAAATGATAAATATAACCATGGATTTATGAAAAATAATCACTTTTGGATATAGGACACTTACCCAAGTTGAAGTCTTGAAGAAATCCTCAAAATCGCCCAAGAACCGTGCTCCAAAAATCCAAAACGAAATGAAAGAAATGACCGTTTTTGGTCCTTAAGTTTCTGCCCAAAAAACACTATTCTGGTCGCTAAAAGTCCAAACCCGACGCTAAAAGTATCAAATATGGTCGCTAAAGGTGCGCACCAGAACTGTTTACACCAGCAATTTTGTGTTCACTAAAAGTACTCTAACTCCATCATACGAACTCGGAATTCAACAATTATTATTTCTATGAGTCACAAATAATAATATGAACCTACTCGTTCAATCGAAACTCAATTCGGAGCTCATTTGATCAATGCAATACCAATTTTGCTCGATAAACAATTAACTCATATTTCGCGCTAAAAACTTAATCGCGACTTGATGAAATTAGACCAAACTTTTCAGATCACTCCTATAATTCATTATCAAAATTTTGGAAGTCTCGAAATCGAAGTTTAATCTCTAGAACTAAAAATAGACCTTTGGATCATTACATGCTTATGCTGAAAACATCAAACTTTTCCCCGATAACTTGTAGTGTATCAATCATAACTTCTTGTACTCAACTCCAACTGCCAAACAGTTTACATTTCTGCAAACTAGATACAAAGGGCTACAACTGTCATGTTTTAATAATTTTCAGATTCCTTATAGATTTCGAGATATAAGCTTCCAAAGTCAGCTCTGCGATTGCACCAGTTGCTGTCCAAAAACAGCTTCTGCAGCAGAAAATTTCCAGCAGCTCCTTTTATTCGAAATCCATTCCGTTAACCTTCCGAAATCCACCTGAGGCCCTCGGGACCTTAACCAAATATACCAACATATCCCAAAATATAATACGAACTTAGTTTAGGCTTCAAACCATGCCAAACAACGCCGAAATTACGAATCGCGCATCGAATCGAATTATGAGTTTTCAAATCTTTCAACTTCTATATTTTGCGCCGGAACGTATCAAATCAATTCCGATTGACCTCACATTTTGCACACAAGTCATAAATGACATAACAGATCTATGAAAAATTTCAGAACTGAATTCCGACTCCGATATCAAAAAGTCAATTCCCCGGTCAAACTTCCCAAAAATTCAACTTTCGCCATTTCAAGCCTCATTCCTCTACCGACCTCGAAATAAATTTTCGGGCACGCTCCTAAGTCCAAAATCACCATACAGAGCTATTGGAATCATCAAAATTCTATTCTGGGGTCATTTACACATAAATCAAACTCCAGTTAACAGTTCTGAGTTAAGCTTCCAACATAAAATTTGTTCTTCCGAACTAATCTCGAAACACCTGAAAATCAATACCAACAAATTCACACACATCATAATATATCATATGAAGTTATTCAAGACTTTAAATAGTTGAAAGGAGCATAAATTCTCAAAACGACCGGTCGAGTAGTTACTTACCCGAACCTTGGATTGATATGCTTGAGTAATAAAAGGATCATGTACGCATTCCCACATTTTGATACCTTTAAATTTATAATAATTATGTTTAACCATGTGTACATTTCGTACCTTGGTTTAACATCTAGTTTCAAAGAAGTAACTTGTGTCTGTACCGCATCTAGGTCAAAATAATTAATAAAATACAATAATTAATTAAGCGATAATAGACACATCACAACCAGTAATATACAAGCATAGCCAAGAATTGATTTAAGCCTTACATTAGTCAATAAAAGCGGTCATGCTAGAACCACGGGACTCGAGGGACACCTTACACCTTCCCCTCGGTCAACAAAATTCCTTACTCAGACTTCTGTTTTCGTAGACCATAAATAAAGAGTCAAAGCTTCCGTTTGATAAGGGATTCAAATAAAAGGTGAATTGGAACACCAAAACTTAATTCCAAGTGGCAACTCCAAATAATAAATAATCCTTTTTCAAAACGTCACTTTAATTGGAAAAATTCTTCTAACTCAACCTCGTAACAAGGTTGCGTGGAAAAAAAAGAGGTGTGACAGCTCTGGCGACTCTGCTGGGGACAATTATTAAGAATTCGAGCTTTATACATTGATTCTTGTTTGGCTTTTATCATGTTTTGGATATTATTGTGTTTCGGAGCCTAATGTACTATTTGTCGCTTATTTACCGCTTTAATATTTATTTGAATTGTGATGTAAATTGTATCCCCTCTCGCACCCCTCTGAGTCTTTTGATAGGTAGTTATGTTGTGTTTGCCTACCAGCATCGCAAAATTTCTGTCTTGAGATAAAGTCAGTTAGCCTACCAGCTTCTGGTGAAGGATTTAGTCACACATGTTTAGGCGGGAGAGTCGTTAGCTAGGCAGTGTTGTTCTACTACTGGTGACGCTTGACGCTCCTCGGCTCGGGTTATCCGCCCGGGTAAGCCAGGTCTAGATACCATCTCCTTTAGGATTTGAAAACTTACAAGAACAAGCCACAAGAAATGAATATCCCTAGTAGGTTATGTTTTATTTGCACCATGTGCATTGGACTTAGCAGGACTCGGCACAGGAGTCGGGCCTATATGTAACATTATTTGGTAGGCTATATGTAATATTATTTGGTAGGCTTTACTAAATTATTTGCCAGCTTTAGGATAGATTAATTGAACAGTATTAAGTGTAGAATTTTAATAATGATCCAATATCTATAAAGAAGTCTTGACTAATGTTGTAATTTATATATTCAGGTAAAGCAAGCATTACCAAAAAGGAATGAAGATCCACTCCATGTTTATATATCTTAGACCATTGCCTTACATGTGACTCACCTGCAAATACAAAACAACAGATTTTGTATGAAGGAAGATTTAAAATATAAGGGGAACAAAATGTAGTGTGAGACAACTTGAAGTGATGCTCCTCTACCCAATAAGGCACGGAGCATGAAAAGAACTCCATGGACAAAACTAATCCAGCCCATCAACTGCTCCCTGTCTTCTTCGACAAAGCATGGAGAAAGGAAGAAACTCCCTAGATCTTGACTTAGGAACACTTCCTGGATTATTTAATCCATCATATCCTTGTTGAAGAAAATAAAGACATGGGTCATGAATCAGGTATAAAAACAATAGTGCGTGCACCGATCAGAACAATGGACAATTATTCTCAAATCTGTCTATAAGAAGACTAGCATGTATTTAAGGATAGCTGCGCAACTACACAAACTTATTCTAAACCTTTCTAATTTTTAGTACAAACACTGTATTCTTGAGTGTACAAGTGTCATAAAAGATAGGAGGAGATAGAACTCAAAAAGAGAGTTGTGTCAACTTTACAAAAGCAATTATCACTGAATATTGTGGATGGTGAGCAAACCAAAACCATCATCATTGTAACCTATTATCAAAGATCTAAGAAGTCCCTTGTGACCCAAGGAAAACTGGATGTAAGTACCTCATGGGTACTGAACTAGTATAAAATTGGTGTGTCCCTTTATACTTCAGTTTGCTTGGTTTACTTCTCTTTATCTATTCACTGTGCAGAATCTAGTCGACTAAACTCAAATTCAGTCGACTAAGTTTTAATCGACAATAATTCACCCCCCCCCCTCTTTTTATTTCAATTGGTATCAAAGCGAGTCTCACAAACCTTGCTTAACAGCTAGTGAGAAAAATATCATGGGATCAAACACAGTCATCGGTGCACTATTTCAAGAGGGAACCTCTCAGATACGACCTCCATATTTCAACGGGCAATACTTCTCTCACTGGAAAGTTCGGATGGAAACATACACTATGTCATATGACATCAAAGTATGGCGTGTGATCAAAAAGGAAAATTTTCTAGTTCCATCAAAGAATGATGAGGATGGTCGAGGCATAGTATCAACTGACCCACTTGATTTAGATGACAACATTGATGAACAGGTTGTTGTCATAACCGTGAATGCCAAAGCAAAAAATCTTATGTACAATGCTATCAGTGGAGAAGAGTGTGAAAAAATTTCGAGCTGTGAAACTGCCAAGGAAATGTGGGATAAATTGGAAGTAACATATGAAGGAACTAATAAGGTAAAAGAAACAAGGATCAATCTTCTAGTTCGTGACTATGAACTATTCCAAATGAAAGATGGAGAATCAGTGGAGGAAATGTTCTCCAGGTTCAGCAAAATCCTTGGAGATCTAAAGTCTCTTGGTAGACCAATCAAAAGTGGAGAACAAGTCAGAAAAATCCTTAGAAGTCTACCCACAATTTGGTAGCCCAAAGTTATTGCCCTAGAGTCAGGACCTTGACAAAATGTCCTATGATGAACTTAGAGGTGATCTAATTGCCTTTGAGAAAACTCACTTGGACATGCAAATTCAACAAGAAAAGAAGAAAACGGTTGCCTTTAAAGCAACTGTTGCTGAATCAGAAAATGAAGAAGAGGAGGAAGAACATGATGAAAATATAGCCATGCTCTCCCAAATTGTCACAAGCATGATGAGGAAAAACAGATATAGCCGAAGAGGTAGATCAAACTTCAGAAAAGGAAGGGCGAGCAATGAAAATGATAGAAGATACTGTGAATGTGAAAAATACGGACACATTCAAGCTGATTGTCTAGAACTGAAGAAAAAACTAAGCATGAACTTTCAAAAGAAGAAGTCATTTGGAGCCTGGAGCGATGAAGAAGAATCTGACCATGAAGAAATTGCAAGTATGTGTTTCATGATCACAAAAGAAGATAGCAATAAAGACTTAGATGAGCTTGAGCTCGTGGCAGAAAATAAAGCAGACGAGGAAGAAGACTCCGGCGAACTTTGTCTTATGGCAGACGAAGGAACCAATGAGGTACGTCTTCCTTCGTGTCCCAACTATTTTGAACTTCAAGAATTTATGGATATTGCTCTTACAGATATCGAAAAAGTTTTAGGAGAACTCAGAAAAATCCAAAGAGAAAAGAAAGATTGGGCCCTAAAGTTGGAAGAATGTGAAATCGAGAGTGACATGCTTCAAGATGAAGTTAATGAACTTAAAATTCAACTGAATGGATTACTAAAATCCACAAGTCATAGCTCTGTCAAATCAAATCAAACTGTTCCTCATACATATTTGATTAGAACTAGAAACTCTCAGGGATGCTCTTATTATGGTAAAAATGGTCACAATACTAACCAGTGCAGGAACAAAATCAGTGCAGAAAGGGAGTCTAAAAATAAAATAAAAAATCATTTTGTTTTTACTGTGGAAAACGTGGTCACATTTTTTATCATTTTAGGATCAAAGACAACAAGAGATGGGTTTGGCGACCTAAATCCATCAGTCAAGCTAACTCTCAGAAGTCTAACCATTCAGGACCCAAGCAGGCTTGGGTACCTAAAAACAAGTAAATTTATTTTGCAAGAACACCGCAAGAAGAATCAAAAAGAAAAATAGTATCTTGACAGCACGTGTTCCAGACATATGACCGGTGATAAACAATTATTCAAAATTACCACTAGACTAGATGGAGGAACAGTTATATTTGGAGACAAATCAAAAGGAAATGTAATTGGCGTTGGAAAAGTTCCTCTTAGCTCAACATGCGTTATAGATGAAGTGTATCTGGTTGAAGAACTTGGGTACAATCTTCTCAGCATTAGTCAACTATGTAATAATGACTACGAGGTTCGGTTCAAAAAACATGGTTGGTTCATTAAAGATAAATTAGGTAAAGTTATTCTCTCAGGAAATAGGGACAAAAATATTTATACTATCAGCAACCTGGAAAATTCTAGTAATCAGATTTGTCTATCTTCCATTCTTGATGACCCCTGGGTATGGCATAGAAAACTTGGTCATGCTAGCATGCATACTATTCATAATCTTTCTAAAAATGATCTTGTCATTGTAACGACCCAACCGGTCGTTTCGACTTTTAGAAACCCGTTCTCCTAAATAAAACTCCTCGAATGTGTTTTTAATAATTTATGACTTGCGGGGATGGTTGGTTTGGGATTTGGAAGTGTTTGGATTGAAATCAGAACACTTGGTTCTTTAAGTTAGCCTTAAAAGGGCAAATTTGACTTTGGTCAACACTTTGAGAAAATGACCCCGGAATCGAGATTTTAAGGTTCCAGCAGGTTCGTATGTTAATAAGTGAACAAGTCATATTATAAGTGATGTAGGGTCTAAGGAGAGCCCTAAGTCTTAATCAAGTTGGAAATTACATGATAGACTAAAGTTCCAAATAAGTACACACAAAAATCTAACTTTGGACGACGAGCATGCCTATATATATATATATATATATATATATATATATATATATATATAAGGATTTATATGGTGGACAACCTATCAAATTAAAGATCTTCGAGTCTAGTTTCTAACGCTTTCGACTGTTCGTCATTTGGATATTTTTACAAGGACTTATGGATGTTTTAGTAAATGGTGTCCATCAGGGATAAACTTGTAATACGAGGTACAACCTGCACAGCGCAAGGTACAACATGCTGAAGCACCTGTGCCTTTATAAGGCAGTCACGGGCAACAGCCATTTTTGGGGATTTAGGGATTGGTTCTTTCATGGTGGATTCGACCTTGGGGACTACTTAAGAATACAAGGTGAGTTTTTTTGGATATTTTAAGTTAATAACATCCTATTAACACTAGTATTAACATCCTTCAATCTTTAAAATCTCTATAAATCTTTCAAGTTGTTCAAGAACACCAAATTTTCCAAACATTGGAATTTCAAGGAAAAGCTTCAAGAAGGTAATACTAATGCTTCAAGCTCATTTCTTATGAGTCGGTGAGAGTAATTCTAATAGTTGTTTCAAGTTGTTATGGTTGGATAATTGATTTCATAAACTCTAGTTCATGGCATGAATAGTGTTCTTGAGAAAATGAGGGAAAGATAAATAGTGTTCTTAGAAATGAAATTAAAGGATGCAATGAACCTATGGAATCATATTCTAGCTTAGTTGAAAGTATTCAACTAAGTAATCACCAAATTGAATGTTTTGGAAATGTTGGTTAAGGAAGACGTTGAATAGTAATTTGGCGGTGTTGGAGAATTAATGTAGTATCATTGATGACTTCAAATAGGTATTGAATGATAAGAGTGGAGTTGAATGTGCTAGTAAGTGAACCTATTAAACGATTTGAGCTGGAGGCTTGTAGCCAACTTGAGAGCCATAAATGGATATTGATAAATATTTTTGAGTCATATTTTGATTGTAATTGGGATTGTAATTATAGATATCAATTTGTTGGTGGCGTATGAGTATTTTACTCAATGTTACGATGTCAGAGGAGGATTAAAAGCTTGTGAATGTTAATAAAGCGAAAGAGAGTTTTGGAGCGTTGAGCATCGGTCGAGTTATTTGAAAGGCTTGGGAGCCGGCTATGGAACTTCATAGCGAGGTAAGTCTCTTGTCTAATCTTGTGAGGGGAAAATTATCCCATAGGTGATTAAATTAATAATGCTTGTTAATTGTGGGGGCTACGTACGCACAAGGTGACGAGAGTCCGTGCGTAGCTACTATTAATGCTAAAGTTCGGATAGTTTAGGACATAAAGCATGAATTACTTGTATAAATTGTATTCTTTATTTAATTGAATTATTTGATATATAAATTGTGAATTGTTAGGAAATATAATAAAGATGAAAATTTCATATGCTTAATTTTCTGTTTAAATTAATTAATTATTTAAAGAAATTGTTCATCCTCCTGAATTTATCTTATAATGAATATACTCTCCTTCCGGAGGTACATAAGAAAATGTCCTCCTTTCTTGTGGAGCGGGCTGAACGCCTTGGCAGGATAGATGTATCTATGGATCGTGCCGCACGTCCCTCGGCAGTGTACACAAAATTCTAGATCGGGCCGTACGACCTCGGCAGAAATCGTGCTTAATAATAATAATAATAATTACACGATACTTGGACAGTTTATTACAGCTTGTAAAGCTATTTGAAAAATTAAAAATTTATTGAAATTGAATTGCAGCTTGTAAAGCTATTTGATAAATTGGAAATTTATTGAAAGTGAATTGCAGCTTGTAAAGCTATTTGATAAATTAGAATTTTTATTAAAATTTAAGGATTTAATTAATAGATTAGTAATTATTTGAATTGAAGGAATTTAATTAATATATTGAGAATTATTAGAATCGAAGGAATTTAATTACCTCTGCTGGTACAATAAAATTATTGTTAACTCTGTGAATCACGTTGATATAAATATTTCTATTTTCATGATTATTTAATATTATTGACCCATAGTGAGTGTCATAGTCGGCCATCTCGTCTCTACCTCTTCGAGATTAGGCTTGATACTTACTGGGTACACGTTGTTTTCGTACTCATACTGCACTTGCTGCATATTTTATTGTGCAGGTACATATATGTATAGCAGCCTTGTGGGCGCAGAGGTATGGTTAATAATTGTGGGGACATAGGTGAGTTGCATTCTATATTATGATTCGCAGCTAATAGAGTCTCCTTCAGAGTTATTATATTTTCCTGTGTAATTTGTATTCTAGACAGATGTTGTATTTTATTTTAATTCCCTAGTAAATGCTCATGCACTTGTGACACTGGGTTTTGGGATGATTATGGGTTGCACTGTATTGAAACTTTTTAAAGATATTAGTACGTATTTGGTAAATGTCATCTTCTGCTATTTAATTGAGGGGAACAACTATGACTTCAAAAATATTAAAATGAGAATTTATTTAGTATTTATTGTTGGCTTGTCTGACAGCGGTGTCCGACGCCATCACGACCTATAGGTGAAATTGGGTCATGACAACATGGTATCAGAGCACTAGGTTCACGTAAGTCTCACAAGTCATGAGCAAGTCTAGTAGAGTCTTGCGGATCGGTACGGAGACGTCTGTACTTATCTTCGAGAGGCTACAAGACTGTTAGGAATACTTCCCTTTTTTGATTCCTCATCGTGCGATTCAATTCCTTTGATGCTTATGCCTTCATTTCCTTCCTACTCAATCTTATGCGATGTGAAGCGCTTGTTATAAATTGGGGATCGAGGAAATTTTTAATGGTACTACAGATGTAGTACAAGATACTTCTCTTTATGTAATTAATACGGCTATTGTCATCGCCTTACGAAAGGCCGCTCTGTCATTTCAAATTAAGTATCAGTACTACTTAAGGTTTTGAGATTTGACATTGATTGTTATGACGATTCGTGCGTTGTTATCGCACAGTGTTTATGAAATGGAAAAAAAATGTCCTTCTATGTGTCGGGACAGTAAACGACTTGAAAGAAGGTTTTCTCAGTACATGATTCAGAGGTTCCATGTTTTAATTCCAGCGGAGAAAAGGCAATCGGACTATGAATGTTCAGGTTTGGGATTGATGGAGTAACGAAGCTTGATATTTTCGAGTGTGGTAGAGTTCTCAATTTTGATGTGGTGTCATCGCCTTGTAAAATGAGTTAAGGTTCGCCAGTGTTATGATTTTCTTCAACTCGCCTTCACGACGGGGTGTTAGGAATTGGTATAGAGGAAGCAGTCATTAGAGATCGCGGTGTGAAGTGATTCAGGATCGAAGCAGCATTTCTAGTATTGATGTCTCGAGAAGGATGATCGTCAGAAAGGTTTAAAGCTGGTAACGATCTATTGGTTCAAGTGCTTCAGAGACAGATTTTGAGTTAAGGCAACAACTTGGCAGTGAAGGATGAGGAAGGACATGTGGAAGGTGCCTTGCGGTGGTTAGGTTCCGAAAATGCCAAGTGTAAGAAAACAAAAGCAGAGTAGTTGCTTAAAGGAGATGGTTGACCAAAGTGGGAGAGTGGCAAGGTAGCACATGGGTTACGTAGTAGGATGATTACATATCTTGAGGAACGTTTGGAGTGATTTGGGATGTAAAATGGACAGTGACTAGGTGTATGGACTTAAGTTGTAATATTAACTACTATATTGAGGAAGATTGGATACGAGGTACAACTTGCACAGCGCAAGGTACAACTCACTGAAGCACCTGTGCCTTTATAAGGCAGTCACGGGCAGCAGCCATTTTTGGGGATTTTCTTGAGCTAGGGATTGGTTCTTTCATGGTGGATTCGACCTTGGTGACTACTTAAGAATACAAGGTGAGTTTTTTTGGATATTTTAAGTTAATAACATCCTATTAACACTAGTATTAACATCCTTCAATCTTTAAAATCCCTAGAAATCTTTCAAGTTGTTCAAGAACACCAAATTTCCCAAATATTGGAATTTCAAGAAAAAGCTTCAAGAAGGTAATACTAATGCTTCAAGCTCATTTCTTATGAGTCGGTGAGAGTAATTCTAATAGTTGTTTCAAGTTGTTATGGTTGGATAATTGATTTCATAAACTCTAGTTCATGGCATGAATAGTGTTCTTGAGAAAATGAGGGAAAGATAAATAGTGTTCTTAGAAATGAAATTAAAGGATGCAATGAACCTATGGAATCATATTCTAGCTTAGTTGAAAGTATTCAACTAAGTAATCACCAAATTGAATGTTTTGAAAATGTTGGTTAAGGAAGACGATGAATAGTAATTTGGCGGTGTTGGAGAATTAATAAAGTATCATTGATGACTTCAAATGGGTATTGAATGATAAGAGTGGAGTTGAATGTGCTAGTAAGTGAACCTATTAGACGATTTGAGCTGGAGGCTTGTAGCCAACTTGAGAGCCATAAATGGATATTGATAAATATTTTTGAGTCATATTTTGATTGTAATTGGGATTGTAATTATAGATATCAATTTGTTGGTGGCGTATGAGTATTTTACTCAATGTTACGATGTCGGAGGAGGATTAAAAGCTTGTGAATGTTAATAAAGCGAAAGCGAGTTTTGGAGCGTTGGGCATCGGTCGAGTTATTTGAAAGGCTTGGGAGCCGGCTATGGAACTTCATAGCGAGGTAAGTCTCTTGTCTAATCTTGTGAGGGGAAAATTATCCCATAGGTGATTAAATTAATAATGCTTGTTAATTGTGGGGGCTACGTACGCACGAGGTGACGAGAGTCTGTGCTTAGCTACTATTAAAGCTAAAGTCCGGGTAGTTTAGGACACAAAGCATGAATTACTTGTGTAAATTGTATTCTTTATTTAATTAAATTATTTGATATATAAATTGTGAATTATTCGGAAATATAATAAAGATGAAAATTTTATATGCTTAATTTTCTGTTTAAATTAATTAATTATTTAAAGAAATTATTCATCCTCCCGAATTTATCTTATAATGAACATACTCTCCTCCGGAGGTACATAAGAAAATGTCCTCCTTTTTTGTGGAGCGGGCCGAACGCCTCGGCAGGATAGATACATCTATGGATCGTGCCGCACGTCTCTCGGCAGTGTATACGAAATTCTGGATCGGGCCGTACGACCTCGGCAGAAATCGTGCTTAATAATAATAATAATAGTTACACGATAATTGGACAGTTTATTACAGCTTGTAACTCTATTTGAAAAATTAGAAATTTATTGAAATTGAATTGCAGCTTGTAAAGCTATTTGATAAATTGGAATTTTTATTAAAATTGAAGGATTTAATTAATAGATTAGTAATTATTTGAATTGAAGGAATTTAATTAATATATTGAGAATTATTGGAATCGAAGGAATTTAATTACCTCTGCTAGTACAATAAAATTATTGTTAACTCTGTGAATCACGTTGATATAAATATTTCTATTTTCATATTTATTTAATATTATTGACCCACAGTGAGTGTCATAGTCGGTCATCTCGTTTCTACCTCTTCAAGATTAGGTTTGATACTTACTGGGTACACGTTATTTTCGTACTCATACTGCACTTGCTGCATATTTTATTGTGTAGGTACATATATGTATAGCAGCCTTGTGGGCGCAGATGTGTGGTTAATAATTGTGGGGATATAGTTGAGCTGTATTCTATATTACGATCAGCAGCTAATAGAGTCTCCTTCAGAGTTATTATATTTTTCTGTCTAATTTGTATTCTAGACAGATACTGTATTTTATTTTAATTCCCTAGTAAATGCTCATGCACTTGTGATATCGGATTTTGGGATGATTATGGGTTGCACTGTATTGGAAATTTTTAAAGATATTAGTACGTATTTTGTAAATGTCATCTTCTGCTATTTAATTGAGGGGAACAACTAGGACTTCAAAAATATTAAAATGATAATTTATTTAGTATTTATTGTTGGCTTGTCTGACAGTGGTGTCCGACGCCATCACGACCTATAGGTGAAATTGGGTCGTTACAGTCATCGGTCTTCCAAAACTAGATTTTTCGAAAGATCAAATTTGTGATGCATGCCAATTAGGAAAACAAACCAAATCCTTTTTAAAAGTCAAAAATATTGTCTCCACTTCAAAACCTCTTCAATTATTGCATATGGATCTCTTTGGACCTACTAGAACTTCTAGCATAGGTGGTAAAAAGTATGCCTTTGTTATAGTAGATGATTTTTCTAGATTCACCTGGGTTATTTTTCTGAGCCACAAAGATGAAGCTCTACAAAACTTTGAAGTCTTTTGCAAGAAAATACAACGTGAAAAAGGTTACTGCATTTCCTCCATAACAAGTGACCATGGAGGAGAGTTCGAAAGCAAGGCTTTTGAGAACATATGTAATGATCAAGGGATATCTCATAATTTCTCCTCCCCAAGATCACCACAACAAAATGGAGTGGTAGAACGTAAAAACAGAACTCTACAAGATATGGCGAGAACCATGATTTTGGAAAATTCTCTCCCACGCCGCTTCTGGGCAGAAGCCATTAGTACAACATGTCATATCATAAATAGATGCCTTATTCGACCAATACTCAAGAAGACTCCATATGAACTATGGAGAGGGAAAAGACCCAACATCAGTTATTTCCATCCCTTCGGGTGTAAGTGTTTTATTCACAACAATGGAAAAGATAATCTTGGTAAGTTCGATCCCAAAAGTGATGAAGGTATTTTTCTCGGATACTCTCCTTCTAGTAGAGCATATAAAGCTTTCAATAAGCGTACTTTATCCATTGAAGAATCTATACATGTTGTTTTTGTGGATACTAACCCTCATTTGAAGAATGATCATCTTCCAGAAAATGAATAAATTTTCATAGTGCCAAAGTCTATCGATACAAGTGGAATTGCCTCTGAAGAAGTGACTGATCAGCAAGATCAGTCGACTATGCCCCTGACAGAAAATCAGGAGTCCACTTTGATCGGTCCAACTTACTCTGCTTAAAAGGAATCATAATTAGTCATCCCAAATGAATGGAAAAGCGAACATGGATATCCCCATAAGTATACCATTGGGGACCCTCAGGAAGGGATGAAGACTAGAATATCTCTAAAGCAGACGTCAAATATTGCCCTGATATCCCAACTTGAACCAAAAAGGGTGGACGAACCACTTAGTGAAAAAAGTTGGATAATTGCAATGAAGGAAGAACTTGATCAATTTGAGAACAACAAAGTATGGAAACTCATTTCTAGGCCACCTAATTCATCCATTATCGGAACAAAATGGGTATTCAGAAATAAATTAAACGAATCCGGACAAGTCGTGCGAAATAAAGCGAGACTAGTTGCTCAAGGTTACTCACAACAAGAAGGGATTGATTATGAAGAGACTTTCGTCCCTGTTGCCAGGTTAGAATCCATTTGTATTCTATTAGCTTATGTTGCTCACAAATGTTTCAAACTATTTCAGATGGATGTAAAAAGTGCCTTCTTAAATGGATTTATTTCTGAGGAGGTTTTCGTTAAGCAACCTCCAGGATTTGTAAATGAATCCTTTCCCAATCATGTCTACAAATTATCCAAAGCATTATATGGCTTAAAGGCAAGCTCCTAGAGCCTGGTATGAAAGGTTAAGCTTTTTCCTAATTAAACATGGATTCGACAGAGGTAATATTGATACTACTCTTTTCATTAAACGATTATCTCTAGGCAACCTAATTGTACAAATTTATATAGATGATATTATCTTTGGTAGTACTAACATTGTTTTGTGCAAGAATTTCTCAAATATCATGAAAGGAGAATTTGAAATGAGTATGATGGGAGAATTAACCTTCTTCCTTGGACTTCAAATCAAGCAAACACAGAAAGGAATCTTCATTAGTCAAACAAAGTATACGAAAGAACTCTTCAAAAAGTATGATATGTCCAATGCAAAAGCCATAGGAACACCTATGAGTCCGTCGACTACTTTGGATGAAGATAAAAATGGTAAGAGTGTTGATGAAATAATGTATCGAGGTATGATTGGCTCATTATTCTATCGTACTGCTAGTCGACCAGATATCATGTTTACTGTTTGCAAATGTGCTAGATATCGGTCAGCACCTAAAGAGACTCATTTGACTATTGTTAAACGTATTATCAGATATTTAATAAGAACGGTTGCCTATGGATTATGGTATGAAAGTCTGGAAAATTTCAATCTCAAAGGTTTTTCAGATGCAAACTTTGCAGGGGATAAATTTGATAGAAAAAGTACAAGTGGAATATGTCAATTACTTGGAAAATCCCTTGTATCCTGGCACGGCAAGAAAGAAAGTTGTGTGGCCTTATCCATCACAAAAGCTGAATATTTGGCAGTAGGCAATTGTTGCACACAAATACTATGGATCATGCATCAACTATTAGATTATGATTTATATCTTAACTCTATTCCGATCATGTGTGACAATACTAGTGCAATCTGTTTGTCAAAAAATTTTGTGCATCATTCTAGAGCTAAGCATATTGAGATCAAGCATCATTTCATACGTGAGGGCAGGAAAATGACTAATCGAATCTATCCTCAAACAATCGTCTCAGAAAAAGGTAAAAACTGAAAATATTGTGTTTGGTCCTGAAGACAAAATGATTTTCTATGGTCCCGAAGAAAAGGCTAGATTTGTTGCTTTCAAAGGAAAGTCAATTGCATTTGGTCGCACTGTGAGCTTAAAATATATGCAAATCTCTCACTGTGATGTTCTGTCTATTTTTGAAACTCAAAAACTTGTCTCCCTATTTGCTACTGTTGGTGATATGGTCTATGAAGAACCTGTGCGCATATTTTATGCAAATATTTTTGTGAATGATAAAGAAGATCTAGAAACCATGATCTTAGGAACTCACATTATCCTTGATTCTTATAAATTTGAAAAAATCTTTGCCACAAAGTTTGTTGGATATAACCTTTTTGTACAATGTTCCTGGCCAGATAATTTTGAAGTATCATTTGATGAGGCCAAAAGTGTTCTATCTGGCAACCCCCCTGATATAGGTCCTAAGAACTTGAAGTTTGAATATCGTGTTCTAGCCCACATTATCGCAACCACTTTGCTACCCCGTACCGGTTCACTCAGTACTTTGTCTCTCAGAGATGTATTTGTCATGTATTGTTTGGTAAATGGTAAAACTATAAACTGGTTTGTCTGGATACGCCAATACATGTTTGAAAGTATCAAGGACGTTTCCTCTTCTGCGAGTAGCCTGCCTTATGGTCTACTAGTTTCTGACATTCTGAAAGTCATGAAAGTGGTTCTATCTATCTATGTCCCAAAGATTATCTCCAGCACCTATGACCAAACTGCCTTTGCCATGATGGGGTATACTTTAATTGAGGGAACCTGGCTTAAAAAGGACAAAGCATCAGAAGTCATTCCTACTCAGAGCAGTGGAGGAATAAAATCTGAAGCCATCAAATCCTCTTCTTCAGATCAACTGATGCTGATACAACATAACATTGCAGATATCAAAGACTTACTAACCTCTATGCAGGAACAAGTAAATAAGGTCAGAGAAGTAACCAAGGAAACTGCGGCAGATGTGGCCAAACTTAGGATCACTCTTCAAGCCACAAGGAGGCAAGGGATCAGGGTCATGCAGGATGTTTCTGAGAAGCTAACCAAAGTCACCAAAGACATTGACGCCTCTTAAGAAAGCTTCTGCACTAAGGTGATCAGCACCCTGAATATTTCAGAATGCCTAAGTCACTCTTTTTGCTTTTTATGTTCTTTTTGGATGTGTATAGTATGAGCATTAATCGATTATGCTCATTAAAACCGCTTAGTTGTACAAATTTTATGCTTGCTTAACTAGTACTATTATCTTATCTAGTACCATTACTCCAAGTAGTTTTTTTTATTGATGTAAAAGGGGGAGAAAGAAAGAGTTTATGCAGGTGAATGCAGGTGAACATGTAAACTACAACTACAAACAAGTGTGTATAAAGAATTGCAGGTATGTAGGTGAACTACAACTACAAACAAGTGTGTTACAAAAGAGTTGCAGATTCATCAACAACCAGCTTAAAGACAGGGGAAGCACACTTAAAAATAAGTGCAGATGTAGATTCAAATCAAATTAAAATTCACTTAAAGACAGGGGGAGCAAGCTTGAAAAGAATAGGGAAGTATCCATAAATTAGTCAAACTCTTTTTAGCTTATTGTCATCATCAAAAAGGGGGAGATTGTTAAGTGTAAAATTTTAATAATGATCCAATATCTATAAAAGAAGTCTTGACTAATGTTGTAATTTATATATTCAGGTAAAGCAAGCATTGCCAAAAAGGAATGAAGATCCACTCCATGTTTATGTATCTTGGACCATTGCCTTACATGTGACTCACTTGCAAATACAAAATAACAGATTTTGTATGAAGGAAGATTTAAAATAGAAAGGGAACAAAATGTAGTAGGAGAAAACTTGAAGAGATGCTCCTCTACCCAATATGGCATGGAGCATGAAAAGCACTCCATGGACAAAACTAATCCAGCCATCAACGGCACCCTCTCTTCTTCGACAAAGCATGGAGAAAGGAAGCAACTCCCTAGATCTCGACTTAGGAACACTTCCTGGATTATTAAATCCAGCCCATCCTTGTTGAAGAAAACAAAGACATGGGTCATGAATCACGTATCAAAAAAATAGTGCGTGCACCGATCAGAACAATGGACAACTGCTCTCAAATCTGTCTATAAGAAGACTGGCATGTATTCAAGGATAGCTGCGTAACTATACAAACTGATTCTAAACCTTTCTAGTTTTTAGTACAAACACTGTATTCTTGAGTCTACAAGTGTCATAAAAGATAGGAGGAGATAGAACTCAAAAAGAGAGTTGTGTCAACTTTACAAAAGCAATTATCACTGAATGTTGTTGATGGTGAGCAAACCAAAACCATCATCATTGTAACATATTATCAAAGATCTAAGAAGTCCCTTGTGACTCGAGGGAAACTGGATGTAAGTACCTCATCGGTACTGAACCAGTATAAAATTGATGTGTCCCTTTATCCTTCAATTTGCTCGGTTTACTTCTCTTTATCTATTCACTGTGCAGAATCTAGTCGACTAAACTCAAATTTAGTCGACTAAGTTTTAATCGACAACAATTCACCCTCCCCCCCTCTCTTGTTATTTCAAAGGGAGAGAGAAAGAGAAAATTTTCTCCGAGTTTTCATAAAGTACCCATTTTTAAAATAAAAAAAATTGAAGTGTTGTGTTGTATAAAGGCATAATTTTCAAAAAGGTCATTTTTTTATTATTTTATTTTAACCGAACTACACGGGTCTGATTTTCACCAGATGTGAGATACGCAGGCAAACCTCATCGGTTCCGGCCCCCAATTTTCAAAAACAAAAATCCAAAAAAATTTACCCTTTCCTTAATTCTTTCATAGAATTCTTTCCTTAGAAAATTCAAAAAAAAAATCATTAAATCCAAAAATATTTTCCTTTTTCTCGAAATCTTTCATTCGAAAAATAAATAAATTTGCAAATCAAAATCCAAACATATGTTTTTCCTTCTTTAGAAGTCTTTCTTCCAAAAATTCAAAGAAAAATTAATCAAAATCCAAAAAAATATTTTCTTTCGCCTTTAAGAAGTCTTTTTTTCAAAAATTCCCAAAGAAAAAAAAAGAGTTAGCTTATGTACTTTGTTTTCGGTATTCTCGAACTACGCAAGATCTGATTCATGCGGCGTAATGATACGTAGGCAATCCCTATCGGATTCGATCATTGCCATCAAATAAACTGAGTGGAAAAAAAAGAGAAGAAATAAAAAGAAAGAAAGGAGTGACAAAAATAACAAAGAAAAACAAAGAGCGAAAAACAACCAAAAAAAAAAAAAGCAAGAGTAAAAAATACAAAAGGAGATCTCTTTGTCCAATTTGACAAAGAAAACTGCGGAAAGTTTTTGTGAATGCTATCAAATGGCGCAAGCAAGCCGCCAGGGTAAAGCCTCCAATGGATGAAGCAAAAATGGTTATGGTCTTCTTATAGGCTAAAGAGGCGGACTACTTACAGAACATGATGTCCGTTATAGGTAATCTGTTCGCCGAGGCTATCAAAATTGGGAAAATGGTCGAAAATGGTTTTAAAATGGCCCAAATCTTGAGTCATGCTGCCTTTAAGGCTACATCACAGACCGTTCAGAATGGTTCGGGCGGTTTGATGAACAGAAATGGGAGGGGAGAGGGAGCCATGATGGCTTTGAGCTCGAGGGGGACCCGCAGGTCATTCAACCAATCACATACGCTTCCTAAGGTCCCACGACAATATTATCTCCATCAAGATGTTGTTTGTGTCGTGGCACTGCCTCTCTACGCGGTGATGAACGCGCAACTTTACATGCGGCCACAACATTATACACAAAATCGAGCTCCACCTCCCAGAAATGCCCGTCCCAACCAAGCTCCATATAATCCCCAACCAAATGTTCCCCAATATAATCCTCGCCCAAGAGAGCTCCTCAAAAGGAATCAGTTCACCCATATTGGTGAATCATATTCAAATTTGTTTCAAAAGCTAATCGGGCTAGGTCTGCTGCAGCCAGTGGCCCCGAATCGGTCAAATCCCGAGTCCCCCTCGCACCAAGCTGATGCTAGATGTGAATACCACTCTGTAGCAGTAGGACATGATACAGAGGACTGTTGGACTCTCAAAAGGGCAATTGAAGAATTTGATCCTGCTCTAAAAGCCATTATAGCCATTGTCGCGATAGAAAAGAAACTTAAAAATGGACGCCAAACCTGAAACTTTCCCTATCAGACGGGAATCTCGGTAGCCGGTCTTGCTATCTTTTATGTATTTTGGGTTATTTCAGGGTGTAATCCGAATTCCTTTACTTTACTGTCTTACTTTTTTATGTAAACCCTTCTATTTGTTTTACATATAAAATTCAAATAAATGAAATCCATATTTCATCATCTATGAATGTCTCTTTTATTAATCTTGTCACTTTTCTTATTCTTTTTTCAAGTTTTGTTAATTCAGATTTTAATCACATGACATGCTTGCGGACTTCATGCCCAGATCCTAAAACGATGTCAGACCTTGAAAGAATGAATCAAGAAGTAGAGTGTGCCGAAGATAAGGCTTGTAAGAAAATAAACAAAGAAGGGACAACAAGCCTAAACTAAGTCCAAATGAAAACCGCCCTTACTTGATAGGGACAACAAGCCATGATATCAGTAGAAGTTAAAATTTCTTCTCTTCGGATCATTGTTGAAACCGAGTTCGAGGATGAAGATTGAGTCACAACCAGATTGAAGAAAATGACTTTGGTTGATGAAAAGTGATTGACTGCAGTTTGCCACAGGCAGTTGTACGAATAAAGAATGGCTCGTGCCTACAACAAGAAAGTGTGGCCCAAGAAATTTGAAGTAGGACAACTCGTTCTGAGGCGTATTCTTCCGCATCACGAGGAAGCTAAATGAAAATTTGCCCCAAATTGGAAGGTCCATACATTGTCACAAGAGTGCTGCCAAAAGGGAGTATTGTATTTGGGAGACATCGAAGGAAATGTTCCCGATACAACTGTCATTGCAGACGCGGTCAAAAGGTACTATGTTTGACCCTTTACGCAGCTTTAATGCTCTCTGATTGGGATGGTGAAGGCTTTCATTCTCACTACCCAAATACTATTAACCCTTTGCTAACCCTTTGAGCCAGATACTTTTTCCTTGGCCACCCTATTTGGAACCTTGTATGTAATGAGAAAGAAAAAGAAAAAAAAAAGAAAAGAAAGAGAGAGAGAGAGAGAAAAGAAAAAAAAAGAAAAAAAAGAAAACAACACAAAAGAAAAACAAAACAAAAATCAAAACAAGTTCAATTTAATTGAACTACGTCTGACTTGATTCCGAAAGGATACATAGGCAGCCTCACTCTAGGGTTCGGTCACACTAAAATAAAAATCCACATTCCCCCAAAATTGAAAACTAGGGCAGATGTCACAATGGTTCGGCGATGGTTTCGCCCGAAAGGTTCCAAAGTTGTAATTCAATTCGAATTCTTTTTACCCAAATCCTTTCAAGTCCTTCTGATCAATTGACGGGAATGTTCAAGAGTTGGAGGATACGATTACTAGGATCGGATGCAACCAAATTAGAGAAATAAAATGAGAAAGTCCTATTGGTGAAAACCTTCATGGGCACTGTAGGGCGATGGTGAATAGAGAAAATAAAAATGAGAAAGTATTGTTAGTGAAAACCCGCAAAGGGCACTATAGGGCGATGACAAGAAGAGAAATGAGAGAGATCAGCTAGTGAAAACCCGTAAAGGGCATTGTTGATCGAAAAGAGGAACCACACAGCCATGGCATCAACATAGTCTTGAGCAAGATTTTTCGGTTTCAATTCAAAAGTTGTGATGAGTTTCTAAGAGTCGGACAGTTTACACAGATCAGGCATGTCATGTTCATTGAAGTCCGCATGTACTCCCAGATAAGCCCGTCTTTCTTTTCCTGAAAGGGACACCTTTTGTTTCAAACTCATTCTCTATTCCATTATTTTATATTTCTTTTAATCCCTTTTGGTCTAACTTTATTTAAAAAATAAGGCAAAGAAAAGACGGCAAGACCGATTTACATGGTTCTCGTTTGAAGCAAGCTGATATATTCAAAAGGCGCCCAGCCTCGACAAGGGCATCAAGTCGACCCCGACTGGCCATGATTGGCCGATGCTTTGAAATGGAAAACTTTGATAAAGCCAAAATAAAAATTCCCACAAAGGCAAAATAAAGTTGAAAAAGGTTAAGTCCCACACAACCAACCGTCATGGCAAAGTTTGGAAATGCCAAAGGTTCTCCGGGATCAGAAATGGAGTTGATATTCAGGAAATAATCAGTTGCAGTTGAGAAGAAGATGAGCCGAGATCAAGAGATTGAAATAATCAAAGCCACAAACCAACCTCCATTTTAAAACTAACAATTCTTTCTTTGTTTAGAACAGGAACAGAACAGTTGTAGTAAACAATTCGTGAAAAGACGAACATCACCAAGTGAAGTTCTCAAATCCTTGATTTTCTTCCAATATACATGTAATCATTTTACTTTTAGTTTCATATTAAGGAACCAATACCCTATCTTCAACACAGGGTACTACATCCCCTGGTTGCGTTACTTTATGCCAAAATAGGGTACGACATTCCCTAGTAGCATCCTAGAGTGCCACAAGCCTCATCTTATTGCCAACACAGGGTACTACATTCCCTGGCTGCATTCCTTTCTACCAACATAGGGTACGGAATTCCCTAGTAGCATCCTAGAGTGCCATGAGCATCATCTTATTGCCAACACAGGATACTACATCCCTTGGCTGCATTCCTTTCTGCTAACATAGGGTACGACATTTTCTAGTAGCATCCTAGAGTGCCACAAGCCTCATCGTAATACCAACACAGGGTACTACATCCCCTGGTTGCATTTCTTATTGCAAACATAGGGTACGACATTCCCTAGTAGCATCCCAGAGTGCCAAGAGCCTCACCTTATTGCCAACACAGGGTACTACATCCCCTGGTTGCATTTATTGTTGCATACATAGGGTACGACATTCCCTAGTAGCACCCCAAAGTGCCTCTAGCCTCTTCCTATTGCTAACACAGGGTACTACATCCTCTGGCTGTATTACTTTCTGCCAACATATGGTACGACATTACCTAGTAGCATCCCAGAGTTCCAAGAGCCTCACCTTATTGCCAATATATGGTACTACATCCCCTGACTGCATTACTTTATTCTAACATAGGGTACAACATTCCCTAGTAATGTATTAGAGTGCCACGAGCCTCATCTTATTTCCAACACATAGTACTACATCCCCTGGTCACATTATTTTCTACCTACATAGGGTACGACATTCCCTAGTAGTATCTTAAAGAGCCAAAAGCCTCACCTTATTGCCAATACAGGGTACCACATCCCCTGGTTGCATTTCTTATTGCAAACGTAGGGAACGACATTCCCTAGTAGCATCCTAGAGTGTCACGAGCCTTATCTTATCGCCAACATAGGGTACTACATCCCTTGGTTGCATTACTTTCTGCCAACATAGGGTACGACATTTCCTAGTAGTATCTCAGAGCGCCACGAGCCTCATCTTATTGTCAACACAGGGTACTACATCTCATGGTTGCCTTCCTTCTTGTTAACATAGGGTACGATATACCCTATTATTAAAAAAACATGGCTTTTTCAATTCTTTATTCTGCTATAGCAAAGATAGTTTTATGTATTTTCAATAACTCACAAAATTTTCCTAGTGCAAACTGGGGCAGAAAATTTTGTTCGTTTTGTTTGTTTGTGATGCATCAAGGACGAAGATGGTAGAGTATTGATGGAAGATGCCCAGATTAAGAGGAGATGGCAGACTTACTTTCGTAAACTTCTGAATGAAGAAGGGGATCAGGATATTGTGCTAGGCGAATTGGAGCATTCTGAGAGTCACCGCGACTTTGGGTACTACAGGCGTATCGAGGTTGAGGAGGTCATGGGAGCTATGCGTAAGATGAGTAGGGGCAGAGTGACCGGGCCAGATGAGATTCCGGTGGAATTTTGGAAGTGTGTGGGGAGAGCAGGTTTGGAGTGGTTGACTAGGTTGTTTAATATTATTTTTAAGGGGAAAAGGATACCGGATGAGTGGAGGTGGAGTATGGTGGTTCCATTGTATAAGAACAAAGGTGATATCCAGAGTTGTAACAATTATAGGGGTATCAAATTACTAAGTCATACCATGAAAGTGTGGGAGAGGGTGGTTGAAGCGAGGGTGAGGATGACAGTGTCTGTATCCGACAATCAGTTCGGGTTCATGCCGGGTCGTTCGACTACAGAAGCTATACACCTTATTAGAAGGTTGGTGTAACTATACAGAGAGAGGAAGAAGGATCTGCACATGGTGTTTATTAACCTAGAGAAAGCGTATGACAAGGTTCCTAGAGAAATTCTCTGGAGATGCTTGGAGGCAAAAGGTATGTCGGTTCCCTACATTATGGCGATTAAGGACATGTATGATGGGGCTAAGACTCGGGTTAGGACACTAGGAGGTGACTTTGAGCATTTTCCTGTTGTAATGGGGTTACACCAAGGTTCTGCGCTCAGTCCATTCTTATTCGCCCTGGTGATGGACGCGTTAACATACCATATTCAAGGGGATGTGCCATGGTTCATGCTATTCGCCGATGACATAGTTCTGCTTGATGAGTCGCGAGCCGGTGTTAACGAGAGGCTGGAGATTTGGAGACAGGCTCTTGAGTCTAAGGGTTTCAAGCTGAGCAGGACGAAGACGGAATACCTGGAGTGTAAGTTTAGCGCTGAGCCAGGAGAAGTGGGCGTGGATGTGAGGCTTGATTCGCAGGTCATCCCGAGTAGAGACAGTTTCAAGTACCTTGGTTCGGTTATCCAGGGGGGAGGGGAGATCGACGAGGATGTCACACACCGTATTGGGATAGGATGGATGAAGTGGAGGTTAGCATCTGGAGTCCTGTGTGACAAGAGAGTGCCACCGATACTCAAAGGTAAGTTTTATAAAGCGGTGGTTAGACTGGCCATGATGTATGGGGCTAAGTGTTGGCCCGTTAAGAACTCACATATCCAGAAGATGAAAGTAGTAGAAATGAGGATGTTGCGGTTGATGTGCGGGCACACTAAGATAGATAAGATTAGGAATGATGATATTCGGAAGAAGGGCTCCCATTGATGACAAGATGCGGGAAGCCAGGCTTAGATGGTTCGGACATGTTCATAGGAGAAGCCCAGATGCTCCGGTACAGAGGTGTGAGCAGCTGGTTACGGAGGGCACGAGAAGAGGTAGAGGGCGGCCTAAGAAGTATTGGGGAGAGGTGATCAGGCAGGATATGGTGAGGCTCCAGATTTCCGAGGACATGACACTTGATAGGAAGATGTGGAGGTCGAGTATTAGGGTTGTAGGTTAGGAGGTAGTTGAGTCGTGCCTTACTTCGTAACATGGTGGGACTAGCCATGTAGGGTTTTTGTCTAAGATAACTAGTGGGAATGTTGTGGCTTACCATTTCGCTTTTCAGTGCAGGTCCTATTTACTAGCTATCGCTTTTGCTTTACATCTTTCTTCTAGATTTCATGAGGTTCCTATTTTTCTTATGACTGTTGTGGTGATACTAATATTTACTAATATTGTCTCCCTTTACTTTGCATCTTTCTTCTGGATTTCATGGTGTTCCTATTTATCATATGATTGTTATTGTGATACTAATATTGTCTCCCTTTTTGCCCCTTTTGTCTTTTTATTTTTTTGAGTCGAGGGTCTTTTGGAAACAGACTCTCTACTCCTTCGGGGTAGGGGTAAGGTTTGCGTACACACTACCCTCCCCAGACCCCATTAGTGAGATTTTACTTGGTTGTTGTTGTTATTATTGTTTGTTTGTGATAACTTGTAGGTTTTTCTAAAATGCGTGGATTAGATATGCAAAAATAAGATTCTATCTCTTGCCATAGAAAGTGGAACGTTTGATCTCAATACCAGCCGCAACCAGCTTGGACATAATGCATGCAGAAACATAGGGTCTGAAGATCCATCTTCTCATCATCTTATCAAGAATCAAGCCTGGGAGAATATTTCATAGTTTTTTACATCGAGATCATCAAGTTTCAGTCTAAATTCAATGGGGGAAGCAAGTCAAGAATCAAGACAAGATTCCAGATGGCATTTAGATAGAAATTTTGTAACTTTTAGATTTCAAGAGTATGTAATTTTCTTTTTATTTTGATGTAATAGTAGGAACTGCGGATCGGAACCTCGACGAAACTTCGCTCGACTCTCCATCTAAGCATACTCCACCACTCTTCTTCCACTTGAACTACACATGACCTGATTCCCTTATAACCTGAGATATGTAGGCTACCCAAAACCAAGGCTCGGTCGCAATGCCTTCTTTTCACTTCTTTTTCCTTTTAAATAATAGGGTGGTCAAAAATCAGTCACCTTGTTCATTTTCTTTGCCTGAAAACTCTTCATGTTTCCAAGCAAAGAGGGGCATGATGTGAACAACTAATTTTTGACCGCACCTGAATTTTATACTATTTTAGTGTAAATATTTCTTTTAGGTCTAATCTTGATTTTTTAAACTTTTATCTTACTCTTAATAAGTTTTATTTAAAAGAAAATTTTAATTGAAAAAAAACTACAAAATTATTCACATTCTTAGGGTATAAGTTTATTTCTATTTACAAGAGAAAAGAAAATTTACAAAAGATACTTGGTTTCTTTTAATTTGAATTCAAATAAGTAAGCTATGGTATCTAATCTTAGTAGTATTTAAATTATATGTAAATATTTAGTTTTTTTTCAAATATATTTTCTTAGTCTAAAAGAAGTGGGTTCATATTTTTATTATGTATTTTACTTTATTTTTTAGAAGTAAATAAAATAACATAAATAAATAAAAAAATCCTAGCTAAACCTGCAGCCCTTACCCCCTAAGAATTCATTTCCCCATGATCTGCTCCTTTCCCTAATCCCCACACTCCCTCACGTCCCCTCTCCCCACTCACAACACACACCTCACAATCCCCCCACGTTCTCACTCTTCTTCTCCGTCAACACACACACTGTTACACATTCTCTATATAAGTCATACATTTTAGATTAGTAGAAGGGGAGATTTTTTAAACGGCAACGAAATGAGAGAAAATCGAAGGAAAATAACGTTGAAAAAGAGGAAAGAAAAGATTTTTCAAAAGAAAGAGAAAAGATTGTTTTAAAAAAAGAAATTCTGTTGAGATTAAGAAAAGGAGTTCTTCGTTCCTGGCTTTTTGTTCGAGGTTGGGGTTACTTTGTACGGTCACATTTAGCGATATTGGATTTGAGATGTAGGGGATTTTCTTTCTTATCTTACTGGAGCTCTTTTACTAAGGTCCTAATTCTATCCTCCTTTATTGTTATTTCTTATATTTCTTTCATAAATTCAGATCATGATGATTGGTTCTCTTTATTAGTTTTTGTTTGCCTTAATCTATTATTTTTCTTTCTAAGCATGTGTCTTTGAGTTATCGTTACTATCTTTGAGTTTGTTCAGTGAAAGATTTCTAAGAAAAAAAAAACTAATATGGCATTAAGGTTAAAAATGGTAATGAAGATATATATGAAAGTTTTGGGCCTAGTTTCCTTGGCTAGTTAAGTCTGGACAAAATTATGCTATATTATTCCTAAGTCATAAATGGGTTAACTTTTTCTAATCATTCTTGTGAGTATGCCATGAAATATAATAAGTGTTTTCTTTATAAGATTATAGTAAGTTATTTTTATATATAAAAAAAAAATTTCTTACCTAAGTATACATTTACAATTGTTAACTACTTAGCCATAAAAACTGAAAACTTTCAAGTGTTGATTTAGTAGGAATATTATTTTTTTTAAAAAGGGTGAAATAAAGATTATGCGCACATGAAAGATTATGTGCTTAAGATATATAGCCCATAAGTTGTGTCCATTTTTTCATGTTATGTAACTTGCTTGGAGTTTTTTTTTAATATTGAAAGATTTTAAAGTTTCATTCTTTTTACTGTTTTGCTCGGGTTTTCTGTGTTAGAAAATTTTGTTGCTTTGTATGGTGAAATATTTTTATTTTCTGTTAACTTTGTTCTTAGGAATGTAAGTACTTAATTCTGATTTTGAATCCTAAAATGCAAGAATGAAGAATGCTCACTATTTTGCCGTGGAAATCCTTTTTTGTTTGGTTTATGTCGTGTTTGTCAAAACCGTTGCAAGAAAAAAAAGAGTGGTAAAAGAAATTGTGAGGGAGCGAGATGAGTTAGGAATTAATTCAAGACTCGTTGTAATAAGTAAAATATTAGTATAAATTAATAATTTGGATCTAAAAAAAATTGAAATACTCTAAATATGCTAGAAAGTTTTAGACGCACTTTAAATATTAGCTCATGTGTTCCTACTCGAATCTTGGATTGATATGCTTGAGTAATAAAAGGATCATGTACGCATTCCCGCATCTTAATACCTTTAAATTTATAATAATTATGTTTAATCATGTGTACATTCCGTACCTTGGTTTAACATCTAATTTCAAAGAAGTAACTTGTGCGCGTACCACATCTAGGTCAAAATAATTAATAAAATATAATAATTAATTAGGCGATAATAGACACATCACAACCAGTAATATACAAGCATAGACAAGAATTGATTTAAGCCTTACGTTAGTCAATAAAAGTGACCGTGCTAGAACCACGGGACTCGAGGGATGCCTTACACCTTCCCTTCGGTCAACAGAATTTCTTACTCAGTCTTCTATTTTCGTAGATCATAAATAAAGAGTCAAAGCTTCCGTTTGATAAGGGATTCAAATAAAAGGTGACTTGGAACACCAAAACTAAAATTTCAAGTGGCGACTCCAAATAATAAATAATCCCTTTTCAAAACATCACTTTAATTGAAAAAACTCTACTAACTCAACCTCGTAATAGGGTTGCGTGAAAAAAAAAGAGGTGTGACAAAGAGGATCAAGCTAAAATGAACGAGGTGGAAGTGTCCTACCTGTTCAATGAAGCTCAACATGCGTTGAATCGGGTAACTTTGAATTTTCCTTCATTATGTACTTAGATTTAATCGTGAATAATCGTAACATTTTCCTTTGTGTTTGCAGGCCTCGGTGCTTCATCACGAGGCCTTTCTCCGATACCGGGAAGAGTTCAAACGTCTCCAGGCCGAGACTCGGGAGCTTGCTGAGAAGAAGGATTCTTATAAGCTTCTTAGTGAGAAATCCCAGACTGAGCTAGAAGTGTCTCGGAAGGAGCATGTCGACCTGGTCGAGCAGGTAAGAAGAGTTCTTGAAGTTAGTGATGATGAGTCAAACTCAATAGCTAACGATTTGAACCCGCATGTTCAAAAGAAACTTGACCAGATCGAGCAGCTCCGATGGGAGGTGGATACGATCAAAGCCGAGGTCGAAGAATGGAAAAAGAACATGGATCGCCTGGCTTCGGAGAAAGAGACTTCCCGGGCATAGTTGGCTTCGGCTGAGGTTCAGCTACGGGATACAAAGGAGAAAAACTTGGAGCAGGCCCAAAAGATCGAGGGGCTCCAGTCTCAGCTAAACTCGGTTGTTTCTGGTCAAGAGAATTTGGCCAAGGAGCTCGAGGCGGCCAAGTCAAAGGTTGTCGTGGCCAAGACGGATGCTGATGAAAACGTGACTCAGTTCAAGGGTGATGTCGAGGCTATTCAGGAACAAGCGAGGAACATGGTGAATAATGTAAGGTAGAAATCCCGAAGGGAGGCCCTCGAGGGAGTCCATGCTCAGAATTATGACGTATTGGCTGAAATCGAAAATGCCAAGATATACGAAGCCAAGGCTAGGAAGCTGGCTTATCCCGAGTAAGATTCCGAGGGGTCCGAAAAGTCGGGTGGGTCTGATTGTGACGAAGACCTCATAGGCGACGACGTAGCCCCCGATGAAGATTAGGCCATTTAGGATCCTTTTGCTTTTTGTACTATCTTTTTGTTGAGGTCATTCGGTCTTTGTAAAAAAATATGTATCGGGGTTATTCATCCCTTGTAAAGAAATTTTGATATATATATATAAGGCTTTTCCCTTTCACAACTTTTGAATTTCTCCTTTTATTTGTATTCGCAAAAGTTTATCGGTGTTACCAAAAACTTTTCCCCAAAACACTTACTCCCTCCGTTCCAATTTATGTGAACATGTTTGACTGGGCACAGAGTTTAAGAAAAAATAAAAACTTTTGAAATTTATAGTGCTAAACAAACCAAAAGGGGGCCCAGAGTATTTGTGTAGTTATAAAAGCTTCTCATTAAGGGTAGAATTATAAGTTTAAGCTAAATTATTTTCAAATTTAGAAAGAGGTCATTCTTTTTGGAATGGACCAAAAAGGAAATAGGTTCACATAAATTGGAACAAAGGGGGTATGTTTTTTAGGGTATGATATGCCGAGAGTGTGTTTTCGTAAGCTTTTGTAATCTCGGGTTTTGTTAACCCGAAAATGGCCTTAGCCTTTAGTTCGGGCAATGCCAAGTAAGTTTCATGCCCTCGAGTTTTGTTAACTCGGAATGGTCGTAGCCTTTTAATTTGGGCACTGCCAAATAAGCTTTGTGCCCTCGGGTTTTACTAACCTGGAATGGACTTAGCATTCAAATTCAGGCACTGCCAAATAAGCTTTATGCCCTCGGGTTTTTTTAACCCGGAATGGCCGTAGCCTTTTAATTCGGGCATTGCCAAATAAGCTTTGTGCCCTCGGGTTTTGCTACCCCAGAATGGCATTAGCCTTTTAATTTAGATAATGCCTACAGTCCCCGAGTGAAGTGAATGTTCAAACTCGGATTAAGGTGGCCCTTGGGTTCGACACCTTTAGGGGGTCGGGTGTAGGAAATTCCTTGAGAAATGCAAGAAACGTTTTTAAGGACAAGACGTTTATGTGCAAAGAAGAGTCTTCTTTTTTTATTCCTTTGCATAATAGTTGTACATGTATACATATTTTGTGCCAGGGCTAGAGCGGTTTGAGCGGGCATGGTTCATTTGACCGTTTGGCCCTTACAATAAATCTTATTGATCGATACCCTTCAATTACGAAGTTTCATCCCTTGTTACATTCGATATCTGAGGATATTTTCCCCAGTGTTCGGGGTTGACCGAAAAGAGGCCTCGAATACTGTTGTGATCATTGTCACATGTTCGTAGCCGGCCTTCGATTCTAAGTTAGCACGATTTACTTGTTGCCTCATTAAAAAACCTTGCCGGAAAACCCATTTGAGATAAAGTCGGTTCAAGGAAAAAAGAGTGCAATGCATGCTTTCAGACCTAGGGTCTCGTATCATCCTTTGTTGGTTATCTGCAAGTTTTAGTTTAAAATGTAAATAAAAGAAAGAACGGGACCGCACCTTAACAGTAATATCACTTTAAGTGAGTTATATTCCAGTTGTTTGGTAGTTTCTCACCGTTCATTGTTCCAAGCTTGTAGGATCATTTCCCGATAATCTCGATCATTCGGTACGGTCCTTCCCAATTCAGCCCCAATTTTCCTTTGTTCGGGTTTCGGGTGCTTAGTGTGACCTTTCTTAGTAACAAGTCCCTGATATTGAAGTGTCGTAGGTTGGTCCTTCGATTGTAATACCTTTCGATCCGCTGTTTTTGGGCGGCCATCCGGAGAAGGGCGGCTTCGCGCCTTTCATCTAATAGTTCCAGGCTCGTACTCATAGCCTCGTAGTTCGATTCATTTATTGCATATCAGAGTCTGATGCTTGGTTCTCCGACCTCGACTAGTATTAAAGCTTCGGTGCCATAAACCAAAGGAAACGAGGTGCCCCTGCTACTGGACTTCGAGGTTGTACGGTATGCCCATAGGACCTCATGTAGCATTTACTTCCATTTTTCTTTAGCGTCGGTTAACCTCTTTTTAAGGCTTTGAAGTATGGGTTTGTTGGTAGATTCAGCTTGTCCATTCCCACTAGGGTGATAGGGAGTGGATAAGATTCTTTTGATCTTATGGTCTTTGAGAAACTTGCTTACTTTGCTGCCAATAAATTATTTCTCGTTGTCACACACTGACATATGATGTGGTCCCAAATAAAATCGATGACTTCTTTTTCCTAACCTTATCATTTACCTGTGCTTCCACCCATTTAGAGAAATAGTCAGTCATAAATAAAATAAATTGAGTCTTACCGGGTGCCCGTGGGAGGGGGCCGACGATGTCCATCCCCCGTTTCATGAAAGGCCATGGTGACAAGACTGAATGTAGCAGTTCTCTTACTCGATGAATCATCATAGCATGCCTTTGACATTCATCATATTTTCCTACGAACTCCTTTGCGTCTTTTTCCATGTCGATCCAATAGTAACTGACTCTGATTAATTTTCGAACCAGTGATTCGATACCCGAATAATTTCCACAGGTACCTTCGTGGATTTCCCTCAAAACGTACTCAGTATCCCCCGGCCCTAGACATATTGCAAGTGGGCCATCAAATATTTTTCTGAACAGGGTTCCATCTTCGGTCAGGCTAAATCGGGCTACCTTCATACGCAGGGCTCTCGACTCTTTCGGGTTCAAGGGCAGTTTTCCGGTCCTGAGATATTCCACGTACTTATTGTTCTGGTCCCAAGTTAGGCTCGAGTTAATCTCGGCGTGGCCTTCTTCCACTACCGATTTCATAAGTTGTACGCCTTCTCTCGAGTTTATCTCGTTGTCTAACGATCCCAAGTTAGCGAGGGCATCAGCCTCACTGTTTTGATCCCGAGGCATATGTTGCAAAGTCCATTCTTTGAACCGATGCAATGTCACATGTAACTTGTCCAAGTATCTCTGCATTCGTTATTCTCTGACCTCGAATGTCCCATTAACTTGGTTTACCACAAGGAGGGGTTCGCTCTTGGCTTCGATCACCTCTGCCCCCAAGCTCTTAGCTAGTTCAAGGCCTGCAATCATGGCGTCATATTCGGCCTCGTTGTTAGTCATTTCACAAGTTTTAATAGATTGTCTAATTATATTACCTGTTGGTGGTTTTCGTATGATGCCAAGTCCGTACCCTTTTGTGTTTGAGGCGCCGTCCATGAATATGGTCCAGATTCCCGAGGAAATTCCGGAGTTAACCAGTAACTTTCTTTCGACCTCGGGTATTAGGGCTGGTGTAAGGTCGGCCACAAAGTCTTCCAAAATTTGAGACTTAATGGCGGTCTGAGGTTGGTACTCGATATCATAACCACTTATTTCTATGCCCCATTTGGACAATCGGCCCGAGAGTTCGGGCTTATGCATAACGTTCCTTAACGGGTAAGTAGTTACGATACATATAGGGTAACATTGGATGTATGGTTTTAGCTTCCTAGAGGCGCTTAGCAAAGCGAGCGCTAGTTTTTCCAAGTGAGGGCACCTAGTTTCGGCCTCACCTAAGGTCCTACTAATATAGTAAATTGGAAATTACGTACCTTGCTCTTCCCGAACTATAACTCCGCTTACCGCTATCTCCGAGACCGCCAGGTACAAGTACCTTCATTCGTTTGTCTTTGGTGTGTGAAGTAGCGAGGGGCTCGATAAGTATATCTTGAGTTCCTCCAAATCTCGATGGCATTACATGGTCCACGAGAAATTATTCTTTTTCTTTAACAGAGCGAAGAATCAGTGGCCGTTGTCGGACGACCTCAAAATAAATTTCCCCAGGACAGCTCTTCGCCCGGTTAACCTTTGCATGGCCTTTACGTTGTCCATGACCATGATATCTTCGATGGCTTTAATCTTATCGAGATTGATCTCGATTCCCCGATTGGATACTATGAATCCGAGAAACTTACCTCACCTAACTCCAAACGCATATTTTTCCGGGTTCAGCTTCATATTGTACTGTTTTAGTATGCTGAAGGTTTCCTGCAAATGTTTTAAATGGTCCTCTGCTCGTAGGGACTTAACTAACATGCCGTCGATGTAAACTTCCATTGATTTTCCTATTCGTTTTTCGAACATCTGATTTACTAGGCGTTGGTACGTGGCACCGACATTTTTTAATCCAAACAGCATTACATTATAACAGTATGTGCCGTATTTAGTGATGAAAGAGGTTTTTTCCTAGTCACCCAGGTCCATCCGTATTTGGTTGTACCCGGAATAGGCGTCAAGAAAACTGAGGATCTCGTGGCCGGCCGTGGCATCGATCATACAGTCGATGTTGCGCAAAGTAAAAGAGTCTTTGGGGCATGCTTTATTCAAATCTTTGTAATCTACACACATTCTTAGTTTATTCCCATTTTTAGGGACTACCACTACGTTTGCTAACCAATCCGGGTATTTAACCTCCCGAATAGACCCTATTTTAAGGAGTTTAGATACCTCATCCTTGATGAAAGTGTGTTTGACCTCGGACTGAGGCCTCCTCTTCTGCTTGACCGAGTTGATTTTTGGGTCGAGGCTTAGCTTGTGAGTGGTTATCTCCGGTGGGATCCCTGTCATATCAAGATGGGACCAAGCAAAACTATCTATGTTAGCTACAAGAAATTGAATAAGTTTTTCCTGAGCTCTTCCCCGTGCCCAGGTACCCCTTCCGATCGGGCAGATGCTCGACCAATATAACCTGTTCCAGCTCTTCGACCGTTGATTTAGTTACATTGGAGTTATCAGCGATTATAAAAGACTGAGGAACCCTGTAATCATCGTGTTCATAAGTCTCTTGCTTTCCCGGTGTGGCCGGTATCAGTGACTGCTATTTGGCCTCTTGGTTTGCGCCCGAATTCGGTTCCTTCGATGTTGCGAGTATTGATATTGGAATCACTTCTTCGACTGTAAACATCTCTTTTACGACCAATTATTCCCCGTAGATTGTCTTAATCCCCCCCCCCTCGGAGTTGGGAATTTTAACACATAGTAAAGAGTTGAGGGCATTGCCCCCATGTTGTGGATCCATGGCCTTTCGAGAAGGGCATTGTACCTCATGTCTCCTTCGATCACATAAAATTTGGCTTCTTGTATAGTTCCGGTGGTATTAACCGGTAACAGTATCTCCCCCTTGGTGGTTTCACATGCCATGTTGAACCCGTTTAGAACTCGGACCGCATGCACGATTTTGCCTTGTAGACCGAGCTGCTCCACGACCCTCGACCGAATGATGTTGGCCGAGCTACCTGGATCAATCAACACACGTTTAATTCGAGTTTTATTTACGAGTACAGATATTACCAGTGCATCATTGTGAGGCTGTACGATCCCTTCCGTATCCTCGTCGCTGAAAGATAAAATTCCTTCTAGTATGTAGTCTCGGGTTCGTTTCTCCCTAGTGATGGATACTTTGGTGCGTTTTAACATCGGCCCCTGTGGGATATCGATTCCACCGATGATCATATTTATGACATGTTGAGGTTCGGTATCCTCTTATTCTGTCTATTTGTTAGAATCCCTGTTCCCAAAGTGGTTCTTGGCTCGGTCGCTCAAGAATTCTCGAAGGTGTCCATTGTTAAATAAACGGGCTACTTCTTCTCTCAATTGTCGACAATCTTTCGTTCTATGACCGCGAGTGCCATGATATTTGCACATCTGGTTAGGGTCCCTTTGAGTTGGTTCGGATTGTAGAGGCCGAGGCCATTTAGTATCATTGATGTGCCCGATAACTGATATGATGGCTGCAGCATCGACATTAAAGTTGTATTCCGATAGCCTTGGCGCTTCTTTAGGCCCGATGGACCTTTTAGAAGCTGTTTTTGGTCATGAGCCCCCGATTGCTTCGACCTTGGTCATTTCTCCTTTCATTTCTTATGGTGTTCCATCCGTACCCACTGCTCCTCCGATCTTCATTATATGGAAGATATCGATCCATGTTTGATCTTAGTTCACGATTAATGTCTCTCTTGACTCTATCGAAGATTCTGACGGGATAAACAGACTCCGAAGGGGTCCCAAGCTGGTCATCTTCGACTCTGATTTTCAATTGGTACCAGTAATGTACATCGGCCCAGGTAACGACAGGGTATTCTATCATATTCTGCTTTAGTTGTTGTGAAGCCACGGATCTTCAAATATTGAGTCCCTAAGTGAAATCTTGAACAGCCCAATCATCGACGATTGGCGGTAGATCTATTTGTTTGATTTGAAAACGGGACGAGAATTCCCTGATCATCTCATTATCCTTCTGTTTAACTTTGAAAAGATCTGATTTCCTGGTTTCGACCTTGATGGCACCAGCATGTGCTTTTATGTAGGAGTCTGCAAGCATAGCAAATGAGTCAATAAAATTAGGAGGTAAGTTGTGATACCATATCATAGCTCCCTTTGACAGGGTCTCCCCAAATTTTTTCAGTATAATAGACTCGATCTCGTCGTCTTCCAAGTCGTTCCCTTTGATGGCGAATGTGTAAAAGGTTACATGCTCATTTAGATCGGTCGTTCCGTTATACTTAGGTATTTTGGGCATACAGACGTTCTTAGGGATTGGCTTCGGAGTCGCGCTTGGAGGAAAAGGTTTCTGCACGAACTTCTTAGAATCCAGTCCTTTCAGTATAGGAGGTGCTCCTGGGATTTGATCTACCCTCGAATTGTAGGTTTCCACCTTTTTGTTGTTCGTTTCGATTTTCTTTTCCCCTGATTCTATTCATTTTGTCAGCTCCTCGAGCATCTTTATAATATCGGGGTTAGTACCCGATTCTTGCTCATTTGACCTTACTACGACCGGTTCATTTCTGCGGGTGACTTCACGGGGCGGATCGGGTTCAACCATGCTCGGCGCCTGACTTTGACTCTTCAACGGAGCTATCGCCACCTGTTGATCTTGGAACATTTCGAAGATCACCCGTAGGTTGATTCCGTCTTCTTGATTATTTTGTGTATTTTGAGCTGCCGATCGGGCCCCACCACGGACGCTATTTTCGGGGTCAGTAGGTAGGTTTGCATCGATGGCCACATGTGAATTAACATCAATCGAATCTGTAATCGGGAATCCCAATGGGACCAACGGGTAACCCTACGTTACCGGGCGCCATGTTGTTATTCTCACCCTGATGACTGGACTCGTTATAGATATGTATGGGTGCTAATTGAGAGTTTGACATTTTTAGCCTGATAGACACTTCAAAGAGCAAGCGTAACGTAGTGTGTGTTATGGAGATTTATATCAAATAACCACTATTATACTTAGCCCCATGGTGGGCGCTAAACTATTTACCCTCAAAATCGGATAACAATTGAATTTGTTAGTGGTTTAAAAGATATGCGGATTAACTTGATACAAAGCAATAAATTAGATTGCAATTGAAATAAATAACGATAGATTAATCGTAAACCACACGAGTTGGATGATTTCGGCTTAGGAAAGTAGGCCACCCTTGAATTGAATGCACTTTATTTGACACCAAAATATCCAAGAGTAAGAACTTAGAGAATGTATAGCTTATTAGTGTATGTTACAGTGTCTCTTATGATTTGTCAAGTCCCCTTTATATATTAGGGGAGATATACCTTTTAAGGTATTATTTTATTGTTCTATAAAAGGCAAAAGTCCTTGATTTGCTGACCGTTGGTTCCATTTTTGAGCCGTTCCGTAATTTTTGCCATAATATTTGGTTAATGGCGAGAATTACGGACACTTGTCGGATGAGTTGGCAAAGTTTTTTTCGAGACCGCTAGAAACGAGATCGGTTATGCCTTTGGTTAACTTGAGGGCAAATCCGATGGTCTCGATGGCTAATTTCGACAATGCTTTGGGTTTGATCTCAATCACCATATTTCGATCTTGGCTGATTGTATCGTTAGATCAATTTTCGAGCTCGACCTTATCCGATCACATATATTTTGACCCCGACCTAATTAGGGAGTCTTGGAAGCGAGATCGAATATCGAGCTCGGTTTTACCCGTGTACAATATAATTGTGTAATTATAATTTGCGGTTGTAGTAAGTCTCTGTTATCGGTAATTGAGCATCCACGACTTTAAAATCCTGGATCCGTCACTGTTTGTAGTTAGAATGTTAAAATGTTTGTAGTTAGAAGGAAAATACTTAGAAAATATGTGAAAACCCTTTGTCCCTATTAATGTGATAGTTTTCTATCATTTTAAATATGTCTAAAAATAATAACATATTTTTATATTAACATAAATTACTTTTAATTTTTTTATCCTTAGTGATAGTATTCGAATTTCAAAAGTCAAACGAATTAATCGTTAACTGTAATTTTTTTATATACTTTTAAAATATTTTAATTTATTAACTGTTGTGACTTTTAATGCTTTTTACATAGTTTTCAAATATATAAATTTTATTTCAACAAAGTTAAAGATTCTATGTCCAACTGAACAATCAAAATTAAGCTAGTGTTTGGCCATAGATTCCCAAATTTATTTTTAAAAATCTGATTTGGGTGAAGTTTGGTTTGAAGATAAAAATCTGTTTGGACATAATTTTTCAAAACATATTTCACTTTTCTTTTTGGAAAAAACATGAAATATGACTTATACCCATAAGTTTTAAAAACTATCAAAAATATCAACAACTCTAAAGCAAATTCATACAAAACAAGCGAAATAAATCTGAAGAAAATTTATACAAACGTTAGCAGATTTTAGCAAATTATCTTCAAATTTTGTCTTTGCTGGTGCATTGCTGCAAACTGACACAACAACTTTGGCGAATGTTTTCTTCTGTTTATAGAGAAGGGCAAAGCCGCGTGAGTTTAATGAGAAAAAATGGGTAGATATGGATTATGTGGATCATAATAATAGAAAGTAAACTTTTTTTTTTATAAGATACAAAAGTTTGGGGTAATTTTTAAAATTTTTAAAAAATCAAACGGTAATATTTTGGGCCAAAAACAGCTCTTGAGCTGATTTTGGAATTTGAAAAGTTTTCAAAATATGGATTAAATCTATAAACAAACAGGTATTTGCTAAAATAAATTTGGAAAGTTTTCGCAAAATCTATGACCAAACGGGGCTAAGAAATTTGAATCTTGAAAAGTAAAAAAGTATCACATAAATTATTACAGAGTGAGTATTAAACTCCGTGATCAGTCCAATAATGTTACATAAATTGAGAGGTAGGGAGTAGTATTATTTAGAAATTGTTATTTTTCCCAAAAACATTGCTACTTTTTCTAAGTTTGAAATTATGTGGAAGTATCATTTTCAAAACTTTGAAATTAGGGTAAACATCTTAATCCGAAGGGCCCGGGTCTTACCTATATGTTTTTAAAACCCGATGACCCTTAACTCAACTTTCCCGCTCTTCAACTTCCCAGCTCCCAACTAGTTCAGCTTCAGCTCTGCTCCATTCCCATTTCTAGAAACTTCCAGCTGACAAATCCGGTTTAATTTCTCAAGGCCTCTCCATTTGTTGATACTACAAGAAGGTAACAGATCCAAAGTCTCTGTATTTCACTCGTTTTTACCTTTTGCAGTAGTAGTAATAAGTTTTGGCGCTTTTTCGTCGATTTGAATTTCGAATAGTACTATTTTTGTCTTTTTCTACTGATTTACTTATTAATGACTTCCTCTGTTTCGAAAAAAATTGTGTTAGAACTTGACACAAACTTTAATAAAGAACGGAATACTTTTGAGATATGTGGCCTACATTTGTGTGACCGTTAACATTTTTAAATCTGTGGTGTGAAACCTACCATACCATTGTGTGACTATAAATGGTTCCTATTAAGGAAATATTGAAAGATGTCAATCTTTTTGGAATAGACTAATAAGGAAATAGTGTTAATCTTTTTTAAACAGAGGGATTAGTACTAAAGCATTGTGTCTTATTTTGATTGAAAAGTATACCAAATTTGACTGTTTTGTTTGGCTTCTTTTGATATGTTCAACTGATTATTTGTTATGTTACTTACGGTATTACTTCCTTACAATTGTGAGCTTTTATATTACAATTAAATCTCTTTATAACAACCATCTGTTATAACATTATTTCACTATAACAACCAAGTTTAGCTGGAGCTGATTTTTCATGTTATCTTATATTATATATTTTCTATAACAATAATTCACTACAGTAGCTAAAATTGTTGGGATAATTGATGCTATTAAGAGAGGTTTGACTGTATATGGTGGGTACTTTACCTATTCTCATTTGACTTGGAGGGGGAGCTACCCAGTGGCGAAGCCACATGGTCACAAGGGCGGTCAACTGACCACCCTTTGTTGAAAAATTGCACTATGTATATAGGTAAAATATTACATTTTAGAGGTATATAACACATATTGAACACTCTTTGTCGGGAATGTTTTTTCACTTCTTCCAAATTTGAATACCCTTGGGAAAAATCCTAGTTTCGCCACTGGAGCTACCATATCAGTTAGGGTATGAACCCAATAACTTTTGTTTAAACCCTGTATTTGTATTAAAAATCTATTAAATATGTATTACTTTTTTGTTGTGAACCCAATAACTAAACGAGCTATGAGTTCGATGGCTAGTTCAGAACCCATAAATTTAATATCCTGGCTTTGCCTCTGTTGGAGGAGTTCAATAGAGAAGGTAATGACTAACAAGCACAAAGCTTGTACGTGTCTTGGCGCTTCTTGTTCTTTAGTAGTTTGTAAAATGTTGAGTAGTTACTTTATTTGGTGCCTCTAGTACATAATGGGTGAGTAAATTGTCTAAACTTATATCTAGTTTAAAGAAGCCGCTGGACTTGGTTTTGGATTTTGAGTGCATCTTGTAATCTCACCAATTCGAAGGGATTGAAGGTTGATAAAAAATTAGTAACTTCTATTTCATACTAAATAGAACATGGTGTTTTCTAACTTGTAAGATATTTTTAGGAACCACTTTAAAAAAGGAGTTTATAAGAAACTTTTGGTAGAACTATGACAAAAGTTGTGTTGGTTTCTGAAGCAATTTGTTAGCCTGTGTTAGATGTGTTTGATTGCCCTTAGGAAAAGGAAACCATAAACTCAGTGTTAACTATTCCTATATTTTCTTTAGAAGGAAGTATCCACATTGACAACATTTACTCACCCAGAGTCATATGATTTTGCCCTGGTAAAGGTCTCTTAAACGAGCAAGCATAAGAGCTGATGCGGGGAGCAGATAAACTTATTTAATGAGAAGAAGACAAAGGACAGTGGAAATTTGATTTGCAAGCTACCCAAGAAAGAGCTACAAGATTTGTGCAGGAAACATGGTTTATCTCCTTATAAGACATCCTAATCTTATAAATTCTTTGATCACTTATAAATAATTATTTATTTTTTAACTGTCCGACTATAGTAGTCTGAAATGTTTAAATAAATAAATAATTATTTATTTATTTTTCCGAATACTATAATTGGAATATTCCACCATTATCTGGTCATATCAGATTTTAAACTATCCGACTATTGTAGTCGGAAATTTCCGATTGATGTAGTCAGAAAGCTTTTTCCGATGTTCAATTTTCCGACTACCGCAAAACAGTCGTAAAGTCGTCAAGAAATCACCGATTTTCAATGATTTTCCGGCGGTTTTGGCAGTCGGAAAAGCTCGATTTTTTGGTAGTGGTTGATGTTAAAGATAGTATTATTTTTAGTGAATAAAAGTGAATATTTGGGTGAGATTGAACACCTGATATATGAAGATGACTTAATTTGGAAATTGTATTGTTGATATGATCATCTAGAAAATGCCTGATATAAGTTTCTTGGCTATCACACGACCTTCTTAGATAACCTGGATTGATCACTGAAGGATCAGTTTGTCTCGATGCAGGGTGAGGATAGGTTTTCACTCAGAGAGATGAAGATGAAGACAAAGGACAGTCGAAATTCCATTTACAGTCTACCCAAGAAAAAGCTTCAAGACTTGTGCAAGAAGTACGGTTTGTCTCCTTATAAGACAAAACCCAATCTCGTGAATTCTTTGATCAATTACTTCAAGGTAATTGTTTGCTTTGGGTTGATGACAGACGATCTTTTGTAGTGAATGAATGTGAAAATTTGGGTGAGATTAAACATATGATACATATGATGAGTTCATTATGAAATTGTATTGTGACGCGATATTCTCGAAAACGCTTGATAAGGTTTGTTGGTAATTACATCACGTGCTTATATACCCTGGGTTGATCTTTGAAATACAAGTTTGTCTTGATGCAGATTGCAGATGTAGAAACTTCCGAAGGCAATTGGTACAACCTTCAAGATTCTTCTGGCCTATGTGATGAGAAGGGTTTCAATCAAAGAGTTCACAGTCCACCAATAAGTTTTCCCAAGAATGCATTTACTTCTGACGTAAAGTCAACTCATGTGCCTTCATTTGAGTTTTCTGTCTCATCGGATGATGGAATCAACCTTTCAGTTGACTTAAATTCATGCCCATCAGACCGTTTTAGAAGATTGGAAAAGGAGTGTGTATGTAACAATATGCAGAATCACAAATTTCAAAGTTTCTGTCAGGAGATTCAATGCCTAAGAAATAATAGACAAATGACAAGTTCATTTCTCTGGGAAACAGATTCAGACGATGTTGTACGTCATACAGAAAAAACAGATGATGCGGCTTTAGGATTTTCAGCAACAAAAAAATCACGTGATGTAAGTTGTCTCAATTCTAAAAGGCAGAGAACTTGTTCTCCGGAGAAGCTTACGGTGCTAGCTCATCTCTCTTCGGAAACTGATTTTTCTGAGATAGAGGCATCAGAAATTGGCAGTCATCATCGACATGTATCATATTCTTCTTCTGAAAAAGATTACCTTAAAAATTTGGTTGATGCAGCAGAAAGCCTAAGAAGTCAACTACCCAATTCTTGTGAGGATAGCTGTAGAATGGACAAGCCTTCATCTGCTGATGGAGGGGTAATATCATCTTAGCATAATCTGGTGTATTTTGCTATGTAGCCTTTCATTCCTTGTTTTGGATTTTCTAGGTAGTGGGATGTCCAACCAGTCTGAAAAATAGTTTCTGCTCTTTGAATGGTTAAGTTGAGGACTATGTAAATTACATTCGTATGTTTTATGTAGTTTCCTCATTACTCATATTTGTCAACATGTTGGCAATCTGAGCATACCAGCTTTATTCGAGGCTAGTTTATTCTGTTTATATTTGTTTTTGTGGACATGTTTCTTACTTGTGAGTTGTGACATGACACACATTAGTAGGGTTTCTATCCACTTTGATAAGCTTATTACTGGTCTGATAGTTCGATAAAATGATATTGAATTTTGGAATAGTTTATGCCTACTAAGCAGCTCTCCTTGCTCTATTTGGATTTCTCCTCCCTTTATGCCCTCTCTCTCTCACACACTCTCTCTCTCTCTCTCTCTCAAAAACAAAAAGTTGTTTTCTGTCAATGTGAATACAGGTGCTTTGTCTGTGGGCTCGCATGGGCTACCACCAATCGAACCATGCGGAGCCTTCTGCTCAGATTAGTGAAATACTCAAATCAAAGATCATGAAAGAGCGAGACTGGTTAATCTAGTGGTTTTGGCTGCATTACCTTCAACGATGAGCAAGCTATGAGGGACGTGATAGGGAGGACAACTGGCCCGAGCCTTGACCGTAAGTTAATTGTGTGGAACAAGTGGTGGTGGTGGTGGTCCGAGTGAGGGATACCATAAGGGTGGTTGAGGCTCCAGATGTGAGAGACGCAAAGGTGATACGCTGGTGGCTACAGAGGTGGCTGTGACCCCGGAATCCGGATATAACAGCAGCGGTTATGGTGATGGCAGATCACACTACTAGCAGTGGTGCTGTGGTGGTGCCTTAAGAGGGAAAGGAATTAGATAATTGGCATTGAATGTGGGTTTATTGGTTTTGATCAAATTTCTATTAGTTCTACCTTGATGTTTCTGCGGCTGTCCTTTTCGCCTACTATTGGCTCGACTAAGTTGAAATTGCATATTATACAGCTCCTCCATTTCTCAGCTTGCCTATTTTCTGTTATTTATCCACTTTTTTCTTTGCACGTAATAAGAAAATGACCACTAAGCATGTAGAAATTTGTCTCCGTAATTCTCTTATTATAGTTGATATGATTTTTATTTTTTCCATGAAAACCTGAAACAAGTTAACATCATGATCTCTTTCTTTTCACAGGCAAGGGACAGCTCTGCCAACGGAATAGAAGCTTCAAAGTAATCACTCTTCCTAAATTAAGATGCTTTGAATTATAAATCTGATGACACAACAATGATTTTTTTTTTTGTTTTTGGACTTGTACACGTGGCAGAGAGCTTCCGGAGACGCATTTATTGCATGGAGGAAAGAAGAGAAAGAGGGATGATTTTAAATTTGATAATGTTCATCATTATAATGATGGGAGAATTTTGAGAAGTGCAAAGCGTCTACAAAGTCATCCCAGAAGATCTTTGCGGCTTGTCCATAAGGTTTGCATTTGCTGTTGTTGCTTTAGTGTGCTCGTTAAATTGACAAAAGCTAATTAGCAAATGGATTGAACCTGGTTCTCGAAATTTAATAATAAGTAGAAATCTTATATTATCTAACATTCTTTACTGGAACTTGGACTAGGAAAAGGGTCAGGAAATTGAGCAGTACTGTACTGTTACTTTCTGGGCCATTACCAGAAGATATTGGCTTATCCTCATGTGTGTGTGCGCGTGTGTATAATAGATAAAATATTTTTTAATTTGACATTTTGTGCAGTGACAGGTGGTGTGGACTTCCTAAGAGTTAGAGATCTGCTTATGTAATATTATACTCTCAGTGCTGATTTACAACATACATGTCTTTGTAAGTACCAAATCCTAGAATTCAGCTTTGAATAGTTGACGCGGTCAAAAAAATATGTTTCTTGTTTCATTTAACAGATGTTGTCTTCCATTTCCTATTTCTGCAACATGTTAATTCAGTTCTGAATTTCTCGAAACCTTTTCTTGGATGATTACCTAAGAATGGACTTATGTCATACACTTCCTTTTCAACAATTTTAGACATGTAGATTCAAGAGTTAATTTGATGAAATCAAGAAATGAACTGAATTTTTTCCCCTTCTTGCTGTATACTCAGCCAAATTTCGTGAAATCAATTAATGTGGTACTCAAAATCTTTTTTGCTTTGTGACTGTGTGGTATATCAGGCATCGTGCGTTGTTCGAACTTTTAAGATCACGCACTTGCACAGTCCATCGTTTCACTTCCTAACTGCTTTGTGACATGCTGCAGGTGGTTCTTCTACTCTGTATTCAAGAGAAGATTAATTACTTGAGGTTAGGCCAAGCTGTTTAACACGCTATCTGCTTCTCAGTCAACTAGAAAAAAACATTTGAACTTCTCTCTGTTGTTATGGTTTCTGAGAGGGTCTACCGGAAACAGTCTCTCTACCCTCATAAGGTAGGGGTAAGGTCTCCGTACTCACTACCCTTCCCAAGCCCCACTCGTAGGATTTCACTGGGTTTTTTTTTGTTGTTGTTGTTGTGTTGTTATGCCTCATTTTTTAAAACTTTGCACCTCTTTGCTGTTTGTTCTACCAGTTTGTGTCACTTGATCTGAACTCTGCGGCTTCAGAGGAATATACACCTCTAATCTCCCAAAATCAACAGACCCCACTAGTGGGATTTTACTTGGTTGTTGTTCTCATACAAGGAATTCATTGAGCTTGATGCTTTATCACAGCCTTTTTCCAACTGTTCACCCTATGCTTGTTATCTTTGGCACAAAGGAAGATGAGTAAATTCACTTCCTTCTCAAAATCATGAGGTCAGGATTACCTACGCACTATCCTCCTCAAACCCCACTTGTGGATTACATTAGGCTTGTTGTTGTTGTTACCACTAAATTCACTTCTTGCTAAAATCATGAGGTGAGGATAACACTTGCTTATGACTCTTGTAGAAGGGTTAGTCTTATTGTTCTTCTTTGTCTTCCCTCCATTTGGGATTAACTGATAGAGAGGGATAACATAGCTATCTTTACGTCACCTATCATATTTTTGAGAAATATACATGTGGTTTGTCTCTTGTCCTCTGATGTATGCCCCAAATTTTGATGCATTTTTTTACGATTTTGATTGTTCTAACAACATTCTGAATGTTTAACATTTGATGAGAATCCTCGGTTTACTAACGCTCTAATTTTGTGAAAATAGCACGGGCTAGCCAGTTTTCGAACTGGTAATTGAAAGATAGTCAACATTTGCAAAGTCATGAAAAAATAGCCACTATTTTGTTGAAACATGGAAAGTTCCAGTATAATATGCTGGAATAGAGCTCCTGCGTATAAACTTCCAGCATATTATGTTGGAACTCCATTACACAGAAAGTTCTAGCATAATATGCTAGATTATGGAGCTCGTACATATAAACTTCAAGCATATTATATTGGAACCCCAGCACATTATGTTTGAATCTCCTAATTTTTGCTAGTGATTCATATCCTTGCCAGTTTTTTGCAACTTTCTTTTATCGAGTCGTCTTATGAGCATGTGGTTGTTGGATTGCCTCTAGTTTAAGCTCTAAATCAAGCATTCAGGCACTAAAGACCTCTGACTACGCTCCTCAGCCTAGGAAAGAAAAATCCCATTTGCCTAATACGTACTACTGTGCAACATATGATTTAGCTGCTGTTATTCCTCCACCAGCTTCTTCCCTTTATTGGGTAAAGTGAATCAGAATAGGCGGGTTGACATTCAATTAGAATAACCGTTGTCTCTTTCATGCTCTTTTCTGTTACAGAATCCGGTCTTAGTTGAATAACCCTTGCTGTTAGAATAACCGTTGTTGTCTCTTTCATGCTCTTTTCTGTTACAGAATCCGGTCTTAGTTGAATAACCCTTGCTATTGAATCCGATGCTCTAGAGGAACCCAAAGTATCATATCTGAAGTGAGTCTTCTAGAAACTGCTGAGTTTTAACAAAAGCGGTTCTGGGGGTCGTATTCACAACTCAAGCCCCCCCTAATATTTACTAGTATGGATTCTCATACGTAATGAATTATCAAATTCTTTTAGCCTTGCTATTCTTGCCTATAATGTTTTTGGGGATGAAGATTATAGTCATTGGCTACAAAAAGAAAAAGTTACCCCCAGAAGTCCCAGGTGCATGGCCTATTATTGGGCATCTCCACATACTGGACAGGGCCAAGAATGTCCCTTTTGCTCGGACTTTGGCAGCAATGGCCCATGAAAACGGCCCAATTTTCTCAATCAGGTGGGGATGTTCCTGTGATCAGCAATTGGGAAGGAGCTAAAGATTGCTTCACAATTCATGATAAGGACTTTGCAGCTAGGCCAACTTCATTGGCACGTAATGTTGAATTTGTGTGATCATCTCGTCTAAAAGTATAAATTGTCAGAAATAGCATGTTCCTTGTTTCTTAATTGTGTCTTAGTACGTCCACCTATGTGGGAGCCTGACTCTTTTTTTCCTTATATCAAGCACGTGAATTTTATTTTTTTTTATTTATAGGAGAAGCTACATATTTGGTCGTTCTGCCAAAAAAATTTACAGCCGCTAACCAATATACATAGAATATACACTAATTATATATAATATATGTATAATTTACATAACTATACATATATATTATACATCTATCTGCTATGTTTTTTGGATGAGCAGTTATATAGTGTAAAAGTCCCCTAGTTCTTTAGTGTGGTGTGACGTGAACCTAGGACTTGTGCTTGTTCCGTTACCATATTAAATTGTTTGATCATCTCTTCAAATTGTTAAAGAGAGCACGCTTCTGATTACTTAATTATATCTTCAACGGGTTGATACACTGCGTATGGGTATGCAAGGTTTTCTCACGCTGATTACGATCCATATTATTGCCATGTACGCAAATTAGTAATGCAACAAGCGCTCTCTAGCACTAGACTTGAGAAAATGAAGCATCTTCGAATTTGTGAGGTGGAATCAAGTATAAAAGACTTACTTTCTACAACGCAACTTGGAAAAAATAACAATAATGCAAGTGAAATTATGAAAAGTACCAAACTTAACATGACTCAATGGTTTGAGGTACTGTCTTTAAACATAATTGTGAAGATGGTTTGTGGGAAAATATACAATAATGTGGAGGAAGATGAAGAAGCTTTTAATGTTTAAAAAGGGTATTCAAGGATATTATGTTGCAGGGCAAAATTATACTATATGATGCAGTTCCATTTCCATTATTTAAATATTTGGATTTTCAAGGGCATATTAAGTTAATGAAGAGAATTCATAAAGATATAGATGGTGTTCTTCAAAATTGGGTGGATGACCATATTAAAAAGGTAGAAATTGGCAATAATCATGAGAATCAAGATGTTATTGATACCTTGCTTAATGATACAAATTAGTAAAAATAGCACGGGCTAGCCAGTTTTCGGACTGGTAATTCAAAAATATCCACTATTTTGCTGCAACACGGACCGGTCCAGCATAATATACTAGAGATTGGTGCACGTGTGTATAAATTTCCAGCATATTATGCTGAAACTCCAATACGCGGAAAGTTCCAGCATAATATACTGGAGATTGGAGCACTTGTGTATGTATATTATGCTGGAACTCCAGTATATTATGCTGGAATATTTTCCGGATTTTGAACAGTGTTTTCGTTCAGATTTATCTTTACATGAAAAGTGGCTAAATTTCGATTACTTTTGAAACTGGTGGTTATTTTTCAATTACCACTTATAAATCTGATTATTTTTGAATTTCACCCTACAAATTATGATGAGTTTTAAGGCTTACGGTTATTCTCAAGAAACCGTCATCAAGGCAACGATAATGGTATGTTCTTAAGCTTTTAAGCTATATACACTGAAAGCGCAATTTTTAAAAAATATTATCAGTGAATTCTAATATGTGATAGCATGTTAGTTACCATCTTTACTAGATTATCAATTATTGTTTATCAAGAGATTTATTCGTATTTCTTTAATAAATAACCTGATTGTTTATACCGGCTTATATGATAGAAGACTTAGACATGTACCTAGTAACAAGTAAAAATTGCATGGGGTGCCCTATTTGGTCGCCCTCTTTTAACTTATACCCGTTTTGTTTTTCCGTTTGCATCCGTACCTATTTTTTTGTTAAAAGCATTTTAAAAAGATGATTTTGCCCTTTAGGACTATTGACAAAACTGTAGATTGCAGGACAACACTTCATCATGTTTTGGCATGAAGTTTTAGCAAATGAACTAAATAACTTAAGCATGTTTAGTCTGAAATTTTAGCAAATGAACTAAATAAGTTAAGCATGATAAGTCTGAAATTTTAGCAAATGAACTAAATAATTTAAGCATGTTTAGTCTGAAGTTTTAGCAAATGAACCAAATAACTTCAGCATGCATTAGCAAAAACTCATTAGAAAATTATATATTATAAGACAAAAACTTAAGCATGTTTAGTCTGAAATTTTCGCAAATGAACTAAATAATTTCAGCATGTTTAGTCTGAAGTTTTAGCAAATGAACTAAATAACTTCAGCATGTTTAGTCTAAAGTTTTAGCAAATGAACTAAATAATGTTTAGTCTGAAGTTTTAGCAAATGAACTAAATAACTTAAACATGTTTAGTCTGAAATTTTAGTAAATGAACTAAATAACTTCAGCATGCATTAAAAAAAACTCATTAGAAAATTACATATTGCAAGATAAAAACTTAAGCATGTTTAGTATGATGTTTTCAAAAATAAACTAAATAACTTCAGCATGTTTAAACTGAAGTTTTAGCAAATGAACTAAATAATTTCAGCATGTTTAGTCTGAAGTTTTAGCAAATGAACTAAATAACTTCAGCATGTTTAGACTGAAGTTTTGGATAAAACTCATAACAAAACTGTTGACTGCAGGATAAATAACTTCAGCATGCATTAGCATGAAGTTTTAGCTTTAATGTAAAACAACTCCAGCTGCTACTGTAATTGGCTGAAGTTTTACACCATCTCGCATGCTAATGAATAACCCCTGGTACTGTAAAATAACGTCATCTCCAAACGTTAGCATGCTGCCACGTTTATCAGGGCTTGTTTTACAGCATGCTAATGCGAATGAGGTCATCCAAAGTAGCATGCTAATGCTAATACTATCAGGGGTGTAATTGTCATATTATTACGAATTTTTTGTCAACTGGCTACCAAATCAATAATTTTTAAAAATAGGGTACAGGTTAAAAGGTGGCACAAATATAGGGTACGACTGCAAATCCCCCTAGTAACAATAACAATAACAATAAACAAACTCAGTGTAATCCCACATGTGGGGTTTGGGGAGGGTAGTGTGTACGCAAACCTACCCCTACATGGTGAAGGTAGAGGCTATTTTCGATAGACCCTCGAGTCAAGAAAAGGGGGAAAAAAAAGAAAGTAATAGCAACAAACAGTAACAACAACAGAATAATAAGATAACTTAAGCGAATCAAACTAACATATATAAAACGTACCTAGTAAACATAAAGTAGCGCAACAACTTTGTGTATCACGCTACTAATTAGTTGGATTATCTTTCAACATTATGATCACATTAAACATGCATGTATATGTTGATAATTGTTTAGATTAAACATCCTCCTAGTTCTAGGATTTAATTACTGTGGAATTCATTTCTCTAATTATTAAACAGTGTCGGGCAATAATTTTGGATGGAGCTGATACTACTGCTGTTCAATGGACATGGTTAATGTCCTTATTGCTGAACAATCCAAATGTTATGAGACGTGCCCAAGAGGAAATAGATATAAAAGATGGTAAAGATAAGTGGATAGAAGAGTCTGATGTTCAAGATTTAGCCTATTTACAAGCTATAATTTAAGAAGCATTGCGTTTATATCCACCTGCACCTTTGTTAGTACCTCATGAAGCAACAAAAGATTGTAAAATACTTGGTTATGATGTTCCAAAAGGTACTCGTTTATTCGTAAATACATGGAAGATACATAGAGATCCTCGGATTTGGTCCGACCCTGAAAAATTCGTGCCAGAGAGATTTTTGATTGATGATAGGCTGCGTATAATAGACACTTGTGGTCCGGTTCTTCCCCAGACCCCGTGCATAACGGGAGCTTAGTACACCGGACTGCCCTTTTTATTTTTATCAAGAAAAGATCTATGTATGTAGTCAGAGTCAGAATTTTGAGTTTATTCCCTTTGGTTCAGGAAGAAGATCGTGCCCGGGGATGAATTATGCAACAATTGTTACACTCCTCACTTTTGCTCGTTTGCTTCAAGGTTTTGATTTTAGCACACCATCTAACATGGCAATTGATATGAGAGAAGGCTTAGGCATTAATATGCCTAAGGCAACTACTTTGGAGGTATTTATTGCCCCTCGTTTGCCTACTTTGGAGGGGTGAGTCTTTGTTTTTCTTTTTGGATAACAATGGTGTTCGGACCAACTTGCATGCTCCTCGATTACTCCATTGAGTATGTGCTACCTCCTACCAGTATAAATACCGAGTAACTCTAACAAGGCTTAGGTAGATGGGAAGAAATCATCTAACGTTTTTTGTCTCTGTTAGGATTTAAACCCTGATTTTCAAGATTTTTATCCACTTCATTGATCAGTAGATCACACCCTTGAGTGAAAGTCTCATGTGGCTTCTTATGGTACAACACCACACTAAGAATTTAAATTTTCTTTTCGTTTATGAACATATTGGTTTGGAACAATCCAACAAAGAAAAGGTGATATTAAATTTGACATGGAAACAGTAGTTACCAATACTATCACTGTGAAAATAACAACTGCAATTGGGATGCAAGTATTCCAAAGCAATGCATCTTGGGATTTCACAATTACAAGGTTGGAACAGAGGCCATTATTTCAACAGAGTGTATAGTGCAATTCCATGATCTTCTCTTTCAATCAGAAGTTTAAAAAGAAGGAGAAAAGGAAAGAGTGATAACTAGTTCATCAATGGAAACCTTAACACATATAAATGGACAAGCAAGCTTCGACAAATGGACGATAAGTAACAGCCATGGCAGAGAGGGGAAAATCCTGAACAATCACTTACAGTCTGGTAGGCTTGTTTTTATTTAGCAGCAGATAATATACCGGTTTGTTTCTCGTATACAAACTCTCCAGCAGTAAATGATTGGTTCTCTCCGAATTGGATAGTTCTCTTGGCGAGCACATGTCCACAATATTCTACCTCTAGTACAGTTGCATCCTTGTTAAGTTCAGTAAAGATGGAACCTACTCCTTCACCTGGATTAATGAAAGAAGAGTTGATAATAAATCAGAATTGGGGCGAAAAAACACAACTACTAGACCTGCCAATTTACAGTTTAGCAGATGGTTTTATTATAAATGAAAATTCTTGGGCAAGAGCATTGACACAATACAGATGTAGAGGTTGCTTTCATTAGCAAAGGTTGTCTCCAGCATTCTCTAATTGCCAAAACACAAAAGTTTTGCAGTTTCAGAAAAGTTCAAGGCATCCAACTGAAATCATTGCTAAAAATATTCTCTTCAATGGCACTACATAAATTCATATAGCTTTAATATAACGGCAAAAGGAGAACAAGAAGCAATGAGAAATCCAGACATGCGATAGGTGAGAAATAAACTACTACAGATACATACGAGCAATATGAAACAACATTTGCTACCGACAAAGGTACAACATATAAATTGAAATACATCTCTAAACTGATTTTGACATGAAAACAAGTAGTCTCTTACGAGTGCTCTATGGAGAACAGAAGCCTTCACTCACCACATCACAACCGACATTGCACTAGAGATCGCAAAACCAAGCAAGAAGACTTACCATGTGTGACTAACAACAAGTTCTCAGAAGGATACTTATCAGCAAGGGCTTTAACTACCTCCACATATCTAGCTCTTGCACTTTCCAATGTCTCTTGCCACTCTGGCAGCTGTAAATTCAGAATCATATGATCAATGATTAAAGAAACAGCGGATCATGCATATAAACCATGTCATAGATTGAAGCAAGAACTCATATCCTACAGAATACCTTCTTATAAACAGGTTCAACAGTGTGATCTACAGTTCCGGCTGGCAACTCAGCTTCATATTGTGAGATATTGAACTTAAAGTCCCCATCCTTGGGAGCTGCATTACTTCTTATGGCTACTAAATTCAGCATTTCACACAAACCATATTCGATGGATACCTGAAATTTGAAAGACTCAAGTGAGCCATATCAAGTATGCAACAAGCAGCATATTCAGATCTAAGTCCCGGTATAGCTTACACGACTATACTGATCACAGGCGCACAACCATATTGAAAATTGGTGGTTACTTATATCAGACACAGGCAATCAATCCCTAATGACAATGTGTTGAACAAGCTAGGATTCAGGTTGACTTGGACGTATTGGTAATGCTACATACAAAATGTGGACATCTGAGCTAAGAGGACAGCCGTGATCAGAGCTACTCAAATCACCAAACATCATCCTTGACGAACGAGGATCTGAAAAGACTATGGCAATATGAGTAGTGAACTAAAAGGGCAGCCCGATACACTAAGCTCTCTATGCGCGGGGCCTGGGGAAAGGCCGGACGACAAGTGCATTTCTGCAAGAGGTTGTTTACACGGCTTGAACCTGTGACCTCCTGGTCACATGACAACAACTTTACCAGTTACGCCAAGGCTCCCCTTCAATATGACTGGTGAACCAACTCCTTAAATTATTGTTCACCCTCCACGGAGCCCAACTTCGTTTCTACCCATCGACACCAAAGTTCAAACCATTATCCAGCAACCAAGCTTGCAATACAGTGAATATACCAACCTTCAGCTATTGTCTTTTGATAAACAGTCATATGTCCATAATCAACAGCTTAAGACACCTTAATTACTACTAACACGATGATTCCCTCCACCTTAAACTTAAAACCATAAATAAGTAAAGGATTTACGTGTTATACATGGCGGATTGTACACTATTAGTGACTTTTAACCTGCGATAGCAAGTCGATTATCATTTTTACATGATTATCTATTAATGCTTATAAGAGATTATCCATAATTATCTAATATAGTTTAAATGCTTTTTACATCCTCAATGCATATAACTTAAACTTATAAATAAATATAATCCTTCCAAAATTAAGCAAAAATAAAGAAAAAGTAAGAAGATTTACTTTGATTTTGGAAGGATCGATGACAACGGATTCAGAATTAGAGGACAAGACATTAGCCTCGCAGTTATGATCCGCAACGTCGCAAAGGGCACGTACAACTTCAGCAGCAGTCTGTACACATCGGAGGAACGGGGAAACGAAAACCCGATGGATCGGGAAATCCATATTGGATCGGATCTTTTGACCCGTACAAAAAGGTCGGATCTTACCATCCTGATGCAATGGTGGATCCCACGGCCTATCCGCTTTCATTACCCATAACTCCTCGAAGTTATCTAGCCGATCACCGTGTCTCATTACGAGAACGTTTTGAGTCGCCATTGTTAATATTAATATGAAAAACAAGCTAAAATCCTTTACTGTTTTGATTTTTGTTCAGTGAAAATGAAAATGAATTTATATAGAGATGTATATTGCGGGTCAGTGTCAGTGAAATGAGAGGGAAAGTGAGAAATGGACTTTGGGACGTGGAATTGGTTGAAGTTTCCGAGAAAGTCGATGGAAAATGAAAGTTAGATGAGAAAAAATAAACTGCTTTAATGGCGGACAAATTGGATTTTGGTCAAAATTCCTCTATTTTTTTAAATAAAAAATAGTAATAATCTAGTAGCATATTGGATATTCATTGGTCTAATATAAGATATTCTATTGGAATATTGTATTGATTGGTCTTAATTATATTTTGTATCTATTGGTTGACTAACTCAGATTCGAGATCCCCTCTATTATTCATCATTTCCAATTTATGTGACTGCATTTTTTTTTACTCCGTTCAAAAAAGATTACATATTTTTATATACGGATACAATTAAACTCACGTATCTTATTTTATCCCTAATGAAATATTTTTATAGTCATACAAATGTTATGTCTAGGGGTGTTCATGATCCGATTTTGATCGATTTTTCCTTAAAAAGAAACCAAACAAAGTAAATTGGTTTTTCAAATATTAGAACCAAACCAAACAAATTAAGTCGGGTTTTTATCGATTCGGTTTATATCGGATTTTGTCAGTTTTTCTGTTTTTTCGGTTATTTATCGATTTTTTCTTAAATATGAGACATACACTACCAAACACATATTCCGGCGACTACATTTTCAACGTAACACTATCAAATCAATTGCCCTTTGAGAAATCTATCATTTACCAAGATATATTGATTATAATTGAATCAAATAGTGATGAATACTTTAAGAAATCAATTAAAAATATATTATTTTTAACAAAAGAAAACTACCCATCTAGAATACGAAGGCAAAGAACTGTACTATAAAATTTTAGAAACTTTAGAAATTGATTGATTAAAACTACCCATCTAGCGTTTGGACATAAATTTGATTAAAACTTAAAAAAAATATTGAAGTTGTATTGAAAATTAAATTTTAAAAGAAGAATTTGTGTTTGAACATGCATTTTATTTGAAGAAAAGTTAAAGTTTTGTGAATGAAAAAAAAAAATTTACCCAAAAAACTATCATAAATCAATTTTGGGAACTTGAAATTTTTAAAATTTTATTTTTTCAAAACATGATCATATTTCATAAATAACCATTATTTCCAAAATCTATCGTCAAATCCGATTAACATGAGTGAACTGTGCTTAGACGCTTTGTAAAACCGCACCCGGAAGCAAAGTGTAGTGCTGCTGAATGAGTCAACTGCTACAAATTCTTTCATTTTTTCCACAACTGAGTGGACCCTGCTCCTCATCAATGAGTTACTAGCATTTTTTTCCACAAAAAGGTCCTAACAATAAAAGCAACGACTTTTGTTCAAAAGCAAAGGAAGAGGGTGTTTGGGTTAAGCATTTTTTGGCTTAATTTGATGTTTGCTTAACACCAAATTATTCTTATGTTATGGCGTCTTGAAAACTGAATTTAGCTGTGCAATTTTAAGAATATGTTATTTTTTTTAATAATTGTTATAAAAAATGAAAGTCGTTTTGTTTAGTGCGAAATTGCTTACACTTCTCGCCTGTCAAAGTCTTCAAAGCAATGAATACATTTTCTAACTCGGTTAAAAACAGCTAACTCTTCTTCCATCTAATTGTCATAGTCTTTAAGACCATAGACGTATCCATGTGTTAGAGTACGGGGCACGCAGTGAGGTTCGACGAGTTCTGTGGCCTAAAGTCAAACTTTCTGAGGGGCCTTAACTTTTTTTTTTTTAAAATATTTATTTATTTGAAATCTATTTTTCTAGCGTTTCATTGATACAAAGTTATTAATAATTTTTTTTATAATCAATAACTCCTAATAAGTCTTTCTTAATTGACAATATAGCTAATCCATTTAACCCTTCTTGATACATTGTTGATCTTAGGTAAGATTTTAATAATTTAATTTTAAAAAAAAAATTTCGCTGAAACGGCGGTAACAAGAGTTATTAACATTATTCCATAAGTAATATAGACATTGAAAAAAGAATCAAATCTTTTTAGTTGACTGAGTGTATCAATTATACTGTTATCTTCTAATTGTTCTATTTTTCTTAATATTTTTAATTCTGTATCTAAACCATCAATATCAAATTGATTATTATGCTTTTGTAACGACCCGACTTGTCGTTTTAAGAATTAACGCCCCGCTCAATGACTTAAGGTCACGAGAAGCTTCGCAATATGTATTATGACCCGCGGGTGTGGTCGAGTTTGATTTTCGAAAGATTTAGAATTAAATTAAAAGAACAATTCTTATTTAGAAGCTTAAATGGAAAGAGTTGACCAGAGAGTTGACTTTTAAGCAAACGATCCCGGAATGGAATTTCGATGATGTCAATAGTTTCGTATGATGATTTCGGACTTGGGTGTATATTCGGATTTGGATTTGGAAGTCCGTAGGACGATTCGACGCATTTTGGCGAAATTGAAAAATAGAAGATTTTTGAAAAGTCCTACCGAAGGTTGAATTTTTATAACGAGGTCGGATTTCGATACCGAAAATTTGAATAGCTTCGTTATATCATTTATGATTTGTGTGCAAAATTTGAAGTCATTCCGGATTGATTTGATATGTTTCGGCATAAGATATAGAATTTGAAAGTTCAAAATTCATATATTTTGATTTGAGGTGCAATTTGTCGTTTTGATGTTATTTGATATGATTTGAGGCCTCGAGTAAGTCCGTAATATGTTTTGAGACTTGTTGGTATGTTCGGATGGGGTTTCGAGTGGCTCAGGGTGAATTTCAGGGTAGTTTCGGACCATTTTTAGGCCATTTTTAGTTGCTGATTTTTTACCACAGAGGTATGCATCGCGATCGCGAAGAGCAATTTTGTTGTTTGGACACTGTGAATCGCGATCACGGAAGCCTTTTCGCGATCGCGTAGAGGAAAATCCTGCTGTACCGACCCAACTTTGGAAGCTTATATCTCGTAATCTATAAGGAATCTAGAGATGATCCAAAATTTAAAGTTGTAGCCCTTTGTGTCTAGTTTTTAGAAAGGTAAACCATTTATTATTTAGAGTTGTATACAAAAAGTTATAGTGGATAAACTATAGACTGTCTAGGAAGAGTTTGGAAATCTATGTTGCATAGGGCTGAGTTTGAAAGCTCATATCTAGCAATCTATAAGGAATTGGGAGATGATCAACAAATAAAAGTTATAGCTCTTGGTGTCTAGTTTTCAGAAAGTTAAACCATTTACAATTTAGAGTTTTGTACAAAGCGTTATGGCCATTATACTAGAGGCTATCTAGAAGAGCTAGGCACTTATTCTTCGCGATCACGAAAGGCAAATTTTGGGCTGAGAAAAGTTGTGATTCGCGATCGCGAAGCATTTTCCGCGATTGCGAAGAGTTAATACATGGGTAGTAGCTATATTTTGAGATTCAGCCATTTTTAACATATATGGAGCTATGGAGCTCGAATTGAAGCGATTTTTAGGCGATTTTTCACCATATGGATTGGGGTAAGTGTTCTATATCCTAAAGTTTTTATATTTCATGAATCTATGATTACATTCATCGTTTAATTCGGATTTTAATGGAAGAAATCAAGATTTTTGGCAAAATCTTCCAAAAACTAAAATTTAAGATTTGGAGGTCGAGTTGTTATCGGAATTTGATAAAATTGGTATGGTTGAACTCGTATCGGAATGGGTATTCATATTTCATGAAAATTATGTCGGGTTCCGAGAGGCGGTCCCCACGTTGACTTTTGTTGACTTTTTGGAATAAATTTTTAAATCGACGTATTATTATCTGGAATTGTTTCCGATGAATTTTAATGAGGTTGTACAATTAATTTGGATAGGTATGAGGTGTTTGGAGGTCAATTCAAGCAAGAAAGCAATTTTAGGGCCTAATTTCAAAAAGGTAAGTATCTTGTCTAACCTTGAGTGAGGAAAATTCTCCTTAGACATTGAGTCTTATGTGCAATTTGTGTAATTGAAAACCATGTACGCGAGGTGACGAGTACATACTTGGTTTATATGTGAAAATTACATTGGTTAAAATCCTTAGACGCCCTTATGTATTAAATTAGAAATTATTGGCACTTATTAAATCCTTTAATTGTCTTACCTAAATCCTTGTTTTGTTGGATTTATTTTTATATAATGATTTGGTGTGATTGCCACCTTGATTTTTATATGAAATATTATTTTATTGAGTTGTTCACTCCCGAATATATTTGCTAAGATTTTTTGCACATTATGGTCGAGCTATGAGCTCCTTATTGTGAAAAATAATGTATTGTTGAATTTGGTGGCGAATTGTAATATTTGAACACTTGATGTGCAATTTGTGATAAATTATAATATTTGTGTACTTGATGTGCAAATCTGTGATAAATTATAATATTTGAGCACTTGATGTGCAAATCTGTGATATGTTATAATATTTTAGCACTTGATGTGCAAATCTGTGATACGTTGTAATATTTGAGCACTTGAGGTGCAATTTATGAGATGTGATATTGTTGGGAAGTTTTGTTCAGGTGTTTGCACGAGGTTTCTGCCGTGCTATTATTACTATTAATTTATGTACATGTATATATTTGTGTGGGGGGGGGTGCGCATGTGTCGAGACAAGGTGAAAATATTATTATGCGTGTGCGGCGAGACAAGGCGGGCAATTTACTTTATTGTTGTGCACGTGGCGAGACAAGGTGAGCTATGTCGGGGATTGATTTGTGATGACTTGTGATAGCCTGGGGGCATTGTTGTTGTTGATATTTATGATTTTGGACTACAAGGCGGTACCTCGAGAGTGCCCTTTGTTGATATTTTTCTATGGTTGCATTTGCCTTTGGTTATTTTATTTTTTCCTGATATGTAAATTTGTGTATTCTTCCGTGATGTATTATTTGATTTTATTATGTGTTTTGTATTCCTTGTTGTATTGTGTTGGCTTTGGCTCTTTGTACAAAACTCTGCGGATTTGTGTTTATGGTTTTTACTGATTTTCGAGATTTGAGTTATTTCGAATAAAAAAAATTGCTATTATGTTTTAATTTAATAAAATTGACATCCAAATTACTAGTCATCGTATGCTTCATTTTAATTGAAATGTCATTTTCTTCACCCAAACGAGTTTAAAAAAAAATCCCTTTCTTTGATGATTTCTTACTTGGTTTTAAAACTGTAAACTTAATTTATTGAAAATAAATTGATCCCGCGGATCTTATATACATTGATATATTGGCACGTGAATTGTTCGTATAATTGTGATATAAAATGTGGGCACGAGGTATCGTGGTTAAATGATGATGACATTTGGCACGTGTGTTGCCCGTGCGGTTGTGATAGAGAAATTGGCACGAGGTGCCATGAAAATATGAAAGTGGGCTGAGACCCGTATTTTATGATTTGGAAATGTTGTGTCACAGGGTGACTTTTATTCGAAAGAGATTTATTTGAAGGAAAGAGATTCGAAAGATATTTATTTGAAAGAGATTTATTTGAAAGTATTATATCCTGAAGATTTCTGTTTGAAAAACATATAGCGAAAGATTTATATTGGAATGACTTGATTAATTGGTTGTACTTGTATTCATTATTTGTTGCACAATATTTATAGTATTCTTGTCGCCCTGCTGTGTATATCACTGGTTGATTATTGTTGTCATCATTGTTATTTGTTTCCTATTATGTTTGTATATTATATTGTACAGGTTATTAGACTAGTGGGTGTCTCGATTGTACCTCGTCACTACTCCAATGAGGTTAGTCTTTATATTTACTGGGTACCGACCGCGGTACACTTTTGCATATTTTTGTGTAGAGCCAGGTGTTGAAGATAACGGACTCAGACAGAGTTAAAGTGTGATCGCAAGGATTCAAGGTAGAGCTGCTTGGTCGTCGCAGTCCCTTGGAGTCTTTTCATTTTATTGTACTGTTAATTATTAATCAAACAATATTGAGTATTCGATCCTTGAGATCATTCCATGTATTCAGTTAGAGTTCGTGACCCAGTATTACCAGTCTTGGGAGGTTGTTATATTTGTAATTATTTTCGCTATTGGTTTATATATATAAAAAAATGGCTTGAATTGTTATTATAATCGGTTTACCTAGTCTTAGAGACTAAGTGCCACCACGACGCATGTGGCGGGATTTTGGACCGTGACAAGTTGGTATCAGAGCCCTAGGTTCATAGGTTCTACGAGTCACGAACGATTTTGGTAGAGTCTTGCAGATCGGTACGAAAACGTCTGTATTTCACTTTGAGAGGCTGCAAAACTAGTGGGAAAATTTTCACTTCTTTCATTCCTTATCGTGCGGCATTTATTGAGCTTGAAGCATATATCTTATGATCTTTTGCATCTACTCGTGTATGAAATTGCACACTCGGTATCAACTTTGCGCCAATGGTTTATGATACTACAAAGGAGTTATAAGGGAGTCAGGGTTGCTCAACCATTGTTACAACATGTCGTCCAGATCGAGGATGCAGAAGTATTGAGAGATCATTCAATTGTGCACATTGGGGTGCAGCAGGTTCTGACATCTGGTTGATAAGTATGATCTTAAGAAGGTTTAATTAATTGTCTAATCGTCGCAATCGTGGTAGGGTCACGAGGTGGATATAGATCTGAAATAGTTGGTGGTATTAGAGACTATGTAGTTCGTATGGAATTTCTATTTAGCGAAGGGTACATACTAGCAGCCAAGGCACTAGAGGAAGCGAGTTTAACTGTCACGAGGATAACATGCGCCAAATAAATAGCTTGAGGTATCTTATGACCAGTGTCGTGTGAGCGATGAAGGTTAGTATTGTGAATCATCGAAATGTGTCCTATGGAATTCGCGCCAGGTGAGGAGAGTCCCTTATCAACGATCAGATTGCAGGGTCATGTGTTATATCAGTTTTGGCTTGAGATGTATTTATGTCGTATTGAAAGGTTCTCCGAAACCTGTATATGATTAAGAGGTGAGATTTGTATGGGATGATGTTGGGATTTGTAGTATTCCCGCATCCTTACTAATTCTATATTTTAGTACCAAAGGGGTCACATAAACAATTTCAGAATACTTGGAGTGCTCCAGTAAGATTTTTTTTGTATGCACCACCGACACATGGTTCCTATAATGGTTATTCCAGTTATCTGGCATAGACTCAGTATGAGCAGTCGAACCTACAGAGGGTTTGTTATCAGTGTGGTGATACTAGGAACATCATGGGAGATTGTCACAGACTTGGGAGAGGTAGATTTTATCAGAACACTCAGGCTATGGGCCTCAATGCAGTTACTACTCCACGTGCACAGCCAGTTAGGTGTGGAGGACAGGCGGGTAGAGGGCGCCCTAGAGGGGAAGGCCCAACCCGTTGATATAATTGTTATGGTGTGGCTGAGTCCACTACACCAGGTGGTGTCGCTACATGTATGATCCTGATCTGTTATAAAAGAATATATTCCTCAATTTGATTCGGTTCTGAATTTTGAGGCGAGTCCTCCTATTATGCTCCGCTTATGGATGAGATTTGTAACTTTGTAACCCACTTATATGTTATCCTTGTTGGGGAGATTTGATGATGTTAGCCCGTGTCTATCATTTTAATTTTGTGCACCATTGAGGGCTATAAATCCAAAAGTAATTTTTATTATTCACTACAGTGGGATTTGATGTGATTTCTGAATAATTGATTTCAATTTTATGAATTATATGCCCTACCTGGATGAGGGCTCATTATGTGTTATGGAAACTGTTTACGAAATATATCGAAAAGAAGAAAGAAAAGAAATTGAAAATTTCAGTTGGCACAATGTGCAAAATACTTGTGATTCGGAGTTAAGGATGAGATCCTCGCATTTTTATATAATGTAAAATATTTAAACCGGGCTACAAGCCGCGATGAAAGTTGTATAAGGACAAGGTCCTTGTGGTGAAATTTTTTATGAGTTTAAATTTTGCCTTTGTGAAATTTAAATTTGTACTATTAATAGGGAGTCATGCCTATTGGGTTTATTTGATAATTCTTGTATATCTTTCTGTGCATATTTAGCCATAATTGTGCTGTAATTATAGAGTTTTAACCTACGAGGTGAGTGCCCGAGTGGCGTTAAATGTGACTCATTAATTCAGGTTAATAATTATGAGGTATTCATGCCTCGCGTGTTGCTGTCAGTGTTACGAGAAGTTGAAATGAGATTTTGGTGAATATGAGATTAATTGAGGATGCTGAAATTAATTATAAAAATCTATTATGACCAGAGATGTGGTTATGGACATGTGTGTGATGTGTGTGTGGACAAGAATTGCTACAGCCAGTTGGGACTAATACCGTGTGTTGATGTGAGGAATTTAAAATTTATTGGAGTGTAAGGAAATTGGCTTTGAAGCTTACAAGTGTGAATAAAAGAAATAATCTCCAATGAGATGATGTTGTCGGACCCCTGTTAAATTAACGGTGACGTAGAATCACCCGTGAGTATGTGTGAAATAATGCACTCAGTAATTTAATGTCATCAGAATAATTCTTGGCACGTTCGAGGACGAACATATGTTTAAGAGGGGGAGAATGTAACAACCCGACTTGTCATTTTAAGAATTAACACCCTGCTCAGTGACTTAAGGTCTCGAGAAGTTTCGCAATATGTATTATGACCCGCGGGTGTGGTCGAGTTTGATTTTCGAAAGATTCAGAATTAAATTAAAAGAACAATTCTTATTTAGAAGCTTAAATGGAAATAGTTGACCGGAGAGTTGACTTTTGAGCAAACGACCCGGAATGAAATTTCGATGATGTCAATAGCTTCGTATGATGATTTCAGACTTAGGCGTATATTCAGATTTGGATTTGAAAGTTCGTAAGACAATTCGACGCATTTTGGCGAAAATTAAAAAATATAAGACTTTTGGAAAGTATTACCGAAGGTTGAATTTTTGACAACGAGGTCGGATTTCGATTCCAGAAATTTGAATAGCTTCGTTATATCATTTATGACTTGTGTGCAAAATTTGAAGTCATTCCGGATAGATTTGATATGTTTCGGCATAAGATATAGAATTTGAAAGTTCAAAGTTCATACATTTTGATTTGAGGTGCGATTCGTCGTTTGGATATTATTTGATGTGATTTGAGGCCTCTAGTAAATCCGTAATATGTTTTGAGACTTGTTGGTATGTTTGGACGGGGTTTCGAGTTCTCGGGTGAGTTTCGGGATGGTTTCGAACCATTTTTAGGTCATTTTTAATTGCTAGTTTTCGGCTACAGAGGTATGCATCGCGATCGCGGACAAACGGTCACGATCGCGAAGAGCAATTTTGCTGTTTGGACACTGTAAATCGCGATCGCGGAAGCCTTTTCGCGATAGCGTAGAGGAAAATTCTGCTGCACTGACCCAACTTTGGAAGCTTATATCTCGTAATCTATAAGGAATCTGGAGATAATCCAAAAATTAAAGTTGTAGCCCTTTGTGTCTAATTTTTAGAAAGGTAAACCATTTATTATTTAGAGTTGTATACAAAAGGTTATAGTGGATAAACTATAGACTGTCTGGGAAGAGTTTGGAAATCTCTGTTGCATAGGGCTGAGTTTGAAAGCTTATATCTAGCAATCTATAAGGAATTGGGAGATGATCAACACATAAAAGTTATAGCTCTTGGTGTCTAGTTTTCAGAAAGTTAAACCATTTACAATTTAGAGTTTTGTACAAAGCGTTATGACCATTATACTAGAGGCTATCTGGAAGAGCTCGGCACTTATTCTTCGCGATCACGAAAGGCAAATTTTGGGATGAGAAAAGTTGTGATTCGCGATCGCAAAGTATTTTCCGCAATTGCGAAGAGTTAATACATGGGTAGTAGCTATATTTTGAGATTTCAGCCATTTTTAACATATTTGGAGCTATGGAGTTCGGATTGAAGCAATTTTTAGGCGATTTTTCACCATATGGATTGGGGTAAGTGTTCTATATCCTAAAGTGTTTATATTTCATGAATCTATGATTACATTCATCGTTTAATTCGTATTTTAATGGAAGAAATCAAGATTTTTGGCAAAATCTTCCAAAAACTAAAATTTAAGATTTGGAGGTCGAGTTGTTATCGGAATTTGATAAAATTGGTATGGTTGAACTCGTATCGGAATGGGTATTCGGATTTCATAAAAATTATGTCGGATTCCGAGAGGCGGTCCCCGCATTGACTTTTGTTGACTTTTTGGAATAAATTTTTAAATCGACGTATTATTATCCGGAATTATTTTCGATGAATTTTAATGAGGTTGTACAATTAATTTGGATAGGTATGAGCTGTCCGGAGGTCAATTCAAGCAAGAAAGCGATTTTAGAATATCGGCCTAACTTCAAAAAGGTAAGTATCTTGTCTAACCTTGAGTGGGGGAAATTCTCCTTAGACATTGAGTCTTATGTGCAATTTGTGTAATTGAAAACCATGTACGCGAGGTGACGAGTACATACTTGGTTTATATGTGAAAATTACATTGGTTAAAATCCTTAGACACCCTTATGTATTAAATTAGAAATTATTGGCACTTATTAAATCCTTTAATTGTCTTACCTAAATCTTTGTTTTGTTGGATTTATTTTTATATGATGATTTGGTGTGATTACCACCTTGATTTTTATATGAAATATTATTTTGTTGAGTTGTTCACTCTCGGATATATTTGTTAAGATTTTGTGCACACTATGGTCGAGCCATGGGCTCCTTATTGTGAAAAATAATGTATTGTTAAATTTGGTGGCGAATTATAATATTTGAGCACTTGATGTGCAATCTGTAATAAATTATAATATTTGAGCATTTGATGTGTAAATCTGTGATAAATTGTAATATTTGAGCACTTGATGTGCAAATCTGTGATATGTTGTAATATTTGAGCACTTGAGGTGCAATTTATGAGATGTGATATTGTTGGGAAGTTTTGTTCGGGTGTTTGCACGAGGTTTCTGTCGTGCTATTATTACTATTGATTTATGCACATGCGGCGTGACAAGGCGGGCTATATATATATATATATATCGATTTTCGCATGTGGCGAGACAAGGTGGGAACATTATTATACACGTGTGGCGAAACAAGGCGGGCATTTACTTTACTATTGCACACGTGGCGAGACAAGGGGGGCTATGTTGGGGATTGATTTGTGATGGCCTTGGGACATTGTTGTTGTTGCATATTTATTTTGGGACTATGAGGCAGTACCTCGGGAGATCCCCTGTTGAGCACTTACTTGCGAGACAAGGTGGGCTATGTAGGGGGTTGATTTTTGATGACTTGTGATGGCCTATGGGCATTGTTGTTGTTGATATTTATGATTTTGGACTATGAGGCGGTACCTCGGGAGTGCACTTTATTGATATTTTTCTATGGTTGCATTTGTCTTTGGTTATTTTATTTTTCTATGATATGTAAATTCTTGTGTTCTTTCGTGATGTATTATTTGATTTTATTATGTGTTTTGTATTCCTTGTTGTATTGTATTGGCTTTGGCTCTTTGTACAAGACTCTGCGGATTTGTGTTTATGATTTTTACTGATTTTCGAGATTTGAGTTATTTCGAATAAAAGAAATTAATATTATATTTTAATTTAATAAATTTTACAGCCAAATTAGTAGTCATCGGATGCTTCATTTTAATTGAAATGTCATTTTTTTCACCCAAACGAGTTCAAAAATAAACTCATTTCTTTGATGATTTCTTACTTGGTTTAAAAATTATAAACTTACTTTATTGAAAATAAATTGATCCTGTGGATCTTATATATATTGATATATTGGCACGTGAATTGTCCGTGCAGTTATGATATGAAATATGGGCACGAGGTGTCGTGGTTAAATGATGATGATATTTGGCACGTGAGTTGTCCGTGCGGTTGTGATAGAGAAATTGGCATGAGGTGCCGTGGAAATATGAAAGTGGGCTGAGACTCGTATTTTATGATTTTGAAATGTTGTGTCAGAGGGTGACTTTTATTCGAATTTTGTTTTATTTGAAAGATATTTATTTTAAGGAAAGAGGTTTGAAAGAGATTTATTTGAAAGAATTTTATTTGGAAGATATTTATTTGAAGGAAAGAGATTTATTTGAAAGTATTATATCCTGAAGATTTCTATTTGAAAAACATATAGGCGAAAGATTTATATTGGAAGGACTTAATTAATTGGTTGTACTTGTATTCATTATTTGTTGCGCAATATTTATGGTGTTCTTGTCACCCTGCTGTGTATATCACTGGTTGATTATTATTGTAATCATTGTTACTTGTTTTCTATTATTTTGTATATCATATTGCATAGATTATTAGACTAGTGAGTGTCTCGACTGTACCTCGTCACTACTCCACTGAAGTTAGTCTTGATACTTACTGGGTACCGACCGTGGTGTACTCATTCTACACTTCTGTATATTTTTGTGCAGAGCCAGGTGTTAGAGATATCAGATTCGGACATAGTTAAAGTGTGATCGCAAGGATTCAAGATAGAGTTGCTTGGTCGTCGCAGTCCCTTGGAGTCTTTCCATTTTATTGTACTGTTAATTATTAATCAAACACTATTGAGTATTCGATCCTTGAGATCATTTCATGTATTCAGTTAGAGTTCGTGACTCAGTATTACCAGTTTTGGGATGTTATTATATTTGTAATTATTTCCGTTGTTGGTTTATATATGTATAAAAAATGGCTTGAATTGTTATTATAATCGGCTTACCTAGTCTTAAAGACTAAGTACCATCACGACGTATGTGGCGAGATTTTGGGTCGTGACAGCTTTAGTGATCTTAATTTTTACCGCTAAATAGAAAACCAAAAATATTTTCATATGCTTCGAATTATTCAAATCTATTTTGAAGTAAAAAAAATAGCTTTGTCTACTATATATAAAGTAATCAACTCCAAAGGACTCTTTGAAATATTTTGAGATTTTATTATCAACATTCTCATCAAATTGTTACTTCATATATATCATACGCTTCTTACGAAATTCGGGTTCGACATTCATTTCAAGTGTAATTTTCGTGGCAGAAATCATAGCTGTTACAAATCCTTCTTCTCTATACTTGTTAAAGAAAGAAATCAAACATTTCACTTCACATAACCATTTTTAAACTTATACATAACATATTAGGTGTAACAAAAAATGGGGCCTTCACAAATACGAGGCCTAAAACAGTTGCTTTACTTGTTTTATGGAAGGGCTACCCCTGGGGCACGTGAATCCATGCTCCTCTCTCTATTGTCTAGTGATTATTGGGTGCACCTTTATACGTCAAGTAAGAGGTTTAATTATCACTTTGTAGGCATGTCTAGTGTCTCCTCTTGTATTTTAATTGGGTATTTTTTTCTTCTTTTTCTTCTTTTTTATTTGGTTTACTCATTTAAAATCCCCAAATATAACACATTGAAATCCTTGATCTCCCTTTGTTATCACAAAATTTTATAAAATTTAAAGTAATAGCAGTGGATGATGTAGTAAAATATTCTATTCTTTCTTTCAAATAAAATTTTTATTCGTACAATTTATAAAGAATAGCAGGATGATTTCGGATTTCAAGCGGTGGTCTCAGCAGTTTTGTATGGAGTATAGGTATATACGTTAAAAATCATTAAAATTGTACGAAATATTTTTAATTTTAACCTATAATTTTTAAATACTAATGGATTTATGGTAAAAATCTAAAGGTTGAACCCGTAAATATAAATTTTAAATTTATCTTTTTATAATAATACACATGAAATTCTGGATCCGCCTCTATTTAAGACATGCATAACAAATTTCATTTAAAACCTCATATAATTAAAAGTATTTAGAAGACTTCTCAACCAACCATATTATGCTCATGGGACAGAAACAATACTCTTTAGGATCATTTGGTATGAGATATAAGAAAGTATATTAAAAATTTAATACGATCTTAATATTTTATTTGGTTAGCAAATTTGGTATAAGTTATCCAGGATTAAAATTAGTACCGGAATAGCTTAAAGCTTTTAGATGGTGGGGTAATTATTGTCGGGATAACTTATACCTTCTTCCTAGAAATTATACAATTATCATTTTTAATACAACATACCAAACAATAGATAAAAAATAATACCAAGATAACTAATCCTAACATAACTTATCCCAGCATAAGCCGTATTCAAACCAAACATCCCTTAATAAGCCTAAGATAGCTATTATCGAAACTCCGAACAAAAACACTGACGTTGACCAGCTGTCATAATAGCAGTGCGTAAAACTAAAAAAAATATTTATAATAGGCATAAATTCACATATATTGTAGGAATGGTGTGAATCAACGACAAAATGATCAATTATGGTCACTTACAATTTAAACAAAAACAATTAACTGTAATTTTTTTAATTTTATTTACTAACCTTTTAAGTTATTAATGTTATCAATCTTATATGAAAATGTTCATATAACTAGAAAAATATTTGCAATTGACCATAAAATTGATCTGTCCTTAAAATACCAAAATACACTGTGTTGTCAAAAATATTCATCATGCGTCCATTTTTAGCTAGCTCAAACAGCAATTTTATACCCTTAATAAAACAAAAATTTTAACTTGTTTTACATAAAATTTTTTTAAAATATTTTATTCTTTCTTAAACATGGTGCTAGATCAAACAATATCACATAAAATAAATAGTTAAAATATTAACCAATACTAGTAGTAAAAGTTTTCAATAATTATTTTCACAAAATCTTACTATTATACCACCGCTTGAAATCCGAAATCAAAACTTCTTCAGAAGGGAAAACACATGTCATCTTCTCCTTGTTGTTGAATAAGAAAGGGAAAACTGCTCTTCATTTTTCTCTCTGTAACAAACTCTTCTTCTCTCTTTAGAAACCCTTTTTCGAGGTATTCTTCTTTTGGCTACAATTCTTCATTCTTCTTTCCATTGCTTCTTTGGCTGTCATTTGAATTGTATCTTAGCTTATTTACGTTTTCCTATATTTTTTTTCTATATTATTTGGGGATCTTTTTACTATTTCAGCTGTAAAATTGCTTCCTTTTCTGTATAACTCCGTCGTTTATTTGTTCTTGTGATTTTAAGTTTGTGATTTATCTACTCCCTCCGTCCCATTTACCTGGCATAGTTTGACTTTTGACTCTGCATACAGTTTAAGAAAGAAATAAAGACTTATAAAATTTGTAGTCTAAAATAAGCTATGCATAATTACGTGCCTATAAAATATTTCATTAAGGGTAAAATGGAAGTGTAAAGATAAATTGTTTCTAATATAGAAAAGTGTCTTTTTTGAGGACAGATTAAAAAGGAAAGTAAAAAAAAAGCAGTCCGGAGCATAAGGTATCCTGCATTCACGTAAGGTCCGGGGAAGGGCCGCACCTGAGGGTGTGATGTAGATAGCCTACCCTAATGCAAGCGTGACTGCTTCTACGGCTCGAACTCGTGACCTATAGGTCACACAGAGACAACTTTACCGTTGATCCAAAGCTCCCCTTCCTAAAAAGGAAAGCGTGCCACATGAATTGGCAGTGATAGGGAGTATTAATTTTCCTTTCCAAATTTCATTTTTCTCTTTATTTATATGTGAAACTTTGGACAGATATTTCTCTGTACAGTTACAGCATTATTATTTGATTCTTTGCATCTTGTGTATCATATCAGTGGAAAGATAAGTGGCATTAGAATTTTGAGCTTCAATAAGCTTGTATTGGTTTGCTGAAGATAGTAATATATAAAAAGGTCAGTTGGGTTATATTTAGAAACTAATTCCTAAAAACTGCAGGCTTAAAAAGAATTAATTTGTAGTATTCTGGTTTCATATAATTGGTTTAATAGATATACTAAGATAGTAGAAGAGGGAAGGAAAAAAGGAGTTAAGAATCACAAGTAATAGAAGAAGCAGACCCGCATACTAGAAGAACCTTACCACCTTAGTACTCAAATGACAAAAGCCCGTAAACTTTTTTTTTCTCTTCATGAAAAAAGACCCTTTTTCTTCTATATTTCAATGTTAGATTCAAAGAATAGCTTCACCTTGTGCCTCACCGTTTAAAGTGCACATTTTTCCGAACCACATTGCTGCGCCTATGAAGCGATAGCCCCTGTTTTGCATCGTTCCTCCCTTTAAAGCGACGATGCTATGGCTTTTAATAAAATTGCCTTTCAAAGCATGGTTTCCCCCCTCTTTTTTATATAATTGCTTTATGATTACAAAAGAAAAATGGTCCATATTCTGTTGTTTTCGTGCTTGAATCGCTAGAATGTTCATATAGATTGATATGAATGAACTAGTATAGCACTTTCCTTATCTTAATATACTTCTTCCAGATTGCTAGTCTTGATACTCGCGTGCACCAATAGTTACTGGTAATCAATACATCTCAGCTCCCTATTTACTGCACATATTGTATGTGTAATATGCAACTTTCTTTATTTAATAAGTTTATCCTAAAATGATTAAATTAAAATGAAATTGTTTCAGTTCAGTTGCAGTTACTAAGGTAATCCGTTATGTTTGGACGGGGTGCAAGGAGGAGTGATAACTCCAAGTACTATGAGGTTCTTGGTGTTTCAAAGAATTCCAGTCAAGATGAACTTAAAAAGGCATATAGAAAAGCTGCTATAAAGAATCACCCTGACAAGGGTGGTGACCCTGAAAAAGTGAGTTGCGCCTCTCGCACGTGCAATTAAAATTCTCTGCATGTTGCCGTTCCATATGTGTTGTCTCTGTACCAAGGAATCTTTGTTATTCTGATGCTCGTTTTGTCATTTTTTGTCCTATGTTTTCTTGGTCATATTTTTTTCTCTACTCAGTTCAAGGAATTGGCTCATGCATATGAAGTTTTAAGTGATCCAGAGAAGAGAGAAATTTATGATCAGTATGGTGAAGATGCGCTTAAAGAAGGAATGGGTGGTGGTGGTGGCGGTCACAACCCATTTGACATATTTGAGTCATTCTTTGGTGGAGGTTTTGGTGGAGCTTTTGGCGGTAATGTTGACTCATCTCCCTCTTAGGTATAGGGTGGATAGGAAGAGGTCATGCAAATTGGGAGGGCGGGGTTGCTAAATTCCTCTTGTCAGTATTATCTTTTTTTAATTTTTTGGTTGAAAAATCCATCGGCCTTTGGTTATCCTAGGTGGTGGTAGCTTCAGAGGCAGCAGAAAGAAACAAGGTGAAAATGCGGTGCACACTCTACGGGTTTCTCTGGAAGACTTGTACAGTGGCACAACCAAAAAGCTCTCTCTTTCACGGAATATATTGTGCCCGAAGTGTAAAGGGTATTTCTCCTTTCTAATTATCTGGCTTTTCCATTTCCTACTTTCTTTCCGGCACTGTGTGACAGTGATTTTCAAGATAATCCGCTGAATGATGACATGGTTTTTTAAATTTCTCTTGTTCTCGTTAAGGCTGAGAATCGATGCCGAGTTGTCAGTGAACGTATCTGAAAGATTTTGAACAAATTGTGAGTCCAATAGAGAAAGAATGTGTGCACTCTATGTATGTATACACATGTACAAAATGGTGACTGTGGTTCATCAGGACCTTTTATGTTTCTTTGTGTTATTCCTTTTTTTTTCATTGGTTTCTCTCTCCAGTTATTCTGCCTGAAGTAGTTAAGGAACTTGGAGTTGGCGCCCACATAATGGATTGCTCACTTACCGAGCCATCCAAGCAAGTTATTGATTAGTTTTCGTTTTAAACAGGCATTGGATCTACTGTGTAAAGGATCGATTCATTCAAGCAAGAAAGTGCAACAATCCTTTACTTTCCACTGGTTCCGTAAACGAGTGAAAACATGTATAACAACAACAACAAACCCAGTATATTCCCACGGGTGGGGTCTGAGGAGGGTAGTGTGTACACAGACCTTACCCTAGAGGCTGTTTCTAATAGACCATCGGCTCAGAAAAAACAAGTGAAAACGTGTAACTTGTACAAATCTTTCTATTTTCCAAATTGATCCAATCCGTTAGTTCGTTGAGCTATTTACTCAAAGATTGAAACATGATAGTCAGAGGCATTAGTTTATGGTTTTTTTCTAAGGAAACCTGAATTTCATGGATATGTTCTTCCTAGTGTAATTGATGCAACCTCTATAGAGCGCATTCATAAAATTTGCAGTGCAGATTGTTAGCATGTGTTCCTGAATAATGCAAACACTGAATTTTAGGCAGGTTGTGCATTTCAATCATATTTGAGTCCAAATCGACCACCATCTGAAGAAATTTCTGTGTTGATCGGACTTTCCAAAAATGTCGTTGGATGCGTGTTGGATCCTGCAAAAGTAGTGTAATTTTGGAGGATCCGACACGGGTGCGGCAGCATTTTGGAGAGTCCACGCAACATAGAGAAATATTTGACTCAGTTGTAATTTTGGAGGCAGAATTTCTGTTTTCTTTGGTACTTTGAACTCCTTTAAATGCTCTGTTAATGTTTTGTTGGACGTTGAAAGGCTTGGATCTAGTTTTTGTGGTGTTCATCTATATGGATATGTACCAAGGTGATTATGAGTTGCTACTTTATAGTGTTCCTCCTTTGTTGGGTGGGTACGTGTGAGGTTGCTGCATCTCAGTGGGAAATCTAATTTAACCTTTTTGTCTGTTGCAAATTAACAGATTTGTAAAAAACATAACATCATTTTTGGTGCAAGAATTATAATAAGGAGAGAATGTTCAGAAAAAATGAATTATCTGATAGATATTTGCTCTACATTTCGTTCTCGTTTAGAAATTCACCTCTTTCGTACTGTAGGTTTATGTTCTCATACCAGAATATCTGCAATCTGAATGAAGAGATTAGGGCTTTATACCACTCCTTAGTTTTTAGTTTAAGCTCGTCTTAATTGGCTTTTATTTATTGGATTGCTTATGGATTGAACTTGCTCTCAGCATGTATGTTTTGTTGAACTTCACCGGTGCAAGTATATGAGTTCTCTATGATTTTCTTGGATTATCAGGAAAGGTTCAAAGAGTGGAGCCTCTGGAACATGTTTTGGTTGCCAAGGTACTGGAATGCGTGTCACGACAAGACAGATAGCCCCAGGAATGATTCAACAGATGCAACATGTTTGTCCTGAATGCCGAGGCTCAGGTACGTAGTTAATGAGATTATTCCTGTAATACTAATTCTCAGTCTTATATGTAGAGAAAAAATATTGGTAAAACTATGCGTCTTTTTTTGTTAATACAGGAGAGGTTATAAGTGAGAGAGACAGGTGCACTCAGTGCAAGGGAAACAAAATTACACAAGAAAAGAAAGTATTGGAAGTGAATGTTGAGAAAGGGATGCAACACGGTCAGAAGATTGTTTTCGACGGGGAAGCTGATGAAGCTGTAAGAGTTTTTTATGCAATGCCAATATATTGCTCAGCTTTTGCAATTCCCCAAAAATGTTAAATTGGGCCTCCAAAGTTTCTAGTCAATATTTGCAAACAAAAATGGGTCCTTACTTAATCTGATATATTTGAACTATAAACATTGAATTTAAGTTCAAGACTTTGAATTGAATATATATCCTTCTCACTGAGAAAATCGTCAAGGCTATCTGCTTCCTTTGGCAGTAAGTGCACTGCCTTTCTCATTTTGGAAAGTGATATTTCTGTTCTAATGGTTGTATTGTGGTTATGCAGCCAGATACCATCACCGGCGATATTATTTTTGTATTACAACAGAAGGATCACTCCAAGTTCAGGCGAAAGTCTGATGATCTTTACGTGGAACACAATCTTAGCTTGACAGAAGCTCTCTGTGGCTTTCAATTTGTTCTGACTCATCTTGACGGCAGGCAGCTTCTGATTAAATCTAGCCCCGGAGAAGTTATAAAGCCTGGTAAGGAAAATTCTTTAGTTTTTTTCTTTTAATTTACTTATTTTCTTTTGTAAAGGGAGACGCGATTAATATTGGATGATCATTTGGTTGTCTCTTGCAGATCAATATAAGGCAATAAATGATGAAGGAATGCCCCATTATGGGAGGCCATTCATTAAGGGTCGGCTTTATATCCATTTTAATGTGGAATTTCCAGAATCTGGATTTCTTTCCCCTGAGAAATGCCGCATTCTTGAGACTATTCTGCCACCAGGGAAGCGCGCGTCTGATATGGAGTTAAATGATTGTGAGGAAACCACTTTGCATGATGTCAACATGGAGGAAGAAATGAGGCGCAAGGAGCAGCGACGCAGGAAAGAGGCTTATGATATGGATGACGATGATGAGCCAAATGTGCATCGTATGGCTTGTAACCAACAATAAAATCTTTCAGATAAGTGGTTTTTCATATAAGTCCCAATTTTTGTCTATGCTCCGTTGGCAGTTTGGGTTGGGAAAAACAGGCTTTCTTTTAGTTCTTCAGTTTAATATGTTGGTCTCACTTTTGTAGTCCCTTCTATTTTTGGTCCTAAAATTCATTCGTCAATAGGGCTCTTTGAGCTATTATTATTGAGCATTCTAGCATTCCTTAGCTAGTAGTAGATGATATAGTAACAATAGTTTCCATGTCACCACCAAAAGATGTGGTGTAGTGGATGAGACTGTTCTTCCCTTAACCAGAGGTCTCGAGTTTGAGTCCTGGGTATGGAAAAATCCTTGGTAGGGAGCGCTCCCCCCTGAATGGGGCCTTACGCGGCGCGAATCCGGATATAGTCGGACTCCAATGCGGGTACCGGACACCAGGTGGGAAACCAAAAATATAGTTGCCATGTCCATTGATCTTGTGGGGATTGTGTGCTATGTTAGCAACGACAGGATGATAGATACAGTTTGAATTATTGGGGTGTCTGTCGCAATTTCAATGCGTAGCCGTTGAAGACATAATTAAATAAATAAGAGTGTGTTCACTTAAAAAATTTAAGCTTTTTGATGACATGACCATATATAATTTAATATGTTATAAGTGCAGGTAGAAGTGTAACCATATAGGATCTCTGACTTATTTGGATTCGCTGTCCTATAAAACTCATTAAAAAGAAAGTGTAATATATTATGATTTTTCATATTCTTAAAAAGCTCGAACCTGAAACTCTTAATGTGTAGAGTAGCAAAAGGTATAGGGCTCTAGTATGTTGAATTTGAACTTTCTTTTTAGGGTTTCTTTTTCTCTTTAGGTCTTACATTAAGTACCATCCACTGAAGTTGCCAAAGTTTTAGTGCATTGACGATAAGTTTGGAGCCAAAAGGTATGTGGCTATTTTCTCCTATTCTAGTTCTAGCTAAAAAGGAGGGGGGAATATGAATTACCTTTATTAAGTTAGTGGCGGAGCCAGAATTTTCGTTAAGGGGTGTTAAAATATATAAAAGTAACATACCGGAAAATTAAGGAGAGTCAATACATAGTATATATACATATAATTTATTTTTTTATCTAGCTACACAGTGTATTTTTTCCGTTAAGAGGTGTCAAATATTTTTCCTATAAGGTGGCTCCGCGACTGTATTAAGTGCGTTTCTCCTATGCTAAAAGACCACACCAGGATCATCATATTTGGAGATCATAATTACGGTTTTGAAAAATTCTCAAAGTCTAGATAATCATCATCACTATATAGAATTTAATAATAGAATGTTTGTTTGACTGAAAATTTTGCTCGTGTAAATTACCCTATTAAAACATGTTATTTATCAATTATTCTAGGTTATTGTTACTTTCATTATTGTTTAAGTGACCTGATTGGTAGATTTGCCAACAATTAAATAAAATGCCCATAAAGATCTCTATTATTTTCGGCAAAAGACAGGAATTTTAATGACGTTTATTTACTGAAATTTAAAGTAGTGAAATTATGTTAGTTGGCTAGTCGCTTGAATAAAAAAGGATGTTGGAGTAGGACCAACTATACAATCAAATAACCAAGTATTATATCCTTTTAGGAGATACTACTATAAGATACAACTTACTATATTACCTACGTAAAATTTGACAAATTGCTAAAGAAATAGATGTTATGTTTCGCGAATGGACGTGAATGGGAAATGGAAGAGATACCTTTTGAATTGCACCTGTTCAACTCACTCTTTCATTGTTTATAAATTTAGAGGATTAGCCTCAATTCTCAGACATGAAAAATCTGAAAATTACTCCCATCTTTTCTACATTGTTGTGTTGTTTTCAAATAAACACACTGTCAAGTGTGATTTGTTTCGTTTGTTGAGTTCGCTGAAGTTCTGTAATTTCGATTGCCAGTATTACAGAATAGTTTTTCCGTTCTATTCTGAGAGGAAGTAATCCATAACCTTGGGCAACAATGAGGGAATTAAATTCTTTAAGGACACACAAGTAACTTGGTGGGTTCGGAAATTATTATTTTTTGTTTATTGAACATACATTTATTTACTTCTCTGATTTTCTGGTTTTGAACACAATTTTTAATATATTTGTTGTTGAGATGGCTGATCACAGACAGAAAAATAGGAGTGGAAATCGTTTTCTACTTTGGAAAGATAACGATGAAGCAAATCATCTGATATGGTCCGAACTCCGAAGTGGAAACCGAGTCGACGCTTCATGAGAGGAAACACTGCCATTGGATTGGGGACTCATTCACACGAGATTCCTTTACTGGGGACTCATTCGCTATATATTTCTTTTCTCATACTCCAGTTTGATATGGTGCCTAGGAGTGGCAAACGGACGGGTTGGGTTGGATATGGTTCGGATAAAAAATGGGTAATGAAAAAACGAATAAATTATTCGATCTGACCCATATTTAATACGGATAAAAAACGGGTTGACCGACGGATAATATGGGTAACCATATTACGCATGACTTTTTGAATATGATCACTTTTGGGAGAACTTTTAGTCTCCCAAACTTGAGGAATCCCCAATTTGAGGCTTCACAAATGTAAAAGTTAAACTCATTGGTTATCTATTTTCTAAGGGGTCATTTGGTTGCCGATTAGAGTTATGCATGTATTAGTTATGTATGTATTAGTTATGCAGGAATAAGTAATGCATGGATTAGTTATGTAAGGTTGAGTTATGTTGGGATTAGTTATGCATGGATTAGTTATGCGGGGATTAGTTATACGGTAGTTATATAAGGATTAGTAATATAAATGTAATGTGAGTGTTATTTATTATTAGCTTACTTTATTTTATTAAAATTGTTAGTATAGTTTAAATATATATTTTTAAACAAAAAAATACAAGTTTGAATAAAGGGTATTCTTGTTATTTTGTGTTTTAATACAAGTATTACTAATACATGTATAAGTTATTTCACCTTCTGCCCTGCATAAATAATACATAGATTCCCTCATAACTTATACATGTATTAGTTATGCGGAAAAGAAAAACATGAACCAAACATTGTATTAGCAATGCTATATTTTATGTGGAAAAAAAGAAAAAACAACCAAACATTGTATAACTTATGCTAGCTTCTATGTGGAGATTATTTTTTCCCCTTCTTTTAACCAAACAATATATAAAGTTATCCTAGTTTTAATCAGTGTTTAAAAAGGCATTTCTGGGACTCGCCCCTAGGCGGGGCACTTGCAAAACGGCATAGGGCTCATGTATGGGGCTTAGTTCTGTGAGGCTTACGCCCCAAGCGCCCGACCGTGCGCCCTAAACACGCCTAACGCCCAACGCTCGGGGCTCGCCTGACAATTCTAACGCAAATCACGTGTCGAATTTTCTAATTAATATCGTTGACCTTCAAAATTCTTTAACAAATTAATGATAAAAGTTCTATTCATCGATAGAAATATGAACATTGAGCATAACTCTAATAATGAGACATATTATTGAGAATTTATATCTTCACTTGTTATTGGTCGTGTCTTAGTTCATTTGTCCCTCTTTGTTATACACTTTTATTAATTTGATATCTTAAACTAATTTGTATTTATTCATGAAGGAGTAATATTTTAATTATCGTACTAATAAGATTTTATTAATTATTTACTTTTAGGAAGGTGCAATGTGGAGTTTGATCATTTTTTTTAAAAAAAAATGTAAGTTTTTAATTATTTGAAAGTTAAAAACGTTATACGTGATTTGTATGCATTAGTTATACTTAAGAATCATGCTAGATATTTTGTTTTCTATGAGTTCCTTTAATTTTCATGCTAGATATTTTGTTTTCTATGAGTTCCTTTAATTTTCTTTTAATTTTTAACTTTTAATTTATATTTTATATTTTTTGTGTTATTATGTTATTTTATTAATTTATAAATTAAAATTTTTAAAGATCCATGGGGCTTACCTCCTCCCCCCGCCTCCAAGTTTACGCCTCGCCCCATATCAAGTAAAACGTCCCACCTTAAGCCCCCGCCTTTTAAAACATTGCTTGTAAGTAGCGTATAATAGATTGTTTGACTAGTTTTTTGTGGGGATGGAGCATATATATTTCACATATTTATAGTTTTCTTCAATATTTATATATATATATATATATAAATATTTTAAAAATTCAATACCTATGGGGCTTAGGCCCCGTGTCCCGGGGCTTACGCCTCGCATTACGCCCACGCCTTTTAAAACACTGGTTTTAATACATGGATTATTTCTCTCTAACCGGCTACCAAACGATCCTTAAATGAATAATATGATTCTTATTTATATTTGACTCGTTTTTAAAAAAATTATTATCCAACATATTTTTTAGTGGATAATATGGGTGGTTAATTATTTTCTTTTAACCAATTGTTAGTGATTCAATGGACTCTAATCTAGCAGTCCATGTAACAATGAATATGTGGCTGAATGTGTGAGTATTAATCGGTTCGCTGACTATAAACTAAGGGGTCGTTTGGTGAGCGCATTAAGTTATCCTGGGATAATAATTTCTGGACTATAATAATTCCAAATTTGATGGGATAAGGGGATAAGATGAGATATTCAGTATTAAGTTTGAGATTAAATTTATACCATGTTTGGTTGATGGTATAAATTTATCCCAAACATGATAAATTTAATCTCTTACCAAATAAATTTATATCATCAACTAAATATGATATAAATTTAATTTCTTATCTTATCCCACTTTATCCCGCCTACCAAACGATCTGAGGGAACGAAGATTTGAAAAGGATGATATTCCAAAATGAGTTATATCTCATGAAACTTTGTCATGTAGTGTCCTGACAAAAGACATGGACTCATTAAAGCAAAATTATGGGATCTTACACTTAGTAATACAACGTTCACGTAAGAATTTAGTTACTGATTCTGGTTCCAAACTGTGAATCCAAAGTTGTCTTTGGAGATTGATATATTAATGTGGTTTTGCTTATCCAACGTTGGACTACAGGTCGAAAACTCATAATAATAATAATAATAATAGTATGAATGCTAAAGCATTAGCAAAAACCTTCTAAAGTGTCACGTTCTTAGTCCTTAACTAAGGGGTGTTTGGTAACCGGTTAGAGAGGAGTTATCCATATATTAAAATTAGGATAATTTTATATATTGTTTGGTTAAAAGAAGAGGAAAAAATAATCTCCACATATAAGCTAGCATAAGTTATACAATGTTTGGTTATTTTTTCCTCTTTTCCATATAAAATGTAGCATTGCTAATACAATATGTGGTTCATGCTTTTCTTTTCTGCATAACTAATACATGTATAAGTTATGAGGGAATCTATGTATTATTTATGCAGGGTAGAAGGTGGAATAACTTATACATGTATTAGTAATACTTGTATTAAAATACAAAATGACAAGAATACCCTTTATTCAAACTTGTATTTTTTTGTTTAAAAATATATATTTAAACTATACTAACAATTTTAATAAAATAAAGTAAGCTAATAATAAATAAACATTACATTTATATTACTAATTCCCGCATAACTAATCCCCGCATAACTAATCCATGCATAACTAATCCCAACATAACTCAATCTTGCATAACTTATCCCTGCATAACTAATACATGCATAACTAATCCTTGCATTACTTATTCCTGCATAACTAATACCTGCCACTCTTGCCAACATCATCTTGGATGAAGTTGGCTTGGGTGTTGGCAGCGTTAATTTCTCCGTCGTTCGCCATTCCCTTAGTTGCAACCTTTGCTCTGATACCACATTGTTACGTCCTCTGTCGTTAACTAAGTATACGTGCAACACTTAACAACTCGCTCACGATCTTGCACAACTTGCTCACGTTCTTGCTATGCCAAGTCAGCCTTACTACACTCAAGATCGCTAAGAGAATGGTAGAAAGAACACAAGAGAATTGTTAAAGGAAACTTTGTATTAGAGAGAACTTGAATTGTTTGCTTGATGAATTACAAATGAATGACCCCCTTTATATACTAGTCTCCTAGGAGCTAGAGTGTAAATGTTAATTGTTATACAAGTCCTTGATATTTACAAGATTAGGGTTTTCTCTAGAATTCTCTACAAGCCTAGAAGATTCCAAGGACTTTCCTAGCAAATCCATAAGCATCTAGGGTCTTCCAAAGGAAATGTCCGTACTTCTCTAGAATCTTCTCACAAATACTAGCTTTCCTCCTATGTAAGCTTTCACATGGTATTAATATATGCCAAATGGTATCTATGTGGCATAGTGACGTGGCGGGTCATCACAAAAGGGTTCAAATGTTTCTGATCCGAAAAGTCGTAACGTTTAGATGAAAGCTTCTAGTAAATCGTATTGCCACAAATTCTTTGTTTATAAGTATGGGGCTTACACCAATACTTGAAAGTATTCTTGAATTCATGAATATAATATGTGTAAAAGATATTATATATGGTAGTTTGATAAAAATAATATATCAAACTATTGAAATGTCTAGGGGTTACAATGGTTTAGTTGAAAAATCGTTTGAAAAGAAAATTAAAATACTTGTGATTTTCTACCCCTGTTCTAGAGAATAAAATCCGCGTGATTTTCTACCCGTTAAGATTAAAGTCTTTGTAACTTTCTACTCATTTGACAGAGTAAAGTTTAAGTGACTTCCTACTCGTTTTGGAGATTAAAATCTTAGTAATTTTGTACTCCAATTTATTACTCGGTTTAAAGATTAAAAATTTTACCGTTTATTAAATTTGGTTGTGTCATATATTGCTTGGTTTGAGGATTAAAAAACTTCACTGTTTGTAAGATCTGGTTGTATCAGATATTGCTCGTTTGAAGATTAAAAAATTCACCGTTTATTAGTTCTGGTTGTATCAGGTCGATTTGAAGATTAAAAACTTCATTGGTTATTACTTCTGACTGTGTCGTGATACAAACAACAGTTCATGTGTTTGGATCTACAAAGTAATAAGGGTGACGAATATGAATATTTTGAAGAAATGTGTTTGAAATATTTAATTATTCATCAAAAACACCCCATACACATATGATCCATTGAGATTGCGGATAAGAAAGAATCGATCATTAAATGAAATGATTAATGCTTTGTTGATAAGTTCTGGTTTACTCCTGAACTTGTAGGGGAAGATATTCTTAAAGCTAACCGAGTATTTAATCGAGTTTCCCATAACAAAACACAATCCATTTCATATGAAAAATGAAAAGGAAGAAAGCCAACTTGAAATATTTCAAAGTATGGGGTGTTTGGCTAAAGTGAAAGTCCTAAACCTAAAGAATAAAAGTAGGATGAAAACCATTGATTTTGTTTTGAAAGGATATGCAATCAAGAGCAGGGCATATTATTTTCTAGTTCATAAATCAGAAAATCCCGATATTCATATTAATACGGTAATCGAATAAGATAATGCTGAATTCTTTGAGAATATTTATCCATATTAAAAGGAATGTGAGTTGTCTAGTGAATATCTAAGCGACATCGGGAAGAAGCAAAGGAAAGTACACCTAACGAGGTGAATCCAAGAGGTAGTAAACGTCAAAGGACAACTGTTTCTATCAAATTAGATTTTCTGACATTCTTGTTGGAAAATAATTTTCAAACTTTGAAAGAAGTTTTGTCTTCCTCGGAAAGAAACAGTCAATAGTGAGATATAATCCATATTAAACAACAATACTTGGGAGTTAGTTGATCTTACTCTAGGGAACGAACCATTGGGTTCCAAATGGATTTTCAAGAAGAAAATAAAAGATGATAGTATTATTGACCTGTATAAGGCAATACTTATTGTCAAAGGATATAGATAACGAGAAGGCCTTGACTATTTTAACACATACTCGTCAGTTATGAGTGTTACATACATATGAATTGTAGTAGCATTGGCTACTGTGTATGGTCTTAAAATCCATTAAATGGATGTGAAGACAAAATAATATTGTCAAATGGTTTTAAAATTAACGAGTGTAAACAAATGTGTTTACGTTAAAAGTACTTCAAATCATATAGTCATTATGTGATTATATGTGGATGGTATGTTGATAAAATATTTAAAATGTGTGGCTTTTAACTTATGCATGACAAAAGTCAATGTTAGACGTAACGTCTAAATGATATATATTTTATTTCGAACCTCACCAATCCTTAGTGGATATTGATATGATAGTCGGTGAATTCATTACTTGTTCAGTCTTAGTGATGACTAGTGATGAAACTTCCATAAATAATTTGTTCTTTCTTGAGCATTTATAATATTTAGCTCTTTTATGAAAGGTATCACCTGAAAAGCTGTGACTTTTCATAAAAAGTGTGACCGTTCATGAACGAATGTATTAATATGTTGGTCTATAATGAGGTGAACCAACCGATGAACATGACCAAAATCCATTGCAAGTTGGATTTGTTTCATGAATGAAGATGTTATAATTTGCATATCATATAGACGTATGAATAAATAGCATAAAAATGCTATAGAAAAAAGGCAGAGTGGTTGCGAAATGTGTTATATATTAAAAGGTTGTGGCCACATCTGATGCCAACCATTCCAACTGTTATAATATAATATTGCTACATTAAGGGTGTGTTTGGTATGACGGAAAATATTTTTCGGAAAGCGTTTTTCCATTTTTCACTATTTGGTTGCACAAAATAGTTTGAAAAATATTTTTCTAGATATCACATTTTTCTGAAATTGGAGGAAAATGACTTCCCTAGAAAAAGTTAGGAAAATATTTTCGAAAAGCTCCACCTACCCTCACATCTTACCCCACCCCCACCAACTTCAATTTTCTTGTTATTTTTCATTTTTCTGCGCCACCTACCCACCCCAACTCCGTCAACCCCCCTCCCCCTCACCAGAAAAAAAAAAAATTATTTTTTAACCTTTTTTTTTTTTTTTGTATTTTCAATTTTTAATTTTCTGTTTTTTCGTACCACCCCCCAACTGCACGCGAATATATATATATATATATATATATATATATATATATATATATATATATATATATATATATATATATTTTTTTTTGTATTTTCAATTTTTTGTTTTTCGTACCCCCCCCCCCCTCCCCCCCGCAATTTTTTTTTTATATTTTATATTTTCAGTTCTAATTTTTTCATTTTCAGTTTACAGATTCGAAATTGTACGAATTCCAAAGTTACGAGTTTAGAGGTTTATGTGTTTGAAAATTTGCGGGTTTAGAAATTATAGAGTTTACGGGTTCGAAAGTTTAGCGGTTCAAAAGTTTATGAAATTTGTAGGTTCGGAAGGTTGTTGGTTCGAATGTTTATGGCTTCATGTTTATTGTATCTAAATTATTTATGAATACTCTTGAGAATTTATTTTCCTTAATTTGCATACCAAACACCGAAAAATGAGTAAGATTACTACTTGTTTTTCAAGAAAATATTTTTCACGGAAAATATTTTTCGTTATACCAAATACACCCTAAGTGTAGTCAATAATCTGATATGCAATAGAAAATTGAGATGTATTAGTCTACGACATAAGGAAATTCGCTATGAAGTGTCATGACAATAAAATGAATTTTGGGATATTTAAAATATATCCATGACTATACATTGCACTATAATAAGTATCCTGCGGTTATTAAGGGGTATAGTGATACAAATTGGATCACCGGATCAACCTAAACTAAATCCACAAGTGAATATATTTTTACAATAAGTGGAAGAACAATGTCGTACCATCTTCCAGTTATGATGGAGTTTCATCAGGGGTCGACACTCTGCCCTTTTTTGTTTGCTCTGGTGATTGACGTACTGACGCGCCACATCCAAGGGGAGATGCCGTGGTGTATGCAATTTGCAGATGATATTGTATTGATTGACGAGACGCGAGGCGGTGTGAATGCGCAATTAGAGGTATGAAGGCAGACCTTGGAATCTAAATGTTTCAAGTTGAGCAGGACCAAGACAAAATACTTGGAGTGTAAGTTCAGTGGCGAGACTCAAGGAGGGGAAGGGGAAGTGAGGTTGGACTCGCAGGTCATCCCTTGGAGCGGAAATTTTTAAGTACCTTGGATCTATTATTCAGGGGACGGGGAGATCGATGAAGATATCACACAGGGCGGGATGGATGAAATGGAGACTCGTTTTCGGTGTTTTGTGTGACAAGAAAGTGCCACCGAAACTTAATGGTAAGTTCTACAGAGTGGTGGTCAGACCAATGATGTTGTATGGGGCTGAGTGTTGGCCAGTCAAGATCGCTCATGTCCAGAAGATGAAGGTAGCAGAGATGAGGATGTTGAGATGGATGTGCGGTCACACTAGGTTAGATAGAATCAGAAATGAGGTTATTCGCGACAAGGTGGGTGTGGCCCCTATTTAGGACAAGATGCGGGAAACGCGACTTAGGTGGTTTGGTCATGTGAGGAGGAGGAGCACAGATGCCCCGGTGAGGAGGTGTGAGAGGTTGACATTGGAGGGTCTACGGAGAGGTAGATGTAGGCCAAATAAGAGGTGGGGAGAGGTGATTAGGCAAGACATAGAGCAACTTCAGCTAACTGAGGACATGGCTCTTGATAGGAAGGTATGAATGTCAAGGATTAGGGTAGTAGAGTAGGTAGTCTAGAGTGTTCATAATAGTAGTATTGACATACAGTCTTGCTTTCTGTTGGTAGTAGGTTTTTATGACTAACCGTTGTTTCTTTCATTGTTGATCACATTACTGTCTTGTTGTTTATATTATGTTTTATATGACTTTTTGGTACTGTCCCTCCTTGTCTATATTTTCATTGATGTGGTGCTTATGCTTTCCTAAGCCGAGGGTCTATTAGAAACAACCTCTCTATCCTCACAAGGTAGGGGTAAGGTCTGCGTACACACTACCCTCCCCAGACCTCACGGTGTGAGATAATATTGTGTATGTTGTTGTTGTTGTTGTAGTGGAGGAGCATTGTCTTGGAAATTGTCCAAAAAAACGTGCATTGCCGCTCTACAATGGAGGCTGAATTTATAGCTTTAGACAAGGCCGGTGAAGAAGTTGAATGGCTCTGGAATTTTTTGAAGAAATTCCACCTTAGCCCAAAATATTCGCACCTATATGCATACATTGTGACAGTCAAGCGGCAATAGGAAGCGCCAGGAGCATTATGTGTAACGAAAAATCTTGTCATATACGACGAACACATAAAACCGTTAGGCAACTACTCTGTAGGGAAATTATCATAATTGAATATATGAAGTCAAGTGATAATGTGTCAGATCCATTTACAAAAGGCCTAACTAGAGAGGTAGTTGAAAGATCATCGATGGGAATATGACTATGGCCGAGGACAAGTCATTGTGGCAATAACTCTACCTAGAAGACTGGAGATCCCGAGATCTAGGTTCAAGGAGCTCAAAGAAGTCATTAATACCAGTTCAACATTGTCAAATAAAATATCTTTTGGTCCATTATCGTGATGAGACAATGTTCGGTACCAAGGATAAAGCGTTAAGGCTTTTTAGTGGTTTCTATATTTGATACGGGGTATATCAAATAGTGTATCTACGGGATAATACATTTAGGAATCACCTATGTAAGTGTGAAGTGTAAGCCGCTTCAAGGAGAATTCTGTAAGGCCAGTTCTCTGCGAACTTATGAATCGGGCGGTGTTCATGGCTGAAACAAACACAACAATAAGAACCAAAGACGGTTAAGAGTTGATTGTGTGACTTATGGTTGTCTAGGTATACACTAAACCCCGACGGTTCAAAGATATCAAATCTACCGATTGACCGAGTATATCCGACATATGCTTACTACAGAAAGTTCAAAGGGAAACCTACTTATCCAGATGCGATTAATCCTTACTTGCGAATCACACAGTGTTTTCATGTATGGTTTTACACATTTGTCCATTCCCCATTCATGTGGGAGGTTGTTAGGTTTCACGAATGTGTGTGAATGGAAATGGAAGAGGTACCTTTTGAATTGCACCTCTTCATCTCACCCTTTCATTGCCTATAAATTTAGAAGATTAGCCTCAATTCTCACACATGAAAAATCTGAAAATTTCTCCCATCTTTTCTACATTGTTGCGTTATTTTCAAATAAATACACTATCAAGTATGATTTGCTCCGTTTATTGAGTTCACTGAAGTTCTGTAATTTCGATTGAAGTATTACATAATAATTTTTACGTTCTATCCTGGGAGGAAGTAATCCATAACCTTGGGCAACAGTGAGGGGATTAAATTTCTTAAGGACACACAAGCAATTTGTGGGCTCGAAAATTATTATTTTTTGTTTATTGAACTAACATTTCTTTACTTCTCCGATTTTCTGGCTTTGAACACAAGTATTGTGTTAGTATACCTCAGTTAAATTATTTAGCAATCATCTAAAGTTTAGACTATGAACGAAGTTCTGAATATCTTATCACAGTCGTAGAAAATTTAGACTAGATTGCTAAATATTTTATTTGTTGATACTTATAAAGACTAAGTGAATTTATTTATTTTGAATGATTTAAAGTTATAAAGGCATAAAACCTCTGGTTAAACTCATATATTTGGACCACCAAAGTTGTAGCGGCAGGCGGTAGGTATCCATTCATACTTAATTTGAGATTCCAGAGTTTCGGCAATTCGGTGCACAAAGTATTCCGTATTCACATAGGGTCCGGGGAAGAACCGTACCCCTAGGGGTATGATATTGACAACCTACCTTAATGCAGGCATTAATGGTGCTTCCACGACTCGAACGCATAACCTATGAGCTATAGGTCACACGGAGGAGGTTCGAGCCCGAAAATAAAATCGACTGGATCAAAGAATGCTTTACCTTCCAAGTGAGACTTTTTGGTGTGAATTCAATTTAATTGGGCCACAAAAGGAATAACGGATAGCCGGATACCGAGTGAAAAAACTATAATATTTTTGGGTCGTTTTCATTGATGTTATTTTCGTCGTACGGTACGTACAGTGCATGAACTGGCACAAATTAATGTATCCACAAAACTCGTGTGAAAAAAATGTGACCTATATATTACTTGTGTGGTTTTCAAGCTGCTAAAACTTTGCGGCCATAATTATATCTATCATTCAATTTAGACAAAATCTTTTGTACTTTTGTCCCCTATTCCCTCAAAAGTAGTACTTTAAATTTTTTGTATCTATTGTTTGTCTTGTTTCTTGTACTTTAATTGCAATTATATATTAAACCTATATTTAATTTGTATAAATCCATTTGAGTTTGTATGCATGATCTTGTTCCTGCTTCACATATCTTTTCCTCTCCCATTTGATATATAATTTAGGTTACGCATCTTAAGTGCTGTTAAAGGCATAAGATATCTGTATGATTTAATTAATATATATATATTGCTAATTAAAATAATTATTGTTTTCATTCAGCCTGAAGAATAAAATGACGTGCTAAACAGCTAAAGGAAGAGTATAAGTATATACACAAATATATATGTACCAAACCTAATTAACCTGGTAGTTCAACAACTCCACATTTTTGTAATTAAGACTCTTCTTAATATGATGAGATAGAGATAACTCATTACATGTTTGTTTGTTTGTTTGTTTTTTTTTTTTCTGTTTCTCGCATGGTGTCAGGTATCTGTGTTGGGCCCGACTAATCTAGATTAGCGCAAAAAAAAAAATCCACTTTGGAGGTAAAATGCTCCCCACCAATAGTAAAGTTCCAAGTAAATGAAGTTTTGTTTTAAAACCATTGAAAATTTTAAACGAGTTGATCACACAATTCAACATGATATAAGAACAAAAAAAATTAAAAATTGTCAATTCAAATTGGGGAGTAGTTTTAAGTTGGAGTTTTAAAATTATTTTAAAATAAAAAACTAAAATTAAAAAAAAAAAATCAATTCAAAATTCCTTTGTTTTCTTAAATTATTTTTGTTTTTCTTTTTAAAAAAAATTATTTATTCAGAAAATATTATTGAGAACAATAGAATAAAATATATATATATAAAAAAAATATGTCTTCTATTATATTATAAAAAGAAAGCAGCATACAAAAATTTAAATAAAGTAATATGCTAATAAAAGTTTCTATTAACAATGCAATAATACTAAATATTGGATAATATAATAAAGAAAAATACCGAACAAGCTAAATATTGGATAATATAATAAATAAAAATACATAATAAAAAAGTTATTCAATGACTATACAACTTTATTTAATTTAATATAGAATTTATTCATTAAAATTCAGATAATATTATTGAGAACAATAGGATAAAATTTAAAATAAAAAAATATTTCAACCGTAATAAAATATATATCTTCTATTATATTACAAAAAAAAGTAGTAGACAAAAATATTAAACAAAGTAATATGCTAATACATTTTTTTATTAACAATGTAAAAATACTAAATATCGGATAAGTATAATAAAGAAAAATATAAAACTTAATTTAATAGAGATTTTATTCATTAAAATTCAGACAATATTATTGAGAACATTACAATAAAATTTAAAATAAAAAAATATTTCAAGAGTAATAAAATATATACCTTCACTTATATTACAAAAAATAGTAGTAGACAAAAAGTTTTTCGATAACTATATAAGTCCCTTTAATTTAATAGAAGTTTTATTCATTAAAATTCAGATAATATTATTGACAACAACAAAATAAAATTTAAAATAAAAAATATTTCAAGATTAATAAAACATATATATCTTCTCTTATATTACAAAAAGAACGCGAGCAGACAAAAATATTAAATAAAATAATATGCTAATAAAAATTTCTATTAACAATCTAAAAATACTAAACATTGAATAATAGAATAAAGAAAAATATAGATCAAAAAAGTTATTCAATGACTATATAAGTCCCTTTAATTTAATAGAGATTTTATTATTGGGTATATCATATTGACAGATAAGATGATAATTGAAATTTATTAAAGCAATACGATCTAATATGTTCAAACAAGCCCGATCATAATTTAATTTAATTAATATTTTTTAATATTGACCGCGCATCGCGCGTGTACGACTACTAGGTAAGTAAATAAGAGTGTGCGTGCTTTAAAAATTTAAGCTTTTTGATGCCATGACCATTTATACTTTGACGTGGTATAATTGCAGTTAGAAGTGTACGAACATGGGGTCCCGACTAATTCGGATTCGTGCCATGAAAAATTCATTAAAGGAGAAAGCGTTTCATACAGTTTGAAGCAATGTTAGAAGCAGAACGCTAGGACGATAGATACAATTTGAATTATTGGGGTTTCCCTAGCAGTTTCAACGTGCAGCCGTTGAAAACATAATTAAGTAAATAAGAGTGTGCGCACTTTAAAAATTTAAATTTTTTTGATGAAATGACCATATATATATATATATATATATATATATATATATATATATATATATATATATATATATATATATATATATATATATATATATATATATATATATATATACACTTTGACATGGTATAAGTGCAGGTAGAAGTGTACCCCTTTCGGTACTACATAGAAATCCGATTAATCTGAATTCACGCCACGTAAGATCCATTAAAGGAGAAAACGCTTCATATCTAGAACTTTAACCCTGAGACCCCTAGTTAAGGATGGATATCATATCCATCTCATCACAATTCTTGACAGTTAAAGTATCTTTCTAGGGTTTCTTTTTCTCCCTTTCACTTTCCTTAGGTACATTAAGTACCATCCACTGAAGTTCCCAAAATTTTAGTGCATTGTATGATAAGTTTGGAACCAAATAGTATGTGTCTATTTTCCCCTATTCTAGCTAAAAGGAGGAGGGAATATGAATTACCTTTATTAAGTGCCTTTTATCCTATGCCAAAAGACCACACCAGGATCATCGTATTTGGAGATCATAATTACGGTTTTGAAAAAATCCCAAAGTTTTACACCATTAATGTAGAGAACTTAAAATCTATGCAAAATGCATGGCTAAGATTAGTTGCATGTTCTAACAATGGACGCAACTGTGTGGCTTGTTTCAAACTTTCAATCGTATATGTAAAACGCTAAGAACTATTTGTAAGAATATGTACAAATTCAAGCGCAAAAACATATACGCATGCAGGGAAAAGTATGTGCATGTGTATTTACTGTACAAGTTAAAAATCCACGCTAGCATTTGGACGTAGATTTGGAGGGGCTTTTGCATCTATACCCGATTTTAGGGTCACAATTGAACCTATACACACTTTATAAAAATATTTGCAAGTCTACCCACTTTACGATCAACTTCAGACTCATCGGGTTTGAAGTGAAAAAATTGCACTTCAGATGCACTTAAGACCAAATTGGTCTGGAGTGCAACCAATGGTTTCATGCACTTAAGGCCAATAAGTCTGAAGTGAAAAATTACACTTAAGGCCAAAAGGTCTGAAGTGCAACAAGCGTTTTCCTACACTTAAGGCCAATAAGTCCGAAGTGAAAAATTGCACTTCAGATTCACTTAAGGCCAAAAGGTATGAAGTGCAACTAACGTTTTCATGCACTTAAGGCCAAACATGCATGAAGTGCAAATTGCCCAGAAACAGAAATTTATTCTTCGAATTTTAACAATCCAATATATGATTTAATACCTAAATTTACTCCAAATGAGTTCAAATTTGAAACATAACTCCAAATATCATCAAGAACAAACCCCAATCATCAATTTGTCAAAACAACAATAAATCTAACTATCCCATTTTGCAATTAAGAAAAAGAAGAAACCTTAAGCAATAGTAAAAAAATAAAGCGTCACAACAACTCATCACGGTAAAACATCATAAAGTACCTTAAAATATGTTCACAAATACCATATAAAATTACTGTTACCCGAAGAAGAAGAAGAAGAAGAAGAAAGAGGAGAAAAATGCCTGAAATTATTTAAACAATGGATATAAGTTAAAAAACATTTTAAAAGTGAGTACATATTAAATGGGGGCGACCAAATAGAGCGCCTGTGCAATTTTTACGATTTGATTGAAATTTAAAAAAAAGAGTTTTTGAAGTTGTGTTGAAAAATAATTTTTGAGAGTTGAAGTTATACTTGGACATGTATTTTATTTGAAGAAAAGTTAAAATTTTATAAGTGGAAGAAAATATTTCACCCAAAAACTAGTTACAATTTTTGGGAACTTGAATTTTTTTCTGCAAAACATGATCATATTTCATTAACAAACTATGTTTTCAATTTGTTTTTGAAAAAATGAAGCCAAAATCTATGATCCAACGGGAGCTAAATCTCCAGGGCGTAGTAAGTTGGAAAAATGACAGTATCTTGGCAGCTGTCATGAGGTTCTACGAAACATGGGTATAGTGGAGACCAATGGGGTCGATTTTGCTGCATTTCAGATGACTGGTTCCGCTAAGTGTAACGACCCGACATGTCTTTTTGAGTATCACAACCTCGTTCCCCCATTTACTGCTTAATTTATGCCTTACAGTTGATTTATGACTTATCGGGTTAGTTAGTTCGGGTCCAGAAGGAATTTGGAGTGAAATGAGACACTTAGTCTCATAATTGAAAACTTAAGTTGGAAAAGATGACTGTATATTCACTTATGTGTAAACGACCTTGAAATTGAATTCTGATGACTCCAATAGCTCCGTATGGTTATTTTGGACATAGGAGCGTGTCCGGAAAATTATTTGGAGGTCCGTAGTAGAATTAGGCTTGAAATGGCGAAAGTTAAATTTTTGGGAAGTTTGACCGGGGGGTTGACGGTTGACTTTTTGATATCGGGGTCAGAATCCGATTCTGAAAATTTTAATAGGTCTGTTATGTCATTTATGACTTGTGTGCAAAATTTGAGGTCAATCAGACTTGATTTGACAGGTTCCGGCGTCATTTATAGAAATTTAAAATTTCAAGGTTCATTAGGCTTGAATTGGGGTATGATTCGTGGTTTTGATGTTGTTTGATGTGGTTTGAGGTCTCGAGCAGGTTCGTGTTATGTATTGGGACTGGTTTGTACGATTGGACGGGGTCCCGGGGGCCTCGGGTTTGATTCGGGTGAGTTTCGGACCATTTCTAGGCCATTTAAACCTGCTGATTTTTGGCTACAGCAGTGTGCTATGCGATCGCGTGGAATTGATCGTGATCGCGAAGCCCAAAACAGCAGCTTGGGGCCTTGTCATTCGCGATCGCGGAAGCTCTTTCGCGATCACGTAGAACAAATATTTGTTGCACTGACCCGACTTTGGAACCTTATATCTCGCAATCTATAAGGAATTTGGAGAAGATCCAAAAATGAAAGTTGTAGACCTTTGTTTATAATTTTTAGAAAATCAAACCAATTGTTATTTTGAGTTGTGTACCAAAAGTTTGGTTGATACACTACACGCTGTCCGGGAAGAGTTTGGAAATCGCGAAGAAGATATTTGTACTGCACAAAGCTAAATTTGGCAGCTTATATCTTGAAATATATAAGGAATTGGGAGATGACCAAAACATGAAAGTTGTAGCTCTTAGTGTCTAGTTTTCATAAAGTTAAACTATTCATTATTTTGAATTCTGTACTAAACGTTATGACCGTTATACTAGAGGCTGTCTGGAAGAAGTTGGAGAGGCTGTTGGGGAATTTGTTCTTCGCGATCGCGGGAGAATGGCCGCGATCGCATAGAGTAAAAAAGAGTTGGAAAAATTTTGTGCTTCGCGATCGCGGGTGTTTTGCCGCGATCGCATAGGGTAAATGACTGGGCAATAGATTTAAGTTCTTTTCATTCCATTTTCCATTTTTGACGGACTTGAGCTCGGGAAGAGGCGATGTTTGGGAGATTTTTAAGGAAAACAACGGGGTAAGTGTTCTTAACTCATTATTTGTCAAATTACCCGAATTCATGATTGTTTTTAAAATTTAATGGGTGAATTAAGTTAGAAATTTTAGAAAACCCTCTTGGTTTAATTTGAAGATTTGAGGGTCAAGTTGATGTCGAAATTTGGTAAAATTGGTATGGGTAGACTCGTGGTTGAATGGGCTTTCAGATTTTGTAACTTTTGTCGGGTTTCGAGATATGGGTCCCACAGGCAATTTTTGAGTTGAATTTCGGATTTTGTTGGAAAATTTATATTTTCATATGGAATTAATTCCAATAATTTTTATTGACCGAATTAGATTATTTGTGGCTAGATTCGAGGCGTTTGGAGGCCAATTCATGAGGCAAGGGCATAGCGGAGTAAGAAATTACATGGTTTGAGGTAAGTAACACTTCTAAACTTGGTTCTGAGGGTATGAATCTCCGAATATTGTGTTATATCAATTGTTGGAGGTGACGCACATGCTTGGTGACGAGCGTATGGGCATGCACTATAGAAATTGTGACTTAAATAAATGCAGTGGAGTTGTAAAATTTATGAATCATGTTATTATCTGAATATGTTCCGCGAATTAGAGAAATTGAGCTGAGACTCTTATTAAAGATCATGTTTAGGCTACATGCCAATATTTTGGGACCGATAGGGTCGTGTTGCTGTTGAATTAATTATTTTAAAAATGTACATTTCACACTCAGTCATGTTCATCCATTGTGAGGATATTTATGGGATCGACATGCGCGCCGCAACAGGCCTTATATACTTTATTATTATTATTATGGGATCGGGCTGCATGCAGCAGCAGGCCATATAGGCTTTATTATTATGGGATCGGGCTGCACCTCGCAGCAGGTCTTATAGGATTTATTGTTCTGGATCGGGGCTGCCCGCCTATAGCAGGCCTTATAGGCTTTATTATTATATGGATCGGGACTGCCCGCCTGCAGTAGGCCATAACGGCTTTATATCACGCTTGGGATGAAGGAGCCCCCCCGGAGTCTGTACAAACCTCAGTGAACGTAGATGATTATATATATTCGGGATGGACTTCCCAAGGCATGGACTTGCCTTACTTACGATGATTATATATATTCGGGATGGACTTTCCAGGGCATGGACTTGCCTTACTTATTTATATATTGTGATAAATGTTTTCTAGACATGGATCTTGTCTGTATCATTTACATTGGGGATAAATTACCCCAGGGCTGGATTGGCTTTATACGGTACTGAGTGACTGACAGTCATTCGATGTGTATATATATACAGGACGGAATATCCCTGGGCTAGATTTGCCATAAACAGTACTGAGTGACCGAATAATTTGTGACCAGTATTTACATAAAGCCTTTCTACTGAGATATCATATTACTCATATCATGCAGTATTGATCCATTTCACTTGTACTGAGTTGAACTGTTGAACTTGAAAGTATGCCTACATTTTTGTACCATTATTTATACTGGACTGTACCTGCGGAGCTCGTCACTACTTTCAGCCCAGAGGTTAATCTTGTTACTTATTGAGTTTGTTGTACTCATACTACACTCTGCACCTCGTGTGCAGATCTAGGTGCTTTCAGATACGTCGACTGTTAGATCTCAGAGTGCTATCAGTTGGAGACTATCAAGGTAGCTGTCTGGAGTCCGCTGACCTTGTCTCTCTTTCTTTCAGTTATTGTACTGTTCTATACTTTCAGACAATGTTTTATCAGTCAGACTCTCTATTTATATTAGATGCTCATGTACTCAGTGATACCGAGTTTTTGGAGTGTTTATATTTGTGTTTGTGAGGTTTTTTTCGCTGAATTTAGTAATTATGTTTTCAAATTTAAAAGATATGGGGGTTTATTGAGATTGTCGGCTTGCCTAGTATTGAGATAGGCGCCATCACGACATGAGATTTTGGGTCGTAATAAGTTGGAATCAAAGCCTAGGTTACATAGGTCTCATTAGTCATGAGCAGGTTTAGTAGCGTCTTGCGGATTGGTACGGAGACGTCTGTACTTATCTTCGAGAGGCTGCCGAACCCTTGGAAAAATTTCACTTTCTTGTATTCTATCGTGCGTAATTGATTCAGCTTGAAACATAACTCTTTGAATTCCCTCCACGCATTCGTGTGCGCATGTGAGCGCTCAGTATCAGCTGCGTATCACTGGCTTGTGATTCCATGAACGAGGTTCGAGATATGTATTCTGTATTTTGGTGATGGGCCAGTCTGGAGGACTTGAGGCCAGGGTTAGACCGCAGCTTAAGCTCGGTAGCTTCAGTTGTAACGTGTATATTTGGACTCATATGTGTCCCTACAGGTGGAATTTGTGGCTCGATGAGCGGTGGAATGGCTTTGTGATGAGTATGATGTGACTGCGGGATATTATAAGACGATTTGAATGTGACGAGAAGTGTTTCCTTGAAATGTAAAAAGGGCTATTAGGTGCTTGATTTTCGTTTTGATGTGACGTATAGTCTTGAGTATGAATGTTTTGAAGGATCTTTAAGTTAAATTGTTAACTTATGGGACAAATTAAATTCTCATGTCTTGTTAATGAATTTGGACTCAGAAAGATTAAGTAATTGTGTAGTAATTGCAGTTGCGAAAGGGTATAACAAGATGCCAATTTGAGGCTAAGCAGGTGGGTTATCTTCTACGGAGTAATCTACGTAGGTGTGTTCCTTATAATGTTGAGTGGAGAGTTTCTTTTCTACCAGCGGAGTGTATGTGTTGAGATTTGAATTTGAATCTGGTTGAGAAAGTTGACTTGAGTGTCAAGAGAATGAATGCGAACTTAGCGATGATTGAGGTATTTTATCGTTTGTGTTACCTGAGCTTGTGAAGAATTTTCGTTGAAATGACTACAGTATTATGGCAGTAATAGAGTATGAATATTGTGTGTTATGGAATGTTTTGTTCTATGGCTTTGAGCCAAGTGGGGGAGCCTGCTATTGACGATTTGATTGCTATGTATTGTATTGGTTTTGGTCTGAGGCATACTTGTGGATTAGTTATGACTTGCAAAGATTGAGATCGAGGATGACTCGAGTAAAGAAATTCCCGAATACAGGTTATATTGCACTTTATGAGTATATGAAAATCATGGGATGATTGATTTATTATTGTTGGATGTAGTACGTACAAAGTATGAATTTGATTGGTGACATTAAGGCAATGTTACTTCTTTAAGTGTGGTCAAGCTAAGGGAGCACGTGTCTTTCGGCCCGTTTGAACGGTGCAATTTAGATTGAGCAGAGTGGAGAACACTCTAGAAGGTTCTAATGGGTTCAAGATTTATATGTCGCAATGGAGAATTTTTCGGATTCGTATATCGCTATAATCGGTTATTTACATTGGATGGTGTCGGAACTTGCGGTAATTATGTATGACTATGGATTCTACATTTTTAATATAAGAAAGTAAAGAGAAACAATTTTAAATTCACATAAGGTCCTTCAGAGTAGGTGTCTCGGTTGTGATACTTTGTGGTGCTTAAGAAGAGTACAATGGCTTGTGGGCCTTAGGGCGGTGTCGTTTTATGTTAGGATGTCTTGTAGTGAGCTTTGGGTAAGGATGGTAGTGTTTTGACAAGGAGAAGTGTCAACTTGAGGGTAATTATGATGTGGTGAGGCTCTACAAATATTTTAGTGGAAATATTCTTGGGTTGGCGACCTGCGTGTCTTGGTCGAGTTAGAGAAATTCAGTCTAATATATTGGTTGTGTGCAAATGGATTTCAAAGTGTCCTTGGTGGTTTCTACCATGGTCTGACCCAGATATGTCCTACCGGTGTGAGGAACATGTTGTGTATTGTGATTTTCTCCTGTTTGGGAGCAAGAGGAAGGTTTATAACTAACCGGGTATGTAAATTACTAGTGACTCAAAGTTGATAATAAAATTCTTGTGCTTTTCACATGATGGCATAATAGATGTGGTATGTTGTGCGGGATTAAGATTTACATGTACAAGGTGGCAGTTCATTCTTGATGGGAAAATCACGAATTCTGGACAGAATGGTCAGTGTTATATATTTAGATGAACGTTATAATTTCTCGGTAATCCCTGAGGAGGGTGCACATTTCAAAAGGCGCATTGTGTTTTGATTTACGGATGTTCATTGGTATTGCGATACTCACCTGGTTGATAGACTGTTGATATTCAAATTTTTGCTATGTGGCACGGAAGAATTATGAAAGTATTCCTCGTGGGATGATCGTGCATGATAGATGAGTTAGTCATTCGAGTATTGGAGTTGGGATCGGTTACGGTGGTTCATGTATTCTATGAATTTGGAAACTGGGAGTTCTCCGAAGCATATTGTTTCGGGGTTGCGGCCTGTTTGAGGTGAGTGTTTTATTTAAACTCAGTGGAGGCACTAGTGCGCTAATTATTTATGATAGCTACGCGCTATGAGTTCACATATATGTGAGGTTTGAGCCCATGTGCCAGCATCAGAGCAAGTATTCATACTAGGAAGAATGCTTAGGCTATGTTATGCCTAGCGTTGACTGTTAAGCGTAAAGTTATAACGTTTCTCGAATTCGTACCTTTGTTGAGAACTATCTGGGCTATACTTGAGGTTACAAAGAAGCTGATTCCCTGAAAAAATTGGGCAGTTACTATTTCTGCGTTAACTTATCGATTTGAGTAGTGATAACACACTTTGCACCTGCCTAATCTATGGCGCGTTATTTACACCAATCTAGGAACATGAGAATCATAATTAGTTTATCATATACATGTGTACTTATTCAATTGCTCCTGTATGATATGCTTGGACTGGAGGCCTGTGATCATGCCAGGCGGATGTTTTTATTGGCACGTGAGCTGTCCGTGCGGATCCATGTACTGATATTATTGGCACGTGAGTTGTCCGTGCGGGTCCAGATATTGATACTATAGCACTTGAGTTGTCTGTGTTAGGGGTGTTAATGTGAGCTCTAGAAGAGTTGGTTACTGTTATTAAATTTGTGTGGCTTGGTTCCACAGTTTAATGAGCTTATCACATTGCAGTTGTGGTGGTTCTTGTTGAACTTACAATACGGTCCTCTACTTTGAGACATCTTCCATTCTGGGTACAAGGTTGCGCATTTGTGTCTTGTGTTGTAATGGTGTGGCATGTTAGTGAGATAGTTGTGTTTAATAATATATGGCCATTGGACCTAGAATGGGTACTATCAAGTTTGATTATGGTATAATTGGGAGGATGACATTGAAAGTCGGCTTAAAAAGTGATTATGATTCTGGTTGGGATGAGAGAGCTCCATGATTTGTTGATATGATGAGGGGTTATGAGATTCCGAGTGTTTCTTTCATTATCAGCAGAGTATGAACATTTTGGAATGAGGTTTTGGTTGATATGGGGTTTAATACTAGTACCAGGTTGGTTTTGAGTAGTTACTGTGATGGGGAATGGTGCTGCGAGTATGCAAGTTGTGTAGTATGTTATGTGATTATATCTCGGGTTATGATTATGGATTGATACATTTTGTTTAGACTTATACAATGTATAGATGTGAGACTCGAGTCTTGTAAGAAATTCTGGATATTATAAATTGGGTTCTAAGTTTTACGGACTAAGGCTAATGTAATGATCTTTAATTGTGTTATGTTGTCAAGCCTATATGGAATAGGGTGATGAGGGATCATCCCCGGGTACGTGCGTGGTAAGATGGAATAGTGAGTTGATGGCATGGAAACAACTCTTAGCACATTCGAGGACGAACGTATGTTTAAGTGGGGGAGAATGTAACGACCCGGCCAGTCATTTCGAGTTTTACAACCCCGTTCCCCCATTTACTGCTCAATTTATGCCTTACAATTGATTTATGACTTATCGAGTTAGTTAATTTGGGTCCCGAAGGATTTCGAAGTGAAATTGGACACTTAGTCTCATAATTAAAAACTTAAGTTGGAATAGTTGACCGGATGTCAACTTATGTATCAAACGACCTCGGATTTGAATTCTTATGATTCCAATAGCTCCGTATGATGATTTTGGACTTAGGAGGGTGTCCGGAAAGTTATTTGAAAGTCCGTAGTGGAATTAGGCTTGAAATGTCGAAAGTTAAATTTTTGAAAAGTTTGACCGGGAGGTTGACTTTTTGATATCGGGATCGGAATCCGATTATGAAAATTTTAATAGGTCCGTTATGTCATTTATGACTTGTGTGCAAAATTTGAGGTCAATCGGACTTGATTTTATAGGTTCCGGCATCGTTTGTAGAAATTTAAAATTTCAAAGTTCATTAGGCTTGAATTGGTGTATGATTCGTAGTTTTGATGTTGTTTGATGTGATTTGAGGCCTCGAGCAGGTTCGTGTTATGTATTGGGACTGGTTGGTACGATTGGACGGGGTCCTGGGGGCCTCGGGTTTGATTCGGGTGAGTTTCAGACCATTTCTAGGCCATTTAAAGCTGCTGATTTTTGGCTACAGCAGTGTGCTATGCGATCGCGTGGAATTTGCCGCGATCGCGAAGCACAAAATAGGAAAAAATGGCCAGTGAATCGCGATCGCGGAAGGCCTTTCGCAATTGCATAGAGGAAATTTTCTGCTACACTGACCTGATTCTGGAAGCTTATATCTCGCAATCTATAAGGAATTTGGAGATGATCCAAAAACTAATTGTTATTTAGAGTTGTGTACCAAAGTTTATGGTTGATACACTACAGGCTGTCCGGGAAGAGCTTGGGAATCGCGAGAAGAAATTTGTGTTGCACAGAGCTGATTTTGGCAGCTTATATCTCGAAATATATAAGGAATTGGGAGATGACCAAAACGTGAAAGTTGTAGATCTTGGTGTCTAGTTTTCATAAAGTTAAACAATTCATTATTTTGAGTTTTGTTCAAAATGTTATGACAGTTATACTAGAGATTGTCCGGAAGAAGTTGGAGAAGGCTGTTGGGGAATTTGTTCTTCGCGATCACGAGAGAATCACCGCGATCGCATAGAGTAAAAGAGGGCTAGAAAAATTTTGTGCTTCGCGATCGCGGGTGTTTTGCCGTGATCGCATAGGGTAAATGACTGGCCAACAGATTTAAGTTCTTTTCATCCCATTTTCCATTTTAACGGATTTGTGCTCGGAAAGAGGCGATGTTTGGGAGATTTTCAAGAAAAATAACGGGGTAAGTGTTCTTAACTCATTATTGATCAAATTATTCGAATCCATGGTTGTTTTTAACATTTAATGGGTGAATTAAGTTGGAAATTTTAGAAAATTCTCTTGGTTTAATTTGAAGATTTGAGGGTCGAGTTAATGTCGAACTTTGGTAAAATTGGTATGGGTAGACTCGTGGTTTAATGGGCTTTCGAATTTTGTAAATTTTGTCGGGTTCCGAGATGCGGGCCCCACGGACAATTTTTGAGTTAAATTTTGGATTTTGTTGGAAAATTTATATTTTCATATGGAATTAATTTCAATAATTTTTATTGACTAAATGAGATTATTTGTGGCTAGATTCGAGGCGTTTGGAGGCCAATTCACGAGGCAAGGGTATAGCGGAGTAAGAAATTACACGGTTTGAGGTAAGTAACACTTCTTAACTTGGTTCTGAGGGTATGAATTCTCGAATATTGTGTTATATCAATTGTTGGAGGTGACACACATACTAGGTGACGAGCGTATGGGCGTGCACTATAGAAATTATGACTTAAATAAATGCCGTCGAGTTGTAAAATTTATGAATCATGTTATTATCTGAATATATTCCACGTGTTAGAGAAATTGAGCTGAGACTTTTATTAAAGATCATGTTTAGGCTACGTGCCAATATTTTGGGACCGATGGGGTCGTGTAGTTGTTGAATTAATTATTTTAAAAATATATTCATCCATCGTGAGGATATTTATGGGATCGAACTGTGCGCCGCAACAGGCCTTATAAGCTTTATTATTATTATGGGATCGGGCAGCACGCCGCAGCAAGCCTTATAGGCTTTATTATTTTGGGATCGGGATGCACGCCGCAACAGGCCTTATAGGCTTTATTATTATACGGATCAGGACTGCCCGCCTGCAGTAGGCCATAACAGCTTTATATTACGCTTGGGCTGAAGGAGCCCCTCCGGAGTCTGTACAAACCCCAGTGAGCGTAGATGATTATATATATTCGGGATGGACTTCCTAGGGCATGAACTTGCCTTACTTACGATGATTATATATATTCGGGATAGACTTCCCAGGGCATGGACTTGCCTTACTTATTTATATATTTTGTTGAATTTTCCCTGGACATGGATCTTGTCTGTATCGTTTACATTGGGGATAAATTACCCCATGGCTAGATTGACCTTATATGGTACTGAGTGACTGATTGTCAGTCGATGTGTATATATATACGGGACAGAATATCCCTGGGCTGGATTGGCCATAAATAGTACTGAGTGACCGAATAATTTGTGACCAGTATTTACATAAGGCCTTTCTATTGAGATGTCATATTCCTCATATCATGCAATATTGATCCATTTCACTTGTACTGAGTTTAACTGTTGAACTTGAAAGCATGTCTACATTTTTGTACCATTATTTATACTGGACTGTACCTGCGGAGCTCGTCACTACTTTTAGCCTAGAGGTTAGTCTTGTTACTTATTGAGTTGGTTGTACTCATACTATACTCTGCACCTCGTGTGCAGATTCAGGTGCTTTCGGATACGACGACTGTTAGATCTTAGAGTGCTATCAGTTGGAGACTATCAAGGTAGCTGCCTGGAGTCCGCTGACCTTGTCTCTCTTTCTTTCAGTCATTGTACTGTTCTATACTTTCAGACAGTGTTTTATCAGTCAGACTCTATATTTATATTAGATGCTCATGTACTTAGTGACACCGGATTTTGGGAGTGTTTATATTTGTGTTTGTGAGGTTTTCTTCCGCTGAATTTAGTAATTATGTTTTCAAATTTAAAAGATATGGTAGTTTATTGAGATTGTCAGCTTGCCTAATATTGAGATAGACGCCATCACGACATGTGAGATTTTGGGTCGTGATATATATATATATATATATATACACCAAATTCTTACACTTTTAGCTGTCGAATGTAAATAGTCGGCCGCCGACTACAACTGATGTTTGCCTTAGTAAGTTATAGTTATAGTACAAGTTAAAAATCTACTACTCCAACTATAGGACCAACTATATATAGAATCAAATTACCAAGTATGCGATCCTTTTAGAAATTTACTACTATAAGAATAACTTACTACGTTATCTACTTAAAATTTTATCAAATTGCTAAAGAAATAGATTATTATATTACTATACCTCAGTTAAATTATTTAGCAATCATCAAAACTTTAGACTATGAATTAAGCTCTGAATATCTTATCACAGTCATAAAAAATTTAGACTAGTTTACTAAATATTTTATTTGTCGATACGAAAGCCTATAAATTTATTTATTTTGAATGATTTAAAGCTATAAAGACATAAAACCTATGATGGAAAGTAGTAGGTTAATGTGCACGCAAGCTGGTGTAACGACACGGCTGCTCAAATTGTGCTTTTCGGTTGTTATTTGACTTTCTAGGGTAATTGATTCGGGTCCGATGAGGTTTTGGAATGATTTGAAACACTTAGTTCCAAGGTTTAGAAATTAAGTTGAAAATGTTGGCTGGATGTTGACTTATGTGTAACGACCCCGGAAAATTTTGCTAAGAAAATTAAGGTTTCGTGGTGCCGAACTAGGCTTATGTGTTTGAGAAGCCGCGACTCGAACTTTTTGGGTTGAACAGTGCGCGAGGGAGTTAAAGAAAAATTTTTGGCAGAAAGATGCATTTTTGCGGTCCACTTTATGGACGCAGAATCACTCTGCGGCCGCAGAATCACTCTGCGGGCCGCATAATGGCCGCAGAATGGGCAGAAGCTGGGCAGGTGTGAATGTAAATCTGCGGTCGATTATGCGACCGCAGAACTGTTTTGCCTTGCATTATGCGACCACAGAATAGGTCTGCGGGCCGCATAGTGACCGCACACCCAGGCAAGAAAATACCCAGTTCCGAAGAGCCTTTTTGCGACCCATTATGCGGGCCGCATAAGTATTATGCGGTCGCATATGCGACCCCTTAGTATGTTTTGGAGCTTTATTTTTTTGATTTTATAAACCCGGCTCCATTATTATAAAACACTATTAGGGGTCATTTTGAAGGGTTTCATTTGATATTTTATAGAGAGGTGAGAGCATCTTAGAGAGAGAAAGTGAAGACCTAGCCATTTGTCCATCAATTCTTGTTCAAGGTTTGAAGATTTCACAAGGATCTTGTTAGGGCTTCAAAGAGGTAAGAATTTCAAACCATAGTCTTCAATTTTGCGTTTGGGTAAAGATGAGTGATTGAGAGTATGATTCTTGAGTGTAAGAGTATTATTTATACATACACGTACCAATAAGGTTTGTGGAAAGATTGTTGAGTTCAAATGGGTAAAGATTGGATTAAAAATTGTAGAAATCTTCAAAGACTTTAATTGAAGATTTGAGGGTCGAGTTGATATCGGAATTTGATGAAATCTATATGGTTGGATTCATGGTTGGATGGACGTTCATAATTTATAATTTTTGTCGGGTTCTGAGGCATGGGCTCCACGAACGACTTTTGAGAGTAATTTTGAATTTTGATGGAAAATTACTATTTTCATATGGAGTTAATTCTTATAATTTGAATTGATTAAATCAAATTAATTGTGACTAGATTCGAGGCGTTCAGCGGCCGATTCGCGAGGCAAAGGCTTATTGGAATAAAGAATTGCTCGAATTGAGGTAAGTAACAGTTCTAAATTTCTTTCTGAGGGTATGAAACCACGGATTTTGTGTTATGTGATCGGTTTTGAGGTGACGCACATGCTAGGTGACGGGCGTGTGGGCGTGCACTGTAAGAATTATGATTTGGTCAAATTCTATGGAACTATGTAGTTGAATAATCGGTGGTTATCTGTACATTCTCCATGTAGTAGAGAAATTGAACCACAAATCTTGTTTAGATTATGTGTTGACACTACAAGGACCCACAGAGGTCGTGTACACGTTGAATTATCTGCTAAATTATTATTTTGTACCGGTCACAGTTTACTTGTTTATTTTATCTTAGTATCTATTGTTTATTATTGATGCATCATATCATTGTTGTTTGGGCTGATTATCATGATTATTGAGAGCCCGAGAGACTGGAGAAATTTATGACTGAGTGAGGCCGAGGGACGGATTGTGAGATATTATACCATAGCACGTGAGTTGTCCGTACAACACATGAGTTATCAGTGCGAATTCAGATATTATACTATAGCACGTGAGTTGTCCGTGCGGATCCAGATATTGATACTATAGCACGTGAGTTGTCCGTGCAGCACGCGAGTTGTCCGTGCGGATCCATATATTATACTATTGCACGTGAGTTGTCCCTGCGGCACGTGAGTTGTCCATGCGAATTATAGCGCTTGGGCTGAAGGAGCCCCTCCGGAGTCTGTACACACCCCCAGTGAGCGCAGGTACCTACGGAGTGTGAGTGCTGAGTGCTGAGTGAATGGAATGGCTGAGTGACTATGGTCCTGAGAGGATGTATTTGATTTCATTCTTATTGTACTACAGTTGTCATATATCACTGTGTTAGAAATTTCTGAAAGATATTATCTCCTGTTTCAGTTGAACTTGATATGAAATTACTGTTTGGGCCTTAATTGTTAAACTCACAAGCATGCCTACTTTCTTATGTTGCAAATTACTGTAATTGGACTTAGTTGTGAAGCTCGTTACTACTTTCAGTTCTTTATTTAGTATTGTTACGTGCTGAGTTAATTGTACTCATACTACACCCTGCACTTCGTGTGCAGATCCAGGTACTTCTGGACGCGGCGGTTGCTAGTTCTCGGAGTGTTATCTGTTGGAGATTATCGAGGTAGCTGCTTGGCGTCCGCAGACCTTGATTCTCTTTCCTTTCAATTTTTGTATTGTTCTACATTTTTCAGACAATGTATTTATCAGTCAGACTTTGTTCTAATTTAGATACTCATGTACTCAGTGACACCGGATTTTGGGGAATGTATATTATGTCAGTAATTTGTGAGATTTTTCTATAGAAATTCAAATATTATGATTTCAAACTTAAGAGAAAATATGATTTATTGAGGTTGTCGGCTTGCCTATTATTGAGATAGGCGCCATCACGACAGGTTAGGATTTTGGACCGTGACAGCTGGCCCGGACACCACGGTTATAAAAAAACCTCTAGTTCAGCTCATATTTTCGAACCACCAAAGGTTGTAGCTAGTGGCGGGTGGTAAGTATCCATTCATTCTTAATTAGAGATCTCGGAGGTTCGAGCCATGAAAATGAAATCACTTTTGATAGAAACGCTTTACCTTTAAAATGAGATTTTTTTTGTGCGAATCCAAATTAATCAAGCCCTAAAACGAATAGCGGACACCAAATAAAAAAACGGAAAACAAAACTAATATATTTGGGTCGTTTTCTTTGATGTTATTTTCTTCGTACGATACGTACAGTGCATGAACTGGCACAAATTGATGTATCCACAAAACTCATGTGAAAAGAAATGTGAGCTATATTTTACTCGTGTGGTCTTCAAGCTACTAAAACTTTACGGCCAAAATTATATCTATTATTCAATTTAGACAGAAAATCTTCTGTGCTTTTGTCCCCTATTCCCTCAAAAGAATTACTCCAAGAAAATTAAACGAGGAAAAATTAATAACTGCACCTTAATAGTACTTTTGTGATAACGAGGTGGTGGAGTGGAAAGCTATGTTACTTGGACTCTTTAAAAATATTGTTGGGTGCGTGTCGGATCTTTCAAATTTAGTACATTTTTGGAGGATCCAACACGGGTACGGGATCACTTTTGGAGAGTTCGAGCAACATAGGTGGTAAGTACTCTCCTTCATCCTTAACCATATGTCTCGGGTTTGAGTCCTGGGTATGGAGTCACCTTCGTTAGTGAGCGATTTACCCCCAATGTAGGACTTTCCGGCATCCGGATTTAGTCGAGCCCCAATACTGATACTAGACATCACGGAAATAAAAAAAAAATACTTCTGTTAATTTTTTGTCTCTATTGTTCGTCTTGTTTCCTGTACTTTAATTGCACTTATATATTAAATCTATATATTAGGGGCGGAGCTAGCCTTGCGATTGCGGGTTCGACCGAACCCAGTAGCATTAGTTTATATTTGTCTTAAAAAATACATTGAATATATACAAATTATTAATTTAGAATTCAGTAATTTAAATTGATTGAAAATTCGAACCCATAAGTTTCAAATTTTAGCTCCGTCTCTGCCTATATTTAATTTGTATAAATCCATTTGAGTTTGTATGCATGATCTTGTTCCTGCTTCACATATCTTTTACTCTCCCCTCATTTGATATATAATTTAGGTTACGCTTTTTAAGGGCCGTTTAAGGCCTAATATGTTGTAATATTGTCACGATCCGAAATTTTTATCTTCGGGACTGTGATAACGCCTAACATTTCACTTGCTAGGCAAGTCAACATTAGAATAATTTAAACCATTTTTTTTACAATTCATCTTAATTATATAGTAAAGAAACCAACAACCGAAATAATATCCGAATTTAAATGTGCAAACCAAAATAATACAATGTCTAAATACCATCCAAGAACTGGAGTCACAAGTGCACGAGTTTCTAGAATAATACAAACAAGAGTCTGAATAAAATAAAGATGTTTGAAAGAAAGCACACAACTAAGATAAAGTAGAAGGAGACTTTAGAGCTGCGAACATCGTGCAACTATACCTTAAGTCTCCTCTGATAGCTGAATTCGAGCAAATCTACAGTACGCCGCTGGGACCAACTCCGATCTCTGTACAAGAAGTGCAGAGTATAGTATGAGTACAACTGATCCCATGTACTCTGTAAGTGCCGAGCCTAACCTCGACGAAGTAGTGACGAGGCTAAGGCAAGTTGCTTACATTAACCTGTACGCAATAATAATGATAATAACAGGAATAGAGATAAGACAGGTAAATCGTATCAATAATTGAAGTCAATTCAGCAGTCATAATCCTTGAATTAATTTCCGTTGCGGCGTGAAACTCGCTCCAATAATATAAACTTAGAATAAAATCCGTTGCGGCGTGCAACCCGATCCAACAATATAATCTTTCAATTAAATCCCGTTGCGGCGTGCAACCCGCTCCAACCATATAAACTTTCAATTAAATCCTGTTGCGGCGTACAACCCGCTCCAACAATATAAAATTTTAATTAAATTCCGTTGCGGCGTGCAACTCGCTCCAACAATACAAACTTAAAATAAATCTGTTGCGGTGTGCAACCCGATCCAATAATATAATTTAACAATACTTAAATGTAAAACTACTCTAATAAATACCACATTTAATAAGAAATTATTGGGTAACAAAGCATACAATAATTATGATTTATTTTAGGAAATAAGTAATGACAAGTAACAATTAATTATAGAAAGCAGGGAGAGAATAGACAATTTAATATTTAATATGCTAATTGTCAAGTAGCAATTAAGACACATAAGTCAAATAAGCATATAGCAATTATAGCATGAATTCAAGACATAATATTGGACAAGGAATATGAGAAAAATAATTATTATAATAATTAATTCACGATTTAAAATAATTTATGATTTTTAGATAAATATTGATGACGTATAGGCACTCGTCACCTCGCCTATACTTCGTTACACATGAAATTCACGTAATAAATAATTTAAAGGTTCTATTCCCTCAAGTCAAGGTTAATCACGATACTTACCTTGATTTGCAATTTCAATTGATCACCCGACCACGGCTTTTTCTTTCGAATTATTCTCCAAACCAATCAAACCTAACAAATTATTCACCAACAATTCAATTTAAGCTTTAGAAATTATTCACAATTCAAAAGAGACTTAATTTAAGTCATTTTCGGAAAAGTCAATGTGGGGCCCACTTTTCGGAACCAGACGAAAAATTACGGAATCTGGACACCCGTTCCGATACGAGTTCAACCATACTAAAATTATCGAATTCCGACATCAGATTGTCTTTCAAATCTTAAATTTTCGTTTTTGGAAAGTTTTACAAAAACTCTAATTTCTTCCATTTAAATCCGAAATAAACGATGAATATAAACATGAATTTATGAAATAAAATCAATTTCGGATATAGAACACTTACCCAAGTCGAATTTGTGAAAAACCCCTTTGGAATCGCCCAAATCCGAGACTTAAAACTCAAAAATGAGCAAAAATAGCTAACACCCGATTTTTAGGTATTCTGTCCAGTAGTTTCGCATCTGCGGACAAATTTTTGCATCTGCAGACTTGCATTTGCGAGACAAGGCTCGCTTTTGCAAAACAGGGTAGCCAAGCAGAGGACCGCATCTGCGGACCTTCACGTCGCAGAAACGACTGCGCAGATGCGCGAATGGAACCGCAGAAGCCCGAAAAATTGCATCTGCGATCATGGCACCACAGAAGCGGGCATCGCACCTGTGTCCCAAACTTCGCAGAAGCGAAGCTTCTCCCCTTGCCTCAAAGTCGCAGAAGCGACACTGTCTCCGCAGAAGCGATCTCGCACCTGCGTCCAAAATTGCGCAGGTGCGACATACCTGAACTAGACCTGTGTTCTTGAACAAAAATGGTCTGAAACTCGTCCGAAACTCACCCGAGCCCCTCGAAACCTCGTCCGAATATTCCAACAAGTCTTGTAATATAATACGGACTTACTCGGGGTCTCACATCACGTCAAATAATGTTGAAACTACAAATCACAACTCGTCGGACTTATGAGTTTATGAAACTTTCACTTTACAAAACCCGTGTCGAAATGTATTAAATGAATCCAGAATGATTTCAAATTTGGCGCATAAGTCATAAATGACATAATGGAGCTATTCTAACTCTCGAAATCTCAATCCAGTTCTGATATCGATAAAGTCAAATTCACGGTCAAACTTGAACCTTTAAGCTTTCAAACATCTAATTTTCAATAAATGGCGATATCTCAAGTTAGGGACCTCCAAATTAAATTACGGGCATACGCCCAAGTTTTAAATTACGATACGGACCTACCGGAACTGTCAAAATACTGATCCGGGTCTGTTTGCTCAAAATGTTGACCGAAGTCAACTTAAGTGAGTTTTAAAGCACAAATTCATATTTTTACCAATTTTTTATATAAAAGCTTCCCGAAAAATTATACGGACTGTGCACGCAAGTCGAGAAAAGCTGAATGGTGCTATTTCAGGTCTCAGAACACAGAAATAAATATTAAATTTAAAGATGACCTTTCGAGTCATCACAGATATCTGTATGATTTAATTAATATATATATATTGCTAATTAAAATAATTATTGTTTTCATTCAGCCTGAAGAATAAAATGACGTGCTAAACAGCTAAAGGAAGAGTATAAGTATATACACATGCAAATATATATGTACCAAACCTAATTAAGATGGTAGTTCAACAACTACACATTCTTGTAATTAAGACTTTCTTAATATGATGAGATAGAGATAACTCATTACATGTTATTTTTTTTTTTTATGTTTCTCACCTGATGTCTGGTATCCGCGTTGGACCCGACTAATCTAGAATGGCGCCAAAAAGATCCATTTTGGAGGTAAAATACTCCCCACCAACAGTAAAGTTCCACGTAAATGAAGTTTTGTTTTTAAACTCATTGAAAATTTTAAACGAGTTGATCACACCATTCAACATGATATAAGAACACGTAGAGATCATAGATCTAGTTTAAAATCAATGTGTGCGACTTATTACGAAGATTTCTTTTCACATACTTAGCAATGAAAAATATATAGAGTTTAAATGTGGGAGGATATTGTGCTAAAGATACATAAGTAAATGAAAATATAAATTTTTGTAACAGTTTAAACTTTTAAGGGGAATTTTGGTGTTTGTAAAGAAATTAACCCTTTTCATTTGCATAATTCCAATTACCAAAGAAAGCTAGCTATATTCCGTAGATATTTACCTGTCAAAATAATTGATAAAAGTAGCCATTATTGTGAAATGATGTCAAAACAGACTTATTTTACATAGCTAAAAGGTAAAAGTGATTATAGGAGGCCCCTATCTCAAATAAAAAATATTGCAAGAAGAAGATGAGCCCTAAGGGTATATATCAGCCTAGCGTAACCCTTCTTCTTTTGTTGGGATTTGAAATCGACAATGTGTTGCAATCTCACGCCAGCGGAGTTGATCATGAATATTAAAAATTTAGAATGCTCACATAAACTATCATCTTATATCTAATCAGGTTTGTTCATAACTAATTTTTCTTCTAAGGGGTCGGAAAACAAGTTATCCCATGATTAATTATCCCGAGATTAGTTATCCCAGGATTAGTTATCTCATCCTTTCATAAGGATAAAAAAATACTATAATCCCGGGATAACTAATTCCAGAATTAGTTATACCATGATTTTATCCCAATCAAACATGGAATAAACTCATTTCAAATTTAATCCCGTAATTAATTAGTCCTTATCCCCGTACCAAATGAGCCCTAAGGGTATATATCAGCCTAGCGTAACCCTTCTTCTTTTGTTCGGATTTGAAATCGACAATGTGTTGCAATCTCACGCCATCGGAGTTGATCATGAATATTAAAAATTTAGAATGCTCACATGAACTATCATCTTATATCTAAACAAGTTTGTTCATAATTAATTTGTTTTTTTTAGGGGTATTAGAGTTTTGATCATATAAGGGTGGCCAAAAAATTAGGTAATTTAAATGAGTTGGGTATATGTTTATATCATGAAAGCTATTGGATAGGTAGCTTCATTGATGTTTAGTACATTTTCGTAGTTGGCAGTTTCTTCCAACTTCCTGAAGTGTAGGGACAATGATATGAATATCCTATTATTAAGGTGCAAGAGACAAACATGTACAACATTTATGCCTGCCCTTCACTTCAGTTCCTAACCCCTCCTCTGAACCAGCTTTTCTAAGGCCTCATAAGTCGTAATCACTTTTTTTTTTTTGGAAAATGATCCCGTATAATCGTTTTTAAAATAATAGTCAAATATATATATATATTATACACTTTTTCGGCTACCAAATATATATAGTTTATGGCGCGGGTTAAAAGTGAAAAAACCTCTTTTTTTCCCTATCAAGTGCCCGATATTTATATTTGTACTTGATTAATTTTGAATTCGCGACGAAAACTTTCACGTTAGAAGGTAAAACATTCTTTAACAAAGCACGACTTCATACTCAAGGCTCGCACCCGAGATGTGACACTCTAGACAAATCTCACATCAACAAAACACGGGAGAGATGTTGGGGAATAACAAGTCTTAGACCCTAGTGACTTGTTTTAAAGCCGTGCGGACCTAGGCCCAAAGCGGACAATATCACTAGTGGGTTGGGCTGTTACATATGGTATCAGAGCCACTCTTCATGTAACCTTGAACGATGGTGGGACATACCTCAATAAGGACACTGGGTCCCTAAAGGGGGTGTATGTGACACCCTAAGCGAATATCATATCGACAAAACACGAGAGAGATGTTGGAAATATAAGTAAACAAGTCTTACACCCTACATGGGAGAGATGCTGAGGATATAACAAGTCTTACAGACCCTAATGACTTGTTTTAAAGTTGTGCAGACCTAGGCTCAAAGTGGACAATATCACTAGTGGGCTGAGCTGTATCCTTTTCAAGTACGATTTCGATATTACTCGGGTGTGCTCCACTGGTAGTACTTTTTCGCCTTTAGTAATAATTGATTTAATGTACCACCTTCCACTATTATTCATACATCAAAATTGAAAGAAGTGTCATATCCGAACATGTAATTATTAGTTACATTGTTTACTATATTAGAACTTTAATGTTGGCTTAAATTCTAACTCCAGCCAAAAATTGCATCATTAAGAATCACTAACTTGGAAGTCTATACATGGTTATAAGGAAAATTAAAGCACTACAAAGCTCAACGGGTGTTATGACTTATAAGACCAACAAATGTTATGGTATGGAGCGGTAAATATTCCTTCATTTTTAATCAAAGGTCTCGTGTAACAGTTCAGTCTACTGGTGATATTGTTCGCTTTGGGTTAGGCCCGCATGGTTTTAAAACGCGTTACTTGTAATGACCCAACCGGTCATTTTAACTTTTAGAACCTTGTTTCCTAAAATAAAACTCCCCGTATGTACTTTTAATGATTTATGACTTGCGGGGATGATTGGTTCGGAATTTAGGAGTGTTCGAGTTGAAATAGGAACATTTGTTTCCTTAAGTTAGCCTTAGAATGCCAAATTTGACTTCGGTCAACATTTTGAGAAACGACCCCGAAATCAGGATTTGACGGTTCTAGTAGCTCCGTATGATGATTTTAGACTTAGGAGCGTATTCAGAATTTTATTTGGAAGCCCGTAGTTAAATTAGGCTTGAAATGGCTAAAACAAGAATTTAAGTTTGGAAGTTTGATCGGGGTGTTGACTTTTTGATATCAGAGTCGGAATCTAATTTCAAAAATTTTCATAGCTCTGTTATGTCATTTATGACTTGTGTGCAAAATTTGAGGTCAATTGGACTTGATTTGATAGGTTCCGACACCGAATGTAGAAGTTGGAAATTTTAAGTTTCATTAAGCTTGAATTAGAGGATGATTCATGGTTTTAGCATTGTTTAATGTGATTTGAGGGTTCGACTAAATTCGTATGATATTTTGGGACTTGTTGGTATAATTGGTTGAGGTCCCGAGGGGCTCGGGTGAGTTTCAGATGGCTAACAGATCACTTTTGGCCTTTGGCAGACTGCTGATAGCTGCTGGTATTTTTCTTCTGATTTCCATATACGCGATCGCGTAAGTTTGTCTGCGATCGCATAGAGTAATTTGGGCAGAGGCGACTTTGTTCTACGCGATCGCGTGAATGGAGTTGCGATCGCGTAGGCTTAATTTGGGCAACTGGAAATATTGTTCTATGCGATTGCGTGGGCACGTCCGCGATCGCGTAGGTTGGGCCAGTCTGTGCATCGCGATCGCGTGGCATTGTTTGCGATCGCATAGGGAAAACTAGAGAGGAAGCTGGCCCGCGTATTTTCTATATGCGATCGCGTAGAGTTGGAACCTTGTGCATCGCGATCGCGTGATACTTTATGCGATCGCGTAGAGTTATTTTCTGGGAAGAAAAAAAATTTTTGCTACGCGATCGCATGAGGAAGTTCGCGATCGCGTAGAAGAAATCACTGGGCAGAGAGTTTAAGTTCCCATTTCTATTTTTAACGATTTGGAGCTCGGATTTGGGCGACGTGTGGGAGATTTTCAGAGAAAATAATGGGGTAAGTGTTCTCAACTCAATATTGGTTAAATTACCCGAATCAATCACTATTTTTATTATTTAGTTGGTGAATTGAGTTGGAAAAGTTTGAAAACCCTCTTGGATAGATTTGAAGATTTGAGGGCCGATTTGTTATCGGAATTTAGTGATTTTGGTATGGGTAGACTCATGGTTGAGTGGGCGTTCATATTTCGTAACTTTCACCGGATTCCGTGACGTGGGTCCCACAGATAATTTTTGAATTGATTTCGGATTTTCATTGAAAAATGTAATATTTTCTCATAGAATTGATTCCTATTAATTTTAGTGATTGTATCGAATTATTTTCGCTAGATTCGAGCCAGACAGAGTTGGATAATCGTGAAAAAGGACTTCTAGAGGATTAAATTGGAGCAAATTGAGGTAAATCTCTTGTCTAATCTTGTGAGGGGGAATTTACCTTATAGGTGATTAAATTAATAATTGTTGTTAATTGTGGGGGTTACATACGCACGAGGTGACGAGAGTTCGTGCGCAGCTACTATTAATGCTAAAGTCCGGGTAGTTTAGGACTCAAAAGCATGAATTACTTGTGTAAATTGTATTCTTTACTTAATTAAATTATTTGATATATATATATATATATTGTTAATTTTAGGAAAATTATTAAAAGATGAAACTTTTTTGTTTGTTTCGCGTTTCATTTTCATGAGTCTAGTCTAAGGTGGCATGTGGGCCGGTTAGGACGGGGACCGGCCCAGGACCGCAAGCCCACATGGGCGGTGGGCCTAAACGGTCCTAACCGGATAGGACCGGGACCGTGGGGTGGTGGGCCGGTCTCATAGGGGAGGCCCGCGAGACCGGGACCGGCTCAGAAGTGGACCGGTTCAAGCGGTCCTAAACGGGCCCAACGGATAATTTAAAAAAAAAAAAATTTGACCGTTTGGCCATTTAAAAACTAGTCATTGACTATTTGCAAAATAGCCATTTAGCTCCCCAAATTTTGTTTTAACCCCAAACTTTTTATAATTACACTTTTTCACTATTTTTAACTATAAATACCCCCTCATTCTTTTATTTTTCTCACAAAATCATCAATCTCTCTCTAATATTCTTCTATAATTGCTTACTTAATTGTTACAATTTGTGCAAAATTGTGAAGTTGGTGAATTGAAGTCTTCAAGTCTTCAACGATAATTATTTTTCAACAAGTTGTTCGTCAATTAGGTAAACTCATTCCAACTCTTAAGTTTTAATATTATAGTTTTGTTTATTTTATTTACTTTGCTTGATTAATTAAGATGGCTTATTCCCTAAAAAAATGTTTAGTAAAAATAAGGAAAAATCCAAGAGTGGTGAATCTAGTAGCCAATCTGTTCCTCCTCCACTTCCCCCGGCTCCCCGGCCGAAACCTGTTACCCGTCCTACACCTGCTATTCTTGATAGCGATAATAGTTTATTACAATTTACCGAGAGTCAAGTTTGTCATAATATTACCCCCGGTGAACAATTAAACCATGAATATATGAATGCTCTTTATGGTAATCCAACTATTGATGAAAATGATGATGAAGAAATAGATTTTGATGAAGCGCAACCGGATGACGATACACCCACTAGTCCTGCTCCTGAAGTTAACCCAACTAATAATAATCCAAATGATCCCCCGTCTGACCCTCCTGTTACTGCCCCTACTTTTTCTAGACAACCTTCTAAACGGGCAGAAACATCTCTTGTTTGGCCATTTTTTACTCAACTAAGAGAAAAAAATAGGGCTAAGTGTAAAACTTGTGGCAAAGAGTTAGTTTTTAAATATGTTGGAAGTCGGGGGGAGGGGGGACGGGAAGTTTGACTAGACACATATTGCTACACCCTCAAGATAAAGCTAGATATTTTTGTATGAAAGCTTTGGCCGAGGGGACAAGTGCACCTAGTCAGGCTGACCTTAGTACCGGGTCAAATCAATTTCAACCGAGAATTAACACTGTTACTGGTGGTATTTTATATTATAATCCAAAAGAAGATCGGGAAGAATTGGCAAAAATGGTTACTGTTATGTACTTACCCTATAGTTTTCCTTCTAACCCTCACTTTGTGCATTATATTAGAAAAGTTTATAATCCTACTTATAAAGGTTTTTCTCGCACTACCGTAAAGAGTGATATTTATAAATATAAACATGAATATGAACAATATTTGCGCTATTTATTTACTCATATAAATTATCATATTTCTATTACAACTGATATTGGTAGAACTGGTAATGACTGTGATTACCTTACTGTTACCAGTCATTGGATTGATGAGGATTGGATAATGCAAAAGTGCATTATTGCTTATAGAATAATTAATTCACGTCACACATGGCAGTTTATTTCTAGCATAATTACAGATATTTATAGATATTTTTGCATTAGTGATAAAATAATATCAGTTTCAATGGATAATGCTACTAGTAACACAAATGTTGTAGCCTTGCGTACCACTACACTAAGTCCTGCATTTAGTAATATTTTTCATGTTAGATGTATTTGTCATATTTACCATTTAATTATGGGTGATGGTATGCGAATTTTAAATATTGAAATTGAAAAGGTTAAAATGGCTCTTAATTGGCTTTTTTATTCAAACCGTAGAAGTAGACTTAGAGAATATTTTAAAAGATGCGATGAATTTGGCCTAAGAGAAAGAAAGGTTCCTAAACCTTGTCCAACTAGATGGAATTACATGTATGAAAGTTTAGTTGTTGCATATGAATATAGAAACCCCATAAACTCAACGTTTAATTCTCATGTAAGTGATGA